>NC_136063.1:733460970-734710970 GCF_964261635.1 Lissotriton helveticus | reverse complement strand
ACCAAAGAATAGAATATCAAGTTAGTCAGTTGACTCTACCGGGAGGTACAAAACTAGCACTAGATGTGTTGGTCTAAGGGACTTATTTAAGTTTTGATGCACGAGTCACGAAATCACCAGAGTGGGGCACTTAGGCTGGCAAACTTTATGGTGTGAGTTTCTTTGTAGGAAAAAGTGTGTGGTGGCACATTCTCTATGCCTTCATGGCATGCGCAAACATTCTCGTATTTCTGTCCTAAGAACAGAATCCAAACTGAAGACCACTTTTCAATATCCAGATTGCAACGGCTCCTAACATGCTGGGAGTCTTCTGCAACTGCTTGGGACCACCTGAAAACATCTTTTCAAGACCTCCAGAGTTCCAATGGCTGCCAAACTGGTGTTTACAAAGAAAAAGGCCAACAGGAATCGGATTTGTTTCAGAAGAACTATTATGCAGAAGAGGACAAATACTTGGATGCCACTAAAAAGAGTAATCTTCAACAATTCAGGAGATAGCAGAACTGAGAAAACAGGGCTCAGCATGATGATGATTTTCACTACACTCACCGTAATCCCGCAATGTGTTTTTCTCAGGTCTCTTTTTTTTCTCTCATCTATCCATCCACTATGTCCTCTCCATAATTCCTTTATCTTGTGTTCCACTCACTTAATTGCCCTTCCTGTTATTTAACTTCTGTTTTAAGCATAGTACTTTTAATTTTTCCATGCAGGAAAAGGCTTTTGGGAAAAATGCTTAATAAAAATCTCGGTTGTAACTCACAATTTTTTCTGCTTTATTGGAGGTA
The DNA here is from genome assembly GCF_964261635.1 of Lissotriton helveticus. Taxonomy (NCBI): domain Eukaryota; kingdom Metazoa; phylum Chordata; class Amphibia; order Caudata; family Salamandridae; genus Lissotriton; species Lissotriton helveticus. The sequence goes on along the minus strand of NC_136063.1, from coordinate 734,710,182 downwards.
TTCCTTCATAACGACTAAGCTCCTTTTGTTACATACTGAGCTTCAAGTTTCTTTCGAAAAGGGATGCATACCTTAATTCCTTTGAAGTAATGCCCTGAATGGTAGTTATAGGTATCCTTATATGATGTAATGTATGAGGAAGTGAATGGATCAGGTCTGACAAGTTCCTCTAACTTCACTTGTAAGTATTTATTATGATTGGTGTTAGCAGTTTCATTGGCAGATTGCTCTTGTCCCCTGCAGTAATAAGCCCCTATTTTTAACAAAGTTGATGTCTGCCTCACCAATGCCCTTTTCCTATACCATGTGCAGTTGTTAAACTGCCACACAGTGGGTGTCTGTGCCTCCATGCTTAGTTAGTGTAGATTTGCGTGTGCTGATTCCTGCCCCAGATTCCATGTCATGGTATTGATGTCTGAACCTCTTCACCCCACACTTGCATGTGCCTCATGGGAACAGTCCCGCCTGATCTGCCAAGCCAGGTTCTGTGCTTTCCATGCCACTGGAGGCAAGCTAGCCTGGCTGATGAGGGGTGAAACCCCGGAACCAGTCCTAGGATGTTTGTTTTCCAGTACAGGGAGAATCTGGCCTGGAAGTTTGGACTGGACTGTTCCCAAGGGGAACAGGATCAGGACTGATTTGCATATGGCTGGGTTTAAACTGGAATGGCTTGGGGAGCACACAAACAATACATCTAGGCCCAGATCTCTGTACTGGGGTGTATGCTTGACATTGTTCAACTTTCTGTCCATCAATTTTTCTTTTTGCATTTCTATCACAGTGTCGTGTTTCTGCGCTAGTGCCAGTGTTCTAGTATCAATGTTCCAGAGCCAGTGTGACGTTTCTGGTATCAGTCTATCCCTACACCAGTTTCCGTGTTTATATCCACATTTCTTATTGTCAGCGAGTCTCTATCCTAGAGACAGTGTTTCCCTGCAATTGTGCTTTGTATGTCTCTTCCTATACCAGCTCAGTTTCCCCCTGTGCCGTGTCATTCTTCGTGCATTGCTGACTTTGTCTAGTAATCTCCTAACTCAATATCAGTATAGATTTAACCTCGTACCAGTAATGCATTGATCCTCAAAATAGTATTAGTGTGCATCTTCCCAAGGCCGGCGATGATGTAACCCCAAACTCCATTGTCAATGTGGACCAGCTCTAGTGTCCGTGTGTTCCAGTGTCAGTAGGTCAAAAAGTCGGTTTTCTTCCTTCCATCCCAGTATAAATGTGACCCTACCAAGGAGCAGTTTGTGTCTATCAAATTCCTTGTGTCTACAGTGGCCTAGAAAGACTCCTAATGCAAGGACAATGCCCCCCGCCACTAGTTGTGTATTAAATAAAGGAATAACAGGGGTGCAGAGGGACTTTCACATCCCTAGGCCCCAGTGCGACTGCACTTGCTTCACTATTGTTCGCTACTTCCCAGAGTTCATGTCCTCCCTGTCACCATGTCTGTCAGTCCCTGTTTCAGTGTTTTGTGGTCCATGTTCCATTTACAGTGGCACTCTTTGTCACTTCCCAACATACCAACCTTAGAATGCCCCATACCCAAAATGTATTCCCCACAAGCCCCAGTTGGGAGAGGGCAAGAGTTTTTATGTTAGGATCATTTGATTGTTCATAGCGTCTCTGAGGCCAGCAAGGTGTGCAAGTGCTGCTGGGAAAATAATGGGTATTAAACATAGGAATTGGGAAGGACTTTTATAACCAGATAATATATGGGATACTATAGCCCTTGCGGTACAATATAAGGATATTGCAAGTCATCGAGGAGCTGCAAGTCATCGAGTAGCTCAAGATCATAGAGAGCAACAAAGTCGAACGTTCCTTTACAACTTCATGGAACTTTAAGATAACAAGCAATATCCTTTTAACATACGGTAGAGGGTATGTTATATCTTATATTACATGCCACAATATCACTATTCCCACAGGTTGCTTTACCCATTGGAGTCTGTATCTCGAATTTTCAGAAATCCAAAAGCAGCTATTATTTTGTTGCGAAAAGATATTAGAATTAATTTCCTGTAAATCAGAATAGGAAAGCACTGTAGCTAGAATATGTGGAAATTACTTGTTGCATGAAAAAACATATTGTCATTAATAACCCCTTTCTGCTTTTTTTTTTTAACAGAGAAGAACCAACAAACAAGATCTTTTGTTTAAACTTCAGCAGTGTTTATCCCTGTGACTTGCCTTTCACCTTGGGTGCATGCTCTGGCTGGAGCTATGACGTCACAACTCAACTGAAATACATTATTGCAGTTGAGTAGCCTCGCCATTTCTTTATTATAGGAGGCTATATAGTCACTCACAACCGGACTGTAATGAGGAAATCAGAGACAGGCTTTTATAGAGGGATTACATGCTTTCGCGTATTGCACTGGATTCTGGGAGACAGAATAAAAAGAAATGTATGCTTGTGTAATAAATGCTCATTACACTTCCAATGCAGCGAGTTTTTCATACCAGCATGCATTTTTTCTGTCTAGGGATTGTAGACGCACCTTGAAGGTTATGTACAGTTTGCTCATATGAACTGCTCAAACGACCACTTAGGTATATTTCATTTTATAAGTCGGTGCTATATTACAGTGTCCTGATTGATGTACTAAACCTTATACATATCTTATACACCAAAGAGTTCTGACAAGTCTCACATGCAATCCTGGTCCAGTGCAAATAACCTTGCATTCACCTGTCAGTCAATGAATTTTAGCAGCTTGTCAGGAGGCACCAATCTCACTCAATACATTTAGATATGGTTTAGCCGAAACCAGTCCCGACTTTATAGAGATCTTGCAGCAGCACCCAGATGTCTAGTTGTAAGTGCCAGTTCTATCATTAACGAGAGCATTGTGGTCTCAGGTCAAAATGCAAGCAGGCTATCTAATGACACAGCCAAAGATCTACCTATGATCCCACACGGCTCTTAGGATGACTTTGTCCAAGAGACACTGAAATGCCCCCCCAAAAAATATATGCCAGCTACCTTGATAAATGAATAGTAATAATCACAGTTTGTGACCATGTCTTCTTGATTTTGTCAAGTTCTCCCCCAGTTACCCACTGGAAATAAATGTACTATACTACGTGGCAATTAAAGTGTCAAAATATCTGGGGGGGGGGCTGAACAATACAGCATTTTCTGCGAGTCTGGCATTTCAGGCTGGCAACTGTTTTCTTGGTTTTGTCAAAAGCAATATACATCTCTTTATTGTTGAAGTAAACGATGCAAGCTTGGAAGGGCATACATTTCTTCCCTTTCCATTCAAGGTGACATTACTGTTTCATTTGCATCAAGATGCTGATAAACACTGAGGACATCTATATGTAGCAGCCCTTTCAACTAATTTCCGTTTTGGATCGTATTTCACGAGACTTCAGTGTTCACTGTGTATGAGAGACATACAAACCCTTCACTTCACACTTTATCATTTCACTTTGGAGTGAAGATAGGCATGGGGTCTCTATCTCTTTACTACCCAGGGCTAAGTTAACTTGAACCCTTTCAAAGCATGTGAGAATATACATCAGCCAACCTTAGTAATGCCAATACGGGAGTTATCTGATATTTTTTACAGTGCCTCGACTTGGCCTAAAACCTTTTACATTTGCAACAATGATTCTGACATTGGTGATGGAAACGATTATTTTCTCTTTTTAAAAATATCCTATGAGGAATCCATCCAATATATTTTTTTGGTTCTGGCCATTACAACAAAACAATCAGTTTGCAGAAGCAGGATGAACCCATGGAAATGACAGAAGCCACATTAATTTTCATCAGAAGTAAATATTTTTACATGTAGTTATTAAAGATATTAAAAGTTTGATGGACAATCCCTCATTCCTGTCAGACCTAATGTTGCGCTGCTGAACTAGGTGGCGTTTTTCTGATCCTTCTAAAATGTTATTCGTGATGTATTACGTGAGGGCTGGGATCAATGACTTATGCAAGTTCTGGTTTAGGGCCCACTTCACCTGATGAGAGAAAGCTAAATTAATTATTCTGCTTCTCTCCAGCGAAGAGGTAATATTGTAGAATTTTAGGTACAATCATAAACAGGGTTTGTCAGCATCCATAAAGCTGCATACAAATGCTTGCCTATATATAAAAAAATTAAAAATGTCCTCTATCCATTCCCGAGTTTTACTCAAAGGCGTCTTGCCAAATATTTTCCTGGTGGTGATGAGCTAACAGAAAAATATCATTGGTTTAGGATTCATTTATTTGAATGAATCTACATTTCAGTCTAATTCCATGAATCAGACATTTCTCAGGTGTAGATGATTGTATTAGCAAATATTTTAAAGCGGCCTAGATAGCAATGCCTTTGAAACAGTGGTCTAGATTCGAATATGCCGAATAGTGTCATTTATCACTGGTATCTCAGCGCCTAAACATTATTGCATTATAATTGGGAAAGCATTCGCTACCGTTTTACACTTGGCTCCTGAAGGATAGCACATGCAAGCAGTCTCAGTATGCTCCAAGAGGTGTACCATGTTTAGAATGAACACACTGTTACCCATGTAGATTAAAAGTCGATAAACTAACATTTCAGTTAGAACTTTACAGTGACATGGGCCGGTCCAGCATCTGGCCCTGACCTGGCAGCCGTGGTTCCAGCTGGCTAATGCAATTTTTAGATTAGATCACACCTCAAAATGTGGAGGAGGTCTAGTGGTTGGTTTGTTCTGCTGCAGATTTACAAGAAAGTGACGCAACTGTAGCGATGCATCACTTTCCCTTCGCCACCCTAGAAACCCTTGCGCCACCATGGATGCGCCGTATCTAAAATACGGCGCACCATGGCGCAAGGATTGACAGATACGTCAGAAATTCTGACGCATCTGTTGGCGCAAAAGTCATGCATTGCGGGAGTTGTGTCGCAAGCACAACGCAACTCTAGCAATGCATGTTTAGACCTATACTTATTGTACTGCGTCACTCCTTACGCCTGCTTCAAGCAGGGGTAAGGTTTTGACGCAGTGGCATCCTTGAAGTGACGCACTGAAATCTTGTAAATTTCACTGTGTCACTTTTACAAGGCTTTCCTGCATGGAAACGCCCACCTTGCAAACATTATACCTGACGCAGGTGTAATGTGATGCAGGGCTTAACAACGTGACGCATCTCCTTAGATGCGTCACATTCTAAATTGGCCGCATTTTTTACCCAACGCTGCGTCACAAAAGTGATGCAAAAGTGTTGCAAGGGGCTTGTTATTCTGCCCCATCGCATGAGTCAACCACCCAATTAAGTTGTGAAGAACTCACCTTTGAATGTAAACTCACCACTAATCATGTCTTTAATGAACTGTTAATGTATAGTCCTCCGGGCCCAAGAGCTCATTTCTTACTATCAATAAATGATTTTATGGAATCATGTGTGCAATTTCCTACCGACACCATTTTAGGCAATTATTATTTCCACTTAGAGAATTTATCAAGTAAAGAAACAGAACAACAGGGGCGGTGGGTGACATTTGAAAGTGGTGGGGCGCAAAGAGATTTGCATACAGCACAGTAGCGAGCGAGCGCAGCGAGCGACCCCGTACCCCAAAAAAGGGGTTTGGGGGGATAACCCCCCCCCCCCCGAAAATTTTGAAAAAAAAGAAGAAAAATCGTGCATTTTCAAGCAAATTTGAGAAAGCAGGAAGGTTAATAAAGCAATTGTGAAAGTGCAGTTATTACATTAATAGATGGCATAACATAGGTAGCTGCTTATTCAGTATAACCACAGAGCTTCATACATTCCGTCCTATTACGCTCAGGTGCTGAATTTAGACTATAAGACTTTCATGAAAATCTCAGCTCTAAGAGTAGTAGAAGTTGCACAGCAGTTGGGAAACAGCCTTCACAAAGCATTGGGAACCACGCCTTACCTTTACCATTAGAACGCATGTGACTATCACGCATGTCTTTCCACACAGATGATAGTGTTAAGGTGAAACAAAATGTACTTAATATGCCATTTGATCAGGAAAATCTGTGTAGTCTCCAAATAGAACAAACACTACAAAACTTTTAAAAACAGAGATAACAATGCATTTCTGAGTACCTCAATCAGTACATTACATTGTGCCTGAATATTCAGGTTCAATATTACTCCAAAGCAGAAAGTCATGTATGTGCATATATATTCTGTGCATTGCACAAAAACAATAGACGTGCAATGTCTATCTAATGAAGTGTGCACCCGTGAGTAAATATCCTATGCAGAAAGAAAGAACTTCAGGTTTAAATTCGATCTCAAGACTCCTGTGCCAGTTAACAGTCAAGCAGCAATCCTGGTGTGGTTGCCAGCCTGCCAGAGGTACCCCCGGGTATGCCACAGCACTTCTCAAAATACCAGCGGATCAAGGATGAGCAAGGATGCAACAAGGTCAGTATTGTTCCTTGTGAAAAAAGATAGCTCCCAGCGTCAGGCAAATGTTCAGATGTCACCAGCGGCCCAGTGGGGTCCTGAGTGGCCTTTCTGGAGGCAGATGGGTATACATTATCTCCCTTTTATCAACAGGCAGAGGTGTAACTCCCTTTCTCTTGCTGGGCTGACCAATGAATGTGTGCATACTAAGTAGGGACAGGGGGCCTGAGCAGAAGTGGCCTCGCTTGTGTTCTGGTGTTTATAAAACATCGCTGAAGCAGTGTTTTGTGGAAAGGCAATATGCAAATGTGCCAGGGCTGATTTCTAATCCCAATCCAACCCTGGCTGGGCCCTGAGGGGTTGGGCCACTCCTGCACCTGGTCTGGTTGCTTCAGGTCCTTGCACTGCTGGCTGCAAAGATGCAAATTCCCCCGTCTCACTACCCGGCAACTGGTGCAGTGTATCCCTGGTGGAAAACTACATCAACTACCAACAGGGCGCACTGCATCATGTTTACCAGCCATACTGGGTATCAGAAGCCAGCAGAGAGGTTAGTGGGGGACAGTACGGCAGAGAGAGTCAGTGGCAGCTGGAGGCTCCTGATGGTTAGAGTGGTGGAGGCAGGGAGAAGGGGATCCCGAGTAGGGCAGGGTGTGTTTAGAATGTTGTGTATATCCTCAGGCCTGTGGTGAAGTTGGCGCTGGAAACCACGAGGCAGGCACACCAATCGCTGGTATTGTAATAACTGTTGTGTGCTGGAACCCCAGCAGCTTAATGCGTAATACTCAGGACCAATCAAACGATCCCCAATCCAGAGGTGAGGAGATCCTTAACCCTGCCCATGCATAGCTACCTAGTTTTCCACCGGCCCATATGTGACATTTCCATATTTTTCGGTGTGCTTATGTGTGACATTGGATGATGTTTGAGTGACAGTTTATCGCAAACTGAGCAAAGTATTTATGCCCTCAACCCTTCTCTTGCCCTCCATGTGTGTTGTGAGAGTTGTGAGAGGGCTTCAGTGCCAGGTGTCCATTCCAGGTGAGTGGAGCAAGCAGCCTTTCAAGGACATTGACGTGACCCAGCCTGCTGTTTGACTCAGTGCTGGTAAAATTGCCTTGTTGCACTTGTTATGCTATAAAATTAGCGTTTTAAGCTCATGAATGATCAGCTGCAGCTGCATTGCCTGCCTGCCCTCTGTTACTGAGAACTGCAGTCACAAAGTCTACCTCCAGTTAGTGCCCTTCCATTTCTGGTGCTTTGCAGCAGTTTTAAGATCTTCTTAGAGTTTCTCATTACTCAAATGGGTGTTATTTCTGATATTTGTATGCTTCCCTCGTCTTCGTTGCTTGATTTTGCTTGTGAGAAAGTGGCACTCAAAGTCGTCGAAATGACACTCATAATCACACTGGAGTTATGAACATTTCACACTTAGCAATCTGAAACCTTGGCAGTTGTGCAACCTTTACCCAGAGATGCCTGAACCCTGAATATCCCACCCCTTCATCTGTGGTGGACTGGACTCAAGAAAACACAATGCAACTCAATTTCCCACCTCTTTAATGCTTGTTTGATAGTCTTGTGCTCTGAAGTGATCACTGGTGACATTTAGTGCTCAACATAACACGAACAGTAAATAAATAAATTATGTAAATGTTGTGAATGTTTAAGCAATAGCGAGAGCGATAGTATTCTTATGGGGGGTTGGGTTTGAAGGGTAAGAACGTGCAAAAGTTATGATGGGAATATGTAAAAAGCCCTTCTGTGGCTGCAAACTTGCAATTCACACAATCACAGGGTTTACGACTGCAATGTACAAGTGCCTTATTAAGTTGGCTTTTTTCACAACTGAGGGCTTTTGCAACCCTATCTGATATGCAAATAGAATAAGTACGAAAGGTGGCTCACCCTCCTATTTGCGATTCAGCCAATTATGTATTAATGTCACCTCAACTGCCACTGCAAATATTTATATTTATAAAGTGCTCAAAGCAATAGATATCTGGGCACCGAGATTTCCTTCAGCAATCCTTGTTATTGCATTTAACCTTAATTTCTTTAGAGCACTGTGCTACCTTTTACGATCATGTGGTACCCTACCTCACTGAGAGGCTGTGAGTGAGAGCCACGAATAGAATGTGCTAGGCAGGGAGCGACTGTAAAACCATGGAATGGAGTGCATTATCCAGGCCTGTCAACTTGAAGATTTACCTGCTCAGGTGAAAGAGAGGCTTGGAATTGTACGAGTACCATTCATAGTGTACCTTCTGCATAATGTCCGTGCTGACGTCACATTGCACTGACATAGCTCAAGGTAACTAAAGCTTCAATTTCCCTTTAAGTCGTCTGTACTGTAAATCAGTGTGCTTAATAAGGCGGGCGGGAAAACGGACTAACAACTGACTGAACCGAGCGTTTTATGCAGATATTCCATCGGGTGTTAGGAATGTGGATGAGTGTGCAAGTCAGGTGCAGTTTGCGTATTATAGAGGCGCAGGCATCAGACATAGACTTACCCACTGAATTCCTGGGGCCTTATTTATGAAGGTCTTGCGCCACTGGTGCGTCACTTTTAAAATGGGAAAAAGTGACGCACCGGCGGCACAAGGCCTTCATAAATAAGGCCCCTGGTTCTACTATCATATCAGTGACTGCATTGCCCCTGAATGTAAATCCATACACTGCCATGGCAGTTCCTACATTACCTCAGTATCTAGAACACCACAGTAGCACAGGAATCCACAATAGGTAAGTATGAGCAGCAAAATTGTCATTTCAGTAAACAGACTAAAACATTATGTAAAGACCCATCTCAATGCAAGTACCATTTCCAATATGCAACCCCCATATCCTCCTGTGCTTGATATAGCGAGGGCCTAGTCCAGCTGTAGCTTTGAAGATAAAACATAGGGCTTTAACTTGGATATGTTTTTCAGTAATGAGCCAGTGTAGGTCACGTAGGACAGGCGAAGTCACCACAAATATCAAGAAAGAAATAGCTTCTTCTTTTTTTTCTGGCAGGGTGGGAATGTGTTTTTCAACTCTGGTCACGGCCGGAAACAGCATTCTTTCTTTGGAATATGACATTTTTACACCAGAAAAGGGGGTGGTGATGGACAGAGCATCTGAATTAAACAGAACACTCATACCAGTCAAAAGATCAGGGCTTGATCCATCACCGTTTTTTAGCTCACTGCACCATCCCAGTTCAGAACCTGGCTATATGCAAATTAGTCTGTCCCTGGCCCAGTGCATCATGGGAACAGGGCAGACCAAACTACCAAGCCAATTCTTTACTGGAAGGGAAACAAGCTTCCGGGGACCAGTTTCTGGCATTGCAGCCGTCTTCAGCCCGGCTTGCTTGAATCCTGATGGTGCAGTGAGCAAGGGACTCACATCTGAGCATACCCTGCCACTCCTATAGTGGACAAAACGATTCAGAAAAGGGGGTGGTGATGGACAGAGCATCTGAATTAAACAGAACACTCATACCCAGTCAAAAGATCGGGGCTTGATCCATCACCGTTTTTTAGCTCACTGCACCATCCCAGTTCAGAACCTGGCTATATGCAAATTAGTCTGTCAATGGCCCAGTGCATCATGGGAACAGGGCAGACCAAACTACCAAGCCAATTCTTTACTGGAAAGGAAACAAGCTTCCGGGGACCGGTTTTCTGGCATTGCAGCCGTCTTCGGCCCGGCTTGCTTGAATCCTGATGGTGCAGTGAGCAAGGGACTCACATCTGAGCATACCCTGCCACTCCTATAGTGGCCAAAACGATTCAGAAAAGGGGGTGGTGATGGACAGAGCATCTGAATTAAACAGAACACTCATACCCAGTCAAAAGATCAGGGCTTGATCCATCACCGTTTTTTTAGCTCACTGCACCATCCCAGTTCAGAACCTGGCTATATGCAAATTAGTCTGTCCCTGGCCCAGTGCATCATGGGAACAGGGCAGACCAAACTACCAAGCCAATTCTTTACTGGAAAGGAAACAAGCTTCCGGGGACCGGTTTCTGGCATTGCAGCCATCTTTGGCCCACCTTGCTTGAATCCTGATGGACCCCAATTGCCTGCTTTTCTAGAGTTCTCTCTGCAAACGTGTGTAGTAGTGAAAAGTGACAGGCTAGTGAGACTGTGAGTGCAGTGACAATGCGGGCCCACTTCAGCCCCCCTGAAGAGGATATTATGGCGAGGGGAAATATTTGCGCTCTGGAGATGACACTCTCCATTTTGTTAATGGCTCTCCTCGGGAGCTGATAATCGCCTCCGCCGCTATCCAGTCAGTTGTGCGCCGCTGTCCTCCAGTGTCAATGGGGCACTGGAGAAGGCTCCCCGCTTCGCTTTGCTACCAAGACAATCGCATTGAGCGTTCACCTACTTGAGAGGCGGGAAAGGTGAACACGAGGGTGTGCAGCGCCGTAAAATTACAATTAAAACAAAAAGCCAGCCAGGTCAGTCTCCCATAAATGAGGCTTCTTTAACTTGTTCATTTGGAAAGCACATACAGGCCTTTGAGAGCTGGGGCTGCTCGCGCGAGGCCATGCGTCTTGGTCACGGTAGTGCCTGACGTGCCTGCCTGGCGACGGACCCTTGGAATGCCGCAGCCCATATTGCGCGTTATTTTCCATCTCAGTGCGTCCCCGCCACCAGCGGCTGTGCGTTGCTCCAGACAGGTGGCCAGCATGAGAAAGGGTGTCACCAGAAGGACCCATGAAAGACAAAATTGCCATTGGACAATTAGGTTGCATTTGGTCCGGAGTTTTATTTCCCCAAAAGCCTGGAGGCTTGTTGGAAGCAGGACCTACCAATATTGAAATGTTTACAGAGGCGCCATAGATCTCCCACATGATTGAATTGATTAAATTACACAATTGACTTGAACACAACAGCGGCGTTGCGGCAGCCAGCACAAGCGCAGCATATGTTTTAAAATTCATACATTTTGCAATTTGCTATTTGCACACAACATCAGAGTCAACTTAGATAAGAGCAGCACTGCACCTACTTTATTCTTAAATAATCTTCAAAGTTCTCAATCTCTGTGATTTTTGTCTGACTCGACGACGACTCGAGTGAAGAAGTAGAAACTCAACTAACTAGTGAAAAAAACATCACGGCGCACGTCCCGAATCATGGCCAATCACTGCATGGCTTCACATGCTGAAGTCACACAGTGATTGGCCATGATATGCAGTGCCCAGCCAGTGTGCCATCACCCACGCGCGGCATCCAATAATGGATTGCCTGCCCTTCTGCGCGGTGGGCCAGCCAATCCTGGCACTGCATGCAGCGCTAGGATTGGCTAGGGGGGCACACAGACTACTCGCTCTGGCGCGCCTTTGAAACCCCGGGCCCAGCTACAGCAGCACCCCCCTGCCCTTCGGTCCGTCTCTAAAGGGGAACTTGACTGCCAGGTTAGTAACGCGCATGCTCGGCCAAGTTACAGGCCAAAAATCGTCAGGCGCAGACAGTACTGCTGCTGGTGCTGGCCTGCTGCAGAAGACTGTCACTCAGACCAGCCAGCCCCACCCCCTGCGCACTCCTTATTTCATCGGGTGTGTCCCATAGCGCTGCGCTGCGGCGGCAGCGGCGCTTTATTATTTCAATTTGAATTGCTGCTCTTGTCACGGCGGTGCGTCCAGAGGCAATGGGGCTACGCCCCTATGCCCCAATGGACGCACCGCGGCTGCAGAACAACTTAACAACAAATTGAGCTGCTTCGACCCCAAACAACAGGTGAATACCGCCACAAAGTCAGCAGGCCATGTCTTGAATTGTACTTTCTCAAGCAAATCAGACCTGCAGCTGGAAGCAGTTCTGCCAGTATGGTCTGATCATGAACCCATCAGCTTCACTTTTCACTGGGCCTGAAATAAAATTAACAAAACTGAACGTATTGATATCTTAGCAGTATCTCAACTCCCCTCACAAATGATTCGTTTACAGCCATAGCTAACTATTCAGGATGGATTCAACTCAGCAATTATAAAGTTATCCCTCTATAAGGCCTTTAAAAACCATAGAAGAAAACCCACTGCCCCTTGGTTTATCCCCAAAGTAAGATCACTTACACAAAAATGTCAAAGGCAGGAGAAAAAATGGAGAGAAAACTACAGCCTGGATGAAATAAAGAAACACAAACAATTCATCCAAGAATGTAAGAACCTGATTATCTCTGAGAAAACAAACTTTCTTAATGAGGAAATCAAATTTAAAACAGTTTAAACTCGTTCAAGTCCTAAGTTCATTAAGTTCATTAAGTATATGACACCAAATCAATACCAATGCGACAAATAAGTTGAATTCTTTCCAGTTCAATTAAAGGAAGTCTATGGGGAATTCGAATCTAGGCAGAATATCAATAGGGCTGGGTCCAAGATAGAACCTAAGGCACCACGAACAGTTAGCTTACTGTGTTAACCTTCCTAAAGGAAGAAGGATTGGAAAAAGTCTTTAATTTTTCCTCTGATAAAAAAAGTCCCTCAATCTCAATGAGTTCAAAGGTTACCGCCCCATCTCAAGCTTGCTGTTGCAAGACAAAATTCTAGAAAACCATCTCAGCACTGAACAGGCAATCTTCCTAGAGAAAAATGGAACATTGGATGGCGTGCAATAAGGTTTTAGCAAAAAACATAGGTGCCTATTAGGATGCCGGACGGACCTGCGTCCGTTCGCCATCCCCAGAGGTGGAGGGACCGTCCGCAGGGGCAGCGGCGGTCCCTCCGTGCGAATTAGGATGTGACCGCCACCCTGTATTTTTAACATTGCGGCGGGTGCTGCTTGAAGCAGCACCCGCCGCAATGTTAAAACTGCAAGCAGTGCATTTGCATGCACAAAGCGGCAGGGAACGCGCGGTCCCTGTTGCTTCGTGCATGCAAATGCAGGGGGGTACCATAGGTACCCCCCATGTGCACCCCCACACCCCCCCCCCCCCTTCACCCTGGAGCCGGCAACGGGCCCACAAAGAAAAGACCGTATGCCTTTTCGTGACGGCATTGCCACCGCGGAAAGCCATGTCCCAGGGCAAATCCTAATATGGCTGGTGGTGTCTGATAGACACCGTCACCATATTAGAGCTTTGCCGCCACGGTCTCGCGGCGGAAAAGCGGCGGACGGTCTCCCCGTCCGCTGATGACCCCCCAGCCATCCTAATCTGGCGGGAGGTCTTTACACACATCGCAGCGGTGAATCCGCATCCTCCGGGCTGGCGGTGGCTTCCGCCGGCCCAGAGGATGCGGATTCACCGCAATCATAATCGGCCCCATAGTATGGAATCTGCTTTGATAGTCGTCACAGAGAAAATTAACTCAATCGTGGACAAAGGGGGGAAGGCTGCTGTGATCATTTTGGATATATATGCAGCCTTCAACATGGTGAGCCACACTGTGCTAATAGATGATCTAGGTAAGATTGGTATTGGCGAGTCAGATTTAGATCTGCTCCGTTCCTTTCTCACTAACAGAGACAGTCAGTCTACCTTGGAGAATTTACATCCAAATCCTTTTCCTGTGGTGTCGCTTAAGAGTCCTCACTGAGCACAACGCTCTGTAATGTTTACATAGTTCCTCTAGTAAGGTTGATTCGCTCTTTCAGTTTCTCTACAATATTGTATGCAGACAATACACAAATTGTGGTGCCGATCTCAAGTGAAGTTCTAAATGCTTCAACAGCTGCATGAGTGAAGTAATAAGAAAGGATGGGAGATAATTGTCTCAAATAAATTAGGAAAAAAACAAGGTCCTCCTGCTGGGGAATGGGACCTTCTTCTGGAACATGTCCTGGTGTCCCTAACATCTGGGCCCCCTTCCATCCCGGTTCTAAAAGTTAGGAACGTGAGAGTCATTTTTGATGCAAATTTTACATTTTCAGATCAGATCAATAAGCTTACCTCCTCTTGCTCTCTCCTCTTACAAACTCAGAGAAAGATTCTCCCGCTCATCCCATTCAGTCTTCAGAAAACAGTAATGACTGCACTCGGACTTTCAAGGTAAAATGATTGTAAAGTGCTTCATATGGGCATCCAACAACGATCACTGAACAAACTACAAACACTACTGAATACAGCAGCTTATCTCCTAATGAGAATTACAAAATTCACATTTTTGCATGGTTAGCCCCTACTTTTAGATGTGATGTAATTTCAAACTGTAATTGCACTAGGTTTCAGCTAATCAGGTCCCCAGTGCCAAAATATGTTTCCCAAAACTCTGTACCACAATTGGCACAAATTCAGCTACCCCTGTAGGCTCCTAGTAAATGGTACTCCTGGTACCTAACCCATAGTTACTGAGGAGGGTCTTCTGTGCCACCCCAGGGCCCCCTCACCAAGCCTATGCACTCTACCATTGCAGGCAGCGTGTCTTGGTGCAGGAAAATCTGAAGAGTTGACATGGCACACAGTCCTGTGAGCCATACAAACCATACACTGCATAAAATATAGGTAAGTCACCCCAATGCAGACCTTTAGGCCAAAGGCAGGGTGCATTATATCCTATGTGTGGGCATACCGCATGAGCAGATATACCCCTACAATGTTCAGTCCATTCAGTCATGTTGAAAGGGAAGCCATAAAGAGTACATGGGCTGGATACTTGTCAACGCCTAGCTCCATGATGGCTTCATTGATTTCTAAGATGTAGGGCACCAAACATCTTGTCTTAATAAATCTTCTCTGATGTCAGTGTTGTGTTTATTAATCAATGCACACAGGAGGCCCTTTTAGAGGGTCCCCTGAAACCTAACCAAACAGTAGTGTGGTCTCTGGTAAGTTTTCTCCAGCCTGCAACCACTAGACATGTTTCTGACCTCATAGGGTGAGAGCCAGCACTCTCTGGGGACAGAAACAATACCTGCTCTAGGTTGAGGTGTTTCACACCTCCTCCAGGACATAATGGGGGGGGGCCTCAAAGCCAATGTCGCCTTTGAGATTCAACCCAGGAACCCTGAGATAGTAGGGGAGGAAACAGCACCTTTCCTGCTCCACTTTTGGAAGGAGGAAAGGTGGAAAAATGTGTTAAATGAGGAGGAGGATTCCCCCTCAGCCTGTGCCACCCCTACGGTGGAGCAGGTGAGGTGAACCCCTCTCTTGAAATTCCACCAGCTTGAGATGGTTAGAAAAGCTCTAATAAGGGCTAGGGTAGTGCCTCTTTCCACAGAAAGTGCTCACTAGAGGGATTAGACACCCAAAAGGTAAGTAGCCTATTGGCTACTACCTATATCCCCTTGTAACACCACAAAATTCAGTATTCAGGCAGCTCCCCAAGACCTGAACCTCACATTCATCAGACCAAAGAAGACGAGGACAAAACAAAAACTGATATGCGAGAACAGAAGCCCTGCTGCAGAAAAAAAGGAGCCAAGCACTGCCAGCTGCAAAAAGGACTCAACAATTGTAGCTGCTGTGTCGTCCTGAAACCTGAAAGGACTCCAAGAACCCTGGAGCACCTCCAGACTTTGAGAAATCACTGAGAAGCCCACTTGGAGTGAAGGTATGACTCCCTTGCATACCTTAGACACTGATCTCTTCAAGCCTGGTTTCTCGACTTGCTGCTCCTCGACTCTCTCAATTCAGCACCAGAGCAGGAAGAGGAACAACAGCTCCAGAGGGTCAGATCTGTCTGAGTTTGGTGGCACCAGGACCAATACCCGGGGTACCAGACCTCCAATGGCTAAAACCAGGAAAAATAGTCCACTCCAGACAACCAAAGCACCAAAAGCAAGCACCCATTGAGGGACATTGAGACATCCAAGACCCACTTCTTGAGTGGCCCAGCTGTTCAGAGGTCGCCTCTCTAAGTTGCCAGCTCCTGACCACGAGGACCCTGAAGACACATGACTCCCAGCTGATCAGTTTGTCCAGCACTCAACTCCAATGGACCCATTACCGACTGGCCAGCTCGGCTCCCATGGTCCTCAGGCCCTTGCGACCTTCTCCCTCTATGGTAACTCTCCAGACTTACCTGTAAGTCCACATGTGCAGGGCATTTCCAGGTGGCCTCTTTCATCTTTGCGCATCAGTTTCCAAGGCCCTCAGCACTCTTATTCCGCCTGATCCGATGGTCCTGGTCTTTTTTGTTTTTCATTTTTTTTTTTTTTACTCCTGCTGCAACTTTGGACCTGGTTCCGAAATTGAGCTAAAACAAGAAGTGAACTTCGTGAAAGCATTTCCTGATTTTATATGCATTTTCCTCTTTTTCCCCATTGATTTATATGGTGAGTAACTGCACAAAAAAGTGATATATTTTCTAGACTTTGAAAAACTGTAACTCCAAAAGTACTAACCTTAAAAATGTGTTCTTGGCCTTAAAAAAATATAAAAATTTACTTTATTTTTATATATTGTCTAGAATATATTCTTGAGTGTGTGTTTCATTAATTGCCTCTGTGTGTTCAACAAAAGGTTAGCACTACCCTCTGATAAGCCTAACTGCTCACCCACACTACCACAAAAAGAGCATTAGAATTATCTGCTTTTACCTCTGTGTACTATTTGAGGATTCTCTAGACTCTCTGCACAGTGTACTACTTTTAGTACATTAGATAGAGAGCAAGCTCCCTACATTGAGCTACACTGGCTTCCTGTCAGGTAGCGAGTTGCCTTCACGGCAGTCTGCATGGCTCACAAATCCCTTGATAACACAGGTCTTGACTGCCTTAGAAAGAAATTCAAATGGTACAACTGTAGGAAGGCACTCCGATCAGCTGAGTCCAGAATAGTGGCATTAAAATACATACATAAAGAATCTTGGGGTGGCATAAGCTTTGTTTCTCCTACTTGTAAACTGTGGAACAAACTACCCTGGTATCTCAAAGCCCAGTCTAATCTTGCCGGTTTCAGGAAACAATTTTAAATTTGTCTCTTCTTGAAATTCTTTACCTATTAGTTTACAGCTAAATAATTTTACAGATGCTAGCGCCAACAGGTCTTTGGGCATAGGCGTGATCTACAAACAATATCAACTTTATAAGGGCAGACCTTTATTTAGATAAGATAAGTTGCTATGCAATTGTAATGAGTGTACAGAAAATTAGTCCTGGGTTGTCCAAACAGATTCTGGAGTGACAAACAGTTCCAAATATTATTATAGCGTTTATGTGTGAGGTTCTAGTTCCTGAATTCCGTGGTGCCGTTTGGCCATTAGTAGGTAAATGGTATAGGGCTGAAAATTCCAAGACACCTTAAAAGGTTCTTGATTTTCTAATTATGTTTGTTTTCTCCAGTCAATTAATGTGGTAAATGTGGAACACAGAATTGAACAATACACCAAGCTTGCTAAAGTAAGTCAGAACTGCCTCGGGTGTCTTGGCATCCCTGCACTAGACAATTCTGTTGGTTTGATCTTTGTGACTCATTTTACTAAAACACAAATCAAATACTGAGATGTCCATGACAAAGCCAATCACACTAGAACAGATATCCCTTAAATGTAGTTTTTGGTGCTGAAGACTAGCTCTCACAATGCTCTCAGCTCTAGTAAATGGGCTATCAGTGAAAAAATATCATTCAGTGCCCAAGTCATAGTTCAAATTAGGTGACCAACTATTGACTTTCTCCACCTTCTGGAACAACAACATTATCATGGTGATACACAGATACTGAAACCCTAAAGTCACAAACTCCAACAGTTCACTTATTATAATTCTATTTGGAGGGCAATAACATAGTTACCTCCATAGATAGGTAATTTCAAGTCCGGTCTCTCTCTAAAATATTTTAGGAGCCATTCACCAAGAAAGTAGTAATTCTACAACCATAAAAATATTTTAGAAACAAGTAGAGAATTTATAACTTTTGTAACTCATAAACATGTTAGTGATATAGCTGTGAAGCTACACCAGGCAATGTTAAAAGTCCCAATCCGGGCAACCTGTTTGATGAGAGAAAATAAAGTTCTAAAGTGGTCATTTACTTTCCCAATGCAAAATAAACGGGCCAATGCTTAGGTGTCTTTCTCCCTGCACATGAGGATGTATTTCATATTCTACGACCATGTCATCATGCCTTCCATTGGAGATGTATGCAGGAAAAATCAGTAATGATCACTTTTCCCCATTGGGTGGGTGACTACTAATACAGCACAGTGGTGTCAACCTGGTAAGAGGTTACATACAGTCAGTGTAGCCAGCTGAGGCTCTTCCGACTTTATGCCATTGGTCTCCTGGATTCTAAATAGGTGGGCGAACCGTATGTTTGGGGAAGCAGGAGGACTGCCACTTTCCAGCTTTCCCCCTGGTTAGCCAAACTCCAAACAACGCCCTACGAGAGGGAAAAGCGCAGTGAACCCGCATCACACACAGAGACACAATTTTAGTATAGGAGTTGTAATCAATATGAAAGATAAAAATCAAGGTTAATTTGTAGAATCCAGAAAAGAATTAGATGTAGGAGTTCCTGGACCCATTTGACATGTACATTTTTAGGCCCTTGCACAAGCCCTCTAATACCTCAATAGCTCTCAATGTAGAAAGCAGTGTTACTAGCCAATGCAATAGATAAAACACCATTTCCATCTACTGTTCTCAAGTAAACTAAGAAGATAATTGCAAAGATGTCAACTATCCCGTACAAGGCAGACCTTATATTCCAGCTCTGTGTACTGACAATGTTATAAAAAATGGTAGAAAAGGTGGAGTCCAAATTGCCTCAAATCTCTAATTGCAACCATTTTCAGGTAATATCAGCATAGTGACCCTGAGGTTGTCAAACACTTTTTACAAGGTTGAAGCTGCCCTATAGGGACAGGTTCTGCTCTCTGACTCAGATAATATCCTATGTCAGCTGATAGTATCCGTTAATTGATTTGCATCAGCAATTGTAGTCACAAGCCACTGATATGTTTAATTGAAAATAGCGATGAGGAGGAGTCCTCTCCTTAATGGCTTTCCATCCTCTTCATCTATGTGGTTCATAATGAGCTGCAAAATATGCTTTGTGAGTTAGAACAACTTTTGTGACTCACAAAGTCCTTTCGATACATAGTGAAGCACTATTTTGAGATTGCAAAGTCTGTTATTTTTGAATCACACTACTTCTGACTCTAAAATAGTTATATAAATAAGGCTCTTGAACTCTGGTAACCATAAGGGCACTATTCACAAAGGTAAACTTCACATGAGTAAATCTACACCTGTAAGTTTCCTCTTACACTTTGCAGTAAATGTACTACTTGAGGCTATGCACCATTTACAAGTGTAAATTTACTAAAAAGTGTGGGCGAAGGACTCCCTATGGTAACATGTTAGGAAAAGTTTAAATGTTTAATCAAATTTAAATAAAATTATCTAAATATTTTTAAGATAAGTATTATTGTAAATTAATTTAAATCTTTATCTTAAATGTAGATACATTTCTAAAAATTGCAAGAGTATTATTAGCTTATTTTGTATTAACTATTTAAATATGTTGAAGGTAGTAAATGTAATTAAAATAATTTTTCCTAACATTTTAAATAAAAAACCCACCTAAAGTATAAAATTATTATTTATTTATTATGAAGTAAAAATAATCAAAACGTGTAGAATTAATTTAGGATATTTATTTAAATAGATTAGTTACATTCATTTTTATATTTAAAAAAGTTGTTAACATATTTGATAATAAACCAATAAGTATGTTATTTATATATAATTTGCTTAACGTTGAATTATATTTATCTATATTCATAAAATTTAACATTAGTTCCTATGGGATTTCATTTTAAGTCCTTGCCTCCATGATTTTCCATGTGATGGTGGTGCAGTGCCAATGGTTAGCTATGGATGAAGCTGGATATACTTGAGCTCTGAGTTAAAGTGCATTTTCTGCAGTTTTGGGTCTTTTAATTGTTGTTGTAACAAAAGTGCAGTTTATAAATAGCAATTGGCTTGCTCTTTTGTGGAAGGATACATGTCTCTTCCTAAACCCCTTCCTAGCCGTCCCTTAATCCTATATACTTCGCCATACACCCCTCCCATTTCTTGCTAAATATTCCCCAATTTCCATCCACCCTGTCCCTCCCACATTTGCAACTAAAGCATATAACTACATTGTTGGGCTCTACACAGTGAGGGTGGATATCTTTGCATATATAAGATGGGAGCCTAGCTCTGAGCAAGTAGGTTAGTATATAGCATTTTGTACTTTGTTAGTATTACTATTGTAGTACTACTACATGTACTACAAAATGCAGTTTGTGACAAGGACTTTCAATGTAACAATTGCCTGAAACAAAGAGGAAAATGTTGCCAGTCATTATACAAGATATATTCAGTTATGATGGGGATTATAACAATCTCTGAAGTCAGTGAAAGGCTTAGGAGCCAATTTAACAGCCAGGTTAGGAGTTTGATTGGTGAATTTTACATTCACTATTTTAGCATGCTAACAACCTACTCTACGGTAATAGTTAAGCATTTGCCATTTTTAGGGGAGAAACATTACATGGAAAATTCAACAAAGTGCAATAATGCTGGTGGAAATTCTGCCGCCAAATGAGAATATTAAGAAGTTTCCCAAGTGGAGTTGGATAGATATTGTTCACATAGTAGTCTCTGCAACTTGCTCAGGGTCTATCACAGTTTGTTAGTGCCACTATACTTACCTTTCCTGAAAGTCCGCCATCATTTCTATAGCTGTGCATGAAGGAGTTTACTCTGACAGGCTAGTTGGCAGACCTCACAATACAGTAATCGTGGTCCTGACATGGTCTACCCATTCACAAACCAGAGATGTATGATTTGCACACCGAAAGGTTTGCCCATAAGAATGCAATTTTCCTTGTGACCCATGTACTAACATGAAACGTCACAAACTGTACACTTGCAGCTCTCACAACATGACCTGCCTAATGAATCTAAATTAGTCAGCTTGCTAATACTTATCCCTGTGATTGGCTCCAGTTGCAGGGATGGAGTATTGAAAGGATTATAAGACAAATTTCCTGCAGTTGCATTCCTGAACAGGAAACTTTTATTTTTATAAGGAGCTGGTGTCCACTAAAGGGAATGGTGCTGGGTATTGTCCTTGTTTAAAAAAACCCACATCTTATTTGTGAAAGTATCAACAAGGAACAGTCAGTGGTCACTGAAGTCATAAACCATTGAAGTGTTATCACAATTGGTAACAGAAAATGATTAACCCTTTCATGCCCGTCCGATTTAAAATTAGACAAGGAATGCAAAAACTCTTTTATGAGTCAGAAAGTTGTTTCAGACTCGTAAAAATGATTCTGTACGTTAACAGAAACTTTTTGTGTCACATACCCTTTGATTTTGTGAATCACAAGATTATCTTTTGCAAACAGACTTTGCACATAATGCACCAAGGCCCACGTGTACAAAGATTCCATTAAGGAATCATAAATTGTGACATTTAATGATTTGCAGTTTGCAATTCCTTAACGGGAATGGCCAAAAAAGGATTTGGTGAAAGTACACTGCCTTTTTCCAAATGCAATTGTATTTTGCGACAAGATCTAGCTTCTAATAGATCAGTTCTTAACATACAGAATTATAATGGATCGCAATTTGACCTACCTCATTAATATGCATGAGGTACACCGTACTTTGCGACCCACTACATTTGGCTTTATTTACAGACATGGCAGCCTGCTGGGTTCAGCAGACCACCATGTCTGTGATTGCTTTTGAATAAAGCAATATTTTTTAAATGAAAGCCATTTTCCAAAAAGGAGAACGGGTTGCATTTAAAGAAAATATATAAAAGTTATACAAACCTTTCTTATAGCAGGCATTGGTCTCATGGATAACTGCCTGTTCATAGAAACTGTTTTTATGCATATTCACAAGGGAAAAGACATCCCATGGGGACTTGTTCTCATTTGCGAATGTCATACCACCTTCATTGAGGGGGGTGGTAAAATAGATGGTGTTGTGCGACCGGAATTCGCTAGCAAAACATTAATACATATCGTAAAGATTTGATATCTGGAAGGGATTCCCTTAACAAACCCCTTTCAAATACTGAATCAATATTAATTCCCAATTAGCAATTCGGTAAGATTGGTCAACATATTACCGAATGCCTGTTTGGCTTTAGTGAATGAAAAATACAATTTTGCAGTCCGAAATGCTTCGATTTTATGAGTTGGAACCTTACCAATCTTAAAATTGCTTAGCTCATAAGGGCTCAAGTCACTGGTAGAAAATCAATAATGTAATAAGAAATCTCCGGCATCATTATAAAAATTGTGATGGAATGCAGCGCAGCACCCAAAGTTGCTGCACTTGATTGCATGACAGAGAGAGAGCAGGAAAGTGCCATATCTTCCAAGATATTGTGTTGACCTGCTCTCTCTTGTGCTGTCCTACAATTATCCTCCGGAGAGCCAAACACAACCTTTGCACCATAGAGCCAAGTTGTCTGTGTGAATCTGGTTTAGGTTTTGTACTGCAATGGTGCCCTTCCAGTACAAAATACTTTGTATAGACAAACTTTAAATATTTTCCCACTTTGGATAAGTGCTGTGCAGTGCAGCACACGTGCAAGTCATAAAAGTTAGGAGAACTAAAACCATTTCTTCATTTACATGCCTACTTTCAAGTGCCATTATTTTTTTGCCTAAAACCCTGTCTACTATTGTTAGTAGATAGGGCTTTGCGTAAAATAATAGGTTTTTGCTTTGGAACACCAAATACATGGGAACACTCATGTACTACCCATGGAATTCTCCCTTGATGCAGAATCAGAATACCAGAAAGCACAAGAAAGTAAATAAAAAAAACATTATGCAAAGGTTTTCAGCACTTTTGTGATGCAAACCCAGAGCAACATGTTTGTTTGTTAATCTAGGTTAATCTTTGTATGTTTGTTTGTCTCTTAATTGTTCTTTAGAACCTCGGATACAGTTCTGGGTTCTTCATAGGTTCTTCCATGGCTACTTCTCATAATGTGATTGTTTTTTTATTCCCTCATTCTGACCTGCACTAAAACGTCAGGTTTGTGGACAAGGACAACCTTCAACCATGCATTATCATACAGGATAAGTCCCTTGTTTACTTAACATGGTGCTTCATAATAAGAATGAGGTGTACTCTTATTAACTCACTTGAAGTGGTGTGGTACCATGGACGCTGAGTCATAAAAATGCAAGCGGTAGCAGAAACGACATCACATACCCTTTCATTCCAATGACATTACAGAAAGTATAGGTTCAATACAAAGACAGCAGTTATTGAAGCAGATTCATATCTACGGTGGTCACAATCTATATTTCAACTAGAGTGTAACCATGATATGCAAAGTGTCAATCCACCACCTATGAAGGTAATTCTGTCATATGCAATTATAGTCTAACATGCTTGGGCACATATAATGAACTCTTGTGCAGTCAGCAACATTGCTTTCCTCCATATACCAGCATTTTCCTGCACTACATGAAATTCATATCATAACTTTTATTTTTAATATGAAACTGCTGTCTTTTGGATTTTATAAGACTAAAATTCCTGTGTGTAATGTATCATTTAATAATAAAAATATAAATAATAGTATTGAGCGATTATATGCAAAACCCACAAGCTGCTAAAGGGTATTTCAGGCTCAATGGAATTAGGAAAGCTAATGTTGATGATGATTCATAATGATGCATATAGTAGACCTGGGAATGCACCCACCCAAAATCCCCTTCCCTGTGATAACATCCCCACATGTATAACCCAGTTTTCAATGCCCATTGCAACCTCTCCATGTGCTCTCCCAGCCTCAAGTACCTCTCCCCTAGAAACTGTTTTCAAAATCCACAATAGCGGGTCTCAACTGGGCATCTTCCCATTTGTGAATAGTTTACCACTTCATTTTCGGAGTTAGTTACTTTTTATTAGTATGCAACTGTAACTGTGATTACAGACCACTGATACATTGCAAAATGAATCGCAGTTCATTCAAATTCAAATTCAAAAATACTTTATTCGGATTTCTTGATAAGAAACCATAAAAGTTATAACATTTTACAAAACATTTCATTCATAGGTTAAAATGCACAGTTTACATATCACTCGAGTTAGACATAGCAAAAATAAATTTACTTCAGCGTTTACACATTGAGGAGGGTAACCTATAAAAAAAATTTAACAGAAGGAGGCCTAAAAAGAGAAGAGGGACAGCGCGCTAGTCAGTTAAGGGTCAAAACTTTTCCGATACTTCATTGCACATTTCAGGAAGGCGTCCACAAAAGGAATGCAGTCTGGTTTTAGCATTTGCAAATAATAAAGTGCGGGCGCACTAGAACAAAATGTAACTTTTTAAAAATAGGTTTTAAATAAAAAGTCCTTGGGAATTCATAAAATTTACAGAAGAACAGAAAGTGTAGCAGATCCTTTGGAGACAAATTGTCGCAGTTCGCAAGTGTTGTCCTAAACAGGGCCCTTCCAAATTGTGATTCAGGATCAATTTCTAAACCCCTTTTTGCAATTTGGTAACCCTTTGCAAAAAGTGTTAGGCACCTGCCACCAAGCCATTTCACATTTGTAAACTCTGTGATTTTGCCTATTACATTTGCCCACCAGTCCCTAGTTATTTGCATGCGACTTCCTTTTATAGTACTTTGAGTATTCAAACCTACACTCGTGTTACAAATCTTTAAAGATTAATGTTACAATTTGAAGTATTTAAGCAGATGGACTGTTGACAATACCCTTTTTTTTAAATCGCACTACATATGGTCATCATGGATGTCTTTCATGAAATATCAACATAAAGAAACCTTAAGCTGGGGTACAACTTAACTTCCTTCAATAACCCCCCACATTAAGTCCAAAGAAGTCAAGCCCATGCCACTAATCAGAAAACGATTAAAACATAAATACGGCTTTTGCTAAGGAATAGAGTAATGTAAAAGCCTCATGAAAAGCATTGTTACTACTGTCACTTTAAGCACTGTTTACATTTCATATATGTTTCTCTCTCTGGCTTTTTTCTTTAGACACATGCTAAACGGATGGCATGCTACATCTACATATCTAATTAGATAGGCTTTATCTGAAACCTTAACCCGGGGTTAACGAAAACCAGTTTGCAGCTTTAGGAATACTAGCAAAGAAGGCATATACAGTTTCAAACACTTATGGGCACTGCACAGCATTTCCTTCTCAGCAGGCCAGTCTTTCTTTCCAGATGGTCATACTTCAGCCTCTAGGAAAACAACAAATGTTGAGGGTTAAATGGTCACATTAATCTCAGCCACTGATAAATACTTTGGGCCTCATCACAGTCCATCATTTTTTGCCCACCATGCCCCTCTGACAGGACCCAGCCATATGCAAATCAGAACGGCCTAGACTCCCGAGACAGGTCACTTCTGAAACAGGACACAAGAAACCCCAGATCAGTTCCGGCTTATTGGGCCACTCAGGTTGTCTCCAGAGATAAAGTGAGAAAGGGAGCTACATCTGGGCAATGGGCATGCCCATCATAGTTAGGGGATCAAACTAAGTAATCCCAAACAGTGATTGGTGGAATTCTTGAATTTATCTTTGCAACTGATAATTACACAGCCTCACCGGAGAGCACAAAAGAACAGTCCTCTTCTAAGTCAAGTCATAAAACAATCATCTGAGGCATGTAGCCTGGTATCGACTGTGCCCTGTGTACACAAGTACCCACAATGACGTCTCATGCTTTTTTCAGGTAAGCAAAGGGAGACATAGGTCAGAATTTAAAGTAGTGTACTCAAGATCACACAATTGTGATGAAGGAGCAAGCCCTGATGATAACTTTCTGCTTCGCATTCTACTACAAACAGTGACTTAACCCCGGACCTCATCTTGTCCCAGAACACCAAGGGTCATTCCTGAAACCTACTATTATATTTGTTGTTAGAAGCCATGATAAAACTGCATTAACCCGCAGTCATCTACTAGTTGTACCCAGAGGGACTCTAGTCTCTGTCCAGCATGCCCAAAGGTAAGGCATTCCCCAATTTTCACCATGGAGTTCATTTAGTTACATCATTTATCTTAATAGTTGTTAGTATTTGAATAAAGGAAGTGAAGCCTAGCCAGGAAGCAAAGTTATTTTAACAAAATTTGCACAATTGTGTTCAGTGAGGATGGTTTTTTAAAGATTACTCTATTCTCCTAGTAATATCATATACAACTATACCCCTGCTTAATTACATACCTACTACAGCCATTATTTATAGCGCTAAGAAACAGAAATGAGTCACTATATAAAAAAACGACCCTGTACTTCAGGGGCGACCATCAAGGCACTGCGCAGTCTTGCCCAATGGCGTTAAATCCTTAATGGAAAATAAAGTTGTACTGGCAACGTTGTGTAAATGTCTGTAGTTATTTATTTCACTACTTTCATATTTTGATTTTAACTTAAATCTTGAAATGTCAACAAGTATATCATCCAATTAATCCTTCACATGGAACAAAACGTGAGTACATTTTCATATGATCCCAATGCATTTCGTGCGTGCAAGCACACTTCATCAGGGGAATCTGCAATTCAAGAAATGAAGTGTGTTAAGGGCACACACCGTATTCTCATTAAGTATACATACGACAATAGTGATTACAAATATAAAGATTATATTTAAACATAATTATTTAGACGCTATAAATTCAATGAGTTACTTCATAAACAAGCAACTGATGTTGTGAACAAAAAGTTAACAAAATTCATGGTAGACCCTAAACTCATAGAATATTGAATTACATTGTGAAGAATAATATGCCATGATGTTAGCACAATGTCTATATGGAAAGCGAGTTAAAAAATGTATCTAAACATTCTATGGCACTGTGATGGCTAAAAGACAACCCTCGTGTTGCATATGGCAGCGTTTGTTGTCTTGTGAGAACGGCGTGTGGTAACCATTTAACTAACGCGTGGTCCGTCTTTGTCACAACACGCTAAAACTCTATGGTCCCGTGTTAGTTGGTCAATATAGTATAAAAGTTTCGCCATCTCGCTACAGACGGTAGTGTTTTAAGCATGCAGCATTGTGTCTCACCTTCCTGTAACGTATCGGATCCTCAGAGTTTCTACGAAAATTCTAGGTGGATGACATCGGTTAACCACGACCGGTGTATCATGTTGTTCATTTAAACAAACAAGGTGAAATGGAAATGAAAGAAGGACTCTAATGAATCCAGATTGTAGCGCCATCTTGGAATGGTGGAATGAACTCAAAGGTGTCATGATGAAGCAGAATCTAAAGTGAGCGCCATCTTGGTGTGTTTGTAGTGTTATGTATACAGTGAAAGTTTAAAATAGAAATCAGAAATAATAATAATAAACTCAAATAGTGCAGATAAATGCAGTTCAATGTTCTAAGTTCATAGGTAGCAAGCGAATTCCAGCCGATCATTCAGTCCATTCGGCTTCATGGAGTTAGGACCTGGACCTAACACAGCAGAACAAGCTTCTACATCTAATGTCCACCCTTCATCCACAACGGTTCCTTTTTTAGAGGCAGGCCCAGAACACATCAGCGACCCAGGAGGGGCAAAAGACGTAAGTCCACAAACACCATCACCACCAGTTCAACCGGCCAAGGGCAGGAAAGGGAAGAAAAATTAGATGATAATTCACTAGTGATCAACATCTCCAAATATACCTTATCCACCCCTGAAATTAAAATTCTACAAAAAGGCACGTCATTCGTACCGACACATCATACCAACCAACTAGAATTAGATATCAGTGTCTTTAACCACTTGGACGCTAAGGCATGCCGATCATGCCCATTGACTTTCCATTGAAATCAATGGAAAGTCCATGACGAGTTACCCTTGTCATTAGCGCTGAAGGGGTTAAAATGATGTGCAACCTTCAATTACGCCATTTCTTTGAGAATATTGTAAAACCTGGAGAGAAAGAACCTGACAAAGAACTCAAAGAACTGAGACCAACTAACACGGGACCTTAGAGTTTTACAGTGTTGTGACAAAGACGGACCACGCGTCAGTTAAATGGTTACCACACGCCGTTCTCACAAGACAACAAATGCTGCCATATGCAACACGAGGGTTGTCTTTCAGCCATCACAGCGCCATAGAATGTTTAGATACATTTTTGAACTCGCTTTCCATATAGACATGGTGCTAACATCATGGCATATTATTCTTCACAATGTAATTCAATATTCTATGAGTTTGGGGTCTACCATGAATTTTGTTAACTTTTTGTTCACAACATCAGTTGCTTGTTTATGAAGTAACTCATTTAATTTATAGCGTCTAAATAATTATGTTTAAATATAATCTTTATATTTGTAATCACTATTGTCGTATGTATACTTAATGAGAATACGGTGTGTGCCCTTAACACACTTCATTTCTTGAATTGCAGATTCCCCTGATGAAGTGCGCTTGCACGCACGAAATGCATTGGGATCATATGAAAATGTACTCACAATTTGTTCCATGTGAAGGATTAATTGGATGATATACTTGTTGACATTTCAAGATTTAAATTGAAATCAAAATATAAAAGTAGTGAAATAAATAACTACAGATATTTACACAACGTTGCCAGTACAACTTTATTTTCCATTAAGGATTTAACGCCATTGGGCAAGACTGCGCAGTGCCTTGAGGGTCGCCCCTGAAGTACAGGGTCGCTTTTTTGGTTATTTTGTTACACACTCCGAGGTCGAGAGAGTGATACCTCAAGGACACGCGACAAAATTTAAAATTTGAACTTTGAAAAAGCCTGTGCTCAGCCACCTTTACTGTATCACTATATAAAAACACATGATTAAAAACATATAATAGGGCGACCAGCTTTATGTTCATTACCTACCCTGCGTGCATAGACCAAGACTTGGCCTGGCATAACCAAAATCCCTTTGCATCTGTCCCTTGCCAGTTTTCCCATATTAGCATCGCTGCCAGACCAGGGCAGCTTCTCTTTAGCTGTAAAGCATTTTTATGACACGCACATAATAAAAGAGATCACAGCACCATAAGAGCAAACAAGCTTTGTAAGCACTGTGGAGTAATTGTCAACTCAAGTTGTTTTCAGTAGGTGATGACTTTCAAATGGAGAACAGCCATAACAACGCGGGGATTACCACGCACTGCCATTACAACGCGGAAATTACAACGAAAGTCGTTACAACGACTTTCGCTGGAGGGCGCTGTTGGATAGGGAATAGTTAAATTTTCTATCCAACACCTTCTCTACTGTCTACGTGGGCTGGAGTTGGAACAGAAAATAAAACTATTCGACTATCCAACGCCCTTCAGCGAAAGTCGTTGTAACGACTTTCGTTGTAATCCCCGCCTTGTAATGGCATGCGGGGTAAAAGCCCGCGTTGTATTGACATACAACCCTTTCAAATAGGATGTCCTTAAACTACCAACAAGCTCCATCCATGCTCCAAAAGGGCCTTCACATCTCCTGTATTCCTTCATGCAAGTTTTAATTTTGGTGCCGGTGTTCTATAGTTTTATTCTCCCCATCGGGATGATCTCCCCTTTGTTCGCAACAATGTATTCAGTGTTCTCCTGCTAGAGCTGACAGAAAATCCCGAGCTAGAGAAAGTGACAAAGGCTCACAAGAAACCTGACTAACCTTAAGTTCCTCGTACTTTCTTTATGATCTCTGAGGCCAGAGGTTGCAAGGGCAGTGGCAGGGGTCGCAGGAGGCAAACCAGGGGTTGCAGCTGCGACCCCTGGTGACCCCTAAATGACGTCCATGTGTGAGACCAGAATTACATTGTGGGTTATTATGTCCTGTTTATTGCATAATCCTATCAAAACTTTTAGAAACGTCACACTCTTAGGAGTGCTGTCTGTCTACTGACATACTTCCTCTTACACCTTATGAGGGCAGTCAAATCATGTCTATACTATCATTATTAAGACAGGTTAGGGTAAACACCGAAAGGTAATAACAGCCACAACTTCACCAGGGTAAAATCAGGCTTCCCTTTCATATCTGGGTCAACTTGTTTATACATGTATCTTTGCACTAAAGTTGCCTTGAGCCTTAGTAAGGGAACAGCCTGTTGGAGTCACCACACATACCTGATTTTGGATGGAGCGCTAGGTGCAAGCAACAAATGGTCTACACACCCAATACAATTTCTATGAAATAATATGTCCTGTTAAACAGTGCGGCCAGGTGACAGACAAGTCGTGGCGGACTTTGTAGCAGTTGCACCACCATGTTTGGCTGACTCGGCTCTAAACCTTGCTCGAGCCAGGGATATCTCTGCTGACATGACGTCAGCCACTTAGGGAACACCAAAAAGAGTAATCATGCAACCAGAGGTACAAATAAGAATCTGTTATTGTTGGCTGCTTCCCAATTAACATTCTCCCTCTGAATAAGACTGTAACTCTGCATGCCGTTAAAGATTCTTCAGAAACAAAACATCAAGATTTTTTTTTCTGGGAATCAGAAAGTCAACATTGACACTGTTACTAAGGTTTCTGCTGCAGTCGCAAATTCATTCAAACACTTGATTTTCCCTCAATCCGTTTTCTGTAAATAAAAATGCTGGTATGTTGATTGGTGATTAAATGACGGCATTTCATGGCTACTGCACACAAAACCGGAAGGGAAAATACTTCTTTTTAATGAAAACAAATGTTTGTTTTGAGTATGAAGTAGGACTGATAAGGCTTGCAACGTGCTCTAAGATCAGAGTGATGCAAATTCATGCTGCCTCATCCTGTATGGCTGGATAAGGCACATCAGACTAAAATGAATGTTTCATAAATAAGAATAGGATATAGAAAAATACTGTTAATTAGCGAATTCACAAAAAACATCTATGTAAAGCAGTAGAACAGTAGTACTACACACATCCTTTAGGCTATTAAAAATTCTATGGGAAGGGACCTTCACTACTCCTTTCATTTATGTTATGAGATCTCGGCCAAAGTTGCAGAGTTAGGCGGAGTGCATTTACAATAAAGAAAAAAATGCAATTGTTTTAGAAGATTCTTTGTACTATAAGTGCGAATTCATCATGTCGAAATATGGGATAAACTTCATGTTCATATCCAAAGCCACACACCTCTGGGCTTGTCGCTGTGGATTTATTTATTTTTAATTCTTTTTTAGCTAATGG
The DNA here is from genome assembly GCF_964261635.1 of Lissotriton helveticus. Classification (NCBI taxonomy): domain Eukaryota; kingdom Metazoa; phylum Chordata; class Amphibia; order Caudata; family Salamandridae; genus Lissotriton; species Lissotriton helveticus. The sequence goes on along the minus strand of NC_136063.1, from coordinate 734,678,769 downwards.
AGTTCGTTATACCCGTTCCAGCCCGTTATGCACTGCCCATTATACACTGCTTATCATATGTGATTTATTGATTGACGATTTCCTTATCCCTACCCGTGATCTGTATATTTCTATCATATATTCATTGTTCATATCATTCTAATTAATATTTCTACACTCGGTTAATCTTCTAAAATTAACCAGAGATTATCCTAATGAGCCCATTAATAATTTAAAAATCGAGCCAAAAAATGAAAGTGACTTTCAGTTTTGTATCTAATTAGTCATCCGACATAAATGAATTCCTTCAAGCCATTCGTTTATATTTCTCTGCGGTCAAAATGTTATCCAGCTCCTAATTTACAAAGATTCCCACGGTGTTTTCTCTTCAAGGGAACCTGCTGGAGATTTTAATAAAGGTTCATGCCACCCCAAGCCTCGCTTGAGAAATTAATCTTTTGAGGCAATTTGTTATCACATGAAAGGTTTAATTATCTTCGATGGTGAATCTTCTCCTCCTTCGTGTGCACTCTTAAGCGCGGGAAAAAGAAGTGTCTAAGCAGGAAGAAATCTTAAAGCTGACAATATATTTAAGATCAACAAAATTAAGGCATTTTAAAAATAGTATTGTATGTAATTTTAAAAATAGTATTGTAAGTATGTTGGCTTAAAATGTAAGTGCCTCAAATAAGAGGTGCTACTATTTCCGTAACTAATGGTACTTGATTTATCGACCTCGTAAGGAGGAAAGGCTAAATTTGTCCTGCACTAGTGGACCTTGGGGGTATTTTTACTTATGTGTGTGCGAAAGTAGGAGTTGCACAGAAAAAGTGCAATTTTTGGCTGCATTTGTAGACCCTCTTAATTTATTGTAAATTGGATGTTATGTTTTGTGTTGCCTAACACGACTATCCGCACAAAACATAAGCATGCTCTTATGTGCTTAAAAGTCTGTGATATTTTGGGAACAAAATAATAGCCAGACAAATCCCAAACATCTGAATTTTGTGTGGATGTGGGAAACAGTTACATGGAAACTTTTTGCATATGTTTTACTGTATAGGTACAGCAACATACATATACTGTAGTGAAATTAAAGGGATCAGATTTGCATAACTTTGATCATATTATGTCAACAAATGTGATTTAGTGTTATGGCTACAGGACAGTGGTGTCTGCTAGAGTCATTATTTTCTTGAAATGAATTGTAAAACAAGGGACACACAAGTTATAAGCAGTTTACCAAACCGTAACTACTGAATTTCAGTGTTTTTAAGGTTTTAATTTGTAGCCATAATTGCATTTCAGTTGTATTTTTTCAATGTATTCTCTTAAATACACAATAATATTTTATAAGCAACCAGGGGCCTTATTACAGATGGTGCCCCGGGGGCGAAACAGGCATTTGCGCCCTCTTTGCGCGCCCTTGGGGCACTTTGGTATTATAGAATCGGATGCAGAAGCTTGTGCATCCCATTCGCTAATACTGATAGCGCTGGCGCACTTAAAGCGCCTGCAATATCAACAGAGGGTGTTCCCTCATTTGCATAGGGGTGTGCTCTATGCAAATGAGGGAAGTCCTTTGACTCTGCGCCCACACCATTTTACAGATGCAGGCGCAGAGTCAAAGAAGCCCTCAGGAGGTACACTGACAGTGCACCATTTAAAAGGTGGCCCACTGTCAGTGCGCCTCCTGACAGCAGCCCTCTACAGGGGGTAAAGGGGGTCCCATTGACCCTCAGACATCCACTTGCTGGCTGGTGCAGTCACTGAATGCACCCGCCTGCAAGGGTATCTTTAAAACACTTTGAAAGTGCAGGCGGGTGCCGCCTGCACCGTGAAAATACGGGGCGGCTGCTCCATGTTTTCACATGAATGCGCTGCCCCCAGGGCAGTGGATTCACCATAATGGGGCGCATTTTCACTGTTTGCGCCCAGCGGACCTTTTGAAAGATGTACCGGGTACAAATGGTAATAATGTGTAATACGGTCCCATACCTATAACTTCACTCTGACCTTGGTCTTTTCAGTGGATTTATGAGGGTTGTTGATCATTTTCCACATGGAACTGTGTTTCTTGGATTTCACCTTCTATTTACAGCTAACCATCACGGTGTATGGACCTTGGCAGTAGAGGCTCCTGGAGGGAGTGCAGGCGGACGGTGATGCAGGGCGGGGGAGGGGCAAGGTGGGGGGTAGTAAACTCTGGATTATGGCCTAACGAAGGTAAGTATACAAATAAATAGATAAAACAAATTTCATTGCATGAGCTGCATCGCCAAATGCGATGCAGCGCGTGCAATGAAACTGCCTTCCAGGAAGGTCTAATTACTGGTCAAGTTCTAAACATGTATTTGCGGCATAGATTTGTTCTCTAGGGCAGATTGAGAGTAGACCAGGAATCGATCTAAATAGCTTTATCAGTGCAATATACAAGTCAGAGAGATTATGGTTAAATTGTAATCTAACCTTGTTCGTTATTGCCAAGAATATCTCACAGCCAAGGATTATTTAAGAATCTCTGAGGAGATCCCCTTACTTAATCAGATGGGCAATTTAGCAGCTGCCTATAACAGTTGGATACCCTTTGCTGTCACAAATGTCTGATATAAAATAGATTTCTTTAAGTAGGCAGCATTTAGTAGAAACCGATATCTGAAAGTTAAGCATGTGTTATCTTGTCTTAATCGAATTCAGACTTTCTGTTGGGATCAAAATAACCCTAGCTAATTCCGAAAATTGATTTAAAACTACCTGACAATATACTTGTTGTAAGAGTTTTAAATTAGAGTTTAACCAAGAGCAATGGTTATGAATCCAGAAACTCTCTGGTAGTTCTGCAAGGTTCCTCAGGGGTAAATAGCCCTGGTATGTTAGGATTGTTAAGTAGCTATAGATACCCTATGGAACATTGCAATGTAAAATAATAACTTTTGATTTCACAAACCTGGGATGACAGTTGGGCTAAGAGAAGTGGAGATAAACATTATGGATACTTCCTGTACTACTTTGTCTAATCACTTGCCTAATGCAGCCCACTAGTAAATCTGGAAATTAGGGAGTTCCATCAAATCAGGAAGTGCTGGGTCTGGTGGCTTAGTGGGTTAATACATCCACTACAGGTACCTGAGTTTGACCTCATAAGCACAGGTTCAAATCCTGGCAGGACCTCACAGCTTTTCATCCTTTTGAGGAAAATACCATGATAGCCATTTAGTTGGGTACCAATAAACATCTGTTATTCAGAACCAAGATGCTCTTCTGGGTGAACATGTGTTTTACAAATATATATGTTTTTTTTTTTTTTTGTTTTTTTTAAACATTTTTATTTAAAGGTGACACAGGCATTTTAAGCACATACAAATTATTTCGTTTTAACAAAATTTTCCAAAATCAGCGTAAATCTTTCAAGAAGCAGTGAAAGAAGAAAGAGAAAAAAAAGAAAAAAAAAAAAAAGGGAATGGAATGAATACATTAAAATTACAAAATAGTAAAAAAAAAAAATAAAAAAAAAAGAGAGCTCAATTTCACATTAGTTCAAATCACAAGTAGGAAACAAGCAACCCCAAATTCTATCTATTTTAACCAGAGCTTTAGCACCTCTTTTCCTAGCTAACAGTAATTCCATGTGATGTATCTCGGTCACTAAGCACCACCATTCATTTGCATGAGGTGATTGTTCCGATATCCATGCTCGAGCTATAACCAGCCTTGCACATGCTAATAGGATAAAAATTAGGTCTTGGAATGGGAGAGAGTTAAGTTGCAAGCCTAAAAGAATCATGTCTGATGATAATGGTACCTCGATTAAGTGTTTTGATCTCAAAATATTTTCTATACCGTCCCAGAATGGAATAAGAACAGGACATAGAACCAGCATATGTTCTAAATCAGTAGCCTGAGTATGACACTTTGGGCATCTAGTGCGATCGTTGAGAACGTTGTTGGGGGCCCATTTACTTATTTGTAAAGGGGTATAGTAAAGTTGGCATATCGTTTTGTATGCTTGAAGTTTTAGACTTGAAGAGTGGGTTAATGTATCAATTTTGTTTAAAAAAAAGGAAATATCATTTGGACTAATACCAGTCGTGAACCGTGAAGCCCATTTCAGTGCTAATTTGGGACAATCATCTATCTTGCCTTCAATAAAGCATTTATATCCTTGACTAATGATATTTTTCTTGTTCCCCTCTCCTTTATACATACACAGCCATAAGTCTGAATCAACAATCTCTGTAAGATTTAATTTCCCTATAAGGAAATCGCGTATTTGTATGTACTTAAAATAAGTATTTGCAGGTAATTTATATAATAGCCTAAGTGTATCAAAATCCAAAAAACCTGATGACCCATAAAGGTCCCCCAGTCTTACTATGCCATGGTTCGCCCATATTTTACATCCTGAATCACCAAAAATACCTGGTAATCCCGGATTATTCCAAAGGGTTAAAAGAGAATGATAGAATGATGCTTTATTCTGGGTCATTACTATCTTCCATATGCTGATTATATCTTTCGCAGTCTTGAACTTAACTCTCTTAAAATAGTTCGGGTCATTATTTCTAGCCAAAAATTGTAAGGAATCTGATCCTAGCATAAATTGGTGAAAGAAATATGGGTTACTAGAATTAAACAAGCTCTGTAACCGTCCCAAAAATGATGCAAAATAGTACATTCTGAAATCCGGGAAGTTAAGTCCTCCTTTAATAAAAGGTAGTTTCAGGAAAGACAGTGCTCTACGATTCTTTTTAAAGCCCCATATGAAACTGCCCAATAAGCCGTCAAGTTTCGTAAAAAATATTTTATTTATCTTCAAAGGAATGCATCTAAATAAGTATAAAAATTTAGGCAAAATATTCATTTTAATAAGATTAATTCGCCCAATTAGGTTTAAAGGCACCTTATGCCATTTTTTAAGGAGAGCCCGAGTGTCTTTTAGTAAAGCATCATAGTTCAATGCCATTATATCCTTGACATTAGATGTTATCTTGATGCCTAAATAAGTAGCAGCATGGCATATTCCCGCTACTGGTGTCTGTGGTTTATAATTGGCTATAATTTGGGTCTTGCCTAGATTTAACTTATATCCGGAAACTTCACCAAATGCATCCGCTTCTTTAATAATTCCTGCCATAGCTTCCATCACATCAGTAGTATATACTGCCAAATCATCCGCGTAAGCAGTAATTTTAAGCAATCTTGTCCCAGATGTAAATGGTTTTATCAACATCTGCTCTTGTATTGCATTAATAAAAGGTTCCATAGCAAGAGCAAATAGTAAAGGTGAAAGCGGGCATCCCTGCCGGGTCCCTCTCAAAATTAAAAATTTAGAAGAAAGTAAACAATCGTACCCAATAACAGCATTAGGGCGGTCATAAAGTGCTTGGATTTTAGTTAAAAATTTAGTTTTAAACCCAATTTCTTTAAGAATTACCCAGAGATAATCCCACCCCACTCGGTCGAAAGCTTTTTCAGCGTCGAGTAATATCATTCCAAGTGGGGAGGGATTAGTGGCTGCTATATCAAATAGAGTAATAGCCGTGTTTACGTGTTGGGTTGTATCTCTGCCTACTACAAAGCCGTGCTGATGTTCACTAACCAACATAGGCATAAGGGGGAGAGTCTTGTGGCAATTAGTTTAGCGAATACCTTGGCGTCTGCATTAATCAAGGAAATAGGGCGGTAGGACCCACATTCTGTGGGTGGTTTATTCTTTTTTTAAAAAAATATAATTTTAGCAGTATTCCAAGAGGTCGGGGCCCTATCTGTTGTACTTATCTGATTGATAACTGAGCAAAATATTGGAAGTAATTCCTCGCAACATATTTTATAAATTTCAATCGGCAAAGTATCATCCCCCGCCGCCTTCCCAGAGGGGAGAGAAAAGATAGCTGTTTTTAATTCTTCCTTAGTGAAATCTTTTTCCAGTTCTTCCATATCTACTATATCCTTCTCTAGCCGCCAATTGTTTCTAATGTAATTTTCCACTATCGCCGTAGGGGGGGTGCCCTCTGGGGTGTATAATTTAGTATAGTATTCCACAAATTGTTGCTTGTTTGTTTGTATAAGCTTTATTCGAGACAATTCTCATAAAAGCACATTAATCAGAATATTTACACAAAATACATAATACAGAATAAAAAAATCATTAAACACAGTGCAGCTCATACAACATTACTGATAAAACAATATATGCCAATACATAAAACACTTTAAAAAGGATTTCCTAATTACATACGACCCCCCAAGAACCGTCGTCTTATCGCCCAAGCCCAACCCATGTATTTGGCGACACCCATAACTATCGAATCCTGCTGTGTTGTGCATAAAATTCTTAGGGCCACTGAACTTTCGCGTGTCCCCAAGTTTTTACATACCGGCGAGAGCCATTTCCTCCTCGGATTCACGTAGGCTTCACATGAAAAGAGAAAATGGCCAAGGCTCTCCTCGGCAATTTCGCAGGCAGGACATAGACTGTTGGTGGATCTGTGCCAGCCAGATGTCAATTTATTAAGAGGGATAGATCCTGACCTCAGCTGGAAGACAAGTTTCCTGTCCATTGGTACCGTAACATTATCCCAATAGTTTTCCAAGACAGGTGAAATTTTAATCTCCAGGAAACGGCCAGACATAGAATCTGCCCTATTGTCATTCAGCATCTTACCGCCCACCCAATCCCAATATTGTTTTTTAAGAGCTTCTTTACTTGGGAAGGTTTCTCCCTCGGGGTTGTTCCAAAGATTTGAAAACCCTAGATTTTCCAACATGGTCTTCAGATGTTTTAACCATTTTATTTTATGGAAGACATCTTCCTTGATGATCCACAGAAAACTCTCAGCGTACTGTCTTATTTCCGGAGTCGTCCAAAGGCGTCTCCAGTAAAGAACTGGCCGCAATCGAGCTCTGTCGATAATCGTGCGTCTACCAAGCTCCAGGAACAATGGGATTAGGGGGGTGCTCTGTGGAAGTCCTGTAATTCCACGCATGAACTTGTTCTCGGAGGTCTGAAGAGCCGTCAGACCATTCCAAGCCCATAGTTCAGCGCCGTATAAGGTAGCACCCAGAACCTTCGCGTCATACACCGTCAGGGCGGGTTTTATAGGTTTTGTTTTTGATTTACGGTGTTCCCCCCTTAGGACACCCGATAGCTGCTGGTGCTTTAGGACTACTTTGTTCACGTGATACGTCCAGCCAGTCCCCCCCGCAATCTGCACTCCCAAATATGTAAATTCATTGACTATATCGAGCCTGCTGTTATTTAGGGTAATTTTAGGATAGCTTCTGCGTCCAGCAGAGAAGGCCATTAGTTTAGTTTTTCCTACATTTACCTCAAGCCCGTGCTCCAAGCAAAAAGCATCAAAAATGCTTAATGCACGTTGCAGCCCCATAGGAGTCTTAGACAGAATAAGAGTGTCGTCAGCGAACATCAGGATCGGGACCCTGGTGTCCGATAACGATGGGGCATCAACACTAGCCCTCAACATTCTCTCGACTATCCCGTTAATGAATAACGAGAAAAGCAGAGGGGCCATGGAACATCCCTGCCTAACACCCCTTTCAACAGGAAAGTCCACCGTTGTATCGCTACTTCCTCCCCATTGGACTCTGGCAAAATTGGATTCGTGCAGTCGCATGATTAAAGTTAGCAGTTCTGCAGGAATCCCCAACTTTTGGAGCACCGACCATAGTTTGTACCTGGGGACTAGATCGAACGCAGCCCGCAGATCAACAAACGCGACATACAGGCTGCCCCTCCCCAGCTCAACGGTCTTCCACCGCAATATAGTGAAGCGAAAGACCTGGTCGATGGTACTAGTAGCACGCCTAAATCCCGCCTGGTATGGCGAGAGGGCGCTGTTATCTTCTACCCAGTCCATTAGCTGGTTGGTTACCATTCTCCCGACTATTTTCTGCACGGTGGCTATTAAGCTTATAGGCCTGTAATTAGCAGGCAATGAGCGGTCGCCCTTCTTGTGGATGGGGATAATGGTTGCACATTTCCAGGTATCTGGAACCACTGCCCCCTTTGCTAGAGCATTTGCTACGAGCAGGATGTATCTCGCCCATCTGGCCACATCATATTTAAAAATATCAGGGGGGATACCATCTGGGCCTGGCGCCCTCCCGCATTTCGCAGAACTAATGGCAATTACTACTTCACTAAGGAAAAAAAGATCTTCGATTGCGTAGACCGGTGTTATTTCATCAGCTGTCACAGACTTATTACTTTCCGCGTACTGGGGCCCAAAATAATCAACCCAGGATTCCACTGATACATTATTGTCGGGTTTTGCTGGGCCCGCACCACTACCCCACTTGATAATTTTCCAAAATAACATTGGGTCTTTATTATCAGAGGCTTCTTTTAGTTGGGCCCAGTGATCTTCGTCCCATTTCTTTTTTGCACGATAAATGGCTACTTTGTACAATTTCCTATTCTTTATCACTGAGGCACGATCCCTGTTCCTTATCGCATGCCCCAAATCTAGACGTGCTGCTCTACAATGGTTATCGAACCACCTACCCACTTCTTTAGTTTTCTTCCCTTTTCTTTGCTTTATGAAAAAACATGGTCTTAAAGCGGAGAATAACTTATTGTGGATTTCTGTGATAACGTTGTCCCCAGGAGCCACTAGGGCTACTGCTTCAATCGCAGAAATTGCACAATCTACCTTGTTAGTTATATATGTCATAGTGACTTCATTTGCTAGCACCTTGGGCCATTTTAACCTTCGCTCATCATTACTTAACAGAGGAGTTTCGTCATGTGTCTCATTAGGATTTCCTGAACCTGTATTCCACCACTTGTGTGACACACATAGGGGGTTGTGATCACTTTCAACCCGGGGCCTGATTGCCATGTCAACAACCCCATTCCACAGCTGGAGACTACACAGTATATAATCGATTCGGCTCCTGTTAATACCATTGTCAAAGGTAAAACTGCCCTCCTTATCACCAGGTGTCCTACCATTGAGGGCTCTTAGACCGTATTCCGAACATATTCCATTTAATAGGAGAATCTCTTTAGTCCATTGCTTCACAGGTTGTAAGTTTAAAGAAGGTACTCCCCATAGATTGTCCTCTTCACACTCGATGAGGACGTTTGTACAAGTCAAGGGTTCAAAAGTCCTGTTTAGGTCCCCAGCAATTATCTTTACATTACCCTGGGAATTGACCTCCATAACGTCGGACAACAACTCGATTGTAGATGAATTTGTTACTTTACCACCTCTCACATAGACATTGTATAAATCTATTGGTGGACCATTTACAACAGAGATTCTAAGGGCTTGTAAATCACTATTTCCCAGGTCTAGGATTTTTATATCAATGTGCAAACCCTGTCTAACCCACACAGTTAGGCCACCCTTTGGCCTCCCTCTTCCCCCTTTTGTGGCAGGTATATAGTAATTCAAGTAACCTAAGCAAAAGAGTGGATCACAAGCCCAGGTTTCTTGAAAACAACAGATGTCAAAACCACTTATAAAATCCACCCAAAGTTGGGAGTCCAACTTGCTAGCCAATCCGGCGACATTCCAAGACAAAAAGGTGCCAATATCTACATTTGACCCATCCCTGGCTTTGACAAGTGGAGATTCATGGGATAACATCGATATTCCCATTAGGCTGGCCAGCCTTTCTGGGTCATCTACTGTGGCCACAGCTAAATCATCCATTACAGGGTGTACGACATTTGAATTTAATGTTCCTAGTCTAGAACCACCTTCGTCGGTCACACACCCGGCCTCAGTGCTATTCTCCATAATGTCTGTAGCAATAATATTACCACAGACATCACCTGGCGCCTCTACTTCTTTTGTAATTCCACCCACGTTGTCAATACCAGTATGTCAATACCCCCACCCTGAGTCCTGCCATCCTACATGGGGATTATTGTGTGTATGTGGGGTATAATTAAAGCTAACATGGGGAGGTGGTAAAGAAATCACTGGCCGTAGCGCCATTGGGGGGACTATGGGCTCGTTGAGTAGACTTGTAGTTACACTTGTTGATCTGGGGTAAAAAAAGGTGAGGTCCACAATACCAATACCGCCCTTATTTGTTCCCCATCCTTGCCTTGTTATCCACCCCACCACCCTAGGATCTTGAAAATTAACCACTATACAGTCCCCCCCCAGGGTTTTTGGTGTATAACCCATCCAGTCTATTCTCCTTGCCCCTATTATTAACCCATCAATGTCACCCGGCAGAGGACGATTTTCCTTTAACCAGTGCATGGTCTTATTTTTAAGCATCTGGAAATTTTCTCTCTGCCCTGGGGGTAAAGATGGTACATTGATGAGAACTGCCACATAGGGGAAGGAGTCTGGAGTAAGATTGATCGGGGGTTTTCTATAAGGTGGCTTTTGCAAGGGCGTTGGGATAGGTTTGGGAACTTGGGGAGGAGGTTGGGGGGCTGGTTTCTGCACCTGTTTATTATTTGCTAGGGGCGCAGTTGTGGCTTTAACAGCCGACTGGTTAACACTGACCCTGTTTCCTACCCCCGTGGTGTTAGGAGGTATACGTGTATTGGTAGTTGTGTTTACAGGTGTTGGTACTTTACCCACTTGTTGGCACGAAGTAACCACAACGTTTACAACGGCCGGTTGGTTTTGTGGCTGGGGTAATGAGGACTGTACGGGATGTGTTGAATTCGACTGCGATGATTCAGAGCCCGTATTCGCTTTCTCAACCCTAACTAAGGGTTTTGCGGTGACTTTAGCTGGGGGTTTATTTTGTTTAGAAGGTAAAGGTGAGCCATTTCTAGGATTTCTACCCTTGTCCTGTGTGTGGGGGTTGTTTACAACCTGAGGATTTGAGCTTATTTCCAACCTACTCGTTTTAATCAGGGATTTAGTAGAATAGAAATTATCTAAAGTTGCTTGCTCAAAGTGGTTTAACCTATCTGTGAGTTTTGCAATTCTATCCTCAATGGGAATAAGTACCAGTCTAAACATTTTTTCCAATTCTGGAAGCACATTTGCGAATAGTACATCATTAACATTACTTGATGCTTTTGGAACAGAATTGTTGCAATATCTGCTCTGAACTAGTATAATTAATGCCATTAGCGCCTTCTATGCTCTTAATTAAAGAAGTAGATCTATCATCAGCGATTTTATAAGCCAGGATTTTACCTATTCTATCGCCGCTCTCGTATTGCGAGAATTTATATTTATGTAGTTTAGCCGTAACTTTGTCTCTTAAGAATTTCTTAGTCTTGCATCGTAAGGTTATCAGCTTAAGTTCTAATGTAGCTTTATTTAGGTTATGAGGACCCCCCGCGGCTTCTATTCTAGTAATTTCTGCCATATGTTCTTCTAGCCCCCTTATCCTTGATATAATACAACGGATCTCTTCCTTACGATTAGCATTCTGTTGGATAATAAACTGCTGGGCGAAACCTCTGATGCTAGCTTTACAACAGTCCCAAACTGAGGTGATTTTAGCCGTATCAGTATTGAACTCTAGAAATTCTTTTAAATGTTCTTTCAAAAGAGAAATAAACCTAGGATTAGATAACAAATATCTGGGAAAGGAGAATAACCTAGGTTCTGTTTTTTTAGATACGATCTTGATGGTTACCACTATGGGGTTGTGGTCAGATGTTACCTTTGGGCAAATCTCCATTTTACAGCCTTCCAAAATATGATTCGTTGCCCAGGCCATATCTATACGCGAGTACATTATATGTGGCATTGAATGGTAAGTATATCCTGGAAGCATAGGATAAAGGTGCCTCCAAACATCTTTCAGTTTATGTATACGGGCTAGTTCTAGAATAGATGCCCTAGTCTTACGCATTCTATGTGAAGGAATGCCCTTGGTCGTATCTTTTGCGTAATTAATAACACAATTGAAATCCCCCATAAGTAATAACTCCCCTTCCCAACCTAGTAGTTCAATATTTAGTCGGTCAAAAATTGCTGCATCATCATGGTTAGACCCATAAACTGCGCAAAGGGTATATTTGAGATTAGACAACGTAATTTGAACAATTACCCATCTTCCGGCTTTGTCTGATGCAACCCTATTAACTTCAACCTTAAAAAGCTTTCTCTTGAGTATAGCCACCCCGCGGATAGAGGCATTCAATGGTGTACATATAATAAGCTCATAACCCCCCTGCTCCAACATTTTCCTATCCTGGTATCGTATATGTGTTTCATTTAATAATGCAAAATGAGGATTGTACATTTTTAATTCTTCAAAGACAAGTTGTCTTTTGTTTTTATTATTAAGCCCTGAGACATTCCAAGCAAGGCAGCTAACTTGACTCATGTCTTAATTCAGATATATCTTGAACCACTTCTTCAAAGAAGAGAAACCCCTCTAAAATGATAAATTTGTACCTCATATTGTATCTGCTTGTGTCACCTTTTTCAGTTTCCCCTAAGTCCCCCCCACCCCTCCCCCAGACTCCCCCTAGTCTCAACCTACGTCCCTCCCCACACCCTGTACCTACCCGGAAGCCTACCCCTATCTTCTGCTGCCGTTGAATGGGCAGCCAGACAGTGGGAGCTCCCCAAGGACCCCTCTCCCTCCGTATTAAATCATACGTGATTATCCTGTTACCCTATTAAAAGAATAGGGAAGAAAGTAGAGAAAAATAGTAAAGTATGAGAAGCACCCAACAGAAGAAAGAAAAGAAAAATAAGAATACAGAGAGCCAACCCTCTATGATCTGTCTGAGATCAGTGTTTTTTTATTTTTTTTATTTTGGAGGCTAATGATCATTAACCAATGAAGCAAGAAATTGCTCAGCCTCTTTGAAGTCATCAAATATGTGGATGTGGCCTGCTTTTATCACTTTAAGTCTGGCAGGCTCCTGAAGATAGACCACTGCCCCCTTAGATTTTAAAGGGTCTATCAACTTTCGTAGTTCCCATCGTTTATCCATTGTAGTCTTGCTGAGATCAGACTTCGTGAAGAATGTAACATCATCCACCGTCACCGGTGTATTGGGCCTGGCTTTGATGGATATTGCCTGTCTTAATAAAAAGTTTCCCAGATAGATCAATATGGGTCTAGGAAATCGCCCATCTTTTTTCTTCGTAAACATAGGTAGTCTGTGAGCTCTTTGTACTTGGGAATCCCAATCCCAATCGGATAAATCTGGGAAGGCCTTATGTAAAAACTTAACCATATATGCCCGGGTATCTGCCCCTTCAGACCCCTCGGGAATACCAAAAAATCGCAGATTCTGGCGCCTTTGGCGATTTTCCAAGTCCTCGACCTTGTTCTTGAGTGTCAAAATATCTCTGTCCTGACAATCTGAAGTTGTAACTGTAACAGCAAGCGATTCTTCAACAGTAACAATCCTTTGCTGGATTTCGACAATCTCCTCAGTAACATTATGCAGTTTACTTCTAACCTCCTGCAAGCAGCTCTGCATTTTACAGTTGTCTTCTCTTAATTGAGAAAAACTATGCTGAACTTCTTGACGATGTTCTAGTAGCGTCTTCAGAATTAAGTCCAGAGAAGTTCCCATGGGAGAGGCTACAGGTGTTGGAGGCGGTTTTTGTTGTGGTGAAGTTGGTTGTTGTGGTGAAGTTAGTATCGATACTGTATCTGATACAGTCAAAGGAGCCTGAGTGATTTCACTGCTAGCGTAGAGAGAAGACGGGGAGTCAGCATTAACACCCAATATAGTAGTGGAGCCATTACCTATTACCTTCTGAGAAGTTATTTGCAGAGGATCTGACGGTATATTTTTACTGGCGGGTATAGTCTTAAAGGAGTTTATGCTATTATTGCCAGAAAGGCGTTTGGCTATGGATTTTACTCCTCCCTTTGCCTGCATCCACTTACGCAGTGGGCTCTGATCTTTCAAAAGTTTCTCCCGGGCGCTAGTAGATGACAATGTCGATGGCAAAATGTTTAAATTCAGGCTTCTGCCCTTCTTGGCCTTAATCTTAGCTTTCCCTTTCCTTTTTAAAAGACCAGTGTTTTTACCGTTAATCGTTATCACGGCATCATCTTCGGCCTCTTCAGTCTCTTCACCCTCGAGACCCTCTCCAGCCCCTAGATCCTCATACTCATCCTCGTTGGACTCTGCTGCTAAAAAGTCGGTTGTAGTTTCATTAGAGGTACTTGCTGTATTTGTATTTATAATCTCAATATCAATGACAGAGTCAGCCGGTGAGTCAAGTAGATTAGATACCTCATTAAGTACATCGTTGGTGATCATCCTCACACTCTCCATATCAGATCTTGGGGTCTGTGCCCCTTTGTTTGCCCCCTCAAGACTTTGACAGTCTTCAACAGGGCGCTGCACCATGTCTGCCTCAGACTGACATGCATTAAAAGAAGCTGTATTAGTGTCATCTGGAATTGTAGGCATGTCATTAGTGGTAACGATAGTAGTGCCAACGTCTGATTGATTATTGGCAATGGGTCTAGTAGGAGAAGCTGAAGAGCTAGCTAGTCTCTTATTATTAGCAGTAGCAGTAACAGTAACAGTTACATATTCTCCAGCAGTTAATGCTGTAGCTTTGCCCCCTGGGGCCAGTAATGCCGATGGATGGATTGCTATTCGTTTGCTGCCTTGGTTAACTTGCATGCTGGGAGAGAGAGTGTTCAGAGTAGTAGCAGGTTTAGTAACAGTTTTTGGTGTTGATAATGTGGCTGTTGCTGGCACTGTTATTACCTGCTTAGCCACTGCCGCCGGCACCACAGTCTCTTTACCCTCATTAATCTCCTTCTGTGCCTTATTCAGGCGAGGGGGGTTTTTGGGTGCGTTTTTAGGGGCCATCACTGCACCGTTCTCCTGTCTCTTTTTACTCCTAGTCCTCGCCACAGCGGGACTTTTGGTTATCCCCTCTCTGCCGCCTGAACTCTTAGCTGGGAGACTGCTGGGTTTCCTACCTGGCGTTTTTCCCTCTGCTCCACGTTGCTCTGCACTGCCGGGGCACCGATCACTAGCCGGGTTGCTCTCCTCAATCTGCTTGCTCCACCTCCTCGCCTCTCCGCCTCTCTCTGTAGCTGCTGCTTTGCTCCACCGAGGCACCGACTCGTGATGTCACTTGCCGGTTTGCTCCCACTTGATCCGCCGCCGCCTCAAGGAATCCACAGCCACAGGCTCCGCGTATCTATTGCACGGCGCTCCTCTCTCCCCCTCCCGAGCAAGCACAGCAGGTAAGCAGTCTAGGTATTTTTCTCTTCTTTGACAAGCATGCCGTGTCTCTGCAGTTTTTAGAGCAGATTAATGTTCGGCTCAATCCGATCCGATCTCTGCTCCATTTCCCCAAACAACGTGCAGTTCAGCGCAGCCAAGCACGGAGGTCAGGAGGTCCCGTAGAAGCGTCCTCACTGCGGCGGCTTCAGTCCGCCATCTTGCTCCCAGGGAAAGACAACATATATGTGATGTCATCTTCTTTTCACAGGAAGTCGAAGAAACCCATGAGCTTGTTTGGACGTTTTACATGTACATATAACAGACTAAATAGATGCTTCTTTTCTTTTTAAGAAAAAGGACAAGAAAGGGTTACATTGGAGTGCACTGAATAGAGAGAGTAGTTTATGAATTAAATCCATATTATTTTAACTTATGTGCCTTAGACAAGTGAGAGGGATCTGCTCCAACTTAATGAACCGACTGATTGTTTCCTTTAATATAGGTGTTACATATTAGACCAGATTTCATCACACATAGTAAGTTAACCAAATCCTCAGATACATAATTTTTTATAAATAAGTGTTATGTGTATTTAAAGTTGGTCAATATTCAATAGCTGTGACTTGTCATAATAACATTTATATCCGGATATCTCACCCACCAAAGGAAATAGCTGCAGTTTCACTCAAGATGATTAAGAGGCTAAGATCATAAGAAGCTATCAGCATGTCATTGGCATATGTTAGCACTTTAAATTCAGCCCAAGGAAATGGCAATGGGGATATTTGTGGCATTAATCAGATACGCAAAAAAGTGCCACACATAAGCTTTATAGATAGGGAGGCTGTGGACAGCCTTTATGGACGCCACAAGAGACATTTAAGATATTAAATGAGGCTAAGGAATGGCCAGTCATAGTAAGTACTGTTTTGGGCTTGGTTAATTGTTTGAATTAATTTGAATTCTCTCCATCTAATGTATTTATTTATTTATTTATTGCCATTTATAAAGCCATTTATAAAGCGCGAACAAATACCCGCAGGCGTCTCGGCGCTAGAGATGATAATGATATCAAAGACATGGAGTATTGCCTTATCTCTGCTTTGTCAATCTCTGCCGCTGCCAGGCTAGTATAATCTCTTCCTGGGATGAAGCCAGGCTGTTATTGAGTCACTAAAGTTGATAGTATTTTTTTTAGTTCTCTGAACTAGGAAGAGAAGTTTATACCTTTTACTCCTAATACAGTAATAATAATAAAATACAGGAGCTAAGTTGAAGAAAAAGGTTATTGCTGAGGAAGACTAGGATAGGAGAAAGATTTCCGAAAGAGCCTATAGAAGTTCCTGGCATGATTTAATGCATTAGCTAAAGGAAAAAGGGGACTTCATCACCCACTTTGAATGCTATTATCAACTGGTATGGCATCAAAAATCACCGCTTTGGTTTCTGGAATGGTATGAGTAGTTTTTCAAATGCTCCTCAATTGTAATTGAGATGATAAGTTCTTCTTGTATTTTCTGTCTTATAGTTGCCAGAATTTCTTGATCAGAGAAGTGGTCAAACCTACACTTTTGTGTCTTGCTTCCAAATGAACCAGAATGTAGTTGTTTATAAAAAAGGAAAAAACTCCTACCTGGAAACAGCCTTCTCTCCCTCCATTTTCCATTACAAAATAACAGTAAAATTGTAATTGTTGGACCATATTTATAGAACAGAGTGACTTAAATTGGGACCGCATGTAGACAAGCTTGCACCAAAACTGTTGGTGCTGCAAGTTCTTGTTTTGTTTTGCTTCAATATGTTCTTCCTTTATCTTGTCTAGTTTTCTTCATATAATATATAACTCCTAGGCAAACGTGCACGCTTGCACTGTATAATAAAGGGAAAAGCCACAAATACCTGATTTTATTGCATCCTACACTATAGACCTAGAGACAGAGTGACTAGTCATCATTAAAATAGCTTTGATATCATGTTTGATCTCTCATATATATTATTAGTGCATGTCGGAATGTCCATGATGGTGCCCCAATTGGATGATGATACATTTTTTAGTTTTTAATTAAGGTTTTATTAATTGAAAATAAATCTGCCCTTAAATATTGGTGATAGACCAGTGTTTAGCAAGTATATCCTCTCTAATAAGACTGTCTTCATCACAAATAATTCATAATATCTAGTGATGGAATTTGTCTGCTGTGTTTACAAAATGTGTATCTGCCAACAAAAAAGCAACAGAAAAACACATAGCTGCCTGAGAAGGTCTGCAATTTATTTTGGAGCTCAGCAAATACTGCAGGACAATCATTACTGGGACCAGAAACTGAAAAGATATGTAATTCCTGTGAGCCTACCCTGAGACCAATAATTACCAGGGGCGTTCCGAATCTGACAGAGTAAAATGACTTGAAAGGTTGTCTCAAAGACCAGAATGGCTTCTTTGTTGGGGGATGTGGTATTACATATGGCATCAAAAGATTCAGCTTCCAAGTCATGAAAGTGCAGTGTGATCTTAGTGTGTTCGTGCAATCAAGCAATGCTAGGTTTTATATGTGCATGTTCCTACTAAATTGTATATTGCTCATTCTGTGCGTTTAGTCCCTTAAAATTAATGGTAGCTCTTCTCCATAGGCTAACCATAGTAATAAAGAACCAGTAAAGAAAAAGGTAACCTGTCCTGCAGCTAATTGTTTACCCAGGTATCTCCTCTCTCACCCACACTCCACAGAGATAGGTCCACCTGTCCCTCCACCTCATTGTGTGCCACTCCAAATGTCACATATAATTGATTATTCAAGATTTACATTGAGAAATTAAACAGCTTCAACAATCAGGCTCACAGATATTGGATAAAAGCCTTGAAAATTAGTCTTATCCACACTCGTAACTCCCCCCCCCCCCCCGATCTTGGGAACCTGATTTGCTTGAAACATCTTTATTGTTTAATGTCTAGTAAAACATAACTTTATTGGAGGCTGTAAGCATTCTGGCGGATTCACATTCACCTAGTTTACTATGGGACTCCAACTCAGCTCGTGACAAATAAACCCTCTTCCATTCAGGGTCACTTCTTTGACTGCTCAAGGTAACTTTGTTCTGAGCACTCAAGAGAAGAGTCAGGGGCTGGTGCTAAAGCTTGACATTGTTTATTCATCCTTGTTCAAAAATGAAGTAAGATGTCCTCCTATTTCAAGATCTAAGTTGGCATATTGCAACTGAGCAGACACAGGGGAAGGTGAACCTGTTGGAAAGTTTGTGGCACCTGTAGTATGCATCTTTTGAAGTTTTGCCATAAATAGCAGCATTGTAGCTCAGGTGTGGCCATTCAATGTGAAATCTTGTGAATAGGTCAAATTGTTTGATACCAGTAAATTTGTATGGACCTCCCATAGTGGGAGCAGAGGAAAGCTATGCATATTGTTTGAGTCAACTCTTCCTGTGCTGGTATCTAGTCAGTTGGCTATAGTGTGAGGTACTTTCTGAGGAGAGTGGCCCTGCTCCATAGTAGCTGCAGTCAATCCATTATCCTATGGCTTGAGCATTGAAATTTCCTTGCAAGAAGAAGTAGCATTCTGTACTTCCCGAACTTTGTTCAATGCAATCAGTGGAGCCTTTTGAACAGCTGCTATTGGTTCTGCTTTTTGTTGTACTACCTGAAGGAAAGTGCCCCTTTTTGCATGGTTGTCCCTCACTTTTTGCCTAATGTTGATGTACTTTGACTGAGTGTGCCCTGGGTTACTGACAACCAGTTACCCAGGGCCTTTGTTCTTTCCCTAAACTGTAAAGTTGCAAAACCCAATTGGCAAGTCTCTGGCCACATGCGAATCCTTTGTAAAAGGTACGTTGGGTACCAAGGGCACTATGACCAGGGAAGTCCTTTAAGGGCTGCAGCACTAATTGTGCCACACTTAGAGGCCCTGTACCTTTACACACATACACTGCCATTGCAGGCTGTGTGTTTTGGTGCAGAACAAAAAAAAAAGTTAACTTGGCACACATCCCTGTGTGCCATGCCTACAATCCACTGCCCTGGCATAGGTAAGCTACCTCTCTAGCTGGGTGCACTATACCAGTGGTGAGGGTACAGGTGCATGAACCCTGTAAGTGCAGTAATGCCAGAAAGAGTATATGGTCTGGCAGTTTGTCATTACGAACTCCACAGCACCATAATGGCTTTACTGAAAACTGGGAAGTTTGGTATCAAACTTCTTAGCCCATTAAACTCACACTAATGCCACTGTGGGATTTAAGAAAATTCACTCACTGAAAAACGACCTAAGTCCAGTGTCCTGGCTGAGTGGCTGCTCGCCAGCTGCCACCACCAGATATGTTTCTGGACCACTGGGTCGAGAGTCTGCCGCTCTTGGGATCCTAAAACAAAGCATATCCTGGAATGAGGTGCCAAGTCTCCTCCCCAGGATGGGCAGGGTCCACGAAGGGGAAGCTTCAAAGGCTTGCCTCCTTTGTGAGCTACTCCAGCCATTTGCTGCTCCCAGCAACCTGTTCTGATACCCACTTTGGGCAGGAGAATCGGCGGGAAAACCAAGTTAGGAGGAGAGGTGTGCCCACTTTTGCCAACCTCACCCCTCAGGTGGGGGAGACTAGGTGAAGCACAACTCTCAGTCCCTGCCATTTTGCAGATGGGGAGACCCAGCCAACCAGAGTGATGCATATGCCCTCCTCCCACTGGAGGGTGGAATATTAGGGGTTGTACCCACCCCCCAGGAAGTGACCCATTGGTCCTGACCTGTACCTACCTATACCGCCCCTAAATTTTGTTATTAGGGGCAACCCAGAACCTTGCCTCCTCAGACAAGAAGTATCAAGAAATGCTGAAGAAGAAGACACCAACTGACTTGGCCCCAGCTCTACCGGCCTGTCCTGACCTTGAACAACTACAGCGAAATCCCGGTGTGTCCAGGAGCCAGCAGCCACTAAGAACCCAGTAGATCTGCCCTGCCTTCCCAAACTCAGACTTTGTCTCTAGTGAGCACCGAATTTGCTCAGCCACAGACTTTATTTCCGGCCAAAATCCACGAGTATGCACCACTCTTCACGCAATGCCCACGGCCCGAATTTGAGTGGCCCAACACCACAAGGAGTTCTCCTTGGTGATCCTGACCTGAGAACTGGGAATCCCTGACGTGCCCCAAGTCTCCAACCGGTGGTCGCCTCCAAAATATATTCGTCCCGATCAGGCAGTGCTTTTACGACCGGAGAATCCCTATCCCGCATTAGATAACATTGGGCCACAGGCTCTGCACCCAACCGCCCTAGTGCTGCTGAGTGTGATTTGAGAGTGCATCCTTGACCCTGGGGGAACCCCGCTTCTAATCCCAGGAAACAAACTCCCAAGACTGAGTACTTTCTCATTAACCAGTAAAACTGTTTTTTCCCATAGGACTACATTGACTGCTATTCTGTGAAGTGTGTAGTTGGTTTGTATGAAAACCCTAGGAAACTGCAAATGTGTAAAAACTGAATTACTTATCTTTTGTCTAGAAAATCTCCCAGTGGGATATCTAGGCATATCACACTGATTAGCAAAAGTAACTCAAAACTTAATCCATGAAGTAACATATACTATAATCTACAAAGTAACTGAAAAGTAATTTTGACTGTTGACTTACCCGTAATTCAACCAACTGCATTGAACCTACATTCAACTGTAATTTACTGCATAAATACTGCAAAGTATTATTATACTTAACTGTACCAGGCCTGGCTTGGTTCTAGAATATAAAATATTACTAAAATATATTTTTATACAAACAAAATTGGTCTGAGTTCAGTCTTTGAGTGTGTGACATAATTTCTTGTCTGAGTGTTTACAATACATTCTTAACACTGCCCTCTGATAAAGCCTTACTTCTCACCCACACTACAACAAATAGAGAGTAAGGTATTGTCTACTTTTACCTCTGCCTACCTTTGGGGTTTCACTGGACTCTGTACACACTATACCTTCCTTTGGTATAGTATATACAGAGCAAGCTTCATACACTACCTTACCTTGTTCCACATATAATATCCCCCCTTTGTTTGCAATGGCATTTAATTTCCCAAATCCATTTTTTAGTTCGATTTCCTGGTTCAGTGGCTGTGTAGACGGGAATCTGGGGACATGGTGGATTGGTTGACTATATCAAAAATGGAGTCTTACTTGGTGTATCATTGTGAAGAATTTCTATTACCCACTTTTTGGGTCTATTACAGTTTTAAGGAGCAAAACCTGGCATAACTGTTGTCAACAAATCTCCGAATGAATCATTAGGAATCATATAAATGGGTCAGAATTTCTGGAAAATGTGCTTCAGTATTTTTAGGCACTAATGAAGAAGAAGGAAGGGAAACAAACAATATAGGGAGGTCCTTCTTTGGAATATGATTTTATCAACTCTCCTGGAATAGTCAGTGGTTTTTATGCTCACTGACCCTTTTCCGCACTAGAAGCTGATGCTCTCAGGAAATCTTACCTTCCTCACATCCAGCCTATGGCTTAAAATCCCCCCTCTACAATCCCAGTAATAGTGGCTACAAATAAAACCCCTGTAATTATGAACACACCCATACTTCCTGCTCAATACACCACCATTCATACACTACAATCCACTAAGGATAATCCTCTACACTCTATCTTTCATGATCCTCAACTGTAGATATCGCGGAAACTACACTCAGTGAAAAAATTGACATAGCTTTCCTCATGGAATCCGGGCTCAATGACCACTTGACCTCCTTACACCACCAGGATACACCATCATTAGACATGATAGACCTAAAAGAACAGGTGGAGAACTAGCCATAATCCACAAAGTAGAAATGTATATTTCAATGTTAAATATCGCAGAATACTCAACTTTTGAATACCTCAGTGTTGAACTAAAGGGCAAAGGCTCCCCTCCTATCAAACTTCACACCATCTACAACTGTCCTGGTGATCGCACCCTCTTTGCAGAAGAGTTATCTGACCTACTAACTCGGTTCTCCTTAATGGACACAAAGGATGAGTTCTTAGGCGACTTCAACATTTACTAGAACAATACAGATGACACCACAGTCCGGCTCCCCGCGAACCATCTTGAAATAAATGAACTAAAACAGCTCTGTAATGAACCAACACACATCAAAGGCTCTACTCTTATGTGATTATCACTAAACTAACTGGTCTCTCTCAGTTTCAGCCTACCCATTGACTGGTCAGACCACCATCTCATACTGTTCAATATCGATACCACCATCAGACCACACACAGACCTAACAAATAAACCTAAGCAGTGGACCAGAAACCTCAAACAAGTCCCAATTACGAAACTGGAATCCAAGATTTGTGAACAATTACAGAGTTACCCTCTCAATCAAACCGTTAATAGTTTCACTGCCCACTGCAACACAGCGATGTCGGAAGTTCCCGACCAAGTGGCACTGCTCAAATTAAAACAAAGTAGATCAATTCAAACTCAACAGTCCACCTAGCACTACTTTAAACTGCAAGACTGTCATATAAGAAGCACATTTTTAGAGAAAACCCCTCTTTCTTCTGAAGCCAACTTGTCTGTGCAAAGAACAGGCCCAGGGAGCTTGTTAACATTGTTAAAAGACAACCCACGTCATCATTCCCACAAGAACTAATCACCACAAATGAATGATATGAAGAAATTACCAGCTCCTTCACCGACAAAATCGCAAAAGATAAGCAATCCTTCTTTCAACTCACAAACCTACCTTCCTTCCTAACTGTCCTCATTGACTCACCCCCTCCACAGTAATTCCACCACCTGAACCTATCAATGGGCAAAAGGCCCCAATAGAAACTAACGGCAACCCTCGGAACACCCAATTGAAAAACAATGCCAATTGGTCGGACTTCAAACCCATGACAAAAATTGAAGTCTTCAATATAATTGCTAAACTAAAGCCCACTTCACACACTAAGGATCCTCTCCCTTCCACAATAGTACAAACTCCCAACCACATCAGTACCCCATTTTGCATGAAACTCACCAATACATATAAAAATACCTAGGGATGTGTACCAGATTCCCTCCAACTAGGAAAAATCACACCCATATTCGGCCAACATCCCTGCCCGCTATCAGGTAACCTAGAGCAAGACACTGAACTGTTTCAAAGGTGGCTCACAACTAGATTTGAGGAGCTAGCCCCTGGTAAGCCAGCCAACTCTGTGGGTAGACATGCCTCGGCCCCCTGGTTCACTCCTCTTCTGGGTAAGATGCGCCAAGACTGCAAGAGGGCAGAAAGAGTCTGGAGGCGCATGTATGACCCGGGAGATAAAATTAAATACAGGGAGACAATCCGATTTTACCACAAGCATATTTTGGATGCAAAAAAAGTCTATCTGGAGCACAGAATTGACGCAGCAGAAAATATGAGTAAAGACATTTTTAGAATTGTACATGAGTTTATTTCTCCTCCCTCGAGTACTCCTATCCACTCTCATACTGAAGTTTGGATTAGCCAACTCAGTGAGTTTTTTATTAATAAAATCAAATCTATTCAAGGCTCTTTCCCTGTTGTGGGCCTTAGTCCATCTATCTGTCATCTGACAACTGCGTTACCATCTATGAAGGAGAAAGGCCCTCTTTTATCGGCTTTCCCTTCCATCTCTCTGGCCTCCTCTCTTGACTTCCTGTCGCGGCTTCAATCGGGTTCGCCGCTTGATCCCTGCCCTGCAAATGTCTTGGGAGAGTGGCGTCGGCAGTTAACATCTTGCTTAACCCACTTATTAATGCCTCCCTGACATCGGGAGAGGTTCCTACGGCTTGGAAGCACGCCTTGATTCTGCCGCTGCTGAAAAAAACATCTTTAGATCCCCTTGTTCACATGAATTATAGACCAATTTCCCTCCTTCCCTCTCTGGCTAAGGTGATTGAGAAGCATGTGCACCTCTCTATTTCCAGCTTTATAGAGAGTAATAATATCTTGCACGATTCTCAATCGGGCTTCCGTGCGAATTTCAGCACGGAGACAGCCCTTCTTGAGATCACCGATGCCATCTGAGAGACTCTGGACGGTGGGGGTAAAGCCATCTTGGTCATGTTGGATTTGTCGGCGGCTTTCGACACCGTTCCCCACGATGGTCTCATTCTAAGACTCTGGGAGATCGGCTTCCGTGGGACGGTGTGGAATTGGTTTAAGTCTTTTCTGACCAACCGCCGACAAGTGGTCTGGGCACCTCCGTTTTCCGCCGAAATGCCGCCACTGGAGGCGGGGGTTCCTCAGGGGTCCATCTTGAGCCCCACCCTTTTTAATATCTATATGGCCCCTCTAGCGGCTGTGGCGGAATCTTTCGGTGCCCAGATCATATCCTATGCTGACGACACCCAGCTTCTTTTCACGTGCAACAAGGGTGAGGATTTTGACAGCGGCCGGATAGGGGGATGCCTGGAAGCCGTATTTGATTGGTTTCAGAGGCACAATCTGAAGTGCAATTCCGACAAGTCGGAGCTGCTGTTTTTCGGATGCCCGCCAGATCCAGGTTGGAAGACATGGTGGCCCCGTGATATGTTTCCGCCCGATGCTGCCTTGCTAAAAGCTTAAAATCTGGGTGTCCTGTGTGATGTTGATCTTTCTTTTAGGCCCCAGATTATAGGGCTGACAGGGAAATGCTTCGGCATCCTGAAAATGTTGCGGAAGTTTCTTCCTCTACTATCCCTACAGCACAAAAAAATCACTGTCCAGGCCTTGATAGGCTCGCGTCTCGATTACGCGAATGCCCTCTATTTGGGCCTTCCTAAATATCTGATGGCACGCCTGCAGGTCGTGCAGAACTCGGCTGCTAGAGCCATCTTTGGATTACAGCGAAGGGCACGAGCCTCGGAGCTTCTCGAGAGACTTCATTGGCTTCCGGTGGCTAAGAGAGTCACTTTTAAGATCTTGACTCTGGCCTTCAAAGCTCTCCACTCGATTGGCCCAAAATACCTCGAGAAGCGGACGGCCTTCTATGCCCCCAGGAGGACTTTAAGGTCCGCTCTGCAGGCCAAAGCCGTCGTTCCCACCATCAGACGCGCTTGCACTGGAGGTCGTTCTTTCCGGTACCTGGCACCTCAGTGCTGGAACGAGCTCCCCTTTTCCTTGAGAACAGCCACTAGTCTGCTTTCTTTTAGAAAGGAATTGAAGACCTGGCTCTTCTCCCAGTAACTCTGTGCTGGCCTGCGGTGGGCGCTGTGTTGTGTACTTCCCTCTTAAGCTCTCTTTGCCAAAGCGCCGGGACACTCCACGGAGTAGCCGTGCGCTATAGAAGAACCCTTTATAACATAACATAACATAACATAACATAACATAACAAAATGAAAAAAATGCCCCTTACAGTTTGCTAGAGTCTGTTTGATACCTGCCTCATGAATTTCCCCTTTGTTCTTCTTTGGGCAAACGTCCAGTATATTGGAAAATCTCAAAATGATGAGTGCTCCTTGAAACTCTTCCCAGTAAATTCTGGATTGCCACGATGAGGCTTGGGATTAATATGACTGAAGGAAAAGTGAAACTCCCCCATTACAGCCTTCTCCACATTGACAAAAAAGGGATGCTACCCCAAAAGATATACTTCTCACCTGAAGATCCCACAATAGAACCCAGCTTAGGCAGGACTCAATCTTACTCCAGTATGGTTGTAAGGCACCACAGCTCCACACTTTGTGCAGGAAGTTTCCCTCTTCTCTCTCACATCTAAGGCACATGGGGGACTGGACGAAGCCCCTCCCTCACAGGCGGGATCATGTACATTATATACATTGAAGATATTTGAATTGGATGAGGCAGTAAAGTGTTGTCTGTCAAATCAGGCAAGTCCTCTACCCATGCTCCTTTGGTCTTATGTAGTGTTGTGGTCAATGTCTGGTAGATCTGACAGCTCTTATGCTCTCCCAGGTCGACCATTAGCAGGTGGCCCTAAAGGGGGGTGATATTTAGGCATGGTATCAAGTGAGTGAATAAAGGTAGTGAGTGCGTGCCTCAGCTAGAGGTATTTATAACATCGTATCTGGTGTAGCTGGAAATCGGTCTGCAGTGGTTGGAACAATTTGAGAGGAGTATCCTGCATACTGTCCCCCAGGGTGAAAACACCCAACAGATCCCATTTTGGGATCCTGAGAGAGCCGCAATAGGGCGCAAATATGTACCATGCCACAGCGGGGTCGCTTGTGTCAGACGACCCTGCCAACCCATGTGCCTAACCATATATCTTCAAAATCGAAAAAGGGTTCTGCTGGCTGCGGGTATGAATTCCAGGTTCATATGGCTGTACAGGAGCTGTAGAAAGGGGGTACCCTCCATCGCCAAATGCTCGGGTGCGAAAACAGTATCTGTAGGCGAGTTGTGCCACCATTCGTTAATGATCAATAGATGGGATGCTGCATAATATGCATACACATCCACGGCTGTGACTCCCCTGCATTAAGTTGACTGTGTAAATGTACTCAGCGACACCCAAACCATCCCTCTGTTCCATAAAAACATATTGTGGATAGCATTGACTTGAGCAAACCATGTACGTGGTATGTTATATGGAATGTTCTGTAGTCGATATAATATTCGGGGTAAAGAAAGCATTTTAAAAATCATTGAGCGCCCATACAGTGAGAGGGGAACATGAGACCACATTGCTGTCTCATCACGTAGACTAGTGATGAATGAATGAATGAATGAATGAATGAATGAATGGATGGAGACATTTATATAGTGCAACATTTACTCAATGGAGCACCTTGCCACTGGCAGAAACATCGAAGTCTGAGGTGAGGAGATTAGTGAGCGCATGGGGGTGTAGGGATCAGATGAGAGATAGCACTGTGTGATATGGGGAAGCAAAAATCCAGGTTTTTAGGAGTTTCTTGAACATAGGTTCAGACTGCGCCAGTCTTAGCTGAGTGGGCAAGCTATTCCAGGCTTTTGTTCCAAGGACTGCCATTGACTTTCCCCCTCTGGATGTCAGGTGGAAGAAGGGGAGCTAAAAGGTTACCAGTGGATGACAGCAAGTGCCGTTGAGTGATATAAGGGTTTATTCTGGACCTTAGATGTTTTGGTCCCATTGTCCTGGTGGCCTAGAAGATGAGTATTACAATTTTAAAGAGAATCCTTTTATGTATGGGCAATCAATGGAGTGTTCTAAGTGCTGCTGCAGAAGAGGACCCCCTAGGTAGTTTTAAAACCAGCCGGGCTGCTGCATTTTGTATTGTTTGTAGTCTTTTCAGAATGCCTTTTTTGCTCCTGCGTAAATGCTGTTGCAGAAATCCAGACGTGGCAGGATTAGTGCTACTGCAACTGTTTTCATAGCAGTGACAGGGAGAAGATCAAGAAATGTTTTTAGGGTTTTTATCATGTGGAAGCACGTGCCTGCCACAGTGAGGGCTTGCTAGTGGAAGGATAATACAGAATCAAATCTAATCTCTAATTTTCTCACAGTGTCTACAGTGTTAGGAGGTGGAACTTTGTTCGTCGGCCACCACTGATTGAGCATAAAGAGGTTGGATTTCCCAAGCAGCATGATTTCTGTATTTTGGCTGTTACATTTGAGGTGGTTTGATTTCATCAAGACCATGACTGCGGATAGACAGTGCCGGAAGTTTTCTTCAGCTGCTGTGGAGTTTTTGTCAAGGGTGAGGATTAGCTGGGTGTCATCTGTATATGAGATAGATTCAATATCAAAGGAAGCAATAAGGGTAAGCCGCGGTATCCTGTGAAGATTAAAAAGAGTTGGACTCGGGCCAATCCCTGAGGGATTCCCGATAGCAACTGTTTTCCTGTTGGTTTGTAGCTGCCTTATGTTACTATTCGTCGCCTGTTTTCTGAAACGGATGTTAGCCAGGCCAGTGCCTTGTGACGAATACCACTACCCACAAGCCTGTCTCCCAAAATGTCATGGGAGACCATATCGTATATGGCCGATAAGTCCAACCGAATCATTACTGCATCCTTTCCCTGATCTAGGGCAAACTTTAAGGTTTTGGTGGCATGAAGCAGCACTGATTCTGTTGAGTGACCAGGCCTAAAACCCGATTGCTTGGGGTGTGGGAAACTGGCTTCCTGCAGAAAGTCATTTAGTTGCGTGTTGTCTAGTTTCTCTCCTATTTCACTCAGACATGGTAGTAACGAAATTGGTCTGAGATTAGAGAGAGTGGTTGGGTC
Source organism: Lissotriton helveticus (assembly GCF_964261635.1). Taxonomy (NCBI): domain Eukaryota; kingdom Metazoa; phylum Chordata; class Amphibia; order Caudata; family Salamandridae; genus Lissotriton; species Lissotriton helveticus. The sequence continues at coordinate 734,650,523 of NC_136063.1, read as the reverse complement.
TGGTAATTTCTTTTTTTGGGGGGTTTAACAGCAGCAACTTCCCTATTATCAGGAACTATTGCTAGCTTAAAAGTGGAGTGCATTATTTGGTTGATGGTAGGGTTTATGATGTGAACTAGCGCATGTAGGATTTTTAGGGGTCAGGGATCGAGAGGGTGAGTAAATTAATGTTGTGTGATCACAAGATCTTCGGACAAGGTGAAATAAAAATGCCGTAATATTTAAAGCATTGTCGCGTGTGACAGCTGTGCCGCCCAGGTTCCATGGTTCAGAAAAGGGGGTGGTGATGAACAGAGTGTCTGAATTAAGCAGACCACTCTTACCCAGTCCAAAGATCAGGGCTTGATCCATCACCGTTATTTAGCTCACTGCCCCATCCCAGCTCAGAACCTGGCTATATGCAAATTAGTCTGTCCCTGGCCCAGTGCATCATGGGAACAGAGCAGACCAAACTACCAAGCCAATTCTTCACCAGAAAGGAGACAAGCTTCCGGGGACCGGTTTCTGCCATTTCAGGCGTCGTCGGCCCGGCTTGCTTGAATCCTGATGGAGCAGTGAGCAAGGGACTCATGTCTGAGTATACCCTGCCACACCTATAGTGGCCAAAAACGATTCAGAAAAGGGGGTGGTGATGAACAGAGTGTCTGAATTAAGCAGACCACTCTTACCCAGTCCAAAGATCAGGGCTTGATCCATCACCGTTATTTAGCTCACTGCCCCATCCCAGCTCAGAACCTGGCTATATGCAAATTAGTCTGTCCCTGGCCCAGTGCATCATGGGAACAGGGCAGACCAAACTACCAAGCCAATTCTTCACCAGAAAGGAGACAAGCTTCCGGGGACCGGTTTCTGCCATTTCAGGCGTCGTCGGCCCGGCTTGCTTGAATCCTGATGGAGCAGTGAGCAAGGGACTCATGTCTGAGTATACCCTGCCACACCTATAGTGGCCAAAAACGATTCAGAAAAGGGGGTGGTGATGAACAGAGTGTCTGAATTAAGCAGACCACTGTCCATCACCACCCCTTGTTGTTAAATATTTTGTCCACCCTAAGCGTGGAAGGGTATACTCAGATGTGAGTCCCTTGCTCATTGCACCATCAGGATTCAAGCAAGCCGGGCCGATGACGGCTGAAATGCCAGAAACCGGTCCCCGGAAACTTGTTTCCTTCCCAGTGTAAGAATTGGCTTGGTAGTTTGGTTTGCCCTGTTCCCATCATGCACTGGGACAGGAACGGACTAATTTGCATATAGCCAGGTTCTGAACTGGGATGGTGCAGTGAGCTAAAAAACGGTGTTGGATCTAGCCCTGATCTCTTGACTGGGTGAGAGTATTCTGCTTAATTCAGAAACTCTGTCCATCACCACCCCTTGTTGTTAAATACAGGTTCCATGGGCCAAATCACCACATACTGGAAAGAGTACCAATTTTGAGGGGTTGGTATTAATTCCTCCAGTCTCTCTGAATACTCGGAGTATCTGGAGGATTCAAGGTCCCGAGAACCACTGGTCAGTTGGAAAAAACAACACATTGTCTGCGTATAGCACGATGTAGTCGGATCGAGTCTGTGACCATTCAAAGCCTTGGATCAGAGGGTCACCTCGCACCCAGGCTGCCAAGGGCTCCACAGCCAGGGTGAACAGTAGTGGAGACATGTGGCAACCTTGCCTCGTGCCGCAACCAATAGGGAAGGGAACAAACCGGTATCCCGTGATCTGGACCGAAGCTGTTAGGTCCGTATAAAGTAGACACACATAAGCTAAGAAGCGCGGGCCAAAGTTATTGGCTACAAGGAATTTAAACAGGTACGTCCAACTAAGGGAGTCAAATGCCTTGTCTACATCAGCCAATAAGGTAGCCGCGGGCGGCCCAGCTCCGGGTCCTTTGCTATGGCGTTGTGGACCCACCAAATGTTGTATCGCTAGGACTGGTGTGGCATGAAGCCAGACTGATCCGGGGGGATCAGTTCCTGCATGCAGGCAAGAAGATGTTCTGCAACGATTTGGGCTCAAAATTGATAAGGGAGATAGGTCGATACGACAATAGATCTTCCGGGGAAGGCCAGGTTTCAGGAACAGGACAATCTCACCATGTCATCATACTTGGGGTAGTATGTGTTGGTCTAGGGCGTCATGCAGTGCACCCAGTAAATGTGGGCCTAGTGTGCTCATGTGTGGCCTGAGAAATTCAGCAGCTAATCCATTGGGCCCAGGGGCCCTGCCCAGATGTATGTTGACCAGTGCAGCAGTGAGCTCGTCTACCGTAATGGGGGTATCTAGCTGATCCTGCATATGGTCTGTGAGCTTTTGAGGGGGAATGTCTCTGAGAAATTCAGCAATCAGGGCAGCGGATAGATGTTCCTGCCATGTGTAGAGTGAGAAGAAGAATTTAGCAAACTCTCTGGCTACCGCCTCGGGGGACGAGCAAAGGATTCTGTCCGCTCCCCGGGGTGTTGGGACATTTGCGGGAGACTTTGCCACCTGGCACAGTCAATAGAGCATTTTGCTAGATTTGTTTCCTCATTGGCATATCCGATGTTAAATTGCTAGCCAGATCTCCTCCGCTACATTAGTGAGGTGTTGTTGTGTGTGGAGTAGGGGTCCACTGGCGACCTTCCAGTTCAACCAGTTGTGCGACGTGTTTGCACTTTTTGCCTGCACGGAAACTTATGTCTACCCCGTGGATTGTAGGTTTTAAGGATTCCCACAGGATAATTTTGGATGGTGCTGTGTTAGACGCGAGGTAGTCCGAGATGGTCTGTCTCAGGGTCTCCTGATAGTCTGGGTCGAGAAGGTGCCATGGGAACAGACGCCACCTAAAGGGCGGTTTAGGAGAGCCAAAGCAGAGTTTGAATGGACTGGGGAATGATCAGATAGCCCCCTGGGTAGGTTAGAGATATGGGAGATCCGATGAATGTAGCTATGTGGTATAAATACGTAATCCAATCATGACAGCGAACCATGGACGGTGGACATAAAGGTGTATCCCAGCTTGGAGGAATGATACTCGCACCTTGTGTCGGATCATCCCAGTATAGTTGCCAGGAGGTGTAGTTTGGATCTACCTGTCTGGAGTTCACGTCTTGGTTTACACCGCTTGTCCATGGACATTATGACATCATTCCAATCTCCGCCTAGCAGTGTCAGGACCTCGGGGAGTTCCCCCCACAGCTGCTTTATTTTGTGGATGAAAGTGTTTTCCAGTTGGGGGGGCATATATGCTACCTACCATACCATAACACCAGAGTGGTGTATTGTATGGTACCCAAATCTGGTGAGGCAGGGAGCTTTATTGCTTAGAAGGTGGGTCTCCTGTAGGAGAAGGATATCAGCCTCGTATCTCTTGGCTTGGCAAAGGACAGTGACACTCTTGATTTTGTTTAGCAGCTCTCTGACATTCAAGGATAGTACGGTCAATTCCCCGAGCAGGGGAGAGCATGTCTGTATCATCATCTACCATCTATGTGAGAAGTCCTTTTAGCTGAGGTCGTAAAGTCATGGGGTAACATCTGTGTATATGTGGAAACTATAACAGTAAGAATGTGGAACTTCTGAAATTCCGCAACCCCCCCTCCCCGCACCCTGATACTGCCGCAAACGAGGAGCATCTGTCACTGCAAAGGTAACACCGAGCCCCCAATGGGGGGTCAAAGGGAGCCTCCGCCGATCATACCCCAATTTCCCAATGAACATTAACATGAATGTCTAGGGGCGTGATGGTTCTGTGGCTGGGCATCCACGCCAGCATAACATTCAAACAGAGCCGAATATTCCAGAAGGATGCCAGACTATTTCTGGCCGGAGCTGGGGAGATGATAGCGGTGGCCAATGTTAGGATTCATTGTTGAGGAGCGCCAGTTGGATCCTGATCTATATCTCCTCTTGGAATTGATCCTCTTTGGCCTGTTCCGTTGTGAGCTCTGAGAGGAGTCAGATTCTAGTGGTGGTGGAGTGTGTGGTCTAAGATGCGTCCTTTTTTATCCATCCAAGCGAAGACCGCCTCTGGTGAATCGAACAAGTAGGATTTGGAGTTGTAGATGAAGCGAATTTGGGCTGGATATAGTGGCATGTATTGTATATTGACGTCTCTGAGCCTGCGCTTAGCTGCCATAAAAGACTGGCACTGCTGCTCCACCAGCCGGGTATAATCAGGGAAGATTATAATATGGCACGATTCAAACAATAATTGGTCTTTGTGAGTCCTGGCAAACTGTAGTATGGCGTCTCGCTCTGCATAATTCAGCATCCCAGCAATTACCAATCTCAGACATTTTTCGAGGGGAGCTTCTTTGTCAGTGCCCGATGTGGCCACTGACAACGACAATGCGGCCTCGGGCGGAAGGGCCTTGAGCCATGGGGTTACGAATCGGTCTATGGAGGAGCCTTCACAGCCCTCTGGAAAAAGGATAAAGTGCAGATTGTTGCATCTAGAGCAGCCCTTTGCATCTTCTACCCGGAATGCCAAATCCTGCATGACCACTGTGAGTTTGTTCACCTTCTTCTCCAGGGTCGTTACGTTATCTTCGACTTTAAAAACTCGTGTTTCTGCCTCAGTCATATGATCCACAGCCTTCCAGAGGTCTTGCCGTAGAAACAAGACCTTGGATCCCATGGCGCCGATCTTTGCATCGAGAACATCTCTTGCCTCAGTAATTGCCGCCAGGTGTGCCTCGTTGTCTGGTATTGAGCGGCCAGATTCCCCCTGTGGCGCCACTGGGGGTTGTTGTATAGTCTCTAGGATACTCTGCTTGGAGCCTGCACTCTCCTGCCTGTCCTTGCCCATGTGGGTCGGGAGAGGGCTTCCTAGTCCAGTGACGGCGATGATCTCACGCCAAGGAGATGTTGTGGCCGGTCCGGTCAAGTCTGTGGGATGCCCACCAAGCCTCAAGTCAGCCACATCGGGAGATGGCACAGCAGGCCAGGCCTCACGGAAACTGACCCACTTGGACCACAAGCCGCACCAAGCCTAGCCTGGCCACTTAAGTAGCACAAGGCGGCCAGCCAAGTATGACCCCTAACGAGCCCAGACTCGCACGGACTTTGCATCACAGGTTAGTCACCGCTGCAGGGGTGTTGCCTACTCACCGGATTAGATGTTGCGGTGCCCGTCAAAGGGGATCTGGGTGTCCCATCTGTAGAATGGGTCATTTCAACTGCCGCAATAAGGGCCAGCCCATGCCTATCTCACAGATCTCTACATGTGCCTTCCAGATATGGGATTTTGGCCTGGTATGTGGGCCCAGGCTCGGCCTCCTGTTCATCCTATTTGGCCTGGTCTCGTCCTAGGGGCCCCCACTGCCACAGGCATGCCAGTAAGTTTTATTTTTTAGATAATCGGTTGCCCAGTCTTCAATGTGGGGGGGGCACGGCAGCTCACCTGTGCTGGGTCCGGGCAGGTGGGCATGCAGGTGCTGTATTTAGGTTGTGCAGAGCCATGCGCGGCCCGGTCGAGTGCTGCTTCCAGCCCTGGCCCACCAAGGAGCTTGCTGCCGCATAATAGTCCCCAGCACAGAGGGCAATGTTTAGCGTGGGGTGGCCCAATCCAGGCATGGGAGGTCCCACCTGAAGTCCTTGCACAGTCCAGGGCTCCCGGGCGTGGCAGTACCCAAAACCAGGACAGGCCAACCCAGACAGCGGGCCCACCGACAACGCCAAGCGAGCCTTGGTTTAGGCAGCCGCCTCCACAGTGCCAAACGGGTGTGGCATCGCCTCACCTCTGGGGAAGTCGATTAGTCCCGTTGGATCAAGGATGCAGGCACCGTGCGGGCACAAGCCCCAAGCAGGCCCGGGCCCGTGCCACACAGCGGTCCGCTGCAATCGGCGATGCACTGGTAGGGCGCCGCTGATTTTTCTCCTGAAACGGGGCACCCGTTGTTTCTAGCCCCCAGTCTGGCCGATGCGATCCGTTGGAATGGGGATTTCGACGGATTTCAGCGGAGTTATTGGCGTGGATGTGCGGAGCCTTGTCAGCCTGGGTCTGCCATGTTGGCTGTCCACACCATGCCTCGCAAGATGAGATAGTTTAAGAAGAAACAAAGACATGCCTACTAATATCTTAAACTTCCTCTGTTACCTAATTTGTGATCTATCCTAAACTTTAGTATATATTATTGTGCTGCAATTGGGTAGTGACTGATGCAGCTAGACCAATACTTTCCACGTCAAATACCCAGCTTTGATAGTTTTCACATACAACAAGGGATTCTTGGTGGTTCCACATTTTTTAAAGATATATACTTAAAACGTTTTTGCCATGTTTGTTAAGGTAATGAAACTTTGCAAAAAGTGTTATTTCATGGGGCTTCAGCAATCTGCAACCAATTCCGACTCTCCTCATATCTCTTGACTTTGGATGGCCACTTCACTTTGTCAAAAGCACCTACTTTAGTGATGCGGTCAAATGTAAATCTTTCTGTACAGGCATTATAATAAGTATTCTATTTTTTAAAATAACTACATATTTGAGATATTTGTCTGCATAGTCAAATATTCTCAACCTACTCCACAGATTTGTACGATAAGACCTATCCTCTCTCTGGGGGTTTTAATTTACATACCTTGGGCAAATCAAACTAGTGATAGAGCAGCATATCTTGACAAATGGGCGCAATAGACCAGGTCTCGAATCTCATTAGAGGTGAGACAAGAATCACTGATACATCTTCATTTTTGCAGAAAATCACAAAAGGAGGCAGAGTCAAAAGGGATGGGGCTGTTTGACTGTCACATCCTTAATTATAAGGTCAACGTTATACTTGTGGAATGGTAGTTTACAATCATACCGGGGCAATGTTTGACCCAAGTAAAATGATACTTCGGGCGCTTAATTGTACTTCTTTCAAAGGTGATATACTTTGTACTAGACCTGTACTATTATTTCTTTTCTATTATTTGTGGTTAGTTTGTCTTTCATTCTTGAAAGTAATCTGTTTCGGTGTTTCATGTAATTTGCTAACACTTTGAATAACCTAATTTAAAAAATATATTGTTCATCAGATCCTTCCTGAGCCTTACTTTGTACTTTCTCTGTAGATTTAATACTACCCTGCCACTTAGTCTAAGCTTTCTCCCAACTCACTAGAGGAATTAGATTAGTCGAATGCTCCCTGATAAGTCGTAGAAATACATATTCTCTCCTACGATGCATCATTAACGTACATCGGCACGTAGGCCCTGATTTCGAATTATGGGTAGTGGTAAGTGTGCACTTTTGGAGGAATTACCCCTATGCTCAATTTTTTTTTCTCCAGATATAGAAATGCCCTCAGTGAAACCACCTGCTTTGGTATTGTGAATTAAAAAACGACCCAAAATCCACTAAAAATATGTAGTAATGGGTTCTGCATGTTGTTCCCAATTACTGATCTCATACTAGAAACAGTCGATAAATGGGATGAAGATTCCAGCCAGAATCGATAACATTGTATCTGGTATGACCACCACCTTTGACAAGCCTTAGTATTGTGGATGTAGAACTCCTACACCTGCTACATCTGACAGAAATCATATTAAGTACATAGCTTTCAATGTTACAACCTCTAATATTCATTATGTTCCTTTTCCTGACATTGTCACAAGAACAACTAGGACTTGGCAGCAATTAGTGAGACGTGGCTCTTTGAAGAGAAAGCCTGTGCAGTGTTTCCAGGGTGGATTGCTAAGAAGGATTTAGTAAGGGTGAAAATAGCAATCAGTTACACATGCAATTATCACTAACTAACCTGTTGCAGACATAGTAGCCCATGAACTCTGACATTTCCTGTCTACAAAGTGGTCACCTCCTGTCAGTTTAATTATTTGTATCCTGTTCATAATTATTTTACTGATATACTGCAGACGAATTCAGTGGAAATCCAAGCCACCGCCTTCGCCCTCCACCTAAGTTTGTGTTAATGCATATCACACTCATCTTGACACTTCTTCTAAGTTATGGCTATTTCTTTATTTTAATTTCTTTCTTGGTATCTCGAACATAACAGCATTACCTCAGTGGATATTTTTGTCAAAGTATTTGAGAACCGATCTTATCTCTTTCGATCTTAAGTGTCATCAGATCATGCAAAATAATAGAAGATACAGGACATTCATAACAACATCAATATGTGTTCCTCCCAATTGATACCAGTTAATTTCCGCTCTCCTTGGTGCTTGACAATAAAAGAAAGAAAAGCAAATAAAAACATCCTACCTTCGCAGGAACAAAAAAACCACTTAAAAAGAGTTGCTCAGTGAAGGTTGCCATGATTATGTTAGTGCCTAAAGGACTGGCCAAAGTGGTCTCAAATTCAACACTTCAACTTACAAGTTGACTCTTGGAATCCAGATGGCACTTGACAGGTCGGATGGATCTTTGCCACCATATTGTGAATGGAGCTAAAACAAATTCACAGGTCATGCATATATCATCAACTGCTAAATTCGTTTTTTTAATCGTCAGAGGCTGAAGAAGTTCCCAAAACTATTATGTATCTTTTAGGATTTAGTAGGCTTGTTCATGTTTATTCAGATTAGTCAAATTAACAGAATTATTGAGTAAAAGGTTGATTAGTGACAGCATGGATCAATGCAGAGTTTCCATAAAGGAAACTGTCACTATTTCTCTAAAGAACCTAATCTACCCTAAAGTAAGACCCATGAAAAGTCCCTTCTAGAATAGAGAAAGATTTTCGGAGCAAAGATAAAGACTAGAACTTCCCATTGAGAGTCAGTCTGGAAACTCAGCTGAGTTCCCCACAGCTGCAGTAGCAACCATCAGAATATCAGTGATAGAGAAATGATTGTTGCAGTAGCAGTGATTGTAGAAAATTAGGATGAAGGGAAAACAATAAGGGCATGATTATGAGTTTAATGGTGTGAAACCAGGGAGGCACGCCACCACCCACTTCCACACCACCAAATTCCACTGCTGACCGCCTGCCGGATTACAAATTATAATCCGGGCAGGCAGTCCTGTGGCAGTTGGCCCACAGCACTGCCTTTTAAAGGCTCAGTGGAGAGCTTTAGAAAGGCAGTGCAATGGGACTGCCACAGCACATTCCAGCACGGCATGGACTGTAAAGTTCATGCTGTGCAGGAACTGGGGGTGCAGAGTTTGGCGATCCATCGGACCACCAAACTCCTAATCAGGCCCTGTCACCCTTAGCAATAGCTATCGGTAAAAAAGGGCAAGGATATAAAAGAGTGACTCTCTTGTAACAAAGTCATAAGGGATCTCCTAACTGACCAACTAGGAACACTTATTATAATATAAAACACACAATAATGTTATGAAAGTTAATAGGTGTCTGAGTCTCTCGACCAATGGAAACCGCTCATCCGATGGTGTTGTCAACATCCATTGCTTCTCCTTCCGAATCCCACGGTATACATTCACATTCATGTTCTAGTTAAGAATTCATGAAAAATATATAAATTATTGTTCATTCTAGCAGTTTATTCACTATAAATTCACAGCAAGGTTCATTGTTAATACGAGGTGATCAAATATGGTTTGATGAGGCTAAGGGAGCATAATCTTGAAGTCAGCACATCATTAAGCAAGATGCTGGTGCTAAGCAAATGTCCTAATTAAACATATATTTAGCTATGAGTCTAAAGAAAAGCCTTGGGACTAGTTACAGAGGCATATTTAAGAATGATAGCGTAGTACAAAAAGTTCTCTTCATGTTATTTTTCATATACATTTAAAGCTAGCACATTTTTCCTACATGTGATTTACTTACGTATTCTTTTAGCAAAGCTGAAATGCATTCTAAAGTGATTCGTTACACATGCATTGGGATATGTCTTCATATGTTGAATGATGGAGAGTTGTTTGAAGAACTCGAATAATTATATTGAATGACGAAAAAAGAAGAATAAAAACAGCTTTGAAGAAAAGAAACATAAACACTGTCTGATGACAATTTTCATTTTTTTGTTTTAGTTCTCAGTCTGATTATCAAGACCGTATAATATGATGTAAACATCTTATGTGTTGATTTTTGATGAACAAGTACTCTGATAAAATTACTTTGTTTCGTTTGGATTGAAAATATGCATGTAAATTAGTTAAAAAATATATATCACGTAATTGTGAGTAAGTGCATAGTGCTCCCCATCACGCAGGTTTCTGTGGTTTTTTCATTAGTACTGACTTGACTGGGGCTAGTCAAGATATGGGTCTGCACCAGATGTAATTGTACAAAACTTAGTTAAAAGTGAAAAAGAAAGGAGTGCAAAATTACATAATACTGTTTGTATATAGCATGACCATGTTCGCCACCCAGTCTGTAATACAGCCTGTGTGGAGAACATGCAAAGTGCACAAGAATGTTTGGCCAGCCCAAGACGGCCAGCCAAATATTTATTCACACTTACAGAGTGCCACAACTCCCCCTGCACTGCTCAGCCCAGACCCACCCTGCCGCAAAAACTGCACACATTTTTTTAATGATAATAACCTTGTGTCATTATAATTTTTTTCACCTTCATTGCAGTGTTGAGAGTCAGTGGGGCGACGTTCCTCCGTCTTATCAGAGGAGCCGCCCTGGTTATTTTCTATGTGAAAACATTTCTGCAATGGTGTAAACGTATTCTAAGGTGAAATTCAAATATGGTCTGCAAGTCACAATTTGTTTTAAAAACTCATTGATTATAATCCCTCCCTTCTGATGATTTTTAAATCATCACACAGTTTTATTTTACATGAAAATTCATTTCTAGTAGGCACTTTTTTCCAAAGATGTGTCTTGTCTCTTGCTTTTGATCCCTTACAAAAATTTTGTGAATTCATGTAGTCGTCATTCAGAATGCCACATAATCCCATGTCCCTGTCATACATTTCCTTCTGAAAATGTTCCTGTCATTTGCACATGCAGTATTTACAGCTCAGATATAGAATGTAAATAAATATTAGACAAAGTCCTACTATTACTACTGGCATTAATATCACGTTCAGTATACCTTTCCCGGCTGATGAAAACCAATTTCTAATTGTGCTTATTCCTTTCCCAAAATTCTAATACCAACTTTGTGTTTCCAATTCACGTAATTCAGGTTCTAACCCTGAAATGTTCTTTGCATAACTTTCTATTTTCTTACTCTTGTCTGGTATGACTGCACAGCTTTAAGTTAATTTCAACATGTGGCAGACTCTTCTCTTTTCAGTGAATAATATTTTTAAAGCAAGACAGTCCTACAAATCCATGGACCTTATAGCAATAAGTTGAGTGTTAATCAAGAGTAAAGCTCCAGAAGTGCTGGTTGCCATTTTGTCAACTACAGTAGCAAATTTCCTGATCTTTTCATTATTTTTTCATTTTATTTTCATTATTTTGGACGACTCCTTAAAAAATTGTATCCAAGTACTGACCTTCCGCTGTATGGGGCCATTTAGAGCTTCACTTATGTACGTTTTATACGCTAATTTACCCTTATCTAACTCTGCCAATGTAGCATTTAGTCTAATAAAAGACCATTTTAAAATTGTATTAGAGTGTTGAAGCCCCATTTCGATCTCTTCCCATGACTTCCAACTATTCCCCTCAATGAAATCCTGGATCTTATCATATCCATGTTCTTTCCACAATCTCAATGTGTTTTTATCCAGGATACTCGTTTCTCCTGTGTGCATGTTCACAAGTCTAGTTGAGCTATTAATTCTTAATATATCATAATATCTCAGGAGCTGGGCTTTTTGTTTGAATAGCCATTGTAGGGTCTTATATCGTACTTTCTTAGGGTACTTAGTCGCTCTTGCCGGGTGGATAATATTAAGTGTATTCTTGTATTAACCTAGAATATGCATTAGTTGAGTAATCGTCTTTCTTGTAACTCAGAAACATTTTAGTGAATATACTATCCCTACTATCCGGTAGATGTGTATTAGTGACATTGGTGCTTGGTGCGTCTGAATCAGGTGTTAGGGAAAAACCTATTAGTGCTATTGTAACCTTTATTACAATTATTACAAAAAACACACCCATGATACATTTACACCTATTTCTAATGCAATACATCATGTTGAGCCAGTATTTGAATAGCTTGCTGTAGAGGCAGCAGGTCCGTCCGCCGCTGATCCGCGGGGTGTGGACCGCAATCTGGTGGCGGTGTCTGCAAGACACCGCCAGACACATTAGGATGGGTGCGGAAACATGCTTTTCCGTGGCGGCTTTTCCGCCGTGAAAAAGCATGTGGACATTTGCTTCTGGGGGCCCCTTCAGGGCCCCCAGGGTGTTGGGGGTTGGGGGGTGCACATGGGGGGTACCTATGGTACCCCCCTGCTTTGGCATGCACAAGGTGGCAGGCACCACGCGGTGCCCGCCACTTTGTGAATGTCAAAGGAAAACATGCATTTTTAACTTTGCGGCGGGTGCTGCTTAAAGCAGCATCCGCCGCAATGTTAAGTATACGGGATGTGACCGCCAGGGTGGCGGTCACATCCTTATTCCATCGGAGTGACCGCCGCTGCCCCTGCGGACGGTCTCACCACCTCGGGGTGGCGGACGGACGCAGGTCCGTCCGCCATCGTAATCGACCCCTTAGCGTTCATTCTAGCAGTTTATTCATTGTAAATTCACAGCAAACTTCATTGTTAATACGAGATGATCAAATTCGGTACGATGAGGATTAAGGAGCATAATCTTTAAGTCAGCAAATTCTTTAGCAAGAAGCTGGTGCTAGACAAATGTCTTAAATGGAAGTCTACTTAGCTATGAGCAAGAGTCGAAAAAAAGCCTTGGGCCTAGCTACGGAGGCAAATATAAGAATAATAGCCTACTACCAAAATAAGTTCACATTATTGTTCATATATCTTTAAAGCAAGTGCATTTTCCCTGCATGTGATTTCCTAATGAATTCTTTTAGCAAAGCTGAAATGCATTCTAAAGGAACTTTTCACACATTTAAAACAGTCACATTTCTCCTACATGTTATTTTCTTTGTGGAAACATTTCTGCAATTGTTTAAACACATTCTATGGTGAAATTCTAATATGGTCTGCATGTCGAAATTTGTTTTCAAAACTCATTCCTTACAATCACCAACTGTTCCCTTAAATACAAGAGTGCGATACCTGCCTCCATCAGTGCAGTAGAGTGCGGAGAATGCGAGGAGTGGTGGGGTCCTCTGGGGAAGTAAGCCACCCACCTCATTTGATGAGTATATATATGCCACATAAGTGCCCTCGTTTATGTCATCCTAGTCATCACGATCCAAACAACTAGCCATCATTTCTTGCCAGAGGTCTGCAATTGGTTTCGTGTGCAGTCCTCTAGATTCTTCAGCCCGTAAAGCAGCACCATCTGCTAAAGCCCATGTTTCTACATCAGCCCACCATCTGCCATGCAGAGGGCCATAGGATGAGTTTCAATGACCCACTATGTCTCTGTGGGCTAGCCCTAGGGCCAGGTCTAGGGACCTGTTACCTACTTTTCTCTCTGGTCACCTCTTCTATCGATCAAGAAGGCATAGCTCATTGTACAAAGCTGGCAATGATTAAAGGTTTTGTCCAGATCCTCACCCCTCACCATCCAGAAATGCTCTGACTGGACAGCTCCAAACCATGTGTAAAAAGCCTACAACAACCAGAGCACACCTAGGGAAGCTCATGTCAGGTATGTGAAGCATAACATTCAGTCTAGGTGGTGTGACATTTGTACAATGTGGATAATTAAATTGAGTGAATTTGGACCATGTGTTATGAGTGAACTTCTAAGAGCTCTTTAGGGCCTAGTCCCAATCCTTTCCCATAGAAACCCTATCAAACATAGTCTCCCAGTTGTCTTGAAAAGTTGGCAAGTCATCCATCCTCATGAAAAGTGCCATTTTATAATGCCAAGACATAAGGTGGCATCCTCTGCCAAAAGAGTCTGCAATACTTTATGAACAAGCAGTTTTAGGTTCAATGCCACGTACATGTGCCACACTAATTGGGCACCCAGTAAGGAATTTTCTGTCTCCAGCTCCTCCTGGGCCCTAAAGGTCCTGTCAGGGTAACAGTTCCCCAGAGTCTCCACACCTTCCTCTGTCCACACATCTAGCTGCTGGGCAGTAAAATGTATCCACCCTCAACTTCTGGGCATCCCACCAGGGGGATCGCTGGGACAAAGAGTGGAAATGACTCCACATTGTGACTGGCCCCTCTTAAGCACCCAAGAATTACTTGTAAATGCCGGGGTCTGGAGTTTGGGTTGAGTTTGACCCCCAACAGCATGGCCAGCAGCACCCTCTCTTTATTGACTGTCCCCCAGCTCAGCCACATGAATCCCCACCAACCATAGGGCAACACATTGCAGCTGTGCCACAAAATATTACGGCTCAAAATCTGGGACCCCAAGCCCCCCCCTGGTAGTCGGTCTCCGGAGCTTGTGTAGGGACACCTGCGTATGCTGGCTATCCCAGACCAGTTGCTGAAGCAAGCCACTGATGGCTTTAAACCATACCTTCAGCACCCAAATAGGTACATTTGCAAAGTGGTAAAGTGCTTGAGCCAAATGATAATTGTAGTCAGGGCCACACGAGTCATGATGGGAAGCTTTAGCACCCTCCAAAATGCTACAGAGCCATGAAGAGCATGGAGCACCCTTGCAAAGTTTTTCTCTCTAAGGACATTTTTAGTATGATAAATCCTCAACCCCAAATAACTAAGAGACCTTGGTTCCTACTGGAACCAAACTTTCAGCACCTTCTCTGGGTGCTCCACAAGTGCATTGGACACTGGGAAGGTGCAAAGCCCTCCTTGTCAGCATTAGTCCATTCAAGCTCTAGTGGGGTTACCGGCCTAACCCAGATGAACACTCTCCTGGTAAAAGCAGAATGACCTGTTGCGAATACCTGTTCCCTCCAGTGCCTCTGTAGCTTAAGCTTCTCAGACCCTGTTAAGTAGGTCTCCTGGAGGAGGGCCACATCAATGTTCCTACATTTCAGGAAAGAGGATTTTGTTAGCAGAACCCATCCATTCCATGTGAGGGAGGAGTAGTGCATGTTCTTTTCAGTCAGAGGTGGAACTAAGTATAGAGGTCCCATCTTCCCTTCCCCAACCCAAATGGGCGATACTATCACAGCTGTTGTCTCACATTAAGCAAAGAACAATCAAACATTTTCCCAACTCCCCTCTCCAGGGTCACAGAAGCAAAAGCCCTGTGGCTAAAACCAAAATTCCTATGCGATTGTAAACCCAAACCCCCAATATCAGTTCAATGAAAAGTGGTTTCTAGTGAGGGGCGACTGCCATAGTGTCCTCACACAAAGGTTTCTCTGCCACTAAACTCCTCATATAAATGCAGTGTAAATTCAAATGCACCTGGGGCTGGCCAGTCCCAGCAAAATACAGTTTACGTCTCCTTGCATCGGTTCAGATTGTGCCAGCGAGCAACATTTCTCCAGGAGATCGCCGCTGCTGTGGCCTCTCCAAGAAAGCAAAGAGCAGGTGCAGAGAGCACCGCACTCATATGTGGGGGTTGCCACATTCAAGATCATTTGTCCTCCCCTTGACAAGTCTGGCAACATCCACTCATTAATGGGTCCACCCCATTCCAAGGTGCATCAAGATCTCTCGCTGGATCATTGTATATATTCTTCTGGGTGTTCCAAATTTGACCATGTGCACTGGTGGTCCCTCCACTTCTCTTCCTATGTGGGGGGGGGCAGACCCTCTCACCTTCAGGCTGCCACCAACCAGTGCCACCAGAGTCCGAAGTCTCAGTGCCATCCTCATTGGCCTATCTTCCATCTCTGTACTGCCTGATGTGCTGTCTCCTCCATGGGCAGTAGCAGGTGGTATTCACTAGCAGCTGTCTGTGATCCTCTGGTCACTGTCGCCACCACCCTCTGTTGCCCAGATGTCGTTCAGACAGTCGCTCTCAGCTCCCGGGCACTGCAGCACCCATCACCTTAGGCAAAAGGCTGTGAGACTGCATCTACTCCGCTATAACTGGCATCGCGACTCGCAAGTCACTCCGCCACACCCAGTAGCAGTCAGAAAGCCAGGCAGGTGTTGTATAGGTGCGATTTCATCCCCTAATTGCAGGATGGCAAATGATGGTTGGCAGTAGAGTTGGAGCTCAGAACAGAATGGAGAAAGGAGGGCAACCCTGGCAAGTACCACCATGAGCCCCAATCAGGTCCAAGATACACCTACCAGTGCGCACACTGTCTCTCACGGTTGCATATGAAAGCGCAACCCATCGAGTCCATCGGTCTCCCAGGGCCATCTGAGTCATGACTGCTTGAAGATAGCTTGACAGTAACAAGTCAAAGTCTTTTTTATATCTACCAAAAAAACATGGCTTCTGAGAACTGCTCTGCAACAGTATTATCACCAAGTAGGCCTGGGCAGGGAACTTCTCTCCATTCGTGGAGTTTGCAGAGTTTGCACTCTGCACTCTGTGGAGCTCACGGAGTGCAGAAAACTCAGTTTCGCGATGTTCAGCAAAGTTTTTTACCCGCTCGCGTTCGCAAACAGTTAGTTTGCAATCGGGAGCGGTAAGTTCGCGAGCGCGAGCTGCCGCTCATGTAGAATTTCTACCGGAGTGGCAGGACTACCAGAACAAACTGCAATTCGCACTGCACTCCGCCACTCACAGAATTTCACGGAGGTTTTTTGTAACTACACGGAGCTCCGCGTAGCAAAACTCTGCGAACTACGCCCAGGCCTGTCACAAAACGTCAACATCAAGAATGCAATCTGTTGTAAGTCAAAACACGATTGCAGTGTCACCTGACGGTTTCACACACAATGTAGAGTTATGTGAACACTTTTGCCTCCATATGATTTAACAGGTGAACAGTTGTAAATGACAGAAGAAAAATTCAGTGAGTCCTTTTAAACAATAATAATCTCCTTTTGTCTATCCCAAAAAAGCCAACATGCTTACCTATGGTCACTTTAACGGTAGCCCCAGTGTAGACAAATAGGTAATGTTGCTCCACGGATCCTAGAACAAAGACAGACTGAGAACATGTTGCTTGTTCTACTGGGTAGCTATGAGCACCCTGGAATACACAATAGAGAGCTTCAAAGTGAAATCTACTCCAAATGTAGGCCAAAATCCATAACACAATATGATAGCAACCCCTGCAGAATTTGATGAATTTGAGACTCCTGTATCTCACAGATACTCATAGGTTGAGCTCTGACCCATAGAAATGTTGGGGGAGCTGCATACCAGGGGCTGCCGAGACCTGCATAAAGCCCCTGAAGTAGAGGCTCGCGAACAGTGCCTGCTCCATGGCTATGGCGGAGAAGCATCGCCCCACTGCTTTTATGTGGTGTAAAGTAAAGGAAACATAACATGAGAATAACTATCATTTTATGTTTTCGGGCAGGGCTGCTCTTCTCTTGGAGCAGGGGAGTGTAGGAGTGGTTTTCCCACTCCTAAGTGCACATGACAGTTTGGCCGGCGCTCTGCACTTTTCCTGTTCTCCATGCAGGCTGCATTACAGCCTGTGTGGAGAACATGCCCAGGCCCCCATTCCCCGCCTGAGCATTAAACCAGGACGCTCAGACCCATCTCGTTGTGATTGGTCAGAGGAGCCTGGGTGCTTACCAATCACAATGGTGCATTGCAGCGTTGTGATTGGTAACTTGTGCTTTCTGTCTTTGAGTCTAACAAAGAGAGCAGGAGAGAAATGTGGGACCCGGCAGCAAGGTAAGTGTTTATTTATTTTTTTATTGTTCTTTAAATTGCGCATCCCCCCGCGAGCAACCCCTCCCCCCTCACACTTGCCTACCACCCACGAGCCATGCTGGCCGCCACTGCTTGTGAATCAAACTTTATCCTCTTTTAGATTTTCATGTTCTTCATTTACAGGGCCAACACCTCAGTCAGAAACTGCAGGATACAAGAGGGCCTCAATTTCAAAAAGCCATTTTCCATTGCAAATGTTTTGTAACTTTTCATCACAGAAACCTTGATAAATAGGGGAACTGTTTGTGGAAATGTTGGGGTTTAAGAAACGCTGTTATACAAGCTCTGATTTGTTAGGCTTTTTTAAGGCCCTTAATATATGTTCCATTTCACACCACTCCCTGTGCTGCAGTGAACCAGATTAATATCGACAGCACACTTTTATGGCAACGAAAAAAGGAAAAAGAATAAGAAAATAAAATTACTGATTCAAATTAAATTCAATAAACACAGACGTGGTTGAAATAATATCGGTCTATGTAACTTGGGGCCAGATGTAGGTGGGTAAATACTGGTGGGTAAAGCCGAAATTTGGTAAATTTCAACATTACCGACCGGTATTTAGCCATTCCTAATGTAGGTAAAGAATTGGTAAATAAGGAATCGGTATATACCGATTCCTTAATACCGATTCCTTATTGCTCTTGCATTTAAGAAATCAGTAATACTGATTCCTTATATGCAATGTAGGAAGCACATTGAAGAGTGCTTTTGAGCCTTAAGAAATCGGTAATTACCACCAACTTCAAGTTGGTGGTAATTATCGATTTCCCTTAAAAAAACACCTTTTTGCTTTTTTTAAAGTGCCATGTGGCATACATACATGCCCTTAGGGCATGTATGTGCACCACATGTGCACACATGCACCTTTCAGGTGTGCAACAGGGTGTCCTTTGGACACCCTGGCACCCTTGAAATACCTCCCGGTATTACCGATTCGGTAATACCGATTCTCTAATACTGAATGTCTTCACATTCATTCCTATGGGCCTCCAAGCCCCTAGAAATGAATGGGTAGGTATTCCTTATTACTGAATCTCAATTACCGATTCGGTAACAAGTAATATTAAGGATTCAGTATTTTTTACAGAATCTTTACCTACATAGGAAATACTGATTTCTTAATAGCAAATCGGTAAAATTCGCTATTAAGAAATCGGTATTTCTCATTTACCTACATCTGGCCCTATGTTTTATGCAATGTATAGGTGGCAGGAAGGTATGTATGCTTTTCTTGTGTATCTCCGCTTTGAGCATACGTGAACGCTTTGGGGCAGATTTACAAGGAATTGATTCATCTATATAGATACACCAGTCTCCATGCATCACCGCCAAGTGTCCTTGCGCCACTCTGGATGGGCTGTATTTACAATACAGTTCCCCATTGCGCAAGGATTATCAGATGCTTCCGAAATTCTGACGCATCCGTTGGTGTAAAAGTGACACATTACTGGAGTTGCTCATGAAATTGACGCAACTCAAGCAATGCACCACAACATATGGGTGAGTCCTATTATAATAACGTCATGTCATTCCTTGCGCCTGTTCTGAGCAGGCGTAGGTTTTGATGCAGTGAAGGTGAAGAGTGACGCAGTGTAATCTTGTAGATTTCACTGTGTCAGTTCTACATGGCTTTTTGCATGGGGACACCCACCCTGCATATATTATACCTGACACAGGTACAATGTGACACAGGGCTTTACAACATGACACATCTCCCTAGATGCGTCACGTTGTAAATTGGCTGCATATTTTACACCACTGCTGTGTCACAAAAGTGACGCAATGGCGGCACAAAAGTTGCGCAAGAGGCTTGTAAATCTGCCCCTTTGTTTCCAAGGTCAAGCTGACCTATATGGCAATATTGTATTGCATGAAGGTCTGGTCTTGTAGATCAGTGAATGTGCTGTGAGAATGTTTGTAGGCCTCTTTTATGGTCTACTGGCTGGTTTTTACTGTTGATTTCTCAGATATTACGAAAAACCTTGCCTGCAGCAACCACTACCTCATGCACCCTCCCACTCCTGTCCCAGTCTGGCCCTGGTTACAGCAAGTAAATATTCAAAAGTTCACTTTGTTTTAACTTGGAAAACCTTTTGAACAAGACCTCTTTGACTTGGCATATATCAGAATTGACGTACAGGCAACCATATGTCATATAATATTTCTATCTGCTATAGCTCAACTGAGTTGCACAGGACTGGGGATATTTTACCACATGCCTGCGATTTTATGGTTGTGTGCAGTAACATCACTACAGTACAGTGCAATTATAAAAATTTACTTTTGCAGCTTTCATGCAGTAAAATGACTCTGAATTGTGAGGCCTATTCACAAAGAAATGACGCAGCGCGCCGCCGCATGAACTTTAGTACAATGTGCTGCTGTGTTTTCCCTTGCTCCCGTGCTGAAAAAGCTGCCTAGCGCCAACGCAGACACCCGTTGCGCCATGGTGCAAAGATGCCGGTGTTGCAGGAATGATTGTTTATGTGCAGAGAGGGACACCTTCCTGCACATAAACAATCATTAAAGGCAGTTTGGTCCTTTGATGTGTGCTGCAGAATGCAGCACGAAATGAAAGAGCAATACACAAGGAGAAATACAAGTATTTCTCCTTATTGCTCCACTCTAACATTTGCTTTCAATGCCATTAGTTTTTGGCACTGCTTCAGATTTGCAGATACTTGTAAATCTGAGGAAGTGTAAAAACCCAATGGGTGTTGCAAAGAACAGCACACAGCACCACCCAATTCATGCCCCTTTCACACAGATACCTGCGTCAAAGGATCCAATAGTTACAAAGCGGTGTTAAACCAAGCAAAGTGGCTTAGTGCCGCTTTGTAAATATGGAGCATCGAAAAAGTGACGCTCCAGTGGTGCAATGCCCTTGTAAATATGCCTCTAAGTATTTATGAGGAAAATCCCATGGAATGGGGAGTTACCATACGGGCCGTTTTTTCCAGCCATTAAACCACACAGTGTTCTGTTCCATGAGGTTTTTCCACCTACATTTGCCACCTGAAATGAGAAGGTGGTAAATGTATGCAGAGGCTGCTGCTTAGAGTATGGAGTAAGAGGTGAGAGAGGTGGATGGGGGGAGTCGGGAAGGGAAGGTATTTTTTTGTGTTTTATTTAGAAAAGGAAGCATCGTATGCTTCCCATGTTAGAAAAAAAGTGGCACGAAACTTTACTACTGCTGCAGCCAATTAACTTAGTTCGACCTGATTTATAATCTGACCCTATGAAGCAACACTGTGCCTCTGTAACACAAGGCTTTTTAGTCTGATTGATAAAAAGGCCATCGTTTTCGGGAATGACTCAGAAGTAATCCTTGTTCAGCCATTGACGCTGTCAGCGACATGCACCATTAGCCCTGTGCATGGACTTCTGTATGCAAAACTAACCTCTTACTGGAGTCACCCTGCATCCTTTGAACTTGTGCTGTGTAGCAAGAGATGATGAACAATAAAGAGGCCGAGGGGTCTGCAGCACTAATCTCATTCAAACTTTTTCCAATACTCATGCCTTTCCTCATGCTAAAAAAAAATGTGTTTATTGTTCAGCTGCTGAGGAAGAAAGTACTGTAAAGATAAAGCCATATCTTTGCTAAAGAAACATACCACATATAAAACAATTTACCTAATAATAGAATAGGGCACTGCTCATCCAGATAAGTTCTAAGAGAGAACTTTTAATTTGTAAATGAATACTTTATTACGACTGTGAGAAGTTGGCCTGGCATATGCTATCCACTATTCCAGTGAGCAGCTTGCACCAGTCCAAGCGACCCTTATTGATGGTAGGTTCAAAATCAACCTATATATAAAGCTATCCTAGTGGTAGCTGTGGAGAGCAGCCTTCAGGCTAAGTCTTGAAGGAATGTAAAGCAGCTTGTTTTACCATTCTATAATCTCATGAATGGCCAAATGAAAGGAGAACCACACCAGGTACCAGGTATATATATAAAATATATGTATTTGTTCTAAACACAACCCTCTAGTCTCTTTATGAGGCTAGAGGCAAAAGTACATTCAGTAAACCTATTTAGCACACAGTAAATTAGCACAATATACATTGAGCCCTAGGGGCGTACCAAACCATATATTAAGAAAGTGGTATAAGAACCACGACTGACAAAGAGACAAGGCCTAAAACCTTTAGAATCACTGGGGCCACCAGGAACCACCCAAGGTAGTGACACAAGGGACCCAAGGGGGACGCGTGCAGTGTCTAAACACAGCCGTGAATCACAAGTAACTTCAATGGGGAAAGTCGCAGTTGGAATTTTAAAGATTAAGGACACTTAGAAGAGGACTTGGAAGGACACTTTAGAACTAGGAAGTTCTAGAGTCAACACCCACTGCAGCACCGGAGTACTCGAGTTACCTCACCCAGGGAAGCCGGGTGCATAGTTGTCTTTTCGTGTTGGGCTTCCTCATCGATTTCAAGCGATCTGCTGCAAAGTGCTGCTGGCGACCAAGTCGAAAGTGTCCGGGTGGATCCAAGCATGGATCGGAGATGTGAAGAACCTGAAAGCAGAGGGGACAGATTCTGAGTCACTTGTCAGTGACCAGAAACACAATGAGCGAATGCCCACCAATGTCGGGTGATTTCAGGTGAAGTAGGTGAAGCTTGACTCTGCAGCCACGAGGACCAGGAGGCATCGATGACAACCAGGAGCTGGATTCAAGCTGTTCCACAAAGGATGTCAAGTGCTACAGTATTGTTTTCGGGATTGGGCCCAACAAGCCTTGGCAACAGCTACCCATGCAAAATGTAAATATTGGCTTCAGTGCAGACCAGAAAGGTCTGAGGGACTCACCACTCGGTGGGGAGTAAGAACATGTCTGGGGCAACCACAGAAGTCCAAAAGACAGAAGAGTTACCTTCGTGAGGACCCACCAGTTGACAGACCAGGGATCGCGAAGGTTGCCTTGAGCAGAAATGCTAGAAGCAGGCTCACGGAACGCTCGTGGAGTATAGGCCCACAATCTTTGGTGCAGATAGTACTTGGGGCTTGTGCTACCAGTAGCCCAATGAACAACTTCGGGAAACCTCGGGAAGTTGATGCACTAGCAAATGTGTACGGTGTTCAGGAGTTCCGGTCCCATGTCACTCGTGAGGGCTGCAGGTCTCAGCTTGGCTGGGATCTCTTGTCGGCCTCTGTGAAGTCTGAAAGTCCATGTCCTGAGTCTCAAATACTTCGGGGTCCAGCAGGAGCCTCAGAAATGCAGACCGGCAAGATGCTTCTTTGGTGCCTGCTTGAGCAGGGGAGTCACTCCTTGACCCCAAGGGAGATCCTTCTGTCTTCTAGTCATGTAGATTTTGAAGTTCCAGGATATATGTTGCAGAGTTTTGTCCAGGTGTAATCTGAAGTCCTAAAGACTGGGGTCCCATGCTTATACCACGTTAGGGGGTTGGACATACTCTGGGGACCCGTCTGGGGAAAGGGGTGGCTACGCCCCTTTCCCTTTGTCCAGTTTCCCACCATAGCAGGGGCTGAGTGCCCCTGCAACCAGTTTGAACTGGAGTATGCACAGGGACACAAGTATGCCCCCAGCACTGTCTGAAAAGCATTCAATGAATGCACCAACCCAGCCCCAATACACTAAAGCCTGTCTGGGAGGTGGTTACACCTCCCTGTGACAGGAAACCTATTGTCCAGGCCTCCCCTGCTGGAATTTCATCCGGCAGCAGGAGGTCAGACTCGTGGCTGTGCCTGCAGCATCCATTTTGAGATGCTAGGGCTCTTTTAAACTATTACCGGTTCTGTAAGTGTGTACATGTCTTCTCCCTCTAGAAGGGTGGAATTCTACCCCCGCCGCCTGGACTGGTGGGGGGTAGGATTCCAAAGTGTTTGACCCCAAACACAACATGTTTCCATGCAGCCATTCCAAAGTGAGCATTTACCGCGAGGTTATAATGCACTGCATCACAGAACAGCCTCAGAGAATATATTCTGAAAGCTGCAGAGGGGTCCTGCTCATGCATGGGAACCCTCTCACACAAAACCAAGCACTCTGCCTTCAGGATTGATAAGGCCTGCCATAGGAGTGACTAATAGGTTTATATGTGTCAGTGATTAAAGGTAGATATAGGTAACCTATATCTTAGTAAGGGGTGCATGTACCACCTTACCCAGGCGGTGAACAGTCTTTACAACGAAACTTTTACAACGCACTACCTTTACAACGCAACTTTTACAACGCAAACTATTACAACGCATTGCTCTGGGGGGCGCTCTAGGATAGGGAATAGGTTAATTTACTATCCAATAACCTTACCTAGTGTCCACGGGGACTGGAGTTGGAATAGTAAATTAAACTATTCACTATCCAGCACCCCAAAGCACTATGCGTTGTAATGGATTGCGTTGTAATACTTACGTTGTAAAGGCATGCGATGTAAATGCATGCGTTGTAATGTCATACATCCTAACCAGGCTGTAGTAGCAGACCTGTGGTGCCATTTTGGAAGGCTTTTCCGTGGTGGCATATTACATGCTTAAGCCCCTGGTAGGCCTCTGGGGTACCTATGCCCTTAGTACCTAAGGTGCCATATTCTAGGGACTCTCAAGGGTAACCCAGTAACCAATCTGGAGTGTACCTAAAGTACATGCAATCATATTAAAGAGGAAGCAGCAAGGCTGGGGTCCTTAATAGCAGTTGCCCCAGCCAGACTAAAGTCGAGAAACAGTGAAACGCCAGCAAAAAGTGGGGGTAACCATAGTAAGCAGATCCTACTCTCCTACAACGACCATCTCAAAAGGAGTCAAAAGGACAGTTGGCCCTCAAATGAAAGGACATCTGACCATCTACTTTACATAGCCCAAGCAGGTTTTAGAAACGGCGTGTGACTAAATAAGAATTACCTCAATCCTTGATGGATTGAAATTAAATATAAATATAGTGTCAGAGCCTAGCCATTCTGGACATAACATTAGCTTGAAACACCATTGTACTTAGG
Source organism: Lissotriton helveticus (assembly GCF_964261635.1). Lineage (NCBI taxonomy): Eukaryota > Metazoa > Chordata > Amphibia > Caudata > Salamandridae > Lissotriton > Lissotriton helveticus. The sequence goes on along the minus strand of NC_136063.1, from coordinate 734,625,891 downwards.
ACTACTGGAGGAAGACAGAATTGGAATTTAAGCACAGTAATTAGCCTGGATCCACAAACAGGATCTTCGCAATCCTCTTGCCAATTCCTTCCTTGCAGAGTTTCTCAGGATCAACACAATCTTTAATTTTCATATGCTTCCAACGTTTAGAATTCCATTTATAGAAATGTGTGTTTTAAGTTACGACACCACAATTATATTTTGTATTTGCTGGTCCTCATCGGATAACTACAGGGGTTTCTTCATGCCTCTTTGAGACTGATCAACATAGGGGACATTTTCTGAAAGGGAACTCAAAATGATGATCACGATCTTAGGGAAGCTGTCCACATTCTGGGATACAAAAATAAGTAATTAAACCTTGGCAAGAATGGTAAAAAAACTATGTGTGAATCTAAACTCCAAACTGCCTACCATCAAGTGTCAGGATCCATTCATCTAATTCCGAGACGAGATTTTTCGGTATCCTCTTTTATTCACATCAAACCAGTGCAGTTGTGATACCTGTCCTCTTGGGACTACTCTAAAGTATATGTTTATGTTGCCCAAAATTCCTTCTGCTCCCACAGCTAAGAGTACAGAATGATCCAGCTTGTTCACAAAAGCTCTATAATAAGTGGACACATGCATTTCTTTCCTGCGCCCTCTGTGCTACGTGCAAGTTAAGCAGTGGGCTTGCTACGCCATTCCAGTTTGGACTAAGCAATATGCAATTCAGTCTTCACCCTGCTCCCAATGGTAACAGACCACCAAGAACTGTCAGGCAGTTCCTCCCTGGGCCATAAACAAGCATACTGGGACTGGTTTTGGATTATCACCCCACATCAGATAGGCTAATTGAATCTGGTGGCATAGCGAACATGGAACCCACGTCTGGGCATATCTTTCCCACTTGGAGCGACAAACACATAAAGACCAGATGATGGACAGAATGCTGAGCAAATCAATCATTCATCTCCAGTCACAGATCTCTGTTAAATTGTTTTTTAGCTTGCCACGCCATTCCAGTTCTGAACCTGCCATATGCAAATCCGTCTTGACCCTACTCCCCATGGGAACAATCCAGCCGGATCAGAAAGGGCCGGTCCTCCCAAGACCAGATACAAGGTTTTGTGGTATCACCCCTCATCAACCTGGCTAGCTTGAATCTGATGGGATAGCGAGCACTGGACCCACGTCTGGGCATACCTTTCCCATTTATAGCAACAAATGCAAAAAGAAAAGATGAAGGAAGAAATGCTGAACAAATCAAACATTCACCCCCATTCACAGATCTTGGTTAAATCCATAGTTTGTTTGCTCACCACGCCATTCCAGTTCAGACCAAGCTGTATGCAAATAAGTTTTGAGCCGACTATCTATGGGAACAGTCCAGGCCGAACTGCCAGGCCAAGGCTCCCTGGACCAGAAGCAATCATCCTGGGGCCAGTTTCAGGGTATCACCCCATATCAGCCAGGCAAGTTTGAATCTGGTGGCATAGTGAGCATGGCATCCACTTGAGGCAATACACTTCCCACTTCGGGGCGACAAATGCAAAACGAACAGATGATGGATGAAATGCTGAACAAATTAAACATTCACCCCAGTTACAGATCTGGGTTAAATCCATTGTCAATTTGCTCACCACGACATTCCAGCTTGGACCCAGCCATATGCATATCAGTCCTGACCCTGTCCCCCATGGGAACAGTCCAAGTCCTCCCTGGACTGGAGATCAACCATTCTGGGAGCGGTTTTTGGAATCACCCCTCATCAGCCAGGCTAGCTTCAATCCAGTGGCATAGCGAGCACGGAACCCATGTCTGGGCATACCCTTCCCACTTAGAGCAACAAATGCAAAAAAAAAACAAATGATGGACGGAATGCTGAATAAATCAAACATTCACCCCCAGTAATGGATCTGGGTTAAATCCATCATTGTGTGCTTGCCACACCATGCCATTCCAGTTCAGGCCCAGCATATGCAAATCAGCCTTGATTCTGCTACCCATGAGAACAGTCCAAGCCATGTCCTACCTGGACCAGAAGCAAAGATCCTGGGATCAATTTTGGAGTATCACACTTCATCAGCCTGGTTTGTTTGAATCTGATGGCATAGTGAGCACGGGATCCACATCTGAGCACACCCTTCCCAATTAATGCGACAAATTCAAAAAGAACAGATGATGCATGGAATGCTGAACGAATAAAACATACACCCCCAGTCACAGATCTGAGGTAAATCCATCTTTTTTCACTCGCAAAGCCATTCCAGTTTGAACCAACCCATATGCAAATTAATCTTGACCCTGCTCTCTTCATGGGAACAGTCCAGTCCAAACTTCAAGACCAAGTCCTCCCTGGCCCAGAAACAATCATCCTTTGGCAGGTTTCAGGGTATCACCCCTCAACTGCCAGGCTAGTTTGAATCCAGTGGCATAGCGAGCATGGAACCCACATCTAGTCCTTCCATTCCCAATTAGGATGACACATGCAAAAAGCACAGATGATGGATGGAATGCTGAACAAATCAAACCTTCACCGACAGTCACAGATCTACGTTAAAGCCATTTTTTTTTTGCTCGCCATGCCATTCAAATTTGACCCAGCCATATGCAAATCAGTCTTGTCTCTATTCCCCATGAGAACAGTTCAACCCAAACTGCAAGGCTAGGTCCTTTCTGGACTGGAGAATTGTAATTGTAATTGTGCTTATAAAGCGCATCATTCATCCTGGGTAGGATATCACGGCGCTAAGATTGCTAGAGTCTGTGGCAAAATGGTACAGGAGTTTTAGAGGGATTTGTCAAGTTTGGGGAAAAGTAGGGTTTTCAATTTTTTCCTGAAAGTAAGATAACAATCTGTGAGCCTAAGATCTATAGGCAAGTCATTCCAGATGTTCGTGACCAGGTGGGAGAAGGAGCGATCGCCCATCCTAGTTCTCTTTATTCGAGAGGTGGATGCTCTTGCTGTATATTGTGAACAGAGATTCCGGTTGGGTACATAGAACTTGATCCTGTTTTTTAGAATGCTTGGGCCAGTGTTATGCAGTGACCATTGTGTAATGCATAACATTTTGAAGGAGGCTCTTTGCCTCATTGGGAGCCAATGTAGAGTTCTCATACAAGTTTTAGCTGAGTCGTACTTTTTTCTATTGCAGACTGCCTTTGCTGCCGCATTCTGTACCAGCTGCAGTTTTGTGAATAGGTAGTCTGCCATGCCAACAAATAGAGAGTTCCCATAGTCCAGTTTGCTGATCAGCAGTGACTGGACCAGTATTTTTCTACATTCTACGGGAATCCATGGGAAGACTCTTCTTAACATTTTTAGCAGTGCAAAGCTTTTGCCGCATAGGATTGTGACGTGATTTTTCATAGACAGGGTATTATCGATACCTAAATTTCTGGCGGTCGGTGTTGGAGTGGGGGGAACGCCTAGGGCAGCTGGCCACCAGGTATTGTCCCAAAGCTGTTGGGCTCCATCGAACAGGAGGATCTCCGATTTCTCGGCGTTGAGCTTTAAGCAGTGACTGTGCATCCAAATGGACAAGTCAGTTAGGCAGTTGAGCAACCTGTTTTTGGTGTCATCCTTGCTGTTTAGGGCTACCATTAGGGCCTAACAACCTCACATTGTCACTAAAGCCGGTTTGAAGCCAGGGCATTCGAGGCAGGGAATTCCATGCACTTCAAGGCTACTGTTTAGACGTTTCTCCCAACTTCCAGAACTAGGATACCATGCCACTCAGCTGGACTTTTTGTAGGTTTCTTTTGTGGTTTGTTTTTGCTGTGTTACAGTTTCAAGTGTTCCACAAATACTTCACACATTGCCTCTGAGTTAAGTCTCACTGATATGTGCCATGCTACCCAAGGGTTGAGCAAAGGTTAATTTAGGATTTGCTTGCATCTTCACCCTGGGAAAATTGTGGTTACTACTTGAGAGGGCCAACTTGCCACCAGTAACCCAATTTCTTACACTGGTTTTTAGCTTAGAGGATTTGGCATTAAAGATTAGGATATGTATCTGTGCAGCACTTGTATGTGTGCTGTACCGTACAGTTATCTGTTTTGCACTACCACCCACATAAATAATCTAAGACCAATTTGAGTTTAAACTGGATTGACCTTTTTTATTGTTTTAAACCTTTTCCTCTTACTGTTGTACTTTAGTCTCTACAAGGATGGAGTTTGACCTGGCAAGCATGGAGTTCTACACTGTAGGCCAGCTCAAGGAGTTCTGTAAGGAGAGCAGACTGCCAGCAAAGAGCACCACAAAGAAGGTGGCATTGCAAAAAGGCACTGACGACCTGGGCCGGAGTACACTAGTAACTGGCTACAGCAGCTTAAGGAGAGGATGAGGTGGACAAGCAAGGAGAGGGCTTGGATCTCAGTCCTGAGTGACAGTAGCCTGCTGAGGGGAAACACTTGACTCCTGAGCTGGAGCTCCATGCCTGAGCAGGGAGCAGTATCTCTTTATGCAGCCTGTCCCCAGAGGAGCTGGTAGAAAGGAGGGAGGAGAGAGAATTCAAGTTGGAGATGGCCAAGATCATAATGGAGAAGAGGCGAGCCATGGAAGAGAAACTGGCTTTTGAGCATGTGGTTCATGAAAGGAAACTTGAGGAGCTGGAACTGAAAGCAAAGGAAGCAGATTACAGCCATGGGGAAAGCATTACCTCCGTGTATCAAGGGGACAAGAAGGTTCGCATTCCTAAATATCTGGTGCCCCACTATGTGGTAGGGTATGACATAGACAAGTGACTTGCTGCATATGAGGTAGCTCTAAAGGTACACAAGATTTCAGAGGAGCACTGGGGGTGGCTTGTGGAAACACATGCCTCCAGTGGGAGGGATACACTGCTTACACTAGAAGTGGAGGACCAAACCAAATATTCCTCCATGAAAGTCATCCTTGTCACCAAGTTTTAACTCACCCCATAGAAATACCACATCAGGTTCAGCGTTAGACAAAATATGCAGAATCAGTCTTGGGTGGACTTCTTGGATTATGTCAGCAAGGCACTGAATGGTTTGGTGTAGGAGAGCAAAGTTGATTATTTTACTGGGTTGTTCAAACTGATAATACAATAGCACAGCTCAGTACATGTTTTACAGAGCAGCACCAGCACCTAGTTGACAGCAGGCTGTCCTGCCCCAGAAAGCTTGCTAAGGAGACATACCTCTGGGCCAGTACCAGAGTGTCCAAGAAGGTACCTGGGAGTAAACCTAAGAAGTGTTACCATGGTTCACCACAGCAAAGTGAAGGGGAGGTTAAAGATGACTCAGACAAGTCTCAGAGTAAAGAAGGGGGAAAACGTTTCCAAGCCTATTTTGAAAAAGGGGGATGGTTATAGTGCATGGTGTACCAAGTCACCACATTCCCAACTCTGCTGCTTTGAGTGCTCCCAGTTAGGACACAAGTAGGGGGACTCTGTCTATACAAAGAAACCACCCACTGGTGTGACGTCTACAGGGGCGGCCAATATGGCCCTAGGGGTAAGTAGTCCACAGGAGGCAGGGCATAGACCATGCCATGATGGGAAACATCCATTAAAATGCAGTCATTACAACGACCTACCTTTACAAAGCAACTGTTACAATGTAACTGCCTTTACATTGTAATGCCATTACAATGCATGCCATTACAATGCATGTCACTACTACGAATGCCATTACAACACATACTGTTAGATCTGGGGGTCTCTAGTTGGCAGAGGTAGGTACCACTGTCCAAATAGGGACCCTTGCTTCTAGTCAGGGCAAGGAGATAACCCTCTGAGATAACCCCTGCTCACCATCTAGGTAGCTTGGCACGAGCAGTCTAGGTTAACCAGAGGCAATGCGTAAAGTATTTGTACCAACACTCACAGTAACACAGTGAAAACACCACAAACTGACTCCACAACAGTTTAGAAAAATAAAGGTATTTTTTAATCTAAACTACACAAGACCAAATGACAAAAAAATCCAACATACACAGTTCAAGAATATGGTTTCAAAAGAGTTCTTAAGGTTGCGTTAAAATTCCTTAGGTTGCGATAGAAATCTCTACGTTGCGATAGAATTCTCTACTGATGCGTGAACAGTTCACAGTTGCGTCACGTTTACTCACAGTACCTTTTAGTTGCAACAAAGTTCCAAAAGCAGAAGCTGGTGCGGTGGAAAACAAGCGATGCGTTGCTCCTGAGACCCTGGGGAGGCGTTTGCGACAGCCCCGCTGCAGCAGCGGGCGTATTGCGACGAATCCGGTCTGCAAGGGGAGGAAGGCCACTTGTATGGATTCCGGTGCGTAGGTTCCGTAGGAAGTCTGTTCTCGCAAAGGCACGATGCAACGATCTCGAATGGGCTGCGACGATCTCCGGGGCGACGATGCGCGGTCCAGCGATGATCCTCTCTCTCGCAGCTCCTCGATGCGATGGTTCTGCGACGATGCTCGCAGCGACGTGATGCGGTCCGCAAGCAAGCGGTGCGGCGTTCTCACCCAGCGACGACAGGCTCTGCGAAGATACTCACAGCGATGTTCGATTCTCCCGCACCGGTCTGGTGCGTCCCGCAAATGAAGAGTGCGGCGTCTCTGGCAGCGGCGTCAGGCGCTGCGACGATCTCGACCACCGTAGCGGTGGGAAACTTCTCGCATGGCGGGGATGCGCTCCGCAAGTGAGCGATGCAACACTTTTCAAGTTCAAAAGCCACTCAAGCTTAGTTTCAAGCTTCCCAGCTCAGGTACAACTTCCAGAGGCCCCACAGCTGGATCAAGCACTCTAGGAAGGACAGAACTCTCTCAGCCGAGTTCAGGGAAGCTGGGGGTGAAGTCCTTTTGTTCCTGGGACTTCAAAAAACAGGGAGCCAGCTCTTCTCAGGCCCTTGGAGATTCCTTCAAGACAGGGGACACAGCTCAGCAGCAAAGTCCTTCCCCTCTCCTTGGCAGCAAAGCAACAGGTCAGTCCAGCAAAGTAACAGCAGGACAGTCTTCCTTCTTCAGTTCAACTTTCTCCTTGGCAGAGGTTCCTTCTTGATTCCAGGATGATCTAATTTTCTGTTGTCAGGGGTCCTGTACTTATACCCCTAAAGTCTTTGTTCTCTTGGTGCATGTGGGCCCTGAGCCCGGTCTGAACGAGTTCTGGGTGGATCCTGAGCACTTTGTTTTGCTGGCTGCATCTTTCCTTTCAGAGTGAGGGGCAGGGTCATCAGCCGCCCAGCAGGGGGGTGGAGCCAGCATTGTGGAAGGCAGGCACAGCCCTATTCAGCCCAGGTGCTAACTCCTCCCACCACTCCAGTTGCAAATGCAGTCATTCAGCCTAGGGCTGACTCATCCAGCCTCCTGGGGAATCCCCCAGCCCCTGTCACTCTCAAACCAGACAGTCAATACACAAACACGCCCAGGCACACAGAAGGGTCAGACAAGAGAACAGCAACTTTCTACAAGTGCTGTTCTCAAACACAGGATTTAAAAACAACCTTTCCTAAAAGATTTGTTATTAAATTCTGAGTTCAGGGATACTAGATACTTATGTCCTATATTGTTCCTATGGGAAGAAATGCTGTTAACCACTGTAGCCAGCATCCCCCATGTTAACCTATGGAGCAAGATAGCCTTACAGTAGTGAAAAATGAAAATGGCTGCCATTCACTACCAGCGCATGTCACCTGCACTAGTACATGCTCTACCTTTTACATACACTGCACCCTTCCCAGGGGGGTACCTTGGGCCTTCCATAGGGGTGACTGATGTGCACAAAGAGGGAAGGGTTAGGCCTGGTCAGTGGGGACACTGACCAGGAGGACATGGCAGTTCTAAACCGCACACAGGCACTGCAGTGTCAGGCCTGAGACATCATTTTAGGGCTACTCTTGTGGGTGGCACAATCAGTGCTGCAGGCCCACTAGTAGCATTTGTCACCACCAGCCCTAGCACACCCAGTGCACTTTACTAGGGACAATCAGAATAACAATTTACACAGGGAGCACTTACACTCTGGCACTGATCAGCAGTGGCAGAGTGTCCAAAGCATTTAAACCAGCAAAAACAAAATCCAGCACAGCATTAAAAATACAGGAGGTAGAGGCAAAAAGATAGGGGAAACCACGCCAAAGATGCCAGGTCTAACACGTGTCCCTTCCAGCTGAAAGTGGGGAGAACTGCCCACCCTCTTGGGAGTTCTCTTCACTAAGGCGGAAAAACCTGGACAGACCATCAGCATTGGCGTGTTCTATGCCAGGGCGGTGTTCCATCGTGAAGTCCATTCCCTGTAGGGAGATGGACCACCTCAACAGTTTTGGGTTCTCACCCCTCATTTGCATTAACCATCTGAGGGGCCTGTGGTCAGTCTGAACACGGAAGTGAGACCCAAATAGGTAGGGCCTCAACTTCTTCAGAGCCCAGACCACAGCAAATGCCTCTCTCTCAATCGCACCCCACCTCCGTTCCCTGGGGAGTAGTCTCCTGCTAATGAAGGCTATCGGCTGGTCTCCTCCCTCCTCAGTGATTTGTGAGAGTACTGCTCCCACACCATGCTCTGAAGCGTCTGTCTGTACTATGAACTCACTGGAAAAGTCAGGTGCCTTGAGCACCGGTGCTGTGCACATAGCAGTTTTCAGGGCTTCAAAAGCAGTTTGGCAGGTGTCAGTCCAGTCAACTCTTTTGGGCATCTTCTTGGAAGTGAGTTCTGTCAAGGGGGCGACAATGGTGCCATATCCCTTGACAAACCGTTGGTAATACCCGGTGAGTCCTAAAAAGGCTCTCACCTCTGTCTGGGTCTTGGGGGGCTCCCAAGCCAGAATGGCATCAATCTTTGCCTGTAGGGGCGCCACCTGGCCGCTCCCCACCTGGTGTCCCAAATACACCACAGATCCCTGCCCTATCTGGCACTTGCTGGCCTTGATAGTGAGGCCTGCCCTTTGCAGAGCCTTCAACACTTCGCAGAGGTGTTGCAAATGTTCCTCCCACGTGGAGCTGAACACAGCATTGTCATCCAGGTATGCGGCGCTGAATTCCTCCAGCCCGGTCAGTACCTGGTTAACCAGTCTCTGGAATGTGGCAGGGGCATTTTTCAACCCAAAGGGCATGACTCGGAACTGGAAGTGCCCCTCTGGCTTTGAAAATGCTGACCTTTCTTTGGCCCCATCAGTTAAGGCAATCTGCCAGTACCCAGAAGTCAAATCAAATGTACTGAGGTACTGGGCAGCTCCCAACCGATCCACAAGCTCATCAGCTCTGGGGATGGGGTGTGCATCAGTCTTCGTGACCGCATTGAGCCCACGGTAGTCCACGCAAAACCGGAGTTCTGGAGGGCCACCGGGCGTAGCAGCTTTCTTGGGCACCAAGACCACTGGGCTAGCCTCATGGGCTGCTGGAGGGCTCAATCACCCCTAGTGCCAACATCTTGGAAACCTCTTCCTTGATGCTGGCCCTGGCCTTGTCAGCTACCCTGTAAAATGTTTGTTTCACAGGCAGACTGTCTCCAGTGTCCACATCATGGACGCACCAGTTGGTGACACCTGGGGTCAGGGAGAACAGGGAGGAGAACTGACCCAACACTTGGCGACAGTCACTCTGCTGCTCTGGGGTCAGGGTGGGCAAGAGGACCACACCATCCACTGACCCATCTTGCTCCTTAACTGCCAGGAGGTCAGGGAGAGGATCACTATCCTCTTCCATTCCTGCATCTGTAGCCATGAGCATAGTCACTTCAGACCTCTCAAAGTGTGGTTTGAGGCGGTTCACATGCAAGACTCTCAGGGGCTGCCTGGGAGTCCTCAGGTTAACCAGGTAGGTTACCTCACTCTTCCTTTCCACCACCTCATATGGCCCAGTCCACTTGTCTTGGAGCGCACAAGGCTCCACTGGCGCCATCACCCACACTTTCTGCCCAGGTTGAAATTCGACCAGAGTGGTATTCTGGTCGTACCATCTTTTCATTTCTTCCTGGCTTGCTTCCAGGTTCGCCTGAGCGAGCTTCCTGAAGCGTTGTGTCTGGTTGCGGATGGCCAGCACATAGCTGAACACATCCTGGGGGGTTTTCCCACGGGACTTTTCCCAACCCTCCTTCACCAGGGAGAGAGGTCCTCTAACAGCGTGGCCATACATGAGTTCAAAGGGACTGAACCCTAAGGACTTCTGAGGCACCTCCCTGTAGGCAAACAACAGGCATGGTAACAAGACGTCCCACTTCCGTCTCATGGGCTCCGCTAGGCCCATAATCATACCCTTCAGGGTCCGGTTGAACCTTGCAACCAACCCATTTCCTTGAGGGTGGTAAGGAGTGGTGAACTTATAAGTTACCCCACACTCCTCCCACAGAGACTTCATGTACTTAGAGATGAAGTTGGTACCCCGTCGGAGACCACCTCTCTGGGGAACCCCACACGGGAAAAGAGCCCCATCAATGCACGGCCCACCACGGGTGCTGTGATTGTCCTGAGAGGGACTGCTTCCGGGTACCGGGTGGCATGGTCCACCAAGACCAGGATGAACCTGTTGCCTAAGGCTGTCTTGGGGTCCAGGGGCCCTACTATGTCTATGCCCACCCGCTCGAAAGGGGTGCTCACTACTGGGAAGGGTTGAAGGGGTGCCTTCAACTTCATTCCAGTCTTGCCACTGGCTTGACAGGTTTGGCAAGATCTGCAAAAGGAACCAACGTGCTTTCTCATCTGGGGCCAGTGAAAGTGGGTGACAAGCCGGTTCAGGATCTTGTCTTGCCCCAGATGTCCTGCAAGAGACACGTCATGAGCCTGACCCATTAGGAAGTTTCTGAAGCGCTCGGGTACCACCAGCACACGGGCTGAACCGGGCTCAGCAAACTTTGGCTCGCTATAGAGTAGGTCATCTTCCCAGTAGATAAAGTGATCTCTGGCTGCTCCACCTGCTGCCTGATCTACAGCCTGTTGCCGCAGACCATCGAGGGAAGGGCATTGCTTCTGCGCCTGGCAGAACTCCTCCCTGGAGGGACCACCTTCCTGCTGCCAATGGGTCAGCTTAGGTAGGTCTCCCAGTTCGGCCACTTATTTATTTTTATTTATTTATTTATGCATTTTTATATAGCGCGGACTTTACCCGAAGGCGTCAGAGCGCTTCACAATAGGAACAGAAATGAAACATAATGAGAAACATTACACAAGAACAGATTACAAAAGCATACGTTACGTTACATAAGGTAATAGTGACAATCGTGAGCAAACAAAATACATGAGGTAGTAAAAATTGTGAGCAACCAAAAATACATGAGGTAGTAAAAAGTGCACAAGAGGAAAAAGTGACAAGTGTGCAGTTACAAGAGAAAACAAAGTATAATTTGAGGTATAATACTGCAATAGGTGCTAGACACTCAGGCACAAAAACAAGCGTTACGTAGGCAATGGTGGCACTTGTGCAAGTATCAAAGGTAAAAACATGTGAGAGGTAGCAAACCGTGTGATACAAGGGCAAAGTGGTGTGTGCATGTTACAAAAGGGCACCAAACACAGGTACATGGAAAATACTGCAAAAAGGCAGACACTCCAACCACAAGAACACACTGGGAAGGCACTTCCATGGTCATGGAAAGTAGAAATTTTCAGTAGTAGGAAGTCTTCCTCCAATAACATGAGGACGTGAATTACTTTTGGAGGTGTCTCTGGAGGAGGAGAATTTTGAGGTCCCTTTTGAAGGCCTGGGAGGAGGCGGTGGTCCGGAGCTGAGGCGGAAAAGAGTTCCAGATTCTCACTGCGTTGCCAGAAAAGGATTGGGCCATTGTTCTCTCCTTCTTGAAAGTGGGAGGTTCAAGCAGTACATTCTCCGCATTGCGTGAAGGTCTAGAGCCTCCAGAGAGTTTCAGTTTATTCGCAAGGTAGCGAGGAGAGGAGGAGTGCAAGGCTTTGTGGGTGATACAAGCGGTCTTGTAGATAGCTCTAGCCTCGAAGGGAAGCCAGAGGAAGGGGATAACATCGGTGTGACGTGATCGCTTCTTTTGGCCCCATCAATGAAGCGAGCTGCTGAATGGAAAACAGACTTAAGTGGGGACAGGTGAGATTTGGGGAGGCCAGTAAGAAGAGAATTGCAGTAGTCTAGTCTGGAGAGGACCAGCGATTGCACCAGGGTTATAAGGTACTGCTCCGGGAAGAAGCGTCGGATTCCCCAAAGAAGGCGCAGTTGGTAACGAGCAGATTTTGCAATAGAATTGATGTGGGGAGTTAGATTGAGTTTTTTGTCTAGAATGACACCAAGGGATTTTGCGCTGTCGACAATGATGGGTTTATTGTTTAGTAGATTCATCTGATCCATCCATGATTGAACCAGGAGAGGAGAGAGTGAGGAGGAGAAGAGGAGGAATTCAGTTTTGGAGGGAACCACCTGTTTCCCTGTAGGTTCCAGGGCATCCCCCTCAGGTTCTGCTTCCTCCTGGACCGTGGGAACGGCTGGGGCTGGTTTCCCGCACCCTCTGCCTCTTCCTCTCCTGGCAGGTCTCTGGGCCACTGTTTCAGGCTCCAGTTCTGTTGAATCACCCTTACTGGCTGCCATAGCACGCGTGGTCACGCAGATCCAAGCAGGCAGACCCAACATTTCCAAATGAGTTCTGTGCTCCACATCCTTCCATGGAGAACTCTCCAGGGCGTTGCCTAACAGACAGTGTACAGGCAAGGCATCACTGACAACTACCTCCAAGAGACCGGAGACTCCCCCTCATGCAAAGGGAACACGCGCCAGCTTGCAGAGGCGCACTGAGCTGTCAGCGGCCACTACAGGGCGGAGCGCACCAGGGATGATTTGCTCTTCAGACACCCACTGACACCTCACAGATGTCACGCTGGCTCCTGTGTCTCTCAGAGCCTCAATCTCTCCCCCATTGATGGTCACCTTCTGCCCATATTTCTTAGTGTTAGAGGGCAGTATGGTTTCCTGGACCACCTCTTGGTCTCCTAGGGAGACAAGGGTCATAACTGCTAGCTCCCCCCAGTCACTAGAAACCAAATCCCCTCCCAAAGCTACACTAGCTAATGCTGGGGCACCAGTGGGTGCTTGCTTCTTCTTGGGACCTTTTGGAGCAATGTGGCCCACCTCATTGCAGTGATAGCAGGTAGGGGGGCCTTGGTTATCCCTTCTATCTCTATTGTCCCGCCCTGCCCTTAGAGGGCCATGGCTGTTTAGGTTTGGAGGGTTGGGATTCCTTTCCCTGGGAATTATTTTGGGGCCCTTGTGAGAACTCCTTTTGATTACCCTTGTCCCCCCCACTCTTCTGCTGGGGACCCTGCCCACCTTTGGCTGTGGTACCCACAATTCCTCTGTGGACCCTGGTACTGGTCCAGCGGTCTGCCTCCTTAGCAAGCTCAATGGGGTCTGTCAGATTGCTGTCTAAAAGATGCTGGCGCAGCTCTGGAACACAAAGACTACTCAAGTGCTCCCAACTGATTAAATGCAACAACCCCTTAAAATCAGTTACTTTACTGCCCTTCATCCAACCTTCCAGTGCACGCGAGTACAAATTCACACACTCCATCCAAGTCTCAGACTCTCTCTTCTTGGAGTTCCTAAACTGCAGTCTGTACTGCTCTGGAGTAAGGCCATACCTGAGACATAAGGCCTCCTTCATATTGGGGTAGGTCATGGCACCTGCTAATTCTAAGGGCTCTAGAGCACTCCTCCCAGAAGCCTCAAAATGTTTCCACAGGCCCGCCCCCCAATGCTTTTCAGGCACACCATTCATCCTCAATGCAATCTCATACGAAGTGAACCAGGCATAAATATCCTCATTCCTATGGTAATTCTGCACCAGGTCCTTGGGAATGTATATTATACCCCCCTGCACTGGCTGCGCGCTGCCACCATTAGAACTGGCATCCACCTCCTTGGCTTTAAGATCCAGTTTTCTCATGCTCAACTCATGAGCCAAAAGCAATTTCTTTTCCTCCAAGGCGCGGGCACTTTTGCTCTCCTCCGCCGCCTTTTCTCTCTCTTTATCCATTTCCAATTGCTTCATTTTCATTTTCATGACTTCCAACTCATACTCTCTTACTCTCTGATTTTCTTGTAACTCTTCTGGGGAGAGGCCCCTGCTGGAATGGTTGCTGCCAGCTCTTGAGCCTACTCTGCCCACTGGCAGATCTGCGCTTTGAAAACCATTTTCTACATCCACATCATTTCCCTCTTGTGCCTCCCAATGGGCTTTCAAGATTCTCTGCAGCTCCTCCTTTCTGTAGGCGCTTTTTATGGGGCACTCAAACTCAAGGCAGAATTTCCTCAGTTGCTCAACTTTGTATGAACACAAATCTCCAATGCAAAACTCAAACTCTGCTTCTGCCTCCTTACTGGGTGCCTTTCCTTTCGGAGACATGATGCTTTGAAGAGTTACTCAAAAATAGAAAAATCAAAACCAGAAACCAGTAGTATGCGGTGGCGTAGTGGTCTGCTCTCACCAGTTATGTACACCAATTACTGTGGGTCAAGTACAAATACAAGTTAAAATCCCACCGCCTGTCCACCAATGTTAGATCTGGGGGTCTCTAGTTGGCAGAGGTAGGTACCACTGTCCAAATAGGGACCCTTGCTTCTAGTCAGGGCAAGGAGATAACCCTCTGAGATAACCCCTGCTCACCCTCTAGGAAGCTTGGCACGACAAGTCTAGGCTAACCAGAGGCAATGCGTAAAGTATTTGTACCAACACTCACAGTAACACAGTGAAAACACCACAAACTGACTCCACAACAGTTTAGATAAATAAAGGTATTTTTTAATCTAAACTACACAAGACCAAAGCAACAAAAATCCAACATACACAGTTCAAGAATATGGTTTCAAAAGAGTTCTTAAGGTTGCGTTAAAATTCCTTAGGTTGCGATAGAATTCTCTAAGTTGCGATAGAATTCTCTACTGATGCGTGAAAAGTTCACAGTTGCGTCACGTTTACTCACAGTACATTTTAGTTGCAACAAAGTTCCAAAAGCAGAAGCTGGTGCGGTGGAAAACAAGCGATGCGTTGCTCCTGAGACCCTGGGGAGGCGTTTGCGACAGCCCCGCTGCAGCAGCGGGCGTATTGCGACGAATCCGGTCTGTAAGGGGAGGAAGGCCACTTGTATGGATTCCGGTGCGTAGGTTCCGTAGGAAGTCTGTTCTCGCAAAGGCACCATGCGACGATCTCGAATGGGCTGCGACGATCTCCGGGGCGACGATGCGCGGCCCAGCGGTGATCCTCTCTCTCGCAGCTCCTCGATGCGATGGTTCTGCGATGATGCTCGCAGCGACGTGATGCGGTCTGCAAGCAAGCGGTGCGGCGTTCTCACCCAGCGACGACAGGCTCTGCGACGATACTCGCAGCGATGTTCGATTCTCCCGCACCGGTCTGGTGCGTCCCGCGAACGAAGGGTGCGACGTCTTTGGCAGCGGCGTCAGGCGCTGCGACGATCTCGACCTCCGTAGCGGCGGGAAACTTCTCGCACTGTCGCGGATGCGCTCCGCAAGCGAGCGATGCGACACTTTTCAAGTTAAAAAGTCACTCAAGCTTAGTTTCAAGCTTCCCAGCTCAGGTACAACTTCCAGAGGCCCCACAACTGGATCAAGCACTCTAGGAAGGACAGAACTCTCTTAGCAGAGTTCAGGGAAGCTGGGGGTGAAGTCCTTTTGTTCCTGGGACTTCAAAAACAGGGAGCCAGCTCTTCTCAGGCCCTTGGAGATTCCTTCAAGACAGGGGACACAGCTCAGCAGCAAAGTCCTTCCCCTCTCCTTGGCAGCAAAGCAACAGGTCAGTCCAGCAGAGCAACAGCAGGACAGTCTTCCTTCTTCAGTTCAGCTTTCTCCTTGGCAGAGGTTCATTCTTGATTCCAGGATGATCTAATTTTCTGTTGTCAGGGGTCCTATACTTATACCCCTAAAGTCTCTTGGTGCATGTGGGCCCTGAGCCCGGTCTGAACCAGTTCTGGGTGGATCCTGAGCACTTTGTTTTGCTGGCTGCATCTTTCCTTTCAGAGTGAGGGGCAGGGTCCTCAGCCGCCCAGCAGGGGGTGGAGCCAGCATTGTGGAAGGCAGGCACAGCCCTATTCAGCCCAGGTGCTAACTCCTCCCACCACTCCAGTTGCAAATGCAGTCATTCAGCCTAGGGCTGACTCATCCAGCCTCCTGGGGAATCCCTCAGCCCCTGTCACTCTCAAACCAGACAGTCAATACACAAACACGCCCAGGCACACAGAAGGGTCAGACAAGAGAACAGCAACTTTCTAAAAGTGCTGTTCTCAAACACAGGATTTAAAAACAACCTTTCCTAAAAGATGTGTTATTAAATTCTGAGTTCAGGGATACTAGATACTTATGTCCTATATTGTTCCTATGGGAAGAAATGCTGTTAACCACTGTAGCCAGCATCCCCCATGTTAACCTATGGAGCAAGATAGCCTTACAGTAGTGAAAAACGAAAATGGCTGCCATTCACTACCAGAGCATGTCACCTGCACTAGTACATGCTCTACCTTTTACATGCACTGCACCCTGCCCAGGGGGGTACCTTGGGCCTTCCATAGGGGTGACTGATGTGCACAAAAAGGGAAGGGTTAGGCCTGGTCATTGGGGACACTGACCAGGAGGACATGGCAGTTCGAAACCGCACACAGGCACTGCAGTGTCAGGCCTGAGACATCATTTTAGGGCTACTCCTGTGGGTGGCACAATCAGTGCTGCAGGCCCACTAGTAGCATTTGTCATCACCAGCCCTGGCACACCCAGTGCACTTTACTAGGGACTTCATGGTGATACAAATATGCCAAACATGTATATTCAATCAGAATAACAATTTACACAGGGAGCACTTACACTCTGGCACTGATCAGCAGTGGCAGAGTGTCCAAAGCATCTAAACCAGCAAAAACGAAATCCAGCACAGCATCAAAAATACAGGAGGTAGAGGCAAAAAGATAGGGGAAACCACGACAAAGATGCCAGGTCTAACACATACCATTACAACACATGCCATTACAACACATTATAAGTTAAGTAATGGAGATTTATTTTTGTATTAGGGTGGGTATGGGTTTTGGGGCACATGGGAATAGTAATTTTTACACATACACTATCCAACACTTTCCCTACTGTTGCACTCACTGGACTGGGAATACCAATTGTTACCCCTACACTATCCAACGCTTAGTAATTTTTACCCCTACACTATCCAACTCTTACTCTACTGTTGCACTCACTGGAGTGGGAATAGTAATTTTTACCCCTACTATCCAACACTTACCTTACAGTTGCCCTAAAAGTATTATGCGTTGTAATGGTATGCGTTGTAATGGAATGTGTGGTAATGGTAGTTTTTAAAAATGTGTTGTAATGGTATGCGTTGTAAAATCATGCAATGTAATGGTAGTTGTAATGTAAAGACTGCGTTGTAAAAGCATGCGTTGTAATTGCATGCATTGTAATGTCATATATTTGCCATGATATCTCTTAGCTGGGCGGATAGACTCAGAAGGTGAGCTTGCAACCCCTGAGGGTGGAAGTCATCACTTCCACCAAGTGAAAGTAAATGGGATCCCTGTTACTGCTCTGAGGCTCACCAGGGTTAGCCAGACCATAATAATGGAGAGGCTAGTTGCCCCAGAGCAGTACATATGCCAGGTGTGTAGGGTGACTCAGGCCCATTGACTGAACCTTTTTCACCCTATGACCTTGGTATCCCTAGGTGGGGATATGTCCCAGAGGAGGGTCATAATTAGTCCCCAGATGCCTATAGACTGCATTCTGAAGAATTAGTTTTCCCCGGTGTCCGAAGAACTGAGAAGGTAGGCCACCCAGGACGACTTGACAGGTCAGAATTCTAGGAGGTACAACTCCTAAATGGAGGGTATGGGAGCCCAGAAAGTTTTGGCTGACCCAGGCCTGCCATTTCAGCCTGAATTCATCTTTAAACTGCCTTGTTTATTCTGGATTACAAATCCCTTGACAAGCAGTAAACTCCTCTTCAATTACATATAAGTCACCCATAAGGTGGGCCTCTGTTAGCCCAAAGGGCAGGGTGTTGTGTAATAAAATAGTTTGATATGTACTTTTAAGTTTCACGTTTCCTGGCAGTGAAAATCTTCAAATGTCATTGTTCACTGCTGTAAGGCCTACTCCTCCCACAGGATAACATTAGGGATCCTTAGTATATTTAATAAACTGTAATTTCCAAAAGGGAGCTGGTGGCTATGTCATGTTTTGGGAATTATAATGATAAACCCTGTTCAATGGTAAAGTTGTGTTTTGGATTACAATTTTAAAAATGCCACTTTAGAAAGTAGCATTTTTTGGCCCTTAGACCTTTGGTGCCTATCTTGGGTCTCATTACTGGGTGTAACTGACAGTTAGAATTTGTGACTTCCCCCAAGGCAGTCACGTAATAGAGGGTTTAGTGTGCCTGAATGGGCCATCTGCTGACAGGATGGTGGGGGGGGCTGGAGCTGAGCACAGTCCACATGAAACTGAATAGCCAATGCCTTGCCTTCACATAAACAGCGTAACAACCTCACAGTGTCACTACAGCCAGTTTTGAGAAAAGTCAAGGGAGGAAGGAATGTCTATGTACTCACAAAGCCACTGTCTAGCCGTTTCTCACACATTCCAGAACCAGGGCATTAGGGAATCAAATGAGGACCTTAGACACCAACTGTTTACTACACTTCTGGACCTGTGGATACTATGCCAGGAAGAAGGACTGCTGTGCTGCTATACTGCTGCTCCGAAGGGTCCGCTGCCCTGTTGTGCTGACATGCTGCCCTCTTGCCTGGGTGAGAAGATCAGAACCTCCATTAATTGAACCCAGAGTGACTCGAAGGGCTAGTTGGCTGCCCTCCTGACCTATAGCCTCAGGGACTTGACAGGCTTCCAATAACCTTACACCCACACTTAGACTCTACCATCTATGAGTTCAATCTGTCAAGTGGAGCCACCCTAGTCCTGGACCCCTGGCAGTGGGCCTAAGATGCTCTGACAGTCTCTGTGGATCCAGCTGAACCAATGCATCAACCTGAATGTGCAATGCATCCCTGACTCCAGACTTCACATCGCAGGCTCTCATCAATGGGATCTCTGTTGACGGCGTAAAAGGACCTCGCTCCACAGCCTAACCGCATCTCGGAACCGATGCATCTCTTCAGCTGTGTGACACATCTTTTACACAGATCTTTGCAAGGCTCCGCAAACCAGTAGTTAAGGTACTTTGTTCAGCTGGCCTTACTGGGTCCCTGTAGCCGGACGGCACTCAATCAAGGTTGGCCTGAGCTTTTGACTTTGTTTCAGTCTGGCATGAACAGGTGTCCACAGTTTACGCTTTACGCCTTTTGGCACTATTTTTACTAAAACCTTTCAAATGTAATCTCTCCGGCTCTACTGATTGGATTTCTATCATTTTGGTCTTGTTTCATTTATTACATATTGCTCTATATTTCTAACTCAGTTGTGCACTATTTTTCTGGTGGGTTCTCACTGTGCTACTATTTGAAGCATTTCACAAATACTTTACAAATTGCTCCTGAGTTAAGCCTGACTGCTCTGTGCCAAGACACCCAAGGGGTGAGCACAAGTTAATTTAGGGTTTGTTTGTGACTTTTCACCGAGGAGATTTGTGGTTGCTGCTTGAGAAGTGTTTCACCCATCCCAACCAGTAACCCAATTTCTTACAGTTATCCATACTTCAAGAATGCTTAATGACCTACCCCTAAGTAATGTCCTTGCATGTGATATGAGGAGAGGCAGCTGCAGTTGCCTCTGCATGTGGGTTTATTGTGAAGAGTTTCAGGTATGAGGCAGCTGGGGAAAAGAACCTTATGTTGCCCTTGGTACCTACAGGGAGTACTAACAGTGACACAGAGACATTTCTGAAATATTTCCCAGGTTCAGCAGTGCATGACAAATGCCTGACTTTGTCCTGTGATAAAAGACTCCTATGTAGCAGCATCGGCAGTGATGAATTTTAATGTTTGCAGAAATGATGGACACAGACCTTTACCATAGAAAAATTTTCTATAAACATTGGTAGTGATGTGTTTGCAGGCTCATTGTAGGGAAAAATGGAGGTAGGTTTCTCTATTCATTATCACAATCAACTTTTGAGGTTTCTCTTACAGATAAATGCTGGTACTTGCGATGCATTGTGTTAATATCAGCGGCAGCTCCTCCGTAATGGCCTAGGAGCATTCCCACCCTGCTTAAAGCCAGCAGATGAAAAAGAAAATGGTAATAAAACAATGTTATTAACATTTTATTTTTCTCTGACAGCTTACGCGAGTCTAGGGCAGAACTGGTCCATCCTCTTGGACAGCCACAGGGAGGAGGAGTGGTGGGAACTTGTGTGTGCGCATGTAAGTTTGGCCGGCTATCTTAAGCCGGCCAGACATGAGCACTTATTTCTCCAAACCAGCTGTGTTCCATAGCTGGGGTGGAAAAAAGGCACAGGTTCCCTGTCCCTGAAAGATGTTCAAGCAGCCCGCACAGGCCAATCCTGACTGTTCTCTCGTGCTTGATAATAGCATGAGAGCAGTGTCTGGATTGGGTGGGGACTCTGGGAGCCTGTACTGTGTGACCCATGGACTGCCGGGAGCAGAGGAGCACTGGGACGGCCAGCTGCGTCAGGTGAGTCCCCCGCCCACCAATTTTTATTTGCCGCAGCAGCTACTGGTTAAGATGCACTGTTGGATATTCATAATTTGGAAGGTCAAAGCACGAATCTAGAATATTCGAATATTAACACAAATCGTTTTGTAAATGTGTATGACAAAGAAGCAGTGTGCCATTTCTCTCATTCAATCATAATAAATCCACCCATTCGTAAACGATAGTTCATTCATTACCCCGCACTCTCATTCAAGCGAGTTTTTGTTTCTGAAATGTATTGTTTATACATATGGCTACATTGTGATCACCCTGTTCACGCTGACACGTGAATTACCAGACCCTCTACTATTTTAAACACTTTTTTACTTTTATTTTTCATCCATTCTTCAAAACTTTCATTCATTCCGCCCTTCAATCAGACGTATTCATTCATTCATTAGTGCATCCGCACATACTCACACACATCCATCTATCAAGATTCTGACTATCAGTCAGTCATCCGTGTATCCCTCCACGCACTTAGCTTTATTCATTCGCCTATAGTTATGCTCGACCAATCATCAGAGGCGATGCTGGTTTCTGAAGCACAATGAAATTAAGAACCCCTAACAAAAACAAAACGAAACAATAATCAGGATTACGTTAGAAAGGCAGGAATATACCCTTACTATCGGCGTAATATTTCTTTTGACTAAATAGCACAATAGCCAACCCCTTCATTGCTCTCCTTTCAATATTCCAACGCTTTTTCAGGGGCAGTAAGCGTTGTATAAATACAATATGATTAGGCAAACCAGCAAGCATTCCGAGGCTTGTGTACAAAATACATCAATAGTACTTACTTTTTCTTTAGAATAGGATTCTGACTCGCATAGCAATTGAAACATGTTTCACATTTGAAACTACTCAGTGACAGCTTTGAAACGCAAAGCCGCCTGTGTTTTATTTCGGATTTAAACAAAAACGACATGGCAGGCTGATAATTAAATGGGGATCATTGCGCGTCCCGCGTGAGCAGCGGCTGCTGATGCAGAAAGGCTGCAGGCCCTCAGCAGATAATCAGCAGTAATCCTCATAGATGCATAACCGCAGGTGCCTTATCCCTACCAGGTCTGGAGGCACATTAACATCCAAAACCTATTCCCATCCAAGCACAAGCAATGTAATCCTTTAACGAAAGGTAAACAGCTACCTTATGCCCTTGTTCACCAAGTCTGGCACACATTTCAATATGTGATTGCAAAAAGACAGATGGAATTCAATATTTCCTTTCACAAATTGGCCAAAATCTAACAAGACTTTGCGCTTGCCAAAAGTTTTCGGTTAGGCAGCGGAGATGAATATAAAATCATCATCTATTCAAGATTTGCATAATTTAGGAACTTTCGTCTACTTAAATGGAAATATATATAATATTTGCTTTTGTGTATGGCTGTACTCTTTAAACGTGTCATGTCAGATGGTGTTTGTTCTTCGAGACGCATGTTCAGGACGTTTATATTTGTGATTGGATAAAAAATATTTATAGAGTAGAAAGAGGTTGGAAGAGAAACATTTGAGAAATGAATTTATGAAAAAAAAATGCTTACTGAACACATTCAGATGAACAGGAGCAACAATACATCTTCGAAATTAAAAAACATAAAAAATATTTTTTTCACATGAATAACAGAAAAGGTGTTCAACGGCATTAGTTTAGGATTCCAGTATCAATTAAAGGACTGTAATAGCTTGGGTAGGAGTCCAGCGAGCAAGAAGTAAAGTTGAATTCAGTGTGTGATCATTTAAGAATGTAAACAAGAAAGTGAATCATTTTCTAGCTGAACGCTCAATTCACTTAAGGTGTTTAGAGGAAACTATGAGCCAGATTCACAGAAATGGGAACCAAAATATGGATGGAGATTATTTACTCCTCTGCCTGACCATATTTTTACGTTTACTTCCTATTGATTACCATTCCTGCCTGTATGTCTGGGAAGCTGCACAAGGCGTCGTTTTGCAGTCGTACAACTAGCAGTGTCCGGAGACATTTCCAGAGGTCTCCTGTTCCTTCTGTACAAAGTTCTATTTAACGGAGACCACTTTCAAAATGGCCGCAGTTGACCATTTTACCACAGAACGTCCATAACCTTCATGAGAGTCTTCTGAACATTTTTATGGTGCCTAATTGGGACTCATAGATATGTTGCCTTGAGAAAACCCCTGGCCTGCGTGCCAGGAAGGGCCAAAACATGTGTTGGCTGTCCACTTTCTATATATTTTGTTTCACCGTTTGAACCCCTCCCAGGGCCGAGCCTTGCTCCCCCTCTCAGTGCCCAAAACGGCATCCCTTCCTCTCTTAATCTTTTCAGTGACAACATGATTTGGTGCATAGAAAGGCCACAATTTTATTCACACATAACATGGTTGTCCATCCCACAATTTACTTGGTCATTCATAAACATCCATGTCGTTGTATATTCTGCATGGTCCTTGTTACATTCCTGTAGTTGTTCATTTCTTGACAGCACAATCTTTTCTCGCGATTACCTTTTGCCAGGCCTCTGTGTTTGTAGTTCCAAGCTTCCCTTGCTCCCGATTTTTGTGGGCATCCGTTAGGACCGGCCCGTGCTGCAAGTGCTGTTCCGCTTGCCCTGGACCCTTGCTGGCCACTCGCCTGCTCCTCAGTGTCCCTGCCATATGGCATCCCCAAGTAACCTCTGCGAGTAGCTCATCTACTCTGCCTGTGGCTGTGTGCTGTCATTCGCTCACTCAGTGCCCCTGCCGTGAGGTATCCCAAGAACACTGTGTGAGCCGCCCATCTACCTCTAGTAATCTCCTCTTTTGTGTACTTTTCCTGGGTTTCTTCTGCCCCCACCTCCCCTCTCAGCGCCCAAAACTGCATCCCTTTCTCCCTTAATCATTCCAGTGACAATATGATGTGGTGCATAGAAAGGCTGCAGTTTTATTCACCCATAACATGTTTGTACATCTCCCAATTTACTTGGTTATTCATAAACATCCATGTCGTTGTATATTCTGCATTGGGATGTATGACGTTACAACGCATACTTTTACAACGCATACCTTTGCAACGCATTTTTTACACCGCAACATCCATTACAACGCATACCATTACAACGCATTACATTACATTGCATATAAGGTAAGTGTTGGATAGTGTAGGGGTAAAAATTACTATTCTAACTCCAGGGGGTGTAACAGTAGGGTAAGTGTTGGATAGTGTAGGGGTAACAATTACTATTCTAACTCCAGGGGGTGCAACAGTAGGGTAAGTGTTGGATGGTAAGTTATGCGTTGTAATGGTATGCGTTGTAATGGTATGCGTTGTAGTGGTGTGCGTTGTAGTGTCATGCGTTGTAATGACTGCGTTGAAAATGCATGCGTTGTAATGGATTTTGCGTTGTAAAAGTTTCGTTGTAGTGGTAGTGCGTTGTAAAAGTTGCGTTGTAAAGGTTGTATACCTCTGCATTGTCCTTCTTGTTACATTCCTGTAGTTGTTCAATTCCTGACAGCACAATCTTTTCTCGTGATGACCCTATGCCAGGCCTCTTTGTTTGCGTTTCCATGCTTCCCTTGCTACCGATTTTTGTGGGCGTCCGTTAGAACAGGCCCTTTCTGCAAGTGTTGTTCATTTTGCCCTGGACCCTTGCTCGTTCACTCGCCTGCTCCTCAGTGCCCCTGCTGTGTGGCATCACAAGGACCCTGCGCAAGTATTTCATCTACTCTGCCTGTGGCTGTTTGCTGTCATTCGCTCACTCAGTGCCTCTGCCGTGAGGCATCCCAAGCACACTGTGTGAGCTGCCCATCTACCTCTAGTAATCTCCTCCTTTGTGTACTTTTTCTGGGTTTCTTCTGCCATGCTACCTACGGTTCGACGATCGGAGGGAGCTCCCCTCTTTTCCTCCTTGCCCATTTGTGCTTTAAGAGAAACCCATTTGCTCTAGGACCCCCACAATGTTAAGTATGAACATGTCCATGCCCACCCCGTCAGGTACCCCGTCTTCCAAGTGATAACCCAGTATCTCAGGTTAATGAAGCCGTGCCTCACGAAACCCCAGCTGTTGGCCCTGCATATCTTTGCCACAGTAATGTTTAGCTTGCGTCTGGATGTTTCAACGGCTCCCTGTTCTACGGCCCACCTTCACGCCCTGCGCACTATTATTTCCCCAAAAATTATCTCTGCCAGGTGGACTAACTTCGCAAGAGCGCAAGACCTGTGAATTTTTTTTCCAAGAGGCCTCTCCTCTCTATGGCTGCCATGTCGTTCCCCGCCCGGTGGACCATTACTGCGTCTGGCCTGCCCCCTTGCCCCAGTGCCCTCTGTACTGCGGGTAGCAGCAGGTGCCACGTCATCCCTGATCACCTTAGCCAGATCACTGCAGTGTTCCGGAGCCAGACTGCACCAAATTCACGCCTTTCTGCCACCCATCGCTGTGCACGCGTTATGTAGTAGTGCCTCACAATCCAAACTTTCTTGATCCTCTCCGACTGACCTAGACGAAGGCAGGGTAGGAAACCAGACTCAGTTAACTGAGGGGCGTATTTAACGTTTGAAGGCACCCGATGTCTAGCACCCTAATGCTTTGATCTGATCCATGCCCAAACCTAGGTCTGCCGCCGTGGTAGCCTCCCCTATGCTGAACCAGTGTGACCCGAAATCCCTTGTGGGGATCCTGACCCTTTCCAGCATTTTCCGCATTATTGCTTTGAACTGAAACCTGCTTAAGAATGACCCATTCTCATGTGTAAAGAACAGCCCCAGCGCAGGCCCCCTGTAGCATATAATCCCGGACAAGGCACAGCAGACAGCATGTCTTATCCTTGAGACCTTTAATCCTCGTAAACTTCCCTGTGCCAACCTGGTCCATCTTTGACAGGCACAAATAGATTACCATATATCTTTCTCCCATGCTCACGTCCATTTGGAGTAGGCAGGCAAACCCTGTTAACTAACTCGCTGATCCTGTAAGCCCCGAAGAAGGCAAGTGCGAATGCTGCCTTGAATAGCTTAATTTCCTGGTCCCCACTGCATACCTCTTCTAATGCGCAGATTGCCTGTTTTAGGGTCGTAAAAGCAATGGGCTGTCGCCTATCCCCCTCCCTTTGTTGCAATCTGCCCCAGCCTTTCAATGCCATTTTGCATAGAAAGGACCTCTTGGGATCCTTCCCCGAAGCCAGTTTGGTGTGGTATGCCACTGCACTCAGGTGGGCCTGGGCCAAGGATTTGATTTCCCGTTCTGGAAGGCCCATTCTAGGAATGCTGTCACCTCCTTTTGTCCTGCCATCCATCCCACCTGGTGCCTGTTATGTCAGCAAAGGTCGCCCAGCACCTACGATAGCGGTTCTCTGTCTTGGGCGCCAGTGCGTTGTCCAGCAATTTTCTTACTCTGGGTCCACCAATGCCCATAGTTCTTCCAGCACTGGTGTCATAGCCTGGTCCACATCCGGGGCAAGTTCCCTGAACCTGCCCCACTGAAAACGAGAAATGGCATGCAGTATTGAGTTTTCTATTCCCGCAATATGTCTCACCCTAATTGCTATGTTTGCTTTCAGCTGGCAGTCGACTAGCTTCCGCAGTAGAGTGACAACCGCCAGGCATTTTGCTGTCCCAAAATTGATTGCCTGCATATCTGATCATAGGATTATCTGTCTGTTAACCCATTTGGTGACTCATGTGATGAATGCTACTACAATGGGGAAAACTTCCAGCAAGGAGATGTTGCCTGTAGTCTCATTCCGATGCCAGCTGTCTGGCCCTGCACCAGCTGCCCATGCTTACTCCACGAAGGCCAAAAGCCATGGCCCCCTGCCACCTCTTTGTACAGTTCCAGTTGGTCAGCGTGCCCCCATGGTTCTCGGCACACGAGGGTACCTTTGAATTTGGCCAGGAATGTGTCCCATTGCCACAGGTCCTCTTTTACGCCTTGTGTTAGGCGGACCCTGTGGTGCTTCTGCGCCATGCTCCTAGTCAGCCAGGCCAGACGTCTGGTAAAAGGGCGCCACGGGGACCAATCCTGTGGTGAGGTTCAACTTCCCTGGCAGCTGCTGTATCTCACCTAGCGTTGCCTTCTTTTGCTGCCTTAGCCATTGTAAGATCTGGCGCAGCTCATCCACCTTCTCTGGTGGTAGTTTGCAAGTCCTGGTCACCGAGTCTAGTTCTATCCCAAGGAAGGACAGTTTGGTGGCTGGGCCCTTGGTTTTTTCCTGAGGGAGTGGGACTCCCAACTCCTGTGCCAAGCCCACAATCAGGTGGAGATGTTTGCACACTTCTCTGTCCCCACCCTACCAATGCATAGGAAGTCATCTAAGTAGTGGACCGTACACCCTGCGGGGTGACGTCTCCCAAGCTCCTATTCCAAAAACCCACTAAAGGACTCAAAATACGCACATGATATAGAAAAGCCCATTGGCATACATTTGTCGTAGTAATATTCCCCATCATGCTGGAGGAGGTGGTAACTGTCTGGGTGTACCGGCAATAAGCGGAAAGCTGACTCTATGTCAGTTTTGCCAACAATGCCCCTTTTTTTTGCTTGTCTGCTCAGATCTACTGCATTTTCCACTGGTGCACACTGTATTGAGCAGCTAGCCTGATCCAACCAATCATCGATGGAGTCCACGTGGGGGTTTGACAGGTGGTGTATCAGCCTTAACTTGCCTGCTTCTTTTATGGGTATCACGCCCAATGGGGAAACCATCACATTTTGTACTGGGGGAAGGGAAAGGACCACCTACTCTACCCAGCTGTTCTTCCTTGCCTACCTCTACCTAGCCGCTAACGGGATGTCTCGTATTGACTTTAGGTTGCTGCTATCCCATGAAACCATTGGTGGTCTGTAGGGGATGGGAAAACCCACAGTGAAACTTTCTGCTAGTTGTTGTATGTCAGCCTTTTTGGGATAGTGACTTACTAATGAAGCCAGTCTACTTCTTTATATTGGCCTGGGCAGTGAAGGCCCCCTGGCTTCCCCTTCCCTGCCTTGGATTGTCATACTATACTCGTTATTTCTTTGTGTTGCCTTTGTCTCTGAAGGTGCTTGTCCCTTGCAACTGTCTGCATTGCACAGCAGGGTGGTTTCCCCTGCAGGTTCCAGAGTTGTGCTTAAACCTGCAGGCGTGCCCCCATTTACATTCATCCTTGTCATACTTCCAACATGTTGCCACACAGGATTTTTCCGCCTTGCCGCCATACTGCTTTTCCCCTTGAAACCCTGTCCCTGACTTTCGTATCTCTCTTTGAACCCATGGGGATGAAAATTGTATTCACATGTGCTGAGCCCTTCCCTAGCCGCCACCATGTGTGTCGTGAAGCCCTCCATGTCCTGGCAGTCTCACTCCATTACTGGCCATGTCTGCATCTTTTCTCTAAAGCCTTCATCATATTTCAACCATGCATCACCCTGGTATTTTATTTGCTCTTCCTGTACCTTCTGCTCATATAAAATTGATGCTGCCGCACACTGGAGGAATATTTCTATGAACATGCTTGCCAGCTTCTTCAAGGCCCTTAACCAGTTTTCCAAGGTTCTGTCTACCCTGGGATTGCGTCTGTCCTTCCTGTCCTCATCTCTTTTGTCTTGTGTGTGAGGTCTAAGCCTTTTTTCTCCAAATCCTTTTTTTCACTCCTAGTGGGATAAGGTTTGCTAGTCCCAGGAGTTTTGTGGTGGTGGTGGGTCCCCTGGAGAGGGGCGTCTGTATTCACTTGCTGGTTCCCCCAAGGTCCTAGCCCTCACCTGCCCCGGCCTTCGCCAAGTTGCTTCCTTCTGACACTATTCTTCCCCCTAGTACGGTCTCCTCAGACCCCGTGTCCTCTTTCTTTTTCTCCCACTGTAGGCTTTCCCGCCAACCCCCTGTTTCTCCTTTGGGTCTCTTTTATTCTTTGTTCTGTGCTGTGGCCCCTGTCCCTCCCCATCTTTTCTGCATTAATTTGGGTCCCCCACCCAAATGGGGATCCTGGCCCAGGCAATTGCCACTAAGGCACCCCTGCTGCCGGGTGTGCCTGCCTCTTCCCCGATGCCTCACCCTGAAAATCTTAATGGTCCCCTCCCTGGTTCGTTAGCCAAGAGGGCTGGGGAGGCCATGGCCCGCACACTACTAGATTCTTTACCCCTAGCTGTGTCTCAAAATTCACTATTTGCCCTGACCTCCCCTTCGCTGGACCAGCTAATCTTTTACCATGTTGCCCTCCCCCTTCGATTTGTGTATGATGCTTAGCATCATCGCAATCCACCATGAAGCTACGCCGACTGTGTGACTCCCGAAGGGCCGCCATGCTGGCCACAGACCCCTCATTGCTGATGCTGTTCCCCTCAGTGTCCGAGCTAGACAATGCCTCCAGTGGTGAGGTTGCCCTGCCTTTGCCCAGTAACTCCCCTTTTAGACCTGATGCTCTTTTCCTTCTGCCCCTTTGTTGCTTGGTTTCTCTGGGGCCACCATCTTGCCTGCAATCCCCTTTCTGCCCAGTCATTTGGGGAGTGTGGGTATCGACGCCTGTATTGTCTTTTGCTTCCACTTCTGGGTCTCCCGTAATGTGCTCATCCATTCAGGATTTTCCTTTCAGGGCCCACAAAGTCCTAGCTTTTTCCAGTAAATCTGCAAGGTCCCTGTTCAATTCTGGGCCAGTTTCCTCCCGGGGTCTCTTCTGACAGTGTTTGGGGGCCTCGCTGCCCCCCCGGTGCCTCCCTAAAGCACGCCAGCAGTCATTTGCTCCTTCTGGCTACCCTGTATCTCCCTACCATTGCTCATCACTGCTGTAGCTATGTAGGTTCACGTACTCCCGCCTGAAGCTGGTATGCTTGAGGATCATTAATGCCACAGGGATGCGGGCTACCCCAATGTGTTGGGCTCCTTGTCTCACTCACCCAATCCAGGATAATTTGTGTGTGCAGATGCTTGTGATGGCATCAGCTGTTGATTGCTCCGTGCAGCTCGCTTATCTGCGCCTTGATGTGGGAGGTTCCCTCCCCCTTTGTGATCACCTTGTGATCTGTGCTGTTCCTGTGGACCTAAACCAGCTATTTGGGCTGATGAGCCGCTATCCCGCTCTTGATTGCCTGGTCATTGCCTTTGCCCGATCGCTGGCTCCACCTCCGCCTCCCATCGGTAATCACACAAAGTCTCCAGTTCAGCCCAGATGCTTCAACGGGCTTCTTCTGAGACTCCTACCCCAGTTGCTAGCTCTGTCTCCCCCCACACCGACTCACCCTGGTACTAGGCGGTAAATGAGGACGCTTCTCTGGTGGCCACCCTCGCCATATTTGGGCCGCCGATGACTGGTTCTCACTGGTTCTTTCCACCGCCGCTTTTCCGAACCAGCTGCAGGCACCATTCAAGCACAACCTGAAATCCTGGCCATGACTCTCCACCTCAGCGCCGGGTAACTCCTGCCTTGAACGAGCCGTAGACTCAGATAGAGACGGTGTTGGAGCAGCGTTGGAGCCCTGTAACGGTTCTGCTCTTCCTTCTTCCTCCTGGCAAGCGCAGCTCGATCCTCCGTGGGTACATCTCGACGTGATGACTTCAAGTATTCCGTCTGTGGCTGGGGGCTTATTTTGAAAACTGGGGTGCCGGCGCCCCTTTGTGTCCCCCCCCCAGCAGCTTGCTACCTCATCACCTGTTTGGGGGGCCAGCTGCTACCTCGGGCGACCAATCTGGTGCCCCTCTTTTTCGCAGACTTCGTTGCAGAGGAGGGAGGGCTCCCGCCTCTGGGCGGTGTTTGACCCAGACCCCCATAGAGTCCGGCTGTGCCTCCCCCCGGCCCCTGTTTCAAACCTTTGTTCATCAATGAAAAAAATTGCTTTATTCAATAAAAGTTTTTCCCAACATATGGACAACGCAGGTCAACAAAATTCAGATCTACTCAATTTATTGTTCAATTCTGTATGACTTATGCCCCAATTAGAAAATGGTTTCCCATTTCTGTGGATAATCGAGTACTATGAATTGACCCATTTACTTAGGACAGGAGACTCCTGGGACATCCACACCCTTTTAATTTTACATAAGGGAGACTTCCTCAAAGGTGGAATGTAGCCTCTTGTGCATGTTGACTTTTGTTCTCTTTTTTTAAAAGCTTTTCCCTACACCCATATTCCCTTTTTGATCTCCTTCCCTTCCACTCCTTGACTGAAGTTAATTTATAATCATTTCATATATGAAAAAGGGTTTTATAGGAGTTTGAGAAAGTCCATAAATATATGCTGCAGGTGTTTCCAAATTCCAAGGCAAACCATGCTCTAGTATTGTGTAGTAAGGTAGAATGTTCTCTACGTTTCGTTCCATGTTCTACTTTCTATGAATATATTGATGAGGTGAAAATGTTGATGACATTCTTTGCTGGCTGAGATGTAGATGCTGCAGGTGTGCTCCTGGGATTGGAATAAAGGAATACTACTTCAAATTCCCTGCATGTTTGGATCTTTATTAACAAAAGCGAATACTACACAATTTTGGTGATGAGTTTTGGTTGCAACCCCAAACAAACCTGTTGTGATTGGGTGCACTTTGTCATTGACCTACAGTTCATTCATTACTGTAGTGAAAACCAAGAAGATAGTGAATTCATCAATGGACACCAGGGGGTCGATTCTGATCCGGTAAAAAGCGCTCTGAATCGTCGTACGGAGCGTTTTCCCCATACAAATGGTACCTGTAAACGTCCCGTACGTACGACGAAGTACGATTCGTACCAGGAGCCGTACTCCGTACGAGTCGTACAAGACACCGTACGACCCTAATCTCCGTACGATTCTCCCTCGGAACCCGCTGTACGCGACATCTGTACGGTTCGCGGCTGGTTTTTACGACCCAGCAAGTACGATACGTGTCGGGTACGCACCGTACGACCCTTTTTCTACGGGAGCTGAAAACAGCTGTAAAAGCAGAGTTCGCGCCTCGGTGTACGAGCCGTACCCCCATTGTACGATCGGTGTATGAGCCGTACCCCCATTGTATGATCGGTGTACGAGCCGTACCCCATGTACGATCCGTGTACGAGCCGTACCCCATGTACGATCCGTGTACGAGCCGTACCCCATGTACGATCGGTGTACGAGCCGTACCCCCATTGTACGATCGGTGTACGAGCCGTACCCCATGTACGATCTCGGTGTACGAGCCGTACCCCATGTACGCTCGGTGTACGATGGGGGTACGGCTCGTACACCGATCGTACAATGGGGGTACGGCTCGTACACCGATCGTACATGGGGTACGGCTCGTACACCGATCGTACAATGGGGGTACGGCTCGTACACCGATCGTACAATGGGGGTATGGCTCGTACACCGATCGTACATGGGGTACGGCTCGTACACCGATCGTACAATGGGGGTACGGCTCGTACACCGATCGTACAATGGGGGTACGGCTCATACACCGATCGTACAATGGGGGTACGGCTCGTACACCGATCGTACAATGGGGGTACGGCTCGTACACCCCATGATCGCAGGGGTACGGTGCGCACCCCTGCGATTATGGGCGGTACGGACCGTACGGTGTGTATGTGTTTGTGTGCTTTTCCGTACGACTCGCCCTTACCTGACGTGGACCGTACGAATCGCGTCCTCATACCCCTGTCCGGATCATACTCGTCGGGTCGTACGGCATGTGTACGAGTCGTACGGTATGTGTACGAGTCGTACGGTTCACGGTTTCAGCCTTGCAATACGTACGGATCGCGATGATTCGGATGGATTCACGGAATACGGATCGTACTTCGCGACTCGGACGGACGGGTACGATTCATACGGAGAGGGCTCCGGATACAAATCGTGCGGACGTTTTTTTTCCCGAATCGGAATCGACCCCTTGGTGTATCGATAAACTGTTTGACCGTTTTGGGTGAATTATAATTATTGCCCGCGATTTATTTTGTGCCTTCACTTTATCGCAGAATATGTCATTGAAGCCAATCGCTTTATTTACCTTTAAGGATTCTTGTGTGTGCTGCATTTGGTCTGTTGCTTCACGTGCAAGCCTTCCAGCGTGCCTTAACCTGCTCAAGTGCAACCCTTGCCAGAGCATCTCCACGTCATTGCAGCCTATGGCGGAGTCTGCTACACGCATTGCATGTGTATATGTCTATGAGTAAGGTCAATCAACATGACCTGGAGGGCCACTATTTTGGTTCATGTTTTTAGCAGTAACACTATTGCATTCAATGCACTCTAGTTTTGGTCATTCAACATAACCCACAGTGCCTTGTATTATTTTTCTCCGCTTTGGAAACATCAATATAAATAATAATGCGAAGCATGGCTGCGGTAACGAAAGCAGCAGAGGAGACGTAAGCAGTAAAAAAAAATTGTCTTCAATTGTGCCAGCAGTGATTTAACAAAGGTAAACGGTATGTAACTGGAACTGTTACTCCTGCAGTCATTAATCCTACACAGTGCTTCACTATATTTACCATTTGGGTGCATGCATTATTTAAACCATTCTTTACTTTATACTCTTGTGCATGCAATCATGGAAGAAGAATTTCAAACAGTACATTGAATGTGGGAATCATTTTAAATACACCCAAAGCATTTTGTGTGAATCCTGGTGAGTGGCAAGAGTGAAAAGAATATTTCTTAAATCACATTGCAACATTTGAAGACAATGGTTGTGTACTATAACCTGATAGGAAGAAAATAATCTTCTTAAATTGTGTGTGTGCAGAGGGTTTCAGAGTTTGCAATCAAATGCACAATCCTGGATGAAGTGTTGACTGTTTAATGTTTAAAAATGCAATTTAAGATCTGGATGAGCATTATTCACCCATTGTATGTGTCGCTGTCACAAGTCATGCTTTCTTTCAATGTAAGCAGGAGCACAATGATTCAGTTGAAGCCTATATCTCTGTCCTCAAGAACTAAGCAATTGATTTCGATGTCGGGCAGCATTCCTTCCGCCCAACACTGACTCGGTCTTGGGGGCCGACCGACACCCGGGCAGCGGGTCCCGACCACCTCATAAGGATGCAGCCGAACAGTGTTCGGCTGCATTCCTATATTTCACTATGGGAGCATGCATTATGGCCATAAACCTGCCGTAATGCAAGCTCCATAGCGAAATGGGAGGTGTGGTTCATCCCTGCACTGCGTGGCAGGCACCTCAGGGTCCCTTCAAAGAGGTGCAGGGATCAACAGGGGGGCACCTCACCTCCAACCTGAGGGAATGCACCAAAGGGAGCCTTGCTGTGGGGTCCCAAACACACCTTCCAACATGGTTTCCAAGTCATACAGACCGGCATGGAAACCATGTCAGAAGCTGTGCATTTTAATCTCAAGGGCGGAGGGGCCCGACCTTGAGATTTCTAGCCGGCTTCCAGCTGGCGGCCGGGCTCTCCAAGCTTGTCAGAAGCCAGCCGGACTGACCAGCCAGTTTCCTTTCCGACCGCCTCCACATAATGAGGCGGTCGGAAAGAAAACTGAGAAGCCTATTACGATGAGTCCCTGCCTTTACTGGCCACATCGTAATCGGCCCCTCGGTCGTTAAATTCAGAATTGGTAACCTGCATGACGAGTTCATTAGAGATCAAACAGTCATGTGTGCAAGGTATATAGGTATCCAAGGGAGATTGTGGATTGAGGGAGACACCATTGCCTTATTTAAGAAATCAGAACTTTCAGAGAGAGGTGCTAAAATGGTGACTCCGTCATCTGATAGCTCCTCTGTAAATAAGGTTTCAGAAGGAAAAGAAGAAAAAGTGACCTCATCCAAAAATATAACTGTTCATTCTGAGTACAACAAAGTTATTGGGAAGGAAGGATTAGCCATGGAAGTGTATCTGGTGTTATGTGTTTCCTTTGTGGCAGTACTGCACATACAGCCAAATTTGACAAATGTCTTGAGAAGAAGATGAATTGTCTTGAAAGTGGAATTTTAGGACATTTCACAAGTGTATGCAGCAAGGATACAAAGATGAATCAAGTAGTTTGTCTTACAGAAAGTAGTCCTGATTCTTCCGGGAATGAGTCGGGTTAATGTGTCAGATGATCTGATCCTAGGAAAAGTAGTAGTAAAAAGAATGTTGTCTTAAATGTGAATAGTGAAGATTGCAACAAACCGTTATGCATCATTGTATTGGAGGTATTTCATTACAGTTTGTAGTTGAATCAGGTTTTCGGTTCACAATTATTGCCCATTTAGTATGTGATGAGTCATAGGTCCTGATTTAGAACCTACAAATGTCAACCATGGTCTGTCAGTTTTAGGTTGGAAATACCAAAGGGCATTGCATCTCGTTCTTGATCCTAATAGGCCAGAGCAGGATTTGGTTATTTGTGATGGGAAAGAAACAAAAAGGTTAGGTTTTTAAGGAGTTTTCTGAAGTGTTTAATTGCAAAATTGGGAAGCTCAAAGGTTTCACTCACAAAATCAGAATATAAACCTGTGCATCCCCCAAAATTCACAAAGTCCACAATATATTCATAATTGTCAGAGAAGGGGTTAAGATTGAGCTCAAGAAATTGCAAGATGCTGGCATCATAGAGACTGTTGAAGGCTTCATGTGGTTTTCGCCAATGGTCATTGTAAGATGAGTTAATGGTAAAACCAGGCTCTGTGTTGATCATAGGTACATAAACAATAACATACTTGTGGATCAATACCCACTTCAGAGAATTGATTAAATGCTCTCTTTAACCAAAAATGCTCAGTGGTTCTCCACAATAGACCTCTCTTCGACACATCACCAAATTTTTCTGCATCCTTCTAATAGAGATGTGACATTTTTCTTCATGTTTTCAGTACTGCCGTATGCACTTTGGACTAGCATCTGTAGCCACTGTGTCCCAGAAGCTTGTGACAGAACTATTTGGTGATATGCTAGGTTTGCGTTTTTTCAAAATAATATCCTAGTGGTGGACTGCAACATAAAAGGCCATGATGACAAATTGAGAAAGGTGATGAATGTGCTATTAAAAAAAGATTTACCATCTGCAATCATGGACATGAAGTTAGTGCTATTGGAATTTGACTTCAATAGAAATTAGTGAAAGCCATAGTGGAGGCACCATCACCCAAGTCGAAAGAGGACCGTAGGTCATTCTCAGGTCTTGATGAATTATATGCGAAATGTGTATACATATTTTCTGAAAAAAAATAATGCTATGAAATCTCTACTATAAACAATGCCTAATTTGTTGGGAATAATGCATGTTAACATTCTTTTGAGACCATCAAAACCGCTATTAGCAAAGCACCTAAGTTACAAGAGTTTGATCCCAATGCTAGTAGAGTTGTTTCCACTAATGCATGCGGCAAGGAGTTGTTTCCACTAATGCAAGGGGTTTGGCACCGGCCCTACCTAAGTAGATGCAAATGTTGTATGTGATGTAATGTAACGCATACTTTTATAGCGCGAACTATCACCCAGAGGGTATCCTGGCGCTTTAACTCTACTACCCTCACACAAAGCACCAATTACGCTGCCCTAGGGAAGAGATAAGACTTCAGCCCTTTTTTGAAGGAAGAAACTTCCTTCAAGCTCCTCAAAGAGAGTGGCAAAGAGTTCTAGAGCTTGGCAGCAGTAAAACCAAAGGAGCGGCCGCCCATCCGAGACCTTTGGATTCTAGGAACTACCACCAGGTGTGCTGAGGAGGACCGTAAAGGTCTGGCTGCTGAGTACCATGAAAAGAGCTCTTGCAACAACACAGGCCCCTGTCCGTGAAGAGCCCTGAAGACTATAGAAGAAGCCTTAAAACAGATGCGTTGATGGACAGGCAACCAGTGAAAGTCCTTGAGCGCCAAAGAGGAAGAATCTGAGGGCATCCGAGAAAGGGCCAGCTTGGCTGCCATATTCTGTATACGCTGCAGTTTGCTGATCAGGGTGCTAGGGGCACCCAGAAGCAGAGTGTTACAATAATCAAGTCTGCTAAGTATGATGCTGTGCACTACTTCAGGTCTGGCCAATGCAGGTAACATAGGAAGGATCTTGCACAGTGTTTGAAGCAGCATCATACATGTAGCAGTTGTCTTATTTGCAAAGGTATCCAGCTGTAGATTAGGGCCAAACTTTACGCCCAGGTTGCGAGCAGCATCCGCTGCTGCGACCGTGCCCGAGGCAGGCCAGAAATCCACAGGCAGAGGTCGTGGGGTTCTATCCAATGAGCAGTGCAGCACCTCAGTTTTAGATCCATTAAACTGGAGAGAATTGTGGCGCAGCTAGTCCGCAGTGGCTCTCATGCAGCGATGGAAAGTCTCCTTAGAGACAGTGTCTCTACCTTCGAAGGAGAATATAAGCTGCGTATCGTCGGCATATTTGATTACAAAAATGCCAAAGGACTTGATCAGCCTGATCAGAGGACAGAGGTATAGATTAAATAAAATGGGGCTGATTGCAGATCCCTGAGGCACACCTTGCGCCACCTCTCTGATGCCAGATCTAAACGGCGGCAAAGCCACCACCTGATGCCTGTTATGAAGATAGGAGACTAGCCAGTCCCAGGCCAAACCGGCTACCCCAATCTCTTCCAATCTGCTAATTAGAGTGGCGTGGTTGACCGTATCGAACGCGGCCGACATGTCGAGCAGCACTAAAAAAGCTGCCCGGCCAATGTCGACCCGCGAACTAATGTCATCCAGGACAACCACCAGCGCGGATTCCGTGCCATGAGCTTGCCGGAAGCCGAACTGAGCCACATCCAAGCAGACATTAGTCTCCAAAAAGCTGGACAGAGATTTAGTGACAGATTTCTCCAAGATCTTAATAGGAAAGGGGAGCAGTGAGATTGGCCTGTAATTCGCAGGGCAGGTCGGATCCAGCGTGGCCTTCTTCAATAAAGGGGAGACCATTGCTAGTTTCCAACTCTCAGGAACCGTGGCAGTGCTAAGAGACAGGCAGCAGATGGAATAGAGAGGGGGAAAGAATTCCTCATGGAACAGTTTCCAGAACCTATGAGGCAACGGATCCAGCGGAGAGCCCAAAGACACACCGTTGGCCAAAATGCAGAAGTCCTCATAAGAAGGAAGGGTGAAACTAGCCAGCAACGGGTGCACAGTGACTTCCCTGGAATCACCAGAAGTGGACAAGGAAACTAAATCTGAGAAGGACTGGGAACTGGGAGTGCAGGGAGCAGAGAGAGCACTCAGAATGGTGGTAATCTTGTCCTCAAAGGTGGACGCCAAGGAGTCGCACAAAGTCTGGGAGGCCGGGATGCTGTTGGTGGAGCAGGTAGGATTAGAGAGATTATTAACAATTTTAAACAAGGTCTGTGATTTATTAGCTGCCTGGGCCAGCATGTCCTCAAGATACTTGGCTTTGGCACACTTAATCTGTGCTTTATAGCCCAGGAGTGAAGAAATGTTAAGAAAGTATTAATTGCTTTTGCATCATGCTCACTCACCCCCAGCTCACTCACCCCCAGTGAGACCGCAAAACCTTAGCACATGTTGGACATTGGAGCATTTTAGGAAATGTTTTTGGGGAAGGAAATTCACACTATGATGCAACCACAAACCTTTGAAAAAGCTGTTAATAACTGATGGACTTTTAAGGGCTACAGCTTGAATAACTAGATTGTTAAAGCAGTTACAGGATTACAGGTATGACATCCAGTATGTGCCTGGTGCAAAGAATTTTACAGCAGATTATTTTGTAGGAGGGCGTTGGCTTTGACAGAAATTGATAGGAGTTCATGAAATTAATTTTCTGTAGCCAACATTCTGCAAAATTAATATGTCCCAAGACTGCTTTGATCAAAATGAGAAGCTAAGGGCAAGTATTACATTTTAAAAGAAGTCAAAGAGAAAACAGTAAATGGGTGAGGTGGCTTGGAAAATCATGTCTAAAAGATGAACACAGAGGTGTTTGGGAAATTAAAGATGAATTATGAGTGAATGATTCTTTGGTATTACGTAGGGAGCAAGTAATTCCATCCATCTTGAAGGTGCATAGAAAAGGAGTTGAGAATAATTAACCTATACCTCCCTCCCTCTGTCCACTCACCTGTCTGTACTTTTATCATTGATATTTTGACTATGATATTCATGTAGCATACTTGATATACCATACTACAATTGTCTATATGACAGCACCAATTAATGATCTTCTCATAGAATATTATTGAAAGAGCGGCCACAGAGGATGAGCAGGCTGGCAGTGAAGGTAAAACCTGGTAGGTTGATGGTCTTGTTTACTTCTTTTTGGGTATCTGGTGGCCCTCGGATGCT
The DNA here is from genome assembly GCF_964261635.1 of Lissotriton helveticus. Lineage (NCBI taxonomy): Eukaryota > Metazoa > Chordata > Amphibia > Caudata > Salamandridae > Lissotriton > Lissotriton helveticus. The sequence continues at coordinate 734,587,205 of NC_136063.1, read as the reverse complement.
GATGATGAAGAGATGGCGGTGACGAGCATTCATTTATATTCATATCCAGTTTTCTTAGAATTGATTGTGACTTTCATGTTATGATTCAGATTCTGAAAATAAACCCCGAGATGTGGTGTTGAATATATCACTTTCTCACCCTTTAATCTCTTTAATATCTCCTACCTGTTAGTTTTCAATTTCAACTAAGAAAACTAGTTTGCAATTGACATTGAGAGATGTCTGGTGTGATTGTTATCTTCTTTGACTATTTCTAAGGACTTGTGAATCTTCGATAAGTTTCTCTTATACATTAAGAGGTATTGAAAGAGCAAAACTGATGGCCATAATTATGACCCGTTTTCCAAATCGCTGTGTTGCATTACTCTGCGAAAGGGAGGCATTCCATAGGCGAATAGCACTTGTTACAATGCATGCGTTTACAACGCATGCCATTACAACGCAAGTCGTTACAACGATAAGTTGTTACGCCGCATGCCATTACAACGCAAGTCGATACAAAGACTTGTTGTACGGGGGGCACTGAAGTTTGCGATAGTATAGTTTACTATTCCAACTCCAGTGTGTGCAACAGTGGAGAAGGTGTTGTATTGAAAATCCAACAAATCCAACACCTTCTGCCGACTACAGCAAATCGTTGTAACGACTTGTATTGTAATGGCATGCGATGTAACAATGGGGCGTTATAACGACTTGTGTTGTAATGGCATACGTTGTAAATGAAGCGTTATAAACTTTGTTCACCTCCATAGGTGCTGTGTGGGTGTTTCCAGCATCTCCAGTGGTTTTTGATGCATTCCCAGATTTACCATACCTGGTAAGCCTCAGTCTGCGCCAAAAAGATACACCTCCCAAGGTGAGGCATAAGAAGGAGAAATGTCTTTATTGCTCCTCTATTTTTACCTCTTTTTATCTGTGCTCCATTCTGCAGCCCAACTAGATAGAGGAAAACGCCTCTCAGGGTTGTTTTTGTGCCAAAAGGTGCCCATTCCTGCATAAAAACAATCCTGCCTATAACAGAACAGAGGCACCCTTGCACAATGGTGCATGGGTGCCTGCATTAGTGCTAGGCTGCCAAAGTAGTGCCAGCTCAAGGGGAAAGGACAGGAATGTGCCAGTTGGAGACATACGGTACATTCCTGCCCCTTCCCTGTGACGCAGGGCAGTACAGCAAGGTGACTTCCTGCGTGCACTGCACCACAAGGGTCATAAATAAAGGCCCGAGTCTCATTTGATTCTGCTTAGTAGCAAGGAAAAAGAGGGGGATTCTGGTATTTCAAGTCATAGTGCATATCTAATACTGAATCCTGTTCCTATGATACCTTTTACCTTGCTCATATCCCCTTCTCTGCAAAGAAGGTTTTATCAGTCACCTGGTACAACTAACTGTTCTTTCATCGTGAATCTGGCAGCTGATTCCAAGCAACCAGTACTTGATAATGAAATTGACTCTGTTAGATTTACCAAAGGGTTTATCAGCTCCTCCGGTACCTTCGGATGTCAGTTATAGATATATGAGTATAGCCTATAAATATATTATGTTTACTTATCCCTGCAGAAAAAGAGAGTCCCTGTAAGGGGTAGCAGGCAAGGATTGCTGTGGCTGAAACTCAGGGGGAATAATTTTGACCTATACCTACTAACTCAACAAACATCAGTATCAAACTCAAGGGTATGCAGTGCACTGTGACTAAATAAAATGATGATGAAGAAATTTATAAAAATATGAAAAAGTTTATTCATATATACCTCCCATTTGGGTTACAATCTATTACAAAGTTTAAAACTTTCTTACAATACCATTCCGGATAGTACCACATATGAAAAATCTACAATTAAAACAAGATTTCAATAAAAAAGGTCTTAACAAAAGGTCGACGCGGCGTTTCGGTGTCACTTTATCTCGGCACCTTCATCAGGACATTTAAGACTTTTGACTTTGTATCTAAGGATAAATAACAATCTTTTAGTGTACTGATTATCATACCTTTGAGTACAATCATATAGACGTGTTATTACTGCCACCAAATTACACACACTCTAATGGTCACTCCCCTGGTTCCCAGAGACTTTTTAACTATTTTGCCTCAGGACAACATGTTTATGCTCTCCACATTGATATGCATAGACTGAGTATTTCCCAATCAGTATCTTATTGTTAATGCAATTCTGGTTAATATACCTGAAAATTACGGTTGAGGAAGCTTTTCAATTGCTGTCCATTTAGCGTACTTTCTCTGGCGATACTCTCGAATATCTATGGGTCAGGAGTTCTACTACGCACCGTACAACTAAAGAAAACATAAATAGTTACATCTTTAGCCTATGTTTTATCTATATTCAACACGTTAAATCAGTGCAAACCCAGCATCTGGTGCTAGTTACCTTCAATGATGGAGTTTATTCTTATTCAATTTGCACGGAGAAACCACCGTTTTGGGATCAATGTCAATAGTTTCAACAGGCTGTGGTGATCTAAGTATGCATGAAAAAAGGAATCATCTTTAGTCTAGAATAGGACTTATTACTGTTGCAGCCTCTTAACTCTACAGATCTCATCTTGCTGCGTCAGTTGCTACTAGTTACTCACCAGCTCATTCGTGAGTGTTCGATGGTTTACTTATCCCTGCAATTTAACTACCCCATGGCACATTTACTTCTCTTTTAGTTCTCATTGAGGCATACGTAAAATGAATGATTTGAGAGATTCTTCCCGTAGCTGGTAAAAAGCAAGAACATAAACCAGAGGCCTACCTAACCAACTGAATTTATCTATAAAAGAATACGTTACTAGTAGACTTGGTCTGCTCTGCTTGAGCCTTTACCACAATTACTAAGGATATTATGGTTTAGAAAACTTAGTTCCTCTTATTAGACGTCCCCTATAACCATTCTGACTAGTTATCTCCCATATATTTGGCATGCACCGTGAGATGAAGGAGCACGCCAGATGACGATTCTTTTCCTGATGGCACCTTTTAGTTTCTCGTTTTTGTCCTGCAGAGTTTGATCCTGAGGCAGAGCCACACCTGAGTTGACACTGTGGAAGCAAATTCCACAACTGATTATTTTATGCATGACCTACTAGTAAAGAGATACACGTGCATTGCCTTGACAATGTTTAAAATTGCAAAGTTGTATTAGTTGATATGAATGTACTTCTAACAGCTGTCTCAATGTTGCCTGTACTGTGTGTAAGAAGAATGTGAATTTGGCAGCCACACCTGGATCAATGTCTCTCTTGAAGCAAAATAAAAGTTTTTGGGGACATTTACAAATAAAATGTGTTAAAAAATGTATAAAGAAAATATTTGGAAGTGCAATAATATGTCCACATTTCACGTATTCTTCTTTCTGAATGTTTTATAGAGAATGCATAGAAAACAATTCAGATGTTGATAATATACCAGTATACTTTCCAGATAAACATGATTGATTTCGACCAACCTATCTTCTCTGACCAATTGTTATGAAAACTGATATTTTATTAGTTTTATTCTTTATTTTGAATGTAGGCATTTTCAAAGCTACTGCAAGATAGTTTACGCCGTTGAAGCCTTTTCACCTTTTGTTGCTCGCTTTCAAATCGTGCTTTTTCTTGAGGAATCTCTACGGATCTCCACCGACTAAACTGCATGAGAAGAACGCTCAAAGAAAGACAGATAAAGCAATATGGACTAGAGGGGGGAATAAACGCCAGAGGAACTCCGTGAGCATCAAACAAGACACATAGAATCTCATGATACAAAACAAAATCAAACACAAAACAAAGGTAACATTTTGGTTGTCACACTACCCTTATAAAAAAGTCTTTTGAGACGCAGGAAAAAATGCCGAAAGCCATGTTTACCTCCGAGATTTCTTCTTGTTTGAAAGGTGCAGATTGCGCTGAATAATAACAGTGTCCTTCTAGGATTCCGCGCACAGCAATCAATCATGACAAAATGTCTCCCGTCATGAAAGCCTTTTGGTAACAAATGTAATTAACCGTTTTCCCTAAACAACTGATTGTTTGATTTCCATAACGCTATTTCAGTAACAACCCAAGTTTAGAAGTATGGCAAGATCTAAGCATGTATGTAGAAAAATATTGTCAGGGGTTTTTCAGCCTTTTGTCTCGGTTTATTTACTAGATAGTCACATTATCTTCATGCAATTTATTTACACTTTAAATCGGGATTCATCTCTATGTGAAGGTTTGCACGTCAAGGTCCTGTTAATAAAAAATAATTGCATCGATAGGTAAACTTTCAATACAGCCAACTCAGGAGTGTACACACACGCATGCTAACACATAATGACGCACACACAATTTATTGTTCCAGTGTGACCTGCATAATTATTTTCAGAAGTTTACATTACTATACTGAAGCACAGCATTTTCTGAATTCCTTTTTCACTGCGTAACTCACAAATATTACAGAAGATACATTTGATTTACCTCTTACACAATTCACTGCAATTATTATGTTAAATTACTACAATTTTAACACAAAAGGGGGCAGGATTTGTTCTCTAGTTCAAGGTAATGGCATCACATATTAAATATGCTCATACTTACATGAGCATTTAAGACATCTGCAGATGGTAAAGGATTATAAACAGAAAATAGAAAATGAATATCTGGGCAGGAGCGGGCTCCTCCATTATGGTGGAGGAGCGTCGTCCCATTGAAAAATAAAACGATTATAAAACCAGATTATTATCATTTTATTTTTCTTATTGAGCCAATTGCAAGCCTTAGGGCAGGGGCGGGGCCATCCTAGTGGAGCATCACTCAGCAGCAAGGAGGTGGAGAGTTGTGCACTGTAAGTGCATATGTCGGTTTGACCGGCTGTCTTAGGACGGCCAAACTGTTAGGCGCAGTTCCATTTCTCCCGCCAAGCTGTATTGCACAGCTGGGTGGAGAAATGGCAAGGGCTCCCTGTGCCTGAGTGTGCGGCAAGTCAGCCCGCTCAGGCCAATCACGGCGCTGCTCTCATGCTGGTATTGCCAGCATGAGAGCAGCGCCATGATTGGCCCCTTGGAGCCTCTGCAGTGTAGTATGGTTGCAAAATAAACCCCCTAGAATTTGCCAGTTATGGCTTAATAAACTAACCATAAATCGTGCCCCTTTCATGCACTGCTCATGACTTCACATATCACATTGCTCATGATATATTGCATGACACTATCAAGGGTATCATTGATGACATTTCAAATGGGATGATCAATTTTTCCAACTGCAGTTCATTATGCAAGGGAATATTTGTGAAATAGGGGTAGCACTGTGTGAGTTTGAGGACCACCTTAAAAGGCTCACCAATACATAGTAAAGATGCACTGTGATCAACTTTTGTTTTGGAATGAAGAGAGTATAGTGCAACACACCTTGTCAATGAAGATGATAGAGGCAATAACAACGAGGCCAAGGCATTCACAGTATTCAACTACAACACCAAAGCCTATGAGGCCCATACCATACAGAAACTTTAATATGAGTCCTCCTGGCAATATCTATGTACCTTCGCATGTCACAATAAAGTCAGACATTTGAACTTGCTCCCTAGATCAACAACACATTCAATAATGTTCTTTGAAATTGTATGCATTAAATAACAATATAGTTGTGTGTATATTAGAAAAGTTTATTCTAGACACTCCTTGGGATTGGGCAAAAGGAAAAATATAGTGAAATTATCACATGGTAAAGGTAAACTCAAAAGCGGATTGGCAAATTATAAAAACACACTGAGAACAACATGGACAAAGTACATTTTAAATAGAGTATAACATTAGAAAAACATAAATTCAACCTAATGGTTGCAACACATAGCTAGAGAGTCCTAAACGAATGTCAAATGTTTAAAATGAAAACCAATAGTCCAAATATTAATCAGAGCCACTCCTCTTAACCCAAATGCAGTATCAAAATAGAGTTTCTTGGTTGGGCACAAAGGTTCCTGGCTATCATCTGGGTCACTCTTAAAAACCACAACATTGATATTATCATTTAAGATAGACATGTGGCTGGAAGTGGCAGGAAAGGCCAGCAGCATAGAAATTCAATACACAGGTATATGGGGGAAAACAATTTAGAGAGATGAACTGGGAGAACTGAGCAGCAAGTGGGGAGGTAGATTAAATGTAATGTCCATTACCAAGGAGGTCAGGAGGGAATATAATTCCTTTAGATGGTCAGATAGTGACTCTCAGAAGGACTTAACCTTTTGAAGTTAAGTGAGTCATTCTCTAGACATGTCCCTACTGACTTCTGATGCTTGGTTCCTGCTCCTTGCTGGTGGTAGAGAGTTGTTGTTCCCATCTTGCAGTCAAGGACCTTGTCGAAACTTTGCCCGCTCCTGCTCTGGTATTGGTTGGCTAGTTAAGTTTGCTATAAAGTAGTTAAGATCAAATAACGAAATGATAAGTGCTTATATTCGTTATTTCATGTATCTACAAATACTATTAAAATATTACACCATTAACTATGAGAAATATTGATATTGAGAAGCTTTGCCATGCTAACGTGGAAGGTAACTTTACATTTGTGTCACTGGTAAGGTTATGTTCATTCATTTTTAACATTTTCAGCCATGACTCTAAAAAATGTAAGCCATGCCTTCTAAGCAGGATGTCATTTGTGTAATTGAGAAATGCTGACAGCTTTGTGGCATGGCAGACAATACCAGACAATTCTACTGAGGCAACAGCCCTCCCAGCATGCAGACTACCATGTACATGATTTAGAATAGAATGTGATTTTGAGTTTTGTTTGTATATTTAAATGAAAATGTGCAACTAAAAATAGTAGAAGCTAAAACATGTTTTCAACGTTGGTTGGAGTATGAAAAACCCATTGCTTGTGGGCTAGTGAGCAGAAGTTATTCAATGGCAGTCTTCTATACACTTATTTTGGCCACAAAAAATACGATGTGTGTCAACGTTCAAACTTTGGTTAATGGTGGGATATACAACGAATATAATTAGGTCATAATACATTTGAATGAAACTAAATTAATATTATGTTTAATCTTTTGAACAAAAAGAAACATGAAACAATAAAAAAAAAACATACCCATTGATTTAAGAGAACACCATATGGTACAGCCAACATTGGCATAATATAAAGGCATTAAACAAGAGATATGACAGGACAACACGTTTAAAACAGATAAAATAACAGATACATATATCACTTCCATGCTTTCTACTGCTCAAATATTTCAGCTGAGCTGAGAGGATTGGTAAGACAGCTTTAAGGAAAGTTGCGGTGGTGTCAGTCAGGGATGGGAGAACAAGAAAAACACATCCTGGGCCTTAAGGAATGGCCAGAACAGAAGTTCCTCCCTAAACCACTCCATACCTCTTTGGATGTGGACACGCTGTGCATTGCAACATGTGCCAATCTCCCAGAAAATCCAGGCCCATACTGCAGTAGTCGGTGATCTCAGGCCATAGAACAGAGGTCTCAGCCATGCACAGACAGGTCTCAGCCCTTAGTATTGTCTAAACATCATATCCTTCGACAACCCCCACCTCATCCTTTCACTCTCAGAAGAACTAGTAGTTCATGTGAACATTGAGGCAATAAGTGAAATACGCACCTGCAGAATCTGGCAGCCTTTGACACAGTATCTCAACACACCATGATCAGAAGACTACATCACATCAGTATACAAGGAAACAGTGTCAACATTGTTAGGTCCCTAGGACTAAACATCATATCCTTCGCAGACAACCCCCACCTCATCCTTTCACTCTCAGAAGATCCCCCCACAAAAGAACTATCTTCCAGAGGCTCATGACAAGCAATGCCAACTGGATGAACAAAATGGAAGCGCTGATCTTCTGCAACAACACTACCCCTTGGAATGACTCCTGGTGGGTCTCGGAACTTGGACCATTACACAAATCCACGGACCATGTCAGAAACCTCGGCATAATCCTGGACAACAAACTCATGATGAAGTCCAAGATCAATGCAGTCAACTTTGCCTGCTTTTGCACACTTTGCATGTTATGTAAAGTTTTCAGTCAGCTTCCCCTGAACACAAGGTGTGCCATCACTCAGATCCTAATCCCCAGCCGATTAGAATATAGCAATACACTGTACGCTGTGATCACCACATACCTTTTCCAGAGGCTCCAGACCATATAGAACTCTGCTATTAGACTCATCTTTGACCTCCCCAGATCACCCCACCTCAGAAAACTCCACTGGCTCCCCATACAGCAGAGATGTGTATTCATGCTGATTAACTAAGCCTACAAAGCCCTGCACAACCAACGACCAGCCTATATCAGACATCGCCTGAATTTCCACCACCCTACCAGACAACTACACTCTGCCTCCCTCTCACTCACACCCAAATTCAGCATCAATCAATCAATTAATCAATCAAAGATTTGTAGAGTGCGCTACTCACCCGTGAGGGTCTCAAGGTGCTGAGGGGGGCGGGGGAAGGGTAGCTGCTACTGTTCGAACAACCAGGTATTGAGATGTCTCCTAAAGGTCAGCAGCCTGGGCCTGTCGCAGGTTGATGGGGAGGGTGTTCCATGTCTTGGCGGCGAGGTGAGAGAAGGATCTGCTGCTGGTGGTCATTCGGTGGATGCGTGGAACGGCGGCGAGGGTGAGGTCAGCGGAGTAAAGCTGGCGGTTGGGAGTGTAGAAGGTTAGTCGTTTATTGAGGTATGCTGGTCCGGCGTCTTGGAGTGCTTTGTGGGCATGGATGAGGAGCTTGAAGGTGATCCTCTTGTTGACGGGGAGCCAATGCAGGTTCCTCAGGTGGGCAGTGATGTGGCAGTGGCGGGGGATGTCGAGGACGAGCCGTGCAGAGGCGTTCTCTATGCGTTGAAGTCTCTTCTGGAGTTTAGCCATGGTTCCCGCATAGAGTGCGTTGCCGTAGTCCAGCCTGCTGGTGACGAGCGCCTGGGAGACTGTCCTTCTGGTTCTGGTGGGGATCCATCTGTAGATCTTGCAAAGCATGCGGAGGGTTTTGAAGCAGGAGGAGGAGACAGCGTTAACTTGCTGGGTCATTGACAGAGATGAGTCCAGGATGAACCCCAGGTTTTTGTGCATGGTTGGTGGGTGTCGGCGCATCTCCCAGCGAGGCCGGCCACCAGGAGTCAATCCAGGTGGAGGGGGTGGAGCCGAGAATGAGGACCCCCGTCTTGTCCGAGTTTAGTTTCAAGCAACTGTTCTTCATCCTTTCGGCGATGGCCTTCATTCCATTGTGGAAGTTGGTTTTGGCAATGGCGGGGTCTTTGGTGAGGGAGAGGATCAGCTGGGTGTTGTCGGCGTATGAGATGATGTTGAGGTTGTGTGATCGGACGATGTTGGCGAGCGGTCTCATATAGACTTTGAAGAGGGTCGGGCTGAGGGATGATCCTTGGGTACGCTGCAGGTGATCTTAGTGGCTTCGGATCGGAATGACGGGAGGCAGACTTTCTGGGTTCTGTCAGTGAGGAAGGAGGTGATCCAGTCCAGGGCTTTGTCGTGGATCTCTACGTTGTAGAGGCCTATGCGTAGGGTGTGGTGGCAGACAGTGTCGAAGGCGGCTGAGAGGTTTAGGAGGATGAGGGCCGCAGTTTCTCTGTTGTCCAGCAGGGTCCTGATGTCGTTGGTGGCGGCGATGAGCACGGTTTCAGTGCTGTGGTTGCTGCCTAATCCAGATTGAGATGAGTCCAAGATGTCATTCTCTTCAAGGAAGCGGGTCAGTTGTCTGTTGAGGATCTTCTCGATGACTTTTGCGGGTACGGGAGCAGGGAGATGGGCCGGAAGTTCTTGAGGTCCTTTGGGTTTGCCTTGGGTTTCTTGAGTAGAGCATTGATCTCTGCGTGTTTCCAGCTTTCAGGGAAGGTGGTGGTCTCGAATGAGCTGTTGAAGATCTTTTGGAGTTGGGGTGCGATGATGGAGCTCGCTTTATTGAAGATGTGGTGGGGGCAGGGGTCTGACGGTGATTCGGAGTGGATGGTGTTCATGATTTTGTTGGTGTCTGCGTCGTTGACGTGGTTCCAGGAGATCTGGGGGCCGGTGTGGATGGGGGTGGTGAGTCTAGGGTTGTCGGCGGCTGTCGGTGGGACCTGGATGTTAAAGCTGTCGTGGATGTCAATGATCTTGCAGTGGAAGAAGGTAGTTACAGAGTCGCAGAGGTCTTGTGAAGGCGGAATGTCGCTGGAGCTGGGGTTGGCGAGTTCCTTCACAATGTTGAAGAGCTCTTTGCTGTATGTGTTATTGTCGATGCGTTCCTTGAAGGAGGTCCTTTTGGCAGTTCGAATTAGTTGGTGGTGTCTGTGGCTGGCGTTCTTGAGGGCTGCATGGTTGTCCGGTGTTTCATTGTGGCGCCATTTCTTCTCTAGTCTTCGGCGGGTCTTCTTAGATGCCTGGTGGTCGGCAGTGAACCAGATGGCCCTGCTGTCGGTGCATCTGTGGGAGATTCCTTGATCGGGGCAAGAGTGTTGGCGCAGTCGTCGATCCATTGCCTGAGGTTGCTGGCAGCTGTGTCGGTGTCTGTGTGGTTGGTTGGTGGGTCTTGGGCGAGGCATCCACTGATGCAACAGAGGAGGACACTCCCTGCTGCCTCACTGTGAAAACCTGGAACAAAATCAGTGATATAATTTGAGATGCCATCAGTGATGTCATCAGTGGTGTCACTGACCAAGCCATGTGTGATGTAATATGTGAGGTCATAAACACTGCATTGCGGGGGCGTAAGTTATAGTTAGCTCAGATAACTATGACTGCTGAATTTCACTGGTTTTGTACGAGTGAAATCTCAGCCTAACAATAGCGTCCCTGTAACATGTGCTTTTTTCAGGGAATGTCTAAGGTTTTTCAAATTCTATTTCTTAACTAACTAGTAGTCATGTTTGCAGAGTGCTGGAGAAAGGGGGTGGTATTTCCTACCAGCTGTCATGAATCCTGCTGTAAGGGTCTTTCTGGAGGTAACAGGAGGGCTTCTTGGCCCCCAAGGTCCATCGAGAGGCAATGGTACTTCCTCCCCCAAGCAGCAGTGCACCAGAATGTGCATTTGCAGAGTGGTGGAGAAAGGGGGCATGGCCTCCGAAGTCCTTACATCAATTGTGCTCTGTGAGACTTACTGGAGGTAACAGGAGGGGTAGTTTGTCCCTAAGGACCGCTCTGTAGCCAAGGGGACTTCATCCCCCAACCAGCTGAGCACCAGAAGGCGCGTTTGTAGAGTTGTGGAGACCGCCGAAGAAACTCTCAGCAATCCTATTGTGTGGGACTGGATGGCGGTAGCAGGAGGACTTGTTGGCCCTCTAGGACCCTCTGGACCCAAGGGGACTTTATTGCCCAACCAGGAGTGCGCCACGAGGTATATGTGTAGAGTGGTGGTGAAGTTTGTGTGATAATTATCACATCCGCAGAGTTTTCCCCTGATCAATTTTGGCAGGTCATAAATATATGGGGGGGGGGCTTGCCAAAAAGGCCTCCAGTGATTTGTGAGAGGTTTTTTGTTCTTTTTTAACATTTTATTATGGGAGGGGGGTTGTGTGGACCCCTTCCCTGGGCCTTTTTTCAATTTCCTCCATGGGCTAATTTATGCGCCGGGGCCCAGCCTTTTCTTTTTACTTAATTCTTTTATGATTTAAAGGAAGGGGGACAAAGCGGCCCCCCTTCTGGGCTGATTTCAGCCCCAGGGACCCCATCCTCCGGGGCCCAGCCTCTATTCGGGTTGCCTTGGTCCCACCCAGGGCACTCAGACACTTTGTTGGAGACCATGGGGGGAGCCTGAATACCCTGCTGGCTCCCTACATCCTGTGGGAGCTGGCATTGCTTTTGGACAGAGGGTGCTGCTGAACATGCAGATTCCTATGTCCAAAAGCAATTCTGCTCCGCTTTTAGTAAGCAAGAGCATTTTTTATGCTCTTGATTACTAGAATTGGATTGTAAAGCTCACGCCAAACCATAGCAAAATGCAATGTCCCAGGGTGGTCACCCCAGGACATTTCAGGAGCCGGTCCTGGGAGACCTTGGGGGTGGCAGTCCACAGGGCCATATTTGGATCCAGGCGAAGAGCAATATGACCTCCCCTCCTTTCTTTCATTTAGCCCCGAGGAGTTGGTGGTCCTGGGGGCCGAGAGTATGCAAGGACCCCCTGCAGTATATTATTTGACCCCCTGGAATGCTGTGATCGCCGGGGCATTAGCGAGGCCTAGCAGGCCCCCATATTACTATTATTCATTGCCCTAGGGAAGTGGCAGTCCCCAGGGCTCCAGGGGAGCACAGCAGGCCCCCTCACTAATTCAACATTAGCCTCAGAGAGGTGGCAATCCCCAGGGCTGCAGGGAGGCCATTCAGGCCGTGCCTGCACTCATTTTAATCAATAGTCCTAATGAGGTGGCAGCCAACCACCCCACTGTGCAACGTCAAGCTCCTATGTCACTATATCCATCCATGCTCATTGGTAGGTTTTCTTTGTGCTCAGACCACTGTAGGTGGCCAACACCACTATACTTGGCCTTCAACATTCACAATGGTGACTAGCCAAAGGCTCTGGTCTATGTCAGGATCCTTCTAATTATTTTCTGGTTCCACAATACTGGATGGGAGCCGGCAGCCCACACACGAGGGCCTCACTGAGTACCACAGATTCAGGCCCTGGAACAGCAGTTCACAAGACCAAAACCATATTTATTTTAATGTACCCTAATGGAGAGTCCTTCTGTGATACCTTACAGGGACTGGTAGGTCAGAATACATCTTATCTGTCAGCAATCCTTGCTGACTGGCACTGTCCCGGCCCCTTGGAAACGAGCGCTGGTCTCCCCTTTGTTGAAGAAACCTTCCTTGGACCCGGATTGCTCTAAAAGTTACAGGCCCATCTCATTGTTACCATTCCCTGCTAAGATAGTGGAACGGGTGATCAGCAACACCCTTTCCATCCACCTGGAACATCACCTACCACTGGATGGTGACCAATTCGGTTTCAGGCCTGCCCCTGGAACCGAAACTGCCCTTATCATAGCCATGAACGAACTTCAAAGGCGAGCAGACAGAAGTCAGGCGTCTTATTTGATTCTGCTCGATATGTCTGCCGCCTTTGACACGGTGAACCACAAGATCCTACTGAAACGCCTTTGGGAGGCTGGAGTGAGGGATACGGCATTGCACTGGTTCCGCTCTTTCTTGTCTGACAGGCAACAAGCAGTATCTCTACCCCCTTTCCAATCTGCCTTCTCCCCGGTTACGCACGGAGTCCCACAGGGCTCTGCTATTAGCCCAATACTTTTTAATATTTACCTTAGACCACTCATTCTCCTTATCAAAAGCTTCGGCTTCAAAACCATTAATTACGCCGATGACACGCAGATGATCCTCTCCCTGGATGGAAAGGACTCTATCTCCATTGAGGGCCTACATAATTGCCTACGGGAGACATCAAGGTGGCTGAAGAATAATTCACTTCAGTTCAATGCAGGAAAAACCGAGGTGCTTTTTAACAGTGGCTCGAGGATTCCCCGTCCTTTCCCCAGCAACTTCTGGCCCCCGGAAACAGCGTCTATTGTACAGCCTGCTGTCTCTGTCCGCAACTTAGGGGTCTTGCTTGACCACAAGCTCAGCATGGAGACCCATGTTCAGAAAACGACTGCCTGCTGCTTTGGCATTCTGCGCTCCCTTAAGAAGGTTCTGCCCCTCCTACCTACCCAGGCCCGCGCCCAAGTAGTCAGATGCACCATCCTGAGCAGGTTGGACTACTGCAATGCCCTCCTGCTCGGGGCCCCGGAGTATCTACTAGACAGGCTCCAAAGAGTTCAATCTGCGGCTGCAAAACTGGCCTTGGGGCTCCCGAGGCGATCCCATGGCCCAGCCGCCCTGGCACAACTGCATTGGCTCCCTCTTAGACAAAGAGTTCAATTCAAGGCCCTGTGTATTGTCTTTAGGGCCCTCCACGGCTCAGGACCAGCCCCTTTACAATCTAAGTTTCTGTGGTATGCCCCTACCAGACAACTCCGCTCCTCTGATGCAAGGCTGGTAGTCACCCCCAGATTCAAGAAGGTCAGATCCGGAGGTAGATCTTTTGAGGTGACCGCCGCCAGACTCTGGAACACCCTCCCCATCGAGATCAGACATATCGATGAACTCTTACCTTTCAGGAGAAAGGTCAAGACTTGGCTCTTCCCGGGCTAGCCCTTGTTTTTCCCCTCTTAGATCACTCTCCCGCTGCTCCCTTGCTCTTCCCCAAGCTTCCTCAGACTCTGTCAGCGCCAGGATGCCTGCCATGGCGACAGTTTGCGCTTTACAAATTCCTAAAAAATAAAAAAATAAAAATAAAAAGAACTGCAATAAATGTTTGTATATATCTCTATGCACATGACAAATCCAAGGAAAATGTCTTGTGCTGAATTTGACTACAAGGCTTTGTACAAAAAAAATGAATCCAAAAGAGATTCAAATCAATAAAGTTGGTTGAAGATGACTGTAAAGATAAACAGCATAAGCTTCTGATAGTATTTCTCTTGTGTTTCTGAGTATGTATCATTATGAAAACAGAAGGACACTTTGGAAACTTGCTGCATCAATCAGTTTTTGCAGAAAAGATTTCACGAATATACCTTAGTGTAGTGATAATATACCTAAGTACAGTGATACTGGAATGCAGCAAGTGTTGATTATAATGAAGCAAGGATGTCATTGAATATTGAAGATGCTGAAATAGTAGATGCCTACTGCATCAAAGGGGGAGCAGCTGTAACTGTTGAAGCATTTCATGAAGTGAAACTGAAATTGTCTGAGAATTGTAAGATTGTTGGTCTTACACATATCTGCAGCGCAGGTGAAGACTCAAACACAGCAACTCTGATGATGGGTAACTGCATTACATTGCAGAACGCTTAGTGCTCTCTGATTAGTTGAGTTCCTTCTCAGCAATCAACAAGAAGTCTAGATTGTTCATCCAACAGAATGTTCAATATGAGATCTTGAAAACAGTTCAAACATTGCCACACTGGTCCAAATGCGAAGGTTGAGTTTGCCAAAACACAAAAGCCAGTGTGCACTTAGCTTAGCTAGCATATCTCTGGCATATAATGCAGTAGCTTTGTGATATCATGCTCACGCTGATATACTGATTGCATGTCTGCGAGTCAGGCTGCTCAAGGAGAAGCTTTTTAACTGTTTTTAGAATTGTAATCATTTGTATTTCTAGCCTGCCTTTTGTTCACTGTGCCTACTGAGCACCACCACGTTTTTGGGAGGTGGGTGCTCTAGTCACTTAATGGATAATAACGGAGACGCTGCGCAGCCGCAGTCAGTCTCAGGCTGATATACTGATCGCATCTCCTTGAGTCAGCTGCTCAAGGAGAAGCTTTTTAACTGTTTTTAGAATTTTAATCATTTATATTTCTAGCCTGCCTTTTGTTCACTGTGCCTAATTGAGTTTGAATCTGTTTGATATATGCACATGCACTTTTGCACTTTAGGAACACTCTGCTTTTACTTTTGTTAGCGCTGCCAATCCAGGAAGTGGGTGTGAGCTTTTGAGTTTCTGGCCTCACGCTGTGGACACGTCAGTGTCCTTGAGGCGGCCCGTGTTCGTTATGCTGCCTGTAGAATTCCCGATGCAACATGCACTGTGCAGTATGGGCGGGAGACACTGCTTCAGCTACGCTCTGTGGCAACGTGCAGCAGCACTGGGGCCCTAACTGATGGTGGGATCCCTCCACATTGTTCTCTCTGTAACTGGTCTCCATTACTAATTAATGACTCTACACATATGGGGCCTACCTCTAGTGAGGACATAGACACAGCAGGAGGTCAGGGTAAGCAGTTTAAATCAATACTGCTTAATACCCGCTTGCTGCAAAAGCATGAGGCTCAAATACACAATCTAATTGTTGATGAGCAACCGGACCTCCTGTTTCTTACGGAAACATGGTTGTCGAATGCCTCTAATTCCACCATAGCAGTAGCTATTCCGGCGCACTATATGATTATCAGGAAGCACCGTGTGGTGGGCAAGGGTGGTGGAGTTGCCGTTATTTTCAAAGAGAAATTTGAGTGTGCCTCATTAGCATTAGATTTAGTGGTAGGTGCAGAATGTCTGGGTTTTCTCTGCACTCACTCATCTCAACACTGTTTCGCTGGGTGCTGATCTATAGACCACCGGGCACACCCGGTAATTTTATAAGGTCCCTCCACAAAAGCATTTCATCGCTAGCTGTCAAATATAAACATCTATTGATACTAGGGGATCTTAATTTACATATGGATAAATCTGCTGATCCCCAGGTGGTTGCTTTGTTGGAATTAATGTCAGCATGCAAGCTTACGCCCCATAGTAAGGAGCCCACACATAATAAGGGTCATGTATTGGACCAAGTCTTTTGTAACACGCAGTTGGACACAGATCCCTGGTCCCGACTATATGGTCTGATTACTTTTTAGTCCCATTTCAGATTTCAATAGGGAAGAGTGAGCTCTCAGTGACTAAAGCCGATGATTATTATTTTAGAGCACTTAATAGGATATCGCTACCATCCCTAGAGAGGGCTCTTTCTTCATCAGTCCCCACACTGTTTGACAGTCCTGCAAAAGAATGCCTGTGCTATAGATGCCTGGCTAAGGATGAACATTGATCCCGTCGTGCCTTTAACTGTACGTACCTTCAGAAGTACCTGCCACTCAGCTGCCTGGTTCAATGAACCGTTAAGAATCAGTAAAAAAGTAAATGTAAAAAGCTTGAGAGTAACCTTTATCTCTTGGAAGATAGGAATACCTACAGGATAGCACTAAAGTACACTGTAGAATGGTGAGAGAGGCCAAGATGAATTACTGGCAGAGTAAAATCGTGGCTACAAAAAACAAGAGCAAAGAGATCTTTGGGATTGTGAAGTCCTTCATGGCTCCAAAGACAAGCAGCAAAGCAGCCCCCCTGTCAGCGGACTGGATGCACCTAGTGGCCCAATCCTTTCACGCCAAAATAATGACAATCCAGCAGTCCTTTTTGGTGTCATCCATAGTTAATACAGCCTTACTGAGTACGGAAGAGGATCCAATTAGGCCTTCTTCATCATTGGAGCCTCCACAAGCCCCTCAGTTACTACATTTTCTGGCCATTGACATTGGGGATTCACTCTCCTATCTGATGAGCCTAAAATCCGGTTCACCAGTAGATGCGTATCCTGCGAAGCTTCTACAAGCCCTTGCTCCCACCATAAATCAACACATCAATAAGGTTTTGAATTCCTCTTTGGCAGCTGTTGTGATGCCACCACTCTGGAAACAGGCGAAAATCCTGCCCATTCTAAAGAAATCAAGCACCAACCCCCTCATACCCATAAAACTACAGGCCTATCTCCCTCCTTCCAGCTTTCTTCAAAGTGCTGTAGAAGCACGTAAACAAAATAATAATGGAGTTTGCAGAAAATCATAATCTCTTGCACCCCACTGAGTCAGGTTTCAGGGCTAACTATAGCACTGAAACGGCTCTGTTGGAGGTGACAGAACACCTTAAGGAGAAGCTCAATCAGGGGGTTAGAGCGATCCTCATATTTTTGGACCTGTCGGCAGCGTTCGACATGGTGCCACATAGGAGGCTCCTCGATAGACTGGAAAAAATGGGCTTCGGGGGAAGGGCTCTAGCCTGCCTACCTTCCTACTTGTAGGACAGGGAACAGGTTATTTGGACTCCCGTTTTTTCATCTACCATCAATCAGTCAGACATTTGTAGAGCGCACTACTCACACGTGAGGGTCTAAAAGTGCTGAGGGGGGGGAGCTGCTACTGTCCGAACAACCAGGTCTTTAGAAGTCTCCTGAAGGTCACCAGGTCCTGGGTCTGTCGCAGGTGGATGGGGAGGGTGTTCCAAGTCTTGGAAGCGAAGTGGGAGAAGGATCTACCACCGGTGGCCGTTTCATGGATGTGTGGACAGGTGGCAAGGGCGAGGTCAGCGGAGCAAAGCTGGCGGTTGGGGGTGTAGAAGGCGAGTCGTTTGTTGAGGTATGTTGGTCCTGTCTTGTGGAGTGCTTTGTGTGCGTGTGTGAGGAGCTTGAAGGTGATCCTCTTGTTGACTGGGAGCCAGTGCCGGTCCCTCAGGTGGGCAGTGATGTGGCTGTGGAGGGGGATGTCGAGGATGAGGCATTGAAGTCTCTTCTGGAATTTGGCCATGGTTCCTGTGTAGAGGGCGTTGCCGTAGTCTAGCCTGCTGGTGACGAGGGCCTGGGTGACCGTCATTCTGGTTGCGGTGCGGATCCATCTGTAAATCTTGGGGAGCATATGGAGGGTGTTGAACCTGGAGGAGGAGACGGCGTTGACTTGCTGGGTCATTGACAGTAATGAGTCTAGGATGAACCCCAGGTTGTGTGTGTGGTTGGTGGCTGTTGGCACAGCTCCCAGCGAGGCCGGCCCCCAGGAGTAGTCCGAGGCGGAGGGGGTAGAGCCGAGGATTAAGACCTCCGTCTTTTCCGAGTTCAGTTTCAGGTGACTGTTCTTCATCCATTCGGCGACGCCCAACATTCCTTCGTGGAAGTTGGTATTGGTGTCATTGGCGTATGAGATGATGTTGAGGTTGTGCAATCAGACGATGTTGGCGTGCAGTATCATGTAAACATTGAAGAGGGTCGGGCTGAGGGATGATCCTTGGGGTACGCCACAGGTGATCTTGGTAGCTTCGGATCAGAATGGAGGGAGGCAGACTCTCTGGGTTC
Source organism: Lissotriton helveticus (assembly GCF_964261635.1). Taxonomy (NCBI): domain Eukaryota; kingdom Metazoa; phylum Chordata; class Amphibia; order Caudata; family Salamandridae; genus Lissotriton; species Lissotriton helveticus. Next base: position 734,568,554 of record NC_136063.1, on the reverse strand, counting down.
TGTCAGTGAGGAAGGAGGCGATCCAGTCCAGGGCTTTGTCACGGATCCCTGCATTGTGGAGGTGTGTGCATAGGGTGTGGTGGCAAACGGTGTCAAAGGCGGCCGAGAGGTCCAGGAGGATGAGGGCTGTGGTTTTGCCGTTGACCAGCAGGGTCCTGATGTCGTTGGTGGCGGCGAAGAGGGCGGTTTCATGGTTGTGGTTGCTGCAGAATCCGGACTGGGATGAGTCCAAGGTGTTCTCTTCAAGGAAGCAGGTCAGTTGTCTGTTGACGCGCTTCTTAATGACTTTCGCCGGGAACCGGAGCAGGGAGATTGGCCGGACGTTCTTCAGGTCCTTTGGGTCTGCCTTGTGTTTCTTGAGTAATGCATTGATCTCTGCGTGTTTCCACCATTCCGGGAAAGTGGCAGTCTCAAATGAGCTGTTAAAGACCTTTCAGAGTTGGGGTCACGTTGATAGAGTTTGCTTTGTTGAAGATGTAGTGAGGGCAGGGGTCTGACGGTGAACCGGAGTGGATGGTGTTCATGGTTTTGATGGTGTCTTCGTTATTGACGTGGTTCCAGGAGAGTAGGAGGCCGGTGTGACTGGGGGGTGGTGGATCAAAGGTGTTGGCTTTTGGGGGGTCTGAGTGTTAAAGCCGTAGTGGATGTCTGTGATCTTGCGGTGGAAGACGGTGGCTAGAGTCGCAGAGGTCTTGTGTTGGCGGGATGTTGTTGGAGCTGAGCTGGAACTGGGGTTGGTGAGTTCCTTTACGATGTTGAAGAGCTCTTTGCTGCTGTGTGCGCTGTTGTCGATGCGTTCCTTGAAGGAAGTCCTTTTGGCGGTTCAGATGAGTTGGTAGTGCCTGCGGCTGGCGTTCTTGAGGGCTGTGTGGTTGTCCGGGGTCTCTTCATGGAGCGATTTCTTCTTGAGTCTTCACCAGGTCTGCTTGGATACCTGGAGGTCGGCGGTGAACTAGATTGCCCTTCTGTTGGTGCATCTGTTTGAGGGTTTTTTGATCTGTGTAAGAGTGTTGGCGCAGTCATCGATCCATTGCCTGAGGTTGCGGTCGGCTGAGTTGGTGTGGTCGGTTGGTTGTTCTTGGGCAAGGGTGGTGATTAGCTGGCCTTCGGTGACCTTGTTCCAGCTGCGGTGGGGGAATTGTTGCAGGTGGTTGTGTGCGGTGTTTTTCTCGAAAAAGAAGTGGAAGCAGCGGTGGTCGGTTCAGTGGAGTTTTGAGGTGTGGCTGAAGGTGACGTGGCTGCTGGCGGAAAAGATGGGGTCGAGTGTGTCCGGCGTAATGGGTGGATGACGTGACGTGACGAGCTGTTTGAGACCGAGGTTGGTGAGGTTGTCCAGCAGTGTGGTGGAGTTGCTGTCGTTCGCGTTCTCAAGGTGGAGGTTCAGGTCTCCGAAGAAGATGTAGTCTGTGGAGGACAAGGCATGCGACCTGACGACATGTGTGATGGAGTCGCTGAACTGTGGCCGGGGTCCGGGGGGTCTGTAGATGAGGGTTCCTCTGAGTGTGGTTTTGGGGGCGATGTGGATCTGGAAGTGCAGGTGTGCGGCGGTGCTGAGGGTGTCGTCAGTGTTGGTCAAGATTCTGAAGGTATTTCTGTGGATGATGGCAACTCCTCCTCCCGGTCTGTTGGTGCGATCCCTGTGGGGGATCTTGTAGCCATCCGGGATGGTTATGGCAACGTCGGGTTCCGATGAGGGTTTCATCCAGGTCTCCGTCAGGAAAGCGACATCCGGGGAGGATGAGTCGAGCATGTCCCAGAGTTCGATAGAGTGCCTGTGGACGGAGCGGATGTTGAGCAGTATGCATTTGGGTCTGCGCTGGTCAGAGGGGCAGGACGTGCAGGTGTTTGTTGGCTGGTGAAGCTATAGTTTAGGCAGATGAAGGGTCCCTGGGTGCGCTTCAGGGCCGCCTGGAAGCAGGTTGATGTTGAGTGCGTGGAGGAGGTTGGCCATGTAGCTGTGTCGGGCGTCATGGCTTTTGTGGGGGTCAGATGGTCTGGCGCTGGGCGTGGTCCATGCATGGACGGGCGCAGATGAGCTTGCCTTAGGCACGTGCCAGCGGTGTGCACGCTGTACACGGCCACACAGCGGCCGCTATTAAGAAGGGGAGGTGGGAGGGGGAGCTGCTGGGAGGCGGGTGGGAGGGTGAATGGGTGAGCAAGGGGGGCGGGCCATAGGGGATGCAGCAGTGGGAAAGCGGAATCAGGAATCTAAGGGGAGAGGAGGGTGGGAAGACAAAGCAACTCAGTAGCCCAGGAGGGCAGGAAAATAAAAGACAAATGAAACACAGTAACCCAGAAGAGTGGGCCAAATACAGTGAAAAAAATGGAAGCAGGGCCAGGGCGGCCACAGGAGGCATGAACTCACTGCAGCAGCAGGGGGAAATACATGGGCACAGACAGGTGGAGCTAGCTGTGTGGCGTTGGGAGCAACCTGCCAGAACACAGGGTCACTCTCTTCACAGCACAGCAGCCGCCATTATGGGTGAAATTTGTGAATTCGTGGTATGCAAATTCATGCGAATACCGGGTACGGGCTCCAGGAACGTCACCAGCTATGGAGGAGTTGTGCTGGGCCACGCATCGGGAGTCTGGTTTCCTGTGCACCTACAACCAGGCATTGCATACACGGATGAACCTTCCGTACGTGGCACCGTCCACACGAGCGGATCTCTGCACTCGTCTGACCGCCATTGAGATTGGCCATCAAGCCCCTCCGCAAACCCCACCGTTGAGTTCTACAAAGGGTAGCGACTTGTCTTGCGCCCCCGTTCGTAACTAAGAGATTCGGATGCCACCGTTCCCACGCACCGTTAATGACGAAGGCCAGAAGCGCTTGTAAATCTACAATTAAAGCGCTAGAACTATTCAAGCATCCCTTCGCCACACACACCATCACTGATCGATTGCTGGCGGGGTGAAACTCCCTCTCCTTTGTTGCAGCCTTGTCTAAGGCGCAATATAATGAGTAAACCAGGCAAATAATTTTTTAAGTCCTGATGATGATCCCTTGTTAATTTGAGCGGGATCGAAACGTCGACTCCTTTAAGTGGGCATACAGTATATTCATTGTATATTGGTTGTTTGCTCCACTGCAGGATACACTGTTATAAATTGTTTATTGACTCTAAACAGTGACCTGTCCGCTCTTCCCCTTTTGCCTGACACACCCTTTCCTATCACCTTACTCTTCCCTCCTGTTTCTCATGGTACGGCACAGGAGTGTGTCGCGCTGCAATGACTTATTGCTGTGTACCATTATCGAAAGTAAGATTGTTGTTTAATTAACTATTAAAATTTCCTGTCCGGCTGGACAAGAAAACAAATATATATAGAGCCTATTGTGGTCTATGTTACATTGTAGTACTATCGAATTGCTGCTCAGGACCTTTGTCTTTCTAATATAATTGCTATCCATGGTCCAGAGCTACCCATTGGGTCCCCTTGTCCTCAAAGAATTAACCTACAACCAGGCGATGCACCAGTGATGCGACATCCTGGACCGGGAACAAGACCTGCTTGACCTGCTTGGCGTCGAGATCCCTGGGCTTGGTGAGTAGTAGTAGCTATTTTATCACTACTTTGTTTTCTCCTGCTCTGTGGTATGATATTGCAAATATTTGTTTTTTTCCGAAGAGCAAGAATACTGCTGATTACATTGCAGGTAAATTATGTTTCAAAATCTTCTGTGATTGCAGGTGTTCGCCTGCTCATTGGCGGTGCTACTATGCTTACTTGTTTTCAATTTTGTGCTCATTTGGCCAGAGTGATTATGTATGAGTGTACTTTACAGAACTGCGTAATGCTAGACACTAGAGACTCAAGTCCAGTCCTTCCTTTGTACTCCTGCCACTAAGAAGAGATAGTGGTGGTGGATTGATAGATTGAGTATATTATGACAGTTTTTTTAGTAGGAAATTTTTTAGTGGTCTGCAATAATGACGGACTGTGTCTGTCACTTCGCGTGCTGCGGAGTGCTGCCTGCCAGTCCTAGTAGAACCTTTTTGTAGTTGGTTTAGTGAGTTACATAACTTTCCAAGTAGACAGTCCCCGAATCCAGCAATACTAATATCCTAGTAGACCACATCAGCTAGGTCAATAAATTTAGTGTAATTGTTGTCTATTTCCCCGACATAATTTGTTACTGTTTTTTTTTAAAGTTTGATTTGGTTGACAACAATCATCCATTTTTGTGTTTTTCTTTCATGTTGTACATCAGCTACCCCCAGGGGCAAGAGGACAGAGGAGGAAATAGCGGCGCCGGCGGAGCAGGAACAGGAAGGCCAGGATAGGTCCCCTGAAGGCTCCTCTGTTGGCCCCAGTAAGTTTTCCTGGTAATATTATTAATTATACTTCCCTATCTTTTACAGCACCTATTTATTCCAAACATTCCTCATAATTCTATTTTTTCCTAAATCGTCTTATATCTTCTTGTAGACTGTTTCTAAATGCTTATCCAGCCTCTACTGTGACTCTCTGTGCTACTACTAGATTATTATTAGTCTGTCTGTGTAGCTAGCTAAGCTTGCACAGATGGCAAAAGGTGTTAAACAAAACTCCTATTCAGCAATAGCTCTAGGCACTGAGTGCAGTCCTCTGGGTTGTCCGTAATGTCTATTGAAGTCTTCTAAATGTTTAGACAATTCCCAACAATAAAATGTCAATGGCCACCAAGAATAAAATACTAGTTTACTTTTTGATTGGATAGGAGGACATACTACTACTGTTGCAGGGACTATTCTGCACATACAGAACTATGGACAAGAAATAGGGCATTGGTGATAATAGGCGCAGTTAGACTTTCCACATACCTCAGTCATAACAGAAGTGGAACCCCCAATCTCCTTACTGACTAGCTAGTGTGTCAGAGTCATTATTTAGCTCCCGAATGCAGCGATGATCCCCAATGATTATACAACCCAGAACATAAGACTACGGAGTCAGAGTCCAGACCTCTCAGAGTCAAGGTCTCATGCTTGCAAAATGCAAACCCTTTCGCTCACTCACTCATGACCAAAAACCACAGTCTATGTACGTAAATGCCACTCTTGCAAACCATCTTCATTCTGCGAATATTTTAGATCCTACGCAGAATGGCTTCAGGCCCGGTCACAGTACTGAGACTGCGCTCCTATACATGGCTGAACACCTTCGCATGTTGGTTGATTCGGGTCATACGGCGGCACTTGTGCTTCTCGATCTAAGTGCCGCCTTTGACACTGTCTCCCATGACATTTTACTCCAACGTCTGGTTGAGGCTGGGGTAGATAAGTTGGCCCTTGATTGGTTCAGATCTTTTTTATCTGATCGCTCCTTCAGGGTCAGCATTCCCCCCTTCGAATCTAAACCACATGCGATTGCCCAGGGAGTACCACAGGGATCGGCTCTAAGCCCCACCCTATTCAATCTTTATGTCCAGCCGCTAGCTGATGTCGCCATGCGTGGGAACCTTTCCATCGTGTCCTACGCAGACGACACTCAGCTGGCGGTTGCGATTAGTGGGGCCTCCGATCTCGAGGCAGCCAAGTTCCGTGAGGGACTTATCTCTGTGGCACACTGGATGAATGACAATTTCCTGCAATTGAACGCAAAAAAAACCGAGGTGCTCATTGTGGGAAAGCAAATTCATCTGTGGGATGATAACTGGTGGCCTCAAGAGCTCGGGCCCATTCCTATCCCTGTTACTGAAGTAAAAAATCTTGGGGTGTGGTTTGACTCCCATTTGAGTTTCACCACCCATACTAAAAAGACCGCTGCTTCTTGCTTTGGGATTTTGCGTCAGCTTCGGTCCACCTTCAAATATTTTGACGCTCCCACTCGTCAGCTTATCGTGCAAGCCATGATCCTGTCCAAACTGGATTATGTTAGCTCTCTTTTTCTTGGAGTCAACCAGGCTGAGCTTTCTCGCCTCCAACGCATTCAGAACGCCGCCGCCAGGGCTCTGGTTGGCCTGCCCAAATTCTGTTCAGCCAGGAAAACCATCTACAATCTTCATTGGCTCCCGGTGGCACAGAGAATAAAGTTTAAATCTTTGATCCTAACTTTCAAAATCTTTAAACTTTCTTCCCCTCCGATCCTTCAGCATCTCATCTCTCCTTATGTGCCAGCTCGTGCTCTGAGGTCCTCTGCTCTTCATCTTGCTATCGTTCCTCGTTTTAAGAGATCCAGGACTGGCGGACGTTCCTTTCAAGTTCTTGCAGCCAAGCTGTGGAACTCTTTGCCTGTGTATATCCGTGCCATCGAGGGGCTTTCTGCTTTCAGGAAGGCAGTAAAAACCTTCCTTTTTCCCCTGGTCCCCTAGTTATGTTTGCTGTGTTGTGTTCTTTGTCTCTGTCCGGTTTTTGGTTGTGTTCTCGCGCCAGGACGCCCCTTTGCTGGGGCATCTGTGCGCGTAATAAATCCGGTTAACATAACATAACATAACATGTAGGTTTTAAAGCGTTATTAAAGTAAAACAACTAGCTCTGTGTGTACTCTGTAAAAATATATTGTGTATTATATAAAAACATTTATTAAAATCAACTTCATAATATAAGATAAACATGAACGACTGAATAGTGGCTGATTTCACACATTAATTGTGGGAGAGCACTAACCTGGTTGGAACTTAAAGTCTTGGTGTGGATGAATCGTTGACGACTCCAACTAACATTCATATGATCTTGCTCTTGTTCGTAGAAGGGAAGCTTCTGTCTGTTATGAGAAAAATGGTGCGTGTTAAAAAGCAAGCATTCATCAGTTGTGCCAAAAAGTGTAGCATCACATTTTATGGCTAAGCATAAATAAAAAACACCCTTCCCTGAAGAAAGGGAAAGTTTTAGTTTAGACTAGAGAGTCACAAATTATTAAATTTGTTTATGTAGTATTAGTAACATTTTTTCATTCCTGAACAAAATAGCGAGTTGTGTATATGGCATCTAAAAATATTAAATGTATTTTCTAGGCGTAACACCATCGGCACAGCCAACCACCAGTGCCAGGGCCAGTGTGGAGGTGGTCACTCCGGGGGCGGATGCGGTGCCACAGCCAGCAGGAACTGCTGTGGGGGATGCCACGGTAGTGGCGGGCAGTGATAAGCTATTATATTCCTTACTTATTGAGATTGCATAGTGGGCTCGCTGCAGGGGTGTATATGTTGTACAGTACAAGTACACTTTACTGTTAAGAAGACTTAAAAATTTAGAACTAAGTTTTTGTCAACCAGGTAAAAGAAAGTCACCCTTGACTTCTCATTAGCAGTAGCATTAGCGGTGGGAGTTGACGAGTAACCAATGGCCTCCTCTAAATTTGACTTCCACTCAGCTGTGAAAGTTTTATCGAGAAGTCAAGTCAGATCAGAGATGAACTTCATGGATGGGATAAACGAAAAGGTAAAGAAGGGTGTAAGGAAGGACGAGCGAGTTAAAATTAATGACTGGCAAAGAATGATACGTGTTTTTGAATGCTGCCCGAGGTGGCTGGGAATCTGATGCATGGCCGGTTGAAGGCTGAAGCAAGGATGGGTGGAAGGAGAAAGAAAAGAGGACTGCCTGGGTGGGTGAAACAGAAACTGTATGTGTGCGCAATATATCCTTTAGTTCAAATTCAAATGCAAGTCAAGCACAGATGCATGGCTGGCGGGTTACAAAATAAAATGGAAAGGTTGTTTTTCGGTGGGGAAAAAGTAAGGTTTGTCCAGTTGAGAGTCAGACATTAAGAAGAATGATTGACATTTACTTTGAATGGATGGATGCCTGGATGGTATCTTCCTCATAGATAGCATAGGTGTATGTAGACAGGGGAGACGGTCACTGGATGAAGAGTGTTACTTTGAAGAGCATGTAACACCGCACCTCCGTACCAGAGTAGCAAAGCCGAGGAAAGAAGTTGTAATTTTTCAGAATACTACCATGACAAGTAACAGTAGTTTGGAAGCACAGCATATATCCGGCGATTACGGGGACCACTCACTACCTCTGTTAATAATTTTTTTACAACTCTGTCATTCATGTGAGGCCTATCGGTGTTCACTCAATCAAAAACAAAGCACCTAAAGTCATCCCATATGTAAGCAAATATCCTGTGAAGGGATAGAGGATCATATTATTTATCTTCTTCATTTTCCTTTTGTAGTAGTCAGGGGCAAGGCAGGGTGAAAATTAAATTAATTAAGCAGTAGCCCTTGTAACAGAGTATGGCCAGTGCCTTCCGTAATAGAAAAGTAAGAGCTTCACCACGCATGTACTGGACTGGTAACAGTAACGCAAGTCTGTGTCATCATGGCTTGTGTCTGTTTTTCTCGGGTGCAAGTTGAATGCGCTGGCTTTATGCCGGCTTCCACAAGTCTACATACCAATTTTGCTAAACAAGAGAGAAGAAGAAGACTGGGGTACTGTCAGAGTCTAATGTAGTGAGTCCATATAGTGTTAGTAGAATTCTTGAAACTCCCACTAATGTTAGAGCAGAGGCCGACGAAGTGGGAGGTTAGCTAGATACATGCCACAAATGTTATGTACTGTGCTTGCAAGTTGCTAGTGCTACTGTGACACAAGTTTCTTCTGAATTATTTTGTGTTAATCTTAAAGAGCATTGGTTACAGTATGTTTTTCTTTCTTCATACAGATACTCCTTCTAAACTAACAAGGAAGAAGTTGGCTAGAGGGGCCCGGCAACGGAAGCTGGAGGCAATTGTCGCCGAATATCGGCGGCTGGTGACCCAAGAGGAGGAGGATGACTCGCAGTCAACAACATCCACGACAGCTGCATCCTCCTCCGCTGCACCTCGGTCATACAGTCAGCGCAAACCTCCAGCAGTACAGAGCCATGGTCTGGCAGCCACCCGCCGCTGCCTAGCAGCAAAAACAACAGCTGCCCCCCACAGTACCTGCAAGTGCAAGGCTCGTGTGCACCGATTGACCCTGCGAGTGTCCAACCTTGAGCAGGAGGTGCCGAGGCTAAAAGCCCTGCTCAAGGACCTCTGGAGAGAGCAGCCTGACCACCTGGCCAAAGGACACCGCCGGCGGAAGTAGAGAGACTGTCCCTTGCCCCTTTTTTAAAGACTTTTGGGGGGGTGGGAATTGGGCATTGGGGTTTTTGGACTGGGGACATTGATTTCATGGACATTGTTTGGGGTTAGGGAGGGGGAGGGGGAGGGTCTTCTTGAGTGATAGTCTATTTTTGTTAGGGCTCAAATAATTATTTATTTAAACTTAAACGTAACATCCGCGTTTTTTTTGACTGCTTTGTGGGGGAGTCAGGGGGGGTTAACTGTATGTTTGTTTTCTTGAAACTTAACTGGCTGGTTAATTCAAATTGTCCAATCGCCACATATTTGTACAAAAGTGTCACTGACAGACTTAGTGAATTCGATTGTCCTACTACTTTACTAGTACTACCGTCAGTCTCTCCTCTCCTCCTACTCCATTATTTTTCCTCCCCCAAAATGCTTATCTTACCTGTGATTCTTGTTTGAGAATAGGGCTAGGCACAGAGCTGGGTGCATGGCAAATGGCGATTAATGTTGGCTATGGAATCCTGGACGGATGAAATGTCATCGTTGTAGTGGTAGTAGTAGTGGTACACACTGGCAGTAGCAGCATATGAAAAAAAGGAAATGAAACATTGAGTGGCCTGAGCGGAGCATTAGAACAGTACGATAGATAGTACAGTACCAAAGAACAGTGCCATAAATTGTAGCCTAAGCAATGCTAAAGTATTCAAAACATAAGTACTAGTTGCGTGGGGTATGGCTACTACAAGAAATAGTACTTAAGGTGAAGGACCCAGCAGCGTAAACATTCGTCACTTGTAGGAGGAGGATGTTGTTGATGATCAATCCACTTGATGGCGCACATGAAATTCTGATTTGATTTGCAAATACTCTTGGGTGTGTGTCAAGCAGAATACGAATAAGAATATATCCTCGGATTCCTTCAACAGCCTTAAAATTGATTTTCTGTTGCTTTGGCCTTATCCTCCCCAGCAAGTGTGTGGAAATATTGTTGTCATTTAGTCACACCACAATGAAAACCACACAGCCCGGGGGAAGAGGGTTAGGGTTTGAAAATTGGATGGGAATGGGGGTTTTTGGGAAAGTTTTGTGGAGAGAGGAAAAAACACAGCATGGACAAACTACAAATGAAGAAAAACAAATCTTTGGATATGAAGATATCCATAAATCTTTTAACCCCTTCGCTGCTAGACCTTTTCCCCTCCTGTGCTAAGCCTTTTTTGCCGATTTGGGGTAGTGCGCGCTTAGGCCCCTGTAACTTTTTGACCACATAAGGTATCCACCCCAAATTTGCGTCCTTTTCTTCCAACATCATGTGGATTCTAAAGGTGTCCAAAGTTTGTGGATTCCCTAGGAGGTGTCCCAGAAATTAAGCAAAATACAGTAACATTTTTGTTTTTTTCAGAAAAATTGGAATAATGGGTTGCAAATGAAAGCCTCTGGGTTTTTCCCTGCAAATGTTATTAAAAAAGAGTTTGTGGGGCTGAAATCAGCATGTTCCCAGATTTTAGGGAATGACAGTCTTTTGTCAGAGAACCAACATTTGTCACACAGTTTTGGCATTTTTCTGGGACATAGCCTATTTTTGCTTTTTTTAGTGCGTTCAACCTCCTTCCAGTTAATGGTAGAAATGAGTTTAAAAGCAATAATGGATTCTGAAAATCTATACATTTTCGGAAAGTAGACAAAATTCTGAATTGAGAAAGGGGTCATTTGTCTATCCATGAAGGTTTCTTTATAGAAACTAACACTTAAATTTTGGAAAAATTTAAAATTAGTTGAAAAAAACAGCCTTTTGTCTCAACGTTTTCACCTGTAACTTCTTCTAATTTTGACAGCTCTTTGAAAGCAATATATGGTTACATCCGTTTGACCTTCCTGGTTGTGGGGATATACAGGACTTGTAGTTTCGCCTAGAACCCGACGAACCCAGAGCCAAAAACTGAGCAGCAACTTGCAATGGTATTTTATTATGTACCGGGTATAGAGCAATTATTCTGGGAAAATGTATACATGGAAAAATCGGTATGAAAGACACCTATGTATTTTTGATTGGGTACAAATTATACAGTTTAGAAACAGTATATATTACCACATTTTCAAAATTGGGAATACTCATACTAGCATGAGAATTATTGGTCATTTTTCAAAATGATTTTTTTTTTACACATTGTCTTTCATTTTGAAGGGAGAAATGCCTGAAAACTCAATAGGTAATTACAGTTGATTTACAAATCTGAATAACCCTAAGCCTCTCGATAAAAATGGTACCTCACTTGTGTGGGTCGGCCTTGTGCCTGCGACAGAAAATGGGGCAAAATGCAATGGGGTCATACCTCAATTTCGCAGATAAAAATTGACCCTTTTTTGGCAAAGTGCCTAGCTGTAGTTTTTACACCCTAGCTCTGCCGGCATCTAGGGAAACCTAGCAAAGCTATACATTTTTGAAAAGTAGACACCCTGGGGAATCCATGATGGGGTGACTTGACTGCCTCTCACCAGGTTCTGTTACCCAGAATTCCTTGCAAACCTAAAAAAGTGTACCTAAAAACAAATTTTTCCTGAATTTCTGTGGTGGAAAGTTCTGGAATCTGCGTGGATCCACAAATTTCCTTCAATCCTGCGTTCCCCAAAGTCTTCCAAGAAAAACTGGTACCCCACTTGTGTGGGTCGGCCTAGTGCCTGCGACAGGAAACGGCGCAAAACGCAACGTGGTCACACCTCAATTTCGCAGGGAAAAATGACAATGTTTTGGCAAAGTGACTAGCCGTAGTTTTTTAACCCTAGCTCTGCTGGAACCTAGGGAAACCTAGCAAACCTATACATTTTTGAAAAGTAGACACCCAGGGAAATTCAGAATGGGGTGACTCAACTGCCTCCCACCAGGTTCTGTTACCCAGAATCCCTTGTAAACCAAAAAAAATTTACAAAAAAACGCATTTTCCTCACATTTCTATGGTGGAAAGTTCTGGAATCTGCGTGGATCAACACATTTCCACCCACCCCACATTTCCCAAAGTCTTCTGAGAAAAATGGTACCTCACTTGCGTGGGTCTGCCTAGTGCCTGCGTCAGGAAACGGCATAAAACGCAACGTGGTCGCACCTCAATTTCACAGTGAAAAATGGGCCTTTTTTGGCAAAGTGCCTACCTGACGTTTTTTAACCCTAGCTCTGCCGGCACATAGGGAAACCTAGCAAACCTATACAAACTAGACACCCAGGGGAATTTAGGATGGGGTGACTCAACTGCCTCCCACCAGGTTCTGCTAGCCAGAATCCCTTGCAAATCTAAACAATTGACAAAAAAAAAATACTCACATTTCTGTGGTGGAAAGTTCTGGAATCTGCGTGGATAAACAAATTTCCTCCCACCCAGAGTTCCCCCAGGTCTCCCGATAAAAATGGTACCTCACTTGCATGGGTGGCTCAAGGACCTGCAACAGGCAAGGGCCCAAAACCTAATGAGACGACATCAAAATTACCTATCACAAAGCAACCTGGTTTTGTAAGGGGGTTCCCATGAGTTTTTGGCCCGGGGCTCGGGGGCCATCTAGGGAAACCTACGTAACCCATACATTTCTGGAAACTAGACACCCGGGGGAGTCCAGAGAGGTATGGCTTGTGTGGGTCTCTCATCATTCTCCTACCCAGAATCCACCGCAAACTCAAATTCCGCAAAAAAAATCGCTTTTGACTCACATTTCTGTGTGGTAAATTTGTTGAATCTGCGTGGATCCTCAAATTTCCTCCCACCCAGTGTTCCCCCAGATTTCTCGATAAAAATGGTACCTCACTTGCGTGGGTAGGCATAGTGGCTGCTATTGGAAAAGGCCCAAATCGTGAGTGGAGACTTAAGGCCTTAAGGCTACGGTTCTCCAACTGGCGCCCAACGTGGGGCGACTTCAACGGTAGCAGTTGAGCCCGAGGGTCGTTAGGAGCCCCGCAAGAAAATTCCGGAGGAAGCGCACCACGTGATCGACCCCTGTATGTTGGAAGTGGACCGACGGTCTTTGACAGAGCGGCTACTCCTCTCCGACGGCAGCTGACGACTGCTGCCCTGACTGTCGCCCTTCCTTGGACCCTTCTGATGATGTTTGGTAAAGCGAGACGATAGTCGGACCTTCGCTGGTGTAGGACGATCCTTAGTTAAGTAATTGGTGGGTCGCTCCCACAAACACTTTGTTTTGTTTTGTTTCTTTTTGGGTTTTCATTCAGGTATTGCAATACCCGAAGCCAAGGGGTAAGTACGTTTATACTGTTTCATTGATTTGCACCCCTTGTTGTTTGTGAACAGTCTAGAGAAGTAACGATGCCTGGACTGAGTAAGTTCAAAAGAATTTGTTGTTTAGGTTGTACGAGGGATTCCCAGTTGGAGGAATCATGTCCGATCCCTCCAGTTGGAACTCCCACTTATGAGCTCTATTCGAAACATGGTATTGGTCCCATTACCTTTAACGAGACATGGGTTTGATACACGAAAAATAGTGGAGTTTTGAGATGGCCCCAAAATGGTAGTTTTGATCCCGCCATACTAAATAATTTGGAAACGATTCTGTTTAGAAGAAAAGCCCGGCCGGCAATGTTTGACTCTTTTCGCCTTTGGCGTAAGGAAGCCAAACAGAAGGAAATTAAACAAGCGAAAAAGGATAAGAAAGCGCAAAACATGTCAATTATAGAGGCTGCTCAGCAGTTTAAAAATAATGAAGTAGATGGTACGAATGAGAAACTAGAGAGACAACATCGCATGGCAATAGATAGATGCTATCCGATGCTGCCTACTTTCTCGTCAGATAAAAGTAAGGAATTAGAAGAAGATTCCCTAATGTCTTGTTTATTGAATTCACCTCCGCCCTATGCCCAAAATCCTAATGCACCTCTGTTACCCCCCTTCTATTGCTCAACCAATGGTTGCTCAATTGCCGATTGTCCGGCAACCAGCTCAGCCTATTGATGCTTCCTTGCCTGCCTCTGCTCCGTCTTTACTGCCTGTAATTCAGCCCCCACCTCCTCTCCAATCCCCCGCTCTTGTTACTCAGTCGTCTATGTTCCAGTCCCCGTTGCCTTCTATGTCTGTACGGACTCCTGTTCTCTCAAGGGATTCCCCTACCTCACACAGCAGACTAGCAGACGCTGTTTCGAATTTCTTTTCTCCTCTTCTTGGGTCTTTGAACTTGTCTCCAGCTTTCTCTAGACAACAATCTCGTTGTCAACTTCCTCTCACGGATGAGAAAGTAGTTTTGGGTTCCCTAGCTTGTAAATGGATTAAGAATGGACTAGACTATAGTACAGGGGACATTATGAGTTCCTTGAGTTGTATACAGTTCCTTCGGATTCATTGAAATTACAAGCTGATTTTGATAAAGGTTTTATTGTAGGGCCACAAGTTGAAGAGGCGGTGAATAAACTAATTGCGTTCCGAACAATGTTTTTGTCCTTGTCCATTTCTGAGATTGATGCTTCCAAAAACAAAGGAATTAAGAATTATCCGATGTGTGAAGTTCCCCCAGTATGGAGGGAAGCGGTGATTGCTGTCCCTACTCATTTTCAGTGTATATGGGTTCACGAGCCCTGGAAAAGGTCTGAAGTATTGGCGCTTAAACAAACTCTTCCGGATCCTCGTGGATATTACAAGGAGTTGTCTCAAACAGTTGAGGCCTGTATTATGAATTTAGCCGATATTGATATGTTATTTGGAAATGCTGTTCCGTAAGCATTGTAGGCCCGGATTCGTAGGGAGAATCATGTTGGTGAATTAGGTGGTGATTGGGCTGCTATTAGAGCCGCTGACGCAAATCAAGTGGGTGGTGCGAAGCCTGAGGATCTGATTACGGCCCTACCAGGCAGAATAATTGAATTGATGAAAACTATGATGCCCGCGGTGCGAGTTAATTGGGATAAGCTGGCTGCATGCAAGCAAAAAAAAGACGAAAGCGTCTCGGATTTCTACACTCGTTTTGAAGAGACGTTTATTGATCATAGTGGTCAGGATTTGAGGGTAGAGGGTGGTCAGCGATTGTTTGTGGATAAGTTTGTATACAACTTGCTTCCCGAATTGTCAAATAATCTGAAGAGTTCTGAAAGTGCATGGGCTGTCTCTTCCCCTGCTAAAATACTGGCTACCGCAGAGTATTATGAAAATAGAGATAAGGAGGAGAAAGAGAAACAAGAGAAGAAAAATAAAGATTTGAAAACGAAGGTTCTTTTACAACAAGCTTTTTCTCCACGTTCTGCACAGCCTCAGTTTTCTCAACCCCCACAGTTTCAGAAAGTGCTCCAGACACCTGAGTACTTCGCACCAGGCCTTCGTTGGGTCCTAATCAATGTGCGTATTGTAGGGAAGAGGGACATTATAAGAATAGTTGTCCGGTTTTATTACAGCATAATAATGGGATGTCTGCTCCACGGGGTCATGGTACTGCCCAGACAGGATCTAGAGGTAGAGGACGAGGTGTGTCCTCTCAGGAGCAGCGTTCTTTTCCTACATCTACTACGAATTACTTTGATCAGCAGAGAGTTCAGTCCACGCAGTAGTATAATGACGATTATTGTGAAGAAAGGGCTGACGATTTTCAGATCGAATAGGACAGCCATGGTCGAAGTGAGGGAGTTGTTTCGATTCCAGTAGATCAAAATGGGCCATATGTCACTATCAATACTATGGGTGTTTCAGAACCGTTTCTTTTGGATACTGGTGCGATGAGAAGTTCTATTATGCATACTAAACTCCCTGGGGCACCTTTGTCTGGCTTAATAAATACTTCAGAAGGATTTTCTGGTGCCCCAGTCCGTAATCCGGTTTCTTGTCCCTTGCCCGTTTCGATTGGTCCATATGATTTGAATGCTCCACTTATTCTGACAACTGGTTGCGGCGAGAACTTGCTGGGTCTGGATTTATTGAAAAGGCTACATGAAACATTGTATTGTTCCCCTTCTGGTGTGCATCTGACATTGGGGAAGAACATGACATCTCCCATGTATTTGTCTCGAGACCAGTTCCCACCTGAGTTGCTTTCTCTTCCTGAAGTCTTTGGGCCACAGGCCCGAATGACGTGGGTTGTCTTGCAATTCCACCATATGTTGTCACTATTAAAGAGAATGTGAGAATGCCACGCATTCCCCAATACCGAATCTCTACTGATGGAGAGAGAGCACTTTTGGCTATTGTCGATGATTTTATTCAGAAGGGAGTGGTTGAAGAGACAAGAGGCAATGTTTGTAACAGCCCTGTTCTTCCGATCCTCAAAAGGACGCATCCTTCACAGCCTCCTGTTTATCGATTTGTTATTGACCTTAGAGAGGTTAACACAATAGTTGTACCACAGTTTCCTGTATTTCCAGACATTACAGCTTTGTTGACGATGATTCCTGCTTCGGCAGCTTGGTTTTCAGTCATAGACCTTAAGAATGCTTTCTTCAGCATTCCTATTGCTGAAGAAAGTAGGGACATCTTTGGTTTCTCTTTAGGTGGCCGAAGTTTTAGATTTATAAGAGCACCCCAAGGCTATTGCGAAAGTCCCTCTTTCTATAGCAAGGCTCTTAAGTCACAAATTGATGCTTTCTCTTTGCCCCCAGGTGCCACGCTTATTCAGTATGTGGATGATTTACTGGTGACTGCTGATACGGAAGATGTGTGTAAGAATGTGACTGTTGCGTTGTTGCATCATTTGTCTGCTTTACATCATAAGGTGTCTCCCTCTAAGCTGCAATATGCCCGCCAAGAAGTGACCTATTTAGGTCATCTCTTGTATAAAGGAGGGAAGGCATTCATGTGATTTCACAGATGTCTGTACCCACCACGCAGAGAGAAGTGCGTGCCTTCTTGAGTATCACTTCCTACTGTAGACAGTGGATTTCCAATTTTTCACTTTTAGCTAAACCACTGTTGATACTAACGTTGAAAGATACGCCACATCCGCTCCCTTGGACGGATGAATGTCAGAAAAGCTTTGTTGACCTACGTACTGCTCTGTGTTCTGCTCCAGTGTTGGGTACCCCAGATTATAGCAAGTCCTTTACACTGTACGTTCACGAGAGAGAGGGTTGCGCATTGTCAGTTTTGACACAGAAATTTGGAGATAAGCAGAGGCCATGTGCCTATTTCTCCGCTACACTAGACCCAGTAGCTAAAGCTTTGCCCAGTTGTCTCAGAGCTACGGCAGCTGCGGCGATATCTATTAGACAGTCGGCCGGATTAGTGTTGGATAACACACTCATTGTTATGGTTCCACATACAGTGGATACCCTGTTGAATAGGACAAGAACACAGCACCTTACGAGTGCTCGTTTGTCTGGATATGAGCCGACACTTCTAGCGAGTCATGTACATATCGAAAGATGTAATACGTTAAATCCCGCTACATTGTTGCCACTCACAGAAGAAAAAGACGCTCAGGAAAAGCATGATTGTTTTCTCCGAACGGAAGAAGAAATTGGATTGATTTAAAGGCCCGGATGGGATCCTGTGGGTGGACGGTTCTTGTTTTAAGCTTCCAAATGGGGAGACTACTTCTGCTTATGCTGTTACCACCTTATGCACAATTGTTGAGACAGCACGTATTGGACATAATTCAGCCCAAGCAGCTGAATTGATAGCCTTGACTAGAGCGTGTGTGTTGTCAAAGGGAAAGAGAGTGAATGTGTATACAGATAGTCAGTATGATTTTGGCGTTGCACATAGTTTTGGTAATCTATGGAGGGAGAGAGGATTTTTTACCTCTCACGGAACAAAGATCCAACATGGTGAGTTAGTGACTGATCTTCTTGAGTCACTTACCTTACCTGCACAGATAGCGATCATAAAGTGCAGCGCACATAAGAAAGTCACAGACGACGTGGGTCGCGGAAATGCATTTGCAGATAAGGTAGCAAGAACTACAGCTACAGATACTGCTAGTCGAATGTATGTGGCAGGTCCTGCAAACTGGGTTAGGGAAATTGGAATGTGTGAAGATACGATTGAGAGTGTGAAAACGATTCAAGGAGAGGCTACTGAGAAGGAATTGAAAATGTGGAAGGAAAGTACGGGAATGTTAGACTCGACGGGTTGTTGAACAGAATTGTCGGAACATCAGCGATGGTTATTACGGGATGCTTATGTGCTGCCGGTTGTTACTATGGCTCATGGTCCAGCTCACATTAGTGCGAAAGGCATTTGTAAGCTGTTGGCCCCTGTCTGGCAGAATGAAGGAATTCTGAAATGTGCAGAGAATGTGGTTAAGCATTGTATTGTTTGTTTAATGCATAACCCAGGAAAGGGTACCCCAACTCCGGCAGGTCATTTTGCTCCTCCGTCATATCCTTTTGAGGTGTTGTAGATCGATTACATTCATATGGATCGATGTAACAACCTTATGTATGTTCTGGTGGTGGTATGTGCCTTTTCCCGCTGGATAGAGACCTACCCCTTGAAAGATAACACTGCTCTGTCAACTGCTAAAGTGTTGCTTAAGGAGTTCTTCCCCAGGTTTGTTTTGCCGCGAATTGTGTGGAGTGACAATGGAAGTGAATTTGTGGGTCAAATCATGCAGAAAGTCTGTTCTGGTCTTGGTATTAGACAGAAGTTCCATGCGGCAAACCATCCACAGTCAGCGGGTTTGGTTGAGTGTTATAATGGTACACTCAAGCTTAAACTAGCTAAGATTCAAGCCAGCACGGGTCTTGCTTGGCCAGACGCCTTGCCCTTAGCTCTCTTGTCAACCAGGACTACTGTACACTCTCGTATGGGACTTAGCCCATATGAAGTGGTATTCGGACGCCCAGCCAATATTTGGGGTGTCCCTCGTCCCAAGAAATACTCTGACATACCATATCCTTTGTTAATTGATTATTTGCATGACTTGACTACTAAATTAAGTATTATTCGTCAACAGGTACAGAGTGCTTTGCCAGAGGCCTCCACAGACCCGGGAAACACCATCTTGCCCGGTGACTGGGTCTGCGTCAAAAAATTTTAACGTACCAAGAATCTGGAGCCCCGTTGGTCCACACCTACGCAAGTCCTGCTTGTCACCCGCACAGCTGTGAAGGTGGTCGGCAAACGAAACTGGGTGCATGGTGTGCACTGCAAGAAGGTGCCATTGCCATTACCCTTCGACCAGTGGATTCGCAGTGGTGTAAGGGAATTGGACACTGCAGCGGTTCCTTGTTTTGTGCCTTTCAGTGATGCTCAAATTTATGGGACTATATTCTTCAAGCAGCTGTGCCTGCGCATCTTCGAATAGACACTGTAAATCCAAAAACCCTGTTTAAGGACCAGGCGGTGGCAAGAAAAACTCGCTACAACCTGAGGTCGAGAACTGGCCAAAAGAACTGAACACTTTGTAAATTTTTTTTCTTATGGCTCAGAGACATTTTTTTATGATATTTAGTATTAGATGTGCCATCCGTCTCCGTCGCAGGGTCACGGTAGGAGACTCAGGCTGTAACCTGGTTTTTGTTCTTTTTAGTAGGTGGCTAGTGCCTCAGGATATACAGAAGTACGTAGCTGAGTGATTGAGGAAGATTGCCGTGAGCGACATTTTTTTTTATAAAGATGGATGGTACTACAACCATAGGTAGGGAAAATAGGAAGCAGGAAATGAGATTGAAATATTGTACATTATTGCGTAGTCGATTTGGCGTAACTTTGTGTATTTTCATGTTTTTGTGTATTTTAATAGCTTGCATAGGTTGGTTAGTTCATGTTCTACACCCGAGAAATGTGGCTATCTCTACAACTTCTTTGCCCTCTCGTCTTTCTGTCTTTTCACATAAAATGCATACTTTACCCCCTCATGAACAGATAAGGAGAGCTGAATATATGAATAATACGTTTATTCAATTGTTGCACCAACACCTGTTGGCTATTAATATGACTGACTGTTGGGTATGCGGTCTTATGCCACACAATACATGAAAGGGGATGCCATATTTGGTTCTTCCCTTCTCATATGAAGGTTCAGCTTGGGCTTACCTGACTATGTTTTCAGCCGCATAGCACAACAGACTTCGAAGCCCTGTAAAAACTTCTGGGAATGGATTGGATTTCAGCCATAGCTCTTTGATAAAAGGTATAGTGACGATGGCTAAGATTGTAGAGAAGAGTAAGATTCCGTTAGATGAGAAGGAAGCTTATGAAGGATGGAATGTTACCCACTATGTTTCTATCTTTGGTGACAAAACTAGAAAGGGTGAGTCTTCTCCTGTATGGACTGTACCCCATCATGGTAATATTTGTCTCCAAATCAACAGTAAGAAAACTGACGTCAAGCAGAATTGTTTGCACAACTACATTTTCTCGTCCCCTGATTTCCCTCCGTTGGTTCTGTCTCAAGGAACCTATTTTGTCTGTAAAGATAGAGCTTACACATGGCTCCCTTCCAACTTTTCTGGAATCTGTTATATAGCTTTCCTTCTTCCCCTTACATATACGGCTCCGTCAGACCACCACAGAGTTAGATATAGCCGTAGTATATTTGATGTCAAGGACACGGCAAAACAAGAGAGAGGAGACTTCCTTAAAGGATTCCTTCCCTTTTGGGGCCCGATGGTCAACAGCAGAAACATCAGGCAATTGGTGCGAGTGGTTGAGACCACTATTAATGTTACTGCAGGTGCAATAGGTAACATTATAGCCGAGCTTCAGGCTGACCGTCTTATGACGTTGCAAAATCGAATTGCGCTAGATGTGATCCTAGCAGACCGAGGAGGCGTATGTAAATTGATCGGGTCTAGCTGCTGCATTTATATTCCAGACAATGCTCCGGCATTATACCAAGCCATTTCCAAATTGCATACCATCTCCGAGTCGATTCATCAAGACGAAGGGGATTGGTCCTTTATGGGATGGTTTTGGGGACTATTGTCAACTTGGGGATGGAAGATCCTAACGTTCCTTGGAGCAATTTTGGCCGTCATATTCTCTTGTTGTCTGTGTGTTCAGTGTGGTCCCGCAGTATGTGGCCTGCTGGCTACTTTATGCGTTCCACGTCCTGCGACTCAGAGGACAGAGAATATTAGGATGATGGTACAGCGGCAGCTTGAGTATTTTATGAACATCAATGCTGATTCTGACTCAGATTAACATGAGTTGAGTTGTTTTTTGCCTGAGTAATGGCAAAAGGAGGGCCTGAGGTTCTGTAAATTACGAATTCGTTCGTGCTCAGCCTCCATTTTGTAGTCGCCGCCATTTTGTTGCCCTCACTCAGGCAGCACGGCGAACGCGATGTTTTTGTCGATTCTGCATTTACGTGTCAGGTGGCTTCTTTGCCTGTGTTTACTAACTAGTGTCAGGGTCTGGCCGAGTACACTAATTCCTGTCTGAGCTGAATAATCCCCGTCCGGACTATTTATTGGTTCACACCATTCTTTCCTCCGAGTTATCTTATCTGCTATCCTTCGCAACATGTCTCTTGTATTCTCCAGTTTCACGATTGTCCTTCCACAACATGCAGCTGTGTTTTCTCTACTCGTAAATTGGATTGTGTGGATTCACTTGTAATTTACTCAAGAGGTCGAGTGACAAACATAACTGGGAAACTTGAGTTGCATTAGACTTAAAGTATTGTTTATAACGTTTACCCATTTCTCATTCTCTTGTGTGATTGCATTTTGCATTGTATTATACCATATATAAACCTGTGCGCCACAGAGTTAAGTGGCAGTCTCTTTTGAACCTCGTTTTTACCAACGACTTCTAAGACCACTGTACTAGCTGCAGCTAATAAATACTATCTTCTACTCCAGAGGAAGAGTCCGTGTCTCTGTTTCTGACCCTGCGCTGCCGAGCCTTAAAGCTACGGTTCTCCAGGGCCTCACCTGCCTGGACTGCACGAACCCCTGGGGAGTTGTGGCGGGCACTCGAGATCTACCAGACAGGCGCCGCCATCTTGAGGCCCGAGCCCAAACACACTCTGGGGATTGACGCTGTGGATTGTGAAGCGGGGGCGCGTGGATGGGACAGAGAAAGCCTCCCCCCTGTTTTGCGCCCTGACATAGGCTGCCTGTGAGGGTGGTCAGCGCAGATTGGAACACTCCTCCTGCCCCGGGTGACCCCCACACCTCGGCTGAGCTTGCCTTGGTGGGGCTTGGTGATGAGCTGCGGTGCTTGGGAGGGTAAGGCAGTGACTACATAACAACGCCTAGGACACAGAGACAACCCCTTTTGACCGGGTGGATTGCGGGCAGCACCCGGGGAAGGGACAGTTCACGGGCATTGGGCCGGTGGTGCAACCCGGGACTACCTCGCAAGACCCCTGTCCTACACTTGTGCCGATTCCTTGCTTGGGGACTGGAGAGGTGACTACTGTGTGGCGGGGAGGAGTCGATGCCTCTATAGCGGTCCCCTGATTTAGCTGGACCCGGGGGGTTGGGCACCGACGGAGTTACCTAGAGCTGTTAACCCACTGGCCTCTCCTCCGCTCCCTATTAGCTAGACCTCTTGGAGCGTGGGGTGGCATCGGGTAATCTCCAAGTGTGTGGCTGTAGGCTGGGCAAAGTACTCTGATGGACCACTGCGACGGCGCTGGCGATGACACGCTCCAAGGGGGGCAAGGCTGGACCGGCGGAGGCCTCCAGGGACAACTCAGTGGTGGCAATGTGGGGTAAGGCCGGGACAACAGCACCCATCGAGGGGTCATCACAGGCTACTGGAGATGCGCTGCCAGTGACCCAGGCTTTCATGACCTCCTTTATGTCGGAACTCAAGTTGGAAATAGGTTCTCTGCGGTCGGAGGTCCACACATGTGTGAAGGAGCTGCGGAGAGAGGTGACCGACCTTGGCGACCGAGTGGACGGGCTAGAGAAGACGATGGACGCCCGTACGGAGGACCAGGAACAACTGTGGCAACGCCTGGCGGCGCTAGAGGAGCAGAACATTGAGCTGCAGCTCAAGCAGGAGAACCTCGAAAAACGAAGCCGCCGGAATAACCTCCGCATTAGGGGGGTCCCTGCTGGAGCGGAAGGGAAGGACATTACGGCCTACGTGGCGCAGCTCCTCCACGAGGTGTGGGGGGATGAGGAAGCTACGGGCCCTCAGCATCACCTATCAGTGGGGGCACCCCTTTGCCCTTATCTTCCAGTGGGAGGGCCAGCGACGAATACTACAATCTTATAGGGAAGCGGCGCAACTGCTTGGGTTGCCAGAATCGCCGACACATAGTCCCTCCCGACAATGGCGTCAAGAAAGGATTCCGGCTAGACCATCCTGGAATACAGTACAGCGACGCCGCCGATCGCCTCCAGTGGAGGAAGCATCTGCCTCACAGGCCAAGCAAGATATAATAGCACATATTAAATCCCTCGAAGGCGACAGAGAGGGCTCTCCGCTGCATCCATCCATCCCGTGAACATCCGACCAGCAGTATGTTGTACATGAGTGCCTGTGCTCCGCTGGGTGGTGACTTCCCCCCTCATGAGTCTACCCTGGAATCTTCACCCTACTTACCGGCCCCAGACTACGTATTGGGAGGCGGGGGTACCAGGGCCCTGGTGACAATACCTCTAACATCGCCTTTAGACCCCCCCAGGCTGTCCCCTAGGCAGTGATGTCTCGAAGTGCATCTAAACCCTTGGGTAGAGGGTGCCTTGTGATTGGGACAGTGTGAGGTAGCCCTGTTGGCCTTTGGTGGCTTCTGCTATCTGTTGGCCTGGTTGGCCGCTATTGGAATCTTTACTCTTCTGCTCTTATTCAGATTTTTTTATACCTCTTTCTCTCTTTTGCTTTTCCTCTTCGGTGTGCAGTGGGGAGGGGACCAGGTGGGGACAGCTCCCTGGCAGGGTGGATGCGGGGGAGCCTCTTTTGCCTATATCACCTTACAGAGGCGGGGTGGGGGACACGAGCAGGCCCTACATATTATGACACATGACTGCATGCGCACCGAAGCCCCTGAAAATTCTGACCCTCAATGTTAAGGGCTTAAATTCCCCTAACAAACGGAAACAAACATGGCGCTACCTCCTCCAGCAAGACCCTGACTTAATATTCCTACAGGAAATCCACTTGCTGCGCGCGGACACGAAGCGCATGGCGCACCCTAAATATCCTCTCCAGTTTTGGGCTACAGCTGACTCTAAAACAGCTGGGGTGGCAATACTGTGCAGGAGTGGCTTCAGGCGGGAAGAATCTGGGCTTGTCAGGGATGGCAATGGCCGCTTCCTTAAGGTCACGGTTAAGTTGGGACGGCGACAGTTTAAGATAGATACCTCCACACACTTTTACGGGACCAGATCGCGTGTGAGGACTTGTCTCTAATATTAGGAGTTTGGGACCCGGACCTAGATCGCAGCGAAACCTCATTTAGTGGCACCAGGACTATGTCCGCTGCCCTGTGCGCTCAGATAGCGGACATGGGACTAGTAGATGCATGGCGCTATCAAAATCCAGGGCTGAGGGACTACTCGTTCTACTCCCACGCACACAGATCGTACTCTCACATAGACCTCCTGTTTATCTCGCATGACCTGTTGCGGGACGTGCTGGGGGCCTCTATGTCGGGCATCTCATTGTCTGATCATGTCCATATCGAACTGCTACGAAGGGATCCGAACGCTTGTCCTGCTCGGGAGACGCGCTGGCGCCTACCACCAAGTGTCCTTCGGGACTCGACTGATGTGGAAAGCATCCGAGACGCTATTGACTCTTATTTTATTAATAATGACATCCCGGAAACGCCATTCCCTGTGATATGGGACGCCTTTAAGGCCACTATACTTCGCTATCGATCGCAAGGAGGCACGAAGCTAGCAAGCTGGAAGACAGCCTGACGAAGGAGATAAAACAGGCCGAAAAACACAATCACATGCACTCCTCGTTGGAAACCAGGAGGCGCCTCGCCACTCTGCGAGGACAACTTAAACTACTACGCACCAATAAGGCGGAGCACTCTCTTCTGGCGTTGAAGCAGAGGTACTTTGAGGGGGGGACAAAATAGGTCGCTTACTGGCGGGGAGGCTGAGAGTTCGGGCGGCCAAGGCCCATACAGCCAATGTCCGGCTTCCAGGCAGGAATAGGGCCGTTTCGGAGAGAGACAAGCGTGAAGCATTTCAAAGATACTATGCTGCCTCATACCAGAGGGAACCCCCCGGGCGGAAGAGGTTGAGGCCGTCCTGAAGGGTTATGAAGGGACACCGCTATCCCCAACGTGTGTGAAGGATCTGGAGGGTCCCATCTTTGAAGAGGAAATAACAGCAGCAATGAAGCACCTTCCTTTAGGGAAGACACCGGGACCGGATGATCTGCCCTTGTCCTTTTAACGCATGTTTCAGTCCCAACTCCGACCCCACCTTCTGAGGATGTTTAACTCCTTTACGGATAGCGTAGGGCCATCCTCTGATATGGGTATGGCAGAGATTGCATTGATACCGAAGCTTGGGAAGGACCCCGCGCTCTGCGTGTCCTACCGCCCTATAGCTCTACTGAATACTGAATACTGAATACGGACCTTAAAATATACACCAAACTCCTCGCGTTGCACATAGTTTTGGTAATCTATGGAGGGAGAGAGGATTTTTTACCTCTCACGGAACAAAGATCCAACATGGTGAGTTAGTGACTGATCTTCTTGAGTCACTTACCTTACCTGCACAGATAGCGATCATAAAGTGCAGCGCACATAAGAAAGTCACAGACGACGTGGGTCGCGGAAATGCATTTGCAGATAAGGTAGCAAGAACTACAGCTACAGATACTGCTAGTCGAATGTATGTGGCGGGTCCTGCAAACTGGGTTAGGGAAATTGGAATGTGTGAAGATACGATTGAGAGTGTGAAAACGATTCAAGGAGAGGCTACTGAGAAGGAATTGAAAATGTGGAAGGAAAGTACGGGAATGTTAGACTCGACGGGTTGTTGAACAGAATTGTCGGAACATCAGCGATGGTTATTACCGGATGCTTATGTGCTGCCGGTTGTTACTATGGCTCATGGTCCAGCTCACATTAGTGCGAAAGGCATTTGTAAGCTGTTGGCCCCTGTCTGGCAGAATGAAGGAATTCTGAAATGTGCAGAGAATGTGGTTAAGCATTGTATTGTTTGTTTAATGCATAACCCAGGAAAGGGTACCCCAACTCCGGCAGGTCATTTTGCTCCTCCGTCATATCCTTTTGAGGTGTTGTAGATCGATTACATTCATATGGATCGATGTAACAACCTTATGTATGTTCTGGTGGTGGTATGTGCCTTTTCCCGCTGGATAGAGACCTACCCCTTGAAAGATAACACTGCTCTGTCAACTGCTAAAGTGTTGCTTAAGGAGTTCTTCCCCAGGTTTGTTTTGCCGCGAATTGTGTGGAGTGACAATGGAAGTGAATTTGTGGGTCAAATCATGCAGAAAGTCTGTTCTGGTCTTGGTATTAGACAGAAGTTCCATGCGGCAAACCATCCACAGTCAGCGGGTTTGGTTGAGTGTTATAATGGTACACTCAAGCTTAAACTAGCTAAGATTCAAGCCAGCACGGGTCTTGCTTGGCCAGACGCCTTGCCCTTAGCTCTCTTGTCAACCAGGACTACTGTACACTCTCGTATGGGACTTAGCCCATATGAAGTGGTATTCGGACGCCCAGCCAATATTTGGGGTGTCCCTCGTCCCAAGAAATACTCTGACATACCATATCCTTTGTTAATTGATTATTTGCATGACTTGACTACTAAATTAAGTATTATTCGTCAACAGGTACTGAGTGCTTTGCCAGAGGCCTCCACAGACCCGGGAAACACCATCTTGCCCGGTGACTGGGTCTGCGTCAAAAAATTTTAACGTACCAAGAATCTGGAGCCCCGTTGGTCCACACCTACGCAAGTCCTGCTTGTCACCCGCACAGCTGTGAAGGTGGTCGGCAAACGAAACTGGGTGCATGGTGTGCACTGCAAGAAGGTGCCATTGCCATTACCCTTCGACCAGTGGATTCGCAGTGGTGTAAGGGAATTGGACACTGCAGCGGTTCCTTGTTTTGTGCCTTTCAGTGATGCTCAAATTTATGGGACTATATTCTTCAAGCAGCTGTGCCTGCGCATCTTCGAATAGACACTATAAATCCAAAAACCCTGTTTAAGGACCAGACGGTGCCAAGAAAAACTCGCTACAACCTGAGGTCGAGAACTGGCCAAAAGAACTGAACACTTTGTACATTTTTTTTCTTATGGCTCAGAGACATTTTTTTATGATATTTAGTATTAGATGTGCCATCCGTCTCCATCGCAGGGTCACGGTAGGAGACTCAGGCTGTAACCTGGTTTTTGTTCTTTTTAGTAGGTGGCTAGTGCCTCAGGATATACAGAAGTACGTAGCTGAGTGATTGAGGAAGATTGCCGTGAGCGACATGTTTTTTTTATAAAGATGGATGGTACTACAACCATAGGTAGGGAAAATAGGAAGCAGGAAATGAGATTGAAATATTGTACATTATTGCGTAGTCGATTTGGCGTAACTTTGTGTATTTTCATGTTTTTGTGTATTTTAATAGCTTGCATAGGTTGGTTAGTTCATGTTCTACACCCGAGAAATGTGGCTATCTCTACAACTTCTTTGCCCTCTCGTCTTTCTGTCTTTTCACATAAAATGCATACTTTACCCCCTCATGAACAGATAAGGAGAGCTGAATATATGAATAATACGTTTATTCAATTGTTGCACCAACACCAGTTGGCTATTAATATGACTGACTGTTGGGTATGCGGTCTTATGCCACACAATACATGAAAGGGGATGCCATATTTGGTTCTTCCCTTCTCATATGAAGGTTCAGCTTGGGCTTACCTGACTATGTTTTCGGCCTCATAGCACAACAGACTTCGAAGCCCTGTAAAAACTTCTGGGAATGGATTGGATTTCAGCCGTAGCTCTTTGATAAAAGGTATAGTGACGATGGCTAAGATTGTAGAGAAGAGTAAGATTCCGGTAGATGAGAAGGAAGCTTATGAAGGATGGAATGTTACCCACTATGTTTCTATCTTTGGTGACAAAACTAGAAAGGGTGAGTCTTCTCCTGTATGGACTGTACCCCATCATGGTAATATTTGTCTCCAAATCAACAGTAAGAAAACTGACGTCAAGCAGAATTGTTTGCACAACTACATTTTCTCGTCCCCTGATTTCCCTCCGTTGGTTCTGTCTCAAGGAACCTATTTTGTCTGTAAAGATAGAGCTTACACATGGCTCCCTTCCAACTTTTCTGGAATCTGTTATATAGCTTTCCTTCTTCCCCTTACATATACGGCTCCGTCAGACCACCACAGAGTTAGATATAGCCGAGGTATATTTGATGTCAAGGACACGGCAAAACAAGAGAGAGGAGACTTCCTTAAAGGATTCCTTCCCTTTTGGGGCCCGATGGTCAACAGCAGAAACATCAGGCAATTGGTGCGAGTGGTTGAGACCACTATTAATGTTACTGCAGGTGCAATAGGTAACATTATAGCAGAGCTTCAGGCTGACCGTCTTATGACGTTGCAAAATCGAATTGCGCTAGATGTGATCCTAGCAGACCGAGGAGGCGTCTGTAAATTGATCGGGTCTAGCTGCTGCATTTATATTCCAGACAATGCTCCGGCATTATACCAAGCCATTTCCAAATTGCTTACCATCTCCGAGTCGATTCATCAAGACGAAGGGGATTGGTCCTTTATGGGATGGTTTTGGGGACTATTGTCAACTTGGGGATGGAAGATCCTAACGTTCCTTGGAGCAATTTTGGCCGTCATATTCTCTTGTTGTCTGTGTGTTCAGTGTGGTCCCGCAGTATGTGGCCTGCTGGCTACTTTATGCGTTCCACGTCCTGCGACTCAGAGGACAGAGAATATTAGGATGATGGTACAGCGGCAGCTTGAGTATTTTATGAACATCAATGCTGATTCTGACTCAGATTAACATGAGTTGAGTTGTTTTTTGCCTGAGTAATGGCAAAAGGAGGGCCTGAGGTTCTGTAAATTACGAATTCGTTCGTGCTCAGCCTCCATTTTGTAGTCGCCGCCATTTTGTTGCCCTCACTGAGGCAGCGCGGCGAACGCGATGTTTTTGTCGATTCTGCATTTACGTGTCAGGTGGCTTCTTTGCCTGTGTTTACTAACTAGTGTCAGGGTCTGGCCGAGTACACTAATTCCTGTCTGAGCGGAATAATCCCCGTCCGGACTATTTATTGGTTCACACCATTCTTTCCTCCGAGTTATCTTATCTGCTATCCTTCGCAACATGTCTCTTGTATTCTCCAGTTTCACGATTGTCCTTCCACAACATGCAGCTGTGTTTTCTCTACTCGTAAATTGGATTGTGTGGATTCACTTGTAATTTACTCAAGAGGTCGAGTGACAAACATAACTGGGAAACTTGAGTTGCATTAGACTTAAAGTATTGTTTATAACGTTTACCCATTTCTCATTCTCTTGTGTGATTGCATTTTGCATTGTATTATACCATATATAAACCTGTGCGCCACAGAGTTAAGTGGCAGTCTCTTTTGAACCTCGTTTTTACCAACGACTTCTAAGACCACTGTACTAGCTGCAGCTAATAAATACTATCTTCTACGCCAGACGAAGAGTCCGTGTCTCTGTTTCTGACAAGGCAGGTGAATCCAGGGGATTTCAGGCGCACCCTGCGCTGCCGAGCCTTAAGGCTACGGTTCTCCAGGGCCTCACCTGCCTGGACTGCACGAACCCCTGGGGAGTTGTGGCGGGCACTCGAGATCTACCAGACAGGCGCCGCCATCTTGAGGCCCGAGCCCAGACACACTCTGGGGATTGACGCTGTGGATTGTGAAGCGGGGGCGCGTGGATGGGACAGAGAAATCCTCCCCCCCTTTTTGCGCCCTGACATAGGCTGCCTGTGAGGGTGGTCAGCGCAGATTGGAACACTCCTCCTGCCCCGGGTGACCCCCACACCTCGGCTGAGCTTGCCTTGGTGGGGCTTGGTGGTGAGCTGCGGTGCTTGGGAGGGTAAGGCAGTGACTACATAACAACGCCTAGGACACAGAGACAACCCCTTTTGACCGGGTGGATTGCGGGCAGCACCCGGGGAAGGGACAGTTCACGGGCATTGGGCCGGTGGTGCAACCCGGGACTACCTCGCAAGACCCCTGTCCTACACTTGTGCCGATTCCTTGCTTGGGGACTGGAGAGGTGACTACTGTGTGGCGGGGAGGAGTCGATGCCTCTATAGCGGTCCCCTGATTTAGCTGGACCCGGGGGGTTGGGCACCGACGGAGTTACCTGGAGCTGTTAACCCACTGGCCTCTCCTCCGCTCCCTATTAGCTAGACCTCTTGGAGCGTGGGGTGGCATCGGGTAATCTCCAAGTGTGTGGCTGTAGGCTGGGCAAAGTACTCTGATGGACCACTGCGACGGCGCTGGCGATGACACGCTCCAAGGGGGGCAAGGCTGGACCGGCGGAGGCCTCCAGGGACAACTCAGTGGTGGCAATGTGGGGTAAGGCCGGGACAACAGCACCCATCAAGGGGTCATCACAGGCTACTGGAGATGCGCTGCCAGTGACCCAGGCTTTCATGACCTCCTTTATGTCGGAACTCAAGTTGGAAATAGGTTCTCTGCGGTCGGAGGTCCACACATGTGTGAAGGAGCTGCGGAGAGAGGTGACCGACCTTGGCGACCGAGTGGACGGGCTAGAGAAGACGATGGACGCCCGTACGGAGGACCAGGAACAACTGTGGCAACGCCTGGCGGCGCTAGAGGAGCAGAACATTGAGCTGCAGCTCAAGCAGGAGAACCTCGAAAAACGAAGCCGCCGGAATAACCTCCGCATTAGGGGGGTCCCTGCTGGAGCGGAAGGGAAGGACATTACGGCCTACGTGGCGCAGCTCCTCCACGAGGTGTGGGGGGATGAGGAAGCTACGGGCCCTCAGCATCACCTATCAGTGGGGGCACCCCTTTGCCCTTATCTTCCAGTGGGAGGGCCAGCGACGAATACTACAATCTTATAGGGAAGCGGCGCAACTGCTTGGGTTGCCAGAATCGCCGACACATAGTCCCTCCCGACAATGGCGTCAAGAAAGGATTCCGGCTAGACCATCCTGGAATACAGTACAGCGACGCCGCCGATCGCCTCCAGTGGAGGAAGCATCTGCCTCACAGGCCAAGCAAGATATAATAGCACATATTAAATCCCTCGAAGGCGACAGAGAGGGCTCTCCGCTGCATCCATCCATCCCGTGAACATCCGACCAGCAGTATGTTGTACATGAGTGCCTGTGCTCCGCTGGGTGGTGACTTCCCCCCTCATGAGTCTACCCTGGAATCTTCACCCTACTTACCGGCCCCAGACTACGTATTGGGAGGCGGGGGTACCAGGGCCCTGGTGACAATACCTCTTACATCGCCTTTAGACCCCCCCAGGCTGTCCCCTAGGCAGTGATGTCTCGAAGTGCATCTAAACCCTTGGGTAGAGGGTGCCTTGTGATTCTGAGGATGTTTAACTCCTTTACGGATAGCGTAGGGCCATCCTCTGATATGGGTATGGCAGAGATTGCATTGATACCGAAGCTTGGGAAGGACCCCGCGCTCTGCGTGTCCTACCGCCCTATAGCTCTACTGAATACTGAATACTGAATACGGACCTTAAAATATACACCAAACTCCTCGCGAAGCGCCTCGATCCACATATGCCGGGCCTTGTAGATCCGGACAATGTGCGTAAGCTCGCAAACCTTGTGGGGAAGGTGCATCATTGGAAGATCCCGGCCTGCCTTCTGTCGCTGGATGCAGAGAAGTCCTTCGAACGGGTGGACTGGACCTTTCTACAGGTGATTCTGCAAAAATTTGGACTGGGTCCTAAGATGGTCACGAGGATCATGGCCCCGTATGTATGGCCACAGGCCAGGATTCGGGTTAACGGCACGCTGACGGCGCCGTTCTATATATGCAGTGGTACAAGGCAGGGGTGCCCACTGTGGCCCCTGCTGTTTGCTCTCACGGTGGAGCCCCTTGCAGAAATGATCCGGCAAGCTCCAGACATACATGGCATCACCCACGGCGGGCGAAACAACAAGGTGGCGCTTTTCGCAGACGACCTTATCCTCACCCTGACGCGTCCACTGGAATCCCTTCCGGCCCTGCATAGTGTGCTATGCCTCTATGAGGGCGCCTCTGGCGCCAAGATCAACCATGACTAGTCCTGGGCCCTTAATCTTACCATCCCGAATGAAGAATTGCCCGCTCTTAAAGATGCAGCACCCTACCAATGGGCTGAGCGCCATGTCCGCTATCTGGTTCTCCTGCTAACCCCCACCTTGGATACGTGGACATTGGTGAATTGGCGGGAGTGTCGGATGGCAGTCCTCGAGGATTTGCGCAGGTGGAGGCCTCTGATGCTGTCATGGCTGGGTAGACTGAACGCTGTTAAGATGTTGATTCTCCCCAAAATCCTGTATTTATTCCAATGCCTACCCACTCCGATCCCACTTCATTGCATACAAAGCCTACAAAGGGAACTTACATCTTTTATATGGGGTGGGAAAAAGCCCCGCTTCTCGCAAAAGCTCCTCATATCGCCGTGAGACAAGGGGGGTCTGGCCTGCCCTAACTTGGTGCATTACTACTGGGCCTCACACCTTCGCTTTGTGGTAGAGTGGGGAGTGACGGAAAACGAGAAGGGATGACTCCACATGGACAGGGAGGTGACGGGGAGAACCATCTGGGACCTACCATGGCTACATCGCATGGCCCGTCCCAGAAGTGCATATGTGGCAGTACCCACTAAAACAGTCTTGGACATATGGGACAATTTAGCCATGTCCAAAGGCCTCACCACGTTCCCATCCCCACACACCCCCATAGTCGGGAACCCACACTTCCCGCAGGCCCACAAATCCCGTGCCTTCGAGAAATGGACACAGGGCGACTGCAGGGTAAACTGTGACCTGTATGACGGGGCACACTCAAAACATTCAAGCACTGTCGGGAAGAATTCCGTATACCACGGGAAGCAAGATTGCAATACGCACAGCTGAGACACTGGGTCTCTGAAGAGGGTGTATCACAGGCGGCCACGCAAGAATTTACTCCCTTCGAAAAATTGGCGCGCTCCCTTGGGAAGCTAAAGGGACTGATCTCCCAGATTTATCACATCCTGCAACACCCGGCGAGCCCGCCATCTCATGCATATCAGCGGCAGTGGCAACTGGCGATAGGCGCAGACATTGAGCCCCCGCAGTGGGATAGACTCTGGCGAGACATCCCCAAGATATACCGGAGCATCCCGCAGAGGTAGAATGCTTACAAACTCTTGACCCAGTGGTACTACACACCTCAACGTCTTCATAAGATGTTTCCCGCGGTCTCTCCCTCGTGCTGGAGGTGTCAGTCTGCATCAGTGGACTTTCTCCATATCTGGTGGGGATGCCCAGTGTTGTCCATCTTCTGGAAGGAAGTCCTTAGTCACACAAAGAGGGTACTGGGGTTCCCCCTGCCTGAAGAAGTGAGCACGATCTTACTCAGCATTAAACCTGCCGGCCTTAAGGCACTTACACGTAGCGACTGGATCCTGACGCTCCAGATGCTGGGAGCTGCTAGGCAGCTCATAGCCCTATACTGGAAGAGGACCAAAGCTCCCCCCATAGCAACCTGGTTCGTAAGACTCTGGCATGTTATAACAATGGAATTTCTCACGGCGCGATTGCAAGCACGCGACACATGCTTCGGAGCTGTCTGGAAGCCCCTAGTTAGCTACCTCTGCAATATGGAACACGCGCGCCACATGCCCACCAGGCTTAGGACCCTGCGCCTCTTTGATGATGCTGTGACCCTGCCCAATCCCACTAGATTGCTGCCTTAGACACCTCTGGAACCGCAAGCAACACGTTGAGACCCTTCTCCTGTGCCCCCCCTCCCTGACACACGCCTCTTCTGCCTCTGCCACACTCTTTGCTACCTCTCCCTCTAGTACACATCTTTCTTCCTTTCTGTTCCCCCTATCAGATTCTTGGTTTCATATATGAAATAGGAGCCCCGTTGGGCTGCCTCTCATTGTTGGGCTAGTTACTAGATTGTCTTTTGTGATTTAATTTGTCAAATGGGCTACTTACAAATCCGACGAATGTCACTGCTTACAGCATCATACGCGGCCGGCCCCAGTGGGGTTGTAGGCAAAACGCTGTGTCCATCTTGTCTTTTTGTGCGGGGCCTTTGGCCTTACTGCTGTGCTATACTCTACGCGTCCGGCCCTTCATTGGGTTGTAGGCTTATCGCTGTGTTCTAATGCACTTGTTACGAACCCTGATATTTTGAAATAAAACAGACTTGAAAGTAAAAGAAAAAAATACTATTCCCACTCTAGAGAGAGCAACAGTAGGGAAAGTGTTGGATAGCGAAAGGGTACATATTACTATTCCCACTCCAGAGAGTGCAACAGAAGATAAAGCGTTGGATATCCTAGGGCAAAAAATTACTATTTCCACTCCAGCGAGTGCAACAGTAGGGAAAGTGTTGGATAGCAGAGGGTTAAAGTTAACATACTTATCAATTGAATAATTATTTAAATTAAAAGTGTTTTGATTAATTAATAATACATTCTTTATAAATAACAACTATTAAAAATTAATAAATACTTCATTGTGATTAAATTACTTCCCACTCTATTCCCCTATAAACCCACAACGCGCTCCTAAAAAAAATAAAACAATATAATTATCAAATAATTAAACATTATTTACCAATTAATAACTAATTAAGAAGACATTCATTATCAATACCAATAAATAAAATTAATAATTACTTAATCAAAATTACATTACTTCCCACCCTATTCCCCTATAAACCCACAACCTGCTCCTAAAAAAATAACACAATTAATATAAGTATCAATTAACCAATTAATACAAATTAATGATCAATTGATCATGAATTAGCAATACTTTAATTATCAAAACCAATAAGTAAAAATTAATAATTACTTACCTGTTAAAAAATATATATTTACCAATTAATTATTAATAATTAACAACCAATTAGTAGCTAATTAATAATAAATAAATTAACACAATTAATAATATAATATACATACATATTAATCAATACAATATATTAATTAATTACTTATAATTACACTTTTCCCACCCTACTCCCCTAAAAACCCACAACCTGCTACAGAACTAAAACGCAAAATGTACTTAAAAAATAATTAATAACTTCTAAAAAATGTATACATATATTCAAAAATAAATACAATACTTAAACAAAAATATAGAATAAATACATTTTAAATACATACAAAAATAAATAACACTAAGGTATTTTTACAAACAATATTACTGTCTTCGATATTAAATAACTCGATATTTCTTTCCTTACTGTCGATATTCTGGTCCGCGATATTCTTCCTTTCGATATTTTTGTACCTCGTTATTAAAAATTCGATAATACTATAGGTCGGAAAAAAAACCTTGATATTATGTCTGAATACCATTCATTAACAGATGAAGAAGGATCTTGACGTGGGGGCAATCATTGCCTGCGTTCTGCTTCTGGAGATTGTCATTCTGTTTATGATCCATCGCATAAGATTAGCTCATCGGTTTGGATTTGGATTAGTACCCATGTACTTTCACAACCTCGTAATGAGGTGCTTGTATGTCCAGTTATTTTTGGCTTTGTAATAAACCCACCAACTTGCAATTCGGAGTCCGTGATTCTTTAGAGTTATGTTCTTATAAATTGTGGTCCTGTTTAAATGAGTTATTTCTCGCTCTACACTTATCAGCAGGCAATAAAGGTCCATCGGCAATGAGTTACACAGTAATTTGGTAGGGAGGAACACGGCCCTTTCACACGTTTTCATTAGTGTTGTTTATTGTTATAAAATCAGATTTTCAATACTCTTCAATGCACAATGCAGTTTGGATCTTCGCTCTCAGCAGTTATAAATGATAGAATCTCATTTTCAGGAAGTTACCCCTCCTCTAGTTATGCTGTTGTCTCAGCTAGGTCTAATTATTTAATTAGGAATTGGGTAATCTTTTTTGACATCCCAAAGCCTAGTAAACTGACAGGAAGCAGCTTATAGGTGGCATCATTTTAATTGCTTTCACCACAGTAAGTGGAATATCGTGTTTTGTTTCCACTCTGTCTGATTCTATCTTACCAATTTCCCAGTACACGTTTTGAGGCCCACATATATGTAATAAAGTTGAGTGCCTGCTTGTGAATCGTAGATGTTTGCTGGGGTGGAATGTCTCTGGGGTAGGTATCGCCAAAGGCTATTAATCAAGTAGCATTAGTAACCTGGCAGACAAACCATTGCCCCAAGCCTTAATGCACTGCAAATGCAAACACCAGGCCTCATTTCCTAAAGGGCTGCTATTAACTGGGGGAATTCCTTTGAAAATCCTGGCTCTGAAGCTATGGATCAGTAAATCCACGCTCGATATCGCTGTTGTCGTCACTACTATATTTAGTACTGTCCCCTGGCACAGTTCAGCACCGCGACCTAGCAATACACAAGTCGAATTTGGCAACAGTTTATTTTTTTTGTAGCGAAAAATAGCCACTAATGACCTACTGCTGACTGACCGTTATGTTCGCTCTCTCACCTATTATGTTACTTTCTGATATCAGTGATGTAATTTTGAAGTATATGATCAGTTCATTTTACTCAGACAAGACAATGGGGCATATTAGCAAGAACATCGTCAAAATTATCGACGTTTTAGCGGCAGGAAACTGCCGCTAAAACGGCGAATATTTTAACGAGGTTCTTGCTAATATGCCCCCCTGTTAATAAAAAGTGGTAGATGCTTAAAGATTTGGTCAGGCCTTTTCTGGGGAATGTTGGTAGACAACTGCTTTTAATGTCACATATTCAGTGCAGCAGTACCAACATAATACTTCATTTATTTTAATCGACTCAAAATATGTTTCGTTCTAAGATCCATAGCAGTTCCTGGTGCTGCTTGTATTCATTGTATATCGCTGTACTCGCCATTTCCAGTCATTAAGTAACATATATTGACTTGAACATCCTTATCTTAAATTGGTAAATTCCTATAAACTGACAATTGTTGACAGAGTTGTATTTAGGTTATGAGGGCAGATTCTAAATTTAGGGACGCGCTATCTTAAACCATCGCAAGCATTAAGTGAGCAGCAAGACCTGCATAAGTCACATTTAGTCAAACTCCAAAAACGTATAAACACGTTCAGGTCTGTAGGGATTCAACAAACTGATAGCCCAGAATTCAAAAGAATCCGATTCGAAATGCCCCGAGCTATTCAAAGTCGATGGCTCATTAGGAGGTTCAGAACTGGGTCAGCAAGCGTTTCCTTCCTTGGTTTGCGGTGGATGTGGTAGCTGTAATCATTTCTGATTCGTGTTTGAAACACACTTTGCTACTTGTATCGGGAAATGGCGTCTTAACCAAAGGATTGCCATCTCTGAGGTTCGAAAAGTGTTTGTAACCTGTGCGTGATGAATACGTGTGTAATGGGCACCCATTATTTTTTTTTGAAGCTTCTGGTGATCTACGTCAAGCTGCCGGTATGCGGGATTATTTGAACATCCAAATGCCAACACGCAGGAACATTTCCTTTCAGACGTTTTCGTTCTTTATTCTCTACAAACAAACATAAGCTTTGGAATGGAGGGGAGGCCATCAGAAATCATTTTTCACCAGAAATATTTCATGTTGCAAACACCTTTCACCACCATATTATGAAAACAAGTTCCATGTGTGACAAGAATGCCTGTGCATAGTTGTTGTGTACTACAGAACTATGGGGCATATTATCAAGCAGGGCGTTAAAATTATCGCCGTTTTAGCGGCAGAAAAATGCTGCTAAAGCAGCGATAATGGGCTTGATAATATGCCCTGGAGAATTCCAATAGAAGCCCATGTTCACACCAGAACATGGGTTTCTATTGGAATTCACAAGGCCATATTAGCAGTTTTCTGCTAATATCGCCGCTAAAACGGCGATAATTGTAATGCCCTGCTTAATAATATGCTCTCATATTGCTGCGTAAATGCTAATGCACAACATAGTCATTGAGACCGATTCTTTTTCTGAGAGTAAACAGAACTGTGTCTTGCTCACTAACTGTGTCTCGCTCACTAACTTAGGCGTAATTTGGGTATGTAAACATTGTGACCACCACATCCTTATGCTGTAGGTTCAAGTACATTTAGTCGTTACGATTGTTCTCCCTCAAAGGGCGTGCAAAACTGTGTGCTACTGTTGCGTTTTTTCCTCTGAACCGTGCGATTCAAAAACCATTCTAGTCTCACACAGCACAGGATTGAGTGTTTGCGCTTGTTTTAAACCTATTTTACACTGAACCCGGCATATACTGACATGGACGGTGTTAGTACACCCGTATTTGCAGTTCTAAATACTTGTACAGAATTCTTTTCCATTATGTGCTTGAGATTGGAAATTGTTTTCAATCACAATTACATTTTCAATGAGCAGCTCTAGCTTTAACATTGTTATCAAGACCAGGACCGTTTATACAAACTGGAGGGGTTAACCCTGACAATAAATGCGATGAGATCTATTTTACACATGACGTTTTGAACAAACTGTTGTTATAGGTCTTTTTTGTGCTGTTTTATTATTCAGAAATTCTGGCCATTTTACAGTTCATAACAGACACTGAACAAACATAGGTGCATGGATATTGGAGGTGTTGAGAGTCACATAAAGGGATAGGCTTACTTCCTGCCTTTGATTGTACGTCTTTCTCCCTCTTTATCCTCAGAGCAGGGCCTCTTTTCCTGAGCTGTTGCCAGGTGAGGTAAGGTCCGGTCCTCGTGAATCACGGTTGAGCATCACTTGATATAAATATTGAACCAGGAAGCAGTTTTACGCATAATAAACGATGATAACATATGTACCATGTTCATAGAATTTTTTCTCCTTATATGTTTTGAGTTGGATGGTTTTTCATAGACATTCTCTTACAGCCACGGCCGGTGTTAAAGGTCAGGCTACCAACCAGATTAAAAGATCCTTAAGTATTGCCCGGCGGTGTCGCCTCCTAAACCCACGAGATATTAATCAATGAAGAGGCAGGCGCTGGAGACTGGAAGGCAGGAAACAAGGGTTTTTATTCTCTCCGGAGGAGAACACATCAGTTCGGACAGCAAGTATCGTCACGAGGTGCTCTAACCGCATCTCTGAGGCCTGGCCTCTTATACACAGCTTTATTGCTTTATTACATACAACACATTCTTGACAATGCTTTGATGTACGGAAGGACATTCTCGGAATCCCCACTCCAAGCCCGTTCCCACACACATATACAGTAGAAGTCCCCACCCCGGTCACAACAGGTGATGATTATCGCGCTGCGGGACATTCCGCCGATTCACGGAATGTGGGGGGGTTTGATCGGATCTCATAGGGAGGGGGCTTTGATCAACTCGAGGGTCCTTCAATGAGGGAAGCTTCCTACTGTACGGGGGGGGCAATAAACAGTATCGGCAGAGCTAGGTGTCGGCCTGGGAACGAGGAAGAC
This sequence comes from Lissotriton helveticus, assembly GCF_964261635.1. Lineage (NCBI taxonomy): Eukaryota > Metazoa > Chordata > Amphibia > Caudata > Salamandridae > Lissotriton > Lissotriton helveticus. Next base: position 734,529,138 of record NC_136063.1, on the reverse strand, counting down.
AAACGGGCACACAGGAAAAGGGGATTTGTATCAAAAAGGCCTGGGACCATGAAAGGAATGAAGGGAAGTGTCGCGCTGGGAACAGGATGGGGTTCCGAGGCAGAGCCGCGCAGAAGAGGGGTTTATGACCCAAGACATGTGAGAGTAGGGGGGGGGTTGTCAGCGCGCGGGGGGGTTGCCTGCGAGGTCGGGAGAGAGAGAGACGCTGGCTATCGGCGAGGGGCAGGGAGGCCATGGTGTACAAAATGGCTGCCGCTTACGCGCACGAATGGGCCCAAGGAGAGCAAGATGGTGCCGATAATGTTGACATTTTCAGTCTAACTTTTAACACCGGTGGTAGGTGTAACTGCAGGGTGGTGACGTAGGGAGGGGGAGGGGCAGGGTGGGAGGTTGTAATGTATGGATTACGGACTTTAACAGGTAAGTAAAAATATAAATAAATAAAACGAATTTCGTTGCGCGCGCTGCATCGCATTTGGTGATGCAGTGCCCGCAACAAAATTTGTTTTATTTATTTTTATGTTTACTTACCTGTTAAAGTCCGTAATCCATACATTACAACCCCCACTCTGCCCCTCCCCCTCCCTACATCACCACCCTGCAGTTACACCTACCACCGGCCGTGGCTGTTCTCTTTACAGATGCCACCAGCATCTGGTGATTTGTGGAGGATTTCTACGCCTGTAATTCAGGTTACCTAGTTGTATTCTTTCCACCTTGGTAGAATATTTAATATTTGTTTTTGTCTTCTGTTTTCTAAACACTTTATTCTTGTTCACAAACGCAGTAGCAATAGTATATGCAGTGGTCCTGAGGAAGGCCTTGGACTATCCTAACGTCCAATTGGCTGAAACATGTAGACTCAATATTCCCGGCAGTTATTTTGCTAAAACTGCTCTTGCACTGTTTTTACTTTGAATATCAGAAGATATTCATTAAAAATGTTTCTCTTTTGGTATTCAATTTTAAACTGCACTTATGACCATTTGTTATTTTTTGAACTGCACCCTTCACTCCGCAATTCTTGCTCATCATTCTGGACAGGCATTGTAGAGCTTCTTCTATCATATTGTAATTGAAAACATCCGCAAGCTCCATTCTGATAGACAGAAGATCATAGCCCTTGGTTACCTCAGTGTGTAACCAGGAGGAGATCTCAGATGATGAAGCATGTCACCTTGGTGAGTGTTGGGAATCGTCCTCCTTTTAGGATTTTCCCTAAATATCTTCTTGTTTCCTTCCCAGACCTTTGTCCATGAGATCATTACTACTCAATATTAAACTTGTGTAAGGCTACCTGGACCTTGTAGGCCTATGGATTTTTTCTTGTGTTAAACATATTTGTTGTGTATCATCTTTTTGTGGTCAAGATTGTTCCGTTATTTTTTGTATTGCTGTGTTTTTGTGCTGAATGTCGTATTTCGGGTTGACGGAAGCATTCATAACACACTGCAACATTCAAAGTTGTGGTAAAAGAAGGAAATGTAGTCTGCTGCTACAGTTGTGAGTTTTGGCCATCCACGTAAGGGATCATTGTATCAACAGAAACACCAGCCACCAAACACCTTTTGTCAGGAAGTTCATGGTAAACTCTGATGCTTTCAAAGCCAAACAAATGTAGCAGTAGAGGGGTTAGTCTAGGTCAGGTGAGCCACAAATATTGTTTAAACACTAATAGGCTCCTGTATGTGCAGAGTGTGGAAAAAGAGAGATAACTATCATATCGGGCAGGTGACTGTCCGACTGTGAGTCATCAGTCCCACCTGTCCTATTATGTTAGGACCACTGTGCAGGCTGTCGTAAAGTGCTCTTCTATACTGTGGCTTGTGCTGCAGCCCAGGAGAAGGGCCACAGCACAAACCACAATAGAAAAGGGCACTTGGTTCCAATCCGTGCCATGTGTGCAGGCACCATGTGGTGCCTGGTACACAGTACATGGATGTGTGCAAGGTACTACATGTGCCCCCAGGGCCAATTAGCAGTGGCCTATGGGGACATGACCCCTGCTTGGGGTAGCCCAAAGTACCTTTCAATCTGTTTTTCATGACAGTGGGACCACCATGAACAGGCAGTAAGAAAGGGATATCCTTATCCCTATGTTGGTGCCTGCGCAGACACCACCCCCATTGTAGGGCTAGGAATCCGAACTACATCCCATCGGGATCTTCGCATTGTGCAGCACATATAAAAACAGCAATATGCCATGCATGATTGTTTATGTGCAGGAAAGTGTGCCTTCCTGCACATAAACAATCATTTTAAAAATGACGAGTTGCAACTTCTATGTCTGCTGCACAAAGCAGCATACATACAAATTACAAATCACCATTTAAGATTGTTTATGTGTAGGAAGGGACACTTTCCTGCACATAAACAATCATTCCCCACAACGCAGGCCTCCTTGCACTATGGTGGAAGAGGGTCTGCGTTGGCACTAGACAGCTCAATCTAGCACCAGCGCAGGGGGAAACAAAGGGCTGCACTGTATTGTGCAGCCCTGCATTTCCAGAAGTGCTCTGTCACTTCTTTGTAAATATCCCCTGAGTTTGAAATTCATTTTGTCTCTCATTTAAAGTTGAACAGACCTACAGAACTTTGGGGCATATTAGCAAGGGTGTGCGTTAAATATTGCAATTCACGTTTAGCGCATATTTTTTATCGTTATCTATCGCTGGATCCTTTTAGAGAGATAGCGCGTTATTACCAACGTGTATCTCCAATGTAATAGAAAATCCAGCGATAGCGGCAAAATCCACCCAAAACACAAGTGAAACAGCAATAAAACTTTTATTGCTAACGTAAAGCTTGCTAATAGGCAGGGGGGGATTCAGCCTAAGTATCCACCTCCCATTGAGGATAATGGCTAAGGAATTTAGCAGGTGTAAAAATTCCTGCGATAACCCTGGTTAGCGCGACATTTTTCATCGCTAACCCAGGCCGGGTCCTCATTGCTAATAGGAGTTAGGCCTGTTAGCGGCTGTTTCCGGGGTCTTTTGGTCGGGAACGCCTACTTTGCATGTCATTAGCGATAAATATTGCTGACATGCAAAGCGGCCCCCAAAACAGTCGCTTTTGCCAGAAAGCTGTCGCTAACAGCTCTTAGCTACAGCTTGCTAATAGGACGAGTAAAATATTGCCGCTTTAGCGGCAAAAAGTGCAACTAAAGCGGCAAAGATGCCCTTGCTAATGTGCCCCTTTGAGTTTCCTGCCGGATCAGAGGCGAATGTTCAACAAAAGTGATGGCACCTTACAAGGTGATAGCACACTTACACAATGGCCTATGACCCCCCCCCAAAGCGTTGTCACCGTAGCATGATGGACCACTGGGGTGATTTTCAAAGACATGTTTAATTTCGTGTGTGGTCGGTAGCTGGGCGCGGTCGAGGTGCGGACAGGCAGAGAGTGGCTTGCCTTAGGCTGTGCACGGCCGATGCGCGGCCATGCAGCAGCTGCCGTATATATGGGGAGGTGGGAGGGAGGTGCAGCTGGGAGGCGAGGGCAGCGAATGGGCAGTGGGTTATCAGGGGGTGGGGCGGCAGGGGACGCAGGGGCGAGGGCGGTGAGGGACAACTAAGGTAACAGAAGAAAAAAGGGGCTCAGAAACGAGGGAAAATGAGTGGCACAAAGGGCAGAAGGGTACAAAAAAACGAGTGGAACAGAGGGCCGAAGAGCACAAAAAATGAGGGTAAAACGAGTGGCACAGAGGGCAGAAGGGCACAAAAAACGAGTGGAACAGAGGGCAGAAGGGCACAAAAACGAGTGGAACAGAAGGGCACAAAAATGAGGGGAAAACGAGTGACACAGAGTGCAGAAGGGCACAAAAAAAACGAGTGGAACAGAAGGCAAAAGGGGCACAAAAACAAGGGGAAAACGAGTGGCACAGAGGGCAATAGGACACAGAAAAAACAAGTGGAACAGAGAGCAGAAGGGCAGAAAATACGAGTGGAACAGAAGGCAGAAGGGCACAAAAACAAGGGAAAACGAGTAGCAGAGAGGTTAGAAGGGCACAAAAAAATGAGTGGAACAGAGGGAAAAAGAGGTACAAAAACAAGGGATAAACGAGTGGCACAGAAGGCAGACGGGCACAAAAAACGAGTGGAACAGAAGGCAAAAGGGCACAAAAATGAGGGAAAAACGAGTGGCACAGAGGCAAAATAAGGAATACAGAAATAGAGGGGCAGCTGGGAACAGAAGGCAGAACGGACAGAGAGGCACGGGGGCAGTGAGGGGAACAGAAGGGAAAACCGGGCAGGGACACGGGGGCAGCGAGGGGTACAGAAGGAAAGACCGGGCAGAGAGAGCATGGGGACTGCGAGGGGAACAGAGGGAAGAAAAAGGGGCATGTACCAGGTACAAGCAGCGGGGGAAGACAGACAACAGCAGTCACAGACACAACAATGAAAATACAGGCAATACAACAAAAGCAATAAAGCGGAGGATGAACAAACCTACCTACGGCCTACTACTGGCCACCATGGATGAGGCGCAGGTGGTAGCCTGCGGGTGGTCTAGGGTCTTGAACGTCCTCAGCAGCGGCATCTGGGGCAGGGAGACACAGGCGGTGCTGTGCGGAGCTGGAGCGACCTGCCTGGTAGGGTCAAGGGATAGCTTAATCATGTGATCCTTTTCTAGGTAGGGCCCAATATTGGTTCTTCTGTAGTCTGGGTCATATATAGAGTCTGGTAGCAGTCTCTAAAAGTTTCTGCTACTTGGTCATCCCAGGAACGTCCTCCCATTATGACCCATTTATATCTTATTTTTTACTGGTCATTTTCAAGTGAAGTTTATGCGCCAGCAGCTTCCCACTTTCATTGCAACGTCCATAATATTTTTACTGGAGCCAGAGCATGGCATATTCTGCCCTCTCCAAATCCAATATCTTTAGTTGGGTAAGTGTTGTGTCTAATTTGCTCATACTCTTGGGACACCAGACCTTTTATGATTGCCTCCAGCTCTTTTAATGCTTTCTCAATTTCATACCTCTTTTTCGTTATGGATCTTTCCTGACATATGATTTTAGGCACCTCATATGGTACTCAGTGATACTTCAGTCACATCGTTGTCTACTAGATATTGAGTAACTGCTGTTTCCATCGCGTTTTTGTGTGTATCATGTTGTATAATATTGTCTCTCAGCCTCAATGGGCCTGCCTCCCCCTCTTGCTGGAACAATACTGAGTTATGCATGGTTGGACAAAGACATAGCTCCTCTTTCCACATTGCATTATTTAGTTTGTAGAGCAGTTGTGCCTCGTACATAATCTATGTGAGCATATGGTTTGTTAGAGGCTGATATATAAGAGCAAGCCTTCTGTGGGGGATGTGCTGTCTTCTAGCCCACTCTCTCCAAGCCATTCTATTCTGTTCTTAATGAAGGCCTCAGGGTTTTGAATCATGGGCCCGATCTGTCTGTCTTCTTGTTCATAACAAGATTTAAATCTCCTCCAACCAGTACTGTGCTATATGGGGTTTGCATAAGGTCTCTGATAACTTGTTTAAAAAATTGTCCTTAACCTTTGTTTCGTGTGTTAGCTAAGATAAAATATGCAATCTTCATTTTTATACAATATGCAAGAACCATGCCTCTCTTCTCACATATCTTGCCTTCAACCTCTCCTTGAAGTTATGTGAAAAAACTATGCCTACGCTTCCTTTTTGGTAGGCCCAAAGAACAAATGTTGTCTAGTAAGCAACAGAGATTTTATTCTATTCTATTATTTAGAAAGGAGTTGTGTCCCTGGAAAAACACCTATCACATCCTTTCCCTTCAAACATTAATAGTCCTGCTAATATTTGTTTTCGGTTGTTCAATCCTCAGGTGTTGAGGCTAAGTATTTTAACAGTGAAAGCATTGAAACTATGACAAGTCATCTGTGCAGAATTGTAAAAGCCTGTGGTAGCAGAGGTGTAGATTCAAAACTTCTGCACTATCTATCTCGTAACTGGTGGAAGGAACAGGGAGCTTCCTATGGCATCATATTAAGTGAGTAACTAAAAAGTAACCCCAAACATAACTACAAGAACAAGAGTATTATTGAGGCCAACCAGAAAGGGAACAATCTGATTATATCTATTGATTGTGGACTGAATAGAGCGGGTAGGTGACCTATCCTAAGTTTTTGCACTATAATTTTGCCATCATCGACTGGCTCAATCTTTACTCTTGTGGTTTTGGCTGCCCGGGACCACAGGGGTGTCACTACTGGGTTGCATCTCCATTGCTTTCTTAAAAGAGGGTATGTCTCTTGTTGGTTGACGTTTTCTGACTTCTGATCAAGCACCACTTGTCTTACTTGAGCAATGATGGTGTAGGCTAGTCATAGTCCATTCAGGGATCTGCTTGTTCTCTGCTAGGTGTTATCTCTATGGGTGGACATTGGTAGGGTCCACTGGGTCGCCGCCGCACGGCTTGCTCCGGAAGATGTAAAATGTATATTTTCTCTGCAATTCAGTGTATCTGATGGAGTAAAGTGTGCTACTGCTAATGAGAGAGGAGAGTTGAAATGAGCGGTTGCTTCCATATTCAATATATTTAAAACATTTATCTTTCAGAAAGTCGGAGACAGTGTGAAAGTCTCTTCAGGTTTGGAGGGTGACCACACAGAGGTTCTGAAACATCATTATCCTGGGGCCCTGGAAGACTGTAGAACCACCATCTCATGCTTTTCTGAGTATCTCTTCTTTTAGCTTAATAAAACAAATAAAAGCTAGGATATCAAGTGGTCCTGTGTTGCTCCTTCCAGGTCATCCAGCTCTGTGACCCTGTCCAAATGCCAGGTTTATCATCATTAGCAAGTATCTGCTGGAAGAGGCTTCACATGTATCGCTCAACATCTGGCCATCCACATTAATGGGAATACCTATGATTCAAATATCTTGCTGGTGAAAGCAATTTTCCAAATCTCCTACTTGGACCAGTATAACCAGATGTTGTTGTTTGTTTTAAAATTAGAACCTCTTGTTGTAGCTTTTCGACTTCTTAATTGTGGTTCACCCCAATGTCCTCCAGCACACATACCATAGCCACTATCGTGTCCAGATCTTGTTTTACATTGCAAAGTTCCTTGGTTAAATCTTGTTTTACTATGTGTAGGTTCATTCTGAGGGATTCAAACAGGGACTTCATAAACACCCTTGTGAGTGGGGCACTTTCTTCAGAGGAGCAGTCTGGCAATGGACCAGCTGTTGGCTGAGGTGTTGTGCACTATTTGTGAGGCTGCATTGCAGATTTAGCTGCATGGCCTTTAGACTCTGCTCTTACTAGAGTCATCATTACAAAAAGGTGCTGAACTCACAACCGGAGTGCTGTCGACATGGGTTTTATATTCCAGGATGATTCGAGCATGTAAGGCTTGGTCCCAACAATTGTGATTTAATTGTCCTGACTTAATAAAGTTGCGAGTCACTCTAGAACATTTCTGGTCATCTGCACCAATGCCCTGGGGAACTTCACAAGAAAAACAGTTTGAGCAGGAATTGCTAGTACGTTCAACTAGATCTAATCTTTCAAAATCATTAGCTCAGAAGGACTCCTGCCACCATAAAGCAGCGGATGTGAGGGTCATTTCTCTTGCTTAAAGAGTCTTTTGGAACGTTGTAATATATAATTTGAATGGTGCAGAGCCAAAATATTCACATTTCCAAATAATGAGTCATTTTCCCTGTTAGCTTTATGCAGAGAAGATTTCTGTATTTGTACATTATTACTGTCACCGATGAATGTTGATGTTCCTCCGTAAGCAAGCCTTCTAAAAAACAGATTCATATCGACAGCCTCAGGGTCCTGTAGATATTCTGTACCGAATGTTACTTGCAGTACCTGGAAGCAGCCCTTCATCATCTCCTGGGTGGCTTACCTGGGGTGGGAGGGGCAACACCTTCAGTCGACAAGCTAGCCCCCCACAGCTTCTTGGCAGGTATCACATTGGACACCGAGTGGGTCAGTCCAGGCCTCAGCTCCATTGTGTTTGTTCTCTGGTTGACCCGCCTGAGATGAACACCCACTATTGGAATCAGGCAGGACTTTCAGTACCATTGAATTTGCGTTTCAGAATGGCTAAAAATCAGACTTAGCCTCGAGCACTCCCACCATCCTCAGTAACCTTAACTGATCAGCTGGCTGGTCATCTCCAGTAGCTTAGCCAACTTTACCATTTTGAGTGGTGGCAGCCTCATGTGTTTTGTTCTCCATCTTGACACATCTTATTTGGCAGCCATCTTGCCCGTGTCCCCAACAAATATACCATTTTAATTAGAAAAATTATCCCAAAATAATTAAAATCCAAAAAGATGAACCAGAAATGTGGATTTTAAAATTTGAAGTTTTAGAGCAGAAAACACCGCAACAAAGCAAATCAAAAGTCACTGTTCACGGTTGACCAGGACTTAGACGCAATTTCAGGTGGATCACAGTGAAGCAGAGGTCAGTAGTCCTGAAGCCGTTGTATGGTACTCTATGTACTGCAAGCCACAGGTGACGTTTAACTTTTCATACCATTGGTGTGTTTCACTGCACCATATATTATGGCCTTACAAGAAAGTTAAATATGCCAATTGGGGAATTAGTCAATCTTACCATTCAAAAGGGTTAGAGCAAATCCACTGGAAAATTCACTGGGAAAGGAACCAAAATACCCTAGCGAGCAACGGTTAAAAAATCACAAAAATTGGGGGTCGCCACGCAAAAAGAATAGGCATTATCTTACATTCATCCTTGACAGTCACCAGCTTTGTTTGGGGGAAGTGTGAACCCATACTGGAGTCTTTATTTTTTGAAGATTAAAAGACAATATCCATAAACATTTATACCATTTGGAAGAATCAAGCATAAAAGTTACCATTCATAGATGATTGGATCCGCAGGATACATAACACGTTATGCGAGTCTGACAGGGGGATGAATGAAAATGGCAGTCCAAACTAAGGGCCAGATGTAGAACGCCTTTTTGTAGATGCATAGATCCACAAAATCACAGGTCCTGATTCATGAAGGTACTGATATGTAGTAAAGCTACAAGAGTGGAGTCTTGATACAGAGAGTGTACCATGCAGAGATTCCACCACAAGTGCACAGATTATGCCGTGAGTGGGGAGACTCCACCATGATTGCAGAGACTCTGCACTCATAACTTTACTACATGTATGTACCTTCTTGAACTGGGCCCACAGTATTTGTGACCAAAAAATTTCCTAACTTTACTTCTTCTAAACTGAGAAAAATCCTAACTTTAAGACTTTCGGTATACACAGAAGGCATTTAGGAGTCCTAAAGTTAGGACTCCTAACTTCTGTAAATACCGAAATGAGTAAGTGCCTTCTGTGAATGCCAAAATTAGTAAGTGCCTTCTGTGAATACCAAAATGGAATAAGTTTAGGTTTTTGTCTTAAGTTAGTTCTGTGAATCGGGCCCAGAGATCGCTCTTCACAACTTGTGTTGCCTTGGGAGCATTCCAAATGTTAATTGAAAAGATATTGCTGTGCAACCTGGATGTGTTTTGTAAGGACTATAGTCAATGAAATATTGATTTATTCTACAGATGAACAAAAGCTCATCCTTCATGTTACCAGAGTTCTCGTATGAATATATGTGCATTACCACTTTGCAAACTTTGCATCTCTCACAACAACATAGCTGAATTGTTGGGATAAATCACATTCCAAATGGAGAAAGAATGGATGTACATAAAGAGCCCAATCAGATACGGCACTTTGTATGTTTAGCAGTACTGTAGTAGTACAACTCCAATATATACAGGATTCCATTCAGTAACCTATGCAGAGACCCCTGTCACCATCACTCCTATATTTTTTTGTGCAGAGACCTCAGTGGAGGTTGTGGAGCTCTCAGTACATACATGCATGCTTTCTTTCTAATGTGGGAGCAACAGTGGGAGTGGCTCGAACATGGGGACTATTTACTATAAAATGGGTGGTGTTTAGAAGGGGTAAATAGACAGTTTTGGAGGGACACACATCCAACCACAATTCAGTCAACCCATTGCTATTTATAAACTGAACTTCTATAGTAATTACAGCCACAACAGTTACTAAATAGTGACTATAATCCAGCGTAGCCTCATAGTCAGTCCAGTACCACGCATGATGAACCACTGGCACTGCCACCCCCTCATAGAAAATAATATAGCCAACAAATAGATATATATAGGAAAAAAAAGGAACATTTAAATTATATTTTTTTAAGATTCACATTTTTATCCATGTTGGTGCTCATGACGGAATGGTTCCGGCATGAGTACCAGTGCTTGTGTGGTCACGACAACACCATTCCTTCGTGTGCACAAGCGCACTGAATTCTTCTGCTGTAAACAGCAGAGGAATTTCCTTTTTTTTTTGTTACCCTCTGAAGGTGGGGAAGCGCTTCTCCAACTTCGCAAGGCATTTTCTTCTTTTTCAATGTAATGACGATCGTGCGCATGGCGCGCTGACGTCATTACTTTGAAATTGAACTGCTTCGGTGCTCTTGGGACTATTTTAGCACCAGCCCCCCCCCCCCCCCCTCACCCCCCCAAGCACCGAAACACACCAGAGAGGTATCATTAGAAAGTTTTTACTTGGTACAAAATGTTATTTACAGATTGAAAATCATAGCTATGACGCGTTTCCTTTTTTTAAATGATTTTAAGCGTTTGCATGTATCTCTTTATTTACAATTAAATATGGTACATCCGAAAATCGCTTCTTTAAAAAAAAAGATGTGCAGTACTAGTCACCATGAAAAAGCATTTTACTTCTATAAAGTGAATCAATTGCTTTAAAATAAAAGCTGGATGATGTGCATTGAGCCCACGCTCTAAAACTGTAGATGACTGATGCAATGAGTCAGTGGAAATGTACCTCTTCAAATGCCATGGTGCTTCGAGCCCGACTAACCCCTGACATTGTGACTTAGGTGTGCTGCCTCGATCAAAGAACAATATGAAAGCATTCTCTCTTCCATGAGAAGGAAAAAAATGACAATGAACTCAGTGGTAAAAGAAATTGTTCTACATCTAAGAAATCCTGCTAAAGACAGATTAGTATCGATTTCTCGCTCTCCTTACCTTGAAGGAACCTCAACTACAAAAGTGGTTTGACTGTGAACTTCACATTCATTTTCACTTCAGGTATTAGAGGTCGATAACGTACACCACAGATGTTGCAAGAAAACTTGTCTATTTAGAAATGCACTCATACACTGGAGAGTTGGTGGGTAGGCGAATCCATGTGTAATGCGGACCTTCCCTGCGGCTATGAGTGCCAGAGTTTTATGGACATCCCTTCAGAAGCATAGAAATCAGGTGCATCCTTTACCAATGAGATTAAGAGTAAAAATAGCACAAATGTTATCCAATATAATAAACAAAACCAACAATATCATAAACGGAACAAATAACATACCAAGCCTGTCTCCCTTCTGTGTCTGTTTTATTCTTTAAATGTCATTTTAATTGAGGTATTTAACTTTACATGTTGCACGATGTTGCTTTTAATCAAATTTTAAAAATAATAGCACTGATTTGGTGCTTGCATAGAAGTTTTGTAATGAGCAATATTCTCAGGTAAGTAAATGATGATCACATGGTCAACCAACCTAAAAGTGTTTATATAGGGGTCGACATGTTGCCCTGGGGTCGACATGTTGCCCTGCAGCCACTTCACCGTGTAAAAAGTTAATTGAGATAGCGCATACAACTGGGTGTAGGGTGTAGCATTGTTTACAATTCCGATATTAGGGAGGTTAGCCTATGGTATTCTAGGGAAGATTTACAAGCCCCTTGCAGCACTTTTATGCTGCAGTTGCGTCACTTTTGTGACACAACGGCGGTGTAAACAATGCACCACAATGCGACATATTTACAACGTGATGCATCTAGTGAGATGCGTCACGTTGTAAAGCTCTACACTGCATAATACCTGCATCAGGTATAATGTATGCATAGTGGGCGTTCCATCGCAAGGAGGCCCCGTAAAAGTGACGCAGTGAAAACTACAAGATTTCACTGAGTCACATTTACGTCCCCGCTGCATCGAAACCTTATGCCTGCTTGTAGCAGGCGTAAGGAGTGACACTGCACAGCAAGTATATGGCGCCCCGAGCAGTGTTGGAGTTGCGTCGCACTTGCGACACAACTCCAGCACTGCGTCACTTTTACGGCATCAGATGCGTCACGCATCTGTCTACTCTTGTGCCATGGTGCGCCGAATTGTAAGTGCGGCGCATCCATGGTGGCACAAGGGGTTTCTGCCGTGACGCAAAATAACTGGCACATCCTGCTGATATGCAGGGATGCGCCAGTTATTGTAAATCTTCCCCTCTGTATTTAGCTTCGGGGTGGGTCAGGAATTGTGCCAGGACTAGTGAGGGTAATAGGAGGAGAATGAAGGATTTATCTCAGGACCAGCATGTTGCAGGACATCATCACCTATTTTAAACTACGCCTTAAAAATCCAAATAACTTTGGTAAATGTTTGTATTTACTTAAGTTTGAAGGCGACCCAAAGGCATACGTGCTCTTTACAAATAAACAAAAAAACAGGCAACATAATCCGATAAACAAAAGCAGGTAGAATGTCAATCACAGGAAAAAACAATATAGCCAGTTAGAAGATTACAGATAAAATATTAGAAAAGTATATTCGGTTCTGAGTCTCAAAGTGTTTTTGGATAAGGCGAAATGTAAGCTCCTTTTTAAAATTGCAAGACAGGAAGTTAAACAAAGAGCAGGTGGAAAAGTGGCTACTGGAGAAACTTTCAAGCACTGCTCCTGTTAGAAAATAGGATGGAGCAAGGAGAAGGTGTTCTGCATTTCTCAACCCCTGATGAACGCCCTAGGTTATGAATTCCTCAGCTAAATAGGAAGGAGAGGATATTTGTAGGGCTTTTTGGGCGATTAATGCAATTTTAAATCGCAGTCCAGCTTCAACAGGAAGCCACTGTTGTGTTTTAAGGACAGACATGACGTGGTTGAATTTCTTACACTTACGGCCACATGCATCAACCTATTTAGGAAGTGCAAACGGTGCGAATCGGTAAATTCGGCCGTTTGCACTTCCTAAATAAGTTTTTGGGATGCATGAAACAATTTTTGAAAATCCGCATTTTTTTGCAATTCCTAAAAATGCGAATGCATTTAAGGAATCGCATTTGTGTGTGAAATGGACATGTGTGTGTGTGAAACTTGCACTAAAACAAACATTTCAAGGGTGCAGGGGGGGGGTCCTTTGGACCCCCCTCAGCACCCTTGCAATGCATCAACAAAATGTCATTCGTAAAAAAAAAAATCGCAAAAAGGCATTGATTCCTTTGGGCCTCTAGGCCCATAGGAATCAATGTTATGCCATTCCTTAATTGCGATTCGCAATTAAGGAATCGCAATTTCCGAAAATTAAGAAATCCTAAAAACTTTTAGGATTTCTTGATGCATAGGATTTTGCAATTTCTAAATTGCGATTCCTTAATTTTCGCAATTTAGGAAGTGCAAAATCCTACAATGATGCATGTGGCCGTTAGATCCCAAGCAAGCATTTTTCATGTAGCACTGCTATAATAGAGCTAAGTTAACATTTTGTGCTAGGCAAGTGAAAATCCAATTGCAATAATTCAGGCTGTAAAGAACAAGCAGCTGAACCCATGTGTTTAAGTTTTGTGGAGGAATAAACTGCCAGATATCACAGAGCAATCTAAGCTGGTAGCTTGAGCTCTTGTTTATAGCTGAGATTAGTCAGTATATGTAAAATCTATTGTTGTCCATGATGCTACTCAGGTATCTGACATCATCCACGAAAGGAGGTTTCCAACATAGGAGGGACTGCGGTATTCAATCCACAATTGGACAAGTAGCAACTCTCTTTTAGAAGTGTTGATATTTAAATGGTGGTTAGACATTGATCTTTAGATGGTTTTAGGGTGTTAAAGAGAAAGGAAATATCATTTGGAGATTAAATCTTAAAATAAATATGTGTGTCTTCTATATATTGATGTTACTCTATCCTAGAGAATCCAAGAGTTCATGATGGCAGCCCTTAGTGGTTTCAAATACACGATTGGTGGAACAGGTACTTTAAATAAATATTTGGATTACGGCATACCATTTATTATTCATCTGGATAAAAGTCCCTGCTCATTCCTGGGCCTAGGGCCCAAATCCCTTGGACAGAAGAAGAGAATAAATCAGAAGTAAATCAACAATCCTAACTTTCTATACACTAGATTTCAAAAACATCTCTTGGTAGTCAAGGAGGAGATTGTGTGTGAGTTTTCAAAGTTTTATAAAATATTTTGGTAAGTACACCTTTATTCTCAAAATAGGAAATCAATTCATTTGTAATGCAGTGCAGAACAATTGCATGAAGTACGTTCCATACAAGTAAATCTCTATTCTAAATTGAGGAAATGAGAGAAAAGTTATCTTCAGAACTCATAATGAGTTCCAATTGAGAGGAGAGAGCATAAAGCTTTAAGCAATCCTTAGTCAGTTATCACTTCCCATAAGGAGAAGTTCACAAACTTTCAGTAGAGTCTCAAAGCAGTATAGATTCAGGCAAGGTAAATGAATAGGTCTCTCTGAGTAAATCAGAGAAAATCTAAGCAAAGGGCTCAGGAGAGAGTGTAGAATGGGTCTGAAGAACCTCCACACCACTACTCATACACATTGTGCAAGTCGAGGTTTTGTTCCACTCTCCATTGTTACTACAAGACAAAGGAGTTCATGGTTAGGTCTAATCTCTACATCACACATATGCAATCATGCAATTCTTCCACATTCCAACATGCCAATTTTACTCATGAAGAAATATTTTATGGAAATTAAACTACACAATGTAATACATTATTGCATTCTATGAAAAGACCTCTATGGGGAGGTCAAAATCGAACCTTTTCTATTAGTTCATGTTCAGTTCAGCATTTTAGCAACATTGAAAGTCTTGCATCTTTCATTACTAACATTCCTGACCTTAGGTCAGAGAAAAGGAACAAATGCATTCAGATGTTTTTCTAACATAATACAGGCAGCTATGAAAGCCTAGTGATCTCACTTGCTATTAAAATGTGGATTTTGGTTTGTGGCCTACATGTTATTTCCACAAGTAATTGCATTCATTTATATTTATTAAAAACGCTCTAACACATGTTAAACTGAGACCTATGGTTGACAATGTTGGAGGCAACTGACGGCTTGAGGAATACAATTAAGCTAGAATATACTGAGGCAAGGAAATGAAGTGCAATGTAATCACCCTGTAGAAGAACAATCGCTGTGTCGGAGCCCTGTCTGAAATGACAATATTCTAGTGGATAGTTTGGATGTGATGACAACATTGGAAGGGTGAACAAGTTTCAATCGATTTCTTTAGGAAAGATAATACTAAATTAGGGTAGAAATTGTTAAGGTCATTAGCTGTAGGAGAAGGTTTCTTGAAAAGACTGGGAATACCCCTTGAACAACCAGCATTTTTACTAGAGTGGTTCAGTCTGGTGACAAGTGTTAGTCCCGCTCTTTGCTCAGATTGTCAGGCAACAGTAAAGTGAGCAAAAGTTTTTTTTACCTATAATTTTGTGTAGCACAGTCTCCAAAATTTCAGTAAAATGACGCCAAGTTATCTGAGTTTCAGTGTTGAACTTTCAGTCAGTCAAAGGATTGGAGGTTGGGGGAAGTGAGAAATCAAAGGACTTTGCCTTCCTAGTAAAGAATTTTACAAAGTTATTCCATCTGTATTCAGGGATGTTGAACGTGCCAGCAAAGTTTGGGTTAGTTTTCTGTTCAAATATCTAAAATAAGTTTTGGGCAGCTCATGGAGGCCTTCAATAGTGATTAGATGTATGTTTTTTGGCAGCTTTGCTGGGAGCGGGAGCTTCTCTGAATATTCTCAAGTTTTCTCAGGAATTATCCTCCAAGAACCAGGAAATGGATGGCTTTGACCTTTTCCTTTTACTTTTTAGTGGAGCACATTCTTCAATTAGGTCACTCATGATAGCCTGACCCTTCACTGAAGAAGTTTTAATGTTTTGTGGTACTATGGTAAGGAGAAGGTTCATCCAAATCCCCTTATTGCAGTGTGCTTATGTCAATATTTCTGGTATCTTGAAACTAAACAATCTATTTTTTTTTCAAAGCCTTTATAGAAGACCAACAATAAGGATACATCTCAGCATACTGCCTACAACCACAATCAGGCCGGCAAAGCGACATTTCAAATGTGCAGGAGACGTTTTAAAAGGGGGTAGGGGAGTACACAGCAAGCAGCCTACAACCCTTCTGGGCCGGCCGCGTTGGATGGAGTACTTAGCTGTAAAGGCAGGAATATCATTGTATGCATATAGTATCAAAACACTAACAGTCAACTGAATCATAGATATTGAATGACTCCACTGATGTACTGTAATCTAGAGAGATATGACCACGGTGAAGGGATATTCCAGCATAGAAAGTATGAGGTAGTGTCCCGTATTCACATTTGTCCTCCAGTGTATGATATGTGCGGGATTGGATGAAAAACTCTGTCAGGGGGCATTGGTTGCTCATCATGAAGCTTCCGCATCAGTGTCAGTGGCATGTTCCGGTAAGTAGGTTTGCATGGGGCCCCATATGTCTTTTTGGACGTGATGAGGGGGATTGAATATCTGCATTAATATGTAACTGCTGTTCACAATAAAGAAGGTCCCGGAGCCAGTCCATCATTTTCGGCGCTCTTCCTCTGCCCCATTTACAGGCAATTTGTCTTTTAGCAAGTAGCAGTGCCAGGGAGGTGTATTTGCGCATTTTGGCAGCAAGGGGTTCAGTGTATCCCAACAGGGCAGTTAGGGCATCTGTTGGGATATGTAGGCCTGTCATGAGGTCTAGCGCAGCAAGTATCTCTACCCAATAGCGCTGTATAGGTGGGCAATCCCTAGCCAAGTGTCTAAAGTCGGCCCCTTCCCTTCCACAGGGGTCGCAGTGATCATTGTCACGGATCTTCAGTCTGTACATCCACACTGGTGTATACTATAAGAGATGGACATATTTGTAATGTATAATTCTAAACCTACTGCTGGCGGAGATTTCTCCTGTCTGTTTACAGCAGTACGTTCACTGTTCCTCAGTTATGGGGTGACCCAGTTCGTCCTCCCATCTGCTTTGGGCCGATGGTGGATCATATTCTCTGTTGGCTTGGACAGTGCGGTATAATAGCGAGAGCACATGTGCAGGGGCATCTTGTTGCAATAGTACATGTAGCGAGGGCATTATTGGGGGTTTGAGGGGAAAGTGGGTGTGACTGCTTTCACATCCTGTCGGAGTCTAATGTAATAGAATTGTTCTAAAGGGGTGGGGTTCACATCTTTAAAAAATTTGTCGCTAGTGCTAAACTTCCCACTTGTATGAAGGTGTCCCCAGGCGTGAATGGAGAGTTTGCGGAACAGCTGGCGGCAGCCACCCTCCTGCATAACCGGGAGATCCTGCCGCCCGGGGCGGGGCAGGAGCGGGTAATACAATAGTGTGCATTGGCTTGCTTTGGCAAGGTCATGCCATGCACTGACAGTGCACTGGACGATGGTAGGTGCAAGGTGTCTGGGGAACCCGGGGGCACTAAGATAGGCGGTACTGGGGATGAGGTTCATGTAGCCATCTTCTATCGCCAGGTGAGGGATAAAGGGGGGGTTACATCCATTATGCTGCATAATGTGCCTGTGCACAGCAAAATACAATTCAACATCCGGTACAGAGAACCTCCGCACTAAAGGGACGCATGAGTATGTGTCCCATTTTAGCCTGGCTTGTTTCCCTCACCACAGGAGTCGTATGTGTTGAGTCTTGATGGCCGATAAAAAGTGACGACGGGGGCATATGGGATATTTACAAATAAATATAGGAGTTTGGGTAGTATGACCATTTTAATTATGGCTGCTCTACAAGCCATGGATAGGGGCATCGCAATTCATCCAGTGATTTTGTCCGTGATGGAGTGTAACGCACGCCCACAGTTAGCTCTCATGAGCTCCTCGCGAGTGCGAGAGACAGTGATTCCCAGATAAGTGAGGGTGTCATCACACCATTTAAGGGGAAAATCAGGGGTGAAGTTCATGGTGGAATCAGTCAGGGGATATATCTGGGATTTGCTCCAGTTAATGTTGACCTCTGATAGTTGCCCAAACAGAATAAATAAGCGTAATAGGGGATTCAGGCTGATGTCAGGATGACGCAGATATAGAGTGATGTCATCAGCATATAGAGATATGAGTATCTGCCTTTCTGGATATATGATGGCGTGGTCTCGGTAGTGTTGCCTAATTTTTGCGCTGAGGGGTTCAATGGCCAGGGCGAATAGAAGAGGAGAAAGGAGACATCCCTGTCTGACGCCCCTTGCCAGTGGGAAGGAGGAAGATCATAGGCCATTAACCATCATCATTGACCATCACAGTGGCGCGGAGTCCTGTGTATAATAAATTAATCCAGGCCAGAAAAGGGGGGGGGGGATATCTCATGTGCACCAGAACAAAGGAAAGATAGTCCCACTCCAGGGTGTCAAATGCCTTGGTGGCATCGAGGAAAATGGCAGCCGCCTCTTTTTCGGGGTCTATGTCGTGAAGCAGGGCGAACAAAGTTCACAGATTGTGGGCTGTACTCCTAGTCGGGACAAACCCCGATTTATCCGGAAGGACCAGCACTGGCATAAGGGGGCTGATACGGTTTGCGATTAATTTAGCAAGGATTTTAGCATCTACATTAATGAGAGAGAGGGGCCTGTACGAATTGGCGTGGGTGGTTTACCTGGTTTGGGCAAGGAAATGATGAGCGCTTCGCGCATTGTCCGGGGCAGAATGCCGGTTTCTCGGGTCTCTTCGAACATGTGCCTCAGTACCGGGATAATTAAGTGCTGATACAATTTATAAAACTCGGCCGGAAGGCTGTCTAACCCCGAAGCTTTGCCAGATTGTAATTGCATTATGGCGGAGATGATCTCCTCGTCCTCGTGGTGTGCTAGAAGGAACTCTCTTTGGCCATTTCCCAGCCAGGCAATGGCGGTGTCCTTGAAAAATGATTGAAAGTCCACCGGAGTCTGGCGGTGGGAAGTGTACAATTCTTTATAGAATAATTTAAACACAGTGAGTATATCTGATGAGTTCCTGTGTGTTAGGCCATCCTCATCTTCAATTTCTAATACAGTGTTGGTGAAATGTGAAGGTCGGATGGAAGAAGCCAATGCCTGCCCCGGTCTCTCTCCTTCTCCGTATTGGCGAGCCTTATGATATTTCCCCTAAATTTACATTCATGCTCTGCAGTTTTTTGATTATCTGTGAGCAGTGTGCGTAAGTGCGCTTGTAATGTGGTAAAAGGTGTGGTTTTGATATCTGACTCAGTTCGCTTTATGTCTAATTCTAATTTGTGGAGCGTATTGCAAATATCTCTTAACACCCCCCCACTCTTCGCCAGGCAGGGGCCTTGTATGGTAACTTTAAAAGCCTCCCAGATTGTAGAGTACTGAGGGACCATTATTACGGAGAAAGAAATCTGATATCTCTTGTTCAACTTCGTCTTTAAAAACAGGGTAAAGAAGGGACTGTTGATTGAGGCGCTGTGATAGATATGGGGGCTCCTCCTGTTGCGGGGTGAGAGTCAGCAATACAGGAGAGTGGTCCGAGTATGTACGGGGTAGGTAAGATGCATGCGATGTCCAAGTTGGCAGTCCTCTTTCGACCAGCCGATAGTCTATGCGCAACCACGAAGCATAGGCAGAAGAGTAGCAAGAGCCCTGACATGTCAATGGGTGGTGAGTTTACCAGGGGTCCGTGAGGTCGCATTCCTCAACCATGTTTTTGAGGACTAGTTGCGCAGCTGTGTAATGGTGTGGTTGCGGGTGCGACCTGTCCAGGCTAGGGTTAATTGTAACGTTAAAGTCACTTCCCCATAGTAGGTGTGTGGTGCCCACATCTTGTATCTTTCCCCACAGTACCCGAAAACACTCCGGGTCATCCGAGTTCGGACCATAGCACAACACCATTGTGATGGACTCTGCGGATAGCCTCCCCCACATAATGTTGTATCTTCTTGAAACTAAGTAATCTATATTTTGGTGGAAAAGTATTTACAGTGGGCAAAGGCTAATGGGCAAGGAACCTGAAGATGGTTAGGCAAATCCATAAATATGGAGGCTTCAGTTGTCAGTAGGAGATCTTCGAATATGTATTTGCCGCAGAGAAACATAGAGATTAAACATTGTTTATAATATAATTATTTGATTACCTGATGCATGTGCTATTCTCACTTTGCATTAAATGGCCTTTAATCTGACTGTTGAGGTACTAAAAAGCAGAAACATCCAGAGAAAGGCACTAGAAGAAGTTCTACTGATCAAAGGGTGATTTTCTACAACAGATTGTTGCTCTACCACCATGTATGTCTTAATGGTCACAAATTGAAACTCAATGAGGAAATAGAAAATCCTGATAATGTTCGAGGTACCTATAAAACAGATTTTGTAAAAAGCAGGATATTCAGGTTGAATTTTGAAAGTGTCATAAATCTCCATCAATGCAATGCTTATGCTCATGTACTAAAATACAGTAATTCAGCAGACAATAAATTCAGAGTGAAATAGATGTCAGGAGGAAGAACTCTACTACTTTTTGGAGAACAGTAAACAACATCAATAGCACTCTACCTCGAGCAATAAGCTCAAATATCTCAGAAACCACATGCGTACACTATCAATTAGAGCACTTTAAAGGAAGGAATCTTCACTGCTTCAGGAAAGACAACCCTGAGTTGACTCAGCCATCAGGAGAATGCATAAGCTGAAAACCCCACCTGAGTACTGCAAAATAAAACACTTGAAGCTAAAAACCCTATTTTAGCAAATCGGCCTGACGGGTGTAAATGGGATAACATCAGTCGAAATACATCTATTAGTCCGGATAATTCCAGCAATATGAAGCTGTCCATTAGCTCGAGACTATCTAAGGTCAAATATTCTGCCCCCCACCCCTCACCCCAAAGAAGACCCAGTATTCTGGGTAGAACAATTATCACCACTCTTTAATTACATCTTAGGTAATAACAGCACCCCAACATTATGGAATGGGTCAATAATTTCACGAATATTTAAAGAAGGGGATAAATGCAAGCCTAGAAACTACCACCTGGTGGCTTTTTAGTAGACAACAAAGCCACATTTCTTACTGTAGCTATACTGGAAAAACATCTGTCTTGGGCTGGTGCCAACACCATACACCCACTAAATCAAACAGGCTTTACCAAGAACACAGGAACAAAAACTAATATTGTGACCCTCTCCCTAATGAATGGCTTTGCAATAATTTATGAGCAAGTGATTCATTTAAGCTTCATAGACGACAAAGCTGAATTCAACTGGCTGGATCGCAGCAACCTATGGAATAACTAAAATGGAACATTCCACCCTGCCTGTTTAAAGTGATACAGATACTTTACACTAAGACGTTGATACGAGTCAGTGTGGTGGGCTGCTCGCACTTGTTGTGCAAGTTCTAAAGCAGGGCTGTGTGCTTGCTCCAGCTCTCTTCACTTTGTTCCTTTATGATCTTCCATTAACTCCAAACAAGATTAATAGTCATGCCCCATGACTGGGAGGGATACAACTCTCCAGCTTACTTTATGCTGATGACCTAGTGCTAGTCAGCAGGATGAAAGTGGGCCTACAATGGCTTCTGGACGCAACCCTAGCTTACTCGGAGTTAAATAAATTGACAATTAATGTGAAAAAGACCACAACCCTAATCGTCAATAAAAGAGGGCTGACATACCAACTTTACCTGCCACCTGGAGAGAGATAAGATAGAACCTGTCAATGTCTGCAAGTACCTAGGAGTGCTCTTTAATGCCAATGGAAGGTTCAGCAATCAATTGGAAGATATTAGAAGGAAGGGCAATGCCATAATAGTTGACTTAGGAGCCCTGCATACAAAAAATGAAGGGCCCAATGTTTACCCCATTGCTACAAGGCGTCAAAGTTAAGATCTTTCCCAACTTACCCTTTGGGAGCAGGGCCCTGAGAGTTCAGGACAATACCATCCTGGAGAAAACAATAACAAAACTTGTCAGGAGCATTTTCAAATTACTGTCATATACATCTCCTGATCAGATTAAATTGGAATTTGGCCTTGTGAAGCAATCCCTGGCTTAGCAGGCAGCTGTTGTGAATTGTTGCCACAAGTTTAAAGCATCAAGC
The DNA here is from genome assembly GCF_964261635.1 of Lissotriton helveticus. Classification (NCBI taxonomy): domain Eukaryota; kingdom Metazoa; phylum Chordata; class Amphibia; order Caudata; family Salamandridae; genus Lissotriton; species Lissotriton helveticus. The sequence continues at coordinate 734,506,956 of NC_136063.1, read as the reverse complement.
AAGGATACCTTAAGTCATCACCTCAGGTTTGATATAGAAAGGAGGTCTAAGCAAAAGCCTACTTAAATTCTGCCATAACTGGGCCTCTCCTCAGCATGGAATCTATCACTTAGCAGGGTTGAATGTACAAAAATAACAAAATCAAATAATAAACCGTATTCGCAGCCACGGATGTCTAACCCTTAAGTACTATACAAACCTTAAGCCTCAGTGCTACGTAGAAGAACTGTATAAGAACTTGATAAAAAAAAGTTCTTAAAACATATGTTGGGAGTCCTGCCCCCCCTGAATTGTGCCCCTCCATGGACCCACCGTGGAGAAGAATAAAAGGGTAGAACAATTGCAGGCTATGTGGACAGGGGATGGAACATATTGCCAATGTGTTGTGTCTGTGTAAGGCTACTCTTGGACACCGATGAGCTATTCTAAGAAATAAATTCAGTAAAAGCAGAATAAGGTATATAGCAAGGCAGCTGTAGCTTGTTTTATCCCTGAAGGTCCTAAACTGAAATGTGTAGTTCTATCACATCTTCAGATGATAGAGAAAATGTTGTTGACTCTGGAACAAGAAAAGAAAAAGCTAGAAACAAAGGAAATTTAACTGGAATCAACCTACGCAGCAGGGAAGGCCAAGCTGGGAGACTACCACCACAATGCACATTTAGTATCTCTCTGCAGTCCCAAACTGGTCTGAGACTAAGTGCAAAATCATTCTACATTCCAAACATTGTAAGTGATTTGTTGATACAGGCATAAAAAAAACACATGAATCCACAATTGGGTAAATACTCGAGTGGTCCGGGTCAGGTGGACATTAGGCACAGAAACACTTTATTACTATTTAAATGGTTTTTGCTAGGTGGACAACATGCACCAAATCACTTTATCAGCATCGAACTGTAAGTTGCTACTGTTGCTATTATTGAGAAAAAATCTAGTCATTATTTTATATTTCTAGCCTAGGACAAGGTGAAGTATTAATACGCTCAGAGGGGTTCAATGATGTTCTTTTACATTTGTAACTTAGTGGGAAATGCCTCATGTAAATACATTTGAACTGGAATCGTTCATTTTTTAATAGCTTTTCCAACAATGGGCAAATGGAAACAAAATCTTCCAAAGTGTCCATGTGATGGTAAATCGGAACAGACAACTTTACACTTTATTTTATTCTGTGATTTCTATAGAGACGTCAGGAAGAGCATTTTACCCCCATTATTTATTTTGTTTACATATACAATTGCCTTTGATTTTATCTGCAATTTAGAAAACAAAAGAGTTTGTAATGTGGTGGTGGTTTATATTCAAATGGAAAGCAAAAGAAGAAAGTATAATTCATACTTAGAGGCTCTACCTTACGAAGATGATGGGATCGCTATTGACTAGCAATCTTCAGGGATGCTGTGTATTGACGTATTACATATTCTGCACTTGACACTTTATGTACAAGTTATCTTCTGGGTTCAATATTTATTGGATCATGCTCATTGTGTTTATCTATGTACAGAATATTTTTTAACTTCTTATATGTCTTAATGTATTGATTATGATGTATTGTGAAGATGATCATAATTATAATTTTTTAGTATGCTTTTATGGTTGTATTTTCCTTTTAGCTGAATAAAGCTGATTTGATTTGAATTGAACTGGAATCAATCAAGGAAATAGGGTAGGTCTAACTTGGAGGGTAGCATGATGCATGTTGCACAAATATAATCAGCCTACTGATCAATGCCATGCAAAGAACATGCACTAAGGCAGTTTTGACTGCAATATTGCACAGACAGTCCTTCTTTCCGCAGGCACAGTACTCTTTAAAAATAATTATTTTTGCATTCGAGAATGTATTAGATAGGCGGACATTATGCAATAAAACACTTTTCGACTATTGAATTGTATGTCTCCAAGAATCGTTACCTCTTAGAACTCAGACAATGTTTTGTTCCTCAGCCTAGGTTAAGGAATGGTGTTAGGATGCCCAAAGGGCATGATTTTGTGTAAACATACTTTAAATTGTATTGTTTCAGAAAATATTTTAATGTTGTAAGTGCTGAGACCCTTTATTTATATAAGCTATGTAATGGTTTGTATTAATCAATCAAATAAACAAATATTATTAATAATAAAAGAGTGAAATACCTGTTTTAGAAACAGAAACAAACAGTAGTTCAATAGGTACTTGAGTAAGGTGAGCATGTTCAAACTGTTCAGGCTAAAGAAAAGTACAAGGTGGTCTGTGGTCAGTGACAGTGGAGCTGGTAAAGTTGAATGAGCATTGGGATTAGACGTTGGGTGTTTATAAGTTTCAACAAATTCCTGTATTTCCCCTCCACTGAGAGAGGACCTTTCTTTAAGAGAGCAAGGATTGTAATTATTTCTGGGCAACCTAGCCCAACAGTAAATGTTGTTCACAGACATGCAGCTAATTTTATGATCTGGAGAAGGGCTGCAGGTGAGTTTGCCGATGATACAAGATATATTTGTACTTACCTGAATTAGAAAATCAATTTTAGCATCAGAGTCAATGTGTGGGTTGAATATGGAATAGAGTTTGACTCAAAGTGAGATTACTCGCTACGCATATGGTATTTGAAGGTCTGATACAGCTGTGGAGAGCTACCTAGGATTATGTTAGTGACTTCCTTTATAAGATGTGTGATAGCTTGGGAACTCACTGAAAGTAATGTTAGCTCTAATTTAGAAGCAGATTGAATTTGATAGGGAGTGTGTGAATCAAGTCGTGTGACGGCTGAGATGAACCTGTAGGATACGTAGCAGTAGAGCATTTCAAGGGAGGAGTGGTGGACATCATAGCTAAAGAGCTGTAAGGGTAGGATTTCATTTATATGTACAAAGATGAGATTTGGGAAGGGAGAAATATGGAATGGGTTTGAGTTGGAGGGATTGAACTTAAGTTTGGTCAGTTAGTATCTGGTGGGAGTGGGAGGTCAAATAAGCCAGATATAGGGCACCACTTTTTCATTGTGTTTTTTTTTTGCTGAAGAGCATGGAATGCATGCATACAGGAGAAGGCATGCTCACATTGGGAGTAAAACTCACGATAGTAATTGGTGTGAGGGCAATAGGCATAGATTTTGTGGATCTAATGTGTGTATGTTGTGTGTGTGTGTGTGTGTGCACGTGTGTGTGAGACAATGTGTGTGCACATTGAATGATTTTCATCAATATCCCTGCACTTTAGTAATAACACTTTGCTGCTTGTGGTGTAAGCTTGTAGATTCAAGGGAAACTATTCCGGAATTCTTTCAAATTTCCTGTTTGAGTCCTGATCTGATTACAGTTTTGTTTAGCCTTCATATACATTACCTGTTTTTTCACATTAGTTCCATATATCCTTACTTGTGTCCTGATTATGTTTTGGGCTTTATGGCACACGCACCGATTGTTTTAAATTTTACATCCTTTTTTATAAATTTCCTATTGTGATCGAGGTGTGATTGGGGCTTTCATCAGACAACTGACAGGTTCACCATTTGTTCCCAGTCTTCCTACAGGTGTTTTGCATTTTTTGGAGCACTATGGCTTGCTATTCATTATTTTCAGAATTTTGAGAATTGTTTCATAAATAAGACTTTGCCCATTGGCTGTGTTTGCTACTGGTTTTTGAGGAAGGAAACCCATTTTAGTTACCTTGTGAAGTCATTAATCCTGTGCTGTGCTAAAGTAATCTGCTTTTTCCTGTTGTCCAGCCACGGCCGGCAGTGGGAATACCTACAGGGCGGTGACGTGGGGAGGGGAAGGGGCAGGGTGGGGGGTAGTAATGTATGGATTACGGAGTTTTACTGGTAAATATACATTTGAATAAATAAAACAAATTTTGTTGCGCGCACTGTATCGCACATGGGGATGCAATGCACTCAACGAAATTCGTTTTATTTAGTTAAATGTTTACTTACCTGGGAAGCTCCATAGTCCATACATTACTACCCCCCACCCTGCCCCTCCCCCTCCCCACATCACCGCCCTGCAGGTACTCCCAGTGCCGGCCACGGCTGCTGTTGTCTCCTTCATGTGTTTGTTGTGTGACGCCAGTAATTTGTAAATCTACTCGTGTATTTGCTCACAGATTGTTTTCATGATGTTTTTCTGCCACCTTCCTATTTTTTTGTCTGCTGGTGCCCTGGGAATGATAAAGGCATTGACAAGCCCACAAACCCAAATTCCTTTGGGGGTCCTCATGCGTATTTGGCCTTGTGTAGGTCACATCACATTTTCCACATTTTCAAATTTTTCCCAATGACACTCCTGGTGCCGGTGCCATGTTTTATAACTGCATGGGAATAGTCTTACATTTTTTTCTATAGTTCAGAGATGTTGTGCAATTTTTAGCCTGTGTACGTTTAATGGAATGATTCATGACAGACAGCCATATTAGTAATGTCTTTGTTGTCTATATGCATTTGTTTCAGACAAGGTATTGTGTGTTTGTGTGTATATGTGCTTGTGAGTGTATGTGTGTGTGTTTGTATGTTTCTAATCTTTCTTCTAAGGGTTCTAGATTGTTGGAGGCCTTGTAGAGCATTTGGCTAATTTACTTATTTTACTTCATTGTTTTACATATTTCCTGCCTATGTCCAGATATGCTAGATCCTTGTGCATGGCCCATATATTCTCTTTGCATATTTTTCTGCCATGTTTCCAGTCATTCTGTTGTTCTGTATTCTGGCTCTGGTTGTGTTGAGCTGCGCTAGAGGCACTCCTATTTCCCTAGATTATTTTCCAAATTTTAGGCATCTTTTTAATGAGGCAGGCTTGAACAGTTGCAACCTTTGTGTGCTGAGTCTGCTATGCTAAAAGCTTATGAATGGTCCAATTTTTTTCCAGATTTTAGGATCTTTCATTGTTCTTAAGGCAGGTTTGCCATGTGATTGTCTGTATGTTGTATACTTCAGACGGGGACTTCATTCTGTCAGCAGTTATAGTAGAGTTTGGTACTTTCCAAATACTTCCTCCTGCCGCTATATGCTTCCTTGGCTATACTTCACTACAGAGGTAGCTTCTAATATTGGAAATACATTTTTGAGTATTTCTGTAATATCAACCATAGCCTGACTACCACTCTCTCAGCATGTGGCATTATTTGTATGCTGTGCATTGCATCAATGTAAGACTGAGCTTCCATTTTCCCCTCAACGTGCATTTCCTGACTCTTGTCTTCAGTTTAACTGAATTGGGCCATGAAACAGGAAGAGCAGCAAGAGCAAAAACTCAGGCATTAGATCTCCTATACCCCCAATTTCTGTGTGTGATCTCACAAGAAAACTCATTCCTAGCTTCATATTTTTTTTCCAGTCACATGGTCCATCCGTGAACCCTAGTATGCACAAATTGTAAGGTTGAAGTGTTTCAAATCTTGGGAATCCTGGCACTAATGTTGTTACTAGGGACCAATTGTTCCATTTGAACATGCTCATTTATAAGATGGCCACCAACAAAAGGTAAGTCCTTGTTTAGCTTCACAATCCACAGTGCCTTAAGGATATTATAATGGTGGTACATGAGGTGTCCCAGTTAAAGCACATATGCATTTCAGTCCCCGCATATATGCATCATCAGCAACATCTATCTTGGACAATTATGTTGCTGTGGTGTTTAGCTCCCATGATAAATTGCTTCATGGAAGTCAACTATTCACGATTAACAATGCCCAAAAACTAAAGGCCTGATTACGAGTTTGGTGTTCCTGGAGTGGGTCGCCATGCCAGTGCCCCGCTCCAGGTCTGCCAAACTGGACTGCCAGCCACAGACCAGATTACGAGTAATCTCATGGTCTGTTAAGTGGTGCTTTGGAGTTCCACAGCGGTTCCTTTTAAAAAGGCACTGCAATGGGAACGCCAAACCCTGTTCCTGCACAGCATGGACTGGTACACTCCATGCCATGCAGGAAAAGGGGTGACTGCACAGAGAGGGGGCATCATGTGCCCCTTGCAGGTGCACCATGGCCGGAAGCAACAGGGAGCCCTACAGGGCCCCCTTTGTTTCCTCTCTGCCACATTGCTCATGGCGGGCTCACCATCAAGAAAACAGTGGCGGAGAGGAAACTCATAATATGCTTGGAGGTGCCTCAGTGGCACCGCCAAGCATATTGCAGTCTCAAGACCACTGCAACACTGCCAGGGATCTCTGATCCCCCACAGTTTTGGTAATCCTATGGCAGTTTAACGGCCCAACTTGTAAAAAGGCGGTTGGACCGCAGGTGCGGTGGTGCGCACACCACCACCATGGCTACGATGATCCATCGGACTGTGGGCTCAAAATTTGTTCCTAAGTTCACAGTTATGTTCAGCCAGGTACAAAAGACTGGCCAATAGAATCCAGTAGGCTATTTATGCAATAGCATGCAGGTAGAAAAGTTGATGCTTGACATCTTCTAATTTTATTTAGTGGAATGAGATGTCGTCATGAAATTTAAAGTGAAACAAAGGTTCTGAGGCACAACTGAACTGTACAGAATAAACTCAGCATTTCTTGTGTTTGTACTGGAGAAGATTGTAATGATAAATATTGACCTGAAACCAAACATGTGGCGCAGTAGTTCAGAAACTGCATTTTGTAGTACATTTAGGAGTACTGCACTAGTACTGCTAACATACTACAAAATGCTAATCTCTAACGTACCTACAAAGGTCTACGCCTCTGCCTCTTTCATCTTTCATTTGCAGTGATCTCCTGCCCAACTGTGGACCTCTCTGTACACAGAGGTATTTGTTTTAATAATACATCTATGAGGGTTGGAGGGATTTACTGGAACAAGGAGACAATTTACAACTAAAGTGGAGGGCTTTTCGCAGAAGTTTGAAGGGGTTAAGGAATGGCTAGCGAGATGTTTAGCAAGGAACATGCCCCCATTCACAAAAGAATACACCTCTTTCTATTTCCAAACTGCACTTCTAAAGTTACATCAACCAAAAAAGTCTAAAAAAAGTTGAATATGTACTGTATGTGTTCTGCTCGGAAAGTGTATTCTGGTGGGTATGGGTTAGTTGATGAAGGAGAGTTTCAGCTTGGTGTCGTCGGCGTAGGAGATGATGTTGAGTTTGTGGTTTCTGATGATGACCAATAGGGGGGTTATGTAGACGTTGGAGAGGGTGGGACTCAGGGAGCAGCCCTGGGATACTCTGCAGTTGATCTCTGTAGGTTCTGAAAAGAACAGGGGTAGCCTGACTTGCTGTGTTCGCCCGGTAAAGAAGGAGTGATTCCAGTCCAGTGCCTTGTCATGGATGCAGGCATCGTGGAGTCACGTGATCAGGGTGCAGTGGTTGGTGGTGTCGAAGGAAAATTTTTAAATTGAATTAATTATTCACCATTTTTTCAAAACATATCAAAATATTTTTTACGCTAAAACATATATATACATTATATATTAATATTTATTTCTTTTACAATATTGTAATAAACTTTTTTCAATTTAAAAATTAATGTAACTTTTGAAAAAGATCTAAATTCAATTAAAGTAGATTTACTATTTAGTAACATTTATTACATAATAAATAAATATGCACATTTTGATATAGGTGAGTGGGTTAAAATAAATATTTATAGAATAAGTTAATTTTATTATACTTACATTATTTACATTTTTTAATTAACATTTTATAAATAGTACTGTGGCAGTTTTGCAAATTATTTTTTATGCAAAACAAATATCCAAAATTATCTTACATTAACATTTAATGTATCTGTGTGCATTAGTTTTTACAAATTGAATTACATGTTCAAAATTTCCCTACAATGTACCATAGTGAGTTCTTCAACCAGATTGTGGATGTGTCCCCCAAGTGTGAGGCACGTCAAATACTGTCATAAGGCCACTACTGGTAGTTATTATATGGTAGTATATGACATTTTTACTGAGTACTCCCCTGTTTCAGGGGTATAGACATGTAAGTCGACATGTTTGAGTAAATTTACACTCATAATTTGTGAATACCCAAAAGTAGAACAGTTAGTCAAAAGTTTTAGAGTAGCCTTCCACGTGTATATTTAATCATGTGGAAGTTGCCCTTTGTGAACAGGCCCATAATATGTTTGGCAGTACCCACTAAGTCACTTTCAGCATTCATTGGTAACCAGTACAAGTATTGTCAAGAATGGCACACATTTGAATGCAATTACTGTACTTTTCTGCAAGGTTAAACTCACATAGCTACCAACATCCTGGAAAAATTGGATGCCTAAGACTTAGAGCAGTTTAAACCTATGGGTTTTATTGTTGGATTGATTGTCATGAAATTAGTGGTATCAATGGCTTTGCAACGTCAGATGGAAGAATGTTCTGAGTGTTCTATTTTACACATTACATAAATCTCATTGTATGGGACAGTGCAAAAAATAACCAGGATTTGTACAGTGCGGCTGCTTCACCTTTGAGGGTCTTGAGGTGCTATAGGGTTATGCTGTGGTATTCTTCTGTCCGTTTGTAGAGGTTGAACATTCAGGTCTTGAGGTCCTCCCTGAACTGTTGGAGCGACGGAGCTGCTCTGAGGTGTAAGGGGAGAATGTTCCAGGTCTTAGGCGCCAGGTGATAGAAGGAGTGGGCCTCCGCTGTTCGTTCGATGGATGGGTAGCAGCTAGAGAGAGTTTCTAGAAAGGAGTTCCATAGTAGGTTGGTAGAAGTTCATTCGGTTGTTGAGGTACGTCGGTCCTTCATTGTGTAGTGTCTTGTAAGTGTGGGTGAGGGGTGAGTATCTTGAACTGGAATATCTTCACAAATGATAGCCAATGGACTTTCCTAAAGTGAGGGGTGATGTGCATCTGCCAGAGGAGGCTGAGGATGAGTCTGCCTGCTGTGTTCTGGATGGCCTGGAATTTCCTCAAGAGTTGCGCTGTGATTCTTACGTAGAGGAATTTGACGTAGTCAAGTCTGCGAGTGACAAGACATTTCATGACAGTTTGCCTGGTGTTGGGCGGGATCCATATGAAGACCTTCCTGAGTATTTGTAGGTTGAGGAAGCAGGTAAAGGAGACGACACTGACCTGCTTCTTCATGGATCGCTGTCTGTTGAGGATGATTGTGAGATTGTAGCAACACATATGCCTGAATTTACTTACCAATTTACTTACAGGACACTACACAATGAAGGACAGACGTACAACCCACTATACAATGAAGGACCGTACAACAACCGAATGAACTTCTACCAACCTACTAGGGAACTCCTTTCTAGAAACTCTCTCTAGCAGCTACCCATCAGTGTTCAGTGGGTTTGGTGGTAGAGCCCAGCTCAGGTGGCCACCATTTGCTGTTCCATAGGGTGTCCTTACCTTTCCCAAAGACGAGAACCTTTGTCTTGTCTGTGTTGAGTTTAAGACAGTCCTTCATGCATTTTTGGAACCTGTCTTTGATGGTTGTTAGGTCATTTATCATGGAGAGGATGAGTTGGGTGTCGTCAGCGGAGGAGATGATATTGGGTCCATGGCTCCTGACAAAGTTGGCCAGAGATGCCATGCATACATTGGAGAGGGTTGGGCTGAGGAATTAGCCTTGCCGTACACCGTGGATGATGTTCACAGAGATCGAGAAGTAGTTAGGGATGATGGTTGTCTGTGTTCTTCCTGTGAGGAAGTAAGCAATCCACTGGAGGGCTGCTCTTGGATTCTGACCTGGTGGGTCTGTTGATCAGTGTGTGGTGGGATACAGTGTTGAAGGTTGCTGAGAGTTCAAGGAGAATGAGGGCTGCTGTTTGTACGTGGTCTAGCAGCATTCTGATGTTGTTGGTGGCTGTGATTAGAGCTGGCTCTGTGCTGTGGTTTGCTCGGACGCTTACTTGGGAGGGGTCCAGAAGGTTGTGGTTTTCAGGATGTATGGCGAGCTGGATTTGGATAGCTTTTTCAATGACTTTGGCTTGTAAGGGGAGAAGGGAGATGGGTCGGTAGTTCTTGAGTTCTCCTGGGTCCGCAGAAGGTTGTTCATCAACTGCTTCCCGAAGGCATGTTTCCATTTCTGGGGGAAGTGGGCAGCGGTGATCGAGGAGTTGAGGATCTTGGTGAGTACTTTGCTGATGGGTTGATTACTGTCGTTGAAGGTGTGGTGGCAGCCGGGGTCTGCTGGAGCTCAGGAGTAGATGGATCTCAAGATGGGAGCTGCTTCCTACTCGGTGAGGGTGTTCTAGGCGGAGGGCTGATTAAATTGGGTATTGGCCGGCATGAGGAGGTTGATGTTGTTCTCTGTGGGGGTTGAGATGTGAAGTCTTGGTAGATGGTGTTGATTTTGTAGCGGAAAAAGTCAGAGAGCTTGTTGCAGGGGGCTTGCGATGGTGCAAGGTGTTTTCCGTTACTGATGGATTGTGAACTCCTTGACTATGCTGGATAGTTCCTTGCTTGTGTTGGAGCTGTCATTGATGCGACTAACAAATGTGCTAGGGAGGCAAGATGGTGTCTGCAAGCTCAGACATGTGAGCTGGCTGTTCCCGGGAGCTCACACCCGCAATCTACTGTAATGAGGCATTGAAGTGGAAAGTAAGGAAAGCAAAATAAAGACACTCCCCGGAGCCGTATCCTGACTGTTTGGCTTGAATATTGGTCTTCAGGGCGTGCTGAGTATCGCGGCTGCGTCGATTTCGGCAAGGCTGCGCCGTCTGCACCTGGTCTATTGGAGTGGTTTGCTGAGCAAGTGTTGGTTCTGCTGCTCGGCTCTAACATGCTACGGAAGCCGGAGAGGGGAGGATCCCTTTGTGGTAATGATGCCTCCCAAGACTGCGAGAGGGAGGGATTGCCCACAGACAAATTCCACTGGTAATGGAGCTGGAGCTGGGGGGCTCAAGACTCTGGCTAGTGCTGCCACCGGCAGTAAAACCTCCAACACTGATTCAGCTGCTAAAGGACAAAAAGTGGTTGAAAATGTGGGTAAGCAGAGCTGGTCAAAACTTAGATAGACCAAGAGCATTTTTGATATCCTTTAATAGCTTCTTGGCTAGGGAAGATGTATACCAGCTGACTCGGCAAGATAAAAAGAGGGCTGGGAAAGATGTTGACTTTTTTGTGAGAACTGACTTTTGTAATTTAATTGTTGAAAAGCGATGGCAGCTACAACAGCTTATTGCACCGTTTCAGGCCAAAGGGGCTCTCGTTTTCCTACTAAACCCAGCCAAGCTGAAAGTTATTCATAAAGATCATACATGATTTTTTACCTCAGAGGTCTTGGCAACATTTTTTTACATTCTTTGTAAAGTGGGTTTATTTGCTTCAGGTTTTTGTTGCATTTATTGGAAGGGCTTAAGTTAATTTATTCTGCTTGTGGACCTGAAAGGGACTATTTCCCCCTTATTATCCTTGTTTCCCACCCCATAGGGAACTTTTGGTTATATGTATAAAACAAATTTGATAACATATGTAATGCATATAGGGTGTATGGTCTAGTATGTTGTCTTACTGTTGCGTTTTGTCACAAATGGGATGTGGGGTATTTGTGAGTGTGAACACCCAGATGACGGGAGCTTGTCATTACAAGGACCACGGGTCCTGAAGCCTCTTTGAAGGGTTGTGGGTTGGTTTGGATGGGGGGGGTTGAGGTGTTAGTGGCAGCCAGGGGCTGCTGGGGGGTGAAGGTTAGGGTGGAACAAAAATCTACAGTATCGCTAAATTCTTGATTTTGATTGATTTGATTTTGATTGTTTTAATGTTTGTTTTTAGGGATATGAGCAAGAGCTCACTCCCTATCTTCTCTAATGGTTAGAACTGGACTTCGAACCTGTTCTTTAAATGCATGTGGTATTAATATTTATAACAAGAGACAAAGAGTCTCAGCAGAACTCAGTGTGATTCAGCCTGATTTAATATGTATACAAGAAACACATGTACCTTGGGGGGAACGGAAAATGCTTTCAGAAATGGGCTTTGTAGTACTGGCCGCTTCTCAGCAAGCCTCATCGATGCGGGGGTGGCGGTTCTAGCTAAACCTGCTTTACAGACATAGTGTATAAATTGGGATGTTGGGCTATTGTCGAATGCAGTTTAGGGGAAGTAAAGTTCACCTTGTGTACTGTCTATGGTTTCAATTTTAATGAAGCCACGGTCCTGGAACAACTGAATTTAGAACTGGCACTCTGACCTACTCCTCTGGTATTATGTGGGGATTTTAATATTAGTTTTACTAATAAAGAACTCCAAATTGGTATACAAGGCTATAAAGGAAGGAAAACCAGGGTATTTAAGGCATTGTATCACTTATTAATGGATCATGATCTGGTTGATGCTTGGGACTTTCTATGTGCATCCGTTGTCAGGTTTACATTTTATTCCCATCCCCATCGATGCTAGTACGTCTGGATTATTTTTTTATATCTCCCACATTACTTACTGGAGCGTTGATACGGGTACTTCTGAGAGTTACTCCTGATCACACACCAGTTTTGGAGATCCCCTCATTGGGTTTAGTTAGAACCCCAAGAGTTTTTTTCTTTTGATAGCAAACTTCTGCTTGATAATACCTTTAAGGATTACATGAAGATCTGGATCAATGATTTTTTCAAAATAATCGGCATTCTACGTCAGTTGGGGTTCTGTGGGACACTTTTAAAGCCTACTTCTTAGGGGCGGTCCTGAGCTACGGTTTGTATCAACAAAAGAAAGCTAAACCAGTAGTACAGGAACTGTATACTATACTTAAAATAGCTGAAGAAAGGCTTGCTCAGGGGATCTCGCTTAATTTAAATATTGTTGATATACAAACTAATGTGGCTAAATGTAGGGCTAACATCAATCTTTTATGGAATAAATAAAATGCCCTTAAATATCTACTTTATAAAAAGGAATGCTATGAGTACCGTGAGGCTGTAGGCCACTGTTTAGCTTAAAGGTTACGCTCGAAGGAGGCCGCCCATAGAATAGCAGTCTTGTAAAATGAATCAATCAGTATGGTCCATGACCTTCAAGATATTCTTATGATTTTTCATAAGTTTTATACAGATCTATATACGGAACAGAAGCCGGGGACCACACAAGAAAGTTTTGGTTTCAACATGTTTTGGAGCGTGTAGATCAGAAGGAGGCAGAGATGTTGGATAGCCCTATCACAATGGAGGAGTTAGAGCTGGCTATTAATAACATGACAATTGGTAAGGCGGCGGGCCCAGACAAGCTGCCTATGGAGGTCTATAGGGCCTTCTTTCAGGATATTAAAACAGATATGCTGACCGCCTTCCAAGCCGCAGAAACCGGGGATGCAGCACACTCCTGGGATTAAGCCAGCATGTTATATTTAGGAAGGAAGAAAAACTATCGGAGCTGCCAGGATCTTACCGTCCGATCTCGCTTGTCAACTGTGATGGGAAAATCTATGCTAAGATTCTGGCGAATCGATTGGCTAAGGTCATCTCTTCTCTGGTCTCCCTAAAAGAACATGGTGTTATTCAAGGCAGAGGGACTGTGAGTCATATTAGAAGAGTTGTGACCGTATTTGATATTGCTCAGATGGAGTCAAGGGATCTTGGGCTGATTTTACTCAACGCTGAAAAGGCGTTCGATCGGGTTGCCTGGAACTTCCTCTGGGGAGTTTTGCAGCTGATGGGGTTTGGTAAGGGGTTTATTCAGGCTGTATAGGTACTATACCGATCTCCTGTGGCCAGGATTAGCTCCACAGAGCTTTTTTCGGACCCTGTAAAGATTTCTAGATTTACACAACAGGGGTGTCCTTGCTCCCCCCTGCTCTACACATTAATCCCTTCTTAAAAATGGAGGAAAAACACCTTGATCAAGCCATTTAGTGTTCAGAGAGATCAATACTCTGTCCTGGCATATGCTGACAGTATCTCCATTGTAACATTGGACCCTGTCATGGCTATGGCATATAACTTTGGAGATATGTTTGGCTATAGGTTAAACATATCGAAAACTCAGATCCTGTGCAGAAATAATATTAGGGCGGTTAGGGAGGCCACGTATTTGGGAATTAAGATCCGGGCTTGTTTGAAAGAGCTGATTGAGGTCAACTGGGGCGCTATCATTGGTAATCTAAAACAATCTTTTGAGAGATGGGATTGCTTACATCTTTCATTGGTTGGTAGAGTCAACGTCTTCAAAATTAATATACTCCCCAAGGTTTTGTACTTTTTTAGCTCAGTTCCTTTGGAAGTATCTTGTTGTCAATTACAACATCTACAGGCATTGTGTGCTAAATTCCTCTGGGCTTCGGGGAAACCAACTAGGGCTTCATGCTTTATGACACTCCCAAGAGAGAGGGGAGGTTGTTCTGTTCCCGATTTCACATTCTATTATTACACGTGTCTTTTATCTACGATGCAGATATTATTGACAGGAGAAAATGTGGGCTCCTTCAGTTTATCAGATGGTGCTGGGAACAGAGGTTAAGAATTTCTTGTTCAAGAAACAAGATGGTAGCTACTATAAAAAAAAGTGCTTTAAAATCTTGGGAGGTGATTTTAAGGTGTGGAAAACAATTCAAAAATATTTCCAGATTGAGGGGTTAACTTTTTACCACCCACTAATGCCAGGGGATAATTTTGCCAATTATTTGGTACTTCGTGGCTGCCAGCTAGAAACGTAAAGGTATCTCACAAATTGAGGACTTTTATGAGGCAGTGGCTTATACTCCTCCTTTTCTGATCTAGTGACTAAATATCTGTGATTAATAGAGGCTATTAGGCACCAGGAAAAAAATAGGGTCCTATATAAAATTATTGTAACCTCTAGGACAGATGATCTGGAGAAGCAGAATCTCAAATGGGCTAATTGTTTGGGAGAACAGACTGTCTCGCTAGAGAAGGCGATTGCCATTGCAGGGCAAGATTTCCTATCTGTGAATCTTAAAGCTCAACACTATAAAACAATGTTTAATTTCTACCACACCCCAGTGAAGATGTTGAAATGGGGGGGGGGGTTGGAATTACTGTAAATGTTTTTGGTGCGGTGCTGATAATGCCGATAGTCACCATATATTTTATTTCTGTGCTAAGCTGGCCCTCTATATAGAACACATTGAGAAGTTCTTGACAAAGGTTACTAGTGTCGCTATTAAAATCTCAGCCTTTATGCTGTTACTTGGGATCGGTGAAGATTTGGAGCAAGGGAGGCCTATGTACAAGTATCGGTTTTTGCTCTTTATGGCTACGGCCGTGGAACGGTTATGTGTAGCTTCTTCATAGCTACAGCCTGAAGTACCATAGTTTGAAATGTGGTGTGCCCAGTTCTATAGAATATTTAATTTGGAGTTTAGTTTGCATTCCGTGAAAGGACCAAGGAAACGCAAATTGGGTATTTAAGTTTGGGGGTGATATCTGATCATATGAATTTGTGAATGTGATTTTGGTATAATTGATTGTATTTAATTTTGTACTTCTTTTGATACTAGATGTGTCTGTATTTAGTGATGTTTTGATACTGTGGACTAATACAAAAAATGAAAAAAATGGGCTAATAAGGGTCCTCTGAATGTTTATTCATCAGAACAGTGGTGATTGTGTACTGTTTTTTGAAAACTAAATATAATATGTCTTTGGAAAAAAGTGAAGTTGAGAAAAAAAGGAGCTGTCATTGATGCATGTGGCTAGGGCGGTCTTCTTGGGTTTTTTCAGGAGGTGGTGGTAATGGTTAAGGACATCTTTGAATTGTTTTCGGTCCTCGAGGGTCCTACCGGAAGGCCATCTCCTTTCCTTACTTCTGGAGTCATGTTTCTGGGTTTTCAGTTCTGCTGTGATCCTGTGGGGGTGTAGTGTTCATTCCTTGGGGTTGTTGGGTTTCCTAGGTGCAACTTTTTCAGCACTTGCAGTGATCCAGTTTGTGAAGCTTTCAGTTGCTTGTTCTCGGTCTTCGGTGTTGGTGGGTATGCAGGCGTTGAGGGCATTGGCCCATCATTGTTCTGATATCTTTGACTAGTTGCACCGTGATTTGCTGGCAGTGGAGGCGGGGATGTTGGGGGATTCTAAGATGGCCAAATGGACACAGGAGTGATCTATCCAGGTTAGTACCCTGGTGTGGGTGTTTTGTTATTCTTCTGCTGGTTGAGAAGATAGGTTCAAGCATGTGTCATGCAGTGTGGGTGGGGTCAGTGACCAGCTGCTTGAGTCAAAGTTAACCATGCTTTCTAGGAGGTCAGTTCTGTTGATGTCATTGGTGTTCTCCAGGTGGAAGTTGAGGTCTTTTTGAAATATGTACAGGTTCCACTTGATGGTGTACATGGCAAGAAAGTTGGGGATTGAGCTACATAAGGCAGGGCTGGGCCACTGAAAGGTGCCTCTGATGTTGGTTTTGCTGCTTGTTTGGAATAGGAGGTGGAGGTGCTCCATGAAGGGGGTGAAGTTGTCAGTCTTGGTTGAGAATTCAAGATTCTTTTTGTCGATTATGGCGATACCTCCACCGTCTCTGTTGGATCGGTCCCTGTGCACGATCTTGTATCATTTGCGGCTGGCTGTGGCAATGACCGGAGTGAATGTGGGGTTCAGCCAAGTTTCTGTGATGAAAACTACATCTAGGTGTGGGTCGTGATGGTGTCCCAGATTTCCATGGAGTGTCTCCAGAGTGATGACGAGTCGGCCTTGTTGCTTGGTATGTGTGACATGGGTGTGACGTGGTCTGGCTGATTGGAGCAGCATGAGTGGTATCTTTGGTGATGCAGTTGAAGCAGCTACTCCGGCAGGAGAAAGGGCCTTCAGTGGTTATAGTGGAGGCAGGTGCACAGATGCTGTTGTCCTGGCATCTAGGGTTCAGGGCTCGAAGTTCATCTGAGGTGTCGTGGTATGTGGAGGTTGGGGTCCTCTTGCTGGGTGAGGTCCTGGTGCTTACCTGCCATTTAGCCCTTTTTTAAAGCCTAGAAACAGATTCCTCAACCTGTGTCATCTGTGCAATGTTCTTATTGAGAACATTATGCAAAAGAAAGGTAATGCATTTTCCCCGGCCAAGTCATTGAAAATTCAGTTGTGGGAATTAAAAAGGTCCTTCATCAAAATGCTCTCATTCTTTGAGGTTATCACACAGATACACTAAGTTATATACCATTATGAACAATATCATTCCATTGCTACAAATGTTAAAGTCCACGATGGGAATATTGGAACAGACACTTCAAACTCACCAGGATTAATCATATGTTGGATTTGTTGACAGTTTACTTCAGCTTTTGGCTAGAAATCACAGACCATTTGATAAGTTTTAACATCAGTGTGCTAGGGTTGGTATGGCTGTGGACTCCCCACCATATTTAGAGCAATTTACAGCCATGGAGCAACAGTTGCAACATTATGACCTAGGGTGGCAACTGCGAATATGAATAAGTGTAGTGGATGTCAATAAACATCTGACAGTAAATCCAAAAAGACACATCTGCACAACATCAACCAGTTACCAACTCCTCCTATCTCTCCTACAAAGCTGGTCAAACTACAAAAAGGAAACCATTTACCACTCACAGTTCAGACCTTCGACAAAATAGCTAGCTAAGGCAACTGCCACGGTCTGTGGTAAAATGCTTGTGTTTTGGAACATCAGACTTTGTTCATGGTGGTAAGGGGGACATGTGCACACATTTCCAAAGAACATAAGCTAGCTGCAGCAATATGCAATGTCCCCTGAATTCTACCTTGTGTTTAAAGAGATTTTAATCCACGTAAATTAGGGAAAACTGCAACAACCATAACACAGCATTATTCACAACACTATTAGAGGAGCCGAATCCCTATCTAGTAAGACATGAACATAATAAAGTATTAATAGTTGAGCAATGAAAAACTCAAATATCTTGTGCAATTCTATTTGGAACATCATAAACATTTACAGTATGATATGTTGTTTTACACCTGGCTCATAACCACACGTAAAACATATGTGAAGAATAATCACAGGAACGAAAGAAAATCCAAGATTGAACTATTTCCTGCACCAAAATAGTTGGTAGTTTAATGCATTAAGCCCATAACTGCTACTCCTCCCTACCCCGACACCCCAACCGCCAGTACTGAGCCCTTTTTAGAGGATTTTCAGGTAGTTTGTTCTTAGGCCTCTATATCCTTTTGTCTACATAAGGTATCCAAGGTAAATTTGTGTCCTTTTTTCCAACATCCTGGGAATCTTAAAGGTACCCAGGGTTTATGGATCTCCCTTGAGGAGACCAAGACAATTGCCAAAATATAGCTACATTTAAAATTGTTGGGTAAACATTGGAAAATGTGCTCAGGATACAAGATTCAAGTTTATTTCCATAAATGGCATCAATTAACGGTTTGCTGTACTATCTGGAGCAGTACTGGTTTCAAATACCATTTGTGGCATGTAATGTAAGTGTAGGCCAAAATCATGCGCAAATGTCATGTGCCATAACATATGTGATACCAACAGTACAAAGTACACATATGTCTCATCCATTCTAACAGTCTAGGTTCAAACATACACATAGAGTTCAACCCACATTTACATAATTCAACAATGCGACAAATTACCTATTTTGTGGGGCAGGTTGGCAACATTATCTGTATCTTAGTCCATCGATGTAACACTCAAAAAGACAATAAATGTGCGGTCAAACATGCCATACACAAGTAATGAATATAGGTTAAAATGCAACCAGGATAAGGTCTAACAGTGTACTCAGGATCCTAATATTGACCCTTTCTTGCTGCATCACTTATGTCATACTCAAGGCATATAAGTACTAAATCACCTACAAGTCAAACTCACATACATACATGTGAATTCCTAAAGTGTGCCCAGGTTTCTCGTGGAATGGTACTTGCATCCACTACAGTTTGTCCCAAATAAAAGACTGGCTACTTTGCCAGATCTATCTTTCAATTTAAGATCACCATGACATCTTGAACTCCAAAAAGCATTATTTGTTGGTTGACCACAAAATATAAAAAAGATGCATGTAACATTTTGGCAACGCACTACATGTACTAATCAAATAGGCACGTTATTCAAGTGAAGAAATCCAAGGCTGTGCTAATGTTATATAGGCATTTTTTACATAAACAAGGGGACCCAATGGATACCTTCGGACCATGGGTGACCAATTATTAAAGGAAACAAAGGTCCTAAGGATGAGTTGATTAAATGCACAATGAAGTTATAGACTAGAATCAGTGCTATACTCTCAGTTCCTATACCCAGCCGGGTGAGGAATATTTTTTCACATCAATAGAAAGATAGAACGCCTTGGAAAGGCCATTTATAAGCATTAGATAGGGCACAATCCTGTACCTATCCAAGAGTAAGAAAATTCTACAGCTAGATTCATCATAGTCCCGTTTTGCGAGTCCTTAATAGCGATTATTAAGGAATCGCTATTAAGGACTTGCAAAACGGGATTCATGTAGGAATGGCACAAAATATTGTGATTCCTACATCATCCTTATAAGCGATTAGCAAATTGCTAATCGCAAATAAGGAATAACTCCCCATTCGTTCCTATGGGCCTGTAGGCCCATAGGAATGAATGGGGAGTTATTCCTTATTTGCGATAAGCAATTTGCTAATCGCAAATAAGGATGCGATTTCAAGGGTGCCAGGGGTGTCCAAAGGACACCCTGTAGCACCCCTGAAAAGCAAATGTACACAGGTGTTGCGCACACACATGACCAAAGGACATGTGTGTGTGTAACATGCAACTGAGGAAAATGCACTAAAGTGCTTTTTTCGATTTTTTCGCTATTTACCACGAAGTTAGACTTCGTGGTAAATAGCGGCCAAAAATTGCGAAATCGCAATTTAAAAATGGGTAATGCATTGCATTTAAGGAATCTCAAATAGAGATTCCTTAAATGCTATTCCTCGCAAATTTGCGAATTTGCTATTAGCGATTTTTGCATTTGGGATGATGAATCCCAAATGCAAAAATTGCGCTTGGAAAGGGCCAGATTCTCAGAATCTGGCCCTTTGCGAGCCGTTTTTGGCTTGATGAATCTAGCTGCTAGTTAGGAAAAAGTAGAAAAAGTAAGGGAAAGAAATAGCAGGCAAAATCGTTGGAGCCAATTGTCACTTGCAACTGGTTATATAATACAGCAAGCTTTGACAAACAGTTACTGCAATCTCGTGAACACAATGGATATATTGCAGAACTATTTTAACCGTCGACGTTTCAATCCCCTGGCTCCTAGTAAACCGGGATCATCATCAGGACTATGTGATCAGTTGCCTGTTTTGTAATTATGAACGCCTGTTGAGGTAAAGGACAAAAAGAAAGAGGAAAACAATATATGGCATATGCCACAAATTATCATGAACATTTTAAAACGTTACCCATATATCTTGCCAGTATTAGAACAGTGACTAATGATTATTTTAATTCTCTACTGCGTGGTTGTTCAGAGTATATCTACTTGCCGCATGCAGAATTGGCAGCTTAAGTGACGTAAAACATAGCAGTGCGTTGTGGTGGTCCATAATCTGGTTACACAGTGGTTTCGCCGAGTGGTCGATTGTGTTTTTAGATTGTAGCCGACGCAGTGATGTGCACATGACTTAGTGAGGACCTTGTAAAAACAATGCTTTGGTTTAACAGTGGCATACAGATTGATGTGCTATTTAGGTGAGGCAAGTGATTGGGTGAGTGGTTATGCCGCAGTGATGTGAGGCAACCGTCACAACAGCCATGTTGCTGCTTCAGCTGGACATTGGTTGCACTTGTGAGTTGTGGTTTAAAAATGGTAAGTGCACTCTGCACTTGTGAAGTGTGATTTTGGGGGCCGTTGGTGCCGGGTTCAGGGAACGGAAAAGGTGCTGGGGCAGTGAACAGGGTGTTCACATTGTGGGCAGACTGACCTACCAGTGTCCACGGTTTGGCCTGGGTCAGGCGCTGGTGAGGATTGCGAATTGTCGGGGCTTCGCTCGGAATTGGGTAACCTGGGCGGTGTGAAACCTTGAAAACAATGGTGATAGTTAATGATTGTGTTGACAACTCGGGTTGGGGAGTTGTCGAGTGTGGAGTGTTGATTACCTTATGTTTCAATGTACAGGCTTAGATGGGGATCCAAAAGGCCATGAATCCAGGTGGGAGTCCTCCAGGGTGGTTGGGTTCCTGGTTTAGGAGTATGGTGCTCCTACGGTCTTGGAAAAGCCACTGTCGGGCGGCTTTCCTGACGAGTGAACTACGGGAAGAGAAATAATTCCTCAATGAAGGACACGTGGGAGGAAGCCTCGGGAGGTGTCGCACTAAACTGCCAGGAGAAGGGTTCACGTGGGACAGGGTGGGCTTACCTTCTGTTTGGTTAAGGCGGTGAAGACTCAGTGGTCAATCTTCTAAATCGGGCGGTGAACCAGGAGAGGGAAGACGCGATGGTCTTTCTCCAGTCCAGCGCGGCAGTCCGCGGGTGCTGTCTGTTGCTCCGGATGTCTGGGTGGATATAGGGATTGTGGGGGTATAAGCACCAAGGAAGGACTAACATTGCCGAGGACGTCGGCGGACATGTTGTAATGACCAAGGGGAGTTAGTAGCTGAGAAAGGACTAAAATAGCAAGGACGTGGCAGCCATCTTGTAGTGGTGTTGTGCCTTAGCGCCCTCTTGAGGTGGTTTGTGCGATGGGCGAGTGAGAGAGTGAGGAGGTGTAGTGCTCTTACGTAGCACTAGTGCACACAGGGAAACTTATTGTCGCACTGGTGATTATCGTGATTCATCCAGCATTGTGTACATGGGGAAACATCCTTTTCACCGCAAATTTTAACACGCAGTGCCTTTACGACGCAACTATTACAACGCATGTCATTACAACGCATTGCGCTCGGGGCGCTCTAGGATAGGGAATGGATTTAATTTACTATCAAACACCTTCCCTACTATCCACGGGGACTGGAGTTGGAATAGTAAATTAAACTATTCACTATCCAGCACCCCTTAACGCTATGCGTTGTAACAGCATGCGTTGTAAAACCTGCGATATGAAGGCATGCGTAGTAAAAGCATGCGTTGTAAAGTCCACATTTGTAAAGCGCACAATCACCCGTAAGGGTCTCTAGGCGCTGGGGGCCGTCGGGAAGATTAAGCGAGCTATTGCCCAGAGTCACATGGTGCTGGGCTAACCTGCCGCCGGAGCCGGGGATCGAACCGTGGTCGCCAGATTCCAGCGTCAGTCGCCCTGGCCGCGGCGCCACACCTCTCGTCATACATCCTGTACCATGTGTGCATGCACATTTGAAAGCTTAGTTTAACTGTTATTTCTGACATTTATACACAATTGTGCTCTACATGTACTGGACATTTCCATGTTAAATCAGGTGCGGCAGACACAGTAACGTCAATTCACATTCAGCACGTCACAGTGGGCAGTTTCGGTTGTAGTCAAACAATGATTGTAATGATGAAAAGTTCAAAAGAGTCTGTGTCATTTGTACCACATATGCAGCAATTGAATGGTCGGAAGTGACTGTGCCCAGGTGGGGCCACATTGGTTCATTATTGTTCAATGGTGCAATAGTTCATCACTGCTGGATGATATAATCCTGACACAGAAAGGTCATTGCAGGTCTCAGAGTAGGGTGGTTCAGACCTCTGTGCGGTTCAAACCATTTCGAATCGAGTCCAACATGATTATGCATTTCAGTTCTTCCTTATTCAATAGGTTTGTCATACTACCTCCTCTTGGTGGTAGTCTCAGTGGTTTTAGTACCGTCCAGCGGATGTCATCTTCGCTGTGATTGCTATTGACAAAATGTTCCACTAGTGGGGCATTTGGAGTTTGGCACCTAATGCGGCTTCTATGTTGGCAGATGTATGTCTTGACTTTCTGTGTTGTCTGGCCAACATAGACTTTGCTGCAGGGGCATTGGATCAAGTATACAACATTACTCGTATTACAGTTGGAAAGAGTCTTACATTTAAAGGTAATGTTGTTAAATACCATAGATTTACCTTCAATGGTAAAGTCGCACACACTGCATCCCCCACATTTGACATGTCCAACAATGGGGGACAGACCCCATACAGATTCAAGAGTAGAAGGGTGACTAGGACTAGGCAGGGCTGCGCGGACCAAGTTATCCTTTAGGTTGTTACTTTTTTTGAAAGCGAACAACGGTTGCTCAATCGCCAGAATACCTGCAATAATGACCGGCCAATGGTGCAGTATCATTTTCCTCAGCTTATTTGACAGTGGTGAAAACGTTGTTACACAAGATATCCTGTCTAGATCTTTCTTAGGGTTCGGGGTTAGTAGGGTTTCACGTGGGCAATACCATGCTCGTTTCAGAGCGTTCTTTACAATTCTCCTGGGATAGCCCCTGTTTCTGAGTTTGGTGGCAAGAATAGAGCTTTCTTTGAAGTAGTCCTCCCTGCATGAGCAGTTTCTCCAAATTCTGAGAACTGCGAATAGGGCAGAGAATCGTGTAAGGCCCTGGGGTGATTGCTTGTATATTTTAAGAGTGTATTTCTCTCAGTTGGTTTCCTGAAAAAGCATGTCAAAAGTTCCCCTTCCTGGTGAAAGATGGTAAGGTCCAGGAAATCTATGGAGGATTTGTTAGATGTGGATGTGAAGTTGAGGCCAGAACAATTATTGTTCATCCAGTGAAGGAAGTGGCGTAGATCATTGACGTCATATCTCCATATCATGAAGATATCATCAATGTATCTACGCCACATGATGATACCAGGAAAGAAAGGGTTTGATGGTGTTAGGATCACTTGTTTTTCGATCTCGCCCATGAATGGTATGGCCAAGTTTGGGGCGAAAATTGCGCCCATGCAGGTACCCTTTATTTGCTGGTAAAAGAGGCCGTTAAATGTGAAAAAGTTGCGAGTCAGACACAGTTCTAGAAGCTGCAAGATGAATGAGGTGGGTATGGCATGAGGGCGAGGACGTGTGTCAAGATTTTTTTTTATCACCCGTAGGGCTGCAGTTTGGGGAATATTTGTGTACAGAGACTCCATGGTACACAAGGTGTCAGTTGAGGGGTTGAATGGATGGTGTTCGATCAAATTGATCATGGACATGGAGTCTCGCACATAGCACATAGTGGGGGGAACGAATTCCCTGATAAAGAAGTCAACAAATGCCCCTAACGGTGCCAGGACCGGGGCACATGCCGAGACAATCGGCCGACCTGGTGGCATAGTGATGTTTTTGTGGATTTTCGGGAGCGTGTATATTACCGGAATCCGTGGGCACTTCACATTTAGATAATTAAACTCCTTTTTAGTAAGGAATGCCTCTGTTACTGCATCTGATGTGACCTTAAGTATCAGCTCCTGGATCTCTTTAGTGGGGTTGGATGCTAGCCTCAGGTAATGCTCCCTATTGTCTAGCTGCCTTTGGATTTCTGCGGTATAGGAATCAAGTTCTTGTATAACAATCCCTCCCCCTTTGTCTGAACTTTTGATGACTAGGGAGTTGTTAGTTTTCAGGGAACTGATGGCTTGCTTCTCCTTTAGTGTGATATTATATGAAGTAAATGTTTTTTTGGGTTGAAGGGCCGAGAGATCTTTCAAGACTATTTTTTCAAAAGTGAGAACTTCCGGAGGTATCATGCCTGCTGAGGGAAGAAAAGTTGACGGTGGGCGGAATGGAGTATGCGCCTTGGTCTCAGGTGAAGGGTGGATTCGGAAGAATGCTTTCAGGCGGATGCGCCTGAAGAGCCTCAAAAGTTCTGTCTGGATCTCCATGAAATTTGGTGGAATTGTGGGGACAAATGTGAGTCCCTTTTTGAGAAGAGACAGCTCGTCCTCTGCTAGTAAATGACTAGTCAGGTTAAAGATAGGGATGGTTTCTACCTGTGTGGGAGAAGGCCCTACCACTGGTAATAGTTGTTCCTGGTCCTCCGCTCTCCCGGAGGATTGAACCATCTCTGGGTTTTCTTTACCCACCCTCGTTGTGGTGTCTCTTGTTGGCCTCTCTGTAAAAAAGAGTTGGAATCCTGGTGCGCGGCCCCACGTCTTGAAGAGCTGGTGCCCTCGGCTGTGTCAGAGTTGGCTGAGGATTCAGCCGAGGTATCTGAGAACCCCACCAAATTCTGGCGTCGATTAAATCTTCCCCAGGGTCTATAGTGTTGGGGGTTGGTGTACGATCTATTTGTGTAAAAGTCTTTGTTTAAGTATGGGTAGGTTGTCTCAATGTTATACGTTTTTATGTCTTTCTTGATTTTGTTTGACTTTTTATTTTGTTCGATTCTGTGAAAGTCAGCAATTGTCTTATCTACCTGCTCTAAAAGTTTTTTGCTTTCTGTAGCTGTGCTGGAGTCCTGAATTTGTTTTAAAATATCGGAAATCTCTACTTCAAGTGATTTTAATGTCTCAGTGGCGCTGTCAATGTCTAATACTAACCAGTGGGGGGAGCAAGTTGTTCCTTTGTAACTAAAGTTGGATGTGTACTTGGGGTTGTCCGTAAAGATACCCAGTATGTTTCGTACCTGCAAACCCAGGGGAATCACTTCAGCCTTAAGGTAGTCCGTTAGCATCAGTACCATTAGCTGCAACCGGACCTGTTTCCTTTAATAATTGATCACCCATGGTCCGAAGGTATCCATTGGGTCCCCTTGTTTATGTAAAAAAGACTTGAGCGCAAACGCTGGTTTGCAAGGGCTCAGACTCTGTCTGAACTGCCCGGGTTTGGGCTTTTCCTAGTACTCCTTCCCCTTATCACCTCCCTCACCTCTTCTATCCCCAGAAATCCCCTCTCCCTCTCCAAAACGAACCCAGTATGTCAGCCTTTGCACCTTTATACACAGACGACTATATAAAACACCTGTGTTCTGGTCCTTCCCTGCTGTCAGAGAACTCGGAAATCCCTAACCAGGTTAATTCCACAATACCTGAACAATTGGAAAAGCTAAAGAAAAAACAGGTCCGGTTGCAGCTAATGGTACTGATGCTAATGGACTACCTTAAGGCTAAAGTGATTCCCCTAGGTCTGCAGGTACAAAACATACCGGGTATCTTTACGGACAACCCCAAGTACACATCCAACTTTAGTTACATAGGAACAACTTGCTCCCGCCACTGGTTAGTATTAGGCATTGACATCACCACTGAGACATTAAAATCACTTGAAGTAGAGATTTCCGATATTTTAAAACAAATTCAGGACTCCAGCACAGCTACAGAAAGCAAAAAACTTTTAGAGCAGGTAGATAAGACAATGGCTGACTTTCACAGAATCGAACAAAATAAAAAGTCAAACAAAATCAAGAAAGACATTAAAACGTATAACATTGAGACAACCTACCCATACTTAAACAAAGACTTTTACACAAATAGGTTGTACACCAACCCCCAACACAATAGACCCTGGGGAAGATTTAATCGATGCCAGAATTTGGTGGGGTTCTCAGATACCTCGGCTGAATTGTCAGACAACTCTGACACAGGCGAGGGCACCAGCTCTTCAAGACGTGGGGCCGCGCACCAGAATTCCAACTCTTTTTTACAGAGAGGCCAACAAGAGACACCACAACGAGGGCGGGTAAAGAAAACTCAGAGATGGTTCAATCCTCCAGGAGAGCGGAGGACCAGGAACAACTATTACCAGTGGTAGGGCCTTATCCCACACAGGTAGAAACCATCCTTATCTTTAACCTGACTAGTCATTTACTAGCAGAGGACGAGCTGTCTCTTCTCAAAAAGGGACTCACATTTGTCCCCACAATTCCACCAAATGTCATGGAGATCCAGACAGAACTTTTGAGGTTCTTCGGGCGCATCCGCCTGAAAGCATTCTTCCAAATCCACCCTTCACCTGACACCAAGGCGCATACTCCATTCCGCCCACCGTCAACTTTTCTTCCCTCGGCAGGCATAATACCTCAGGAAGTTCTCACTTTTGAAAAAATAGTCTTGAAAGATCTCTCGGCCCTTCAACACAAAAAAAATTTACTCCACGTAATATCACACTAAAGGAGAAGCAAGCCATTAGCTCCCTGAAAACCAACAACTCCCTAGTCATCAAAAGTGAAGACAGATGGGGAGGATTGTTATACAAGAACTCGATTCCTAAACCGCAGAAATCCAAAGGCAGCTAGACAATAGGGAGCATTACCTGAGGCTAGCATCCAACCCCACTAAAGAGATCCAGGAGCTGATACTTAAGGTCACATTAAATGCAGTAAAAGAGGGATTCCTTACTAAAAAGGAGTTTAATTATCTAAATGTGAAATGCCCACGGATTCCGGTAATATACACGCTCCCGAAAATCCACAAAAACATCACTATGCCACCAGGTCGGCCGATTGTCTCGGCGTGTGGCTCGGTCCTCGAACCGTTCGGGGAATTTGTAGACTTCTTTATCAGGGAATTCGTTTCCCCCACTATGTGCTATGTGCGAGACTCCATGTCCATGATCAACTTGATCGAACACCATCCGTTTAACCCCTCAACTGACACCTTGTGTACCATGGACGTGGAGTCTCTGTACACAAATATTCCTCAAACAGCAGCCCTACGGGTGAATCAAAAAACTCTTGACACACGTCCTCACCCTCATGCCATACCCACCTCATTCATCTTGCAGCTTCTAGAACTGTGTCTGACTCGCAACTTTTTCACATTTAACGGCCTCTTTTACCAGCAAATAAAGGATACCTCCATGGGCGCAATTTTCGCCCCAAACTTGGCCATACTATTCATGGACGAGATCGAAAAACAAGTGATCCTAACACCATCAAACCCTTTCTTTCCTGGTATCATCATGTGGCGTAGATACATTGATGATATCTTCATGATATGGAGATATGACGTCAATGATCTACGCCACTTCCTTCACTGGATGAACAATAATTGTTCTGGCCTCAACTTCACATCCACATCTAACCAATCCTCCATAGATTTCCTGGACCTTACCATCTTTCACCAGGAAGGGGAACTTTTGACACGCTTGTTCAGGAAACCAACGGAGAGAAATACACTCTTAGAATATACAAGCAATCACCACAGGGCCTTACGCGATTCTCTGCCCTATTCGCAGTTTCTCTGAATTAGGAGAAACTAATCATGCAGTAAGAACTACTTCAAAGAAAGCTCTATTCTTGCCACCAAACTTAGAAACAGGGGCTATCCCAGGAGTATTGTAAAGAACGCTCTGATTCGAGCATGGTATCGCCCACGTGAAACCCTGATAACCCCAAACCCTAAGAAAGATCTAGACAGGATAGCTTGTGTAACAACGTTTTCACCACTGTCAAATAAACTGAGGAAAATGATATTGCACCATTGGCCGGTCATTAATGCAGGTATTCTGGAGATCGACCGACCGTTGTTCGCTTTAAAAAAAAGTAAAAACACAAAGGATCACTTGGTCCGCGCAGCCCTGCCTAGTCCTAGTCACCCTTCTACTCTTGAATCTGTATGGGGTCTGTCCCCCATTGTTGGACATTTCAAATGTGGGGGATGCAGTGTGTGCGACTTTACCATTTAAGGTAAATCTATGGTATTTAACAACATTACCTTTAAATGTAACACTCTTTCCAACTGTAATACGAGTAATGTTGTATACTTGATCCAATGCCCCTGCAGCAAAGTCTATGTTGGCCAGACAACACAGAAAGTCAAGACACGCATCTGCCAACATAGAAGCCGCATTAGGTGCCAAACTCCTAATGCCCCACTAGTGGAACATTTTGTCAATACCAATCACAGCGAAGATGACATCCGCTGGACAGTACTAAAAGCACTGAGACTACCACCAAGAGGAGGTAGTATGACAAACCTATTGAATAAGGAAGAACTGAAATGCATAATCATGTTGGACTCGATTCGAAATGGTTTGAACCGCACAGAGGACTGGACCACCCTACTCTGAGACCTGCAATGACCTTTCCGTGTCAGGATTATATCATCCAGCAGTGATGAACTATTGCACCATTGAACAGTAATGAACCAATGTGGCCCCACCTGGGCACAGTCACTTCCGACCATTCAATTGCTGCATATTTGGTACAAATGACACAGACTCTTTTGAACTTTTCATCATTACAATCATTGTTTGACTACAATGGAAACTGCCCACTGTGACGTGCTAAATGTGAATTGACGTTACTGTGTCTGCCGCACCTGATTTAACATGGAAATGTCCAGTACATGTAGAGCACAATTGTGTATAAATGTCAGAAATAACAGTTAAACTAAGCTTTCAAATGTGCATGCACACATGGTACACAATGCTGGATGAATCACGATAATCACCAGTGCGACAATAATTTTCCTTGTCTGCACTAGGGCTACGTAAGAGCACTACCTCCTCACTCTCTCACTCGCCCCTCACACAAACCACCCCAAGAGGGCGCTAAGGCACAACACCACTACAAGATGGCTGCCACGTCCTTGCCATTTTAGTCCTTCCTCAGCTATTAACTCCCCTTGGTCATTACAACATGTCCGCCGACGTCCTCGGCAATGTTATTCCTTCCTTGGTGCTTATACCCCCACAATCCCTATATCCACCCGTACATCCGGAGCAACAGACAGCACCTGCGGACTGAGGCGCTGTACTGGAGAAAGACCAACGCGTCTTCCCACCCCTGGTTCACCGCCCGATTTAGAAGATTAACCACTGAGTCTTCACCGCCTTAACCAAACAGAAGGTAAGCCCACCCTGTCCCACGTGAGCCCTTCTTCTGGCAGTTTAGTGCGACACCTCCCGAGGCTTCCTGCCACGTGTCCTTCATTGAGGAATTATTTCTCTTCCCGTAGTTCACTCGTCAGGAAAGCCGCACGACAGTGGCATTTCCAAGACCGTAGGAGCACCATACTCCTAAACCAGGAACCCAACCACCCTGGAGGACTCCCACCTGGATTCATGGCCTTTTGGATCCTCATCTAAGCCCGTACGTTGAAACATAAGGTAATCGACACTCCACCCTCGACAACTCCCCAACCCAAGTTGTCAACACAATCATTAACTATCACCATTGTTTTCAAGGTTTCACACCGCCCAGGTGACGCAATTCCGAGTGAAGCCCCGACAATTCCCAATCCTCACCAGCGCCTGACCCAGGCCAAACCGTGGACGCTGGCAGATCAGTCTGCCCACAATGTGAACACCCTGTTTACTGTCCCAGCACCTGTTCCGTTCCCAGAACCCGGCACCCCACGGCCCCCAAAATCATACTTCACAAGTGCAGAGTGCACTCACCATTTTTAAACCACAACTCACAAGTGCAACCAATTTCCAGCTTAAGCAGCAACATGGCTGTTGTGACGGTTGCCTCACATCACTGCGGCATTACCACTCACCCAATCACTTGCCTCGCCTAAATAGCACATCAATCTGTATGCCACTGTTAAGCCAAAGTATTGTTTTTACAAGGTCCTCACTAAGTCATGTGCACATCTCTGCGCCGGCTACAATCTAAAAACACAATCGACCACTCGGCGAAACCACCGTGTAACCAGATTATGGACCACCACGACGCACTGCTATGTTCTGCGTCACTTAAGCGGCCAATTCTGCATGCGGCAAGTAGATATACTCTGAACAACCACGCAGTAGAGAATTAAAATAAGCATTAGTCACTGTTCTAATACTGGCA
The DNA here is from genome assembly GCF_964261635.1 of Lissotriton helveticus. Taxonomy (NCBI): domain Eukaryota; kingdom Metazoa; phylum Chordata; class Amphibia; order Caudata; family Salamandridae; genus Lissotriton; species Lissotriton helveticus. The sequence goes on along the minus strand of NC_136063.1, from coordinate 734,476,544 downwards.
AGATATATGGGTAATGTTTAAAAATGTTGATCATAATTTGTGGCATATGCCTTATATTGTTTTCCTCTTTCCTTTTGTCCTTTACCTCAACAGGCGTTCATAATTACAAAACAGGCAACTGATCACATAGTCCTGATGATGATCCCAGTTTACTAGGAGCCAGGGGATTGAAACGTCGACGGTTAAAATAGTTCTGCAATATATCCATTGTGTTCACGAGATTGCAGTAACTGTTTGTCAAAGCTTGCTGTATTATATAACCAGTTGCAAGTGACAATTGGCTCCAAGGTTTTTGCCTGCTATTTCTTTCCCTTACTTTTTCTACTTTTTCCTAACTATATGTTTTCTTACTCTTGGATAGGTACAGGATTGTGCCCTATCTAATGCTTATAAATGGCCTTTCCAAGGCGTTCTATCTTTCTATTGATTTGAATAAATATTCCTTACCCGGCTGGGTATAGGAACTGAGAGTATAGCACTGATTCTAGTCTATAACTTCATTGTGCATTTAATCAACTCATCCTTAGGACCTTTGTTTCCTTTAATAATGTTATGTAGGCAAGCAACAACATCAGATGTTTCAAAAAGATAACTATATGTGTGAATTTCGAACATGTTGGTATTGTCAAAACCTACCTAGGGGTGAACATATGCCAGATAAAATGTTCATTCGTTTGTAACTTTGCTCATATAGTGAGTGCAAATAACATAGAGTGATCATGAACATTAAAAAAAACTATCATAGCAAACTATTGCCTAAACACGAAAGTCAGCATGAAGAAGTGTCCTAAGTATGACTACATGGTGCTATATTTCGAGGAGTGAGGAGAACTGTGTAATTTTACCTGCCACCTTGGGGAGAGATTTATTGCAACTGCTCGCCGTACCCGCTTCGCGGGTGCCGCATTGCCGCTAGAAGCAAGGAGAGAGCTCCTACCTGGGGCCACGTTGTTGTTTACGACCTTGGCGGCTCAGTGAGGAAGGACACAGCTCATCGAACGCTAGCAGGGACTCTATGTTCCAGGAGTCCCTGCTTCACTAAGCACACCTGGTCCCGCATGCTGACGCCAGCCACGCCCACAGGTCACAGTATCCAGCTAAAAGACCCCCAAGCACAACAGTTCCCTGGGTGCTGCATTTCGAGGAGTGAGGAGAACTGTGTATTTTTACCTGCCACCTTGGGGAGAGATTTATTGCAACTGCTCGCCGTACCCGCTTCGCGGGTGCCGCATTGCCGCTAGAAGCAAGGAGAGAGCTCCTACCTGGGGCCACGTTGTTGTTTACGACCTTGGCGGCTCAGTGAGGAAGGACACAGCTCATCGAACGCTAGCAGGGACTCTATGTTCCAGGAGTCCCTGCTTCACTAAGCACACCTGGTCCCGCATGCTGACGCCAGCCACGCCCACAGGTCACAGTATCCAGCTAAAAGACCCCCAAGCACAACAGTTCCCTGGGTGCTGCATTTCGAGGAGTGAGGAGAACTGTGTATTTTTACCTGCCACCTTGGGGAGAGATTTATTGCAACTGCTCGCCGCACCCGCTTTGCGGTGCCGCATCGCCGCTAGAAGCAAGGAGAGAGCTCCTACCTGGGGCCACATTGTCGTTTACGACCGGGGCGGCTCAGTGAGGAAGGACACCGCGCATCGAACACTAGCAGGGACTCGATGTTCCAGGAGTCCCTGCTTCACTAAGCACACCTGGTCCCGCGTTCTGACTCCAGCCAGGCCCACAGGATATCACACACCATATATATTAACTGCAAGTATCCGCTGCGCTGGAGCGTCCCGGGCGAAGCCCCGGACAAGGGCGGGGCCGTCTGTGGCCGTCAGGGGCCAAAAGAGGCTGGGCTGGGCCCCCCTTTTACATCTGCAGTTGAATAGTACCAGAGACATCTATAAGTGAGGTGCGAGACATTACTGATCTGGTCATTTATCTTGATTATTGACTTTTATTCTGTCCGGGAATTGTTTAACCTTGTTAAGGATTATTAGATTATTATGACTAAATCCAACCTTAGAGTGTGCTCTGGAGCTGGGGGGGTGTGGACTTTGGATGCATTCCTTAAACGGCAGAATCTGTTGTGGCTAAGGAAATCGAACTTGTAGAAAGGAGATTCTCCCTGGAACGATCCTCCCAAGCCGTTCTCCCGATACCAACTATAGAGACGTCTGCTAGCACCGTCGCTCTTCTTGATCCTATGGGTCCCTTTCAGGTTCCGAATGGGTGTGTTTTAGATGTTAGCTTATCAATCTCCTCTGGCTCTTCCCCTGTACCAAGTTTACCTCCCTCACCCCCAGTTACACGTACTAGGCAGCTTCGGGCTACGACGGCTAATAGTAGTAAAGCTCTATCGGTGAAAAGGAAGGCTAGTAATGCCCCAAAAGGTAGCCGGCAGCAATCAAAACAGCGTAGGAATATAAATTCCGCATCTGGGTTGGGTAGACAGGAAGCAAATGCCACAAACCAGGTTACCGTGGGCAGGGCTCAAGGAGGAAATGAACATAATGAGCAAGATGTAGAAAACAATATGGGGGGTAAGATGTCTGAGTTTTTCAGGCTTATGGATGAACGGTTGAGGGCACTTATATCTCCAGTGATGGATAAACTTGAGCAAATAGATGGTAGACTTAATGTTATTGAAAGATACATTTCACATCAGAAAGTTACAACGCTCTGGACTAATTTACCCGTAGTTCATTCTTTAAGTACACTCACAACTACAGTTACTGATCTGGTGGACTCCAGATGACCTCAGTACCCCAAGATGCGGCACCGACTATTCTACCTATAGCCATAGGAGCTAAACAAGGTGCAAAGTTTGGTCCCAGGGGCCCAGTGGGGAGACTAACAGCCTGATTCATCAAAGACCCGTTTTGCGAGTCTATAATAGCGATTCATAAGGAATCGCTATTACAGACTCGCAAAACGGGATTCATGTAGGAATTGCAAAAAGAATTGCGATTCCTACACATTCCTTATTTGCGATTAGCAAATTGCTAATCGCAAATAAGGAATAACTCCCCATTCATTCCTATGGGCCAAAAGGCCCATAGGAATGAATGGGGAGTATTCCTTATTTGCAATTAGCAATTAGCTAATCGCAAATAAGATAGCGATTTAAAGGGTGCCAGGGGTGTCCAAAGGACACCCTGTAGCACCCCTGAAATGCAAATTGAAACAGGTGTTGCGCACACACATGTCCAAAGGACATGTGTGTGTGCAACATGCAACTTAGCTTTTAAAAGCATTTTTCTAAGTTTTCGCTATTTACCACGAGGTTTGACCTCGCGGTAAATAGCGGGCCGAAATTGCGAATTCGCAATTTTTAAATGGATGATGAATTGCATTTAAGGAATCTCAAATAGAGATTCCTTAAATGTAATTCCTCGCAAAATAGCGAAATCGCTATTACCGATTTTTCCATTTGGGATGATGAATCCCAAATGCAAAAATAGCGCTCGCAAAGGGCCAGATTCTCAGAATCTGGCCCTTTGCGAGCCGATTTCGGCTTGATGAATCAGGCTGTAAGTCCTCTTGCATAGGCCCCTGTAAGGGAGTCTTTCTCGCTGCATCTCCCTCCGGAGGCTTGCCCGTATTCTATAATCTTGGCAAATGTCCAGAAAATTAAGGAAGATAGAGAGGAACACTGGACTACACTAAAAAATAAAGCCCTCCACTTCTTAACTAGCAAAACAGTGCTAGGTGAACACTTGTTTAATAATTTTAAAATGGTGAGAAGGGTACCATGGGTGGTCAAGACTAAGAAGATCATGAAGGGTGACTGTGTTGTTGTGAGCTTCGGCTGCCCCGAATTGGTTGACAATATTCTGAGGCAGGCAGGATCAGCTAGGATTCACCACGATTATGTTAATGTACTCCCAATGTTTTTTTTTATCCACCATATAACACTGGAGCTAATAGAAAGGGAGAGCACTGCACTCAGATAGTTCCCTCTACTAGTTCTGTTGCATTGAGCAACAGATACGAGGCTCTAAGTTCACTGGATGCTATTGACTGACTCTGTGGCGGGAGATCTTTGGACCAGGAAATGGCCGGTCCTGTCGATGATCACAGAGTTTGTTCGCCCTCTGATCTTGGGTCACACAGTTCTATTTTTTTCACAGTGATCGACAACGTTGCATCCACTGGCCCTGGAGATACGAATACTCCCCCCAGAGAAGTAGACCTATTGGGAGCTAGAGCATACGAGGACCCTGTGGTAGGGGGCTCCCCTGAACTCTCTAAGAGAGCCACTGACCATACCCTAACGTCACTAGTTTCATGGAATGTGGCAGGCTTCAAGAGTAAGGCGTCATCTACAGATTGGCTGACATTTCTCGATGGGAGGGTTTTAGTGCTCCTCCAAGAAACCTGGTTGAATGCTCCAGAGTATAGACCTGGGTTCCTTAGTTTTAGTGTGCAATCCCAAGCCATCATGGAAGATCAAATGGGGGACAGATAAGACAGTAGATATAATGTGACCCAACTAGACTCCAAAAGTAATGATATATTGTTAATTCAAATTCGTTGCCCTGATTGCAGCGATCTCTCTTCGTTTTTAATGTTTACTCAAGGGGAATGCAGGGTGGGAAACCGTCCAAAACTGTTGAAGAACAAGAAACCCTCCTTGAGCTTTATTCCATTAATGGTAATACTATAGTTGCGGGAGATTTTAATTGCTGTTTCGAACCGCTGGATAGCAATGATGTGGACCTCACCTCCGAAGAAGATAGTATATGGAACATCCCTCAGTTGACACTTCCCCCAATCAAAAAATGGACAGAGGCTGCTCTACAGCTTAAGGTCCTGTGTGTTGGACTAGGGCTGAGAGCAATAAATGGTAGGTCATTTTCTGACAAATACGGGGCTTTTACCTTTAACAATGGTCTAGGTAAGAGCCGCATCGATTATATACTCACCAATAAAGAGAATTGGTCCAATCTAAAGGACATGGTGGTATTAGAAAGGGTAAAAGCGATCATGATCCCCATTTATTTTAGGGAAACCCGCAAGGGAGGAAACTCCTTCTGATAGGGTTGACATTGTCTTAACAAACGATGCCAGGCACATTAGATGGGCGAACTGTTCAACGAGTGAGGCCAAGTTAACAGCAATGAGGGAACTGACTATCCAGGCGACAAATGATCTCCAAAATGTATAAATCAGCAGGGAGTTGTGGCAGATCTATATCCGATCCACACAATTTTTTTTAATAAGCTTAGTGCTTTTTTATAAAAACGGCCCTTCTAAGTCTAATAGGCCTGTTAAGAAGGAAGATCAGTGGTACCGGAAGTCGTGCAGGTCCGCGTACAAAGCTCTGGCTGTGGCAATAAAAACTAAAGATAGAGCTAGAGTTAAAAGTGTGCGTGCACTTTATAAAAAAGCACAATATGATGCCAAACTTGCTTGGGATGAGGAGTATTGGAGGGAGCTGTATTCCGCAAGCAGGGAACGCTCAATGTGTACCTTTTGGGATATGGTCAAGTGGGGTAGGGGGATTCAGAGGGGCGAACCAATTAACTATGTTTCGCCTGATCTCTGGTTCTCCCATTATGCCGCTCAGTTTGCATCTCAAGAAATGACCACGGATGTAACTGAGGGTCCCGTGTTTTCTAACTTGGGCATAGTTCCCGTAAACTTCGAGAGAATACAGATGAGAAAGGTACTGAATTCCATCCCTAAGGACAGAGCACCTGGTCTGGATTCTATTCCAGCCGACCTTTTTATGCACGATAAAGAGCTCTGGGAACCATATATCCAAAACCTAGCAAATGGTATCGCCAATGGCTCGCCCATACCACTTACCCGGATAGGTGCGGTGATCATACTGATCCATTAAAAGGGGGAACGCTCTGATCCAGGAAATTACAGGCCTATTAGCTTGTTAGATTGTATTCAGAAGGTTGTTGCAAGGCTTGTTCTGCAGAGAATCCTAGCTTGGATTGAGGAGGAAGAAGTACTGTCACCTCTCCAGGCAGGATTCCGCATCACACAAGTACTACAGACCAAGTTTTTAGATTCCTTTTAATTTACTGGCGGGTGGTAGTCCTTGGGGGGGGGGTATGCTATTCGCGGTGTTCGTCGACCTCAAATCGGCGTTTGACCTGGTGCCTCGAGAAAAAAATGTGGGCAGTTTTTGCAGACCAGGGCATGCCACCTACAACTTTGCTCAAATCGGATGGAACCAACAGGGTAATGTCACAGATAAATTTCTTATAGAGAGGGGAGTACGTCAAGGGTGCGTACTAGCCCCAACCCTTTTTTCTTTATACATCAACAGGGTGATCAGCTACTTTATGCACTGACCGACCGATGCTCCAAAGTTGGTTGGTAAGCTGATTCCCCTGTTCATGTTTGCAGATGACACTCTTTTAATTTACAAAACGCAGCAGGGCCTTCAACGAGCCATCGATGTGTTTGAGGTCTTCTGCAAGGTTCACGGACTTGTAGTAAATGCTAGCAAGACCAAGTTTATGGTACTTCACAAGTCCAAACATGTTAGAGGCAATGTGGCATTGAATGGGGTCAGACTAGAACAGACTCAGGTTTTTTCGTACCTGGGCATTACCCTTGCATCCAAATTAGATTGGAAACCACACGTTACACAGTTGGCACTAAGCATGCTCAGCTAACAGGAGCTCTAATTAAGGAAATATTCCTTTCCCACACAAGGCCAATAACGCCCGCATTGAAAATTTATGACGCTAAAATAGCCACAGCAGTTTTATATGGGGCGGAATTGTGGGGATTCAGCAATTTAGCTCACTTGACTAGGTCCCAAAACAAGTTCTTACGTGCGGTCACGGGCCTTCCAGTATAGAACCCGCTGATTCCCCTTTTTCATGATTTAAGCACCCAGCGCCTGGAGGGTGAGACCCACTACAGACCAGTGGCGTACTGGAGGAGATTATGGGTTACCCCGAACTCTCCCAGTACGCAAGGGCCTTCCTAGATGTTAGAAATGCCGATAAGGCTCACAAAATTCAATAGCTGTGCGAGGTAAAGTCTATCTATTCTGCCATGGGCTTGGCTAGCTTATGGGAGGACCCTACAGCAAATATCTTCCCCCCCAGGAAAACCTTAAGAGATCTTTATTGGAGCCTGGTCAGATTGAAGAGATTTGGTTCTACCATCGGTCCGTAATTGACGGCGGATTTTTTGGAACTTAAACATTCACCTGCGCATGAGGGTTACTGGGACTACATTACTGTCCTGGAGGCTAGAAAGAGATACCACCAATTTAGGGTGGGAACCTTACCAAAAAATTCCTTTGCTTCTAAATGGAGAGAAGGACTTGTTCCCACCTGTCCTTTCTGCCTCACTCAAAAGGAGACCACTGGGCACATTTTATTCATCGTCCTGAGTATAAAGTTCCTAGACGGGATATGGTTGAAACCTATCTGCCTACAGCTTAGTCTCCAAACTGGCTGTGAGGCACTAATAATTCTTAAAACTGATACTACCCAGTCAGTGGTTATCGCAGTAGCTACGTTTTTACAGTGTACATGGAGAATCCGTTTAACTAAAACATGTCCAAGATGATTATTTTAGCCTCCCACTGTATATATATTCTATCTGTAGTTCTTTTTTAAAATAAAAATGATCTTAACTTTAGTCTAATGTGTATAATGGAAGCTTGAATGTATAATACCTTATACCCAATTAAACTCAAATTATATTTTTAACTTGCGGGACGGATAGTTGTTTTGCTACAAAGCCCTGGGATGTTTTTACCTATATTAGAGTTTGCAATAAATGACTATATATCCTTGATTCTATTAATTTTCTTTTTAACTTGCTGAAATTTTGTATTACTATTGTTGTCTTTTATGATTCATCATCGAAATAAAGACCTTTGATTGATTGACTACATGGTTGACATCTGCAATGGCACATTGCACTTGAAGATATATGTGTAAACCAATAGGCAACAGTATCTAACACATAATGATTCAAATTGTAAGAAAACATAATACACATGGACAGTTATGTCCCTATAACAATGCCCATGATCACTTACTGTTCTATTATTGGATATTTAGGTGACCAAGGAGATGGGTTGCATTCATTGGTCATGATCCCATTTGCCCATCTCCAGATGGAAGCAGAAAAACGGTACAACACTGCACACAGCAATAGGAGCATTGTTGCGGAGATGACTTTTGGAGTGCTACAGTCCAGGTTTCGATGTCTGGACATGCCTGGGGGAAGACTGTTGCACTCACCCCCTTTGGTCTGCAAAATAATCCTATTCTGTACCACATTGCACAACATTTGTGTGAAAACAAATCTCCCTTGGGACTATAAGCCAATATATATGGAGTAAATGGAAGAGGATAAAGACAGCAAAGGAGACATCCAGCACATATTGATCAGCCAATGGAAATGGGACCAGATTGTGGCTAATTTTTTTAGCTAATCTATATCATGTGAGGATAAAATTGGCAGAAATGATGTCCAATGATCAACAAAAATAATAATTTCTGAATTCATTCATTGTGATATCTCTAAGAGAATCAAATCATTCACATCTTCTCTACTTGATGCAGGCCTCAACTTTAACAATCATGAAGTCTGAGCTGTTAATCAACACAGAGCCATAAGTATAACAAAAATAAACCTTCAACGCACTAAGCCAATGTGATGCAGTGTATTTCATAAAAGGTACAGGACAGGGTTGCCACTTATCAACATAATCATTTTCACTTCCTGTGTTCACTCGCTTAAGTAGTGAAGTGCAGCACAACTAGCCATCTAGCTTCAAAGTGTATTCAAATGGTACTCAGGGATTGTTAGAACACACAGCTCCCAAAATGTCTGCACATGTGGCAAGTAGTTATTGTAATGTATCTCAATACTGCACTAGCATGCAGAATGACAGCACTTTGCAGGAGCAAATATTGTTGCACATACCATGGCAAATCATGAGTGACAGTTGTCATGGACAAAGGCTGAGTTCCAGGTGTAGGTGTTAAATCGTCAAAACACTACACATGATACACATTTCTGAGAGCATAGCACATCTGCCCACAGTTGACAAAATACACATGTTCCATGCTTCGCACAGCAATGCAATGAGGCTCAAAGGCCTATAGCACAACACTATAAACAGATGACCTTGCAATCAATGGCATTACTCAGAGAAGTAAGACAATGGAGATGTTTTTTGCAACCATCAGTTCACCTCAAGAATAGAGAGATGGTAAAAGTGCGAATCGTCCCTGTCAAAACCTATTCACAATTATATGTCTACATACATAATCTCGTTGAACATGGAGGTGTTGGGTATGAAATTACTGCTACATGATAAGAGTAGTGTACTCCTGCCCTGAGTATATAACTGCATAGTTGGGGGCTCACAAATTCTGGTATTATGTCAAAAGGGAACATGGATTATAAATGTGTGCCATTACATAGGTCTGTGTCATGGATTGCAGTCTTCCTAGACCCAGAGGGCCATACAATTACCTGCCCTCATAGTCGATATACTGCTACTACATTTGGCAGGAGTAAAATAGAACTAAAATGTGTGATGCAGCATACTGTTTAGAAACCAGTAGCAATGCACATGAGCATGTGGCCCTTCTTAGACTCATAGTCGATATACTGCTACTACATTTGGCAGGAGTAAAATAGAACTAAAATGTGTGATGCAGCATACTGTGTAGAAACCAGTAGCAATGCACATGAGGACGTGACACTGATTAACTGCAGTGAGGCCTACTGGCTCACTCACCTCTTCAAAAGGTCTGTTGCTGTGTGTCACACTCACAGCTGCCCAACATCATGTTCATCATAAAATACTGTGCACATGGTTCTAAAGTGGAATTGTGTGCACATGGTTAATGTATGTGTTGGTAGTGTGTGTTCACCTTGACATATTATAATACAGTCCATATGGAGTATAGAACCGAACAATGTGTAGTGACAGAGTATTTGTGTTGTGTGTCCTAATGGTGGTATCCCAATACATGTGGATCACAGTATTGCTCACCAAATGTCCTGTGACTGTAAACAGAGGATGGCCACACAGTGCAGTGCAGACAATCACCCTACTGCACTGCCATGTGTGAATGCAAATGAGCATGAACGTTCTGTATCAAATAGTGTACACTGTATTCCTGCCTTTCCCCTGTCCCCTGTGCTGGTACCATTTTGGCTGCTTGGGGCCAACCTAGGCACCTTTGCACCATGGTGCAAGGGTGATTATGTCTCATGCAGGGATATAATTGCACCTTTCTGCAAAGCAAAACATCCTGTGAGGCATATTCCGCCATCTACGTCTGGTGCAGAATGCAGCACACATTGAAAGATGAAGTAAAGAGGGGCTAACCAACACTTTGTGCTTCATTACTGTGGGGGACTAAGCTGACCAGACTGCACAGGGCCCCAGGAGGCGGTCGCTGTAACCCCTAGCACCTGCAGTTCTCATGAAGCGCTACATAGCTCGTCTCACTGTCCTTTGTGCTTCATTACTGTGGCGGACTTCTTTGACCAGACTGCACTTTGTTCAGTGCCCTAAAATTACATTGCACTGAGGCCCAAAATGGCAACAAATGTTCATCTGAGCAGTCCCCCACTTAGTATACAAGGCGAGCAACCAGGCAAAGAGCCTGCTCATTAGAGATCCCCATTTCTAACAGGGAGGCATTGCAGTCATCTTTAAAACCAGTAACTCATGTAATTGTATTAGAGAGACTATTGCTGACTGTGAAATTGCCCTCCTCGAAATCACCCTAAACTGCAATTTTATTCTATCAGGGCTACCACCCCCCTGGCCCGTCAATTTTTTTAGGGAAGCGCAAATGAACTGGGTTGGCATACTGGAGACCAGGTCTGCTAACTTCAACATAGTGGGGGATCTCAACCTCCACCTGGAGGCCGGCCAAGACAATGAAGCTGCCAACTTTGTTTGCGGACCTCGCTGCTTGTTAATTAATGCAATGCATTCCCCAGCAGCGCACACTCTGCAGGACACCTCTTAGACCCCATCTTTACTGACATACCTTCATTAAAAGTCTGTAATCCTCTCCCCATGACCTTGTCAGACCACTTCCTTATTTCCATGACACTACAGGGTGAAGGACCATCCTCGGAAGCCCACTCTAAACCCATTCTAAAACTCCCTTGGCACTAGCTAGATGGCACTCATTTCTGAGACCTCCTCCGCAACCAGATGCCTCAACTGACTGGGAATATTGAAGTAGAAAACAGCTTTCTGCTTGAGTGACTTACACACACCCTCGTCAAATGAATCCCCGCCAAAAACACCTGAAGCTGTAGAACACAGATCAGTCCGTGGTTTAATGAGACGCTGACCTGGGTGACAAAAAAACTGCAAGACACTACAGCACGCATGCACACATCACCATGACCCCACCCTCAAGACACAATACTGCTCTGCTATCAAGGACTATCATAAATTCATTCATAAATCGAGAGCTGATTACTTTGCAGAAAAGAAAATAGCAGCAACCCAGCTAAAAGCATTTTCTCCCTGCTAAAATATCTTAAGATCTGGTAGACCACTTTGGATTGGAGGTTGGAGGCCCCTAACATATTTATGTATGTACCACCTGCATGTAGGTGTGGTACTATCATAATTAAGCAAACGTGTAAAAATATAAGGGTCAGATGATTTACTGTGCTGGTTACAAAAATCCAGTGTAATGCTACAAAATTGCTATACCCTATCCCAGGGGGCTGTTCAATGGGTTGTGAGTGGTTGTTTAGATTGTACATGTACTAGGAAACATTACCTGATTTCACATATGTGTTTGAGCAGAGCATGATCAAATCATTTATTAAACCTGCATAGGTGATGTACAAGGAGGAATTTAATGTTCTATCTCCTATAACTTTAACCTTGTTAAGTGTAATGCATTGGTCAGCACACGTACCTAGATGAAAATGCCTCAAGCAATTGTATTTGTTCAGTAAGGTGGCACTTTCATGACTGAAAAATAAAAACCTTCTTCTAAAGCATGCACCCTTGCACCATGTTGCAAGGTAGCATGTAGCTACTAGTCAGCATTCTGTGCACCAGTGCCATGAAAAGTCTGATATGGCCCTTACAATGTCACATACGGCGTATATCTGTCCTTTCCCTTTTCAGTACTACTTGGGTCTCCCTAGGGCCAATGGTTTCCTCCACATGTCATGGTGCAAGAATGCATGGTATGATGCAGTCCAGCAAAACATCACATGCCTGAGGCATGCTTCAGGCATTTGATCTTAGATATCACTGAGCATCAACATCCAGCCTCCTCTGCCATGCAAGGTGACTAGCTGTATCTCCTTAATAATACTATGTGTACATATGTGTGTCAGGCATGTTGAGAATTCCAAGTCACTGGGATGTCATAGCACTGTTAATGGAATTCAGACTGTGTATAGCTTCACTATTTAAAATGCAATTTTCAGATCGTTGTCTTGTAGGTTGACCTGTCCTATACACCTGAGGAGAAGTGGACACCTTCCGGAATCCCAGTGCTACCAGTCAGTGTAATTGGTCTATTGTTTTAGCTCTGAAAGGTCTGTGTGTGATCCATACTAGTTGTAACATGTTGACGTGTATGAGGAGGTATCAATGACCTACAACCAAATTACAGTCAGTGAACATACATAACTGAACTTGTACATAGATAAATGATAAATTTACAAGGGCCTATGTCAATTGGCATGTAGGTGCAATATATACGGGACCATAGGAATCATGGTTCTTTAGCAGCTGTTGTGATGTTTGGTCATCTACTGGTTTGATGCTTTTGGCATATATACCATCACCTGGTGCTCAATTTGCAGATGTTCAACACATTAAAATGTTGACGTAAAGCACCTGGCTCAAACACTGTAAACAATGTCTCAAGAGATGAAGCAGCAAAGTGGAATGAGCTAAGCTATGACTGCCACAGTTTGGCTGTCTATTTCCATGTTAGAGCATGAAACGGGAGCTCATGTGGTAGAGCACATTACACAGATCACTGTATCATTAGATCTGATTTAGAGAAAGTGTGTGTCAAAATGACACATATATTGCTTCATCTTTCATCGTACTATGCTTATACATGCTGCATACATTTCACCACTCTGGATACCTAAATACAGTGTGAATGACTTTAGGTTGTGGTTGGAGAATCATGCTGATCAACACATAAAACGTTTAGTGACCCATACCTTCCCTGTGCTGTGTGCCACATCGTAAGTCAAAGTGTTAAATCATGTTGGATCATGTAGGCTAGTCATCAAAAACAAACCATTACTTCTATGATAGATGCTACACATGTTGTTGTGATAGGGCGATTTTATTCTAAATCATTTATTTGACTCATAACAGAGGACAAATTACACCTTAATATGTGTTTCTGTAAGGGTGTTAGTGCATACACTATTTTGGTTTCCTCATTTGCTTAACTTAACCTGAGTTATGGCTGTTTAATCAAGCTTGAGGGGTACTTGGCCATCCCAGAGATTAGTCCATATCATACTTACATTAAAGGGAGGGACAGAGGAACAATTACACAGATACCCTGGAGGATGTATCTGGACCATGTATCTTATTTCCTATAGCTACATTATTATGATTGTGACTCACTGTTACAAATTATATGGTTGCAATATTTTATGTCTACATTTCCATATCATATGCCTACACTGCTGGCACTTGAGTTAGTTTGCTTTGTTTGATTAGGAGATATATTGGTATAAAAGGTAAGTTGTTCATATCTCTTTCTCAATATTTGGTGTTGGTCTGGCCTGCCATATATGATTCATATGATAGCGTGACAAAGTAAGCCTATTCTTGCAGACATCATGTACATTTACGACTTCAGCTGTAAGTTCTTCCTTTTCCTCCCTCAATACATGACAGATGAAGAAGCCAAACAGCACTCATTGTGGTTGGAATGATACCACCACATCTGGCATGTAGCCAAGGCATACAGGTAGCTAAGGGTGCTGTATGAGTGGGCCAAGTTGATTGGCACCTGGAATGCTGAAAGGTGGGCCCACACAGCACAATCCAGTGCCCAGGCCATTACAGGTCCATCTACTGGCTCCCAGGAGCCAAGGACACAGCCCAGGGATCCCACACCTGGCAATGGATATTTGTTCGAGGCCCTGGGCCTAAAGGACTTGCAGGAGATAAAAATCAGGAGGCATGGCGTAGAAGAGGAACAGGCAAGCCTCTGTGCCATTATGTTAGCATTGCAAGAGGCCATGGAGCACATCATCATTTAGATATAGACTCTCCCTCATACAATTCCCTGGTGTAGTTTAGTGTTATTGTCTACATATTAATATAGCTGGTAGATTTTAAGTCTGTTCTTATGCTGTTAGGATTTTAAGTGGGTGGAGGTTGATGTTAATGTGTGTTAAATTATTATATTTATATATGTTGGTATATACATATATAATATATTTGTGATCAAGTCCCCTGTGAGGGACGAAACGTGTCATGGCGACCATGGTCTGGTGGGAGCAACAGGAATAAATAGCCAACTGTAAAATACTTACTGGGTCTGTGCTGTTCCTTCAGCTGACAAAGTGAGCGAGAAAGGAAGGAGTTGTTTTGAATATATATATATATATATATATATATATATATATATATATATATATATATATATATATATATATACACATATATATATTCATTGAAAAAACAATAGGTTTCAGGGACGTTATAGTTAGTTGGACATTTGACTCGTACAAAACCAGAGAAATTCGTCAGTTATAGTTAGTTGAGCTAACTGTAAATTCACATATTACATCACTCATGACATGGTCAGTGATATCACTTATGACATCACTGATGACATCTCAAATGACATCACTAATGACATTGCTGATGACATCATCCAGTGAATATGTGTTTCTGTAAAGTTTAAACATTTTTATATATATATCTATGCCAAGGTGCATTGAAGAATGAGTGGATTTACAAGTGCCTGAATGGATTATTTAGTAGGTGCGTGACTGACTGCATACGTGAAGGATTGAACGTGTCTTACTGAATTATTGGGTTAGTGATTAAACTGTGTGATAGTCTGTATTAGTCTGTCAGTTGGTGTGTAAGTGGCTGCATGGGTTGGTGACTAGCTACATGAGTGTCTATATAGGGTATTGATATGTTGTCTGAGTATCTGTATGACTGTCTGAGTGTCTGTGTGGGTGGGTGGGGGTGTGTGTGACTGTGCATAGATGTCTGAGTGGGTGATTCACTAGTTGTATGGATTCAAAAGTGCATCTATAAAGGGCTGAGTGGGTGAGTTAGTGTGTGTATGGGTGTGTTGGTGAATGAATGAACGTCCCAGTGGATTATGTGTAAGTAACTACATATGTTTTAAGGCAGTATATGTAAGTGTTGGCGTATATAAATGAGTATCCATGAGAGTAACTTATGTGAAGAGTTGGTGTATAAATCACTGTCTGCTTGTATCAGTGATTGTATAAGACACTAAGTATGTCTTAGTATCTGCATAAATACGTGATAAGGTGTGTGTATAGATAAATTAGTTGGTGTATATAACTGTATACATGAGTAAATAAGTATGTAATTCATTATTTGCATAACTGACTAGGTGTGTGAGTAACTCTATGGATGAGTGGTAGAGTGTGACTGTATGTATAGGTGTATCAGTACATATTATAGTACTGTATTGATGAGTAACTGTATGTATGGCACTGGATGTGTGTATAGACCTAGGAAATAGTCGGTGGTATGTATGTATTGTTGTGTGTATGGTTTCAAAAATAGTAGTCCATATTTTAGAGTGGGTGTATCAACGTTTATATTAGAGCATCAGTATGTGCATCAGATAATCATGTGGATGATGTCATCAGTGATGTCATTTGAGATGTCATCAGTGATGTCACTGACCATGTCGTGAGTGATGTAATATGTGACGTCATCAGCAGTGCATTGCGGGCGCGCGAGTTATAGTTAGCTCAACTAACTATAACTGGTGAATTTCTTTGGTTTTATATGAGTCAAATGTCCAAATGTCCAACTAACTATAAGGTCTCTGAAACCTATGTTTTTTCAGTGAATTTCTAAGGTTTTTTAAATGCTAATTCCTAACTAGAACGTCTGTAAAACGGACGGTTTTTTCAGTGAATTTCAAAGGTTTTTTAAATGTCAATTTCATATTTTAATATTTATAAAACCTATATTTTTGCTAATGTTTTTTAATATTTTGAAACTCTATTATACTTTTTTTGAACTTTAAAAATTATGTAATGTTTTATATCTTCCCCCAAAACTATGTATATAATTTTTTTGCTTATAGAAAACTACAGTCCCATACCAGTAGTCTACCAAGCTTGATTAGCACGCAAATCCTATTCACCACATTTAAATGATGGGCATTTCGTATCCGAAGGGTTTGTGGCACCGCATCCCGCGTCACAACATATACATATGAGGTTGCACCAGCTGCTACTTTAGTTTGCGATGGGTACGCAATACCAAGCAGCGCGTTACATCATGTACGTAAAGGGCCGCGCCTGTTGCGCATTGCGTATGCGACGAGTGCACGCTGCCACGCCCTGTGTTATGTCTTAGACATACGGGGTCGCGCCACGTACGCTATTCCCTCATTTTTTTGTCTCGAAACTATATCTAAATAACTTTAAAGTGTATATGCGAACATGCGATAATCAAAAATATTGTAAACATTTATATATTTCTAACTGTAATAAACTCATATTATAGTAAATATATTTTCTCTATCACGTCAGGTATGGTCTCCTTACACGCTGGATGCGCGATTGCCATGTGACCATAAAAAAAGCATTTCTTTTTGCTACGTACACATATCTTGCACTACACACAACATGCAACCATCATCTTCATCAATATTCATACTTTGTAAAGTAGCCTTCCACCTGTGATAGCCATACACCTAACAGTTACTTAACCAAAGTTTTCTCCACTACCAGAGGTAACATGGTTGCATACTCTGTCCACAGCACAATGTAATGTGGTACGGCCCAGGGGCAGTATCATGCATAGATAATGAACACAATGACACAGATAGATAGTGGAAGTGGGTACGGGCAGGCGCGCTCAACACCTTTTTATTACCAGGGTCACATATCCAGTGACAGTAATCAGTGGATCACACACAGAGATTCAATATTAAAAGAATCGATAATTTGTGCTGCATTAAAGTAGGGACAGTAGAAGTAACATAGAAAAAATATGTTGTAAAAGAACCTCAACTTGAGGTATACTGAGACACATTCAATAGATATGAAATAATACACAAAAAGATTATATCATAAGCGCTCCATCAGTTCTAGAGCACTCACATAGCCACATCAAAAGAATTCAGCATGTGCACAGCCAGCGATGATGTGTGCTGCGGGCGGGCCGTACTAGTAGCAATATCTGTTGCCATCAGCACTGCATCATCTGCAATAGCGACTCGATCTGAATTGTGAACACTGATGTCTGCAGTGTAGGCCAGACAGAGCGGTCAGCAAAAGCCCCCTGCCATGTGGCATTGACTTGAGCTCCACAGTTTGAAATACGCAAAGCAACAAAAAAGCATGTGCGGAGCCTGCAATGATGCGTGTGAGTGGTGCAGACAGAGCACACTGGAGCAATGTCTTTTCCTACAGGACTGTGTCATCTACAATACCAACTCGATCTCAAATGTGAACACTGCTGTCTGCAGTGTAGGCCAGAGAGAGCATTAAGCAAGGGCCCACAGCCGCGTGGCATTGACTTGAGCTGCCCAGTTTGACATATGTGAAGCAAAAAAAAAGTGTGTGCGGAGCCTGCAACGATGCCTATGCGTGACGCGGAGAGAGCGCACTGGAGCAATGTCTTTTCCTACAGGACTGCGTCATCTACAATACCGACTCAATCTCAAATGTGAACTCTGCTGTCTGCAGTGTTGGCCAGAGACAGCATTCAGCAAGGGCCCACAGCCATGTGGCATTGACTTGAGCTCCACAGTTTTCAATCCATGAAGCCGCAAAGACCGTGTGCAGAGCCTGCAATGATGCGTATGAGTGGTGCAGACAGAGCACACTAGATTAATGTCTTTTCCTACAGAACTGCGTCATCTACAATAGCGACTCGATCTGAATTGTGAACACTGCTATCTGCAGTGTTAATTAAAGGCAGTACTCACACACACACACTACCATGAATACTATTTCTCACTGCCTCTTCACAAAATACAACAGCATAAATGACTGAAAATCTGCAATAAATAAATCAAAACAATTCGAATTGCGATTTCATCTGTCCACAGTCTTTTTTATTCACTGTTACTCTTGACTTGCAAGATACATTTGGTCACTTTACTAAACCTATAACTCATCTAAAAAAAGTTCTTCAAGCAAGTTTACTAAAACAATATTGTGTATATTTCAATAGACGTTGTAGTTACTTGACTACTGGATTCTGAAAATGAAACAATCACCACTAGATCTAAATTGTGAACCCTGCTAACTGCAGTGTAGGCCAGGGGCAGTGGTTATTAACGCCTCACAGCCACGTACCATTTGATTTGAAAGCACAGTCTTGGTTGCACCTGATCTGAGGGGGTACAAAGAAATCAACACAGACTTTAACTTCTGACATCCTCAATCATAGAATCAAGACCCCATTTCACTGTTCGGACCTGCTGTACCGCAGTGTACTGCACTGACTGGTTTCAACCAAGCACAATAACTATGTGCAATAGTTAGCTACGCAAGCACAGAGTCTGATGCACCTCAACAGAGGGAGTTCTGTGAAAACCAAGCAACTCGTAATATCGGACATCTTCCATTGTGGGATCAAGACACCGTTCCACTGTTGTGACCTAGAGTTGGTTGCACCTGGTCGAAGGGAGTACCTTCATCTCCACTCTCAGATACAGTTCTAGCATCGTCCACTATGGTATCAAAACACCGTTCCACTGTTGATACCTGTTGGACTACTGTGTTAGTAGTAGACAGAGCACTCCACACTGCTGGGCCTCAGGCTGGGCACTGTGTGCATGTGTCACTGTAGCCAGCGATAAACTCAGGAGCCTTCCGAGCAAGCAGACCTCGGCCCAGGAGCCTCCGCCGGCACGTGGTGGGCCCTCTTTCATGTACGGCATTGTCTAAAGGTGAACTGTGGGGCATATATGCATGATGGTTTCTGGATACCACCAAGCTGAGAGCATCTTTCACGCAGCCACCTTCGCTCACGGTGGCAACCTCGTGGCGGTGTAAGCTGCGCAGACTTGGTAGATACGTTCGCCATTCTGGAAAAAAACCACAGCCAGAGGAACGTGCCTCTTCTTCATACCCCTACGCTACCCTTGTGTACGCCGAACCAGCCCACTATGCTAAAGATTTTGGGGGGAGAGGCACATACGCGCTACCTTTCCTTAATCTTCCCTACTGACTGTACTATCATGGTTGCGTCCACTCTCTACTTCACTCAATAGACCATCAGTGTATGTTCACAAGTACATATCTGTGCTCTGTATACTCAAGTGTGTCCAGCACATTCCCTCAACACTTTGCATTGTATACTTTTATAATCGAGAATCACTGGCCACCTTCGCACATACTTTGCTCCCATCTCTCCCCGCATTCTGCATTGTGTGGCAGAGGTGCAATGCCATGTTTGCCTTTTGTACATGGCTAGCCACAGTTCCCAAAGTACATAATGTTGCTGTTTCTGCTAGGTGTGCATGTTGTTTGCCATGTTGTATGTGATTATATAAGGAACCGCATTTAATCACGAGCAGTGGTTTCCCCCATTTACATATCGCTGTCTAAAAGAGCATACAGAAGTTTTTCTCACAGGTGTAAGTGCAACCACAATGGCAGTCATTCATTACTATCCAAGAATGTCCAACTACACGGCGCTTCTAAGCTTACAGACCCCAATTTTTCGTGCTGTTTTAATAGCATGCCAACTCCCACAATCAGACCAACATTCACACAGCTTCCTAACAGCAGTTATCTGCTTCTCAATAACATGCACTCATATGGAAAGTGAGCTGGTATACCGCATGACCTTACTGTTTCAAACCGAGTAACTTCCTGTGGCAATGTCTATTCCCACCCACACAAACTAACTCCCAAACTTCAACTTGGCCTTCAATCCCTACTTTGAAAACAGATTTCATAAAACAAACCAAACTGAAAGCACTTTTGTTCACAACAGAAGTCTCCCTCACTTCTGCAAAAGAAATGTATCCACTGCAGATACCACGAACTTTAAGTAAAATACACTCCCTTTTAAATACGAACTTCCAATTACACTTTGTGAATTGTTACACAATTTTCAACACATCTCACACTCAAAGTCTGGCACACTTTTTTAACACGGTCTCCTTTGGCCTTCTAACATGCTTTTGAACTGTTTTTCTTTTATTACCCGACTTTATTCACTCGATCATCTCAGGTATAACAGGAACAGTGCCCACAATTCTTGCTCTCTTTGCAGACATCCTACAACTACTTCTGCTTGTAAAAAATGGCTATGCTCTCTGTGGTACCAACTATGTCCTACAGAGTACGCCTCTACGCCAAACTACATCAATAGTGTAAAAAAAAAAAAAAAATGTGGCTACCTGCCTCTATCTATTATCGGAACCAGCTACAACATAACATTTATTTACACATATGCAATCTGCGTGCAACCATCTTTTGATTGCAAAACTTGCCCATTCGACTAGCGAATGGATCTATGCCTTACCAACATCCCAACAATCGCTCCCGATATCCTGCAGGTAATGCAGTATCTTGAAAACCATGAACGTGATTGTTCTGGCAGTGGAGAAATGGTGAATGCAATGCAAAAAGGTATTGTGGCGGAATGGGATTTCTGCGCAGCCATGAAAGATCTCCTGCAACGTGCAACCTTTTACAACATCGCAGATTGCCTGCCAGTTCAAATTGCTGCTCCAACATTCGTGGAACATTACTGTCCCTTCGAGGATATGAATTAGATCGCTTCTCTTTTCTCACACGATGGCAACAATAGCCTCTTGGAACATTACACATCTCAAGACACTGAAGAACTTCTGGACTGCAATCTCCAAGACTTAAGAAACTCTTGTTATTCTTGGATGGATTTTTTCCATCTTTTTTTACTTTTTCCTTTAAATTTTTTATAATATACTTAAATTCTACTACTTTGATATAATCACTTTCTAAGTAAACTCAGACATTTGAACTCTGTCTTCATTATTGCCCCTTACCTCTCCAGTCTAACCAGAGATCGGTGATGTATGGCCTATGCAAATATGCTATTTACTTGCTAAATTAGCCTAAAGCCGACCCCATTTAGAAACCATGTCTATTCTTTGTGCGCACGTCTCTCTGCCTGCCTCTTATCCACAAAGCCCTTTCACACAAATTTACTCATACTCAGCCTCTGCTCACAACCTGGCGATAAAAATGAAAAAAGATGACTTTGTTTAGGAACTGGTTAGCACAGTGTGGTAATCGTATCCTACCTTTATTTTCATTATACAATTTAGTCATTCATGTCTAATAACTATTGTTTATGTCACATAGAACTGTAACATGTCATGTGGAATTCACTGATGCAGGAGCTTCGGTTTAAATACAGCAGAAGCTGTTGAAGTTTGTCTCAGCTCGATGCCTTAGCTCTCTAAACAAGAATGTTTTTTTGAAATAGCTGAAGACAATAATGTATGGTTTGACTAGAAAGGTACGGAATGTGCTTCTCAGAAGCACAATGTTTGTATTCCTCCTCAAATTTCCAATGTTGGTAGAACTAGTACCAATTCTTACACACACCACATTGAATCTACTGTACAACAGATTGCCGACTGTCCTAGTGTTGATAATTTTGTGTTACAAAAAATCAGTACCAGGGTACTTAAAAAGTTTGATGATTACATTTTGCAATTTCTTTTTTTTCTTTATTTTCTTAAAGGATACATGTGGTAATCATATCCTACCTTTATTTTCCTTATAGAATTTAGAGTCATTCAAGTCTAATAAGTATTGTTTATGTCACATGGCACTGTAAAATATGATATGGAATTCACTGATGCAGGAGTTACGTTTGAATACAGCAGAACCGGTTCAAGTTTGCATCAGCTGGATGCCCTAGCTCTTGCACCAGTGGGTCCAATTATGGCACTTCAATAAAGACACTTTCTACCTAATTTCTAAACTCCATCCTTTTACTACACACAGCCACTACTTAGACACACCTCATTCCACCATTTGTCTTCTGTGGCATTGCAACATTCTGCACGATTCACGATTATTTATTTGTTCCTGCTTGCTAAAACTCTGCATTTGAGTCTTCAGACGGGTAGGGATGAGTAGTTCCCTTCCCACTGCCTGTATACTATCAACGCATTCTAACACTACTTACACAGGTATGCTACAGCGGTCAATATCCTACAGCGCCTACAGCACATCACTTTACAGCAATCAGCTCACGACTTAGACTCACAGTTTCATCCCCGAGTCTTCAGACCGGTACCAGTGAGTAGTTTGCTTCGGGGAACACCCATTACAACGATGGACTCACATTGCGGTGGCATTACAAAGCAAATTTTACTTCGCGGGACGTTAACATAGTATGGCTCGACAATGCATGCTATTACATTGCAGGGTTTTGCACATTGAATGCTATTACAACGCTAATATGTGTATGGCTCGACAACGCATGCTCTTACATTGTTGTCTTGCATTGCGTAATCTTGGTATCATGCTATTACAACGCTAATATGGGTAATACATACGAATTGTGTAATCTTGGTATAATCAATGTGTCATTTATTTTTATCTTGGTATAATCAATGTGTCATTTATTTGTTGGTAGGCATTTATTTGTTAGTGGACATGGATGTAATGGGTGGGATTGTCCTTTTTGGATTTTTACACACAACTGTTTTCCACACAACTGTGACGCGTGGGGGTCGACGCGAGACTGAGAAGCTGCCCGGAGAACTCCCTTAAGGTTAGACACTTTATTTTATTGCATTATGGACAGTGAACATGGACATAGAAATGCGCACACCCGTTAAGGTAGGCAAGCTATTTTATTGCATTATGGACAGTGAACATGGACATAGAAATGCACAAGGTAGGACACAACCGTTAAGGTAGGGCACTTTATTTTATTGCATTATGGACAGTGAACTTGGACATAGAAATGCCCACAACCGTGGGTAATAAATGTGTCATTTGTTTTGGGTTGCTTTATTGACATTGAACCGTGGGTAATAAATGTGTCATTTGTTTCAGGTTGCTTTATGGACAATGCGTTCTTGCATCCTTATGGCCATTGCGTTTTTGGATGTTAGATACATATAGTGGTGGTAAAGTCACCTGTAAATGTGCATTATGGACGGCATTGCGTGATAAATAATCTTGGTATAATGAAAGTGTTGTTTATTTTATTGCATTATGGGCAGTGAACATGGACATAGAACAGATTTATAGAATGTTGACTTTTGTTGTGTGTGAGCTTCTCTCTCGTATTATGGACACTGCGTTTTTGCATCCTTAGGGACGTTGCGTTTTTGCATGTTAGTGCGAGACTGAGCAGCTGCCCGGAGAAGTCCGTTAAGGTAGGACACCTTTTAATGCCTATTAGATACACGTAGAGGTGGTAAAGTCACCTGTAAATGTTACCACTTTAGTGATTTTATGTTTACGCCCATTGCACAATTAGTAATGTTCACTAACACTTGAATACTAATATTGGGAGTGTCAATGTGTCAATATTGCATCATGGATATTGCATGCTTTTATGTTTATTCCGAGTGCATGATAAAGAATGTTGATATAATAAGTGTATCACTTATTTCATTGCACTATGGACAGTGCGTTTTTGTATGTTACATTGAACAGTGCAACACACAAGGGGATCTCATACTCCGGCACTCTCCTCGAGGTCTTGGCATAACGATACCCCACTTTTTAATTTTACATCACCTGCAAATTTAACCACTTTAGTGGTTTTTACTTGCTTGCCAACATCGTGTGTACTGTGGGTTTTCACACGAGGTTAAACAAATCAGTGAAGGGGCAGAAAAGAAAGGGCGGCAAGGTGGGTAGAACAGATCACAACGGTAGATGGTAGGCAGCTGCGCACAGATGAGGCCATAGCAGAGGTATTTGCGTCTTACCTCGAACGTTTCTATGAGGCCAGGGATCTGGGCACGGGTGAAGAGGCACAACACTATATAGGTGACACGGAGCTGCCGGTACTGTCCCCCGAGGCCAGTGCGGCTTTGGAGGCTGAGGTAACTCTGGAAGACATAGCCGATGCCGTAGCCTCACTGAAGTCGGGGAAAACGCCCGGGCCGAATGGCTTTCCGGCGGAATTTTTTAAGAGAGCGGCGGATCTATTGACACACCATTTAAAAACCCTCTTCTTGGAGGCATTCCAGGAGGGACGCCTACCGCCGGACCTCACCTTGGCCACGATAGTCCCGATTTATAAAGAAGGCAAGCCGAGGGGGGAGTGTGCCTCGTACCGCCCCATATCTCTCCTTAATATGGAGGTAAAGATATGGGCCGCTATTCTAGCAAAGCTTCTGCGGTCAGTCATACCAGACCTCATACATATGGATCAGTCGGGGTTCTTGCCGGATAGGGCGACCAAGTTGAACCTCCGCCGCACTCATAATTGGTTGCAGGAAGTTAAAGGGAGGAGTGAGCCCCATTGGTTCCTCTCCCTTGGTACACTGGCCGATTCTAATGGCGGCGCTACAGAGATTTGGGTTCGGCCCCAAGTTCCAAAAATGGGTGCGACTCCTGTACACAGCCCCGAGGGCGCGGATTCGGGTCAACGGGAGGCTATCCCACGAATTCCAGATCGGCAGAGGTACACGCCAGGGGTGCCCGCTATCCCCTCTTTTGTTTACGCTTACCATAAAAATTCTAGCAGTAAAAATCAGACAGAATCCGGTGATCCGGGGATTTTCATGGGGAGACTCCAACTCCACACAGGAAAAAATATCCCTGTACGCAGACGATGTGCTATTGTACATCACTGAGCCTGAAACGACAATTCCGGAGTTATTCAGGGAATTGGACGGCTTTGGTGCTAGGGCAGGCCATACCATTAACTGGCACAAATCGGTCCTCCATGACCCACAGGGTCTGGAGCGGGGGGAGTGCCTCCCGGAGCAACTAGTACATACCACAGAGGGATTCCAGTACCTGGGTATCTACATCACCCTAGATAGGGACCTTTCCTTTAGTAAGAATATAAAACGAATCATGGATAGCGCAACAACAGAGATGACTAGGTGGCGACAATTACCGCTCCCCTTATTAGGCCGGGCGGCGGTATACAAAATGATTATCCTGCCGAAGTTTCTGTATGCGCTCCAAAACGAGTACTACCAGCTACCAGCCAAAACTATAACCAAAATCCATGCAGACCTCCGGGCGTTCCTGTGGCTGGGGAAACGGCCGCGAGTGGCCCTGTCGACTCTACAGCGCCATCAGTACAACGGAGGGATTTCACTTCCCAACCTTGAGGCATACTACTGGGCGGAACACCTCGCCCCAATTAATGATTGGCTACACGCATCGGCGGACCACCCGACTTATGCGCTGGAAAGATTTAAAATGTCACCCAGAAATCTATTGTACTATCTATACAGGGGAACGGTGCGGACATTGCTCCTGCCGGCCACGGTGAACACCCTGAACGCTTGGAACAGGGCTACTAGACGCTTGGGATGGGACAAGAAGCCTACCCGACAGACGCCGCTGTGGCACTGCCAATGGTTGAGAGAACTCAGTAAGCTACGCGGCTTTCGGAGATGGGATGATATAGGAATCTCCACAATTGGGGACGTGATTGCAAGGGGTGAGCTGAAGCCTTTTCAGGTGCTTAGAAACGAGTTTGGGTTGCACAACACTCAGTTCTACAAATACGCACAATTGAAACATGCATAGAGGGCACAAAACATCACGCTCACAGATATTCCGGAATATGCACTGTTGGAGGGCAGGCTACTTCAAGAGCGGGTCGTGGAAAGGGTGGTATCCCTCACGTATAAAACCCTGACAAACCACATGTTAGGCGACTTGGCAGGGCTCAGGAGAGTATGGGAGGCGGACGTTGGTGAAATGGAGGACCTGGACTGGGAGATTATCTTAATGCACCCTCGTGAGGTGGCGATAAAATCAAGGCTACGCCTCATTCAACTGAATGTACTACACAGAACCTATTTTGACAGGGTACGCCTCTTTAAAATGGGGAGAATAACAGACCCGACATGCCTTAGGTGTCACCTCCAACGAGGAGATTTCTTTCACACGATGTGGGCATGCGACATTATACAAACATACTGGGGGCACATATTCACGGAACTGGAGGAGGTCCTGGGAGTGAACTTGACACGCGACCCCAAATTAGCGTTATTGGGCATGACAACCGAGGTGGACCTGCCACGCCCCATGCTTATTTTCTTGGTGCTCGCATTGGTGGTGGCAAAAAGGGACATTGCAAAGTATTGGGGTGCGGCGGAAATACCCGATATTGAGGAGTGGAGAAGGGGCCTGGACCTCTATATGGCTGCAGAAAGAGTAACCTATAAAGCTAGGGGGTGCCCCGAAAAGTTTCAGAGAGTGTGGGCTAAATGGAGGCAATATCATGGATTGGAGGGGGGCCAATGAGGAAGACAACTGAAGAGCACGAGGGTCCGAGATACAATTGATTTGCCAGAAGCTACAATGTGGGCAATGTGAAGATCGACTAACCATGCAGTTGTGAGTTAGATAATGGTAATCCTTGATCGGTAGGAACTGCGGTGGGTCCTGGGGAGAGGGGGGAGAGGGGGGTGTAAGCTGCTTTTTGACATCTAGTTCTTATGTTCATGCTGTAGATATATTTGGCGAACTACTACTTGTATAACCAAAAAGTTGCGTAAACACCGGACGGAGGCGAAATGTTGACGCCCTGCCGGCTGCTGATTATATCATTGTCGATTCCTACTGATGCAACAATAAAAATAAATTTCAAAAAAATAAATAAATAAAAATCAGTGAAGGATATAAGAAGCTTTTGGGTGTATGTGTATTATATGATTTGAGCTGATTTATAGAATGTTGACATTTATTTTGTATGTACTTCTTGCACCAGTCAAGCAAATGTGTGCTTGCATTATGGACATTAAATTAGTTTATGTTTATGGGCATTGCATTCTCGTGGGTAATAAATGTGTCATTTGGTTGCACCAGCAAAGCAAATGTGCGCTCACATTATGGACATTAAATTACTTTATGTTTATGAGCATTGCACAATCGTAAAAAAATATCAAAGTAATGATCGGGATGCTTTGATGTAAAAGCAATGTAAGTTGCTGATAATGCCTGCCTCATGTTCATAACTTGGTTCAGATGGCATGCCCATTCAATGGTTGGCCTCTCTGCAGAGAACATATACTAATTGTCACATATGTGTGTGGGAAACAAAATCTCGGGTGTGGGAGAGCCGGGGGGGGGCGGCTGGCACACAAATAACCCTCATATAGAGGCAAAAGAGAGAAAAATACACTTTGTAATGGTAACGTGATGTAATCATACAGGTAGTAATGCTTTGTTCCATAGGCAGAAACACAATGAAGTTGAAATGTCATGCAGTGAAAAAACACGCAATGTAATAGTAATTGCTATGTAGAAAGGGCATGGTAAAAGCATGCGTTGTTACCATTTGCGACGTCGGATCATACATCTGTTTGCTTCCCACTCCCACTATACTCTAAACGCATACTAACACCACCTGCACAGCTATGCTACAGTGGCCACTATGCTACAGCGCCCACAGCACATCCGTTTACAGCACTCAGCTCATAGTTTAGGAGCACGGTTTCATCCCAGGGTTTACCGGTACCTCACCTCAGCACCATCTCACTCTAGTCAAAACAGCACTTTCACACCGGTAAGGGTAAATGCTTCGCTTCGGCCAGTATGCTGCAGCGCCCAGAGCACATCAGTTTACAGCACTCAGCTCACAGTTTAGGCACACACTTTCATCCCTGAGTGTACCGACACCTCACCTCAGCACCATCTCACATTGGGCAAAACAGCACTTTCACACCGGTAGGGGTAAATACTTTCGCTTCCGCCAGTATGCCACAGCGCCCACAGCACATCAGTTGACAGCACCAAGCACAAGTCCTAGGAGCCAGCACCCGTCAGTTGCGGGTGAGTGTACTGGTTGTTTGCATGCGCTTTAGATCTCTATTTAGCTCGTAGTTAGTCATAGCTCATGGTTCGTTGTTTGTTATATTGCAGTTTCTCTGTTCCCTTCAGCGCTGTGACATTCAGTTTATACTGCCTCGACATCCACCTGATGTTTTGTTAGGTGAGCATACGGTTGAACCCATTTCTGGGATGAACACTGTTAGCATCTCTGTTCCGTTATTTATCACAATTTTTAATTTTTCAGAGTTGGCTTCTGAGATAGAGTGTTCAGCCAGGTACTTCTCTGATATACTTTTCGGCCCAGTGATGTGTCTTCAACCACTGTTTTTGCATTCTTGTTCACCCCGTGGCCATCTTGGTTCTTCTTTACACTAATACACTGTTTGTGTTCTCTGCGTCTCATATCTTTTATTCTACTACTGCACCTTGGTGAACATTTTTCCGTTTTTTAAACAACATACAGGAGTCTTCGATTGATGCACTCTCAAAATATTGCTTTGTGGATGACTCATTCACTGGTACCCACGTGTTGCTGTCTTTAAAGTAACCAAACCAGCAAGCCATCAAGTTTTGGTAATATTGATGTATTTTTCAACAGGTTTCCCCTGACGAAGGGATGCCCCAGTCCCGAAAAGCATCGGGCTTTTTTTTAACTTCTTATGTATCACTTGATGTGTTTCTCATGATGTAATGACTACACAAAATGATTTAATGTGATTTGTTATAATTATGAAACAATGTTATGTTTTTGACATTATCATGAGGCATGATTCTGTATAAGAGAACACAACACAACATAACGTTGATATAAATGCATTGGTTTATGTATTGTATTATTGAAATGTAATTTTGATTATGATTAGGGTCCGGATGGACTCCCCGCACAGTGCATAGTGTATACTGCCACGTCGGTCAGTATTATTCTATTAGAAATTGCACTTTACTTTTAAACATATTCATCTAAAGCGCAGCATGCCACCATTGCTACAAAAATAAATACACATTTGTTTGGCCTACAATTTATAGACTTTTGTTGCAATTGGTGTTGCAATATTTAGCAATGCCAATAGCTCAAACTTAATTAATGCAAGACCTATTGCATAGCAAATGCTTGTTCTTCTAAATTTGTGAGCATGAACGTTTATATGGTGACTGGTCTTATTAAAACAGGTATAGTCTACAGGCTCCTCTTTAGTGATAATTTCGGCCTTTTAGATTATTTCCTGTATCATCGATTTTTGTTTTTTTCTCACGTTTGTCATTAGGTAAGAAAATGGAAAGAATATATTTTCTTTTAGACCAGTGTCCTAGTTTTCTTTGTGGATGGCTTGCACTTTTAAACTTGATGATGCACGTTTTGTATTGCGAGTTGCATTGCTTCTGCATGATATTCATGGACCTCATAAACATTTTCGTATTGTCTAAAATACTTGTGAGCTGGCCGAGGTGCAACATACAATGCCTTAATGGTGACGGATTTCTACTGTTTGGCAACAACAAACAAGAGTCCAGGAAAAGAACAGAACAATGGCGGACTATGAGAGCCGCACTTCACTGCTACGTTCCCCGTATAGTAATTTCTTACAGTAATCTTTGAAAGTGTGCACAACAACTTCAGCACCTGCCGTTGTTGGGTGCAAACTGCAACGCAGATTAAAAAATGAATAATTTGGGAAAGGTGCACCACCAAGTTTTTTTTTCTCCAAAAGATATGACAAACGGACAAATGTTCCTTTATGTTTATTTCTCCTTTATTTCAATGATATCAAATAAAGGTCCAGTCATATAGTGCACCTTTCCCACATTATTCAACAAACAAGAGTCCCCTCCGTTTCATGGGCCTACAGACCTGGAGAAGCCACACAGCAAAGCTATTCGTCTTTGATGACTGTCTCGTCTTAATCAGCCAAACCATTAACCATCCAAGGATATGGTCATTAACTCTCTATGCTAGACTACTTGTAGACTGCAGACTGCTCCTCATCTCCTAATCATATAAGACCTTGAAACCATAACAATTCAAGATTTCAACAAAAAGCTGCACGATTATACCTCACATGCATTGAGTCAGAAACAGGGGCTCAACATATTTCTCATAACAAATTTCAAAATTCTCCATCTCGCACACAAAGTGGTACACAAATTTACCTAGCGGACCCGCAAGTTGATACTTTGAGCACATCTGTGTCCAAGAACCGAAGACTTACGAATTCCATATTGGTGGATTTCTGTTTTGGTCCAGATTTCTGAATTCGTGCATCAAAACAGATTCACAGAGTGTTCAGATCCTGTTTTTAAAACTTTTTCCTTACCTTAGTATGTTATGGTGCCACTATACTTCTGTCAGAATTTGGCCTGATTTAATATTGTGTACTACAAACATATCACCTCATTGTAGTTAATTATGGAGCTATGTCTTAATTTTACTTTCAATGCCAAATGAAAACATTAAAAAAATTGTAATCCCTTTTAAGACTGACAGGCTCACCCCGGAGCAGGCTCAACCAAGTAACACTAGACTACCTAAAGAATCTTTAAGACATGGTAAATCCTGTACTGAAACCGGTCTGTTAGAGATTTTAAAAAGAGTTTTTTATTCAAAAGAAAACCAAAAGTTTTTAACGTGATACAATCCGATATAAATTAATATTTGCTAAAGGATTTTCATAGATAACTTTACAAGTAGAATTGCTCACTTTCTATCCTTACTGTTATTTTTGTGGCTAGAGTGAATTGCAACTGGATTTTGGACTGCCACCTTCCAGCTATCTTCGCTCTCCTTCCTTCTCCGCAACACTTTCCCCATCCACTTTTTGATGTATGTCATCTGAATCATTTAACACCCACTGCCTGTCCAGATCTTTGGACCGGGTCGGTGTGTTTTTGTTTGTCAGATTGTTTGAAGACCTAACTAAACTGGCCTAATGGACTGATTGAAAAAGTCTTTTGAGGTTTGCACTCTATCCTGAGACTGTGCTCTCTGTTCCTGCTTGAAGTTACATGGTACATTGACATTCATTCAGGGCCTCATTTAAGGCCCTACTGGTACTTTTCCACTGCCGGAATTTCACTTTTTTTACGTTCAGGGGGCGTAATGTGCCACTGGCATATTTATAAGGCCACCTAAAGCCAAGTAATGTGGCTTTTCATGGCCTTATAAATATGTGCCCTTTGCATTCCATGGGTATTGCTGGGGGCATTCCCAGCAACATCCATGGCTTTTTGACTCTTCCCCAGATTTATTAGAAATCATAAGTCTGGGCCAGCACCAAAAATGTACGCATCCCCAGAGAAGGTCTAAGGGAGGCACAACGAGGAGGCACATTCTGCAGCACACACAGAAAGAGGAAAAAGCCTTTTGTGATTGTTTTTGTACTTGAAGGTTTCCCTTCCAGCACAAAAACAATTATCTCCTAAAGCAGGCACCATTGCGCTATGGTGCAAAGGTTCCTGCCTTGGCACACGGCAGCCTAATGTGTGATGGCGCAGGGGAAAAGGACAGGAATGTGCCGTTTCTAATAGACACAGTGACTCCCAGCCCTTTTCTTTTTTTGCCATAGGGCAACACAGCTGGCCTATGGCAAAAAAAACACATAAATGAGGCACTCAATATCTATATTGGGGCTTATTTATGAGCCCCTTGCGCTGCCGGTGCATCACTTTTTGTGACGCATCAGCGGCATAAAATATGTGCAACACTGCTACATATTTACAAAGTGATGCATCTAAGCAAATGCATCACTTTGTAAATCTCTGAGCTACATTATACCTGCGTCAGGTATAATGTATACAGGATTGGCGTTTCCCAGCAAAATAAGGTCAGAGAAGTGGCGCAGTGAAATATATCAGATTTCACAGCAGGCGTAAGAGTGAAGCAGGCCCTTTCACATGGGGCTTGCTGGAGTTGCGTATGATTTTGGACACACTCCAGCAATGCGCCAATTTTGCACCTACAGATACATCAGAAATACTGACGCATCTGTAAATCCTTGCGACATGGAGCGCCGTGCAGTAAATACGGCACATCCATGATGTCTGAAGGATAGCACTATGAAAAGTATCACATCACTGGTTTCCCCCAGCGATGTGACACTTGCCCAATATTTCTAAGACTTTCCTCATTTCTCGCACCTGTCAAAAACACTTAAAGAGAACAAGGAGAGCTCTTTGCCATTGGACCTCTCAGAACTGATTCCTTGCTCCTCCTATATGAGATATGATGGTTCAAAAAGGCATTAATCGTGCATTTTTGTTGTTAACCCTAAATATATTCAACAAGCAAATACTCGTTTGATATTTTAACAAATGAAAAATCACTCTAACTTTGTGATTGCCTTTGAAACCCTGTACAGAGGCCATCATTTTAGCTGATTCAATTATGTCGTAATAAAAGGGCATTTCACCCGACCTAGGCGGTATAAATGGTATATTTTATATTTTGACCTAACGATTTTGATGTTAAACTGCTTATGAATTGCCTTGTTGTTTCAGAAAAAGTCAGACTCCTTATACAATCATGATGGACTGGATAAGTAGACTTGGAAAGCTGTTCCTCGGCAAAGCAGTGATAATGAACACTGGAGAATCGGAGACCCACTGTGTTTCTTTGAAAAGACATTATGTTAATAACACTGCGGCGGCAAAATAAGGCTCCAGGCCATCTTTCATATACTTCCTGATTATCTTTAATTTTGATTAGATATGCAAGCTGATTCTAAAAGTTGTCCCAGCATAATTTCCTGGTTTATTATTTTTAAAAAGCTGAAATGTGTGCACGAAATGTACGACAAGGAAATGTTTCCCTGAGCCTTGACTGCAGTGACTGCAAATGGGAAATTAACATTCAGCATGAGATGCCGGTGAAAAACAGTAGGAAATTCATTTTCAAAATCATATCGAGCCCAGGGAGGTGCTTCGCGCTATGATTACATTACTACTCATTGCATTTCAGGGGAGGACACAATGTTCAGGGAAAGCCACTACTTTTCTTGGGGGTGTGCGTTTTGACAAATCAAGAAGGCTGCGCCATATTAATGCGACACAAACAATAGACATGACCATAGGTTCCATTATAAACGAAATGGCTACGCATTTTAAATGTTCTGAAATCATACAGGTTTCCTCTCCCTTAAGCGCATGAATAGTTCTGTGGAAAAGGAAAATGTGTAAATATGCCTTTACATTCTTAGAAAACGCATTGATTATTTGTATAGTTTGACACAAATGTGATTTGTTGACATATCCCAAGACAAAATGTGTCAGAGGCATAGCTGCCATGTTTTCCAGATCATTGGAAGGCTAGTTGCATTGGTCACAGTTTTTCTTAGTATTCTGGGACTTGTAGTTTTGGGACTAGAAGTTCGAGAATTTAAAGAAAAAAACAGGACCGTGCTATTGAGTTAATCATGGACCTGAGAAATCTAACATCTATATATAGGAAGGGTTGTGTCAATATTTTAATGACACTGTAAAACATATTCTATAAAGTGACCTCTGAAAACATTCTCGCAACTTATTAGAAAACTTTCAGGAAAGTAAATAACCTGTACAAATGGATTCTGTTGTTATAATTGTGCAGCATGTATATTGGAAAATCAATCAGTTTTGATCACTAATGATCTCAGCCTTATTTGAAGAATCTGCTCACAAATTTGAAAAACAAGAATACATGTTCGTCAGGTTGTTCGTGAGTATTCTATGCAGATTCGTCTATGTAGGGGAATGATATCACGAGGTCAGTATTTGTGTTTCCATTCAAAATGCCATAGGGATTTTTGTTGACGTCCACAGCAGAAAGTGCATCAAGAATTTCCACCAAAACCGAACAATTTTTATATTCAAAGCAAAACTAAAACATATATTTAACATAGTGTTTTCTAAATAATTAATCAATTATTAACTTTAATGTATCTTAAAATAGAAAACTACATGCCCAGACTTTGCGCTGTCATAAAATGACATACAATGACACATTGGTGTTTAATTTTCAGCGCAAAAGGTATTTTGAACTTGAAAGATGTTCTTTTCTGAGACGAAGAAGCATTTTTCGTTGCTTCGATTTGCCACTTGTTTAGGTGGCAAGATCATTGCTAACTTCCATAGGTTTTGACACAAATACCTCTCAAATAAAATAGCCAGATCAGCGTTTCGTTAAAGCAGGCGTTAATGAAGGGAAATTATTTCATTTCTCAAAAACACCCATGGCTTCCATGTGTGCTGAAGTGCACAGTGCACATTGAATGTGTGGGATCGTTCACAGTGTGTATAGCCATATGTGTATATGTTAAGGAAAGTTATGCTTTCAGTATAAATCCTATATTACACAGCACACACTCAGCTCTGCACGATGGTGCAAGCCAGTACGTCACGCAAGCCAGACCTACACAGGGGATTCAATTAAAAGGAGGCTAATATTGTTAGATTTAGCTGTATGCTGTGTTTTCCCCTTTGCACAATTCAGTGCAGTACATTTAGTGGCTTTGCAGCTTTGTGTGTTAGTAAATCCTCGACTATAAATCAACAACGCACCACTGACAATAGTGACATCTGCTCCTGTGACAGTGTATACATATATTCTCAAGTACAGGCATGTACATAAACACAACCCAACAAAACACATGTCCCATTGGGTGTGCAGACAGAATATCGAGTAGGAAATGTCGAACTACAGAAATATCGAGTCCTAAATAGCGTGAGTCAGAAATATCGACAGCAAGAATATCGTGGTCAAGAATATCGATTTTAAGGTATGAAGTATCATTTTTAAAAATATAGAAGTTATTAATATTGTTTGCAAAAATATAGGGCCCGATGTATCAACATTGCATTTTGCTATTCTATATTAGCCAATGTTACCGTTTCGCTATTATAGAATCGCAAAATGCAATGTATGTAGGTTTTGCTAAATAAATAGTATTCATACATATTCCTTAATAGCTAATCGCAATTTGCAATGTGTTATTAATGAATGCCTCCCCATTCATTCCTGTGGGCCTAGGGGCCCATACGAATGAATGGGAAGTCATTCGCAATTTGCGATTACCAAATTGGTAATCGCAAATTGCGAATGCAATTACAAGGGTGATAGGGGGCCAAAAGGCCACCCTATAACACCCCAAAAAACGGTAAGTGTGCACATGTGGCGCACATACATGCCCTACGGGCATGTGTGTGCGTCACATGGCACAAAAAAAATGCAAAAATATGCATGTTTCTCGGAATTTGCAAATTACCACCAACTTGAAGTTGGTGGTAATTTGCGATTCCTTAAAGCAAGGTCGAAATTTTTACCTGCTTCCTGCATTGCTTTTCAGGAATCGCAAACTGCGATTCCCTAAAAGCATTTGCAAAATAGGTAATCGAAAAAATTGCGATTCCCTATTTTGCGAATGCATTTGGGATGATACATCCCAAAAGGCTTTTTACTGTTCACAAACAGGATTATTCTGCGAATCTGCCCGTTTGCGACAAGTAAAAGGCTTGATACATCTGGCTCATAGTTGTTTAAAATATTGTTTTTTTAATCAGTGTTATGTATTTTAGTATATATGTTCAATGTATGTGATGTCTTTTTTTGTATAACAATTGTTTATGTGTTTTAATATATGTGTTACATTTTTAGCAGTGATTAATTTTATTTTAATTAAATGTAGTGTTTTTTAGTCCCATAGTGGGTTGTCGGTTTATAGGGGAATAGGGTGGGAAGTAATTTATTTATGATAAATTAATGATTATTTTTTATGTACTAATATTTATTTAATTGAGATTTTATAGTGTTAATTGTGGGAAGTAATTAATTAATAATTAATTATTAATTGATTGAGAATTAGTATTAATTAATTGCTAAATAATTATGGTAACTGTGTAATTTTTTTAGGTGCCGGGTGTGGGGAATATAGGGGTAAAGGGTAGGAAGTCATTTATTTTGAATTAATTAATAATCTGTTGTTAATTAGTATTAATTAATTAATTGAAAATTAAATATGGAAATTACGTAATTAATTTTAGGTGTGGGTTGTGGCATTTATAGGGGTAATGGGTGGGAAGTAATTTCTTTTTGAATAATTAATAATTAGATGTTAATTGACATAAATTTATTGAAAATTAGGTGAGGGTTGGGAAATTTATAGGGGTAAAGGGTGGGAAGTGATTTATATTTAATTAGTTCATAATTAGTTCTTAATTAATATTAATTAATTAATTAAAAATTAAATGTGGAAATTGTGTAATTGATTTTAGGTGTGGGTTGTGGGGTTTATAGGGGTAAAGAGTGGGAAGTAGTTTATGTTTAATTAATATTTAGTTGATTAACAATATTAATTAATTAATTGATATTTAATTAGGGTGATTATGTATTGTTTGTTTGTGGGTTTTTATAGGAGTAAAGGGTGGGGAGTAAATTAATTTTACTTAGTTTATAACTAGTTGTTCAATACTTTTAGTCTTTTAATTGAAAATGGGTTTTAATTGTGTAATTACATTTTCTCCAGTTTAATTTTAGCTGTGGTTTGTGGGGGTTTAGGGGTAAAGTGTGGGAAGCTTATTAATTTTTATGAGTTTTAATTTGTTTTTTAATTGATCATTCATTATGTTAATTATGTACGTACATTTTCTTTTAATTTAGATGTGTGGTGGTATAGGGTAGGAAATAAAAAATTACATTTATGTAATAATTAATGTCTTTGTTTCTAAATCATTTCTCATTAAAAATATTTATTTGGTTGAAAATTATTTTTAATTTTATTTAATATAATATTTGTAGGTATTTGTCATATGTATTTAACATTCTAATATGTTTTTTGAATATTTGTAATATTAAATATATTTGTATTTCCATTTTTAACATATTTATATATATTTTTAATTAATTTTGTTCTTTAAATATCTTTGTTGTTAATATTTTGTTGGTTTATAATTTTAAACCGACTGGAGTGACAATATTAATTGTTACCCGTCCGCAATCCAACCCTTTCCCCGCTTTTGCACTGATTTGAGTGGGAATGGTAATTTTGACCTCTCCACTATCCAACACTATCCCTACTGGTACAATTATTGTAGTGGGAAAAGTAAATGTTCTCCCTCCGCAATCCAACAATTTCTTTACTGTTGCACTCACTGGATTGGGAATGGTAAGTTTTACCCCTCTGCTATCCTACACTCTCCCTACTGTTGCACTGACTGGAGTGGGAATAATAATTGTTATCCTTCCACTATCAAACACTTTCCCTACTGTGGCACTCTTTGGAGTGGTAATAGTAAATTTTACCCCTCCGCTATCCAACTCTTTCCCTACTGTTACACTGACTGGAGTTGGAATAGCAATTTTCACCCCACTGCTATCCAACACTTTCCCTATTGTTGCACTCATTGGAGTGGGAATAGTAATTTTTACCCATCCGCTATCTAACACTTTCCCTACTGTTGCACTCGCTGGAGTGGGAACAGTAATTTTGACCCCTCCGCTAGCCAACACTTTCCCTATTGTTGCACTCATTGGAGTGGGAATAGTAATTTTTACCCCTCTGTTAACTAACACTTTCCCTACTGTTGCACTCCTTGGAGTGGGAATAGTAATTTTTACCCGTCCACTATCCATATAGATATATATATATATATATATATATATATATTCACTGAAAAAAACATAGATTTCAGGGCTGTTATAGTTAGCTGGACATTTCACTCATACAATACCATTGAAATACCTCCTTTATAATTAGTTCTGCTAACTATAACTTGCACGCCCGCAATGCACTGCTGATGATGTCACATATTACATCATTCATGAGATGGTCAGTGACATCACTGATGACATCTCAAATGACATCACTGATGACATCATCCAGTGAATGTGGTTTGGTTCGATATTTAAATATGTATTATATATATATATGGCAATCTGCATTGAAGAATGATGTGTCTGGAGGGAGTATTTAGTAGCAG
This sequence comes from Lissotriton helveticus, assembly GCF_964261635.1. Taxonomy (NCBI): domain Eukaryota; kingdom Metazoa; phylum Chordata; class Amphibia; order Caudata; family Salamandridae; genus Lissotriton; species Lissotriton helveticus. Next base: position 734,438,441 of record NC_136063.1, on the reverse strand, counting down.
TGTGATTGACTAATTAAGTGACTACTTTAAAGTATTTCACTAAATACATGGGTTAGTGACTAAACTGTGTGAATGTCTGTATCACCCTGTCTGTTGTTGTGTAAACTGCTGCATCACTTGGGTACTAGCTACATGAACATCTATATTAGTCATCGATTCGTTGGCTGAGTATTTGTATGGGAGAGTGAATGTGTATGTGGTTGGGTGGGGGGGTGTGACTGTGCAAAGATGTGTGAATAGTTGATTCAGTAGGTATATGAGGTTAAGAGTGGATGTGAAAACAGTTGTTTGGGTTAGTGAGTGTCTTTATGGGTGTGTTGATGAGCAAATATATCTTTCAGTGGTACATGTCCAACAAAGTAGCAAAATAAAAGGCAGTGCATGTGACAGTTGTTGTATATAAATAAATATACATAAGAATCAGTGATTGTGTGAGTGACTGTATGGATGGCTGAATACTCGTAATAATGATTTAATAAGACACTAAGGGGGTCATTAGGATGGCAGGTGGATTTCCCCCGCCAGGCTGGCGGTAGCCACCGCCGGCCTGGCGGGGGCAATCCTCCCACCTTCCTCAGCTAAATGCCCCCCGCCATATTAGTATGGCGGGGGGACCTCGGCAGACGGATAGACCGTCCACCGCTTTTCCGGCCCGGTCGCAAGCGGAAAAGGTTTAATATGTTGGCAGTGTCTATCAGACACCGCCAGCCATATTACAATGGCCAGTAACAGATGCCGCCACGGAAAGGCATGCGGACTTCACTTCGTGGGCCCGCAGGGGGTCCCCGAAGAGAAGACTGCATGCTTTTCCGCATGCCTTTCCGTTTGTGCTGCGCAATGGAACCATTGTTGCTAGTTTTTTGTTTGCTTTGTTTTTTTGGAATACCACATAATTCCTGAAGTTTCCTGTCTTTTTCATTCTTTTTTTTATTTTATGTTTGAAAAAACACCAAAAAAATACAAAATTGTTCAGAAAAATGCAAAAACAATATAAAAGAAAAAAGAATAAAAAGTTCTTCTCAGAACTAACTTCTCTGGTTAAAGGTTTAATATATGTGTAGAGCACAATTGACTGACAGAATGCATTATCAGTGTATGGTGAATGTATAAGTGCAGAACTATAAGGAATTGCTGCAGCATGACACAGTAAGATCTTTAGCTGCACTGTGTTGTGGTACTTCTGAAGCACAGGGTTGTCACATATGTACATAAATATGTTGCAACTCTATGCTTTCTTCTGCACTGCTGCACAAACTGCAGAAATACAGTGAGATAGGCATCCTTGCACCATGGTGCAAGGATGTTTGTGTTGTGGTGAGATTGTTTGTGTGCAGGAAGGGACACCTTCGTGCACAAAAACAATCAGTAAAGGCATTTTCCTCTTTCAATGTATGCTGTTCCATGCAGCATACATTAAAAGAGGTAAAAATCAGGAGAAATGAAAACAATTATCCTTGTTGTGCCTTGCTACACCAACTGGAGGATGATACAGCATTCACACACATCTCCAGATTTATGTTTTCTGATAAATCTGAAGATGTGTCTTGCTCTATGAGTGTTGCGTGGGAACACCCACAGCAACAGCTATGTAACGCCCTTTCAATGGAAAGTGATGTATATGAATAGGTTGTATTTACAAGGAGAAGAAAAGCTACGCAGGGTGCCTTTTCCTCTTCTTGTAAATATGAAGGAGTGTCTGCGCCATCAGTACTTTACAAAAAGTGACGTATTGTTGGTACAGGGTGCTTTTAAATCTGCCCCATATGTGCTTAGGTATTGGCAGACTGATACAATAAGACCATATAGCTGGTTGGTTGATTGAAGAATTGCTTGAGAGTGACAGTAGGTAAGCACCGAAATATCTCTCTAAAGATGCGCGAGCAAAAATGATTGAAATGGTTGCGGTCCTTCAATAGTTACAATGGGAAATGTTATGAACCAATCAAATCTTTTTTTTCTCAGGTTACATGGGATCTTATAACAGTGGGATTCCAACATTACATAGGTTTTAACTGGGTATTTGGAAGAGTGTATTAATATGTTGTAGCTTGTTGCAAGTCTGCATGCATAGTATATAAAGCAATTGACTTGTACTAGGGTTAGTGCCTAGGCCAATCCTTAAGTATATAAGTAATAACTAGAGTAATTTCAGTACTTCAAAGAGAGTGCAAGATACATTTATAAATGCTTAGCTTTTGGTAAAGTGATAGGATACATACATAGTGCTGAATGGGTGAATGGACAAGTTCTTGGGACAGACAGAAGGTTTCCTAGAGTGCTTAGTTACTAACTCAGTATTTAAAAGAGTGTATCAATTCAATGTAGGAGATTAGAATTTTGCATATATACTGCACAGAATTTTGTAGCTGTACTAGTTGTTCTGTTTAGGCAATTCCTTTGATACTTGACTAGTTAATAAAATAATGTCATTGTTTTAAAGAGAATACATGCTTCCAGTAAGCACCACTGTGCTGCGTTGCAGACAGGTGGTCTGGGTTGTGCCCCTTTTCACATCTCTCTGCAACGCAGTTCTATGGCGCTTACTGGACAAACGTAGTGCGCTAGTTGCACTCTAGGGACCCTCAGGATTCAAGGTGACTTAATCCCCCAACATAAAAAGGTTATAGGACGTGTTTACACAGTGGTGAAGGGACAGGATGGGGCCTGATGTGACATGTGCAAACACCCCCTTGGCATGCTTTAAGTTGAGGAATTAAGTCCCCTTTAGTCCTCAAAGTCCCTCTATTAAACACCATAGAGCTGCGTTGCAGAGAGGTGGTCCGAGGCCATGCCCCATTTTACACCTCTCTGCATTGCAATTCTGTGGCACTTACTGGACATACCTGGTGAGTTAGTTGGCCCCAGGGACCATCAGGATTCAAGGGGACTTTGGGCCAGATGTAGGTAGGCTATTACCGATCGGAATCGGCCGAAAATACCGATTTTCGGCCGTTTCCGATCGGTAGTGAGCGTTCGATATGTAGGTGACCTAAAATAGGCTGAATCGGTAATTATACCGATCGTTATGATTACCGAGCAGTAAAATACCGAAAATTGAATGTTACCTATCGGTAATGTTACCTATCGGTAATGTTACCTATCGGTAATGTTACCTATCGGTAATGTTACCTATCGGTAATGTTACCTATCGGTAATGTCACCGATCGGTAATGTTACCTATCGGTAATTTTACCTATCGGTAATGTCACCGATCGGTAAAGTTACCGATCGGAAATGTTACCGATCGGTAATGTCACAGATCGGTATTGTTACCGATCGGAAATGTTACAGATCGGTAAATAAAAGTAGGTAAAATTGAAAATCGAGATGTAGGGAGGCCCAGAAATACCGATTTTGCCTCAAAATCGGTATTTGAGAGTCGGAATTTACCATGGATTCAAATCAGGTGGTAACCAGGTGCAGCCTATAAAAAAGGACCCAAAATGCAATTCAGTTTGCACAATGGCGGCATTCTATGTAATAGCAAGACGTCTACGGCTACGGGAGGAAGGAGAGAGGGAATGGCTGAGACAGGAGCAGGTCTACAGGCAGAGGGTCACCCTGTTGATGCTGACAGAGGAGGAGATAGTACAAAGGTACAGGTTGGCTCCAGAAACCATCATGGAGCTCATCAGGGACCTTAAACCACTGTTGGAGCACCCCACCCCAAGGGCACATGCAATACCAGCACATGTGCAGGTGCTGTGCAGCCTCCACCTGCTGGCGTCAGGGAGCTACCAGAGCGTGGTTGCTGTGGCGGGAGGGGTGACCCAGAGCAGCCTCTCAAGGTTCTTCCACAGATTCCTTGACGCCATGTTGCACAGGATGGAGCATTATATTTCATTTCCATCCACCCATGCTGAACTGGTACAAACAAAATCAGACTTTTACCAGATGGCAAGATTTCCCCATATCATCGGATGCATTGATGGGACACACATCCCCATTTGTCCCCCTGCTGCCACCGAATACATTTACCGCAATAGGAAGTCAAGCCACACCATCAACGTCCAGGTGATTTGCAATGCAAAGTACGTTATCACAGACCTTGTAGCTAAATTCCCTGGAAGTACACATGACTCCTATATATTTCAGAACAGCGGCATCTATGAACGGCTGTCAGCAGGGGAATTTGGCGAAGGATACCTCCTAGGTAAGACAGAGTCTGCGACAGCATTCACACATATTGCAGTGAGACTTACAAGTATACATGTGACTAATGTACTCCCATTTCCCTTTTAGGAGACAGTGCATATGCCCTACGTTCTTTTATTCTCACTCCCTACCTCAACCCCTCCACACCCAGCCAAAGGAGGTATAACCGGGCACATAAAAGTACAAGGAATGTGGTTGAACGGACATTTGGCATCTGGAAGAGCCGATTTAGATGCCTTCACAAGAGTGGAGGCGCAAGGCAGTATACCCCCATAACATGCTGCAAAATCATAGCTGCCTGTGCCATGTTGCACAACTTGGCTGTCAAAAAGGGTACAGAGGTGGAGTTGGAGGAGTACGAGGACTATGATGACGACAATGCCGTGCCTGACATACAGCCTGCTGGAGTCACAACACCAAGTGATGGGAGATACAGGCGTGACGAAATAACAGCCAACTATTTCTGAGTAAGTAATGACACACAGACAGGTTGTGAATGGTAGTAAAGTATTTATCTGTTGGCACGAACTTACAGCACTTAGGTGCAACAAATTAACATGTACAAAGGTGGGGACAACATGTCCAGGGTTACTTCACCCAAACTTTTAAAGTCACTTTCTCTGCCGCTTCCCAGACACACTGGGAGTATCCCCACTGCCTTCCTCCAGGCTTGAAGGCTCAGCTGTGCGCCTCCGGCCCCTACGAGCAGGCACCACAGCACTACCCAAGCTGCTGCGGCTACTACTGTCCTCCCCTTCAGCCACATCCAGGGCAGGATTGTGAGCAGCATTACTGATCATCATTGCCTCTAGGGCACTGGTTATTTTGGCTATGCCCCTTGTGACCTCTGCTGTATTTTGTGTCAGGCTTTCCTGCATATTGTTTCCTCTCCTGCATAGCTGTGCAGTGGCAGTGGCAAGGCGATTCAGCGCCCTGTTGGTAGCGCGGGTGTCCCTGCGCCTTGTATTCTCTATGTGGTCCATCTTGTCGCACAGCTGCGTGATAGCAGACGTAATACCAGCAACTAGGTTGTCATTTGATTTTACCATGTCCCTGCTGCAATTGGCTATATCAGTAATGCCCTTCCCCATCTCTCCTACAGTTTCATTGAGAGCACGGAATTGCCGGTGGCAGGCCTGGATGGATCTGCCCTGCATGCGCTGGATGCGCACCATGCTTCCCTCCAGCCCCCGGAAGACAGTGCCTTCTCCAGTGCCTCCTGCAGTGCTGTGCATGCGGCGACGTCTTGGCATGGTGTCTTCATCAGTGTTTGCCTGCGGTGCAGCATGAGGCATAGGTGGAGTTTGCTCAGCCTGATCTAATGCTGCCTCCATCAAGGGCAGTGTGGCCACGAGTCGCCTCCTGGCTGGTGGTGTTGCAGGTGCAGCCTGTTGCATTACTGGGGAAGTCTCCGGTGAGAATACCAATGCAGGTGATTGTGACAGGTGTGGGGAGTGTGGAAGGTCGGGGGTGAGGCCTGTCTCCTCCTCCTGTGCAATGCCACTTGTGTCCTCCTCATCTTGCGATGGTTGCTCATGGCTTGGCCCTGCCTCCTCACTCTCCTCCCTCGCTGCTGCAGTCCCTGGTGTCGATGTGCCTTGCTTGGCTGATGGTGCCCCTAGGTGTAAATAAGCGTATGTACATTGATTGTTACTGTGTCACAGTGACTATAAATAAATCTTTACACATTTAACTTTCATGATTCTGCAATACTTTCACTGCCTTGCTGATGTCTGGTCAGTTATACATGGTCTAATATTGGCAGACTACATTTCCCATTATGCATTGCTCCTGTATAGTGCTAGCAGTACTGGACTGGGCTTGGCCTGTGCTCAGAGGTTTAAGGGATGCTGCTTGGTATGGGGTGTTGTGCTGCGCATGCATCTTACCTTTTGATTTGGCTCGGGCTGAGCTGTCCACTGCTCCCAGTCCCACCACACTGTCTGGCTCGATGGTAGACGCCACCAACTCCTCCAGCTCAGTCAGGGGGGGTGCTGGATTCCTGCCTCCTCCAGTGACACCAGCCTGTTTATGCAGCTCTGCAAGCTTCCTCTTGGTTTGGCTCCTGAGGTCATAGAATCTCTTCTTTAAATCCTCCATGCTCCTGCTGGTGACTCCCACTGCATTTACCCTTTCCACTATGTGCAGCCACAGCTTTCGCTTAGCTGACTCAGCCATGGTGAGGGAGAGCTTCCCAAATAGTTGGGTGTGCACCTTGACCACCTCCTCGACTAGGAGTTCAAGCTCAGTGTTGCTGAACTTAATTTTTCTCTTTCTCTCACTGCTGCTTGACATTATTCCTGGGTTTTCAACACAAACAACTCTCTCCCTGCTCCTCTCTCTGTGTGCTCTGCTCTGCCTGTCTCCAGAACTTTCTAATGAGTTGCACCTGGCTGGGCAGGCACTTCCTGGGAGGAAGGGGGAGGGTGGTTGCACCTGATTGGCTGTTGTGTTCAGTTTCACTTTTGTTTGCTGCACGTTTGTTTGTAATACCGATCGGTATTTACCGATCGGTATTACCGATCGGTATTACCGATCGGTATTACAGATCGGTATTACAGATCGGTATTTCCAATGCATTCCTATGGGACTTTTGGCCCATAGGAATGCATTGGAAATACCGATCTGTAATACCGATCGGTATTTACCGATCGGTAATACCGATCGGTAAATACAGATCACCCGTTACCGATTTTTACCGATTCGGTATATTTTTCCGATTTTTTACCTACATATCATTTTCCGATTTTTAAATACCGAATCTGTAAAAATCGGTAAAATTCGGTATTTAAAAATCGGTAAAATGGATTTACCTACATCGGGCCCCAAATCCCCTAACTTAAAACGCCCACAGAGCGTGTTTGCACACGTCAACTCAGTTCCCCCCTTTCTTCACCAGTGTGCAAACGCAGCCCATTGTGTGTTTTAATAGTTAGTTAATCTTACCTTGACAGTAGTAGATATGAAAAAATGCTAAACATTTTTTAATGTTGTTTTTTATAATTTAAATTGCTGAAAAACTCGTACTTTAGAATTAGGATCTATGAAAGAAAAGAAAAATACAGTTATATAATATATTTTTTACAACACAACATCATTTTAACATTAAATGAATTATGTTGCTTGCCTTTTTTGCTGTTCTCAGTCTCAGAATATATTGAATTTCACTACAAACAGTGATTTCAATGTTACTCATCACAACGGGCAAAAAAAACCCAATCAATAGGATTGTTTAAAAAAAACAAAAGTACTTATAAAATATTTTTATTATACTAAACTATTTCTGAACTTTCAATAAAAACTACATCCTCAATAACATACCATATAATAAAAATCACACATATATATAAAATGGTTTCCTCCTAAGAAAATGTTCTTACTTGAATTTCTATACACTGTAAATGTTGTTGTTTAAAAATATACTCTGAGAGAATGTGCAAGAAACACTCAGTAATTCAAAGATATACCTTTCCTCTAGGCCAAATGGTATTACTGAAATCCTTTATATTGAAATTGTCCAATAGCAATCGTATTAATATATATTAATAAATTCCTCAAAGGTCAGATTATGTTCCTAAACCTTTGGCTTTAAAAATATTAGGTAGGAATTTGGTAATTAGCGAGGCAAACGTTGTTTAAAAACCAATTGAGCATCATTACAATATGTCCAACCCTTATCACATTTTAACTAGGCAGTGTAATATCCAGATGTTGTAGAAGGACCATCATGGAATATTATTGCTACTGCTACAAAAGTTCTTCCTGATATTGATAGTTGACTTGCTACAAAATGTTTAATTAAAGTTTCCAACTTTCTTCCATCAGCTTTCGTGAAATATGCTCCCTGAAAAAAATATCTGATCAAGTGCGTTCTAATGTTTCCTAATCTGTATTACAGATGGCGCAGAAAAATCTCCTATTCCTCTTCTGTAATAATAGGACAATCTATTATAATATAACGATTGATACCATTGTTACAGTAAAAAGAAAAGGAAAATAAAGTTATCTTTTTAACCGAACAACCATAATGAAATACTTTCGAGCGGTAATTATTTTCTGAGCTTCTTTTTCTCTGGGAGGTCAAAAAGTTTGATCTTTTTGGCAACAGGTAAAAAAAACTCCTCTGAGATCATGACTGTGAAAATTATAATATATATTCACAGTATATGCTGAAAAGGGGGGAACAGACTAAAAACTAGAAGCTGGTGACGTTACCTATATATCTTTACTCTTTGTGACGACGAGTCATGAACTCCACTGAGATTAGAATAACTGTTAATATTATAATATACATATTAACAGTATATAATCCCTAGGGGAAAACACACTAACAACTGGAAGGTGGTGACGTTGATTGTAAATGTTTAGGGTCTGCACCGTCGGGTCACCAACACCTCTGAAGCGAAGTACAGTGTCATAATTATAATATAGAAAGTCACAATATATAGGCTGGAAGGAGCCAGAAAAGGAGCAATGTTTGTTGTAATCTATCTGTTTCTGAAAGGAAGCTGCTGACGTTACATATAAAAATGGAAAAACATGCAATAACACTTTTTTCTAGATATAAATATTTAAATATTGACAAATAGGCACAAATTATAACTATCTACTATGCCACAACGAAACAACTTACAACTCCGGAATATGTTTGTTGACGCAAAATACAAATCCGATGCTAGAAAAGGGATCCTGCATCACAGATCGGCGACGCAGAAATAACTCGCGAAAACTAAACTAATCGCACAATAGGTGTGGTTTATATAGTTTTTGGTTATTTAGTAGCCTATGGAAGGAAGATTTGGCTCCGCCTACGTAGATGTCATGTTTTACAGTTTACACATGCTCACGTTTTAACTGGTTTTCTTGTGCATGTGTTGGGAAAAGTTACAAACTGTGAAGCTGTAAAGGTTTCGATTTCTATAGTCACACGTATAAGGTCCTTATCATCTACATACTTTGGAGAGTTTAAAAAGTGTTACCCGATAAACTGTGTCCTTTGCATTGTCATGAATAAAAACATCTAAATAGAAGATATGAAACAAATATATCGTTTACAATAGAAGAAAAAAAAGAACGTATCAATATTTGTTAACACTATGCATTTTAATTTAAAAAATGCAGCATTTGTAAAGCGTAAAGCTACCCCCGGAAAGGTGTGCTGGCGTTTGGGGCATTGGGAAGATTAAGCAAGGTGTTACCTACAGTGAGATAGTGGTGGGCTAAGATGCTGATGGACTTTGCAATCGAACTGTGAACGCTGTTCTTGAAAGTCAGGTTTTATAGGTGCTGCGTCATACTTTGACCACACGTATATGTTAATTACTGTTAATTAGGTTGAACATATTTTTAAATTACAAGTAGGGCTCCCTGATTTATGTTTTTAATGATTTTTACTAATAAATACAGACAGAAAAGTATTTTCCTCTCTGTATTTATTTTAAAGTGTGGATAAATAAGGAAATTGGGTTATTCTTTGAGCGTTTGTAAATGCTGTCAATGATGAGTATGAGGCCAAGTAGTAGGCCAATAGGTCTGTTGTTCTAAAAGTAAAAGGGTAAAAACAATAAAAGACTTTTAGTAAAGAGCCTTAAAGAGCAATATATATCCTCGTATAAGAAAACTTGCACATTTTAATATGAAGGTTGTGTATAATTTATCATCTAAGAGTGGTTACATGGGTGAAAACGGTCAGTCTTTTAGCCATGAGTGCATATTTATCAGTAAAACAAATGTGGAAATATACTAAGTTCAGATTCATTTTTTTACAAAACTCAAAATATGTATTGTTAAATACACATACAATTATTAGGTTATACTAAAGAATTATCTTTCAAAAAACCTTTGAAATTCACTGAAAAAACTATAAGTTTCAGGTAGGTTATAGTTAGGAATTATCATTTAAAAAACATCAGAAACTCACTGAACAAACCATAGGTTTCATGGGTGTTATAGTTAGCTGGACATTTTACTCATACAAAACCATTGAAATTCCTCCGTTATAGTTAGTTGTACTAAGTATAACTCGCACGCCCGCAATCCACTGCTGATGATGTCACATATTACGTGTAGACATAGACTTACCACAGGTTTTTTTTGTAGTAGTAATGCACACTCAGAGGCCTCATTTGCAAGCCCATTGCGCCCCGATCCATCACTTGTTTTGATGCACTGACAGCACAATGGGCTTGCCCATATTAACATGGCCACATAAAGTTACACTGTATGACATTTCATGACCGTATAAATTTGGGCCCTTGTCACGCATTACTCTGTGTGAAAGGGGCATTCATGGGTGTTCCCACGTAACACCCATGGAAGTATACACATTCCCAGATTCACAAAATGTTGTAAAGCTAGGAATGTGTCAAGGATGGCGTAGGATTGGTGCTACAAGGAGAAATACTTTTATATCTCCTCATTGTTTCGTCTTAGAGAGCATGATGCATTCTGCAACACCTATAGAAAGAGGAAAATACCATAAATTATTATTTTTGTGCAAGAAGGTGTACCTTACTGCACAAAAAGCAATCAGCCCTGCAACAAAGGCACCCTTGCCACATGATGCAAGGGTACCAGTGCTGGCATATGGCATTCAATTGTGTGCCAGTGCAGGGGAGAGCACACAGATGCATCATATTGTTGTTAATATACTGCATCCCTGTGCTTCTAAAATTATTCAGGTCAGCGCAGCAAAATGGGTTGCGGCACTGTGCTGCATCATTTTGTAATAAGTAAGGTCCATAGTTTGTGAATACTGAAAAGTAATAAACTTCCACAAAAGTATAAACATACACAAAAGTATAAATTAACTTTGTGAATCAGGTTCAGAATACAGTATAAGTTACACTTTTGGAGTAAACGTAGAATTGGAGTTTGTGACTAGCCAAAAAGTAGTAAGCTTACTCATAATTGGGAATTACTCAAATGTGCAAGTTACCTTTGTGAATCAGGCCCTATGATTATACATGTTGGTCATGACTGGCATCACATTCTTCTTTATTCTGTTTAAGAAAATTACCGATGAGTTCCCAAAAGCTTTTACTACTCTTGTATTTTAGGACTGTCATCAATTCAGTACAATATTTTTTCGTTTTCTTCAAATATAATATATATAACCATTTTCTTTTTTGTTTAATGTATAGGTCTCCTTCTTTCGTCTCTTGCTAATATTTCTTGGAGAATGTGTTTTTTCAAAATGTTTCTATCCATATGCCCTTCATTTCTTTCACCTGTACTATTAACTTGCTTAGATTCTTGTATTCTTTTTTTTAAAGAGGGTTTTCATTTTATCTATGTTATATGATTCTACGTACATTCCTTAGTTGGCAGTATTTTTCTTCTCAGCAAAGGTTTCAAATTCTCTTCTGTACAAATTCTGCACTTTTGCTTGTCCATTATTATTATTATTGCATTTGTTGAGCGCGCAGCTACCCGGAGGTTTCCCGGCGCAAGTAAGCAAACAGAGGGTGAGAGAAGCTGAGAAGGTCAAGCCACAGATTTAAGCATTAAAAAGCCAGGTCTTAATTCCCCTGCGAAATTTAAGATAGCAGATTTCCGATCGCAGGGGTTGAGGCATGGAGTTCCAAAGGGAGGGTGCCAAAAACGCAAACGAGCGACCGCCCATTTTGGCTTTGTTAAAACGCGGGATCTGAAACTTATTTTGCGTAGAAGATCTCAGTGTGCGGGAGGGGACATAATGCTGTACCAGAGAGGACACATATTTCGGGGCTCTGCCAGTTTTAATGTGATGCATTATACAAAGAGCTTTAAATTTCACTCGGCACTCATTGCGCAGCCAATGCAGATTGCGCAAATGGAGGGAGACCGAAGTCCTGGCGGGCAGATTACAGATAAGGCGAGCTGCCATGTTCTGGACCGCCTGTAGTTTCCTGGTGACCTCCTTGCAGGCACCCGAAAGAAGGATGTTCCCATAGTCCATCCGCGATGTGACAAGGGCCTGGACTACAGTCTTCAGGGTGTCTGCTGGAAGCATCCACGTGATCTTTCTCAGCCACCTGATGATGGTAATACAGGTGGCTGAGACTTTGACCACATGTTGCTTCATTGACAGCTGGTTGTCAAATAGGACCCCCAAGTTACGGGCTGTTACTGAAGGGGTGGGGATAGGGCCCATCTGCTGAGGCCAATGTTGTGGGCCCCAGAGTGATGAAGTTGGACCAAACAGAAGCAGCTCCGTTTTATCTCCATTTAGTTTTAATTTATGTCTGTGCATCCAGTCAGAGATTTGTTCCAGACCAGACCGAAGGGAAGATGTGGGAAGGTGTTTATTGGTTGAGAGCGAGTAGACGATTTGAGTATCGTCAGCATAGGAGTATATAGAGAGACCTGCTTGCTCAGCCAAGAAGGCTAAATGTCTGACATAAAGATTAAAGAAAAGGGGACTAAGAATAGAGCCCTGGGGAACACCGTGAGAAGAAACGTGAATAGAGGAAACAGAAGAGGAGGAAAAAACTTGAAAAGTGCGGTCAGAAAGAAAACTGCAATCCAGGCTAGGGCCGGACCATCAATGCCAATAGATTTCAAGGTGGACAACAAGATGGTATGGGAGACAGTGTCAAATGCGGCACTATTCAAGTTCTTTACCTTGAGCATTGATCCACTTTGTGTGACTTAACATGTATTGCCTACTGGTTTCAAAATGATAAATACAGGTGTATCATTATAACCACGTCTCCAACTCTCAGACTATTGGAAAATACCATAAGAAAATGACTGTGCAATGAACCATATAGGTTGAGTGGTCATTACTTTAGATAGTGTGTGCTGGTTAGTCACATGGACATCTTCCATTTATTATTGAGCAACTGTATCTTTTATTGATGATGTCCAATTCCTTGCCTCTAATATTTGGTTTTATCTAAAAGAGGTACTCTTCAGGTACAGAGCAAACACAAGTAGATGATGGACAGAGCGCATAAACTTTTCAGACACTCACCCCACGTCACAGCTCTGAGATGAATCCTTCATCGTTCTTTAGCTCACTTCGCCACCCCAGTTCAGACCCAGCTTTTTGCAAATCAGTGTTGACCCTGTGTCTCATGGAAACAGTCCAGCACGAACGGCCAAGCCAGGTCTTCCCTGGACTGGAAACAAGCATCCTGGGGTCGGTTTTGGGGTAACACCCCTCATCAGCCAGGCTAGCTTGAATTCAGGTACAACCATTGCTTCCTTGTTGCTGTTATGGAAGGGATCATTGGTTTTACAGAAGTTATTTGTGAAAAAGTGGTTCTTTTCATGTTGTCACCCACATTTCTTTGTTGGCTGGTATTGCTGGCTTTTTAATTCTGCACATTGGGGCCCTGCTGTCTAGGCCGCTGTGTATGTAAAATTTACAGCACTGCCATAGTATTTGGTTTAGGAAAATACACCAATGGAAATTTAAATGTCTTCTGTGAACTGCAGGACTTATTGTGCCATCCACTATAGTGACAAAGAAAAATGGAGCCTTATTTATGAAGGCCTTGCGCAGCCGCAGCTTCACTTTTAACATGGGAAAAAGTGACGCACCGGTGGCGCAAGGCTTTCATAAATGAGGCCCGTGGTTTCAGGCTTACCTGTATAGCGTCACATCGGCAATGTTTAAACCGCCAAGGAAACCTATTGAAATAACACTTTTTGTCCTGAAAGAACACTACTTTTTGACATTACATACTCACCCATAGGTAGACCTTATAGCTCACAAGGTCGGGTGTCTAATACTTAAAAGTGGTACATGCCAGAATTCAATTAGGTGTGGGCAATACATTCCACTCCACCCACGGAGTTCACAGTGTTTTACCCACTCCACATTATAAGCATGGAATGGCTAAAACTCCATCAACCGCTGCATGGTGGATTTTAGTATTGCCTGTGGCACGAGAACATTAAGTTGGCATGATTGTAAGAATTACCGTCCCCAGAATGATTTATGGGCAGTAAGATGGCACCTGTCGAGATTTTCTCAACAGGCGCAGTTGTGGGCAGTCGCCACAGTTCTCAGTGAGTAAGCTGCGACTTGAGTAGAAAATCCACTCGAGCAGCAGCAAAGAAGCAGTACCCACTGGCTCGCCAAGTAGTGATGTTTGTGCTGATTTTGCAGCGAAGAACAAGCTTCTGGCACTAAAAACTAGTGCAACATACCCATTTGTTCGCTCTGCGGAATCTTGCTGAATTTTTAAGTAACAAGATGGAGTTCCGTGGAGTGACACTCCGCGAGTTCTGCCCTCCCGTACATTTGATGTGACCATGTGACTACAGTGACTAGCCCCAAAAACTATTTTGAGTGTAAAGGTCTGTCGCTGCCCTATAAGAAAAACTAAAATCAAAAGTCTGTTAAATGTGGATTACGAAATGACTTTCAAAAAGTTAAACTTCACCTGCCTGAGCCTCCCCTCGGCTAATCAGTATTTAACTGCTGGCAGATAGCCCTGCCGGTGCTTCCACTTAATGAGGTACGAAACCTGCACCAGAGCAGAAACAATGGCTTAGATCTTTACCCAGGAAGACCTGGGTGTGAGCATTGTGACAGACTTCAGCTAAGGAGAGGTAGATGTGGATTGGTTGAGGAACTTCATTAACTTGAAAGGAACCAGGGTGAGGCCTTCCCATTCACAGTACAGTGTAGCAGCAGACCTAGGAAAGAGAAGTGTTTTGTTACATAGACCCTCTGTAGCCATTCTGGTACCAGCCCAATAAGAAGTGGGAGCTGAGGGGGAGGGAAATGCTAATTTCCCTTAATATCCCCTGACTGGCACACAAGCTCCCCTTGGGCAGAAATATTCTGTCATGTTGGATTTAGCTCAGAATAGTGCAGCATGGGTAGTTTGCAGTAATGAAAACATAATGTGCTACAAAATGTGGGAAGGGTTGTCTCTAGGAACTCTTTTCTCACTGGTTAGGCAGTGTCTAGGGATCATCCCTACCCATTGGCAAGTGAAACCTACAAAGCTGACACCTCCCCCCTGCTCATAAGAGCTCTCTCTGGACCTGTGAAGAAACACAAGGGGACTGCGCCTGCTATTAAAGACCTGTGTGGAGACCTGGTGGTCTGAAACTGCTTTTACTTGTACCCAGGAAGTGGAGATGGATTCAATGGGTCACTTGACTGACCTCCTGGCTACATTGAAAAAATAAACTTCAAGAGGCCTTTTTACTGAAGTGCTCAGCTTATTAGTAGTAACTGCAACTGAAGTAAACCCTGCTAGTGGCCTCTATTTGAGTGAGTCCTGGGCATTAAATGCTGTTCTGGAGGTCTTGGGAGCCTTGGATGTGACCAAAACATGATGCGCAGGCAGCTCTGACAATTTGGGACTTAGGAACTTTTTGGAGAGTCAGCGGGACCTTACACCAAAGGTGTCTGATTTCGAAACAACTTTGCTGCATACAACTTGAGGCATGCCCCACCAGAGGACATTGTGCTCCATGAAAAAGGATATGGGCCTGATTACAATTTGGCAGACAGGGTTACTTCATCACAAATGTAACGGATATCCCGACTGCCAAATTACAATTCCATTATATACTATGGGACTTGTAATATGGCGGACAGGATATCCATCACGTTTGTGACAGAGGATCCCATCCACCAAACTCGTAATCAGGCCCTATATCCAAAGGTATAGATCTTTATTGGTCAAAGGCACAAAATTATCCTCTAGAGGCAAGGACATTGGTGGCCGTGATATTTGAATTTCTTTTGCTAGGAGCTTTTTCCACCAAAACCAATGGTTTTAGAGCAACCTTGCCCAGCCGCTATTCGACTTACAGAAGAATTTGAAGAATATACGCTTCCAGATGACTTTGGCAGTACAGATTGCAATTATGCTCCACTTGAGAATTTCAGAAGGTAAAATCTCCAGTTTCCCGTATTGCAATTTTGACATTTTGGTGTCATTTTACTCATTAACATTTTCTCCAATGTTCTCTGTACTAGTTGTGACATTTTTGATGTGTTGTGTTTTAGCCTTTTTAATGGCTTTTACTGCTAAATACTAAGGGCCTGATTATGAGTTTGGTGGTCCTCCTGTGGCACCACCACCGCTCTGCTACCAGGAGGATTGCCAAACCTGTTGCACACCCACCCGCTCGATTCTAGATGAATTCAGGAAAGGCGGGTGGTGCTGCGGCGGTCTCAATGCAGAGGCTATATTAGGCTCATAGGAGAGCCTTAACAGCATGTTGCCATGAGAGTGCCTGTGCACATTCCTGCATGGTGTGGCATGCCCCATGTCATGCATGCCACACCGTGCAGGAACCAGGGTGCAATTCGAAGGGGGCACCCCTGCATGCACCGCCAGGCCAAGAATCTGCAGAAAGTACCATTAAGGCCCCCTTACCAGCATCTCCACCACCCTTTTCATGGCGGGTTCCCTGCCTTAAAATGGGCAAAGATATGCAAGCTGGAATATGCTCAGCGATGTTGCTTCAGCACCGTTGGCATATACATGCCCCTTTCCTCACTGCCAACATCACAGGATCCTGGATCCCAGCAGAGGCAGCGCTCCTGTGGCAGTCCGACCATCATGCTCGGAATCCGACAGACGGACCCGCAGGGAAGGCAGTGGTCGGACCGCCACCATGAATACGGTGGTCCCAGGACCACCATTCTTGTAATAGGCCACCTAGAGATTTTTTTAAATTAAGCCTGTTAGCTCTGTGCCATAGCTCGAAGGGGACCAAGCTCAGTTTCAAATCATTGAAATTGTGTTTTACACTAACATGCCAGTGGTCCTATTACTTGTGGTGGACACCTTTCGCACCTAATAACCAACTTTCTTCCATACACTTGTGTTAAAGTAAACCATCAACATGATTGGGAGACCGAGTCAGCTATTTTATTGATCACATTAATTTGACAATGGTCTTCAAATCACAATCATATTGATTCTAGGTTGGATAAATAAGTGGGAACAATTACATATGACAGGTCCATTTTCTAATGCTAGACAATGTACTGCAACTATTGAAAAGCTACTGTGGATATGAACTCTTGTTGTTTCAGCAGAGTACCCTCTTTGTCAAACTCTAATTCCTCCCCTTAATGTAATGGAGCCATTGCCTTGCTTGTTCATTTGTTCAACTTTGCTCTCATGATAATCATTTGTTCTATTTACATTTTATTTGTTAACCAAGTAAAGAAACATCTTTACTAATTGAAAGAAATCCAGATTGGAGGGTACCAGGCTTATGGGGGTCCTGGGTCTCAAGTGTAATAGCCAGTGTTTTTTGCAGCTAGTGTCCTGGGACCTCTGTACTGTATATGCTTCAGTTGCAGATCAGGTACCCCTTTTTATTACTTGACTGAACTGCCCAGTCTTAGTCATTGTAGATGCTGTCGGCTGGAGACAGAAAAATTTGATCCATGGTCCAAACATAACTCAATAACTTGCTGTCTAGACAGTGCTTTTTCTTATAAGAAAAATGAGAAACTACTTTATTAGACACACTACCAAACACTATGCTTAAGTTAACAAATATATTGATAATGGTACTTAAAAATGCCAATCGTGTCACAACCAACAGGGTGCACACATTAAAAACTATCCAACAGTTCAGGTAATCTCCTAAATGTACTCCAGACAATTAAATAAAGGCAAAATATAGACTTAAACACAGTGCAAATCAGTATTCCAACACTTCGATACTCATAATACTTGCATGGTGTCCCCCCTCATCCTTGTTCTCCTAAATTAAGAATTACAATTGTAGTAATGTAACCCCAAGATCTACATGCTCTTTTGTACATGATTGTGCTGTCTTTTGAGCTTGTTTAATAAAAAGAGTGTTAAGAAAAAAATAGAGACTCACAAGGCTACATGGACATGTCTATGGCCTACAAAGGCTAGTGGTTTCTCCACACAACAGCTTTTGGTTCCCCTATTGCTTCACTCTCCCAAATAATAGAAGATACCGCACCCACATACAGAGGTACACACACAGCAAAAAAGTAAAACAACAGTAAAGGGATTTCACTCTCATAGAAGGAGGCACATCAAAAGACTGTTATCAGAATAATGCATGGGGTTTTATTTGTGCAACACTCCCTAACAAAAAGGTTTTGCCAGATGTCAAATTAACAACATTTAAATGTGTATATATATATATATATATATATATATATATATATATATATATATATACATATATATATATATAGAACGCTGGATCCTGACCGCCAAGGGGTGACGGAAACAACAGGCGTAGACCTCGCATTCAACAGGTGTTCAAATCAAATCAAAAACACCAAGAGCCACATCACGAAAATCTCTGTCATCAATCCATTTTTATTTTCAACAGCTATATATATATATATATATTCACTGAAAAAAACATAGGTTTCACACACGTTATAGTTAGGAATTAGCATTTAAAAAACCCTTAGAAATTGACTGAAAAAACCATAGGTTTCACCTATGTTATAGTTAGCTGGACATTTCTCTCATACAAAACCATTGAAATTCCACCGTTATAGTTAGTTCAGCTAACTATAACTCGCGCGCACGCAATGCACTGCTGATGCCATCACATATTACATCACTCATCACATGGTCAGTGACATCACTGATGACATAACTGATGACATCTTTATTATTAATTTCCTTGTGTTCCTCTACTAACGTTTCTTTACGCAGTTGCTTGTTACCTGTTCTGTCAATCCTTTAATATCTTATGTTTTTCACTAATGTTCCTTCTTAATTCAAAAGTCTTTCTAGTAGTATTCCTTACTCAATGTGTTCTTTTCCCTTAAGACCTTGCTTAACACGATTTTTATTGTTTCTTGTTTTAAGTTAGAGAAAATACATCGACTGAGTACATTCAATATTGTCTATAATGTCAGGTAAGTTTACTTACTCAATAACTTGTCAAACAACATTCTTTAACTCTCACAGAAATATTTCCACTTTCTCTTCAGGAATGTCTAAGGAGCAATTGAAAACGGGTCTGAACTCCGGAACGTCTTCGGTGAAACATTCCCCACAACTCTGTGGTAAATGACTAGATCGCATCCGCGTCTTTCAGCCGCGGCCCGTGCAGGGAGTTGCGATGGGGCAGGCAGGGGGGTCGGGGGAGGGGCATGGTGAGGGGTGATAAACAACGGAATCTGGATGATTGCAGGTAAGTAAACAATTACATTAATAAAACAAATTTCGGGCCATATTATCAACAAAACGCAATATCAACAAAAGGCGACACAATATATCAGTTTATCAGCAGGAAAGTGGTGATAAAGCGGCGATAATCCATCTCGTTTTGTTGATAATATGACCCGAAATGCATGCTAATGGCTTCGTGGTGACGATCACGCGTGATTAGGAGGTTGTACATGCATGTTTAGGCTCTATTTTTATTAAAGAAAAATGGCAGCGTGCGCGTACAGAAATATGTACAATTACGAGCAGGAGCTGCATGCAGATTGGCTGTCAATACTCCAAACCAGGAAGTGTTGCAAGCCATCTTATTTGTCACGGCAGCCGAGTCACAAGGTAACAGTAAAACAAAGTTGAGAAATAAGGAAAGGGGGAAGGATAGAAACATTCAGAACCTATCAATCAATCAATCAATCATTCACTGCATTGCTAAAGCGCGCTACATACCCGTGAGGGTCTCAAGGCGCAGTGGGGGGGCGCTGCTACTGATCGAAGAGCCAGGTCTTGAGAAGTCTTCTGAAGGCCAGCAGGTCCTGGGTCTGTCGTACGCTGGTAGGGAGAGCATTCCAGTGTTGCTCAGGGAGTGGTAGATTTATTGTATGCGTGCCAACCACGTATGGATGACCTACAGCTGTAATGTTGAAAGTCATCACGTAAGCATACGTAAGCATGAAAAATTAAAATAATTTTAGATATTTATGAAGTGTATTTGTTTATGGGTTGTGTGGCTCTAAAAAGAGCTGTTGTGTTTATTGCGAGATTTTTAAGTATGGGCGAAAGCGAACTCGCAAACCGCAAAATCCACAAATCGAATTTTTTTTTGTTTGTGTACGCGAGGATTTTTTACAAGTTCGGGAACGCGAACTTACTTGTGTGGTCGCAACGGTCGCAACCATGTTGTTTCTACGTGTCCAGCCTGTTTGCGACCCTGTGGTTCATCGTGGCCACCCTCCGGTTCATCACTGCCACCCTCTTGTTCACCACTGCCACCCTCTGGTTCATCACAAAACCCTCTGGTTCACCACTGTCACCCTCTGGTTCACCCCTGTCACCCTCGGGTTCACCCCTGCCACCCTCTGGGTCACCACTGACACCCTCTGGTTCACCACTGACACCCTCTGGTTCACCCCTGCCACCCTCTGGTTCAGCACTTACCACTCCCACCCTCTGGTTCATCACAGCACCTTCTGGTTCACCACTGTCACCCTCTGGTTCACCCCTGTCACCCTCTGGTTCATCACAGCACTCTCTGGTTCACCACTGCCACCCTCTGGTTCACACCTGCCACCCTCTGGTTCACCACTGCCACCCTGTGGTTCACCACTGCCACCCTGTGGTTCACCACTGCCACCCTGTGGTTCACCACTGCCACTCTCTGGTTAACCACTGCCCCCCTCTGGTTCACCCCTCCCTGCCACCCTCTGGTTCAGCACTGTCACCCTCTGGTTCACCACTGCCACCCTCTGGTTCACCACTGCCACTCTCTGGTTCACCACTGTCACCCTCTGGTTCATCACAGCACCCTCTGGTTCACCGCTGCCACCCTCTGGTTCACCCCTGCCACCCTCTGGTTCAGCCCTGTCACCCTCTGGTTCACCACTGCCACCCTCTGGATCATTACTGCCACCCTCTGGATCATTACTGCCACCCTCTGGTTCATCACTGCCACCCTCTGATTCACCACTGCCACCCTCTGGATCATCACTGCCACCCTCTGGTGCATCACTGCCACCATCTGGTTCATCACTGCCACCCTCTGGTTTGCCACTGCCACCCTCTGGATCATCACTGTCACCCTCTGGTTCATCACAGCACCCTCTGATTCATCACTGCCATCCTTTGGTTCATCACAGCATTCTCTGGTTCACCACTGCTACCCTCTGGTTCACCACTGCCACCCTCTGGTTCACCACTGCCACCTTCTGGTTCACCCCTGCCACCCTCTGGTTCAGCACTGCCACCCTCTGGTTCACCCCTGCCACACCCTGGTTCAGCACTGTCACCGTCTGGTTCACCCCTGCCACCCTCTGGTTCACCACGGCCACCCTGGAGTTCACCACTGCCACTCTCTGGTTCACCCCTGCCACCCTCTGGTCCAGCACTGTCACCCTCTGGTTCATCGCAGCACCTCTGGTTCACCACTGTAAATTATGGGGGAACTGCATTGGAGGCAAGATGGCCGCTAGTGCGCTGTAGAGTAAGTCGCATTTACTCCCTCTCCCGACCGGGAGAATGAAGAAGGATTATTATCTGAGGCGGAGATGTGGCTGGTTCACAGGATAATACAGAAACTCCTGAAGAATACCGGATACAAAGATTCTCATCTTCAAAAGCGAGTGTGTACTGCGTGCACGACTTTGAAGGAGTACTGGAAGTGTGTATATAGCAGAGTGAAGATAATGTCTCAGCGTACGAGACACGAGAAGCACAAGGATAGAGAGAAGCTCTTGCCGACAGTTAATGGTGGGAGTCAAGCACTGAGTGATAGCTCCCAGACCGGGACTATACCGAAAATGCCACTACCTCACAAAAGATCAACACCCGCTTTGAGTGCGACTCAGAAAGCACAGCAGCGGAAAGCAGAGAAGGAAAAGAAAATAGGCTTAAAAACAACACAAGCTGCAGCAGTACACAATGAAATATCGCAAGTAACGCAGAGTTTAAATAAAGACAGTGTCAGGAGTGTACGGTGTATTGGTGGGACGGCAACCAAGGACGCCAGAGATGCAAACCTCAGACAGCCTACCTTGACAGAGACATTTAACATGAAGATATCGACTGGGACTACAGTCAGACCCCCTGTGAGTCACTCTCCCATGGCCGACGCTGAGTTCGATGCAGGGGGAGAGAATGCCGTCCTCGAGGACGTCGGCGTCGGGATTGCTAAGCAACCAGGAAGAATCGTCGTGAACGGTACGCTTCCCGCGGGATTAGACGGAGCGGCAGAGAAGTCACAGAGCCGGAATCTGAAGCAGTCGGCTATTGGTATGAATACCACGGAGTTAACGGTGATGGGGGATACGGAGGAGAACTTGCAAGGCAAGGGCACAAACCAGTTGGTGACCGGGAAAATACAGAACCGGAGCTCGAACCATCCAGTGATTGGCATGCCCCCTGTGAATTCAGCTGAGTTTGCGGAGACGGAGTTTGCGAAGACGGAGGAAAGGTCGCAAGACAGCTTAAAGCAGCCGGCGATCGGGAGGCTATCGGAAGTAGGTAGGTATGAATAACGCCCAGATGATGGATGCATTGTTACAGGTAGAGGCAGAATTAAATAATGTTGTAAGGCAGAAGCAGTGTGCAAAATGGGGGAATCTGGCAAGTCTGGACTCGCAGAGAGAACTTGAAAGGGGATACGTTATTTTCAGTTAATGAGGGGTCGGATTCCTGTACTGAGGAGAAGGAAGGTATAGAGACTACTGACATAAGTTCGGATGCCGAGGAAAGCAGTGGCTCTAAGGATATAAACACTCAGAGAAGAAGGAAATCTTCAGCAAAGCGAGGCTCTCTAGCCAACATAAACAAAAAACTCGTATGGGATTATTCTGCAACATCAGGCATGTATCAGGAGGGCATTCATGGAAAAGGCACAACAGGAGAGGAGGAGATTGCAGCCGCACAGCATGCTACATTAGATTTGCTGGTCGATATGTTAAAACAAGTACAGGGGGAAGCCAGGGCGGAGAGTCGTAGAGCAAGGCATGACACTAAAAAAATACAGGCCTCTATAAGAAAAATTAATAAAAAATACGAAGAGGTCGAGGAGAGAGTAGTGCTGGTGGAGGAAAGAACAGGAAGGCTCGAGGATGAGGTAACGGACTGGCAGACGTTTAAGATGGAGTAGACAAAAGTCGTGGAGGATCTGCAGTGGAAAATTGAGGACTTCGAAAATCGCCAGAGGCTTAACAGCGTGAGACTTCTTGGACTGGAGGAAGGGGTAGAGGGGCAGGATGCAAGAGGATATGTCATTAAGTTATTAAAAGGAGCTTTTCCGGAAGCACCGTGGCAATGGGAGGTAGAGGTCCAAAGGGCACACACGTTTCCACTAACAATAAAAAAGAAACGAGGTGGGAATCAGGATACCCTGCCAAGAGCCATGTTGATCTTTTTTGGCAATTTCTTGGCAATACAAGAAATCATGGAAAAAGCCAGATCGGACTCTAAGAAAACATTTGAGGGGGTCACGTTCTTTGCGAGACCTGACTTTTGTCATGTGACTGTGGAGAGGCGGTGGCGCCATAGGCAATAATTGCTCCTTTTCGTCTGCAAGGTGCAGAGCATACTTAATGTTCCCGGCGAAATTGAAGGTTATCACTGGAGGGTATTCTAGAATGTTTTTTTCAGAAGTAAAGGCGGGGGAATATCTAGAAGAGTTGACTGAACAGCGTAGGGGGAAAAAATAATACAGTAAAAGAGTGATGTATTGGCTTTAAGATGTGCTGATAGTATCAGGAAAGCTACGGGGAGGAGAGGACGGGTGATACTACAACGCAAGCAGTCACACATAGGTCATGCATGACCTATTTGCCTGTGAAAGCGAGGGGAGGGGAGGGATGACTGTCGGAGGGGCGGGCAGGGGGAGAGGAGTAGGGGGGGAAGGCTTGGTGATGGTTGGGTGGAGAAAGCAGCAAAAATTGGCAAAACACATAAAGAAGAGGAAGCTTGGGTGTATATAATAAGAGAAGAGAGTTTTAAATTGGCAGGCAGTATGGAAAGTCCTTGTAAATATACATGGTGTTAAGGGTGGCCTCTTTGAACATATGTGGATTGAATAACGGAGGGAAAAGGCAGAAGGCTGCATCTATGCTAAGGATGTTAAGGCTGGACGTGATATGCTTCCAAGAGACTCATATTGTGGGGAAGGACAAATTCATGCTGGAGCAGATGGGGTATGATGTTCTTGCTCATACAAATCAAGATAGTAGGATAAGAGGAGTAGCTATTTTAGCAAAGAAAGGGGCTGTCAAAATTAAAAGAAAAAAGGAGGATCAGGAGGGGAGATGAGTAATAGTGGAAGTGGAAACATCCGCTGGGCACTTCACAATTGTTTCCATTTATGGCTCTACTGATGATGAACCGGAAGTTTTTGAATATTTGGACTTGGAACTCGCACTGTGGCCAGAGCCTGTAATATGTTGTGGCGATTTTAATTTCAATGGTTTGCATGGGCTGGGAGTAACGGTCGGGGGAGGGTATGTTGGGCGGAAAAGGAAAACTTGTAATGCGATAAATAACTTAGTGCGACATAATGCACTGGTAGATGTATGGGCCAATAACAATCCGCTAGGGACAGGGAGTACTTATTATTCAGCGCCACATAGGATGGTCACCAGGCTGGATTTTTTTCTTCTGTCAAGTTCTAAGATAAATGGCGCCCAGATAGAAAGGCTGCCAATGATCATATCAGATCATAATCCGTTGGTGTTAAGCCTCCCGCTGGCTAGCAGAGACAGGGTAAAACAGTATACCTGGTTTTTTGAGAGAAGGCTCTTAAAAGAAGAAGGATATCTTATTCGGATGCAGGAATGGATTGTACAGTTTTGGAAGATTAATAGGGGGTCTGCTCCAGCTAATATGGTCTGGGATGCGTTCAAGGCCGGAATTAGGGGGGAAACCTTGAGCTACACATTACAGAGGAATAAGAAGGAGAAAATCAAGATGGATATGTGGCTGAAGGAATTGGAGAGGCTAGAAGAACGTCTAACCCAGGCACTGCTAAATCATGAAGCAATAGAGGGGTGACTGTTGGAAATAGAATTAAATAAAGCAGAAGCAGGGGAAAGTGTGGCACAGAAGGCGGCGGGGAACTTCCTGGCTAAAAAAGAAAAGTGCTATGAATACAATGAGAGAGTAGGCCACCTATTGGCAATTCGAACTAGACAAAAACTAGCAGCAGGAGAAATAAAGGAAATTAGAGATAGCACAGGCAATATTGTAGATAAGGTGGAAGAGGTACAGGAGGTATTTAGGGAATTTTACGGGAATTTATACGCACAGGGCATAAATAATATAGGACTGGGGATTATGGAGCATTTGGCAGGAACACCACACGACAGGTTAGATGAGGAAGAGAAAGAGAATTTAGATCTCCCTTTAACTCTACAGGAATTAAGAGTAGCAGTGACTAATCTCCCCGCTGGGAAAGCCACAGGGCCGGATCAAATACCGGCAGAGTTTTATAAAACATTTTGGGACACAGTGGGGGAGGATATGCTGGAGACTTTTAGATAGGCGCAGATGAGTAGGTTAGCACCACCGTCTTGGGCAGGGGCAGATATAGTAGTGATATTGAAGAAAGATAAATCCCCATTAGAACCTGGGTCCTATAGACCAATTACCCTTTTAAATGCGGACGCAAAAATGTTTTCTAACGCATTGGCACAGAGATTAAGTAGGGTCATAGAGGGGTTAGTCAGTAAAACACAGCATGGATTTATTCCTGGAAAGGTGACCACCCAGCATACTAGACAACTGATCACCATTTTAGATGCTGCGGAGGTTGCCAGGGACCCTGTCGCGGCCATATTTCTCGACGCAGAGAAGGCAATTGACAGGGTCGCCTAGGACTATTTGTGGAAGGTTATGGAGTGGTTTGTGATAGGCGAGGGTTATATCAGGGCAATTCAGGTCCTATATGAGCAGCCGACAGCGAGGGTGAGAATTAATAAGAGTTATACAAGGGCAATACAGATAAGACGTGGGACTAGGCAGGGTTGTCCAGTTTCACCCTTGCTGTTCGCTTTATATCTGGATCCCATGTTAAGAAGATTAGTCTGTACTAATAATATCCCCCCGGTCAGGTTGCATGGCATGGATTATAAATTATTCGCCTATTGCGATGATGTGGCGCTCATTACTCCGGAACCAGGGAGGGCTATAACTGAGATAGAACAGGAGGCTATGAATTTTGGGGCAGTATCAGGGTATCTGATTAACAAAGGGAAGACTCAGATAGTTCAGAACAGATATACAATACACCAAGATGCTAGAGTAGTCCCCGAGGCGTTGTATCTTGGGATCAGGGTGACAGCGGACTTAGATACCCTAGTGGGGGTGAATATGGAACTATTATTAGCTAAAGTCAAAAAGAATACTGAAAGGATTCACAATCTACATTTGACATTAATGGGACGCATAAATGTGATCAAGATGGTCACATTCCCGAAATTTCTTTATATTTTTAGAGCCATTCCTCTTCTTTTTGATCAGAGTTGGTTTAGTAGGCTGGAAGTAATTCTTAATAGACTGATTTGGGCACAAGGGAAGACCAGGAGAGCCTATAGGTTCATGACACTCTCTAGGGAAAAAGGGGGATGGGGGGCCCCAGACTTTAAACTATATTATTGGGCCGCGGCCATGCAATATTTTCAAGGGTTGATAGGTGGTAGGGGAGAGACACAAAGGGATGGCAGATTTGCCTTAACGAATGTATATAGAGTACTGATAGGGGGGGAAGCTGAGAACGTTTTTTAAATACGATTGATTATAGTTATTATAAACACACCAGGTTTATGACCCTAAGAGCGGCCTATAACATCTGGAAGACGGTAACTAAAAAGTTTGGAATGGGGAGATACAGTAGATATACTCGACTGTTAAATAACCATTCACTCCCGGGGGACATCTTTAGGGATGCAACCATGAGGGTTTGGGACACTAAGGGTATTAGGAAGATCGGAGACTTAATGGACATGGAGGGGGAGATATTACAATTCCAGGAGTTACAAAATAAATTTGAAATACCTACTAATAGTTTCTTTAAGTATCTACAGGTGAGAAGCTATTTGGCAAATAAAAAGGGAGGTCCTACAGGGTTTAACCATTGTAGAATATTGGATTATTTAGAACGCACTGTACAATCCGACAGCTGTATGTAGAACTGTGTGCCCTTAAAAGTGACGACAGGGATAAACATGCTAGTAAGTGGGTGGAGAAAGTGGGGTCTAGCCTGGATGGATTTCAGATGTCTTTGGATTTAGGAAGTTCAGTCCTGTGTTCAGCGATGTTGCAATCACAGCATTACAAAACATTGTATTCTCTCTATCATACCCCGGCTATAATTGCACAGTGGGGAGGGATGTTAGGAATAACCTGTCCACGTTGTGATGCAAGTAACGCTGACATAGTACATATGTTTGCACAATGCCCACAACTACATACTCTGAAGGGAGCAATTGAGGAATTTCTGGAGGGCTCATTGGGGATCAAGATCAAAATGTCTGATGAATTAATAATGCTGGGGGTGATGGCAGGGGCAGAGGAATCCCATATAGAATTTTTGGTCATGACAGCTGCTGTCTTTAGGATCGGTATTGCGAGGGCATGGCTGGACAGGATACCATCAACATTTCAAATCTGGGTAGCAAGATTATTGTCCACGTACAACTTGGAGAAAGCGATATACGACAGGAAGGGCAGAAGGGCAAAAATACAGGGAGGGAAGATATGGCAACCCATAGCTCGGTGGAAAGCTGGGCAGAATGGGGAAGGGGATTAGGATGCGGGGCGAAAGCTGCATGCATTATTGGAAAATGTAGTTTGCTTCTCTTTATTTTTGCACTGCTTGAAAGTATTTTGTGTTTTGTGTCTTGCTTACTTGTGCTGTAACATGTACTGGGGAAAAAATATAAAATAAAAAATAAAAATAAATAAAGTATATTATGGGGGGAAAGCACACCTGCCCAGCCTCAACTGAGATGAATTAATTTGGGGCTGGTTAATGAGTCACTGAATGTGCGCTTTAAGTCTGGCACCTGCTTCCTTAGTTGTAAGTGCTTCCTGTTGCAGTTTAATTTTTTTTACAGGAGCATTGTGCCATACTTGTAACTATTCTCTGACCCTGCTTTGAGGGTCAGAGCAGGGTCAGAGAATAGTTGCAAGTAGGCAACTGAACTATGGAGGGGCCCCTCAGGAAGCACTACAGGAAATGGTTACAAATTAGGTGGAACTTTTGCACCTGCTAAGTGCTTTCTGTTGTGCAAAATTCGTTTTTCTGCAATTTCACGAGATTCACGGGGCGCGAAATTGAACTCGCAATCCGCAAATTTGTGCAAATTTGCGGATTTTTTTTGCGTGTTTGCGCGGTTTTTTTGCGTCTTTGCGGGCCGCTTGCAGCGCAATGACCGCGAAGTTACCCATGCGGTCGTACATGGCCGCAGCCATCTTGTGCGCATTGCGTATTTCCAGTTCCAGGTGCTAGCTGCGTGCTCGCGTGGGGCGCGTGGCGCGTTTACGGGTTCGTGGGCGTTTTTGCGTGCTTGCGGGGGAAATATCGCGCAAACTTACCCACACGGTCCTCTATGGGCGCGGCCATCTTGTTTTTCATTCATTGCTATGGTTTTTGGGCATGCTACCTTTCTATCCATCTTACATCTTTGTAATCCTATGTTTTTCTGAACTTTTTTTTGCTTTTTTTTCTTATTATCTATCTCTACAATTTCCTACATCTATATTTTGTATTTTTTTAAAGTTTTTGATACTTTATTACCTACTTTATTTCTTTCGCTCTCTCTCTTATTTTTTTTCACACCTATTCTTCTTTCCTTCTTCTTGTGCCCAGGACCATGTCTAAGGGAGCCGACAAGGGCAAGGGGAAGGGCCCAGCACCCCGTACCCGGCTCCCTTGTGGGCGTTTGAGGGGGGAGAAAATCTAGGCCAGGGAGATCTTCTCTGCGGTGGAGGTGGCCGCCTTGATGGTTTTTGTTCAAGTCCACCTCCCTAAGACCGTGGCAGCAGGTGGGCAGATTGCTTCCGGTTACGGCCTCCGGGAGCGTCGCCAGCTGTGGGAGAAGGTGTGCCGGGCCATGTGTAAGGAGTCTGGGGTCCGGGGCACCTACCAGCAAGCGACGCACCAGTGGACTGACATCCTGGACCGGGAGCATGACATGCTCTACCTGCTAGGATTGGAGATCCCGGGCCTTGGTAAGTAGCTATTTAATAACTACTTTTTTTCTTCTGCTCTGTTATATTGCTAATCTATTTTTTTCCTGAAGAGTACGAATGCTGCTGATTCGATTACATTGCAGGTAAATTAATATTTAAATAGCTTCTGTCATTGCAGGTGCTCGCCTGGTTATTGGAATTGCTACTATGCTTACTTGTTTGCAACTTTTTAGTCATTTGAGAGCATTACTGCGTAATGCTAGAGACAGTAGACTCAAGTCTAGTCCTTCTTTGTACTCCTGCTGCTGCCACTTTGAAGAGATAGTGGTGGATTGATACGTTGAGTATATTATTTATTACTTGTTATAGGACATTTGTTAGTGGTCTGCAATCATGATGACGGACTGTGTCTGTCACGCGACGTCTCGTGCTGCTGAGTGATGGCAGTCGTAGTAGAACCTTTTTGTTGTTGATGTAGTTAGTGAATTACATAACTTTCCTATTAGAAGGTCTGCGAATCCTGCAATACTGTACTACTATCCTCCTAGTTGACCAGATCAGATGCAATTGTTGTTAATTTGTTTCCCCGACATCATTTTAGATTGTATTCAAAGAAATCAAATATTTCCCAAAAAACAATCATCCATGTTTTTTTTTTATTTCATGATCACCAGCAACTCCCAGGGGCAAGGCGCCGGTGGTGACTGAGACTCCGGTGGCAGAAGGTGGACAGGATCAGTCCCTTGCAGGCTCTTCTGCTGGCCCCAGTACGTTGTTCTATTCTTATATTCTTCCCTAACTTTTACAGCTCCTATTCATTACAAACTGTTTCCTAATAATTCTATGTTTTACAAAATAGTCTTTGATCTTCTTCTAATGTAGACTACTTTCTACATTCTTATCCTGCCTCTACCATCACTCTCTGTGCTACTACTATTTACGGTTATGAGTCGGTCTGTGTAGGTAGCTAAGCTTGCCCATTCGGCAAACGGTGTGAAACAAAACTCTGATACAGCAATAGCTCTAGGCACTGAGTGCAGTCCTCTGGGTTGCCCTTGCTGTCTATTCCAGTCTTCTTAATTTAAGTGCTTTGACAATTTCCAACAACAAAATGTCATTGTTTACACCAAGTAAAAGGTAGCAGTTGCCTTTTTGATTTGAGAGGAGCACATCCCATACCGCTAGTGTTTCAGGGACTATTCTGCACACGAAGAAGTATGGACAAGATAAATAGGACATTGTTGATGATAGGTGCAGTTCGACGTTTGACATACCTCAGTCCGAACAGAAGTTGAATCCCCAATCCCCTGACCGACTATCTAGTGTGTCTGACCAATGATTTTTCGACCCAGAAGAACAGAAGAAGACTACCGCTGAGTCCCGGCCTATCTGAGTCACTGAAACATGACTGCCAAGTGCAGTAGTTCAAACCTTTCCGCTCACTCACTCGTGAACAAAAACCACACAGTGTTTGTTAGTTTTAAAGTTTTATTTTCAATTAAGAAATGAAAACATTATTTCTTTATTTTTAATAGCGTAGTATTCTGAGCGAGCAATGGTGATGGATGAAGATGACGTTAAAGTTTAAACAACATTCCCATGAATGAAATGAGTATGACTCAAACTTAATAATAGTTAACAGACATATGAAATTATTAGAATAGCTGTGCGGGAGCCCCCACCTTCTTTAAAGTACTTAAAGTACTGCTGGTGATGACTTACTAGTAGTTGGTGAATCATCTGGCAGAAGGGCGATGGAATCTTCTTTCTGTAATTAGAAAAATGGTGCACGTTAAGCAAGCATTCATCAGTTGTCATAAGAAGAAGTGCAGCATTTAATGGAATAAGCATATAAAAGGTTAACACCATCCCCAAAACCGTTACTTTTTTTCAATCCCAGTAATAAAAAATGTGTTATGTAATATTTTCTTCCATTTACGAGACAAAATAGGGGGTTGTGTATGGCATCTGAAAATATGATATGTTTTTCTTAGACGTCACAATATCTGATGCGGCACAGATGACCACCAGTGCCGGGGCCAGTAGTGCGGAGGGGTCCACTCTGGATGCGGCAGCGCCAACAGGAGGAGCTGGGGGGAAGACTCAGCGGCGGCGGACGGTGGTAATTTATTATACTCCTTACTTATTGAAAGTTTTTTGAGTTTGCTCGCAAAGGAGTGTATGATGTACTGTACAGTAGTACACTGTACACTAATATAAGAACACTGTACTGTTAAGAACAGTTACTAATTTAGAACTACTTTTTGGGCTATCACGGAGAAGACAGTCAACTTTGACTTGTAATAGCATTAGGGGCGGTACTTCTCGGGTAAGCAATTGCCCCCTCTATTTCACTTCAACTCAGCTTATTGTGAAGCCAAGTTATATCAGGTGTAGTTTAGGGATGTGAAGAACGAAAAGTTAAAGAAGGGTGAAACGAAGGACGAGCGAGTCTTAATATTTATGACTGTAAAGAATGGTTTTGTTGAATGCAATTCAACATAAGAAGACGGCGGTTTCGAAAATATAATGAAAAGGGTGTTAGTTGGTTGTTGACAAAAAGAAATTTTGGTACGTTTGAGACATTAAGAAGAATCATAGACGTACTTTGGAAGCCTGGATGTTATCTTCTTTATCCTCCTCATCGATAGCAGAGGTGTATGATGTAGTAGAGCAGACGCTGAGTGGATGAAATATGGCCAGTGGCAGTGCCAGCCACCCCTATAGAAAAGTAAGACATTCCTATCCCCACCTGCATGTACTGCTTAAAGTACTGCGAGTCTGCATCATCATGGCCTGTGTCTGTATTTCTTGGGTGAAAGCTGAGTGAGCTGCCATTATGGCAGCTACCACAAGTTCACGTACCAGTAATTTCTTTTGCAAAACAAGAGAAAAAAGTAAAAAAGGCCTTTTTTTAGTACTCTCTGACTATGTATGTAGTAGTGAGTCCACCCATAGTGCTGCTAGTGGAATTACTGAAACTCCCAGTAATGTCACAGGCTTACAAAGACGGCGGAAAGATACATGCCAAAATGTTATACTGTGTTTGCTACTTGCTGGTGTTACTGAGTGTCAACTTTCCGTTGAATTATTTTGACTTTATGTTAAAGACTATTGGCTATAGTATTTTTCTTTCTTTCTTCATAGATGCTACTCCAAAAAAGCTCACCCGCAAGGAGATGGCTGTCCGGTCCAGGGCCCGTAAGCTGGAGGCTATTTGTGCCGAGTATCGGCGGTTGTGGGCTCGGGAGCATGAGGAGACATCAACCTCTACATCCTCCTCCACAGCCCCCGGGTCCACCAGCCAGAAGCCTCCAGCCAAACAGAGCCGTGGCCCGACAGCCTCCTGCTGCCACCGCACAGCAGCAACAAAATCAGTGCCCCCCCCTCAGATCCTGGATGGTTCGTGTGCACCGGCTACGTACAAGAGTGGACTACCTGGAGCGGTTGGGCGAAAAACATCAGCGCCAGATTCGGGACCTCCGCAAAGAGCTGCGGGATGTGCAGCAACAGCTTTCCAAACTACGCCACCGGAGGAAGTGACTGTCCCTCACCCTTTTTTAAAGACTGTTGGGGGGTGGAAATTGGGTGTTTGGGAAAGGGGACTTTTGGACTTTTGGACATTGGTTGGGTTAGGGAGGGGGGCGCGTTTGGGTAATTTATTTTATTGTTGTGCTGACAACAACAAGAATAAATATTTATTAATAATTATTTTTCTTACTAAAACACAGTATACGCTTTCATATATTATTTTGTGTGGGGATTGGCGGTGGTTAGTGGACGTTTATTTTCTTCAAACTTACCAGCATGAATGAAATATCTAGTCCTGAAATGTACCAAAATGCAAGTAACCGAGTTAGTAAACTTAGTATCCCTACTACTGTACTTTACTAGTAGTACTGTCAGTCTCTGCTCTCCTCCCAACTTAGTCCTCCTAGCCCATTATTCTACTGCCTCTCCAATATATCTTACCTGTGATTTGTGTTTGAGAATCGGGGTAGCCCCAGGGCTGGCTGCATTGCAAATGGTGATTAAGGTTGGTTGTTGACTTGAATCCTCGACGGATGCAATATCATTGTTGTGCTGGTAGCAGTAGTGGTACACACTGGCATATTATCACCATATAAAAAAAAGGAAATAAAACATTGAGTGGCCTGAGCGTAGCATTAGAAACAGTACAATAGATAGTACGGTACAGAACAGTGCCCTAAATTGTAGCCTAAGCAGTGCCAACGTAAGGTAAGCATTAAACATTTGATTGTTCACGTTGTGTAGGAGGAGGATGTTCTTATCAATCCACGATGGCGCACATGAACTTCTGATTGTACTAATGATTTTGGTTGCTTTTACCTTATCTTCCCCAGCAAGTGTGTGGAATTTATTGCTGTTTTCAGTCACACCTCAATGAAATACCACACAGCCCGGGGGAAGAGGGTTAGGGTTTCAAAATTGGATGGGAATGGGGGGTTTTGGGAACGTTTGGTAGAGAGGAAAAAAAACACAGCATGGACAGTCAAACAACAAATGAAGAGAAACAAATCTTTGGATTTGAAGATACCGATAAATCTTTTAAGGGACATAAAAGAAGTTCACCACTGAATGCCAGAAGTTGTTTACTAAGTGGATGGTTAGGTTACTGAAAATTAGTACTACTACTTACTGCAACTTACTAGTAACTACGAAGAAACAAGTTGACAGTACAGGGCTACAGTCATTATGCAATTTCACTTGCCTCTCTGCCCTCAGAGAGAATAAACACTTAGAACATTAAATTAGTGTTAAACATAGCAAAGACGTATCAAATAGCTTGATGGATGAATTTGAAGCAGAGATCAAACAAACGCACAGAGTCACACTCGTAGAAGTAAGTTCAAGTTCACAAGAATATCATTTAAAAGATAAGGAGAATTTTGGATACTGTTACTGTTTTTTGTAGTTGTCCCGTTGAATTTGTGAAGTTAATGCATCCAGCCATTCCTCTTATTCGCTGTACTCCTTCATTCCATCGGATGCTCCGTCGATCAATCTTGGTGACCAGACACACTGTCCACTGCCTGCCTGATGCGGAATTGCGGCACGCTAATTGTAAGCCTGAGTAGTACATCGATGGCACAGGGTAAAAGCCTGCCTGTAATTGTTGATGGAAAAACACAACAGTAAGTGATAAATACACCTCGGAGAAAAAAATATATAAGGTACGCTGTGTAGTGCAAAAATTACACTTTCAGTTTCAGAGATGACAATCCCCAAAATCTAGAACACCCCATTTTACCCTCCCAAAAATGTGCAGAATACTGCTGCTACCTCGCAGAGGCCTAATTTCAAATCGTGCCAAAACACACTCAGAAAGTATGCCCAAAACCCCCCTTTCCCACCTTGGATTTTCTTCAAACCACTTGCAATCAAAATTAGACATTCCCACAAGTGTTCCAAGACGCCACCCAGTCGTAAAAATCAAGAACACCCCCAAACACATGCAATACAATACTGCTAACCCTAACAAGCCCTAAGTTAAGAATAGTGCCAAACACTTTCTTCAACTAGGCCAAATCTCCCCTTCCCCACCATGGATTTTCTTCAAACCACTTGCAACCAAAATTACACATTCCCACGAGAGTCAAAGCCTTGCGGGAACCTTCCTTTTAGGCTCAGCCACCTTTGTCAGCTCATGGCGTGCCTCACTCTCAGATGGCATTTGTGGGTTCCAATCAGGATCAAGGTCATCACAATGAAGGGGGCTTGAAGAAGAACTTGTAGTAGTAGTAGCCCTCCTTGACCTTTTTCTTGCTGGGGATGTGGAAGAAAATGGATCAACATCAGGAGGAGTGGCTTCCTCGCATGATACCTCCGCTTTAATCTCGATTTCCTGATGTGCCCCTACTTCTGGAGGAACAAGCATTGTGGGCAGTTGTGCCGATCCATGCGCCTCTAGTTGCGCCTCTCGATGCGCCTCTCGGTGAGCCTCTCGATGCGCCTCTCCTTGTGCCTCTCCTAGTGCATGTACTTGCGCATGTACTTGCGCCTCTCCTTGCCCATGTACTTGCGCTTGTACTAGTTGCACCTGTGGTTGTCGTTGCGGCTCTGGTTGTTGAACACTCGTCAGCTGAGTTACACCTGGCGTTGATTGGATGTTACTTTCTTGTGATGAGACAACATCACTGGTCGATGGTGATTGAACGACCAAAGTGGCTGCCGCAGCAGCACTCATGGTCTTGGACCTAACTTGGCGTGGTGGCACTGAGCCCAATGAAGCGGAGGTGCTGCTTCCAGCTTGGTCCCCGGCGGACACCGCTGCTGCTTCAGGCGTGGTTTTTTTTCCCAAAAAAGGTGTCGGTGGGCACACCAGTCTCCTTGGTAGGTGGTGCCACTTGCTTCTTCTGCTCCTTCTTACTGGCAGTGGCACAGGCAACTTTTTTCGCTGGGGCGCTACGGCCACCTTTCTTTGGGGCCATCTTCTTCAGATGTCAGAACAGCAGGCCGCAGTTGCACGAGTTGCAGAGTTGTCTTGTCTGTGGCCAGACGTGACGTCATGTGACGTTGAGCTACACACCGCTGCAGGACTTCTTCCTGGCACTGGTGGTTCACTTGAGCACCTAAAAGCAATGAAAGCCAGAGGAACATCAGTTAAACACCCCAAAAAGTAAACAATCACCACAATCCAATGCCATCCATGCCCTCAATGATGTTTAAATTCAAGACACCCCACAGAAAGACTTGGCCCATGCACCACTCACTACCACTGGGCCTAATGGATAAAAACAAAGCAAACTGGGTACAGGCCTGAGCACACTGCCTGGCTTCAAAATGGCCCCTTGACCCCTCACCACATGGCCAGGCCCTGCCTGGACCAGGCCTCAAAATGGCCCCCACCCACATGGCCAGGCCCCAACAACACCCCAAAAATTAAAAAAACACACAAAGATCACCCCAATCCAATGCCATCAATGCCCTCAAGGATGTTCAAGACACCTCAGAGAAAGACTAGGTCCATGCACCACTGAGTACCCCTGGGCATAATGGATGAAAGCAAAGCAAACTGGGTGCAGGCCTGAGCACACTGCCTGGCTTCAAAATGCCCCTTGACCCCACCACATGGCCAGGCCCTGCCTGGACCAGGCCTCAAAATGGCCCCCACCCACATGGCCAGACCCCAACAACACCCCCAAAAATCGAAAAACACACAAAAATCACCCCAATCCAATGCCATCCATGCCCTCAATGGTGTTTAAAATCAAGACACCCCACAGAAAGACGTGGTCCATGCACCACTCAGTACCCCTGGGCATAAAATGGATGAAAGCAAAGCAAACTGGGTGCATGCCTGAGCACACTGCCTGGCTTCAAAATGGCCCCTTGACCAGGCCTCAAAATGGCCCCCACCCACATGGCCAGGCCCCAACAACACCCCAAAAAGTCAAAAAACACACAAAAATCACCCCAATCCAAAGCCGTCCATGCCCTCAATGGTGTTTAAAATGAAGACACCCCACAGAAAGACTTGGTCCATGCACCACTCAGTACCCCTGGGCATAAAATGGATGAAAGCAAAGCAAACTGGGTGCAGGCCTGAGCACACTGCCTGGCTTCAAAATGGTCCCTTGACCCCCACCACATGGCCAGGCCCTGCCTGGACCAGGCCTCAAAATGGCCCCCACCCACATGGCCAGGCCCCAACAAAACCCCAAAATGTAGAAAAACACACAAAAATCAACCCAATCCAATGCCATCCTTGCCCTCAATGGTGTTTAAAATCAGGACACCCCACAGAAAGACTTGGTCCATGCACCACTCACTGCACCTGGGCCTACTGGCTAGTGAGGCTTTACAGGCACCCCAAAATAAAAAAATAACCAACATATAATAGCTAAAATTCCATGACATAAATGAGAATTAAGTTTAAACAAAATCACAGAAACAGTTGTATCATGCACCCATGACTAACCCTGGGCCTACTGGATACTGTGGCTACCCACAGGCCACAATATAGTTTTTTTACAGTTGTGAAAATGTTTTAAAATTGTAGTTGCAGCAACTGTAATCCCCCAAACAAACAACACCAACTTACCAAATCTCAAATCCAAAAGTGATCCAAACTCCAAAGTCCCAAAAGTCCTCAAATACAAATATCCAGCAGCAGCCACAAAAAGTAATCCTTCCAGCTCCAGATCCAAAAGTGACCAGGACATGGACAAAGCACTGGGAGGAGCCTGCTGGACAGGAACAGGAAGTTGGAGACTCTGGGGCACTTCCTTCCTCCCACCC
The DNA here is from genome assembly GCF_964261635.1 of Lissotriton helveticus. Classification (NCBI taxonomy): domain Eukaryota; kingdom Metazoa; phylum Chordata; class Amphibia; order Caudata; family Salamandridae; genus Lissotriton; species Lissotriton helveticus. The sequence goes on along the minus strand of NC_136063.1, from coordinate 734,400,996 downwards.
CCAAAACAAATTGACTCCTTGCACCAAAAAGTGCTGCCAAATGTCAATCTGAGGAGTTATTCTGATCAAAATCAACGTTTTTAGAAGGTTTATGCTGCCTGCAGTGGATTTCTTGTGCAGAATTGCAATTTTTGCAATTTCGGGAACGCGAGCTGTTCAAATCTCCCGCCGGAAGTCAGCTGCGCGCCGCATCTACCTGTTCGGCATTGTTTACTCCCGCAATGCGTGATCGCGGGACTTTATGACGTACTCGCGTTGTCAAACTCTCGCTGTGCAAGATGGCAAGCCGCGATGACGTAATTGCGTTCGAAAAACTCTCGCGCAATGACGCAGCAAGATCGAAAATGGCGCAGCACACGCAAACCGGGAGAAAAACAACTCGGCGGACTCAGAATCACGGTAAGTCAATGCCGCGCGCGCGATATTGTATTTTTCAAGCGCGACAAAGCAAAATATTTCGTAGCTTGCGAATTTGTGGATTTTTGGGCAATTTCGCGCGATTCGCGGATCGCAAAATTGCCAAAAATCCACAAATTCGCCCGCGAAACGGATTTTACGCCAATGCTTAGAGATTTTAGTACCTACAAGTAAGTACCGATGCTGAGTCTTAAGTTGATGAGGAAGACTCTGTTCCTCTCATCTGTAAAATGTACACCATCTCTCCTATAGATGCCATGCATATTGAAACGCAGATTGATGTTGTAAATGGACCCCATTCAATAGTCTCGGAGAAAGGCAAAAACAGATTTATTCACATGTTTCCTAGCTTTTTCAAACTGTGGACAATAGTGGTTGGACCGCTTCCATTTCTGCCTTTGGCATATATTAGAACATACAAAGACAGTTTTGGGGAACAGTGTCATCAATTGTGCAAAGGTGTCCTTCATGAGCATTTACAGAGCTACCCCACTCAAAGTGCCTATGTCATTGCCACCACAGTGCACAATTATGAGGTCAGGGTGTTGGAGATGCATAAAGGATTTCATCAATGGCATCAATTGGTACAACTTTAATCCTCTCTGTCCAATCCATTTAATGTCTACATTTCGTAAACCTAGGTCCTTGTGAATTCTTTTCTGTTGAGCGTACCTTTGACTCCAGAAAATATAGCTGGGTCCCACAATCCACACTGTAAGCATTTTGAAGAGAGGTCTGGATGCACTCTGATGGCGTCTGCAAATGAAATGGTAGTTTGAAAAGTAAGATTTTTCTAAAATGGTGGACAACATGTAGTTTTCAAAAAAAGAAAATAAATGATTGGTTGTTTGACAACCCTTTACAGAAAACTAGGTTCCATGTTTCTGTTTTTTAAAAGCCTTATTTTTATTGGTTAAGAAAAAGTGATAGAAAAGAACGTTACATAAGATAAGCTGGTATATTCTCCAGTCAAGCATAGTTGCTGTTTCAATTTGCAACAATGTATGATGAACTTTTCACCTGTGTGCTGAGTTAGGTGTTCCCTGAAGTGTTTCTATGGTAACTGGCAGATTGTGGAACGGGGGAAGGGTTGAAAGTTCTATTAGTTGGAAAGGACTGTATGTATGCCTAAAATGAGAGTGAAAATGTTCAATTTAACGGTTGTGTTGCAAACACTGAACTCCAGAGATTTTGTAGAAGAATATCCACTGTGTGAGTGGTATTCCTGTTAATCTAGAATTCAATTTGAAAGGTGAGTTTAATTATCGCCACTTTATCGGTAGAAAACTGCCGATAAAGTGTTGATAATGTTATCGCCTGTCTTGATAATATGCTCCAATATTCATCCGATGTTAAATGTTTTATAGTAGTAAATGTGTTTTGCTATAATGGATGCTGTTATGTTTTTTTCTTTAATATCATTTTGTGCCTCTCTGTACATTAAGGGATTATGGGCCATATTATCAATAAAGAACGATACATTATCGCCGCTTTTATCGACAGGAAACTGCCGGTAAAGCGGTGATAATGCTCTCGATAATATATCCTTGTGGAGTCCCATAGAAACCCAGGTTATATTGTTAACCTGGGCTTCTATGGGCAGGAAATTGCCGATAAAACGACGAAAATGGGCTTGATAATAGGTTCTTGTAAATTGCTATAGAAGCCCAAGTTCTGGTGTTAACCTGGGCTGGTATGGGAATTCTCAAGGGCATATTATCAAGCTCATTATCGTTGCTTTATCTGCATTTTCCTGCCAATAAAAACGACGATAATCTATCGCCTTTTGTTGATAATATGTTCCGAAATTCGGTTTATTATTTAATTGTTTACTTACCTGCAATGATCCAGGGGGCATATTACCAAGGGGGGCGATAGGCAATTATCGCCGATTTAGCATCCGTTTTCGGCCGCTATGGGGCAATAATTCTATCGCCCTATTAGCAACCTGTCGCTAACTGATGTTAGCGACCGCATTTAGGCGATAGCGAGCAGTTTGGGGCCCGCTTTTCATGTCAGCGATGTTTATCGCTAATGACGTGCAAAGTGGGCGAACCCAACCAGTTACCGACTGAAAGCAGTCGCTAATGTCGCTATCGCCTATTAGCAAGGCAGGCGTAGCGTTGGAAATATTTGCGCTAACCGCGAATATCTCCAAATACTAACACCTGCCCAGACCAGTTCTTAGCGATGTTATCCAATGGGAGGTGGATAACATGACTAAGACCATTTTGTCTCTAATGCATGAATATCGCTGTATTCTCAGCGATATTCACGCATTTCGCCGCTATCGCTAGATATTTTATCACAATGGAGAAAAACGTTGCTAATAGCATGTTTTCTCCGCTAACATAGCCAACAATAGGCAGTGCTAAAAAATCGTCGCTAACCCTATTTAGAGTTAAATATCGCTACTTGTTGGTAATATGCCCCCAGATTCCGTTGTTTATCACTCCTCACCCTGCCCCTCCTCCACCCCGCCTGCCTGCCCCATCGCAACTCCCTTCATGGACCGCTGCTATTTCTTTATTCCGTTATATTGTACTGTCTATTTATACTCTAATTTTTTATTAAATTTTCCTTGTTTCATACTCCTTATTCTTTTTTTGTAAGTCCTTTTATTTTTATAGTCGGAGGTTTGTCCTCATACTCATCCCTCTGTTCTTGTAAGTAATATGATAGAATATTTGATATATTTTTTTTGTAATGTTATATATATATATTTTTAATATAGGTTGTGTTTATCGACACTAAAAATACTGCATCATGCCAACAAAGTACCAAAAGAGGAAGCAACGAAAGAAAAGTGTGTATTTGAAGAGAACTCACCAAGAAGATTTACATGAGGAGAGATGTCTTAACAAACAGAAAGAAAGTCCTGGTAAGAGCAGGAGTACTTTTTTGAGGAAAATATTAAAGACTAAGGGGGTCATTAGGATGGCGGACGGACTTGCGTCCGTCCGCCACCCCTGAGTTTGAGGGACCGTCCGCATGGGCAGCGGCGGTCCCTCCATAGCAAGTAGGATGTGACCGCCACCCTGGCGGTCACATCCTGTATGTTTTACATTGCGGCGGATGCTGCTTGAAGCAGCATCCGCCGCAATGCAAAAAACGAAAGGTGTGCATTTGCATGCACAAAGCGGCAGGCACCGCGTGGTGCCTGCCGCTTCGTGCACGCAAGGGCAGGGGGGTACCATAGGTACCCCCCATGTGCACCCCCCACGCAACCTTCACCCAGGGGGCCCGCAACGGGCCCCCAAAGTGACTGTCCGTATGCTTTTCCACGGCGGAAAAGCCGCCGCGGAAAAGCATGACTCACCCTGCATCCTAATATGGCTGGCGGTGTCTGATAGACACCGCCAGCCATGTTATTGCTTTTCCGCCGTGGTCGCCTTCCGACCACGGTGGAAAAGCGGCGGACGGATTGGGAGACCCACCAGCCATCCTGATTTGGCGGTGGGTCTTTCAGGCCTCCTCGGCGGATTTCCCGCATACTCCGGGCCGGCGGTGGCTTCCGCCGGCCCGGAGTATGCAGGAAATCCGCCATCCTAATGACCCCCAAAGAGTAGTGTTCAGAAACAGAAAAATGTCTTTAGTGTATCAGCAACGGAAAAATAACCTACTAATAAAGAAAAGAATAATGGAAAATCAAGTACAGACAAAACTGTATAGTACAAGGAGGAAAAATCAGTTCATGGAAATTAGGAAAAAAATGTTTTATAATAGATTGGTATCAAATTTAATGAAAGAAATTAAGGTATATAATAAAAAAACTATTTTTTAAGAAGAAGAAAGCTATAGAAAATGTAGTTGAGAAAGCTTTGGAATTGAAAAGAAAACTGTTTTAGTAATCAATAGAATTAGATCACTAGATAAACTAATCCATTTAATGAAGGGCAAAAGTAGGTGGAGAAGGCTAATTAACAGAAGTAATTGTTGTGAGTTTTTTTTGGGTGAATGGAAACATAGTTCAAGTTCTGAACCTTTTTTAATGAAGAAAGTTATCTTCAGAGTAATGATTTGTTGCATGCAGTTGACACTACTGGTCGTGCTTATGAGGTTAGAAATGGTTGTCCTACTGAGAAAGAGAAAATTATTCCTAGAAATGCAGAAGAGGTGTTAGCTGGTGAAGTTTTAGGGAGACGTCCTAAAGCTCCAGTGTACACTTGGAATTGTAGTAGTATTTGCAGTGTGCGGCAAGAATCTATTGATTGTTTACGCAATTTCTTACGTAAATATACCAAGAAAAGTGTTAAACAAAAGATTAAGATGTTACAAGGACTAGAACCTTGCAGAGTGAGAGAAAATACTGGTTTGCAAGGTCATTCTCTGCCTTGTCTTTCTAAAAGAGTATGTCGAAGTGTTTTCCACCATTTCAGGATGTTAGCAGTTCATCATACTCAGATGAGGAAATTAGTCAGAATATTGTATTATGCAAAAAGTCCAGCAATAATCTTAAAAAAAGTTTAACAGTGCTCTTTTGCGTGGATCTGTATCAGATGTAAAACATGTTTGTGATGAAATTGAGATTAGTTACTTTGGTCCTCAGGAAGATAGTGGAGAAAGTGAGAGATTAATAGAAGAAAATGTGGAAGAGAATGTAGGACAGTGCAATGTAGAAAATTGAGCAAGAAAATATACAGTTTAAGGTGTTTTGAGGTGAAAGGCCAAATTATTCTTGTATCTGTTGTCGACAAATTCATTATGAAAATCAGACCAGGACTGTTGATCTGTATTTAAAAAGTGAAAAGGAAAATAATAATGAGTGGAAGGATTTTGTAACTTAATTGTTTTGATTTGGGTTCTGATCAGCGTATTTGTAAATATTGTTATAACAAATTAGATGAGAACAAAATGCCTGCTAGAGCTGTGCATAATAATCTTGAGTTGGTAAAAATTCCTTCGGTACTGATGGATTTAAATACCTATGAGTCTATTCTTATTCAATATGTGCATCCATTTCAGGCTATTGTTCGTATGGAGCCTAAGACAGGAAAATTGCCTCCTTCTGATTTACAAAGAGGATTAAATGGAAGAGTGGTGTATTTGCCTCTAGATTTAAAGAAAAATATTGAAACTATTGGTGTAGAAAATGTAGTGGAAGAACCTTTAGTTATTCTTGTTAATGGTGTTCCTACTAAGAGTAAGAAAATCTGGCAAGAATTAGTGGATGTTAGAAAAGTCAAAAAGGCAACGTTGTATCTGGTAAAAAATAATCAATATTACAAAAATGTGTATGTGGGAGAAGAAGAAATAACTGTACAAGAAGATGGTGACTTCCCATCTGGACAAATTGAAAAAGTGGATGTGTCCAGAACTGAAGAAATCTACGAACATTACAGTGTTCATCCATTGCATTTCAAAGAAATAATGGGGAATGCTATAGAGTTATTTCAAATAAAAGAAGCAAAAGGAAGTCCCATTAGTGTATGGGAAAAAAGCTTGGAAGCTCGTTGTTTCCCTCAGTTGTTTCCTACAGGAAAAGGAGGACGATATGATGAACCACCTGTGCAGATTTCTGCATCTGAATACCGGACATCAAGATTATATGCAGAAGATGCAATATTTCAACAATGTATTCCATATTTGTTTCATCTTTTGTTTTAGAGTGATTTGTCTGGACTTTCTTATGCAGTAAACCATATATTGAAAACAGGTGTACATCTGCAAAATGTTTTGGCAAAGGAATTTATGGATAAAGTACAACAGAAAGATAATTTTTTGGAAACTCAGCTGAATAATCTGATGGCATGTCATCGTGGTACTAATGAGTACTGGTTGAAGATGTTATCTCATAGAGAAATTGGAGCGTATGAATGCTCGGATCGCTTATCATCTGCAAGTCTGTACTCTAAATCTAGAAGAATCATTTGGGTAAGTCTAGGTCTTCCTGCAACACGAAACCGAGTTCTTAAATCTGTACAAGAAATTGAATATTTAGCTGAAAAAGAGCCAGAAAGTACTGATATTGTGAAAACAAATATGTCGGATATATATTATCCAAATATAAGTCATCATCTTGAGAACATTTGTCTCTATGAAGTGCTGCAAAACTATATTTTTAAACGGACTATTACCGAAAACATTAATGATGGTATATATGCCGTTATTGGTTCTGAAGGATGTCTGGTGAAACAAACAAAAGGACATTTGATTAATCACCGTAAACTGAGTTGCGAAACACCTGACAAAAGGGAATTTTACTATTTAGCTCTTTTGCAACTTTTCAAACCATGACGTTCAGAATTGTAATTACTTGGAGATTTTGAGAGCTATGAAGATTCCTTCAATGCAACTAAAGATACTATAGAATGTCCTGTTTTTTGCTAATTATGTCAAAATGTTGAATGACGAAATTGAGCAAGAAGCTGCAATTGCAGCTGAGATTGCTAGAGACAGTTCTCAAGACAGTGAAACTTCTGCTCCATTGAGTCAGGACCCATTAGGAGAACCAATTGTTCTAAATGAAGCAGCAACTGCTATGGAAGAGGTGGAAACAGTAATATATCAAGGTCAAGAAGATCTAACAAACTTAGGAAACTTGGAAGAACAACTAAATCTTGAGCAGAAAGAAATATATGAGCAAGTGAGAGAACAGATTGACAATGGATTTCTTCATGAGAAGAAAGAGTGCTCTTGCTCATCATTTAAACCTATCCGTATGTATGTGAGTGGACAAGCTGGAACAGGAAAAAGTATTTTAATTAAAGTAATCACAAGTTTTCTACAGAAAAGAACTGAGTCGCATCTATCTTGTGTTGTCACTGCTCCAACTGGATTAGCAGCTCACAATATTAAAGGAATTACTTTACATCGTTTATTAATGCTACCAGTAGAGCATGACAACAAATTACAATACCACAAGCTATCTGGAGAAGCTTCTTGTGAAGTTTCAAGAGTGTTGAGGAAAATGAAGCTTCTCATTATTGATGAGGTAAGCATGGTCTCAAACTTAATGCTTACCTTTGTGCATTTAAGAATGCAGCAAAGTCTTAAAATAGAGTATGACGTTTTATTCGGAGGAAAACACGTCATAGTTTTTGGAGATCTTCCACAACTTATTCCTTTAAAAGAACAGCCAGTGTTTAAAACACTGGGGCATGAAGATACTAGAAAGTCTTTGGGGAGTATTGGCAATGTAAACATTTGGTCATATTTTCAGTATAAGGAACTTACTACAAATATGCGACAAGCAAATGATGTTGATTATAGAACTATTCTTCAAGATATAAGAATTGGAAAATTGACCGAACATGGCAAACAAGCTTTACAGACAGGATTACTTTCCAAATGCAAATATTGTCCCAGAGAAAATATACATGAGAATTGCAGAAAAGAAATCTGTAATCTGCTTAATGCCAACACTGCGTGAATGTTCTATATTCAATGAAGAAATGTTAAAGTTGGAAAATTAAGAAATTATGAAATTGGAAGCAATTGATAAAATAGAACATGAATGAATCAGTATTATTTTGAGTGAAAACTTGAAGAGGAAATTGGATTGTTAAGAGAAATCGATAAGTAAAACTGCTGTTTAGGAAAGAATTTGTATGCATGTGTAAATTGTAGGGTAATTTTGCGACGTAATTTGAATGTGCAAAAAGGTTTAGTAAATGGAGCAATGGGTAAAATAGTTGATTTTGTTAATTATGTAATTAGAGGTGGGGTTGAATTTTTGAAAATCAAATTTGATGAAATTGCTGAAGTACAACAAGTTAGTAATTGTGCAGCTCGTTTTATGCTTGTAAAAGATTTGTATGTCTGCAGAAAACAGTTTCCTGTTTGTTTGGCATATGCGTTGACCATTCATAAATCTCAAGGTTTAAGTGTAGATTGTGCTTTAGTAAATATTGGAAGTACCGTGTTTAAAGAAGGTATGGCATATGTTGCTTTGTCTCGAGTCAGAACTTTATCTGGATTGTACTTGATTGATTTTGATTAGACAAAGGTTTCTGCAGATGCAAACTGTGTGAAAGAGTATAATAGGTTAAGAAGAGAATATGCACCCAATTTAGGTCAATATCCGGTGATTGAAAAGCGTGTGGTAGGTAGAAAAAGAAGATTGGAGAATATCCGTTGTGAAACTGTACTGAAAGAAAAAAAAAAGATGAAGTTGCGCTTGCAAGCAAAAAGATAAAGGACAGTGTTGAAGAGAATGTTGATTATCGGTTTGAAAATAGTTCTGGTGTCAACTGCTATGCTAACGTAGTGGTTAATGTTGTTTTTTTTCTTGAAAGTTTCCAACAGCAAATTGTAGAAAATCGGGACAAAAGATTCTGTTCATTGTTGAATTCTGTTTATGACAAATGTAGTAGTGATAAAAGTAAAATACAAAGTGTTTCTGATATTCGAAATGTTTTGGGCATATGTTCTGGTTCTAGGCAATTTACGCAGAATATTCTGCAAGATTGTCAGGAATTTTTAATGTTTATGCTTGGTGTACTGGAAGATGAAGGTATAGATGTTGAAAACCTTTTTGGCCTTTCGCATAAATGGCATCATGACTGTCGAAATTGTTTGTTTACATGTAGCACTGACATAGACACTGAGAGACTCATATATTTGACTTTACCTGACTGTGAATCAGTGTCTATTAACAATCTAATTAGAGGAGCAAGTCAAAACATGCAGTGTAGCCAATGTAAATCAGACATTACTTATACAAAGATATGTACAGTATGTTATTTTAATGCTGCAACGTTGTAGAACTGATGGAACAAAATTGAAAACTTTAATAAAAAAAATTGTAGCTGGTCAATGTTCAATATCAGGAAGAACTTTTATTTTTCATGATGGACCTTCTACCACATCTGGACATTATATTGTTTGTTTAAAATGTCCGAAAGGTTGGATACAGTGTAATGATACTCAATTAGTTTTTAAGCAACGTTTGCCCAAAGAGTTACCAAATTCTTACCTAATATTTTTAAAGACAAAATTTTAAGATCAAGATTTTCCCTTTAGGATTTGTGCTGTTAAGGTAGATTAGTCTGGTGTTGTAGCGTATTTTGTAAGTGAGGCTGAGAAGCTTAAAGGTGATCCTTTTGTTGATATTGAGGCAGTGTAGGTGTATCAGGTGGTGGGTGATGTGGGTGCAGCCGGGGACATTGATGATCACTCAGGTGGAGATCTTTTGGATTTTTTGTAGTTGTTGTAGGTGTTTGGCTAGAATTCATGTGTAGAGTGTTTTACCACAGTGTAGTCTCCTGCTGATGAGGGCCTGTGTCACTCTTCTTCTTTTGGTTAGAATCCACTTGTAAATGTTGCGGAGCATGTGGATGGTTTTATATCAGTACGAGGAGACGGTGTAGACTTGGTTACACATGGAGAGGGAGGATTTGAGGTTGAATCCTATGTTGTGGACATGGTTGGTAGGTGTTGCTACTGTTCACATTGTAGTTAGGTAGCAGGAGTTGTCTGAGGCTGATGGGGTGAGTCTGAGGACGAGTACCTTCATCTTGTGCCAGTTTGTGTTTACAGTGCTGCTCTTTATGTAGTTGGTAATGTCCTTCATTGTGTCGTGGAGGTTGCTTTTGGTGGCATGTGGCTTCTTCCTGAGGAAGAGAATGAGCTGGGTGTTCTTTGTGTAGGAGATGTTGTTGAAGTTGTGATGGTGGGCTACTTGTGTGAGGGTGGCCATGTAGCAGCGCGGTCTGATGGATGAGTCCTGGGGGACCCTTAGATGATGTCGGTGGTTTTGGATCAGAAGGCTGGGACGTTCAGGATTACTATTGAATAACTTCCAAACACAGCACTTGATGCATACTATTTGCCCGTAAGAAATAGTGTGTGAAACCATTAAGGACTTTTTACTGTGTATTTTTTCACCATGTATTTGTAAGTAACATTATTTACAGTGTTAGAAAATTAATCATAATGCATTGTTATTTTATGATTGTTTGAGATATGTTATATTTACGTAAGAAATTGCTCTTAGAAAAAAACATTTAAGATATGTTTTATTTCTATTTTTTATAGTGTTATTGAGAATGTTGACTGGGTTTTTTTAAGATATCCTTATGGATTGTCTTTTTTTTGCCAGTGTGTTATCTGATGAGTACTATTGAACTCACTGTTTGTGGTGAAATTCAATATATTCTGAGAACTGCAAAAAAGGGAAATGAAATGTTTAACAAATTATTTTGTGTTGTAAAATATATTGTAACTGTGTTTTTTTGTATCTTCCACAGGTGATAATTTTATAATATATAATTTTTTTATTATTTATTATGCTTAAGGTAAGTGCAAGTAACTGACTCAGCCGCGACCTGTAGAGAGAGTTGTGGTGAGGTAGGCAGGTGGGGCAGGGAGGGGCAGGGTGGGGGGTTATTAACAGCGGAATCTCGATGATTGCAGGTAAGTAAACAATTAAATTAATAAAATGAATTTTGTACTGCACCCTGCATTGCACAACGCGATGCAGGACACGGAACGAAGTGGCATATTATCAACAAAAGGTGATACATTATCGCCGCTTTTATCGGCAGGAAAAATTCCTATAAAGCGACGATAATGGGCTTGATAATAGGGCCTTGGAAATTCCCATAGCAGGTTCTGGTGTTAACTTGGGCTGTTATGGGAATTCACAAGGGCCTATTATCAAGCCCTTTATCGCCGCTTTATCGGCAGTTTTCTTGCCGATAAAAGCGGCGATAATCTTAATAATGTCTTTGTGTTGAAGAACACGCGTTGTAATGGCTGAGACTTACGTCCTTCAAATTAGTTTTTAGGTATACTTGTGATCAAGTCTGATAACATCAGAGTTTAAGGACAAACACCGTGGTGTCTGTGCCTCGAAATCTCATCAATCACAAAGAAAATAGGAGGACGATAAAATGAAAGTAACAGATGTAATAAAAACAACGGTGAAAAATTACTAAAATAGCGGTGGACGGAGTACCTCATCAACGTTTGGCGCCTCGGCACTAGGTTCCAAATAAATGTAGATAAAATACGATTATCAATATATTACAAAAGAACAGCAGCGGATGACACAAACGACCCGGGAAAACGAAGCAGCAAATGTATTACTTGAAATAAAGAAAGGTTTGTTTCTTGAACTTGAAGAAAAAGAAAAAAACGTGGGCTTTGAAATGAGGCTGTGCATGCGTAGAGAGTACAATTGCTAAACAAAAAAAGGAAAGTTTTACATACTATCATAGAAATGAAGGGGCATATTATGAACAAAAGGCGATACATTACCGCCGCTTTTATCGCCAGTAACTGCCGATAAAGCGGTGATAATGGGCTTGATAATAGGCCCTTGTAAATTCCCATAGCAGCCCAGGTTCTGCTATTAACATGGGCTGCTATGTTTATTCACAAGGGCATATTATAAAGAGCATTATTGCCGCTTTATCGCATACTCACCTTATGTTGTTGATAATAGAGCCAGAAATTCATTTTATTAATTTAATTGTTTACTTGCCTACAATCATCCACATTCCAATCTTTATCACCCCCACCCCGCCCCTCTCCCGCCCCGCCTGTCCCACCGCATCTCCCTCCAGGGGCACGTCTAGGCTTGATAATACGCCCTTGTTAATTCCCATAGAAGCCCATGTTAACACCAGAACATGGGCTTCTATGGGAATTAACAAGGGTGTATTATAAAGACCATTTTCACCGTTTTATCGGCAGTTTCCTGCCCATAAAACGTTGATAATTTTAACACCGGTCCTTGATAATATGCCCGTCAGTGAGATATTATCAGTAAAGGGCGATACATTATCACCGCTTTTATCAGCAGGAAACTGCCGCTAAAGCGGCGATAATGGGCTTGATAATAGGCCCTTGTAAATTCCCATAGCAGCCAGGGTTCTTGTGTTAACATGGGCTTCTATGGCAATTCACAAGGATATATTATCAAGCCATTATCACCGCTTTATCGACATTTTCCTGCCGATAAAAACAGTGATAATGTATCGCCTTTTGTTGATAATATTGCTCTTTTTTTGACCAGTAAACTTAGGTGCATATTATCAATGACCGGTGTTAAAATTATTGCTGTTTTATGGGCAGGAAACTACAGATAAAACAGTGATAATGAGCTTGATAATACAGCCTTGTTATTTCCCATAGAAGCCCATGTTAACACCAGAACATAGCCTTCTATGAGAATTTACAAGGACGTATTATCAAGCCCATCCTCCCAACATTATTAAAAAACTCAAGACAATACAGGTACCCGGAGCTGGAAGGTCATTTTACATATTACTGCCCCAGAAAGGTGGCGTTCCCCGCGACGTGTACGGGGGGAGAGCTCAAAACATACTTGTTTTTTTTAAAAGGACCCGAGAGGTGCCGCTCCCCGAGACTGCGGGGGAGTAGGACCATAACCCCCCCGCATACTTCAAAATAAAACCAGAGGAATGCCGTTCCCCAGTGCTCGGGACACCTTACAAGCCTCCATCATGCAAAAAAATTGCCCCCGTAATTTGCCCCCGGACCTAATGAATAAAACAAACTTCTAGTTTTTTTTCACCTTCTCCACCGCGTACAAGTACTGCACGACTACCCCACCATTTTTTATTTTAAAAAAAATAAAAATTGAGCTTAAAGATCCATGTACCACCCCCTGAACAAGACTATAGGGTCAAAATGATCTTACCCTGCCCCCTTTCCTTATTTCTCAACTTTGTTTTACTGATTTCTTCTGACTCTGCTCTCCCGACAAACAAGATGGCTGCCAACACTTCCTGGTTTGGAGTATTGACAGCCATTCACCATGCAGCTCCTGCTCGTAATTGTACGTATTTCCATACGCGTACGCCGCAATTTTTCTTTAAAAAATTAAAAATAGAGCCTAAACATCCATGTACGACCCCCTGAGCAAGCCTAGAGGGTCAGAATGTTTCAAGCCTACCCCCTTCCTTATTTTTCAACTTTGTTTTTACTGTTTTCTTGTGACTCGGTTCTAGCGAGGCACAAGATGGCCGAGGAACACTTCCTGGTTTCGAGTGTTGACAGACAGTTCACAGCCAATCAGCATGCAGCTCACGCTTGTATTTGAACAGATTTCCTTACGCGTGCTGAACTCCGTCTCTAGATATCGCTATGAATTTACCTGCAATTTTCTCAGAAACTACTGAACGGATTTACACCATTTAACAAAAAGCACAATCTGCGAACCGAACTCTACCTCTCTGCCACATTTTGTGTAATTCCGTTCAGCTGTTCCGGCTGTAGCCCTGGCTAAAGGTCCCTATGGAAAATTGCATGGGGAAAACATGTTTTGGGACCCCCTTTTTTCTCAGCCGCCACTTGACGAATCACCCCCAAACTTTTAGGGAATGAGCGGAACCGAGCAGGCCATTTTCTTTGAGAAATTCACAAAGATTCGTCCACCGGCGCCAAAGTTATTCCAAATAGAATGTTGTGAATTTCCTATGGAAACTAGGTCCTAACGATAACTACCTACTGGCGACCGCCAGTAGGTAATATATATATATATATATATAAATATATATATGTGCAAGAAATAATGACACTCTTATAAGTGAGAGAATTCAACTGTTAAATGCATTGATTAAAATACATGGATTAACATATGAGCAGGTAATAATACTGGACTTCCACTGCAAGAAATCAGAAAGATATATAGAATAAAAATATCAAATGGTTATAACCACCGGAGACTTGAATCAGCACACAGACACACTCACACATCACAATGCTAATAACCAAAAATAACACATCAGATGATTATAACCACTGGAGACCTGAATGTCCACACAGACACACTCACATATCACAATGTCAATCATCAAAAGAAAACACATCACCAATCACTTTCTCTCTGCATTCTTGCGAAATCGGCTGGAGGAGCCCTTACCAGCCAGGATGAAGCATTGATAGGGACCTTGAAAAGTTCCCAGAGGCAACATGTCTGTTACACAGTGAGCTCCCATCTGGGTGCCAAGATTTCCCCCCTTGAATACCTTTTACTCAACCTGAGGAGAAGTTTCTTAAAACCTCACCCCCTTTCTTCTGTTACGAAAACGGAGCTGACCGTACTGGTCTGCGTCAGGGTCAAGACAGAAGCTGGCCAGGCCACTGTATATTGACGCATAACCAGAGCTGTATATTCCACACATTTATCTTGCAAAAACAATCTCTGCTCTGAAAGGTACCAAACACGCTTACCTCAAAATATCTAAGTGAAGCTCACAAAAGTCTCCAAAGTACATAAAACAACCTTCAACGTGCAAAGCCATCTGCACCAGGCTACCTGTGTGCCAATACCTGTGTGAGTTAGATAGTAGCCCTACTTGCAAAGCCAACACACACATGTGCCTATATGAGCTGTAGTTAACCATGTAGCATAGGTTAAAATCAAAGCAAGTCTACAACTGCTTTCATCTTGCCAAAGCTGATAAAGTAAGTACCATTAACCCCAGTTACAGTTTTGAAATCCACACCGAGAAACCACATAAGTGGTGAACATATGCTTTAAAAAGACAAGTCTATTTAAGACTATGGCCTCATGTAATATTTGATTCATAAGATAAACCGCAAATCTAAAAAGTATTTGTCTCCATGAGTGTTGCTCTGGTATACCAATGGAGATCTGAACCTGAAAATTTGGCTCTGCCATTTGGCTTTGTGTTAGTATAGGGAATACAATTCAATTCAATGTTGTCTTTATTCGATCATGTTCAATCATAAAAGACATATATAGAAAATACAATATAATAAATGACATGAAAAATGACTTAAAAAGTTTTTTGTTTTTTTTAAATACATGTCATTATAAATTCCATTAAGATTTCAAAACATGCCAATACTATAAAAAAGATAATTATGATTTTAAAAGAGAGAAGAAAGTTCATGGTAAGAAAACATTTAAATCCATATTAACACAATGTTTAGATAGACACTTCATTTTAGCTTAAGGGATTTTGAAGAACTTCAACATATACTATTGTCAGGGTACACTATACCGTGCAAATTATTCCTTCTAAGTGCCCAACTCCAGGTCAAGAATTTAGCCATAGCAATAACTACGACTTCAGTGATATCTGTTTTTAGAATACGTAAAGCCGTTTGGCAAAATCTTGATCCAATTTTTTTGCAAACCGGCTTGAGCCATAGACGAGGGCCCTTATATGCAGGGCACACAAACAGGACATGCGATAAGGTCTCTTCCTGACATGGGCAGATGTGACATTTTGTATCTCGATCGTCCCCCCCCACTTTTTTGTAAAGGATTTTAGGGGGAGTGTGCCCACTCTGAATTGGTAAAAAAGTTTTCCATCCCCAGGACACGTAATAATGTCCCAATAGGCCTCCAACCTATATTCACTATTATGGTCTAAAAAGAGGCCTGTTAGGGAAGCCATATTCACCAAAGACAGTGACTTTTGACAAACCGTGTGCCTATATAAGGCTTTAAAATCTTTTTTTGATGGGAAAGAATTCCCTTCTGGGTCCTCCCACAAATGGTTGAGGCCCATATCTGATAATGCAGACTTGATCTTTAGTAACCATATGATTTTATTAGATCTATCAGCTTCTCTATCATACTTTACTGCTTTTGAATAAGGCGCAAACTCCAGGGTAGTCCAAAGTCTTCGCCAATAGGCAAGCGGTCTAAAACCCGCAGCTTCCTCAAAAAAGTACAACCCAGAGCTAAAAGTAAGGGTGTAAGAGGTGAAGTTTGGGGAGGCCGGTCAGTGCCTTCAGAAACTTGTTCTGGGCTAGGAATAATGGAGCTAAGTTTTCAAAACCCGATAGTTCTGCCCCATAAATTACTGAAGCTCTAACCTTCCCTTGGTAAATAGTTAGGGCCGGTCCAACTGGTTTGGTTCGGGATAACCGGTGTTCTTTTAGGAGGGCCCCTGCTAATTGGTTATGCCTTAAGACAAATACATCGATCTGTAGCTTCCAGTTCATCCGTTTGTCCATAGTAATGCCCAGATATGTAAAGGAGTCAGTTTATTCCAGGGACGCTTTATTCATTTCTACTCTGGCTTTCACTATTTTATGTTTGTGCAAGACCATGACCTTCATCTTGTCAACATTAACTACTAGATCATGGTCACTGCAAATTAGACTAAATCTATCGAGGGCTCGTTGTAGACCTAATTAAGGTGTCGTCTGCAAACATTAAAAGCGGAACCCTCGATCCAGCGAGAGTAGGAGCGTCTGTAGGATATTCACTAGAGTAAGTATGTGCGATTTCACGCGAAAGCGTACTCACGGTCTGCAAAATAAGCGAACTTTCGTGAGATTGCTATTTTTTTTTTTTGTGAGTTCGCAGGATTTTTTTTCACCACTGCTACCGCAAAGTTACCCATGCGGTCGTATATGGGCGCGGCCATCTTGTTTTCACTGTTCACGTTGCGTATTTACATTTCCGGGCGCCAGTTGCATGCTCGCGTTGTGCATTTCCTGTTCCGGTGCGCAATTGCGTGTTCGAGTCCGTTTTTGCGTGCTCGCGGGGAAAATATCGCGCAAACTTACCCACGTAGTTGCAATGGGCGCGGCCATCTTGTTTTTCATTCATTGCTATTATTCTGGGTATTTTTGTACATCTATATTTTGTGTTTTTTTCTAATTTTGTTACTTTAATAACTACTTTTTTCTTTAGCTCTCTCTTTTCCTTTCTTTCCTTTTTTCTCCCTATTCTTTCCTATTTTTCCTTTCTTTAACCCAGGACCATAGCAAAGGGAGCCGGCAAGTCCAAGGGGAAACGTCCCGCACTCCGCAGCCGGCTCCCTTGCGGGCGTTTAAGGGGGGAGTCTGTAAGTCCCAGGGAGATCTTCAGCACAGTGGAGGTGGCCACACTGGTCTTCTTTGTGCAGCGCCACCCCCTCCATACCATCGCAGCAGGTGGCAGGCCCGGTACCAGGTACGGCCTCCGGGAGCAGCGCCAGCTATGGGGTAAGGTGTGCTGGGCCATGTATCGGGAGTCACGGGTGCAGCGCACCTACAACTAGATGATGCACCGGTGGTCTGACATACTGGACAGGGAACAAGACCTGCTGGACCTGCTTGGCGTTGAGATCCCTGGGCTTGGTGAGTACTAGTAGCAATTTATTAACTACTTAGTTTTTTTCAGCTCTGTTATATTGCAAATATATGTTTTTTTTCCGAAGAGCAAGAATGCTGCTGATTATATTGCAGGTAAATTATGATTCAAAAGCTTTTGTGATTGCAGGTGCTCGCCTGCTCAGTCAGTGGCAGTGACAGTGGCTGACCGCCTGCGCCGATGACCTCGCACCACCTAAGAACCCTCCCAACAGACCCGGCTGCAAGAAAACCCCCTGGTTCACCAACAAACTCAAGGACTCCAAGAAGAACTGCCGCACCCTCGAGAAGGCGTGGCACCACAACCAGACCACAGACAACAGGACCGCCCTCAAGCACGCCACCCGCAAGCACCACCAGCTGATCCGCGCCACCAAGTAGAAAGCACTCAAAGAACGACTGAACAACAATGCCCACGACAGCAAGAAACTCTTCAGCATCGTCGAAGAGTTCTCTAACCCCAGCGCCGGAAACAATGACATCACCCCCTCGCAAGACCTCTGCGACTCACTCGCCGCCTTCTTCCACCGCAAGATCGGCGACATACACAACAGCTTCGGCGCACAGACCATGCACCCAACCACCGAACCAACGTCCGCCACCACCACCCTCTGCAACTGGACCCCGGTCAGCACCGAAGACACCACCCGCACGATGAACTCCATCCACTCCGGATCCCCCACCGACCCCTGTCCCCATCACGTCTTCAACAAGGCTGACGCCATCATCGCACCCCATCTCCGGGACATCATCAACGCCTCCTTCCTCACCGCCACCTTCCCAGAGAGCTGGAAGCACGCCGAGCTCAGCGCCCTCTTGAAGAAACCGACAGCGGACCCCACCAACCTCAAGAACTTCCGCCCCATCTCGCTCCTCCCTTTTCCTGCCAAAGTCATCGAGAAGACTGTCTACAGACAGCTCGCCGCCTTCCTCGAGACGAACGGATCCCTTGACCCCTCACAGTACGGTTTCCGAGCCGACCACAGCACCGAGACCGGCACTATCGCAGCCACCGATGACATCAGATCCCTGCTCGACAACGGGGAAACAGCGGCCCTCATCCTCCTGGACCTCTCCGCAGCGTTCAACACTGTCTGCCACCGCACCCTAGTGCAACGCCCCCGCAATGTCAGAATCCAAGAGAAGGCACTGGAGTGGATCATCTCATTCCTCGCCGGAAGAACCCAGAGAGTCCGGCTCCCCCGTTCAGATCCGAAGCCACCGAAGTCATCTGCGGCGTACCAAAAGGATCACCACTCAGTCCAACCCTCTTCAACGTCTACATGAGCCCCCTAGCAGACATCGCACGCCAACACAACCTCAACATCATCTCCTACGCCGACGATACCCAGCTGATCCTCTCCCTCACCAACGACCCCGCCACCGCCAGAGCTAGTCTACACGAGGGGATGAAAGACGTCGCCAAGTGGATGAAGAACAGCCGCCTGAAACTGAACTCAGACAAGACGGAAGTCCTCATCCTGGGATCATCGCCCTCCACCTGGGACGATTGCTGGTGGCCCCCTGCCCTTGGCACCAATCCCATACCAACGGACCATGCATGCAACCTCGGCTTCATCCTGGACTCCTCCCTCTCGATGATAAGACAAGTCAACGCCGTCTCCTCATCATGCTTCAACACCCTGCGCATGCTCCGCAAGATCTTCCGATGGATCCCCACCGAAACCAGGAAGACCGTCACCCAGGCACTCGTCACCAGCCGACTGGACTACGGGAACACCCTCTACGCCGAAACCACAGCCAAACTTCAAAAAAGACTCCAACGCATCCAGAACGCCTCCGCACGACTCATCCTGGACATCCCACGACACAGCCACATCTCCGGCCACCTGAAAGACCTGCACTGGCTCCCCATCAGCAAGAGAATCACGTTCAGGCTCCTCACCCATGCACACAAGGCTCTCCACGACCTGGGCCCAAAGTACCTCAACGACCGCCTGACCTTCTACACGCCCACCCGCCAGCTACGATCAACAAGCCACGCCCTCGCCTCCATACCACGCATCCGCCGAGCCACCGCTGGAGGAAGATCCTTTTCCTACCTTGCAGCCAAGACTTGGAACTCCCTCCCCATCCACCTTCGGCTGACCCAGGACCACCTATCCTTCAGGAAACAGCTCAAGACCTGGCTGTTCGAGCAGTGACGT
Organism: Lissotriton helveticus; assembly: GCF_964261635.1. NCBI lineage: Eukaryota > Metazoa > Chordata > Amphibia > Caudata > Salamandridae > Lissotriton > Lissotriton helveticus. The sequence goes on along the minus strand of NC_136063.1, from coordinate 734,381,380 downwards.
AACCCTCTCCCCCAGCGCCTTGAGACCCTCCCGGGTGAGTAGCGCGCTACACAAATGCATTGATTGATTGATTGATTGATTGCTACTATGCTTACTTATTTTCAATTTTGTGCTCATTTGGCCTGAGTGATTATGTATGAGTGTACTTTACAGAACTGCGTAATGCTAGAGAGACTAGAGACTCAGGTCCAGTCATTCCTTTGTACTCCTGCCACTAAGAAGAGATAGTGGTGGTGGATTGATATGTTGAGTATATTATGACTTTTTATATAGTAGGACATTTTTTAGTGGTCTGCAATCATGACGGACTGTGTCTGTCACTTCGCGTGCTGCTGAGTGCTGCCAGTCCTAGTAGAACCTTTTTGTAGTTGGTTTAGTGAGTTACATAACTTTCCAAGTAGACGGTCCACGAATCCAGCAATACTAATATCCTAGTAGACCACATCAGATAGGTCAATAAATTTAGTGCAATTGTTGTTTATTTCCCCGAAATAATTTGTTATTGTTTTTTTGAAATGTTTAATTTCGTTGACAACAATCATCCATGTTTGTGTCTTTCTTTCATGTACATCAGCTTTTCCCAGGGGCAAGAGGGAAGAGGTGGCGGTGGCGGTGCCGACGGAGCAGGAAGGCCAGGATCGGTCCGCCGAGGGCTCTTCTGCAGGCCCCAGTAAGTTTACCTGTTAATATTAATAATTATACTTTCCTAACTTTTACAGCACCTATTTATTCCAAACGTTCATCATAATTATATTTTTTCCTAAATCATCTTTGATCTTCTTGTAGACTGTTTCTAAATTCTTATCCTGCCTCTATTATGGCTCTCTGTGCTACTGCTATTTATTATTATTAGTCTGTCTGTGTAGCTAGCTAAGCTTGCACAGTTGGGAAAAGGCGTTAAACAAAACTCCTATTCAGCAATAGCTCTAGGCACTGAGTGCAGTCCTCTGGGTTGTCCATAATGTCTATTGAAGGCTTCTTAATGTTTATGCTTTGACAATTCCCAACAATAAAATGTCAACGGCCACCAAGAATAAGATACTAGTTTACTTTTTGATTGGATAGGAGGACATACTACTATTGTTGCAGGGACTATTCTGCACATACAGAACTATGGACATGAAATAGGGCATTGGTGATAATAGGCGCAGTAAGACTTTCCACATACCTCAGTCATAACAGAAGTTGAACCCCCAATCTCCTTACTGACTAGCTAGTGTGTCAGAGTCATTATTTAGCTCCTGAATGCAGCGATGATCCCCAATGATTATACAACCCAGAACATAAGACTACGGAGTCAGAGTCCTGCCCTCTCAGAGTCACGGAATCCTCCTTGCAGATTGCAAACCCTTTCGCTTACTCACTCATGACCAAAAACCACAGAGTCTATGTAAGTTTTAAAGCTTTATTAAAAGTAAAACAACTCTGTATATTAATTTTCAATTGTGCATTATATAAAAACATGTATTAAAATCAACTTCATAGAAGAGAAACGGTGAACTCTTGAAAACTGAACAGTGGCTGATTTTACACATTAAAGGGAAGCTTCTGTCTGTTATGAGAAAAATGTGCGTGTTAAAAAGCAAGCATTCATCAGTTGTGCCAAAAAGTGTAGCATGTTATGGATAAGCATAAATAAAAACACCCTCCCCTTCCGAAAGGGAAATTTTTAGTTTAGACTAGAGAGTCACAAATAATTAAATTTGTTTATGTAGTAACATTATTTTTCATTCCTAGACAAATAATGTATCTATATTGAATAGTTCACATTATCAAGTCACGTCACAAGTGCCTTCCTCCGGAGATTACGGGGACCACTCACTACCTATATTAATACATTTTTTTCAACTCTGTCATTCATGCGTGGCCTATCGGTGTTCACTCAATAAATAAAAACAAAGCACCTAAAGTCATGCCTTATATAAGCAAATATCATGTGAAGGGATAGATGATCATAATATCTTCTTCATTTTCCTTTTGTAGTAGTCAGGAGCAGGGCAGGGTGAAAGTTAAATTAATTGAGCAGTAGCCATTGTTGTAACTTGTAACGGAGTATGGCCAGTGCCTCCCGTAATAGAAAAGTAAGAGCTTCCCCACCTGCATGTACTGCGTCATCATGGCTTGCGTCTGTTTTTCTTGGGTGCAAGCTGGCTGCCCTGGCATTATGCCGGCTTCCACAAGTTTACATACTAATTTCGCTACACAAGAGAGAAGAAGAAGACTGGTGTACTGTCTGAGTCTAATGTAGTGAGTCCATAGTGCTAGTAGAATTCCTGAAACACCCACTAATGTTAGAGCAGAGGCCGACGAAGTGGGAGGTTAGATAGATACATGCCACAAATGTTATGTACTGTGTTTGCAAGTTGCTAGTGACACTGTGACACAACTTTCTGTTGAATTATTTTGTGTTAATCTTAAAGAAAAGAGTATTGGTTACAGTATTTTTTTCTCTCTTCATATAGATACTCCTTCTAAACTATCAAGGAAGGAGTTGGCTATCCGGGCCAGGCGACGGAAGCTGGAGGCAATTTTCGCAGAATATCGGCGGCTGGTGGCTCAGGAGGAGGAGGATGACTCTCAGTCAACAACAACAGCTGCATCCTCCTCCGCTGTCCGTGGTTTATACAGCCAGAGCAATCCTCCAGCAGTACAGCGCCGTGGTCCGGCAGCCACCCGCCGCCGCCGAGCATCGAAAACAACAGCTGCACCCCACAGTACCTGCAAGGTGCATGTGCACCGCCTAACCCTGGAAGTGGCCTACCTTGAGCAGGAGGTGGAGGGGCAGAAAGTTCTGCTCAAGGCCCTCCGGAGAGAGATGCGCGACCACCAGGCCACAGGACACCGCCGGCCAAAGTAGAGACTGTCCCTTGCCCCGTTTTTAAAGACTTTTGGGGGGGTGGGAATTGGCATTGGGGTTTTTGGACTGTTGGGGACAATTCATGGACATTGGTTGGGGTTAGGGAGGAGGGTGGCTCCAGTCTTGTTGGATAGTTTATTTTGTTAGGGTCGAAATAATTATTTATTTTCCACTTAAACATAGCATACGCGTTTTTACTGTTTTGTGGGGGAGACAGGGGGGTTAACTGTATGTTTGTTTTCCTGAAACTTAACTGGCTGGTTGATTCAAATTGTCTAAGTAATCGCCCAAATTAGTACAAAAGTGCCACTGACAGAGTTAGTGAATTCAATTGTCCTACTACTTTACTAGTACTACCGTCAGTCTCTCCTCTCCTCCTACTCCATTATTCTTCCTCCCCCAAAATGCTTATCACACCTGTGATTCGTGTTTGAGAATAGGGCTAGGCACAGGGCTGGCTGCATGGCAAATGGCGATTAAGGTTGGCTATGGAATGCTGGATGGATAAAATGGCATCTTTGCGGTGGTAGTAGTAGTGGTACACACTGGCAGTAGCAGGATATGAAAAAAAAAGGAAATGAGACATTGAGAGGCCTGAGAGGAGCATTAGAACAGTTCGATAGTACAGTACACAAGAACAGTGCCATAAATTGTAACCTAAGCAATGCTAAAGTATTCAATCAAAAGTTAACTACTAGTTGCGTGGATTATGGCTACTACAAGAACTAGTACTGAAGGACACAGCAGCGTAAGCTTTTGTCAAGTGTAGGAGGATGTTGTTGATGATGAATCCACTCGATGGCGGACATGAAATTCTGAATTGATTTGCAAATACTCCTGGGTGTGTGTCAAGCAGAATAAGAATATATCCTTGGATTCCTTGACCTGCCTTGAAATTGATTTTCTGTTGCTTTTGACCTTATCCTCCCCAGCAAGCATTTGGAATTATTGGTGTCATTTAGTCACACCTCAATGAAAACCACACAGCCCGGGGATAGAGGGTTAGGGTTTGAAAAATGGATGGGAATGGGGGTTTTAGGGAAAGTTTTTAAGAGAGAGAAAAAAAAACACAGCATGGACAAACAACAAATGAAGAAAAACAAATCTTTGGATACGAAGATATCCATAAATCTTTTAAGGGACATAAAGGAAGTGCATGCATGAAGTTGTTTGCTAAATGGATGGTTAGGTTACTGAAAAGTAGTACTTACTACAACTTACTAACTAGTACTAAACAATTAGACAGTACAGGGCTGCAGTAATTACACAATTTCACTTGCCTATCTGCCCTCAGAGAGAATAAACACTTAGTAGTACATTACATTAGTTTTAAAAATAGCAAAGAATCTTATGAAATAGCTGTAGGAATGAATTTGAAGCAGAGAGCAAACGCACAGAGTCGCACTTATAGAAGTTCACAACAATAACATTATTTAAAAGATAAGGACAAGTGAAGTGGATACTGTAACTGTATGTTGTAGTTGTCCTGGTCAAATTGGGAAGTTGCATGCATCCAGCCAATCCTCTTATTCGCGTTACTCCTCCATCCCAGCGGGCGCTCTGTCAATCAATCTTGGTGACCAGACTGTCCACTGCCGGTCTGGCGGATGCGGAATTGCGGATTGCTATGGTAAGCCTGAGTTAATGTTTTTCCCATCGCACTAGGTAGGTGCCAGCCTGTAATTGTTGATGGAAAAACAGAAAGGGATATTAAAACACCCCAGAGGAAAAATATAAGGTACGGTGTGTAGTGCAAAAATAACACTTTCACTTTCAGAGGCGACAGTATTACATACATGCATCATTTCTAAAGTGCCTACTCTGAGTCTCTGTTTCCAGGATAATAATTAGCACACAGCAGGCCAGGGCCATGCAGACGGTCAAGGCAGGCACCACTGAGTGAACCAACCTCCATGTAGCATACCTCTTTGACACAGACAGACAAAGCAGGTCGAATTTTATACATCAAGCCACATAGCCGCAATTTTACATGAACCGCTGTCTGGACTTTGGCATAACACTACACTGGCTCGACCACTCCATACTACAACTAGACAGGCAGGTAGTTCTGCTGTGGATGTTGTTGACTTGTTTACCTGTTTGCCACTAACGAAATGGCCATAGATCTTCCGTAAATCGACGATGATGATCCATCCATCCTAGTGAGTGACTGTAAAGATATTTTGTAACTTTGGTCATCATGACTCATCATCATCATGGTGTTGGCAAACTCAATGTTGTTCATGCAGTCACAGTCTACACACGGTGAGCCCAAGGACATTTTCCATATTAAAAAATGCAACGTAGTGGCCCCTGCAGTAGAAATACAATTTGCATTACACAAGGTAAACAGAGTAGACTTGAGTTACATTTAGTGTGTAAAAGATTAAATAATAACAGAACACATAGGATTCATTTCATGCACAGCAAACTAACAGCAATTGCTTTAATCAGAGCCAGACAGCCAGTGTTGTCCACTGCATGCCATCTCATCATTCATTACCTGTTCCACTTTTTGTTAGCATCTTATTCTTAAGTGAAGGGCCACAGGGCAGCCTTTCGTGTCAATTTCAGAAGTAACAGTCAGCACAGTCAGTCATTCCAGTCCCACTTCTTTTGAGGGGACTCGTCTACGAAGCAACAGTTTCTTGATTCTGCGTAATCCGGCCATCTGCCTTGAGAAAAATGGATAGAGGGAGTGTGGAGGAGGAGGATAGAGGAGCATGACTGAGTTGTGAACTTGTGAACTTCAGGACTGCAGACAGCGGCACCTTTAATATGGAAATAAGACGAAGACAGTGCTGCTGATGGATTTGTTGTGATTAGAGTTTTGTTGTGCTAAAAGTTGCAAAACAAAGAAAGACACACAGAAATAAAAGTGAATAAGGATGAAAAAAAAGTAAGTATTTCAAGCCTAGGTGTCAGTGAAGTAGAGCTCGTCCTCAAACTCTGTGAATTGAAACGGGAGTAGGTCAGCTAACAGAGAAGAACTTCCGTCACCTAAGTCGTTGTCCTCTTCTTCCTGCATGGATTCACGTATTTTGTAATCTGGTGGTATGAAATGCTGATTCATTGTTAACCTCTCCACATTTTTGGGCGAGAGGCGGGTCCTTTTTAAAGTTACACTGGCACCAGCAGCACCGAAGACACGCTTGCGAATGGGCAAGCCAAATAATTTATAGCCAGCTTGGTGTTCAGTGGCCATTGAGGCCTTTTCCCATACCAATACACCAATGGGCTCTGATCAAAGAAGACCTCTGTTGGGTCATCCAGATAGGCTTGCACCATCCACTCAAGGTCCTCCAGGGGTGCTCCACTTTGCGTACCATCTGTTGCCTTTGCATCAACCCTGGAACGAGCAAACCCTTGATGAGTTATCCAATCCGCTTCCGACAATATTATTGCTGGGCCTGGTGCAGGTGATGATGATACGGCTGCTGGTGTCGGTAATGGCTCTGAGGGAAAGTGACTGCCTTCGGCCACAGAAGTGGACCTTGATGCCGGATGTCCTGCTGCTTCAGTAGTACTTGTGGTGGTTCCTTCAATTTCCTGCCGCTCGTTTTCAAACCGAGTGGCTGACAGAGCTAGCCAATGTTTATACTTGGAAACATCTGCTTCAGTGCCTTTTTATACCGTGGATCCAGAATAGTGGATGATGATCCAGACTTCTTCAACCCAGTTAGGCTCATTGATGTACTTTTTCGCATGGTGTCTCTACCAGACTCTTACTGTGCCACCTAGATGTTGATGGGGTAGAGGGTGTGGGCACTACCACTGCAGTGCTGCTGCCAGGGGTACTGTGTGTACCAGAAAAAATGTATCTCACTTCTTCACCTTCCCCTTGCACAATCAGCTCCTCGTCATCAGATGCAATATCAATGTCTACATTCAGATTTCTAGTTTTGGCTTTCCGGATGTTACTTAGGTGCGCATCCCACTGGATGCTGTGGTGTTTTTGGAGATGACCTCTCTGGCCGCCGGTACCATAGTTGGTACCAAGCTTGGTACCAAGCTTATCCCGACTAACTACTTGGTTACAAATCGAGCAAATAACTTGGTTTTCCGCCTTTTTGCTAATACTAAAGAAGTCCCAAACTAGGGAGTTGAGATTTCTGGTGGTGGTGGTGGAGGTGCCACTTTCAATGCCCGATGAAGTGGAGGATGGGCGTGGCAGAATTTGACTCTGTTGTGCACTTACAGCACCACTATTTGAGGTAATGGAGGTCGAGCTGGATGGAGGTCCCTGCCGGCCCTTCTGAAGAGAAAATATGGAAGCTGTAGGTCGTGTTGGTGTAGTAATTACCTGTGTTGGTGGTGGTACCAGTGCCACTCCGTCCACATCCTGCGCAGCATTTCGGGATAGGGTACAAATGTCTGTCTGCTGCATGCCCTCTGGGACTGGAGCGATGACTGTGATGACTGAGTCGTCATTGTCAGACTCTTCATCAGCAGCAGAATACACCACTTCTACTTCTTCTTCGTCATCACCCATAACTGAAAGCCTTGCGGGAACCTTCCTTTACCCTAGCTTTGTCGGCTCATGGCGTGCCTCCCTCGCAGACTGAATTGGCGGGTGCCAATCAAGATCTAGATCATCAGAAGGAAGTGGGCTTGAAGAAGAAGTTGTACTAGCCCTCCTTGACCTTTTCCTTGCTGGGGATCTGGAAGACAATTGATCATCAGGAGTGGCTTGCTCGGCTGATACCTCTGCATGAATCTCAATTTCCTGATGTGCCGCTACTTCTGGGGGAACAAGTATTGTGGGCAATTGTGCCTCTCCTTGTGCCTCTCCTTGTGCCTCTCCTTGCGCCTCTCCATGCGCCTCTACTTGCGCCTCTACTTGCGCCTCTACTTGCGCCTCTCCTTGCACCTCTCCTTGCGCATCTCCTTGTTGCACCTGTGGTTGTCTTTGTGGCTGTGGCTGAACACTCGTCAGATGAGTTACACCCTGCGTTGATTGGATGTTACTTTGCGATGAGTCAACGCCAACATCACTGGTCGATGATGAAAGAGCGATTAAAGTGGCTGCCTCTGCGGCACTCATGGGCTTGGGCCTAACTTGGCGTGGTGGCACTGAGACCAATGAAGTCGAGGTGCTGCTCCCAGCTTGGTCCCCGTCGGACACCGCTGCTGCAGGCGCAGTTTTTTCCCCCCAAAAAAGTGCCGGTCGGCACACCAGTCTCCTTGGTAAGTGGCGCCACTTGTTTCTTCTGCTCCTTCTTACTGGCAGTGGCACTGGCACCTTTCTTGGAAGAGGAGCTACGGCCACCTTTTTTTGGGCCCATCTTCTTCAGATGTCAGAACACCAGGACGCAGTGCACGAGTTGCAGAATGTCTGTGGCCACACGTGACGTTGTGCACACACCGCAGCAGGACTTCTTCCTGGCACTACAAGTGATGATGATGAGGATAATTCCTGGTTCTCAGTCTTTGTGCACCTAAAAGCAAAGAAGCCAGAGGAACATCAGTTAAGTAAATGTCGCATATGTCGTGCTTTAATTAATACTATTGTAACTAGGCATTTATTATTATTAACAGAACACACCCAAAAATGGAAAGACCCAAAATAAAAATTACAATTCTAATAAAAAATGGATGTTTAAATTAATAGAAGAGAGCCCACACAGAGAGAGTTGTTTCATTGACCCATTTATATCCCTAGGCCTACTGGCCCGCAAGCTTGCGGGCCTATGGTAAAAACTGCCTGGCCTCAATATGCCCCTCACCCACATGGCCAGGCCCTGGAGCAGGCCCCAACAACACCCAGAAAATCGAAATACACCCAAAAATCACCCCCAATCCAATGCCATCCATGCCCTAAATGATGTTTAAGTTCAAGAGACCCCACAGAAAGACTTGGTCCATGCACCGCTGAGTACCCCTGGGCATAATGGATGAAAGCAAGGCAGACTGGGCGCAGGCCTATGGCACAAAGCACATTGCCTGGCTTCAAAATGGCCCCTAGACCCCCACCCACATGTCCAGGCCCTAGACCAGGCCTTAAAATGGCCCCCACCCACATGGCCAGGCCCTGGACCAGGCCCCAACAACACCCAAAAAATCGAAATACACACAAAAATCACCTCAATCTAATGCCATCCATGCCCTAAATGATGGTTAAATTCAAGAGTCACCGCAGAAAGACTTGGCCCAGGCACCACTGAGTACCCCTGGGCCTACTGGCTAGTGTGGCTTTAACACGCATTCCAAAATTAAAACAAACTTCCACATATAACAGTGAGCTATTCAATTCCATGCCATCCATGCCGTAAATTATATTTAAGTTCAACAAAACTCACAGAAACAGTTGTATCATAAACCTGGGCCTACTGGATACTGTGGCTACCCACAATATATTTTTTTAAAAGTTTATAAATTGTAGTTGCAGCAACTACAATGCCCCAAACAAACAACATCAATTTACTTGTATAATCTCAAATCCAAAAGTGTTCCAAACAAAACGTCCTCAAATACAAATATCCAGCAGCAGCCACAAAGAGTAATCCTTCCAGCTCTAGATCCAAATGGAAAGTGACCAGGACATGGACAAAGCACTGGGAGGCGCCTGCCTGACAGGAACAGGAAGTTGGAGACTCTGGGGCACTTCCTTCCTCCCACCCCCCAAAAATGGACTCCTTGCACAAAAAAGTGCAGCCAAATCTCAATCTGAGGAGTTATTCTGATCCAAATTATCATTTTCAGAAGGTTTATGCTGGCAGCGATAGATTTCTTGTGCAGAATTGCAATTTTTGCGACTTCGGGAAAGCGAGATGTTCAAATCGCCCGCCGGATGTCAGCGTCGCGTCGCATCTACCTATTTGCGATTGTTTACTCTCGTGATGCGTGATCGCGGGCCCTTATGACGTATTCGCGTTCCCAAACTCTCGCAGTGCAAGATGGCGGGACTCCATGACGTACTTACGGTCGAAAAGTCTCGCGCGATCACGCAACCAGATCCAAAATGGTGCAGCGCACGCAAACCGGGAGGAAAACAACTCGGCGAACTCAGAATCACGGACAGTCAACGTCGCGCGCGAGATTGTATTTTTGAAGCGCGACCAAGCAAAAAAAAATTGCCAACTCGCGAATTGTGAACTGTTTGGCAATTTCGCGCGATTCGCGGACAGCGAAATTGCCAAAAATGTGCAAATTCCGCGAGCGTAATGAATTTTCAGTCAATGCTTACACTATAGTATGAGATAACATTATTTATGAACAATGAGAAGACGGTAGGGGCCAAAACACACTCCTGCCGTACTCCCCTGTTCACAGGGAAGCGTTCTGTTACCTCACCCTGTTGTCCCCATCGGACTTGGGCATATGTAGACTCATGTAGTTTTATAATAAATGATACGATCTCAGCGGGCATTCCTGGTTCCCTAAGTGTGTCCCACATCTTGCGGCGGGCCGCTAAATCAAATGCAGATTTATGGTCTATAAAGGCTGCATAGAGTGTCCCCCCTGCTAAGACCACCTTATTCCAGTATATCAACATTAATCTAAAAACTTGGTCAATAGTGCTAATGTGGGAGCGAAATCCTGCTTGGTAAGTGGGTAGGATTTCATTATCATCTATCCACCTATTTACCCTACTCAGCACTAATCTAGCCACAATTTTTTGTAGAGTGTCTATAACGCTTATGGGCCGGTAATTGGTTGGGCTGGCACGATCCCCCTTTTATAAATGGGGATGATTTCAGCCCCTCGCCAGGAGCCCGGAACAGGGGCACCACTAGCCAAACCATTGGCAAAGATAAGAATATATTTAAGCCAATTCTCCCTGTCAGATTTAAATATATCTGCCGGGATACAATCTGGGCCCGGGGCCCTGCCTGCTACTACACCCTAGTGGAAATCGAGAGAGCCCTCTCGATTTCCACTTAGGGTAAAGGTTAGGACTGAATCCGGCACTACACATGGCTGATACCTAGTGCTATCTTCGGACAATGAAAATTGGGTCTGATAATGTGCGACCCAGACTTCTTGGGGATCGTTATTAACTAGTACCGGGCTTGCACTACCATTATCCCATATAATTAAATGCCAAAACTGACAGTTTTTCCTATTACTTGCATCTAGCAAGTCCCTCCATCTGTTTTCATTAAAGGCCTTCTTTGCCCTTTGTTGGGTTACCTTATATTCAGACCTTAATTTCTTAACCTCCTGCGTGGATCCCAACCTTATGGCTTGCAACAAATGCCTGTAGGCTAACCTACATGCCCCATCATACCATTTTGCTGATTTGTGGTTTGGATGCCTACTGGACCTTTTTAAGTTTTTTGTGAAATAGCTTTTCAACTTAGCAAACAGTGCCTCATGACCCATTGTAAGAGCTATAAGACTGGCCTCGCTAGAGTCAAAATGAGAGAGGGCTATGATGGGATCTTCAAGGATTTTCTATATCTGAGCCATGGAACCCTCGTCCACAGAGACCCTTGCCCATTTTAGTCTTTGGCAGTCGTGAAACATAATTACATCTGCCGTTGCAGTATCCATACTATCCTTCGACATTGAGCCACCCTTTACCTCTAATGTGAGTATCAGTGGATCATGGTCACTCTCTAATCTTGTCAGAAACTCCATATCCCTTAACCTTAACCAGAATTCTAAGTTAATAAAAAAGTAGTCAATCCTACTACTTTTTTGCCCATTGTTAAAAGTGGGGTTACCTTTACTATCCGATTTAGATCTTCCATTAACAGCCCGGAGCCCCCTCTCCAGTGTTAAGCTTTTTAATTGTAGGACTGTCTCTGTCCATTTATTAATTGGGGGGACTGTTAAGGACAGAACACCCCAAATCGCATCCTCGTCGCTAGTAAGGCTTCCGTCTTCTAAGCCAAGTGGCTCGAACGTGCAATTTAAGTCCCCTGCAATAACACAGTTACTTATCCTTTTAAAGATTTAATATGAGAGTCCTGGCTAGAGACGGTTGGTGAGGCTTTCCCACCCACCATCCCTTTTGCATAGACATTAATCAGTATAAGCTCAGGCTCATGTTCAGATTGTATTTTGAAAGCCTGGATATCTGGGTTGTCAATCCCTAGTTCTTCAACCTGAAGACTCACCTGCTGTCTGACCCAAATAATTAGTCCTCGCGAGGGTCACCCTTTAGAACTTGCGATTGCTGGCTTGCCAAAGGCCAAATAGCCTGGACGAAAAATTGTGCTCAGGGACCAGGTCTCCTGGAAGGCCATAATATCATAGGTCTCTAAGAAAGTAGCCTAATCAGAAGAGATAGTCTTCGATCACAAGCCAGCAATATTCCAAGATAATATACTTAATGTACTTAGTAAACTAAGAGCTATACCTTCTCCCTGTACTATCGGTATTATGACCTCAGTGTGCTCAGACCCGCTAGACATAACTAACTCAGGGCTTGAGTCAAACACAGGGGAAACAGCAGGTTGGGTAATAGGGTTCTCAATCACAGGTAGAGCTGCAGATTGCAGTCAATCACAAGCATTTAAGCCGGGCAGGGGGGCAAATCTGTTAGCTAGGTTTAGGTCAAAGGGTCTGCCTGTAAGCCTTTGGGGCGCTCATCGGCCCCCCCTCCCTAACGGGGAAAAGTAACTGGGTCTGTAAAAAACCCTAAAGGCAGGAGAGAGATTTTCCCAGAATGGTACCCTTGGTTTCTACTCCCTAGATGCTCCAGTAGGAGTCTAACAACATGCTCATTATTGAAATTCGCAACTACACAATCGCCCCATCCGTCCGTCGTGGAGTGACCAACCCACGATGCGCTTCGTTCTATTATCATTTGATTGCAAAGATCCTAGCCCCATTTCCCGACTTCCTTTGATTGTACAGTGAGCCAGTGCATTGTTTTGGCCATTAACTGATCAGTGGATTCTATCTGCCCAACTTGTAAGGTCGGTACATTCCTCAGGACCACCACCAGAGGAGGGGTTGCTGGAGGGAGATGCTAGACTCTAGGGCCATTTTCATCTAAACTATGAACCGGACCCATATGCCTGGCTGAGGGGTCTCGACCGGAGGGCCCGTGAACAGAGATAGATTGATAACCTAAGCCACGGTTAGAATGGTTTTGTGTGATATTACTTGCTGTTCTAACCTGGGCTCTACTTCCCTCCACCCTTGAAGTGCTCGGAATGAGCTGAGCAAATTCACTAGACGTATTCCCTGTCTCACCCACATAGCCATCCGAAGCTACTAAGCTAGCATCAGAATCTATACCCACCCCGCCATTCCTGTAGGATGGTAAGGGAATGGCGGGCGGGGGTTTAGAGATTACAGGGTTACACAGCACATTTGTTAAAGTTTCAGAGGGCCGGTTATTTTTTGCCAGAGAGTCCTCTATGGTACAAAAATTGGCCACAACATGCAGTTCAAAATTGGTTAATCTTTCCTCAATCCGTGTCAGTCTATCAAGGATTGGGGATAAGGATGTCGAAATTAGAGCCCCCATTTTAACCCATAAAACCTCATAAGCTTCGGACGGGACAGCACCCAGTGAGTCAGGATTCAAAGCACCAGAGGTAATAGTAGCTGACTGAGGCTCTGCTATCAATGGAGGTGTCAGAGTTGCAGTCCCACCATTCATATTTGTCTTTTGAACTTTTGCACTTTTCTGCCTTTGAGGGCCCCCTCCCCTCTTACTTTTTGTTGGTGGCTCCGAAGTTGATTCCATACATTGTGTTTTGGATTTGGGCAAAGACCTTGTAGTGATGCGTGGAGGTATACCACAAGCTGTGCCCTCTTGACCCAGTTCAGCAGGCGGAGGCCTGATTGGGACCTCCGCTATTGTAAAAATATCCATAGGGGCATGTGAGGACTGACTAGCACCTCCTGCAAGGTTATGGGGATCAATGCCTGCTGTCAAACAACGTTAAGATGTTTGTGCTGATATCAAACCGCCCAATGATGACCGTTTAGTTTCGGGAGTCTACGCCATGGAAAGGTATTACACTGCCACCATCCTAATATGAATAGCACCGCCACCATATTGCAGGCCTTTTCCGCCCGGTAGGCAATCGTGACGATTGCCTACTGGCGGAAAAGCTTCAGAAAAGGGGGTGGTGATGAACAGAGTGCCTGAATTAAGCAGACCACTCTTACCCAGTCCAAAGATCAGGGCTTGATCCATCACCGTTTTTTAGATCACTGCACCATCCCAGCTCAGAACTTGGCTATATGCAAATTAGTCTGTTCCTGTCCCAGTGCATGATGGGAACAGGGCAAACCAAACTACCAAGCCAATTCTTGTACTGGGAAGGAAACAAGCTTCCGGGGACCGGTTTCTGCCATTTCAGGCGTCGTCAGCCCGGCTTGCTTGAATCCTGATGGTGCAATGAGCAAGGGACTCACATCTGAGTATACCCTTCCACGCTTATGGTGGACAAAATGATTCAGAAAAGGGGGTGGTGATGAACAGAGTGCCTGAATTAAGCAGACCACTCTTACCCAGTCCAAAGATCAGGGCTTGATCCATCACCGTTTTTTAGCTCACTGCACCATCCCAGCTCAGAACTTGGCTATATGCAAATTAGTCTGTTCCTGTCCCAGTGCATGATGGGAACAGGGCAAACCAAACTACCAAGCCAATTCTTGTACTGGGAAGGAAACAAGCTTCCGGGGACTGGTTTCTGCCATTTCAGGCGTCGTCGGCCCGGCTTGCTTGAATCCTGATGGTGCAATGAGCAAGGGACTCACATCTGAGTATACCCTTCCACGCTTATGGTGGACAAAATGATTCAGAAAAGGGGGTGGTGATGAACAGAGTGCCTGAATTAAGCAGACCACTCTTACCCAGTCCAAAGATCAGGGCTTGATCCATCACCGTTTTTTAGCTCATTGCACCATCCCAGCTCAGAACTTGGCTATATGCAAATTAGTCTGTTCCTGTCCCAGTGCATGATGGGAACAGGGCAAACCCAACTACCAAGCCAATTCTTGTACTGGGAAGGAAACAAGCTTCCGGGGACCGGTTTCTGCCATTTCAGGCGTCGTCGGCCCGGCTTGCTTGAATCCTGATGGTGCAATGAGCAAGGAACTCACATCTGAGTATACCCTTCCATGCTTATGGTGGACAAAATGATTCAGAAAAGGGGGTGGTGATGAACAGAGTGCCTGAATTAAGCAGACCACTCTTACCCAGTCCAAAGATCAGGGCTTGATCCATCACCGTTTTTTAGCTAACTGCACCATCCCAGCTCAGAACTTGGCTATATGCAAATTAGTCTGTTCCTGTCCCAGTGCATGATGGGAACAGGGCAAACCAAACTACCAAGCCAATTCTTGTACTGGGAAGGAAACAAGCTTCCGGGGACCGGTTTCTGCCATTTCAGGCGTCGTCGGCCCGGCTTGCTCGAATCCTGATGGTGCAATGAGCAAGGGACTCACATCTGAGTATACCCTTCCACGCCTATGGTGGACAAATTGATTCAGAAAAGGGGGTGGTGATGAACAGAGTGCCTGAATTAAGCAGACCACTCTTACCCAGTCCAAAGATCAGGGCTTGATCCATCACCGTTTTTTAGCTCACTGCACCATCCCATCTCAGAACTTGGCTATACGCAAATTAGTCTGTTCCTGTCCCAGTGCATGATGGGAACAGGGCAAACCAAACTACCAAGCCAATTCTTGTACTGGGAAGGAAACAAGCTTCTGGGGACCGGTTTCTGCCATTTCAGGCGTCGTCGGCCCGGCTTGCTTGAATCCTGATGGTGCAATGAGCAAGGAACTCACATCTGAGTATACCCTTCCACGTTTATGGTGGAGAAATTGATTCAGAAAAGGGGGTGGTGATGAACAGAGTGCCTGAATTAAGCAGACCACTCTTACCCAGTCCAAAGATCAGGGCTTGATCCATCACCGTTTTTTAGCTCACTGCACCATCCCAGCTCAGAACTTGCCCATATGCAAATTAGTCTGTTCCTGTCCCAGTGCATGATGGGAACAGGGCAAACCAAACTACCAAGCCAATTCTTGTACTGGGAAGGAAACAAGCTTCCGGGGACCGGTTTCTGCCATTTCAGGCGTCGTCGGCCCGGCTTGCTTGAATCCTGATGGTGCAATGAGCAAGGGACTCACATCTGAGTATACCCTTCCACGCTTATGGTGGACAAAATGATTCAGAAAAGGGGGTGGTGATGAACAGAGTGCCTGAATTAAGCAGACCACTCTTACCCAGTCCAAAGATCAGGGCTTGATCCATCACCGTTTTTTAGCTCACTGCACCATCCGAGCTCAGAACTTGGCTATATGCAAATTAGTCTGTTCCTGTCCCAGTGCATGATGGGAACAGGGCAAACCAAACTACCAAGCCAATTCTTGTACTGGGAAGGAAACAAGCTTCCGGGGACCGGTTTCTGCCATTTCAGGCGTCGTCGGCCCGGCTTGCTTGAATCCTGATGGTGCAATGAGCAAGGGACTCACATCTGAGTATACCCTTCCACGCTTATGGTGGACAAAATGATTCAGAAAAGGGGGTGGTGATGAACAGAGTGCCTGAATTAAGCAGACCACTCTTACCCAGTCCAAAGATCAGGGCTTGATCCATCACCGTTTTTTAGCTCACTGCACCATCCCAGCTCAGAACTTGGCTATATGCAAATTAGTCTGTTCCTGTCCCAGTGCATGATGGGAACAGGGCAAACCAAACTACCAAGCCAATTCTTGTACTGGGAAGGAAACAAGCTTCCGGGGACCGGTTTCTGCCATTTCAGGCATCGTCGGCCCGGCTTGCTTGAATCCTGATGGTGCAATGAGCAAGGGACTCACATCTGAGTATACCCTTCCATGCTTATGGTGGACAAAAGCCGGAAAAGCGGCAGACGGTCTTTCCGTCTTCATGGTACTCCTCGCCGTGCTAATGTGGTGGGCCTAAAAGGCCGTCCGGCGGAGTGTTTTGGCGCCCGCCATCTTAATAGACCCCATAGTTTTCACTCACGGTTGTTCACTGTTTAGTCAGTAGAGAGGCAAAGTATGTACTCTATACGTCCAAGCCAAAAAGGCTCACAGGATACCGTTCTACATCTGTCAGTTACGTGGTTAATATTGCTAGCTAGTGCATTTGGCTGTGCCAGACTGATTGCTTGAGATATTTTTTTTCAAAACAACTAGTGAGACAAGTTGCATAGTTGGCAAAAGTGAAAAAAACAAAACCAATTCGAAATATAGATAACCTGTTAGTGAGTATTAACAAGAGATTACACTTGCATTGTGAAAGAGCTTATTAAAAATCATGAACACTTCTATGTGTTGACTATTCACAGAGGGGGCCTGCTTAAGGAATACATCTATACAATGCTATTAAGCGGTAACAAGGGTTTATTGTAGTCCCAACTCAAGACTCGACCATACCTTGATACATTGAAAACACACTGCACTTCTTACCTTCGAAATAGAGGTCATTTTATGACATAACTAGTTAAACCATAGAAGTGATTGCTATAGAAACAAGACCAGTGACCTTCAAATCTTTGATTCTGTGAAGGCCATCATCAAAGTACTTTTTTGCATAAGTGACAGGTTGTAAAGCACAAAAAAGTTATCAATCTATTCTCAAAGAATATTCTATACCCAACAAATGTGTACAATCCCAAATAAATGTCTAGATCCTAACAGGAATGCCATCTAGTTGTTCAAATAATTGTAATGCAGAGGGCATTAGTTGTCTCAGTCATGATTTTCACGTTTCTATCAAATTAACCTGTGGGTAGTGGAAATTCCTGAAATACTGTTTTTGCCAATATTCTGTGTTTGTGACATATTTTAAATTCTGAAACTCCCTTACAGTTCTCCCTGCAATAAAATGTTTTTGAATCTGTGCATTGCATCGCTTGCAGGACAAGTTTCAGTTCTTTACAGGAATCTAGGAAGGCCTGTGTGGAGCATTGTCAGGGTACAGGATGCGCAGGATGTCCGGAAGTGACCTTCTAACACAGATTGATTGCTATAGTCCATTCGGATGGCTGCCGATTAACTGTGGAACCCTCATTTTTCCAGCAAAAAAATATAAGAAGAATAAGTAATGGAAGGTGGGATGAAGATGCTCGGCCTTCCAAAGTCCATCAGTGAGACTGCCAGTGATGTTGAGGATAAAGAGAGTTATAAGTGCATCCTACCTAAATCAAGGTTGCTTGACTTGCAGCGGCCTCGTACACATTCTGTATTTTACATCTTTTCCCCCCTACCACCTACCATTGCTTGGTCACTGCAATTGCCCTTTACTCTTCTCACACACAGTGCTTCCTCTGGAGGTTAGACCAAGTACAGAAACTGTAGTACTTAGTGCACAGGATATTTGGAGTTACCATGAGCATGTTTCTGATGGCTGCAGCTATGAGAATCCTAATGGTTTCCTGAGATCTCCATGTTATAAAATAACTTTGAGGGAGCTTGTGCATTACTCACCAATTTGTATCTTAGAATCATATCCCTTGTTTTGTTCACACCCTTCTCTGTACAGTCAAATGATTCCATGATGTGGATGTGGAATTGGCACTCGATAGTGCCAATTCAGTCACTGCCCCTTATCCCAGAATTTGCTGTGGCATCCCTAGAGTAGGTTGTGGGATGCTAATGTAGTGGAAATTATCTAATTGGACCTGAGGTGGGTTGCTTATGGTTACTGAGTATGGAGTTATTTGTAGGTGGCTTCAATTGTCTCCTACATACTCAGGCACATGAACCACACTTTAAGCATCCTGAAGGCCAACTCAAATGCACATTGTGTCTTATTACATCTCCTCTGTTCACTATTGCCAAGGTGGTTGTAGGCAGTCATCAGCCATGTCTTCAGAGGGCGCCTGCAGTCACCGGTAGATAGATTGTGAAGAGATTCAGTGTGGTATGTGTACGTGTAGTCTATTCCTCTAGTAGCACACAGTGTCAAGTCAAGTCAAATATACTTTTATTTGATTCATTAAAGATCATAAAAGGACGGACAACCATCATTAAATACAATACTTTAAGTGTACATTTAAAAAATGTAAAAAGGCCTTAAGATCGTAACCACGAAAAGGGGGCAGCTAATTAAATTAAAATAATGACAAGTATAACAGTACATTTAAAGAATGTGTGCCAACATGTTATTAGTTGGCTACTGGGCAAGAGTCACTTTTTTCCAGTTCTTTTGCCGTGATTTTTCAGAGTTTTAGGGCTCTACAGGACAGGGGAATCGAGGACCCTCGAAGACACCCAATGACTGCTGCTCTACATGTTCTTCTTTGTTCCTTCCTTAGAGCCTCCCGAAGGACGGTTTTTAGAGTTTCCAATAAAAAAGGGCAAGTACAAAGAAGATGTAATAGTGACTTCTCTCCTTGACCACAGAGGCGGAATTCCTTGGATGTCCATGTTTATTTCCATCTTGGGGTCAGATCCTTTGAGGGGAAAGATCCCATTCGTAGCAAAGTCAGATAATACTTTTTGGGGTGGGAGAAATGTTCCATCAGATACTGTTGTGGCTTCAGCCTCTGGTATGCCTGTATCACAGCCCAGGCATGATGTTTTTTTGGCAAAGGTCGTTTTGTCTGCTAATAAAGAGATCCACTTGATAGCATTATTCACCACGCTTTTGAATCCGGAGTAGTACACAGTGGAGGTATGAATATTTTACATTCATGCAGAGTTTCTACCACATCAACGATGGGAACCCGGGAAACATCTGAAGTATTTGGAAAAACTGACACCTTGTGCATCTACCCTCCTTTGATCCTGTTTGTGACATATAACCAGCCACGGCCCGTGGAGGGAGTTTCCGTGGGGCGGAAAGGGGGGGCGGGGGAGGGGCAGGATGGGGGGTGCTAAAAACCGGTGTATGGATAATTGAAGGTAAGTAAACAATTTAACTAATAAAACGAATTTCGTAGCGCGCCCTGCATTGCAAAATGTGATGCAGGGTGCGCTACGAAATTCGTTTTATTAATTAAATTGTTTACTTACCTTCAATTATCCATACTCTGGTTTTCAGCACCCTTCCCCTGCCCCGCCTCTCTGCCCCACCGAAACACCCTCCACAGCCGCGGCTGCATATAACCACTACAGACAGACATACATACGGCAGGAAAGGCATACTCTAGAAGTGATTCAAACACTGGCACCTGGTCGCAGCTCACATACCGCAACGGGGTACCGACAGAGAGAGCGGGCCCTCTTCCCTGAGCTGTTGCCAGGTTGAGGTGAGGCTGCTTATCCCTAATTTTGGGTATATGCAGTATAATTCGACAAGACCACATAGGATTACTGGTTTTGTATCAGTATATTTTTTCTTTTTTCTTTATTTTCCACTCTTACGACAGCAGCAGCATTTCAAACTATTGGTCCTGATGAAAGCCTAGATACTAAATTGAGATTGCTTAGGCTGAAACATGATGATCTCATTATGATACCGAGCAGTTTAAATCTATACTGCTTGCTGCATTGTTTTTAACTCTACCAGTGTGAGAAAGCGAATAAAGAATCTTCTTGCCCCCACTAGGTAGTTTTAATCTCACCACTATTTTTAGCACCTTCCACTTGCGCTGCATCCTCACTACACTATCGTCTGTCTATGGGGTTTTAGCATCCTCGCGTAATATCTTAAAAACTTCCCTGAGCTCCTTCCTCATATTGAGGAGGTTGTAGCCCTCAATGGGACTAGGTTTTCCCATTGGGAGGAGAAACCCTTATGATGAAGCATGATACCTATGGTGTGTAAGGATATTCGTCCTTTAAAGGATCTCTCCCTAGAGGAGATTTTGTGAGACTCATATCCGTTATCTGTTTATTTCTTGCGTACTTACACAGACCCGAGGATTTTTGCGTGTTACTATTGTATTTAAATAGGGGATTTTTTTCCTTGCAGGTATATAAACTTTTACCTTGGACCCTCTTCTCCCTTCTTTGTGTTTTTGCCATTTTATCTGTACCATATCCACGAGCAGGTCTGTCAAAATTATGAATCTTCTCCTTGTTGTTGTTCTCTTGCTGTACAGAAAGCTGTGCGGAAACAAAGAAAACAAGGCACGTTATTCTGTAAGCAATTACATAAATGTTAAGGGGCATATTTACGTTGCCTGGCGCATCTCTGCAAATCAGCAGAGATGCGCCAGGAAAGATACGACACGCAAGTTTATCCTTGCGAAACCCATGATGCGCCGCATTTACAATGCGGCGCACCATGATGCAGGAATAAACAGATGCGTGTCGCATCTTAGGCGTAAAGTTGGTGCAGTGCTGAAGTTGTGTTGCGAGCGGCACGCAACTCCAGCACTGTTCCAACTTGCCCTATTTCTAACGTGGTGCGTCAAGCCTTACACCTGCTTCAAGAAGGCGCAGGGTTTTGACGCATCAGCGTTGGGAAAGTAACTCAGTGAAATCTTGTAGATTTCACTGAGTCACTTTTCATAGGCGTTCCTGCGACGGAACGCCCCCCCCCTGTGTGGACACGCCCACATGAAACCTGACGCAGGTTTCATGTGGCGCAGGGCCTTACACCGTGACGCATCTCCATAGATGCGTCACGTTGTAAATGCCTCGCAGGGATGCGCCACGTTTACGCCGCCTTGCGTGATGCAACAGCGGCGTAAACGTGGCGCAAGGGGCTTGTAAATATGCCCCAAAGTGCTTAATAAAATATCAATGGCATGCAAAATATTCATTAATTTCTTGCAGGATAATCACACTATCATTAACAGACTCCAGGTTCCTAACATGCTCTTGCTCCTGAAGTAATATGTGATGCACATGTTTAATTCACTCCAGCATGAATGAACATATTATTTTTCATATGCCTTAAAGACTTGCAGAAAGAAGCCCCAGTTGCTTACAGAAAACCCTTGGAAATGCTTCCAAATGGTGGATTTTCACTTAGAAACAATCATTATTTATTCCCTTATATCCTCACAGTTAGCCTTTTTGCTCTAAAAGCTTTCTCAAAGTGCGTTCTGTCGTCTTTCAGAAAAAAGGGAAACAAACACGCTCAGGGGAGAAGCGTAAAGTTCACGTTTAAAAATAGAAATCGCATTGAAAAACAAAAGTGCCACCTCTCTTGTGTTTAGCTGAAGGCAGTAATTTCAAGAGGTCCTCTGTATGATTTCAGACATTTCTTTAATCTGGGGCAGAGCTGTAGATGACAGACTTGCTTCGCTTTATTCTGTAAAGTGTACTAAATGTGCCGAGGACACTTGACACTGCAAAGTTGCAAATGTAGACATCTTTTGCCAGAACTTTTCAAAATCTTTTATCTTGCAGTAGAAAATACAAAACATGGTGCTCAGGAGGTTTTCTCAAATAGATGCTGATGAATTACCTGTCAGATAAAGTGGTCGAGATAACGTTTTGGTAAGTACAGACTAAACGCCGAGGTCAAATCTTTGCTAAGTCAATGGGCATATTCGAAATGAATAACTCAAAAACATTTGACTGGTGTTTTTTAAACAGCTAATGCGTGACAGAAGTTTGAGTTTTAAAAGTTCGCAGTTGGCAGAAATGTCGAACTAATGTATTGGCTTTAACACAATAATAGATCGTTTTAGGCGCTCATGCCCTCCCAGTTTTACTGTAGAAACAAGAATGCATTAAATAAAACCATTCAATGCAAAAAAGCTTCAATACTGCTTCAAACATTGGGGCATATTACCAAGGAAGTGGCGGAGAGAGGCGTTAGCCGTCTTGGCTTAACGCCAGGGCCGGACTGGGAACTAAAACAACCCCTGGCATAGTGCTCGGCTGGCCGCCCGGGGTTTTGGGGGTGCTGCCGAGCTGTTTGCCAAGACTGGTTTCTTCTCAAGGCAGCACACATGGAAAAAGCAAAAACGGGGAGAAATAAAGCATTTTTCTTCGTTTCACCACCTTAAGACCAGGATTTTTCTGGTCTTAAGTTCAGCACTGCCACCTATTATCTCCAAACTTGATAACAGCTGGCAGCGTCAACTTCAATGGGTGTTGCAATGAAACGCCCACCGCAACACCCACTGCACACCCCCTTTCACGCTAAGTTTAGCGTGAAAGGGGCCCTATTATCAAGGCAGCATTAAGCCACTTAGCAGTGCAACCGAGCTGGTTGATCCAGTGGCTTGCATCTGAGAGGAACCCAGACAGAGCACAATACCCGCTGGTACCATCGTCTCAGACACTAGCAAAAATACTGTTAAAGATACAAAGGACACAGGAGGGGAAGCAACCGAAGTTGAGGTGATGACAAGGTGCTGGGCAAGATACCTGAGGTGAGTGGGAAGCAGAGTGCCCTATTCTCCTGGCTTGCCATTGGACCTGCTTGGACACCTTCCAGAGTGGAGACGATGGGCGGGACTAGACGCCTGGGAGGATGCAGGACTGAGAGTAGTGGGAGAGCTCTACCAGGTCTGCGAGTAGCTCCCTTTTGAAGAGTTAGAGGCTGAATATGACCTACCGGGAGGCCACTTCCTTGTGCACAGAGCGATCACATTGAGCATACAGAAGCACTGGGGCACAGGCACTACAGAGCCCAGAGCGTTGGATGGCTGTAGGTATGAAGCACTTTCGGCAGGGGCTGCTGTCCAAGATGGCGGAGTGAGGACGCAACCGCTCGGTAGCTCACCTGGCGGCTCCCTACCCCCTCTGATACGAGCTTCTACAGGCTGCAGAATCAAAAGATGGAACAAGAATAAGAACGGCTAAATAATTTTCACTTACGGAGCACTCGCTTATTGATAATTACTGCAACACTGTAACATTGTAACTGAAAGAAACCCGAGCGCGGAGAAAGAAGCTACTCGGCGTGATCACTAATGTTGTGGCTATCGGGCTTCCCACCGATTATTCGGCGCGTGATCCGCCATTTGATCGTTGGCTCTGGGCTTGGCTGGTCTGGACTTACCCCTGCTACACGTTTCTGGGGAATGTCACCAAAAAATCCACCCCGTGTTACACGCAACACAAAGAATAACGCGGCTGCCCCCCTCCCTCTTCCTCCTTCTACCTCGGCTGCAGTGCAAACTACTCCGGTACTCGCCACAGCAACCTCTTCGGACCATATGGTCCCCCCGGATTCAGCGGGAGAGACGTCCACTTCGTGCAGCCCCGGAGTCAAGCCTTCGGTAGCCACTGGAGTGAAGGGCTCTGATCGTGCAAACACTGGTAAGCCAATTTTGCGCCCCCCCCACTTTGACAGCTCAAAGTTCTACCAAACATGCAATAAAAGCTACTCTAAAATCGGGGGCAAAGACCAGGGGGGCAGCTTGCAACGCGACTCCTTTGACTAACGAAGAAACTGTCCGTGTAGCAGTAATTCCGGGAAGTGCTAAGGGGTTACCGCCCGGCAACAATGTTTCTGCCATGAATCAACTATTTGTAAACTTAAATTTGAATACCAACACCACCTCTATCTCTGGGTGCCCGACGAATGGCTCAGGTAAAGAAGCAACCACAAGCATAAACTTAGATACTTACCCGGTGGTCTCTAACGTTGATTGGACAGAAGCTGAGAACATAGGCTCACCTGAATCAGTAACAGATTTTGACTTGGGTGCTGACTATACCAGTGCAGGCAACAATCTTGCTGACTCTGTCACTCCAAAGGTGATTGAAGGGAATGCTACTGGTAATACTATGCTCCCTGAACTATTATTGGATTCGGATCCTGATGTGGTTTTTACTGACGCAGCTACCTGCATTGGTGGACTTTCAAGTATAGATTTGAATGGAAAATTTGCTATTAACGAAGGGATGCCTATCGACTATGGCTCTATCGAAGTGACAGAGGACAACACAGATCTAGGCTCCTATGAGGATTGTGAAGAGACGGAGGAAGAGGCAGACAATCTAACTGATCACTCTACTAAATCCCTGGTAAACAGAAGACGAAAAATTCAAACCAAACCCAAGTTTAAAAGAGGAGGGAAAACTGGATCTATTCTAAACCGATCTTCTGTAGGCAATATGGCGACCGCTAAGAAGACTCTCACTGATAAAAGCTCTCTCAGAAAATGGATGGAGGCTATAGGGCTCGTCAAAAATATGACTTTAAGACTATCAGGGACAAGCCCTACAGACTCAGAGCCATCTTCTGGTACTCCAAGCCATCCTGCCTCCGAGATCAACTTAGTAAGCGCCTCACCAAATTTAGTTTCAGACCAATTAGATAAATCCGAGTCTTCACTGCATGAATTAAATGAACAAGTAGCTGAGTCTAGGCCTGGATTGGAGGGTGGTATCTCTCCATCTAATGTACTAACAACAAATACCAACACGAAAATGCCTACAACCAGTTTAGATGAACCAACATTAGAGGGAGGGGACAAATCGGGGCCGGATCCCTCTCAACTGGATATTATTCTACAACTGCTAACTAGACAATGTGCAGAAGCGCAGGAACACTATTTACAACTTCGGGGAGATAATATCAAACTCCAGACCTCTCTTTCCGAACTAACCTCCAACCTTAGGGGGGTCACGCAGGACATTGAGGAGCTGCAGCATCGGGTTGTGGGCGTAGAGGAGGTGGCTACACGTATGGATTCGGTAGTGAGTCAACACGATGCTCAGCTGACACTTCTACAGCTAAAAGTCGAGGATTTGGAAAATCGGCAGCGCCGATCCAACCTAAAATTTTTGGGGATACCGGAGGGATCCGAAGGTTCTGACCCAAGGGCCTTTCTGGTCAATCTATTATCCAATGCTTTCCCAGACCTATCAGAATGGGACTGGGATTCCCAAATCCAGCGGGCACACCGCTTACCTCTCGTTCAAAAGAACAAAGAGGGCAAATTCCCCCGACCCTTTCTTATCTATTTTGGCAATTTTTTACTTCGACAAGCTATCTGGCAGAAAGCACGACCCAATACTCCTGTAACTATAGGGAACCTCTCTTTGTTTGCACGCTCTGACCTTAGCAAATCTACTAAGGATAGAAGGTGGGAAATGCGTAAATTGATGGACCCTATCAAATCCGTTGGGGGTCAAGTTTTACTCCAGGAACCTGCTCGTCTTAAGGTCATCAAAAATGGTCGCACACACTTTTTTAATGATATCCGAGAGGCCGAGTTGTTTGTATCCAGCTTAAGCAAGAGCTACTCTTTAACAATGATAGTACTATAAATTGAAACTTCATTTGGCTTATACAGTTACATGAAATGCTAGTAGAGCTTTTCTTTTTTTCTTTTTTTCTTTCTTTTCTTTCAGAGGGGGTGGGGGGCCAAACCAGGCACTCTACCGCAGGTGCTGCCACCACAGCGGCAGCAGAAACTCAAGGGGGGTCTCCTCCTGGGGGGGGGTGGGAGATTGGGGGGTGGATGGTGGGGTTTCTTCGTTCTCCACAGGGTGGGGATGCTGGGGGGTAAAAAAATTAAAAATGGTTTTGACAACCCGATGGAGGAGCATGCTACTAAAGTTAAAACACTGAGCAAACGCACATTCTTTTGTGGTTTTTGGATATCTGCTTTCCACTTGTTGTATTTTCTTTTCTTTTTTGAATGTATAAATTAAAGTGCTTGGCATGGAATGTTTCGGGACTAAATAGCAAAAACAAAAGATGTCTTATTTCGGAGGAACTGAGACTATATAACCCTCATTTAGTGCTACTTTCAGAAACGCATATTGCTGGCAAGGATAAAAAATTGCTGAAACAGCTTGGCTATGATATCGTAACTTGCACCACTATCGGGGTCTCTATTAGAGGGGTAGCTATTCTTAAGGACAAAAGACTAAGGGCCGAAACTCTCCAAACTGCTCACGACAAGGACGGCAGATGGGCTGTCGCTCAAATGCTTATTGACAACAAAAAATATGTCATATGTGCGGTGTATGGTTCCAACCAAGATGAGGCGAATATTTTTGACTACTTAAATATAAAACTTTTAGATTGGGAGGGGGAACTAATCATAATGGGAGACTTCAATTGTATCTTAGATTATCAACAAGACTCTACTAGGCCTAGAAGCTTTCAAAGAATGCGTAAAACTAGAGCTTCTATCTTAGATCTTTGTCGTACTCACAATATCGAAGATATATGGCGGAGTTTATATCCAAACATTCCCGGGTATACATATTACTCTGCACCTCATAAATCATGCTCTCGGTTGGATCTGGCTTTAGCTAATGATAATCTATTGAACTCCTGTTCGATGACGGTATGGCCCCGAATCGCCCCGGATCATAACCCCATAATGATGATATTCCCTTCCTCACATATTCGTATCGGACCTAGACCTTTTTCTTTTCCCAGACCTTTGGTAGCAGACTCTATTTATATCACACAATTAAAAACCCATCTCATTGACTTTATAAATCAAAACCAAAATTCTACAACCTGCAATATGGTTTGGGATGCTTGTAAAGCTAGTATACGGGGCTTTACTCAGGCTTATGTGCTCAGACTAAACGCTGAGCGTCGTAAATACGATGAAACCTTGATATCTAATATTGCTGCTCAGGAAGTACTATTAGCTGACGTACTCCGAGCAGACACGCCAGTGGTAACTGAAATATGTATTAAGCTCTGCCAATTAAAGTTTGAAACCAAGGCTAAACTACTTTAAAAAAACAGTATTAAAATACATAAATTTAAGATTGCGCAAAATGAGGGAGGAGACAAAATAGGGAAAGTTTTGGCATATAAGGTCGCTGAGGATAGAGTCAATACTATGATTATGAATATCCGAGGCTCTGATAACAAACTCTATAACCAGCCACGTGACATCTTAGAACAATTCGCTGACTTCTATAGGTCCTTATATACTCCGGAATCGACTCCTAATACTGCTTCAATTCAAAATTACTTAGAAGAGAATCTAACCAACCTTAGTAACTTCACAGAAATAGACATGTTATCTGACGATATAACCAAACTCGAACTTAGTCAAGCTATCACATCTTTGCCTACAGGGAAGGCTGCCGGGGAGGATACCATCCCTATCGAGATTTATAAAATTTGTCTAGAGGAACTCTCACCTCTCTTATTACAAGTTATACAAACTGTAGGGTTAACAGGAATAGCTCCCCGCTTATGGATCAAGGCTAAAATAATATTCTTTCTCAAAAAAGGAAAACCGAAGGAGGAGAGGGGGTCTTACAGACCTATGTCACTAATTAACTCTGATACCAAAATATTCACGAAAATCTTGGCAACAAGGCTGGCCCCTCTTATGCCTAAAATCGTGAACCCGCAACAACACGGGTTCGTGACTGGGAGAGATACAACTACCCATGTCAATATGGCCATAACCGCTTTTGACGTGGCTGAGATAGAGGCCACCCCACTCGCTATGATTTTGCTGGATGCCGAAAAGGCTTTTGACCGAGTGGGGTGGGATTATCTCTGGTTGGCTATGTCAAAAATGGGGTTTGGTGGGCATTTTTTAAAGGGGATACAGGCACTGTATGACAACCCTTGTGCCTGTATCAGTTATGGTGGGCTGACATCTTCAGACTTTTTGATTTTCCGGGGCACCCGTCAAGGTTGCCCCCTTTCACCTTTATTATTTGCCCTATCACTCGAGCCTTTCCTTCATGCACTTCAGGTACAGACACGAATTATACCTTTTAAGTCTGATACACAGATACTGAAAATTACAGCTTATGCCGACGATATCGCCATTTACTCATCTGATGTTACAGAGGCACTGAAAGGAATTTTTCTTGAGGCTTGCAAATTTGGGATAGTATCCGGCTATAGGTTAAACATAAATAAGACGCAAATCATAGCTAATTACACTCCGGCAGTAGCGACCCCTGAGATCTGTAAAGTCGCTACTTATCTAGGCGTAAAAATAACTTCTAAAATACGGGAAATTAACAACATCAATTATAATGAACTGATCAAATCTACCACTGTAATTTTGAAGAAATGGCATAGACTCCCCTTGAACTTAATTGGCAGAATTAATTTAATCAAAATGAAGGTACTTCCCAAATTTTTGTATTTATTTCGTACTATTCCTTTGGCACTAAATAACCTTTTTTTTCAAACAACTGGATGGAATATTCAGTAGTTTTATTTGGGGCTATAACAAATCTAGAAGATCGCTGAAACTTCTCAAGAACGGAACTGACAAGTGCAGGCTCAGTTTTCCTGATGTTAAGTTATATTTTTGGTCTTCGTTTATTAGGCGTATCCGCTCCCTGCTCAACAGAGAAGACACTTTCTTTTTTCACTCATTTATGCTAAAAGCTGACTCAAATTTGTTTTTACTTCGAGTAAACGATCCTAACTACTATAAAAGGGTTAAATTTAGGACTGCAAGGGACATAGTGAGAATTTGGACAAATATATTAGGATTTTGTAAGACTACAGTATTTCATCCGAAATTACAACTATGGGGTAATCCGGGTCTCCCTGGAATCTTTAATGATGGAGCAGCTCTAAGATGGGCTACGCAGGGAGTTAAAGTTCTGGGGGACTTATACGGCGCACAAGGGTTCCTAGACTTCTACACACTTAAAATTATGTATGGTCTCCCGGAAACGTATAGGTTTAAATATCTTCAAATTCACGACTTTCTGGTACGAAAAAAACAAATGTACAACATTTTAGACTGTGATATCTGGAATTGCCTTTATACAACTAAAAACAAATCCATAACAAGTGATGCGTATAGAACTCTCTGTGCCTTTACATCTGATGACTGTCCAAAATTGGCAAGGAATTGGAGCACAAAAATCAGCTTAACATTACTCCTAAACAGATAACTCAATCTTTATCTAATATCAACAACTCGGTCAGATCATCTAGCTTAAGGTTGCAACAGTTTGGAACAACATGTATGTTATATTACACACCAGAGAAGATTTCGAAATGGTCTCCCAACAGCAGTTATGGCGACCGAACTAAATGCCCTAAATGCTCAGAATACGCAGCCGATTTGGAACACATGCTGTTTTCTTGTCCCACTCTGAGGGATTTTTGGGGGGAAGTACATAAAGTTTTGGAAACCAAGAAGATCTATTTACCCCACATCACAGCGGTTACAGTTCTACTTGATGTACATTCTTCCCCTACACTTTACCCAGCTCTGGTTACGATTCTCTTATCCTGTGCTAAACTGATATTGGCCAGAGCCTGGACTTGCCCCAACCCTCCTAACATCTCGGAATGGTGGTCTTTAGTATTAGAAATACACTCTATGGAGTCAGCTCTGGCAAAACTAAGAGGAGCACGCTTGCAAAAAAAATTTGAGAAAATATGGAGAAACTTTATATGATGTATGTATAATTATTGCAATGCTGCTTATTCGGTTAAACTCTGATTGTTTCATTTACTAATTTTTATGTTTAATATGAACTACTATTTATTTAATCTACTTTACGTGGAAGCTAGAGACTGAATATGAAAATGTAACAAATTGTGTATGGATAATATAATTTGGCATGTTTCTTCTCATCGGTTTGTCAATAAAAATTTTTTTTTTAAAATGCACTTTCGGCAGGAAGGATAAAAACGGTTTCTTGCCTCTATAAGATGATTCGCCGGGATGGGAGAAACTCCTGGAGCAATTAAGATTGCACTGGAAGGAGGACTTGAGAAGATGTATCCCTGAGACGGAGTGGGAGACCATAGTGAACAGGATCTAAAAAGTATCCAGAAACTTGAGGTTCAAACTGATAAACTAATATGTCCTCCACAGAGCGTACCTCACACCGACGTGAATTAGAAGATATTTAGGGGTGGACACAGCAGCCTGCCCTAAACGGAGAGAACAAGAAGTACATATAATGCACATGATCTGGGATTGCCCAACCTTAAACACATTTTGGGAAGAGGTACGGCTGATAAAAAGAGACGTCATTGATAAAGAGATACCCCAAACACCATAACATTACATAATGGGGTGGTTTCCACATGCAACTAAGACAAAAATGAAGGGGAAATTTTAGGATCTGGCATACATCTTGGCCAAAAGGGTAATTACTAGTAATTGGAAGGTGCCAGGGGGACCAAAGAAAGGGATATGGAAAAAGGAGTTGGAGAAGAGGGCAGAAGCGAAAGGAAGATTACTGCTCAGAGAGGCGAGACAAGGCATAGGCAATGTGGACAGGGCAAGAGCATGGGAAAGGCTAGCAGGGGACCTAACACATAATGGACATGAAGAGGAGAGGGAAGAAGCATCAATAACCCCTAAGCCTGCAGGCGAGGGGAAGAACAAGGCCAGACAGCATAGAGAGTAAGACAGCTGAGAGCATCCACTTTGATATGTGAGGAGTTGTGATAGCAAGGGACATGACGAAGCTCAGGGTGTACGGACATTACTTGAATTGAGGACCAGCAAAAGCAAGTGCAACTCAAGGGGGGAAGAGGGGATGCAAGGAATAGTTCTAAGTTCCTGTTAAAAGAGCCAATTTACATGAATATAAGAATACATAGCTGACACCAATGTGTGAAGATGTGTGAAGCGAATACCTTGAAATTTAATAAAATCTGGGGGAAAAAACAAATGATCATATGCATTGCAACGCAGTCCCTATATATAATGTGCAGTGTGATTTCCCAAGTGTATGTATCGTTTGTTTTTGGATTCTGGAGGTGTAGGATCAGACGAGTGTGAATGTCAGTTTTAATAAGATGTAGTTTTTTTGGTGGGCTATACCTTGAAGACTGAACTGAATTATTTAAATAGCAAGTGTATCAATCACCCAGCAAAGCAAATGTGCATGAGTTGTAGGTAGCTAAGAATAGTAAGCAGGGGGCTGGTGTCTTAAAAGCAAGATGAATGCATACTCAAACTGTGATGGATGTTTTTATCAGAGTTCTGTCTAAATAGTTGCTCTTGTAATGAGGTTTGTGGTATATGCTGGATTAGTAGGGTAAATTAACATTATCATTTGCCAAAGTCAAAAAAATGTAAATTAAAAAATCAATTGCCCAAGTCAGTTCTATTCCTACGCGTTAATGCACTGTCTGCACTGCATTTTCTACTAACCAGCTCTGAGAAACAGTAGCATAAAAACAGTGACCGATCCAGGATATCTGCACCAAGTGCTGCATTATGTCAACAGTTGCATGTATCAACATGTCTCCATGCCTCAGACGAACTGCTGGAATGGTGTTCACTGATGTATTCAGTTTGTAACATGTGCTTATTTTACAGGATTACACAAGTCAAACCCCTCTTCACTATAAAAAACAAAGCTTACAGGGATGGTATAGTTAGGCTCAGATTTCACTCAGATGTTATAGTTAGGCTCAGATTTCACTTGCACACAACCCGTAAAATTCAGCAGCGATATTTAAATGAGCTAACTATAACTCGCGTCCACGCAATGCACTGCTTATGACCTCACATATTAAATCACTCATGACATGGTCAGTGACATCACTGATGACATCTCACTAGACATCACCAATGATATCACTGATGACATCTTTAATGTTTATCAGTGTTAAATATATATACCAAAGTGTATTGGTGAACCAGTGGGTGTAAGAGTGCCTGAACGGATAATTCAATAGCTGCGTGACAGCCTGAATATGTATGTGACTGGATGTCTCAGTGAATGTATGGGTAAGTGACTGGTTGTGTGAATATCTGTATCAGTCAGTCAGTTGGTATCAAAGTCTCTGTATGGATGTGTGAGTCCGTATGTGAGTGACTATATGGGAGAGTGATTGGTTGTCTGAGGACCTGTATGGGTGTCTGTATGTCTGTGTGGGTGAGTGAGTGGGTGAGTCAGTGGCAGTATGGGTTAGTGAGTGTGTATGTGAGTGGTTTTGTGGGTGAATGAGTGTGTGTGTATGGCTAAATTGAGGAGTGAGTGCATGTGTCAGTGGTGTATGGGTGAGTAACTGGGTATGTGAAAGGCAGCATAGGGAGTGAAGAGGTATGTGATTGTATGGGCGAGTAAGTGAATGTGAGGGTGGTTGTATGGGTGAGTTTGTGCTTGTGTCAGTGACTGTATAGATGAGTGAGTACATGTTTGTATCTGATTGAGTAAATGAGTGAGTTTGTTAGTAAATGTATGGGTGAGTAAGTGACTGTGTGACTGACTGTATGGGTGAGTGAGCAGGTGTGTGAGTAGCTCTATGGGTGACTGACTCAGTGTGTGAGGTTTTTTAAGTCATGTTTGTAGAGTATTGGAGAAAGGGGACGGGACCTCTGACCAGCTCTCAGGAATCCCGCTGTGTAGGACTTACAGGAGATGCCAGGATGGCTTCTTGGCCTTCAAAGTCCCATAGGAGTAAGGTGGACTTCATCCCCCAACTAGTAGTGCACCAGAAGGCGCGTTTGCAGAGTGGTGGAGAAAGGGGGCGTGGCCTCCAAAGACCATTTAGTAATCCCACTGTATGGGACTTACTGGAGGTAACAGGAGGGGAGTTGGCCCACAAGGTTGTACTTGGTGGCTAACTAACCCTCCTGTTACCTCCAGTAAGTCCCACATAGCAGGATTGTTGACAGGCTGTCGGCCGGCATGCCCCCTTTCTCCACTACTCTGCAATCGCACCTCCTGGTGCACTACTAGTAGGGGGATGAAGTATTGTTGGCTATTGAGAGTCCTTGGGGGCCAACTACCCCTCGTGTTACCTCCAGTAAGTCCCACACAGTGGGGTTGTTGAGAGTATTTTGGTGGCCACGCCCCCTTTCTCCACCACTCTGCAAACCTGCCTTCTTTGGCAATACAAGTTGACAGACAATGTCCCCTTGGATCTGGAGGGTCCGTGAAGGCCAACTACCCCTCCTGTTTACCTCCAGTAAGGCTCACACAACTGCCCTTCCCCAACCTTGTAAAGACCCTCCCTCACCCCCTCCCCCACCCTCTCCCCCAACCTACTAAAGAACCTTGCTTGTTCCCCACACACACCAGGAACCTTTCCACGCTCATTAGCACCATAGTAGCCAGTACATAACCCCCATGCCAACCGGGGTCATTGGGGTACATATGGCACAGCATAGTATTGGTGCTCCCCATCCTCTTTTCCCTTCCCCAGTACCTCAGGAACGCTTGCAAGCTACCCTAACCCATGGCACTTAATCCCAGGACCATGACTACCCTCTGAACACCCAGAGGCGGATCTCCTTAGGGGCGCACGCCCTGACTCTCCCTCCCCTGAATCGCATCTCTTCCTCAGATCCGCAGCTTCCCTTAGGGCTACTCCTAGCAGTCAAAGGGCACATCAATGACATTGCATGGATCAACATACTCGAGGTTCACCCCTTCCCCCTTCCTGCTCCTACCATCC
Source organism: Lissotriton helveticus (assembly GCF_964261635.1). Lineage (NCBI taxonomy): Eukaryota > Metazoa > Chordata > Amphibia > Caudata > Salamandridae > Lissotriton > Lissotriton helveticus. The sequence continues at coordinate 734,347,433 of NC_136063.1, read as the reverse complement.
TGGACCCTCCCCAGGAAAACAGGAAAACACTTTGCACCTCGTCAATCTCCAGACCAACACTGCATGTGGTTGATCCACCTTTAATGACTGTTGATTACTATGGATGCTGTTGTATAGATTTTCTACGTTTTACAATAAATAATTAAAACACAAAAAAGAAAAGACCCACACAACTTGATTGCTGAGAGGTCGTCACAAGCCACGCCCCCTTTCTCCACTACTCTGCAAACGGTTGGGGGAAGACATCCACTTTAGTCTTGAGACCCTCAGGATTTAAGTGGAATTAATTCCCCAACCAATAGTATGCCAGATGATGCGTTTGCAGGGGTATGGCCTCCAAAGACCTCTGATCACTCCACCTGTGTGGGATCTCATGGAGGTAATAGAAGGTATTGTTGGCCCCCAAGGACCTCTGCAGCCCTGGGGATTTCCTCCGCCCTTTCTAGCAGCACACCAGGAGGTGCGTTTGCAGAGTGGTAGAGAAAGGGGCGAGGTCTCTGGCAACTTGCTGTAGTGTTTTATTTGAAAATGTATTTATTTATCTTTTAGGCCGGGGTGCTGAATGGCCCCCATTCCCTACGCCAATTCGGGCACAAGGGACCTCATCCCCGTGGCCAGCCATTTTTTCATCTTTTTAATTAATCATTGGAGGGGGGCAGAGGGGCACCCCTACTGGGCTGATAGAGGTCCGGAGACGCCATCCATCGCCTCCTTTAAAAAACATTTTTCATTAATTAATAACAGGGTGGTTGAGCTCCCCCCTCCGAGGCTGATTTCAGCCCCATCGATTCCATCCTCCAGGGCCCGGCCTCCACTTTTCAATTAATTATTGGGAGGGGGGCTGAGCGGACCCATCCCTTGGACTCTAGTCTGGGTGCCTCTGGTCCCCCCCACGGCACCCAGACACTTTGATGGGTACCGCAAGTGTAGCTTGAAGGCCCCCATGGTCCCTGCCAGCTCCCCGCATCCTGTGGGATCAGGCATTGCTTTTGGACAGAGGAAGCTGCTAACATGCAGCTCCCTCTGTCCAAAAGCAATTCTGCTCCACTTTGTGCAAGCCCCCGCTAAGCCATAGCAAACTGCAATGTCCCGGGGGGGTACCCCAGGACATTGCTGTAGATGGCCCTGGGGTGTGGCGGTCCCCAGGGCTATCTTGAGCTCCAGGAGGGGGCATTGAGGCTCCTCCTTTGTTTACACTTGCCCTGGGCAGGTGGTGGTCAAAAGGTGCTGCATCAGAGCCCTGCATCTCAACACTAAATGTAAAAAAGCCCCGGGGAGGTGGATGACCTCAGGGCTGCATTGGGGTCTGTGCGGCCCCATTCCTTTGTTTATTGACGAAGCCCGTGGGTGGTGGCTGTCCCCGGGGCTTAGGGAGGTTCAAGAGGCCCCCCATTTATAAAACAATAAGCTTCGGGAGGTGGTGGTCCCGGGGCTGTACAGGGCCCCCACTTATATTTTAAAAAAAGAAGTATTGGGAAGGTGGTGGTCTCCTATGGCATCAATATTGAGGCCCAGGGGAGGGGGACCTGGCCCACCTGAAGGCCGATAATAAACGAAGCATGGGAGCCTGGGCTTTGTTATTGTTTTACATTTTCATCCGGATCCCTCCAAAATGTTTTAAAAAAATGTTTTTTGGGGCCCTGGGAGTTCCAGTGGGACCCTCCAAGAATCCTAGGAGGCGAGGGTATGTCTACCCTGTCCCCTAATATATTTATTTTAACTTTCTTTGCTGGACTCCATTCAACAGGATCCCAAGATGACTGCCAACACAACAACTATACCTTCCTACTGGCAGTCACCAGAAGGTATTTATAGTTAGGACCAAAGTGTCCATAGAAAAAGTGTATTTTGTTTTGCCAAGAACTTTGGTGCCGATTGAAGAATGTTCACAAAATGTTCACAAATATTGCCCTTTTTAATTCAGCTGCTGTGCTAAATATTTTGGGTCATTTGTCAAGCGGGGGCCGGAAAAAAACGCGGAAGTCCCAAAACGCGTTTTCCCCATGTTATCTCTATTGGAATTTTTCATTTTTTGAATACGAGTACAGCCCAGTTGCAGGATTCTGCACATACACAGAACTATGCGCTGAAAAAAAGGACCTTTGTGTATAGGGGTTGTACCTTCCTACCACCTTAGTACCCAAAATCCCAAAACCGACTCGCTATAGTATCTCATTTGTTCTCCTACATAATCACCAAGCTCCAAATGATTAGACAACCCAGAACACAATGCTCCTGACTCCCCAAAATGTTTTTAAAAAATGTTTTTTTTTGCCATGGGAGTCTCATTTTATTTATTTATTTGAGGTTTTATATAGCGCAAACATTACCCGTTAGGGTATCCGAGCGCTTTACAGGGATAAACATGTTGCGTACAGTGTATGCATAGGCAGAATACAAGGATGGGGTTAGGGAATTGACTACAGTAGTGCAATAGTCAGAGCTATATCCCATAAACAGTACAGTACCAAAATAAGCAAGTGACATGTCAGCAATAAAACAAGGGGAACAATTGATACCTGGAGAGGGCCAAGCAATACAGGATATGATGCACAGAAACATAGGTCATGAAAAGGTGGAATGCGCAGTAAGGGGGAGTTATTGGAGGTGTTTGCTCCTTAGGAAGGTTTTTGCTTTCTTTTTGAAGCGCAACAAAGTAGGAATTCTTCTGATAAAGGGAGGTTGCGAGTTCCAGATTCTTAGTGCGGCCCCAGAGAATGCGCGGCTATATGTTTTTACATTGCGGAAGTGGGGTGGCTGGAGCAATGGTCTCTGGCAGACCGGGAGTTTCTGGTTCTCCCAGATATCACAATTTTCTGGGCGAGATACTTCAGAGTGTTCATGTACAATGCTTTGTAAGTGATGCAGTCCAGCTTGAGCTTGATTGTGCCTTCAAGAGGATGCCAGTTCAAGGCCTTCAGATGTGGTGAAATGTGTTCAATTTTTTTTGAGCCAGATGGGAGTCTAGTTGCTGCATTGAGGCAAGCTTTTAGAGGGGCCTTCAAAGTCTTCGGTAGACCAGACAGGGTGGAGCAGCCGTATTCAATTCTGGAGATAACTAATGCCTGAACTGCGGTTTTTAGGTTGGCAGTATCAAGGAAGGGTTTAGTTTTCTCAAGTAGCTCAGATGGAACCTGGCAATTTTGGCAATCGAATTGATGTGTTCATGCATATTCAGGTTGCAGTCCAAGTTTATCCGAAGCGATTTGGCGGAATCCTGTATGGTTGGCGTGCAGTTGAGTGCTGTGATAGAGTTAAAATCCATTCAGGGATGTCATTGGATTTCCTGATCTCATTGGACTTTTTTTGGGGGGATGAGAAGGATCTCAGTTGTATGGGCTTTCATTTGAATGGCCATTGAACAGTCAGATTCAGTGCATCATTCAGATAGGTAATCTCCTAAAGAGAGGAGATTTTGATGTATATCTGAGTGTCATCGGTGTACATGTAGAAGGAGATGTTAGGAGTGTGAAGAATTTCAGCTAGTGGTTCAAGGTAGAGATTAAAGAGGGTAGCGGAGAGAGTAGAGCCTTGAGGGACACCGATAGAGATCGGGGAAGGAGCAGATAGGTTGTTGTTGACTTAGAATCTCTGGGTGCGGTTCTGGAGGAAGGAACCAAACCATTTGATGAATGTACCTCCAATGCCCATCCTGTGTTCAAGGTGTTCAAGAAGTTTCCTATGGTTGATTGTGTCGAAAGCAGAGGAAAGATCCAGAAGGATCCAGAGACAGGTTTTGCCTTGGTCCAGGGCTAGGAGAGCATCGTCTACGATGTGAAGAATAGTGGTTTCAGTGCTATGCCCAGGCCTGAACCCAGATTGGAAATCGTCAAGTAAATTGAAATCAGTGGTGTTGGCTTAGTTATAGCTGCACACATTTCTCCAGCACTTTCAGGGAGTCAGGTAAGGAACCTTGAAGAAGGAAAGCATTGATAACTGTAGTCCAGATGGGAAGGTTGAGTGGGGAGGTCGCTGCCAAGCAGTTGGCGGGGAGAGGGTCATTGAAGTGGGTGTTCGGTTTTAAGGAGACAAGAATTTTAGAGAAGGAGTGGTCACCATAAAAGTCGAAGTTGGACCAGTGAGCCTTGCTTTGGGGTTTTGTTTGGAGGGGATGAGAGGGGAGAAGAGCTCCAGTAGGAGGAGAAGGGCAGTTTGAGGTGGCATTGAATTCATTACCTAGCGAGCTGATTTTGGTTGTGAAGAAGGAGGAGAACTCATCGCAGATTATTAGGGACAAGGGATTATTAGGGATTTAGTTGTTTCTTTTGATGACTTCGCTAGCTTTTTTGATTGAAGTTTGACTATTTTGAAGAGTTTGCGGGATCTGGTCTAGGCATTTTCTAGTTCTGATTTGAAGAACTCTTTTTTGGATGAGAGGATATTCTTGTTGTAAGTATTTCTGGCTTGTCGTAAACGCTTAAGATGGGAGGCTGAGGAATACTGTCTTCAGTTTCTTTTTTTTAAGTCGGGGAGCTCTCCTTTTGCTATTGAGGGGTCCGCTGAACCAGGGACCTTTTGAGCTTTAACGGGGCCAGATCATCCAAAATGTTGGTCATAGTTGCATTGTAGTGCTCTGTGAGGTTGTTGACCTTAGAAAGATTAGGGGGGAAGAAGGTCACGCTCGCCGTGAGCTATCAGCTTCTCGAGGTCAAGGCTCTTACTGTCTCTGAGCCAGCATTTTAGTTTCACTGGTTGCCCAAGACATTTCAGGCAGTCGTCAGGTATTGTGAAGGTGATTGTGTGGTGGTCTGACCAGTCACATGGCTCAATTGAATTCAGCCTGACTACTGATGCCTTAGCGAATATTCTATCCAAAGTGGCTCCTTTAGTGTGGGTAGGTAGGGTGCATGCCTGTGTGAGTGATTGGTCAGCGAGGAAGACTTTGTCAGTGTTGATTTGGGAATTATTTGGGTAGTTCAAATGCATTTTAAAGTCATCAAGGAAAATGTCATTGGAGTGGGGGGAGACCTTAGCAGGGATGATTTCCATGAGGAGATCTGTGAAAGTGTTGTTTGTGCCTGGGGGGTGGTAGAGGATGTGCAATTTGCATAACTGAGTAGTGTTGTTACTAATGGAGAGAGCAAGATATTCACAGGAGTCCGTTGGTTCTGCATGTAGTTCTGTGACAAGGAGGCCTGAGCAGTAGATGCATGTAATGCCTCCCCCTTTTTGTATTTGCCTATCAAGTCTAATGATGGGACCAATAAATCAAGGTAAGGAGATGAGGAATCATTGAGCCACAACTCGGTTAGGATAGCTACATCCATTTTATGGCTTAGGATGAGGGTGCGATGTCCGAGGCGTGTTTCGCAGCTGAGCGACAGTTAATAAGGAGGCCAGAGAGTGGAGCATCTTTACAAGTGTTGTAAGAAGTGGAGGTTAAAAGAAATTGTGTTAACTTGTTGCTGTTTACCCCTCTATTACGAATGGAAGATGATCTATTGGTGTTGATTGCGACAGTGGGAATCAGGCAATCAACTTCCTTGTTAGGAGGATGGGGGTGTTGGGGCGGTCATGTAGGATGTAAGGAGGGCTAGAGTTTCCTCCTTCGAGAGGTAGTTTGGAAGTATGTGAGGGCGAAGGAGTCTGCTGGTCAGTGGCATGGGCTGGAAGGTGGGAATGGTGAGCAGGGGAAGGTTGAGTTAAGGGAGGGTTTAAAGGTGGCAATAGAGTGTTCAGTGAGGAGAAGGATGTTCTTCAGATCAAATAGGGATTTCTGGATTTTCTGAACAATGATGGATGCTCAGGGTTTCAAAGTGCAGAGGTGTAGGTTGTGTTTGTGGGCAAGGGAACAGGGGGACAGGACAGGGTCAGGAGGCATGAGCGGTCAGCCAAGCGGGGGAGCTTGCCCCCCTATGTCTAGGTTACTGTGAGGAGGGGGGAGAGGAGGGCTGGGCAAGCTCCGAGAGGAGGCGGTTCCGGGACTGTTGCGGGGAACGTTAGGTAAGCTGGGGGTGAGGTGATTGTTAGTTGCTAGGCGAGGGGGCGAGGAGTGAGGAAAGGGGGGGGCGGCAGCAGAGACATATTGGCGGATGCTAGGGGTTGGGGGAGTGGAGGCGAGTTCTCTGAACACATTAGGGGAGATACTATCTCTGGATTTGGACTGATTGGAGAACACATTGGGAGGGTTCGTGCCAATCCAACCTGTGGGAGTGAGAGAGGGAGTGGAAGGGGGAGCAGCAGCAGCAGCATTGGTAGTTCTAGATGTGGGGCCCTTACTCGTGGCATTGGAGTTGAGTGGACGGGCGATGCAGGGGATTCAGGGGGCGATGACTAGCCCAGGGGGTGCGTGGAGGAGTCAAGTGCTTGTTTCTTATTCTAGCACTTACTTACCCAATCACTGATTCATAGGTCTACACACACATCCACTCATAGAGCCATGCAGCCACTCACACACAGTCAGTCACTCATAGAACTACTCACACACCTACTAAGTCAACTATAGAGTCAATCACACAGTCATTTACTCACCTATATATTTATATACACACACAGAATAATGTATTCATTCAGATACTAATACATACTCATTTACCTATAAAGTCACTGAAACAAGCACACACTCACCCATAGGGCCACTCTCGCAATCACTCAATCACACATACAGTCACTTATACTCTGACACTCACCTATACTGCCTTTCACATATGCAGATACTCATCCATATACCACTGACACATTCATACAGTCACTGACACAGCCATGCATACACTTACTAACCTATGTAACCCCCATACATGCACTCACTAGCCCATAAAGCCACTTGCGCACCCACTCACTCTCACCATCCACACAGACACTCAGACACCCATAGAGGTACTCAGGCAAGCAATCACTCATCCATACACAAACTCTCATACCCACTCACACAGCCATGCAGCCAATTAGACTGACAGATACAGACATTTATGCAACAAGGCACCCACCCATACATTCACTAAGACCCTTAATTATTCTCTTATACAGTTACTCACACACCTACCGAATAATCCAATCAGGCTCTCATACACCAACTGATTCAGCAATACACGTTGGTATGTATGTTTAAAACTCATACACTTTTTTAAAACACTCATAGTCAACGGATGATGTCATCAATGATGCCATCAGTGATGTCATTTGAGATGTCATCAGTAAGTCAATAGTGATGTCACTGACCATGTCATGAGCGATGTATTATGTGAGGTCATAAGCAGTGCATTGCGGGGAGCAAGGTATAGTTAACTCAGCTAACTATAACTTCTGAATTTCCCTGGTTTTGTATGAGTGAAATGCCAGCCTAACTATAACGTTCCAGAAACATTTGGTATTTTCAGTGAATATATATACACACAATACCCTTTTAAACATGGAGTGCTGCATAACATAAACATAAAGCAGGGAACTTTGGGTAGTACCCAAGTTTATGTGGAGAGCTCTTTGTTGTGGAACAATCTATGACACCACTGATACTCTGAATCTGCTCACTTCAAAAGTCTGCTTCTAAGCAGAGTTTTTAGGCATAGGATTAGCATGCTGCCACACAGGGTTGAGCTGGAAAGTGACGAAGCCTTTTGACATTTTTACAGTGAAGTCTTTAAGCACTGGGTTAGCAAATGCCATCCACTAAGCTGAACATAGCAAAGGCCTTTTACCACTCCAGGCACAGTAGTATAGTTTTTAAGTAGTAAAATACCATCCAAGCCAACCTGGAATGCAATCTACAGAGGTTGTATGGCCAATGGGCCTGACTTCACCATAGCGCAATCAATCAATCAGTCATTTGTAGAGTGCACTACTCACCCATGAGGGTCTCAAAGCACTGAGGGGGGGGGTGAGCTGTTACTGCTCGAACAACCAGGTCTTGACAAGTCTCCTGAAGGTCAGCAAGTCCTTGGTTTGCCACAGGTGGATGGATAGGGTGTTCTATGTCTTGGCAGCGAGGTGGGAGTAGGATCTGCCGTGGGTGGTCATTCGGTAGATGCGTGGAATGGTGGCGAGGGCGAGGTCAGCGGAGCGAAGCTGGCGGTTAGGAGTGTAGAAGGTGAGTCGTTTGTTGAGGTATGCTAGGCCGGCGTACTGGAGTGCTTTGTGAGCTCTGGTGAGGAGCTTGAAGGTGATCGTCTCGTTGACGGGGAACCAGTGCAGGTCCCTCAGGTGGGCGGTGATGTGGCTGTGGCGGGGATGTCGAGGATGAGGTGTGCGGAGACTTTCTGTATGTGTTGGAGTCTCCTCTGGAGTCTGGCTGTGATTCCAGCATAGAGGGCATTGCCGTAGTCCAGCCTGCTGGTGACAAGTGCCTGGGTGACCGTCCTTCTGGTCCTGTTGGGGATCCATCTGTAGACCATGCGCACCAATCGTAGGGTGTTGAAGCAGGAGGAGGAGATGGCGTTGACTTGCTGGGTCAGTGACAGTGTAGAGTCGAGGATGAACTCCAAGTTGCGTGCGTGATTAGTGGGTGTTGGTGCAGCTCCCAGCATGGCGGGCCACCAGGAGTCGTTCCAGGTGGAGGGGGTGGATCCGAGGATGAGGACCTCTATCTTGTCCGAATTCAGTTTCAGGCAGCTGTTTTTCATCCATTCGGTAACAGCCTTCATTTCTTCGTGGAAGTTGGTTTTAGTGGTGGCAGGGTCTTTGGTGAAGGAGAGGATCAGCTGGGTGTCGTCGGCGTATGAGACGATGTTGACGCTGTGCGAACAGACTATGTTGGTGAGACGTTGAAGAGGGTCGGGCTGAGAGATGATCCCTTTGGTACGCTGCAGATCATCTTGGTGGCTTTGGATTGGAATGGAGGGAGGCGGACTCTCTGGGTTCTGTTGGTGAGGAAGGAGGTGATCCAGTCCAGGGCCTTGTCGCGGATCTCTGCGATGTGGACGCATTTGCCTAGGGTGTGGTGGCAGACGGTGTCGAAGGTGGCCGAGAGGTCTAGGAGGTCTGGGAGGATGAGGGCCGCTGTTTTGCCATTTTGCCGGTGTCCAGCAGGATCCTGATGTCCTCAGTGGTGGCGATGAGGGGGGTTTTGGTGCTGTGGTTGCTGTGGTTGCTGCTGAATACGGACTGGGATGAGTCCAGGGAGCTCCTACTACGTTGTTCTCCACAGCAGCAAATCAGATTCAGCACTCCAGAGCTGACTGGCATCTGATGGTGACAAATGGGCTCCAGCTACTGCTTGCAGCCTTGCTCCGCTATAGAAATCAGTTTTCCAGAAAACAGTTCAAAGGTATAAATCCTCACCAGACCCAATGTTGAGCAGCATCCAATTGACAACAACAGCTTCCCAGTGTGAACTCTGACCTTTCCTCTCTCTGAGCTTTTCCTGACTTTATCAATGGCTTTACCTCTTCTTCTGTCACCCTGTCCTCAATCTCCATGACTTTGTTTCTAGCCTGCTTTCTTGTCCTAATGAGGACTCTATCTCTGAAATTTCCAAAATAAGCTTGATTCGATTAAAAGAAATATAAAAAATAAGGGAGACAAAGTTAATGAAGGGAGGACAAATAAATACAGGTATTGTAAAGAATCATAAGTGTTTAGGACCAAATATGAGGCGGAAATTTCTTGCCGTTTTTGCTGACTTGCTTGCCTTTGAGGTGCTCTTTGGCGGGGTTCCGGGTGTTTGTGGGTGAGTTTTGGGGTCTGGGAGCACTGCTGCGACAGTCTAATCTTGATTGCATTTGCTTTTCAGGAAATCCGTGGTGGAAAACAGGAGTTATGATGATGATGACCTAGCTGCACAGCGCGTTTGGACCGAAGGCCGAGAGATATTGTAAGTATGAGATTTTGCTTTTTGGCTGTTTGGGGGTGTTGTCGCGTGCTTTTTTGCGGGTGGGTTGGCGGGTCTTGGGGCATTCCTGGGAAGGTCTAATACCGGATAGAAGTGTTTTGGATAAAATCCATAAGGAAAAGCCTTTTTTTTGCTATTTCTTCTGACATCTCTTGGAAAAGGTTGCCAGAGTACAATGGTTTTATACAAACTCAACATTAGAATAAGTGAAATGTTCCCATGTATGGGTGAGAATACAGAGCAGGATCATAAGGAAATGGTTAAGGAATAGGGGCAGAGATTTCATTGGGAACTTCTGTCATTTTCCTTAGAGTGAATAAGGGATAACTATATCAAGCCCAGACTATAGGTTAATTTGTGTACAGTTTATGATTGTTTGTTACAAGCAAAGTAACCTTCATGGATTTCCAAATAGGTCTGTTTTGTGGTTTTTAAGGGGAGTATAAGTCAAAAGATAACTCATTAACCATGATTAATCTGGTCTTTGTATCTAACCCATGCTCCATTGCTATCAGCCTTAAAACTTACCTTTTTACCAATCGAACATAATCAGTTGTCTTAGGTTAGTGTTTGAGCTTTTTGGTTCTATCTTCATTTAAAACTTTAAACATTTATGTCTTCAGTTCCCTTTATTTGATTTTTGTTCTTTGATACCACTTTGTTTATTAAAATATTCTCCATATTTATAAATTTAAGTGGGATTTTTTATTTTGGTGTGTTTTGAACTTTTTAAAACTATTTTGTTACTTCTAAATGCTTTTCTTCTTTGCTTAAGTTAAGCATGTCTGCTCTTTGACATACCTACCAGTGTTGGAGCTCTGGTTTAAATTACTGAAACGCTTACTGGACCTACAAAATTAGTGCAAATAGTGCCATCCACCCCAACTAGGAATCCACTTTCTCACACTTAGAGCTTAAACCTAGGCACACATAATTTAGTTGTAACATTCGATTAGTGTAGACATATGCAGTTCATAATATAAGCCAACAAATACAGATATGATCTCTTGGTGAGTTTTGAATATGTTCAGTCTTTAATTTTCAAGACAATTAAAGACTGAACATATTCAAAACTCACCAAGAGATCATCTCTGTATTTGTTGGCTTATAATATGAACTGCATATGTCTACACAAATCGAATGTTACATCTAAATTATGTGTGCTTCGGTTTATGCTCTAATTCTTTATTGTGAGGGTCTGTTTCCCGCACTCAATTGGGGGGTTATAGGGCTTATTCCCTCACCTAGTTGCACCATATAGCGACATCTTTCCTTTAGAACTATTGCGCCCACTATAAGCAGAGCGCCTAGAAAATCCCTGGTCACTCAAAAACACTTTTTCTTGACGAGTATCACTTTCTCACACTTACTTCAATCAACTTTAGGTTCTGACTATCCGTATAGATGTGCCTTTACAAGCTCCTTTTTTTCCCCATGAACATCTCTAGACTCTTCCTCCCTCTATAAACCGAGCAACTACTTTTTGTACTTCCTGTTTTTTTGTGGTCATCTCAAATGGCACTCTGTGGCTTCCCATAAAAACCTTGGAGATGCTATTTGGTACGCTATTGATTTTTTAGGGAATTTTTAGCTGGTGCAAATGGCCCAGAAGTATAACAGCGCTAGGCTCTTTTTTTAAATTATAACTCAGATGGGTGTTTCACAACATGGGTGCAAGTTTTTGGAGGCCCTCACATTTATGGGTGGCTACCACAAAGTAGTTCCAGAGTTCAAAGCATTCATGATAGATGACACAGGTTACAGCAGTGTTAAGGCTGTGTTCTCCTCTCCGGTTCCAAGCACAGATGAATGTGGAGCTAAATCCAGTGTTACCTTTTGGTCCACAAGCACCTACAGTGGTTAGATGGTCAGCATTTTAGTCAGATGGTAGAAGTTACTGTTGTTGATGTTGGAGATGGTTGTGTCTTCTTATATTATATGGAGCTCAATAACTAACAGACAACTGACCAGTTTATTTTCTCTCCTCTTCTCTAAATATGAAGGTGTGGTGCAGCAGCCCGCTGTGTTTTCCCTGGAGATTTGGAAATTAAAGGATGTTCAGCCAGGAGTCCGTGCACAACTTAGAAAGTTTTTCATTACAAAAATTAGATTAGAAAATAAAAATTAAAATGCTAATTTTACACAGTTTTTCAAGTTGCTCAAATAACTAATTATTACAGAAAGAAAGAAATGAGAAATGGATGTAAATTAAAAATCCTTTCTTATGGAGTGTTGAACACAAAAAAATATATATTTTTTAAATATTCTTTATTTCCAATTTTCTTGCATACATTTCGCAAAACAAAATGGCAGGGCTTCCCGAACCTTCCTGTCTTATTCCACCCCTCCCCCCTTTGATCCAAATCAGAATCTAAAGACTGTTTTTGAGCATAGCCAAGAAAAGAAGGCAAAATACATACTTGAGCAAAAGCATACATAAAATCTAACATCATGATTTTCACCCTTAGTTGATAGTAAGAATAAGAAAAAGAAAGACAACAGAGAGCTAACACCCACCCTCCTTATCTAGAAATGGGTCAGCGAGATCCCTCGATCTCATTGATCCACAGCCTTATGGGGTCCCAAATTTCTTAGTCTTAGTACAGTCATAGCAGTAAATAAGGCTATCTGGGTCGGCCAAGGCACCTCCAGATCATTCACACCTAAAACTATCAACTGGGGAGTTAGATCTATCCCAAATCCCAGCTGTTCTCCAGGCCATTTAGCAATATCGCCTTTGAAAGCATGCGGCTTGGGACAGTTTGCAAACATATGGATGATATCAGCTGCAAATTACCCACATCGCAGACAGTGAAGACCAGAAGACCCCCCCACTTGGATATCCTAGCAGGGGTGATATATACATTAATGGGGACGCTGGAAGTACGGCAGGGCAGTTTTCGTTTGCAAGAGGGGGCTGCTGATCACCACGAGCCTCTTCTGCCACTTGCAAAGATCAGGTGTGATTTCCCCGCTGTTGGATTCGCTGTGAGGCCATTGCTGCACGGACTCACTCTGGTGGGACTCCAAGTTCCAGAGTGCTAAGCGTGTCTCGTGCCCCCTGCAGCTGAGAGGGAATAATCACCTGTGCCCTTAAGTGCCGCTCTAATCCCCGCGGCGCAAGACGTTGGAAGTACGGCAGGGCAGTTTTTGTTTGCAAGAGTGGGCTGCTAATCACCACGAGCCTCTCCTGCCACCTGCAAAGATCAGGGGGGGTGATTTCCCCACTGTTGGATTCGCTGTGGGGGCCATTGCTGCACGGACTCACTCGGTGGGACTCCAAGTCCCAGAGTGCTAAGCGTGTCTCCCGCCCCCTGCAGCTGAGAGGGAGTTGTCACCTGTGCCCTTTTAAGTGCTGCTCCCAACCCGCGGCGCAGGACGCACCTGGGCAAAGCCCAGGCCAAAGGGCGGGCCCTTCCTTGCCTGTCATCGCAAGGAGGAGGCACGGCGGGGCCACCTCTCTTGGCTCAAGGATAAGGATCGTCTGGGGTAAGACATTGCTGATTTCCGACAATTCTTGGCTTAAGGATGCTTTCTTGACGCCCATCTCATGGTACTTTTGGTTTGCTTAATCAAAGGTGGACCCTAAGATCGCCAAGTGTGCACGTAGGAAGAGTTTTGTAAACCACCATCTGTACAAAACTGGACTGGGCCGATTGACTTTAGCACATTAGATTATCCCCGCTCTGTTTTCTCTATTACTAAAGTCTGCAGTTACCGGTTTTTTTCTCACTCTTCCCTTCTATTTGGCAATTTAATTCCGTTTGCTCCAATAGTTCTGTACCAAGAGTGGGGATGGCCTGGTAAAGAGGATGACAATCATAATGGGGAGGCGCACTTGTGTTGCAAAGCAGTCCCACCAAAAAATTACCACCACTCCTATGTTACCACCAACCTCGATTGACAGAAATTGAACTCACCGAGAGGCGCCTCTTCTTAACCCCTAATCTTTGCCCCTTAAGCCCAAGTCAGACCCCACCCAAAATCCCCACTCCATCCCTAACACCATAAAAAGGAAACACTGTACCTATGCCCTCAACAAGAAGTCGTTCCTGAAATAGTAAACAGATAGGGGGGCCCTACCAATACCTTAAGCAACACCAGTAAGCGCAAGCGCAAGCAAGTAAGCAGGGGGACTCCATAGAGCAAGAAAGCCAAAGGAGGGCCCGTAACCAGCCAGATCATCTCCAATGCAGCAGGAGACTGTACTGTCAGCACACAAACCAATCTAGTCTACCCTTTTTGGGCTGAGAATATGGTTGGAGACTTACTGGCCCAAATTATAATTCTTATAAAAGAAGGAATTGCACCACTAGCCGAGCCTTTATATAACCTGGAGACACTAGGGAACACTAGGGCAGCAAACATGAGTAATGACTCTGTTCAGCCTACGGTGGGGGGACTGATATTAGTTGTCAGGCAGCGATGACAAGTTCTACATCTATGGACAGTGAAGGGATCCCTAGGAGTCAGGACTCTACTAATCCACCTGGGGCCAATCCATCTAACAACCAAGCTAGCATGGGGGTCAAATCAGTTAAGCGGCCACTATCTATATCAGAGCAACATCAGGCACAAACCCATACTGATTACCTTTTAGCTATGAACCCCAAGCCAGACACTAGGAGTAACAGTCTAGCCAACACTCTCCAGGGTGGTAACAAAAATGTCATAATTCCAGGAGGGATAAGCGAGTACTGCGAATGGCGCAGAGGGGCAGGGGCCATAGTGAGTAGCTCGGAAGCAACAAGGCAACCAACCATTAATTTCCCCCCAGATGCAACGCCTTATGTGGTTGTACTGACGGGAGTACTGGTGCTTAAAAATGACCAGCACGAATCCTACCTGGAACTCAGGAATAAAAGCCTGTTCTGGATGGCAAGGCAAAGGCAGCTACCCTACGTACGGAGATTCAACCAGTACCTTTAGATTATTTTTATCCACAAGCTCACCAACTAGATAGGGATATTACATCCGTAGACCATTTCAGATGCTCACCGACCTCTAGGGACAATAGTCACAGGCTCCCCCCACCAAGATCCCTACTGTTCAATATACCAGTATGGAATAGATTTGAAGGCCTTGAAGAAGTGGATTGGCAAATAGCAGGCGAGGGCCAAGCCGGCAGAAGGACAACCAGAGGGCAATATGACATGGGCGAGGTGCCTAACGCAGATCAACTACCTGATCATAATAGCTATGGGGCAAGGGTAAGCACGCGGGCGTGGAAATCCTAAAGCAGTGGGAAGTTGGTGACCGCCCAGTAGAATTGGAAAGACCCCTTAATCTATTGCTATCCCCAGTGTCCATTCCCTTAAAACACTCTGAGATAGAGGCAAAACTACCCAATGGGACCCTGGGTAACAGCTCTGAGGCCGCATTAGGGGGCACACAAACAAAAGAAAGTCATGGATGCATTGTTGCTAAGGCCCCACAAAACAGAGGGAGGAAGCTAAAAGTCCTATCATGGAACGTTGCAGGCCTGAAAATAAAATTATCCTGTTTGGATTGGGGACTATTTGTGGACAAATTTGGCATTTGTTTTTTCCAGGAGACCTGGGCACGCGAAGACTCGCACAGGGAGGGGTTTGCATCATTTAACATCCTAGCCACCTCCGGAGGAAGGGGCAGACCCTCTGGGGGCCTTTGCATTTCAGTGGGCTCTCATCTTGGCTGTACATCCAAACAGTTGGACTCTCTTTCCAATGATATCAAATGCGTTGTGCTTAGCTTCCCTAACAACGTGGCCCTGGCTCTCACCAACATTTACTCCCGTCTTGTTAGTGTGAACAAGGAATCGCCAACATTTAACCACCTGACCTCCTTTATCCCCACGATTCCCCCTAATGCCTGGGTAATAGTGGGGGGAGACTTTAACTGTCACTTTGAACCACTTCCCGATATGACTGACTCAACCCTCAATGATGAGGATGCATATTGGTCCATCCATGAACCACAAATTACACCAATAAAGGCCTGGTCCCCACTGGCAATCCAGATAAATGCATTTACGTTGACGCATTCCCCGAGAGCCTGCAATGGCCGAACACCCTCAGACACACCAGGGAAGTCCACCTTTAATAAAACCAGTCAAACCTCCTTTCTTGGTTATACCTTATTGGAGACAAAACACTTGCACAGAGTGGTTGATTCTGCAGTATATATTCACCATGACAGCGACCATAATTCTTTATCCCTTGTAGTGGATTTACCAGACATGAGAACTGCCTCGAGCACTACCCCCGCCGCAGATAGTGGGCTAACGTTGGCTAACAACAGGAGAAGAATAAAATGGGAGGCAATATATCAGTCTTCAGGGAAGATGTCTACGTTATATGCAGCTGTAGCCCCAGTCCTAATAAAATTAAGTGAACTGGTCTCATGGACACTCATGTCTGATTTATTTAAAGAAATTGCAGCTTTGCACGCAGGGATGACATCTAAATTAGCAGACATGTTTCACCCAGAGATGCATACCAAGAGGAACAAAGTAGTCATCCACTCCTGGTTTAATGACAGCTGCCGCAAGGCAAAGCAGGATCTATTGGTGGCTATTAAAGCCAACAACAAACCACTTATCGGACTAAAGAGGGGGTCGTACAAAGAGATCACACGTCTAGCAAAAGAGGAGTGAGAACTGAATAGATGGGATGATTTAAAAACTGCACTAAGCTCTAAAGACTCAAAGAGATTCTGATCAATAGTCAGCACAAGCAGTAGTGAGGGCAAACCAGCAGTCTAAGTGTGGGAAACGCACTTCCTGGCGCTGTACACCACCAAGGAAACTCTGGGCTCCTACCCCCCCCCCCCCCCTATCACCACCACTGTATAGGGATAGCTGTGAAGAAGTGTCACAGTGCACCGTGCCAGAGGTGATAAAAGCTATAAACAAACTCCCAACCAGCAAAGCTCCTGGATTGGACAAAATCCCGGGAGATCTTTTCCGGCAAGAGCCAAAAATCTGGGGACCCTATTTACAGATCCTATTCAAAGCCATTCTGAATGGCATGCCAATCCCCGAAACCTAGGCAGGAGCCGAAATAGTCCCAATTTTAAAAAAAAGGTTCCCCCTCCTACCAACCAACTACAGACCGATCAGTCTGATGGACGTGGCACAAAAGCTCTTTGCGAGACTAATTCTCAACTGCCTACAAGGTTGGATGAATGACCACGCGATCTTAAGCCCATACCAGGCAGGCTTTAGGAAGAACAACTCCACAATTGACCAAATCTATAGACTACAATTCATTCTGTAGAAAACATTGAGAATGGAGGGTGGAAGCCTTTATGTAATTTTTGTAGATCCAAAGTTGGCTTTCGACTTACTGCCCAGAGGGAAACTGTGGGAGGTACTTACAGAACTAGAGATTCTCCCCTATCTCCTGACCATACTTGTTAGACTACATTATACAAACTTTGCTCAGGTGAGATGTGGGAAAGGAGGAGAAATGACCGTGCGGTTCCCAGTTGACAGAGGCGTAAGGCAGGGCTGTGTGCTTGCACCGACCCTGTTTTGCCCCTTTGTCAACGCTTTAATGGCCCAACTTACTGAGGTGAGGGAAAACGATGCACCCAAACTGGCAGGCAAGAAGGTCTCCACAATCATGTTTGCCGAGGACACCCTCCTAATGTCCAAATTCCCTATGGGCATACAAAGGACCTTGGATTGTTTTGCCACCTTCTGCAATAAACGGGGATTGGAGATAAATACCATAAAAACACATTTTATGGTTTTTAATCCACCTAAAACACTACGCCCCAACTTAGATGGCATCCGACTGGACAGGGTGACTGTATTTGAATATCTAGGGGTCACTATGACAGAAAACATGGAGTGGGGCCCACAAATTGCCAAATCGAACGTTAAGCTAGCGCAGACATCGAGGGGAATCATTAAATTATCAAGAAACTCTTCCTTAAAACCTGCTGGCCCTGCAGTAGAGATTTACAAAATGCAAGCCATAGGTGTGACCCTATACGGGGCCGAATTATGGGGGCACTGCTGCTGTCAAGATATGAGCAAAGTAGAAAACAGCTTTATGAAGCAAATTTTGGGTCTCCATTCCAGCACTCCTCTCATCCCACTCCGGCTATATCTGGGAATCAGACCAAATGGGGAGGAAATAGGATTGAAACCCCTCACGTTCTGGCACAGATATGGGTGAAACTCGAGTTGAATTTGTACAGAACGGAATTGAAGGAGATATTGAGTATTCCTGGTGTGGCAAAAATCCTCTGGTTCACTCATGTAAAAAAAGAATGCAGCAGGCTGGGCATACCGAGCCTGTGGACTATCCCGGAGGAAGCTTGCCCTTCAACATCCTGTACTGATCTAGTGAATGCCTATCGTAAATAAATCGTAAATCATACGTTCTTATATAGCGCCTTTTCACCATAAGGTCTCAAGGCGCTTGCTTCGGGAACCCGTCCTGGCCTTTCCCTGTGAGATTACCCCTACTGGGCATCCCCAAGGTGAAGACCAGGCATCCCATCGCGGTGGGGCCGTAGTGGAGATTAAGCAAGCTATTGCCCAGAGTTGCAGAGTGTGAACCCACAATTCGAGTAGGCACCGAGGCGAGAATTATCGAGTCCGTGGACATTTTGAGCTCAAGACCCTGCCGCGTCGGGGGTTGAACCCTGGTACCGGGTCTGAACTCTGCATCAGGGACTGCCCCCTCTAACCGGTGAGCCACACTTCAACTCTATCAAATGAGCAAGTTAGCACAGGTGCTAGGGAACCCATCCACTGTACAATTGACAGCCAAATTCGTATCTCTGAAGGAGGAATATTCATTGAGGCTTTTGTAGACGATATCCATCCAACCCTGTCAAGGAAACTTTATGTTACACTGTTCACCCTCCCGCTCCGTGCTTTTTCTGGCAAATAGACGGGCGCAGTCCAGAGGGAGTGCCCAGTCTGCAGCTGGGAGGGTGAATCTGAGCTTCATGTTATCTGTTTTTGTCCAGCCTATAAAACAGCATGGAAATGTTGGATTGTTCCTCTGTGCTGGAATATAGGGTTTGCACACTGTGCAGAGGCATTCAGAGTTTTAAAATACGACCCCGGCAGACCCATTGTATTTGGTGTATCGCGTTTTTTGACCTCTATGTGGCGCAGGATCTGGAAGTTGGTAGACAAGATCAATCAGTAACAAAATCAATCTTGTCCTCATAAACTGTAGGTTCCGCAATAATTTCTATCCCTCACTAGTTTTAATTCACAAAAAAACAATTAAGAGCATTTGTTTTTAGAAGTTTAAGTCACTGTCTGGTGGTATTTAGTTATAACGTGTACTAAGGAACTGACATTGTATGGCTATTTTAAATTTTTAGACAAATTCACATTATTTTGGACCATGTCTGTTAATACTCATGGGCTTCTACTAGGGCTTTGTTTCATCAGCCAGTGCCTCTGTCTCTGTAATTATCCAACCTCTATGAGCTCATCAATTAGTGTATATAGGTGAGGTGTCATTGTATATTTGTTTCTACTGATAGATCCATGTAGGTGCTGTAACTACATTGATGCAAACAAGTATGGCAACTACTGCCTAATTTTAAAGTGATGTGAATTTTAAGGTACTGTTTTTCTATGCACGCTTTTATGGTCGCTCGACCAAAATAAAGTTTCATGAAGGGATATTCTCGAGAATCTGCGATAATCATTGCCAAAATCGGTAAACGCAATCTTTCATATCACCATCTATTGCGGGAAAATAACTCGGTGTTAACGTCCTATTCACAACACGCCGGTAACATGCATTAGATTCCCAATAATGCTTTAAATGTCCGTGATAAAGTCACCAGGACAGCTATACAAATCTAAACCCAAACGTGAAAAAAGTTGTGATGGGCCCAACCACGATAAAAAAAATCTGCGATAATATTCGCCAGGCTTGCAATTCTCTCATGTCAGGCGGGAAAAATCCCTCTAAAAGTAGAAAAAAAACCCACTAACAAAACCAAAACAACTGCAAAGCACAATGGAGGTAGCCGGAGCAAGTACAGAGGCAAACCAGAACCCCACAAGCCCCACGGAGGACCTGCCTGGGACCTCGGGGTCAGGGAAGGGCAAGAAGAAGAAGAAGAGGAAGATGCAGTTCAGTCCGCAGGAAAACAGAATCCTGATAACGGATCGAACACCATCAACTACTGTTTGTCACCTCCACTATGTCATTGGCAACAAAAACTGGAATATGGCAGTCCATCGTGGACAAGGCGAATGCATTCGGAGTGCTGTGGAGGACAATGGAAGAGGTGAAGAGGCGCTGGAATGATGTGAAGCGCAAAACCAAGCAGAAGGCAGCAATGCAGACTGGAGGTGGGAGTCCAGCACCACAGGAGGAGCTGGATGAGATGGAGGAAATGGTGTCTTCAGTCATCAGTGTGGAGACAGTGGCAGGAGTTGGGGGACCGGACACTGCTCAACATGACCTGACACAACAGCAGCAGGGTGAGTAACAACAAGGAACTGGGGGACAGGGGGAGATGGCACAAAGGCACACATGCACAAGTCAGTATAGCACAGAGCACACACACAATGATTATGGAGCATGTCCTTGACCCCCTTGGCACACTGCAGGACAAGGCAACATCAGGCATAAACCCATACTGTTTACCTTTTAGCTATGAACCCCAAGCCGGACACTAGGAGTAACAGTCTAGCCAACACTCTCCAGGGTGGTAACAAAAATGTCATAATTCCAGCTGGGTCTAGCGAGCACTGTGAATGGCGCAGAGGGGCAAGGGCCATAGTGGGTAGCTCGGAAACAACAAGACAACCAACCATTAATGTATCCCCAGATGCAACTCCTTATGTGGTTGCACTGATGGCACACATGCAGAAGTAAGTATAGCACAATGCACACCCACAATTATTCTGGAGCATGTCCCTGACCCCCTTGGCACACTGCAGCACACCTAGAAACTGCAAGTAGTTTCCCGTCGACTATACGCCCAGGGGGGGCCCTTCCCACATACCACCATTCTGACAATCGACCCATGCACATGTGCTAAAGCAAGCAAAGCGGCTTATCTGTGAGCAACACTTACAATGTAAGTAACACTGCATGACGAATAGCGTTGCTGCAGTCAATATATGATGAAATGTTGCACGGCACAACACTGAGGTGGCTGAGTGTGGACCACATCTATAAAGGAGCAGGTCACACCCTGATACGTCCACGTGCACAAACAACCCCCGACGTCTCCAACACAACTGCGGACAAACCATGCCCCAGACCCCCAACACCCACCAAGAGCCCAATGTACCCAATTCTGCAACATCTCAGCACTGCATAAGCACTGAAGTGAAAGGCACACCGCATGAAAGGGATAAGGGACAGCAAAATCAGAGCTTCAGGGGCGACTCTCCCAAAATGCAGCACACACACACATAACATTCAGAGCACATAAATATTGACAACAATGTGGTACAAACCGCAACACGTTCACAACAGAACAGAGGACACAACTTGTGCCGCTTGTGTGTAGAAACTGACCAATCACATGTGGCATAGCAGGGAAATGTGAGATGATAATGTACAAGTACACACACATCTGTGATGTTGTTCAAATGTCCACTGTCCCGCATCAAATAGGAGCTCCTCCCAAACAGTCACAATGCACACTGTCATACAGTCTGTATGTAAACATGTAAAATGTGTCAACATACATGGGAATACAATGTTAAACTGCATCTCCCCTTCACATTGCAGAGGGAGAATCAACACCTCCTGCAGAGCAGACCCAACAACTCTTCACTGATGAGGAAGAGGACCTCACCACCTTCGACACCAACACCCTCCAACAGCTCATGGACAGCCCCGGTACCCCACCTCCAGGAGCAGGGCAGGCTAGCTTCCTAGAGCAGACCTCCACCCCTGCACAGATCACACAGCAGGAGGCACCCACCACCACGGCTGCCTCCCAGGACCCCCACAAACAACACATGGCCTTCCAAAGCCGTGAGTTGAGGTGCCGGGAGAAGATGGCTGAACAGGTGCTGGTCGGGTTCAATCTCATGGCATCCAAACTAGATGCCATACGTGGGTGTCTAAGTCCCACCAGGGACCACTCACAGTCCCTAAAGGACCCCACAGTCCGCTCCATGCCCTCCAACGATCCATGGCTGACATCGCTGTAGTCCTGACTCTCAGACAAGAACAACTGTCTAGTCAGAGTGGCTCTAGCGATGTCACCCGGGAGTTGGGACACATGCGGAGGATCATGGAGTGAAGACCCTCATCATGGCATTGCTGCCACAAGGCCTGGCATGGAGGAATGCTGCTGCTACCACTCCATTCATATCTCCGCCCCCTGAATTGTCAGTGCCGCACAGTGTGGCAGACATTCCACCTCTGGCCCCTGATGTGTCACTGCCACACAGTGCTGGAAAAAAGAACACCACCATCCACATGTGAGGAACATGAATCAGCAGAGGACGAAGATGTGAATGAATCTGCCTTACTTGTAAGAAGGAAGCAGTAGCATTCATCTCCGCCATATGGCCTGTTTCTGCTTAGTTCTGCCCTCTGCATCATCACCTTCCACTGTCCTCCGATACTCTCTGCGACACTCACCTTGGATCTCGACATGGACTGCCATATTCTGTTTGGTTACCAATGACACAGCAATCGGACTGCGGACTGAACTCTTCCTCTTCCGATGAACTTGTCGTTCTCTAAAGGACTCTGGCTGGCCCTCCATAGGGCAACAATGTAAAGTGGGGTTTGCATGTCCCTGTACCTCTCCAGCTACAACAATCCACTGAATGTGCATTAAAAATTCAAATTTGCACAGATGTGTCATGTCTATGATCATTCAAGTGTGGAAGTATGAATGAATATAGGGTCAGTGATTCCTCCTTACGTCCATGTTGCTCATGTTTTGGGACTTGAGTCACAGGGTGCAACATTACAGATTGCGGTCCAGGTGGTGCCCACACTACAACAGAGACACACACATTAGTTAGTTCCTTGTCCAGCCCAGAACGGAACCACTCCCAGAGCCCCAGGGTCATTGTTCACACCCCTACGCTCGAATGCCATACGCCAGGCCAGCCCACTCCGCTTATGCTTACTGGGGGTGACGACAACGTTACATGTCCCAGGTCTTCCCTGTAGTGATCTGCTGATCACGGGTCTTGCTGTCAGCATCCCACTCTCTGAGTGTGGAGGTCAGCAAATTATCAGAATAAACGCTATGATGATGCTGTCACATTAAATAAAGGTGGAGAACCAAGATATACCGCCCCTATATTGTGTACGTGAATGAGGGTTTTTTTCAGAACGGAAAACATGACCCTAGTGCGCAGGACAAGTGGTCTATTCTCCCCCCTCTTTTGATTATTTGTATCTTCATCTGGAAGCTGAATGGACCAATGCTTCTCCTTCCCTCCTTCCTGATTATTCTGCAAATTGGCGGCAATCAATGTTGTTTGAACCAAGTGGAGCGAGTCTTAACACTCTCCAGTCCCAGCTAGTAAAATATCATGCCAGCAGTCCATATGTTTCATGAGATCATCCACCATTTCCTTATTTACTAAATTAGACATAGCAACCAATGTTGGTGGTGCCCTCAGCAATAAGTCAATCAGGGTGGCCCTAGAGAAACCAGCCTTTCCCCCTGTCTTTTTAACCAAGAAGTCTCTTCCTTATAAGTACTTAAAAATGTATCCTTAATTGCATCAAAGTTTAGTATACCCCTACTTCCACTAGGTCCCCGATCCTCCTCAATCCCCTCTCATCCCAATATTTCATGTATTCACCATGAAAGATGGCCTGGAGTAAGTCATAGTTATACATGGGAGTGTATCTGTTAACCCTGCCCAGTCCAAATTTCTTCCGGACAGTTGTCCATGCCCTAAATGCACCAATCAAAATTTTAAATCTGACACTCAAAATAAGAAAAATCAATATGGCGCATGAGACATCCTCTAGCCTCTGTACCTAATATTAATTCACATATAGAAACAGAAGACTCTAGATCAGCTCTTTCCCCTGTTAAAAGGCCTGCCGTCTGCTGCAACATTGCTGCCCAATAATATAGTTGGAAGTTGGGAACGGCCCATCCTCCCCGATCCCTTGGGAGAGTCAAAAATTGTAAAGCTCTTCGGGGGCATTGGCCGGCCCATACAAATCTAGACATCAGCTGGTTTAAGGCTTTAAACCAAAAACTTTCAACCAATGCCCCTACAAAAGTATACCATTTTAGGTAAAAAATCTTTTTAATTGCATTACTTCTCCCCATCAGTGTAAGTTTCAAGTAATTCAATCTAGCAAAGTAAATTTTGAATTTCCAAAGTACTAGGTCTAAACTTAGCTCAACAATTTTCTCCACATTTGCTGTGATCTCTATCCTAAGATACCTGGCATTCAGGGCTACTCGGTTATCATTTAATTGTACTGTGCTGTTTATCACAATTTGCGACTTGCTTTGATTAAGCTGATACCCTGAGATATGCCCAAAGTTGGTAGATTCCCTTTCAATTTCTCAATTTCTTCAAGGGCATTCCCCAGATTAGGGGTAGTGACTTCCAGGTCGGCGGCATAGGCTAGTCTCTTTGTGCCCCCCCCTTATTGTGCATAGCCAGAATTCCATTATTTCCCTCGTTCTTCCTAATAAGAGGATCAATATAGAGAGCAAACCCCGAGTGTTCATAATTGAATCAGCCATATCACCCATTGCAACAACTCGAGCAACTGGCTTCTGATACATGGTCTGTAGGGTGCTGATAAAACCCCTATCCCGGCCTTTCCTCTCCAGTATAGCCCACAGAAAAGGCCAAGAGAATCTATCAAAGGCTTTCTCTGCATTGTGCAGAATCAGCGCCATAGGGTCTCTGGTGATCTTTGAGGTGTCAAATAAAGCAATGGTTCTCCGGATATGGTCAACCATAATGCGACCAGGGACAAAACCATGTTGTACAGGGGAAACCTGCCTCTTAATGACGTTTGCCAATTGGCTAGCAAAAATGTTGGCATATATATTAATATTGCAGTTAACCAGCTTGATTGGGCGATATGACCCAAGTGCGTTGATGGGTTTGCCCTTCTTTGGGAACACAACTATATTGGCAGACTTCAATGAATCTGGGGCCACCCTCCCTGATTGTGCACTCATAAATTTGTGTAGACAGGGTGCAAACGTTTTATAAAATTCACCCAGAAATGAGTCCGTTCCAACAGCATATCCTGCCGTAAGCGAGTCAATTGCCCTCCTTACATCATCCTCTGTTATTGGTATCTCTAACAGCTCTTTTTCCTCGAGGAATAGTCCTTCCCCTTGCAGGCCTCTTAGATAGTCCTCTATTTCTTTGTTCTCACAATGAGTGTCCTCAGTGTATAGCAGCTGGTAGAACCTCTGACACAATGAGCGCACGTGGCACGTTTCAGAAATGCCCTCCTGAACTATCTTTTACCTGGTGCATGTGAGAATTTGCCTGGCATATGCTGTCCACTATTCTAGTGGGCAACTTGCACCAGTCCAAACGACCCTTTATTGATGGTAGGTTAAAGACAACCTTTATAGAAAGCCATCCAAGTGGTAGCTGAGGAGAGCAGGCTTCAGGCTAAGTCTAAAGATAAAGGACACTTACAAGAGGACTTAGAGCAATCCCGTTTAGAACTAGGTTTTTTTTAGAGCCAACACCCACGAGAGCACCGGAGTACTCGAGTTACCACACCCAGGGAAGAAGGGTGCATAGATGTCTTTTCGTG
This sequence comes from Lissotriton helveticus, assembly GCF_964261635.1. Taxonomy (NCBI): domain Eukaryota; kingdom Metazoa; phylum Chordata; class Amphibia; order Caudata; family Salamandridae; genus Lissotriton; species Lissotriton helveticus. The sequence continues at coordinate 734,321,951 of NC_136063.1, read as the reverse complement.
TTCAGTTTCATGGTCGTTTTCAATGGTGATCTGCTGCAAAGTGCTGCTGGCGTCCAAGAGGAAAGTGTCCGCAGGAATCCAAGCCTTGATCTGAGATGTAAAGAACCTGAAAGTAGAGGGGACAGAGTCTGGGTCACTTGCCAGTGACCAGGAGCACGATAGGCGAATGCCCACCGATGTCGGGTGATTTTAAGTCAAGAAGGTGAAGCTTGACTCTTCAGCCACAAGGTCACGGAGATGTCGACGACAACCAGGAGCAGGATGTAGAGTTTTACAGTATTGGTGCCCGGATTCGTCCAACAAGCCTTAGCAACAGCAACCCACGCAGAAAGCGGAGATAGGCTTACCACTTGTTAGGAACTCAGTGCACTTCTGGAGCAACCAGGGAGGCCCAAGCAAAATCCGAGTTACCTTCGAGGGGACCCACCAGTCAATGGACCAGGGATCGCGAAGGAGCCTCAAGTGGAAATGCAAGAAGCAGGCTCACTGAGGTGTAGGCCAACAATCTTCGGTGCAGATGATACTCAGGGCTTGGGCTACGAATACCCTAAAGCACAACTTCAGGAAAGATCGGGAAGTCAATGTACTTAGCAAATGTGCACGGTATCCAGGGTTCTGGTTCCACGTCACTCGTGAGGGCTGCAGGTCTCGGCTTTGCTGGGGACTCGGGACGGCCTTAGAGAAGTTTGGAAATCCTCCTCCTGGGCTGCAGGTACTTCGAAGTCCGGCGGGAGCTTCAAAGATGCAGACTGGCAAATGCTTTGTTGGTGCCTGTTTGAACAGGGGAGTCACTCCTCTAATTGTTAGTAGAGTGTCGAAGTTCCAGGATTCAGTTTCAGAGTTTCGTCCAGGTGTAATCTAAAGTCCTGTGGCCAGGGGTCCCTTACTTATACTAAGAAAAGGGGTTGGACATACTCTGGGGACCCACCTATGGGAGGGTTTGGAAAGAGGGGTGGTTACACTCATTTCCTATGTCCAGTTTCACGCCAGAGCAGGGGCTGAGTGTCCCTGCTACTGCTTTGAACTGGACTATGAACAAGGACACCAAATGTGCCACTAGTGCAGACTTTCTTCCACTCTCAGAGTGCACCCAACCAGCCCTAATACACTAAAGGCTGTCTGGGAGGTGGTTACACCTCCCTGTGACAGATAACCTATTGTCCAGGCCTCCCCTGCCAGAGTTGTGTCCAGCAGTAGGAGGTCAGACGCATGTCTATGGCTGCAGCATCCATTTTGTGATGCTGGGGCTCATTTAAACTATTACCGGGCAGACCGGTGTGTACATGTATCTCCCTCTAGAAGGGTGGAATTCTACCACCGCCACCAGGACTGGTGGGGGTAGGATTCCAAAGTGTTTGACACCAAACTCTACATGTTTCCATGCAGCCATTCCAAAGTTAGCATTTACCGCGAGGTTATAATGCACTTAAGAGTATATGGTCTAGCTGTATCACATAACAGCCTCCGATAATAGATTCCAAAAGCTGCAGAGGGGTCCTTCTCATGCATGGGCACCCTCTCACACAAAACCAAGCACTCTGCCTTCAGGATTGATGAGGTCTGCCATAGGAATGACTGATAGGTTTATATGTGTCCGTGATTAAAGGGAGATATAGGTAAACTATATCTTAGTAAGGGGTGCATGCACCACCTTACCCAGGCTGCAGTAGCAGTCCTGTGGTGTTATGTTGGAAGGATTCCCGGGGGTGGCAAATTACATGCTGCAGCCCTTGGTAGGCCTTTGGGGTACCCCTTCCCCCTAGTACATAGTGTACCATATACTGGGGACTCACAAGGGTACCCCAGTAACCAAGCTGGAGTGTACCAAATGTACATGCAATCATTTTTGAGAAGAAGTAGCAAGGCTGGGGTCCTGGATAGCAGGGCCCCAGCCTGAATAAAGTCGGAAAACAGTGAAACACCAGCAAAAAGTGGGGGTAACCATAGTAAGCAGATCCTACTCCCCTACAGTGTGTACGGCCAATAAATGACTCACCCTTTCATTATTTTCATATATTTGACTACTCCAGGCCATCAATTTCCCAGCAGATTTGTTAGCTGAAAGATCAATTATTGCGGATTTCCCTACTAGGACTCTAGATTGTGCTTTAGCAATGTCTCCCCCTACTGCAATTTTCTCGATCAGTTGCGATTCCGCTCGCTGCCAATTCCTTACATAAATCTTGCAGAAGCCTCTTCTCCTCCCTCTGAGCCGCCCAACCATATCTAGATGTCTCCCCCCTTACCCCAGCTTTGAGGGTATCCCAAACTACGTCAGTACTGGTGCTCCCTTTATTCTCGTGTATGAACCTAGGGATCCAAACCTTCATATGCTGAGTAAATCCCTCATCACAGAGCATAGCCCTATCCAAAGTCCTGTGTGCCACCGGAGAGGGGTTAGCTTGAATGCTCACTTCCAATACCAGGGGGTTGTGATCAGACATGACCCTTGGATATTTATATATCTTACAGGACTGTACTAGTTCCTAGGAGACATAAAAAGAATCCAGCCTAGCGTGTACCTGGTCTGGGGCAGAAAAGAAGGTATAACTCGGGCCCCTTGGTTCTAGCATAACCCCCACGTCTGATAGCCCATCGAGTGCATATAAATGTGATAAAGATTTAAAAACTTTAGGTTTACGGCCATAGTTTCCTCTTCCCCCTAGCTTGCCCTTTTGAGAGTTAATATGTATATTAAAATCTCTACAGACTACTACAGGGAGTGGTCAACCAATTAATTTGACATTCAGCCACTCAAACAGCGTCATCAAGTACTGAGCCATACATGGAACCCAAAATGAACATACTATGCTCCGTACAGCATTGGGTAATCACCCATCTTCCCATTTTATCCAAACTAGACCACGGAAATCTGACTCTCCCTTTACGTGCCATGACTGCCACCCCCCTCGTTCGTGTCCCCTGTGATGTACTAGAGATAAGTTCAAAACCTGCCTACTCCACTACCGCCCGTCTGCTTGCCTCAACATGTGTCTCCTGAAGACATAACAATATCAGCTGTTAAAAATTGGATATCCACATTGATCCTGCGCTTTGTCTGTGGATTATTTAGACCGCAAATTTCAATGGCGACTATTCTTAACTTGCCCATTCACCCAAGTGCTCATTTCATCATGCCTGTGCATCTTATTCATTATCTTCACCCATAAAAACTCGTTTGGATAAGCCCCACTCCCCAGGTCCTTCACTAGGCAAAAAAGGTCCGAAGACCCTTGTGATGCCTCTTGTATCCTGCTGTTGCCCCCTGCCACTCTCCCTCCGAACTTAATCCAAAAAGAAAAAACATGGAAAACTCATATGTAGATCATAAACACAAGAAATCGGAGGAGACAATGTCTCTCCCATTTAGACATTGTCTCAAGGAGACCTAAGCTCTGCCAATTCTCTATCTTCGTGAGATTTCCTGCAGATGCTCTTGGTTCTGAATTTCTGAGGAAAACACCCTGGAAGTCCTCTTATAAATGACCTTGAGCCTAGCATAGCTCATTAAATACACATCACTGCCTAACTTCTGGAAGAAACACCTAACAAAAGGTTCAGGTAAAAAAAATCAAATGACAATTTACGAATTCAAAGAAAGAGAAAAAATCAAAATGAAAGAAAAAGGAAAGAAAGAAGCCTATATTTCGCGACAAATTTCAAAAACACTTTTAATATATTAGACATAAAAAATCAGATGAAAACAACAAAACGCTCAAGGAAAGTGTTGGCAAAACAAAAACAACCAATTTACTTGCCAAGCATGTGGCTAACAGACAAACATTACATATACAGGAAGAACAACAAAACAGAAATAATGTGTCCTTCACAACTTATGGCCACAAAAAGCGTCGCCGGTGTTTCAACCGCTAGGTAACTGTGCGGTCATCATCAGGACAGACAAAAAGTTGAGTTTCAATAGCAATATTTGAGGCACCCCAGTCATAAATTTGAGGGGCGAATGCAGTAAGTAAAAAATTTTATGAATTAGTCAAATATATCCACAAATGGAATGAGGGAATGACGTTAAACGTGCATTCCTGGATATTCCCACAGGAGAATTAAGATAGATGGAGAACATTTAATTTTGTCCCATCGTATGCCCAATCAATCAGCCCATATGTGTGGGTTACACGAATCAATCCGTAGCACTGCTCGCTCCGACTCACACAGTGACTTAAATCTCCCCCAGCGCAACTTACTTCTTCAAGGGATGTGCCTGCGTGTACGCCTACATAGTCTCCTGTCGGCTGATTGGTGTACGATCGATATGTTCAGGTGGCCTGTATTTAACATACACCAGTGTGTCACGTCGCAGGACAATGGTGTCACTGCATTATGCAAAGTCATAACATCACCGCCCATACGCAGCAAAGGAAGTTGATGATAAATGTAGTTCCAAGTTTGACCTACCATTTACAAACCTCCAGCTCCTGGACATTTCAGTGTTATTGTGTGTATGGGTGTACCCCTTTTGGGGGGAATAATGGGGAAAAAATGCAACACTTTCAAATGTTTGTAAAATATACACCAGGTAAAATGAGACATAATCATTTACACCAGCACTGGGGGACCGTGGGAAATGTAGTTCCCTGGTTGAAAAAAACAAAAAAACGATTAAACCCTAGCAAGAACCCACATAGTTATGTGTAGCTCATACATGTAGCTGGTGTTATTATGTGTATTTCGTAATCTAAACTGGTGTTGGAAGTAAATAAGGATAGCAGTTGCGTGTTTTTTTCAATGGATTTGTTAGGAAAAGGTCCATACTTGTTTCAATTCTCCAATTGAATTCTTTATTTGTTTAGAATTCCTGGAGTACAAATGAGAATGATACATAGAAAGGCACACACTGAGCAAAAATAAGGGATAAAATAGATTCAGGACCCATCTCTTTTGTTCTGAAAGCTTCATAAAAGTGCCAGGACACAGTGTCTTAGAATGCTCCCTCGGCGCAAGTGTTGTTAATAGAAAATGTTGTTTTAAAGTTAAGCCTGTATGTATATTAGTGTAGTCTTCATTTCAAAGGCTGTCTGTTCACTGCTTCCAAATGGAGTTCCAGTAAATGCTGATAGTCAAAATATATAAATGCCTCTAATGGCCAAAAACTGTTATCTTTATTTTTGACATCCAAATAGCTTAGACCATTGAATATCACGATTCAATTCCCATATTGAACTTTTGAATCTGTATATCCGGCGCTGTATTAACTGGAACAGTTTTGAGTCATCTCAATTTGTGGGTAATTTATCAATCACTCAACAATCTAGATCGTTTTATAAAAGTGTCTTACCAGTTTTGTAGCTGATCTTATTGTGCTCCTGTGACCGTTTATCCTTGCATGGATGTTATGGGTTGTCATTCTTATATATCTCAGATTGTCCTGCCACATGAGGAAGGTTACAGGTCAAGTTTCAAGTTCAAGTTTAAAGTTTAAAGTTTATTGCTTGATTAATTAAGATCATCACAAAATCCCCCCCGACAAAATGTAAATAAAGTGCATCTACACAGGCAGCTAGGATTTTCATTATGCGAGCCATCAAATTACATCTGTGCTCTGTCTGCCATACATTTCAAGTGTATAAAATTCTAATATTGTAAAATCATGCTAAAACTATGTTATGCAAGAAAAATTAAATATGTACCCCCAAATAAGGGTGTGAGGATGTATTACAAGCCGTTATAATTAGTCATCGTCTGCTAGCGATAGGCAACTGTTGACGAGTTTCATATACTTGACTCCTTGGCAAGCCAGGATGCATGACGAGCCCTCCAGCCAGCTTATTACTGCTTGTCTGCTAGATCGAATGTTCAAGTTAATAAAAATCACCTTTAGGTTCCGTCTCCTTTAGCTTAACATGGCTGGACAGGCACACAACAAATGAGTCAAGATTTCTTTTTGGAATCCGCACAATCGACAACCTTCTGAATTAAAACCTGTTACCCATGAGGGGGATAAGTCCTTGGAGACATGCGCCCCCATCCTGAACTTTAAGTAGCACATCTTTAAGTGAGAACTAAAATGGGCAAATAAATAGGCTTGTGGCTTTGATGTCCTATATGATTTTATAACTGTCCCTCCGTGCCGCCTCTTTGTGAGCGCCAATTTATCTTCCAGTAAGGATTTCTTTTTACTTGCGACTTTCGCAAGTTTGTTAAAAGAAACTCTATCCATTGTGTTGTCCCATGCTGGTTGCAATTCCAACGTGGCCAAGGATGTGCTCAGGAAACTCCCCCAAGAGTTTGGAATTTCTTGCTCCTTCTGTGACCTTACTTTGTCCCAACAGAGTCTATTTAGAGTGTCCGCTTCGGATGACCGGTGGGGTATGGCAGAATTTAATGAAGTTACTCATTCCCCTGTATTTATGATCCTGGAGCCCAAATTCCAGTCTTACCTGGGCAGGCGAGGCGCGTTTTGGCAGATCAAAAACCGATTTGTAGATTTTTGACTGCAATTCATTCTGTAAATGCGAATCTTTGCCACACCAAGGGACCAAGCCGTAGGTCAAACTTGGATGGATTTGGGCGGCCATGACTTTTAGCAGATGAGAAAGGTTTGGGCAGTCCAATTTTCTGCGCAGTGCTCTGTAGGCATAAATCAAGGACTGGGTCTTTGCTCTAAGGGCCAGTTTGTGTTCTTTATGACTTAAACCCTGCCTGATTATTACACCCAGATATTTGTATGAGCTGTTTTCTTCTACATGAAGCCCCTTGACCATCCATTTGAACTTTAGTTTCCTACTGTCAACTAGGCGAACTACTTTTGTTTTGTCTTTATTTATCTCTAGCTGTTCCGAGTCCAAGTAGGATGCCAGGTTATTTATTGATCTTTGTAGCCCCACTGGGGTTTGACTTAGCAAGACTATGTCGTCTGCGTATTGGAGGATTGCGACTGGCTCATTAGCCAGTTTCGGGGGGTGGCAGTCTGGGTTTTCAAAGTGTCGGGCAATATCCAATATATACAGATTAAAAAGGCTTGGGGGCAAGACACAGCCTTGCTTCAGACCGCTTTGTGTGAAAATGCTTGCGGTGGTACTCGACCCATTTCCCAACTTGACTCTAGTCAAGGTGTCAGTATACAAGGTTATGATGGCGGTGAGGAGTACATTTGGTAGGTCCCATCCTTTGAGTTTGCTCCATACATGATTCCGGCTCACTCTGTCAAATGCGGCTTTTATGTCCACGAAACAGGCGAAGAGGCGGGCTTTCCTTCTTTGTGCCTGTTCCGTCAAGAGGGCTAGAGTTGCAAGATTCGATTGGGTGCCCATGCCTTGCCTGAATGCTGTTTGGAATTTGGGGATGATTTTGCTTTCCTCCATCCAACCTTGATGATGGTTCAGTAGGCACGAGGCGTATAATTTTGCTTCCACGTCAATCAATGAGATTAGTCTATAGTTCCCTGGTTTGCCATGATCTCCCTTTTTATATATGGGGTGAATGACAGACCCCCTCCAGGAAACTGGGATTTTAGAATGTGCGTAAATCTCATTGAAGACTGGGGTAAGGGTTTCCGACCATAACTCTGGATTGTTCCTGAAAATTGCATTTGGTATGCCGTTTGGCCCGGCCGCTCCCTCAGACTTTAGTTTCTTTATAAGTCTGATCAGTTCTTTCGCATTTGTCAGAGAAATTTGCTCGTTGGAAAAGGAGTTCGAGTGGGCTAAATTGTCTCTTGATGTAACATGACTGGGTCCGGCTTGAGCCTCCTTTTGGTCATAGTGTGGCCCCTGGAATGGTTGTTCTAGATCCCTCGTTGGTTTATTGAACAGGGTGTTTACATGATCTATCCAAATTTCTGCTCCAATTCCTGCCTCTTGCTGAAGTGTTGGGCCAGCTCATAATGTATTAATAATTCCCCAGAAATCACTGCTGTTGGATTTTTTGCTAGCTGTTAATAGTTGCTGCCAAATTGATTCTTTATACACTGATTTTGCTTTCCCCAAGTTCTTTCTATAGGCACTCCTTAGTGCCTGCAGCTTTGTTTTTTCTTGTTTTAGGCCCTTTTCTCCCTCTCTGGATAGCGACGCACTTCTCTTGCGATCTCTCTTTTGCGCCTTTTGAGATCCTGATTGAACCATGGGTCCCTTCTGACTTTTTTTGTAGACCTCTGTGGCTTGGAAACCGGGAAGGTTTGAAGCAAGAACTCGGCCAGTTCCTCCCAATGATTTACATAAGCCTGTTCTTGTACAGGGCCTTCGATTTCATTAAAGGCCTTTACTTTCTCCTCCATGGATTGCGGGGCCACTCCTCGCCATTTTACTTTGCGCAAATTGAACGTTTCTGAATGCTGCATAATGGCATTTCAGTTCTGAGCAATTTTAGTTCTGTTCTTCAGATTCAAGGTTAATGGCAGGTGGTCGCTTTCTGCTCGTGAAATTATACTAAAACTATTTATCTCTGAGGACAGATTTGTGCTAGTAATAATAAAATCTATTGTCGAGGCGACCTTTCCACTCAGATATGTTGCCACGGGGGGTGAGTCCCACGGGGATTTGCCATTCATAATTATTAGGTCGAGTGCTGCTAATTTGCAGACAAAGTCAGATGCGCCCTGAGGAACTTTGCTGTTTCTTCCCCGTTTTGTCGCTAAAAGATTGGTATTAAAGTCGGCGGCGATCACCATATGAGTATTTATGTGACTTTTCTGCAATGCTTTTAGCAATTTTATAAGAGTTGTATATTTACTGTTCTGCTTCTTTCTATCTGGATGTATATAGACATTTATTAGGAGGAGTTGTATGGTTTGTTCCTTACCGGTTACCTTAATCACTTGGATCCAGTTTATCCCTGTAAATATTTCTTCCATGTCCCAATGCAATTTTTGGGTTAAAAAAGTTGATAAGCCCCCTCTCGCATGACCATGATTTGAGTGTCTTTCTGCCAGGCAATGATGTTCAATGAAGCCAGGTATTGAGGTTGCCCCCATATTCCATGTTTCCTGAATCAAGATTATTTGTTGTTGCATTAAAAAGTTTGCAGTATCTTGATCTTGGCCCATGTCCCTGAAGCCACGCACATTCTACCGATGTCTTTCCCCTGAGGCGGAAGCCGGGGGTGCTGTTAATACATTATTTTAAAATATGTTTGCACCTTGCACTTTTTTAATATTGTTATTGTACTGTGTTGGACTGTTGACTTACGAACTCCTGCACGGGTAACTGCCCCCTCGAACCGACTCCCAGTGCGCACTTCTACTTCCTGGCGCCTGGAGAGAAGGGGTTCGGCCATCTTGGGTGAGGGAGGGGTAGCGCTGCAGCTGCTGGCCGCTTCCTGCCCTCCCACACTACTTAATCCGGTAAGCAGCGCTGCACGCTGACTCTACCAATGTCTTTCCCCTGAGGCGGAAGCCGGGGGCGCTGTTAATACATTATTTTAAAATATCATTGCACCTTGCACTTTTTTAATATTGTTATTGTACTGTGTTGGACTGTTGACTTACGAACTCCTGCACGGGTAACTGCCCCCTCGAACCGACTCCCAGTGCGCACTTCTACTTCCTGGCGCCTGGAGAGAAGGGGTTCGGCCATCTTGGGTGAGGGAGGGGTAGCGCTGCAGCTGCTGGCCGCTTCCCGCCCTTCTCTCACAGGATATAAGGAGATGTACCATCGTCCGCGCAGCGGGCGGGCGCAGCGGGCGCGCCCGTGGCGCGCCAAAGGCAAGCCCGTCTGCGCCCGTCCGCGCCTGGACCGGGCCCAGGGCCACACCCTCTGTTCGTGCTCCCCCGCTCCATAAGGTTACTTATACCCGCAGTGAACTCATGAAGCTCCGTCCACCCTCCTCCTCCCGTTGCACTATATACGATCCATCTCAAAATCGAAGGGAGACAAACATGAAATGCCTTCACTGCTATAGTACAACTCCTTTTAATAATCTTAATATCCATGCTAAATTACCAAATGACATCAGTGAGGTGGTTTATCTGATGGCCCTCATTAACGCGCGGTCCCTGGGCAAACACTGCCAAGAGATAGCGGACCTTATCACCGATTACAACTTAGATGTTCTCTATGTCACAGAAACTTGGACTGATGAGGCATCCGGACCAGACCTCGCCATAGCAGTCCCACCTGGTTATAAAGCCTATCGTCAGGATAGGGCCAGAAAGAAAGGTGGAGGTCTAGCCATTATAGTAAAAGACCAGTTTAAGGTCCGTACATCAGCTATTCCCGTCATGTCCTGTGAAGCCATACATTTTAATATAAAGTTCACTCCCCTCCTCAATTTTAAGGGAGTGCTTTTATATCGTCCTCCTGGGACTAGAGCAGCTTTTCTCACCAATTTAAGTACCGTAACGGAATCAATAGCCATTGATGAGTCCATTACAGTTTTGGGCGATTTCAATTTTTATTTAGAACAAGAAACGGATAAGGACACTGCCGCCCTGGCATCAGACCTAGAAATAATGGGTCTAAGACAATTGGTCATGGCCCCTACCCACCAGGCAGGACACACACTGGATGGTATATTTTCCAATGTAAAGGGTCTACACGTAACAAATATTCTCCCGATGCCTTGGACAGATCACTCTGCTATATTTAGTAGCCTAACTATTAATGGATCACTAAGGAAGAAGGTCTCATCTCCTAACCCAGGTGCTTTTAAAGTATGGAAGGACATCAACCATTCTGAGTTAAACACACTCCTGGACAAAACCAGGCCAGACCTATCCTATGAACCTAACATAGCAACCCGCCAATTCCATGAATGGCTTGGTGATGCCACAAACCAACTAGTAGCCACCAAATCCCACTCAAGGAACAGGAACACACCGACTGCTCAGTGGTATACAGAGGAGTTACGAACCCAAAAACAACTAGCTAGGAATAGGGAAAGGCAATTGCGTAGATCTTATGATACCGAAAGTAAGACAAAATATAAAGAAGCGCTTGCTACATACAAAACAATGATAACTGTAGCCAAAAAACACTTTTTCTCGCAACAAATAGACAAAGCGAAAAACTCTAGCAAGAAACTTTATGATATCACCAAAATCCTATCTGGTAATACACCGGATTTAAACCCGCCCCCGTCTCAATTACTTTGCGACGCCCTGTCCGAGTTTTTCTTCTCCAAAGTAAACAACATATACCAAGCTTTTACATCAAAACCTAGCATCAGCAGAACATCCACGCCCCCCACAATCCTAGGAAACACTATGACCAGCTTTAATACCCTAACCACGGATCAAATAAAGACCATAGTCAAATCTATCAAATCCGGATCAGCTTTGGATCCCTGTCCCACGTCCGTACTTTCCATGGTGTCGGACACCATCATACCGATAATAACTCATGTCTGTAATACTATCTTGAGTTCAGGGACCTACCTTGACTCTTTAAAAAACACGTTGATTAAACCCCTGCTCAAAAAACCTAGTCTAGACAACAAGGAATTGAAGAACTATAGGCCCATAGCTAGTTTTCCTTTCCTGGCTAAAGTGACGGAGAAGGCTATGAACCAGCAATTAGCTGAACATCTGGAGAGAAATCATCTGCTCGACGACACGCAGTTCGGCTTCCGTAGGTACCATGGTACGGAGACCGCCCTTATTAAAGCAGCAGATGATCTAAGACTCATCCGTGACCAAGGAGGAACAGCACTACTAGTGCTCTTAGCTCTCTCGGCAGCCTTCGACACGGTCGACCATAAGATCTTGGTCGACCGTGTCGGTAGGATGGGTGTCCAGCTCACTGCGAGAAACCTACTTGCCTCCTTTCTGGCTGATAGAACTCAGGCGGTCACACTGGGACCATACCAATCCACCAAGCTGTCATTACCTTGTGGGGTTCCTCAAGGCTCATCCCTCAGTCCGACACTATTTAACATTTATGTGTCGGACCTTGCTAGTGTTATCAAAGCACATGGGATGAGCCTAACCTCATACGCTGATGACACGCAATTGGTATTGGCCATCAAGGGCGATGGGCAGGAGGTGGCAGAACGCTTCCAAAATGGAATGACCGCTATTGGAGAGTGGATGGCAGAAAACTGCCTGAAGCTCAACTCCGATAAAATGGAGGTGGTCATCTTTGGAGCCCTCTCTCCAGCCTGGTCAGCCACCTGGTGGCCGACAGTTTTTGGTACCCCTCCTAGTCCCACTTCCAAGGTCAGGAACCTGGGAGTAACCTTCGACGACCATCTCAATTTTATGGCACATGCAAATAAGGTAGCGGCCTCTGCCCACTTCAAACTTAAAATGATAAGGAAAATCATCCCTTTTTTGCCGGATGCGGCCGCCAAAACTTTGGTTACATCCGTGGTTTTAACATCCTTGGATTATTGTAATGGACTCTTTCTCAATACACAAGCTAGAGTCACAAAAAAGCTGCAGACTATTCAGAATGCAGCTGCACGCATGCTGTCTAGATTACCCAAATTTGCTCCTATTTCAGATACCTTGAGGACCTACCATTGGTTGACGATCCAAAATAGGATCAAGTTCAAATCTCTTTGTACAGTTTACAAAGCACTGCACGATCAAGGACCTCGTTTCCTCAAGGACCAGCTTATTCTTTATAAACCGGTCAGACAGCTCCGATCCACATCCCTTAATCAATTAGCGATCCCTCGCTCCAGAACTGCTAATTGGGGCGACCGCCGCTTTTTAGTAGCTGCCCCTAAGATCTGGAATACTCTGCCTCAACACATTAAAACCAGTCCCTCACTCCTGCAATTTCGAAAAAAACTGAAAACCTGGCTGTTTACCAGTGATATTGCTCATTACCCTGTATGAACTTCTTATCTCTGGGAAGGGACATCTCTGTAGTCAAGTAAAGTCAAGTTGAAATTTATATAGCGCACTACATACCCAGAGGGTCTCAAGGCGCTTGAGGAAGGGGGGAGGTTTACTTATCGAATATCCAGGTTTTGAGCTGTTTTCTGAAGGCTAGGTGGTTTTGAGTGAGGCGGAGGTGGGTGGGAAGGGAATTCCAGGTTTTGGCCGCTAAGTAAGAGAAGGATCTTCCCCCCATGGTGGCTTTGTGGATGCGCGGAACAGCGGCGAGGGCTTGGTTGGACGAACGCAGCTGGCGGGTGGGGGTGTAGAAGGAAAGGCGCGTGTTGAGACAATCAGGTCCAAGTTCGTATAGGGCTTTGTGTGCGTGGGTGAGGAGACGGAACGTTATTCTCTTGTTGACGGGGAGCCAGTGAAGGTGTTTCAGGTGAATGGAAATGTGGTCTGTGCGGGGGATGTCAAGAATGAGTCTGGCAGAAGCATTTTAGATGCGTTGGAGTTTTTTCTGCAGTTTCGCGGTGGTACCGGCATAGAGGGTGTTTCCGTAGTCCAGACGGCTAGTAACCAGTGCGTGGGTGACCGTTTTTCTTGTTTCGGTGGGGATACAGCGGAATGTTTTTTTGAGCATGCGTAGGATGTTGAAGCATGAAGAAGAGACGGCGTTGACTTGTCTGGTCATCGAGAGTGAGGAGTCCAGGATGATACCCAGGTTCCGTGCGTGGTCCGTCGGTATGGGGGTTTTTCCTAGTGCCGTTGGCCACCAGGAGTCGTCCCAGGCGGAGGGGGGTGAGCCTAAGATAAGGACTTCCGTTTTGTCCGAGTTCAGTTTCAGACGGCTTTGCTTCATCCATTCGGCTACTTCTTTCATCCCATCATGTAGGTTGGTTTTGGCGGAGATTGGGTCTTTGGTGAGTGAGAGGATCAGCTGAGTGTCATCAGCGTATGAGATGATGTTGAGGTTGTGTTGGCGTGCGATGGCTGCGAGGGGGCTCATGTAGACGTTGAAGAGGGTGGGGCTGAGTGATGATCCTTGCGGGACGCCGCAGATGACTTCAGTGGCCTCTGACTTAAAAGGGGGGAGGCGGACTCTCTGAGTTCTTCCAGCGAGGAACGAGGTGATCCAGTCTAATGCTTTTCCTTGAATTCCGATGTTTCTGAGGCGTTGTATCAGGGTGCTATGGCAGACTGTGTCGAAGGCTGCGGAGAGGTCAAGGAGGATGAGGGCGACTGTGTCTCCGTTGTTCAGTAGTGTTCGAATGTCGTCTGTTGCTGCGATGAGGGCGGTCTCGGTGCTGTGTTTGGCGCGGAATCCAGACTGTGAGGAGTCGAGTGATTTGTTGGTTTCGAGGAAGGCGGCGAGCTGATTGTTGACGGCTTTCTCAATGACTTTGGCAGGGAATGGGAGGAGCGAGATGGGGCGGTAATTTTTGAGCTCGGTGGGGTCAGCTGTGGGTTTCTTCAGAAGGGCGCTGAGTTCGGCGTGTTTCCAGCTTTCTGGGAATGTGGCGGAGTTGAGGGAGCAGTTGATGACGTCTCGGAGATGGGGTGCGATAATGGAGTTTGCTTTGTTGAAGATGTGATGGGGGCATGGGTCTGTAGGGGATCCTGAGTGGATGGAGTTCATTAGGCGAATGGTGTCTTCTGTGGTGATTGGGTTCCAGTTGAAAAGGTTATTCGGAGGAGTTACAGGTTCGGAGGTGGGTGAGGTTGACTGGTTTACGGGTTGGTTGTCGAAGCTGTTATGAATGTCGGCGATTTTGTCATGGAAGAATGAGGCGAGAGAGTCGCAGAGGACTTGAGAGGGGGTGATGTCGTTGGAGCTGGCGCTGGGGTTGGTGAATTCTTTGATGATGTTGAAAAGTTCCTTGCTGTTGTGGGCGTTGTTGTCTAGTCGGTCTTTGAGTGCTGATTTCTTGTAGTCTAGACGCCTACGGGTATTCGTTTGCGCTCTATAAATGTAAAAAAATAAATAAATAAATTCCATGAACAGAGCGAGATGTTAATTAATTCGTGGTTTTCTCTTGCTGGTCCCGGTGTTTTTATTCCATGGTTAGGAATGCTTATCGTTCAGCGTTTTTGAGATCCAGGCCCAGTCCTTGATTTCCTGCAGGCTTCCCCCGATGGAGCCCGGGCTTTCGCTTTTGGGGTGCCTATTGTTTTGCAGGTACGTAATCGGTGAGTTGGAACGTGCTCCGCGTAAACATGTTTGCTGGTGTTTTCGTGGGCTTTTCTCTTCCTTTGGATTATTTAAAAAGGGATACGGGTACCTTGGGCGTTGCACTGCCTTTAGCCTGATTCCCATGCTTCAAATCTTCCTTTCATAGCTGCAATGTTGTCCACCAGGTCCTTGGACGACCAAGTTGTCAGTGACTCCTCTACCCCCCTTCCGAGAATTTCCTTGAATTCCAATGAGATTAGATCACACGAACGGATTCCTTGTAGTTCGGGGATTTCATGGAAGAGTCTCAAGAGGTTTCCCCTGTTGAGCGTATCCTGGGTGCCTTTTGATGAGTATTCCGGAATAAAAGACAGCTTCAATTCACACTTTCGACTTGTTTTACGGATGACAAAGGTGCGCTTTCATTTCTTCCCCCTGATCCTACAAGGTTTAGCGGGGGGTTTTGACTGCTTCCTTGTTCATGTTCTGCTGCATTTTTGATTAATATCTCTTGCCTGGCGATTGAAGGGCCTACATTTTTTTGGGCCAACGTCCTTATTTGTGGGTCTGCTTGCTCCTGGACTGAAAGCTTGCAGTAGCAGTCCTTTCCCCTTGTTATTACAGCAATTGTTTTGCGGGGGATTTGTGGGCTGGTTGACGGTGTGACCTCTGACCTATTTTCTGGGTGCTGCTTAGGCTCTGCTAAGTTGGGCCCCTCATGTGTCTCTACTTGTTGCCATGCAAGTTGTTGGCTGTTTTGTAATTTGCCAGCCCTCGGGCTAATGTGTCCCGCCAATTGCTGCTTTTTCCTATGTGCTACTTCGCCATGTTCGCTGTCGACTAATTTTGAATTTTTCAGTTGCTGCACAGCCCGGGATTCTTTACCAAATGCTTTGTTCTCGCGGACTGGGCTTATAACTCCTTGTTTGTTTTGAGGCTCATAATAAGATTTTGCCGTGTGCCTAAGACCTTGACTGTTTGCAAAGGAGGTCTGTGAGCAGTGTGCTTGATTTCTTTCGTCGCTTCCAGCCTTGATTAAGGAGCATAATGTTGCTTTTATTTCCGTGTTTGGTTTTACTGGAAAAAGTGGGAATAATTTAACCGGGGCAAGGCTTGGTTGTTTGTTATATTTTAGCCTGGCCTTCCTCGCGCGCTTTCTTTCCCGTTTTGTGATTTTGCCTCCCGCCTTTGTTGTTGGCTGTGATGCCGCTGTTTGATCATCGCGTTGGCTTTGATCATCGCGTTGGCTTTGGTTTATCACAAATTCTAGGTTTATTTGAGCTTTGTTTATGTTTTTTGATTCCTCATTGTTGACTTTGGGTAGGTGAGAGGTTTGCTCTTGCAGGATCGTTTTTTGAGATGTTCCTTGGTAATGGGTATTTAAGGACTGTTTTGCTGCCCCTAGAACATCTTTTAGAAGTTCCGGAAGTGTTGCCAGTTTCTCTATGATCGGGCTACAGTGGCATGTGGCTTGTTGGTTATTTATGTCACTTTGCCTGTCTAGAGTTTCTTTTTTTGTTAATAGTGATGTTATTGCATCCAGTTTTTTATTTACTCCAGCGATGTGACTGGCCATGAGATTGATTAGGTCAATTTGCACATCCATTTTGTCTGATTGAAAATGTTGTACTTTTATGGATTGTTCCAGGGTATGAATCAGAGTTTCGGACCACTGCGTGTGGTGCTGCTCATCATTGTGTTGAGCCAGGGCTGACAAGCCGGGGATTGACCCATTTCCGGAAGAGATTGTTATTGGTGATGAAAGGATTAATTGTTTGTTTGTTATGGGACTATGGCCATCCACCTGTGGCTCTGTCGTGTTGTCATTCAGATTTTTTTGAGGGTTCAGGGGGGTTGAAGAGACCAAGATGGCTCTTCTTTGTGGCTTCCTTTTCTTTGGGCTCGGTGTACGTTGCTCCTTATCCTGTCCCGTCCCCTCTAGAGACTCCAGAATTTCAATCAGATTCGCCTCGCTTATATTAGGGAACGTTTTGCCGATCAGCATTTCCTTTGAAGCTGCGCTTGCTGCTGATTTTATTAAATCTGTTTTTTTCCTCCTTTGACCATTTTGAGTTGGTTCGGCACTGTTCCTTGTTTCCTGAAGGAAGTTTGCCGGCGTTGGGATTTACTATAAGTGAAGGATCATTTTGTCCCTGTGTTAATCCTTCTAGAGAGGAGTGAGATTTTCCACGCTCTCTGCTTATCCCCACGGGGGCCTCAAAAACCAAAGGTTCCACAGGATCTCCGGTATTAATTATTTTTTACTTTTGTTGTGATTTCTTTATGAGCTTCGTTTAATTCTCCCAATTTTGTTTTGAAAGTTAGTCCTGGCATTTCGGTTGGTGCCTGATGCACCTGAGCTATTACTGGAACCAGTTTCCTGCCATCTGTATGAACCAACTGATTCTCTAGTAATAGTTCTTTTGATGATGCGGTGTCCAATATTACTTGGGTACCTCTAAGAGAAGGTTGTGTTTTGTCCGGCTGTATTGGGGTTGGCAACAGGGTTAATTCCTTTTGGGGGGCGTACATTGCCGCCCAGGGGTCTTTTAAAAAGAAAAACTTTTGAATCACTGTTTGCTGGGTCGGTTTGGAATTTAACTTTGTTGGTGGGGTGGGGACTGAAACCAACCTATCCCTGTGGCCAGCTCCGTTTTCACTGACGTTCGTTTGTGAGACCTCCTCTTCTTGTGATTTTAGTTTTGTTTTTTTGTTTTTGTTTCCTTGTTTCCTTCGTGGTCTTTCTGTGGCCCCCCGACGGATGGTTCCTGATCGCATCTGTACAGAACCCTGACGCTATGTTTTTGTTTTTCTAAATTTTTTGTAATTTACTACCTATTATTGTGGCTGCTCCCCACGCCGATCGCTCCTGCTCCCGGCTTCTCCTCCCTTGAGGTGAGCAGCAGTTAGCAAGTTAGGCTTGTTACTTGACGATCTCTTGACGATCTCTAAAGCATCGGTGCGTCGGGGGGTGCAGCCTTGCACTGAGTAGCCCCGTGGATTTGGGGTTTAGGATTAGGGTTTGCTGCTGAAGGGGCAAGTCGCTGTTCAGGAGCCCTTCCCACACAGGGCAACTTGTAGTCGATCTCTCACCTGGCTGGCTGACTAGTTGCCCTCCGGAGCCGCGGCCGCCGGTGGTGCTGGTGAGCTGTGACCGCTTCCCCGCCTCTTCACCAACTCTTCGCCACCTCCTGCTGTCTCGCTCCGCTCCGCGCTCCAACCGCTCCAACCACTCCTCTGCTTCACCACTGCACCTCTTCACTGCTGCTGCGGCTGCTGCCGATGGCACGGGTGTGCTCACGCCGCTCCTCCGCCTCTTCACTGCCCGTCTTGCAGACCTGTACTCTGACGGCTGACAACCCCACCTGAACGACCCTCGGATTGGCCTCGCACCACCGCGGGGTTGGCTGCGGTGAGCGGCGGCGGTGACAGCGGCCGCGAGGGGGGGGATTCAGGGCTTTTTGCCCAGAGCCCTGATTACCTCTAACGGCTCTAACGGCTCCCCCACAGCTCTTCCTCGGCTGCCTCCTCAGCAGTGCGACACAGCAAAACAGCACAGCGCTTGGCGTCTGACGTCACAATCACCACAAACCAATGGAAGTCAACACAAACAAGTCATCCGGATGCTGTTCACTCATTGCTATTTGGGATATCCCTTTCAGTTACAAGTCATTCTCTAAGTATTCTTCTGTGGCATGACTTCAGGTCTATAATAGGTCTAGAGTGGATCAGAGAGTCCTTCAATGAGCAACCGTGTCTAAAAGAGAACATCAAATTCAAAATACTTTATTTAGACAATCAAGTCTATCAAAGTGCGTTAGTGTCAAATAGAATTAAAATAATAGACAGTGCCACAATTGTTTTAAAAGTGTCGATGCTTCGACAGATAACCTATAAACCTTCAGCAGGTTTCTGCAATGGTGGTACTGTTAATAATTTAAAATGCAATTCGATAAGCAACTAGTAATTTGGTGAAATAATCTTTAGTTAACATTTCATCATGTTAAGCTTGCTATTACTGTCTGGTCTGCTTGAATAAAAACAAATACTTTAAAGAAGCTATGCTATGTTTCTATTTAAAGGTAGTCTTCGAAGCTACTAGGATTCAAGGTTCCTCTCCTCCGTTTTGTACTTCTGGGTTATTTCTTAGTTGCTTGTCAATACTCTCAAGGAATTTTACCAGTTTAGCATTCCCTTGCGGCTGCGCATTGTTCAGTAGGAAGCTAACGGCAAGTGGTAATGTCCTTGCCCCCTCCTTAGTCCACAGATGCTGAAGCAATGTTGTGCGGTCTTCCAGGAGTATAGGGCATATGCAGAACAAGTGAGTTATTGATTCATGGAATAGATCGAATAGTCAACATGTTTGCGACTCTAGTTTAACTGCCCATGGTGGAGATAGATCTAAAAATGTAAATGCCCATCCGAAGGTATTTCGTTTTATTATAGGAGGAGAATAGTTCCATGATATATTTTTGTGGGCATTCTCAGCCATAACTGCTAAGGAGCAAGTGAGCATGTTCTCTTTTGACAAATGCTTTTTTTGTCCGATTCAAGAGATTTAATTTTTACTTTTCTATTCAGAGCTGTTTTTTGATTGGCTTGCACTATAGGGACACAAAACCTTGAACCAGATCAGGTTTTATATGAACCTTGCTCAGCTGACCTTCTGGAGTACGGATATTTTATTACGCTGGCCTTCTGGCCTTTAATGCAAATTCCATCCAGGTCTGGGCTGGTGAGGTATTACATGGTGTTTGAAATAGAGACCGGAACACTGCACTCTTTGCCCTGTTTAAAAAGGCCCCTTGTTTCCCCGGGTAAGCCTCTGATCCATATGACAATGTTGGCGTTATTTTCATCAGTACCCCAAAAGAAAACTTGTTATTGCTCTTGAAAATTGTTTGAAAGGCACATTGCAACAAAGCTAGTTTTAGTTTTATTGAGTTCAGATGCAATAAGTTAACTCATTTGTCATCTAACCAGCATCCCAAATATTTGTATTTATTCGCGACGGTTAGGCGATGGTTGTCAAGATGCCAGTGATGTTGTTTTTTCTATTTCCGACGAAAGATATAATTAATGGTTTTTTCGTGATTACTTTTCATCTCGTTTGCAAGGGAGTGCATATCTAAGGCATCTAGCAGTCTATGAACCCCTACCGGCATTTGGCTGAGCAGGACAACATCATCTGCATAAAGCAGAGAAGAGATGTGTTGGTTGGCTAGTTTAGGAGCATGACTGTTTACTTGGTTTATTGCAGGAACCAAATCACTCATTTTCAAGATAAAAAGGATGGGTGCTAATGCGCACCCCTGTTTGACCCCTTGCACCGTGCTGATTTTTTCCGAGACAATGGTGTGTAGTCTTATTTTTACTCTGGCTCATGTATTGGAGTAGAGCAACATGATGCCTTGTAATAATGGCCCTGGGATTCTCCAGGCTCTAACTTTGGTCCACAGTAATTGACGGTTGACTTGGTCAAAGGATTTACTGTAGTCTATGAAACAGTCGCACAGCTCTTCTTTTTTCTGTATTTGTTTGGTTACAAGCATCCTTATGGCCACCAGGTCGTCTAGAGTGCCAGCCTGTGTTCCAAAACCAGTTTGGTTGAGGGAAAGTAGGTTGTTTGTTGTTGCTCAATCTTGTAAATCCTCGAGTAGTAACAAGGCAAAATATTTTGCCTCTATGTCCGGTAGAGTGATATGTCTGTCACTGTCTGGGAGCGAGATGGGGCCTTTTTTGTAAATAGGATGAAGAATCAATCCTTGCCAGGATGGTGGCACTGTGTGCTGAACAATGCTTCTCTTGAATACATTTTCAAGTATACCCGACAAAGTCAATATCATGTTTGTAGACTGATGCTAGGATGCCATTGGGGCCCAATGCACTATCTCCTCTACTTTTTCAAATTTATGTTGCTATTCTGCTGGTGGTTTGTGGCTATAGTTGGTATTGAAGAGAGCTGTGCAAGGTTCTGTTTGCTTAAAACTGGCACTTCATCCGGCTTTATAGGTGTGGCTATGAGAACATATAAGTGAAGTAGCCTTATGTGAGGATCCTCAAATGTGTATTTACTATCTCCAAACAAAGGGAGGGTCTAGGAGCTAATTATCAGGTACAGCGCCCATGCTCCTGATATGTAATGATTACACATAGAAGGATTTTGTTCTACCAGGGAAAGGAAATTTGGGGAGGCGAAGTTGTTGGTTGGGGCTGGTCAATTGGATCTGGGTATCTGATTGATCAGAACTGAAAGCTCTCACACACCCAGAAGTGTGTCAAGCTTCATCATTGTGCTGGTCCTTTTTGGAAAGGCAATGCAATGTCCAATACGCCCCTCGAGGGGCTCTTTGTCAGAGGTGAGTGGTTAAAAATGTCTCAGGGGCACTGAAGTTAGTTTAATAAGGTGGTCCCCTTGACAAAACAAGCATTTGCAATAAAATCGGTCTCCCCTTTGGGACTTTATATGTATTTAGCTATGCAGCACATTAGCCTGAGTGCTGAAATATCTACTGTTCTTTAACATGGAGGGAAAGTAAACACCAAACTGTGTGACACACCGGGTATGAGAACACATGCAGAGAAATGTTGTCTTTCTGCAGGAAATGGTATAGTCTAAAGCTCTGTTTTAATATAAAATAAGGGCCTTTGGTGGTGATATCACTGAAAATACAAGATTTAAAAAAAATATTGTTGTCTACGGGTGCTTGTGGAAGACAATTTCTATGGACTGGAATCTAGAGAATGCTAAAGTGATTCTGGTATTTTACTGACCGCTGCTGGTCGGTTTCTATCAAGAAAGTTAAATAGAGGCAGTTAACAGAAAATAGAGAAAAGAAAGTCCCTCAGCAGGAAGCAATTCTGGTATTTTATTGACCTCTGCTGGACGTTTTCTATCAAGACAGTTAAATAGAGGCAGTTTAACAGAAAAAAAGTCCTCGGGCTGATCTCCGGAGCCCACGACGTACAGACACATATAAGTATATACTAAAGTATATAAGTAAATACTAAAGTATAAACAAGAGGCCTCGAATGCTTGACCTAAAAAACAAATAAACACTGTCCTAGGGATTAATCACCCTTGA
The DNA here is from genome assembly GCF_964261635.1 of Lissotriton helveticus. Taxonomy (NCBI): domain Eukaryota; kingdom Metazoa; phylum Chordata; class Amphibia; order Caudata; family Salamandridae; genus Lissotriton; species Lissotriton helveticus. The sequence goes on along the minus strand of NC_136063.1, from coordinate 734,299,975 downwards.
CAGCGTAAAGTATGTAAAGGGGCCACTTGGAGTAGCCAGAACTTCAAATGCAAACCAGGAGCCAGGCAACCAAAATAAAACTAGTGGTTAACCTGCCCGCAGAGTTATCACACCAGATGAGAACGACGTCCTTCAAAAGGGCTTACATTTTGTCTTGACTCCTCTAGAGGATAGGTTCCATCTTGCAGGTAAGCGCCACAATTTCTTCGGGAAAACCAGACTTCAGGCCTTTTTCCAGGTTAAACCTATGCCAGAAACTGGTGAATCAGGATTTCCCAACCCTTCCAGATTCACTCCAACACCTGGGATGACTCTGAATAAAGTACTTACCTTTGGGCATGCTGTTCTCAAAGAGGCCGAAGAGTCAAACCCCAACCAACACCTATCTACAATATGTCAAAAAGAGAACTGGATGTGGAGAGGACATTAGTCAATGACACGGCTGTCAGTATAAAGACTGCAGACCAAGGGTGGCCCATCGTCATTATGGCCACCCATAACTAAAATAACAAGTGCCTGTGATAACTGGTGGATGATAGATACTACCGCCAAATCAGTACAGACCCCATGGAGAGGCTCACCACTAGGATTCAGTCTTTGGTCTCGGAAGCCCAAACCCAAGGATGGGTTACAAAGAATGAAACAGAGTTTCCGGTCAATCCATCCCTTAAGGCACCATACTTTTATAAGTTGCCCAAGATACATAAAGTGGTAACTCCCCCACCTGGCGTAACATTTTTTTCTTGCACCACTCACACAGATACCAGCTCCACTGTAATCCAGGTGTTGAAGCACACCCTGATGGCACTCGGCTATCAGGGTGGACCCCGATGATGAAGCATGTCACCAACCAGGTTGGTGAGCGAGGGGTTTATAAAAACCAAAGAAGGACTTTCTTCTTTCTCCATTTGTAGTCATCCCACTAAGATCGCTCTTTGAGCTCATTCTGGTGGTACTCCTTACATGTTATTTAGATATTTAGTCCAGGGGACCAGGAGTACTCAACATTAACCTATCTGAATAGATTCGCTCACTCTCCCTATTGTTCATTTGTAGTTACAGATTTACCCCAACAGGAATGTCCATCAACCTCGGTCCCTTCTGTGTAATCTCAAACAACCTGTATTTCTCATTAGTAATCATTGGACTTAATGTAAACCATAATAGAAGATAAAAAAGAGAGAGAGAAAACAAACAAGAGGAAAAAAAAATCTCAGAGATATCATCGTTGGCCAGCAGTTCCTTCCTCCATGTCGCTTTTAATCAGGCTTGTGGGTCATCTAGGGTCTGCATCAGCATCCAATCCCATACTCAAACCTCATTTCGCTGATGGGGGCGCAAGACAATTTTAGATTCCCAAAACAAAGTACCCTTTTCTTGGCATTTTGGCCCAACTTAATAGTTGATAATACTTAAATTTGGAGAAAGAACCATCTGAGAGGATGTATGACGTTACAACTCATACTTTTACAACGCCTACCTTTACATCGCAACTTTTACAACGCATACCATTACAACGCATAATGCTTTTAGGCGCTGGATAGTGAATAGTTTAATTTACTATTCCAACTCCAGTCCCCGTGGATAGTAGGGAAGGTTATTGGATAGTAAATTAACCTATTCCCTATCCTAGAGCGCCCCCCAGAGCAATGCGTTGTAATAGTTTGCGTTGTAAAAGTTGCGTTGTAATGGTAGTTTGTTGTAAAAGTTTCGTTGTAAAGGATGTTTCCCATCTGAGATCTCCTGCATTTCGTGCCAAGGGATTAGTTCTGCTTCTTCCAACAGTTGGCCCCATCTAAGAATTCCCTTTTCTTTCATGGGTGCTGCAAGACAGTCTTGTAGGCAGGCTGGTGTACTTGGTGATTTCCAAATTGGTGCATAATGGCTATAAAACGGAATCTGCAATATAACCCTTATTTGATGCCTGATTTTTCATGCCGCCTGGAGAATCTTTAGTCTGACTTTTTTGAAGTATTTGGGGTCACCAAATTTGAAAAGAAAAAAACTTGATAAATCCGGTGGGCCAAATGTAAGTGCACGAAACAGTGGTGAAAGGTCCGGAGTGTTTCTCAACAATTTTTAAATGTTGTGCATAGGAATATAGAAAATGTCCAGGAATTTGCTCTGAAAGTGTCAAAAATCTATTTATTTTTCGAAAACGGTTCACAGAAAAACAAGGAATTTCAGCCAACGCGTTTCGTTCTAATGGAGAACTTCATGAGGGCTTCTCAGTGGAATACCCTTGTTGGAGGAGAGAACATATAAGTCCTCATAAGTTGCAGGTACAACAATGATTTTGTACAACGAACCGGAAACCACTTGAAGAATACCAAAATACCGAAAACAATCTGAATGCCGACCGTAGTCGTACCCCGGAGTACGTCAGGAGATCCCAAAAAATATCTTCTATCAGCAAAGTGTTAAAACATTCTCAATTCCACAAGATGGTCAAATGACTGGTACTGTCCATGTTGCTTTGCAATTGAGATCAGATACTGCTCAAAACTGTATAACGAAGAGCAGTAAAAAATTAGTATCCAGTAATAGGAAAAAGCCCTTGTGTTGTAGGGCCTCCAAACCAGGAATCCGTATTCTATTCAGGTAAATATGCTATTGACCAATGTACAACACACAATAGCGGGGACTCCAGGTAATAACTCTGAAGCCCAAAGGGGAACTAACCCAATGACCGCGATAAGGCCTGACGACAACCAGGACAGCCTTTCAAAGTGACGTACTTTGAAAGGCTGTCCTAGTTGTCGTCATTGAGGATGTTTTAACACTTTGCTGATAGATTATATTGCTTTGGATTTCCTGACGAACTCGGGGGTACAACTACGGTTTTCATGATTTTGTTATTCTTCAAGCGGTTTCTGGTTCGTTGTACAAAATCATTGTTGTACCTGCCACTAATGAGGACTTATATGTTCTCTCCTTCAACAAGGGTATTACACTGAGAAGCCCTGATGAAGTTCTCCATGAGAACGAAACACATTGGCTGAAATTCCTTGTTTTTCTGTGAACCGTTTTTGAACACTAAAGAAATTCTGGACACTTTCAGAGCAAATTCCTGTACATTTTCTATATTCCTGCGCACACCATTTAAACATTGCTGCATGATCTGGATAACAGTGGCACCACTTTGGGGTTGGTGTCTGGATTTGTAGCGCGGGACATTGACTTGAAAAGTAACTGGTATGGAGGTGCAGGAAGGGCAGTCCACTGTGTGGTGTGTTTCTCTTGCTGTGTCTTTCAACAATTGCCGGGACATTTTTAAGTGGAAAGTTCTATGATATTGGAGGAGGTCTGGGCTTGCTATGCCATTTTCCTTTTTCTCCCTAAAATTTTTCCAGGCAATGCTGGATCTTTTATTCCCCCGTATAAAGCTAGAAAAAAGTCCTTGTACTGTCTTTATCCACTCCTTTTTGAATTCTAAGGAAATAGTGATGAATAGGAAGGTATATTTAGGTAGAATGGACATTTAAAAAAGATCTTACTTGCTTAGAAAAGATAAGGGTAAGGAGTCCCAAAGCTGTAGTTGTTTCTTAACTTTGGAAGTAACCAGGTCAAAGTTAACTTTTGCTAATGATTCCAGATTTTGGACCACTTAAATCCTTAGATATCTGAATTTTTGTCTAATTTGATCGCCCTGGTAGTTTGTGTTCCATTGCATGATCTCAGTTTTATGTTGATTAACAGCATAACCAGTTATCTTGCCAAAACTCTCTAACGTTTCCCATATAGCTTAGAAAGGCAAATGCAAGTGGCCCGTAAAAATCATCAAGTCATTGGTATAAAGCACAATTTTCTTTTCCCACCATTACATGAAAATGGTAAAATATTCCTACATGCGCTTAAATTTATAGTCAATGATTCAATATACAAATTGAATAACAATGGAGAAAGAGGGCATCCCTGTCTGGAACCCCTACCAATTTTAACCTGTTTCGAGAGGTTCCCGTTAACCAGCACTCTGGCCGATGGATTTTTGTAAAGAACCTTGATTACTGATAGAAAAGTTTGCCCCAAATTAAAACATTGAATCACCTCTTGAGGAAAGGGCCAGCAGACCCTATCAATGGTCTTAGCAGCATCACAGGTCATAACCGAAAGGAGTTTTCTATATTCTGTTGCCAGGTCTATGTGCCTAATAAGCCATGTGTCAAGTCATGTAGTTGCCTCCCCTTCATGAAGCCGTGCTGATCACTGTGAATCAATGAACCTGCCATCCAATCTAACCTTTTAGTGAGAATCTGCGTGTATAGCTTATAATCGCTATTAAGAAGAGAAATCAGTCTATACGACTCGCAGACCCTCTGGTTCTTATTAGGTTTAAGCAACATAATTATGGTGGCTAGGTCCCAAAAAGAAGAAAGGTCCTGATATAAAATATAGACTGAGTTAAAAAGTGTAAGCAAATTTGGAGCCAGCTCTTTTTTCAATAAAGAGTAGATTTCATTGGGAAGAGCGTCCAACCCTGCAGCCTTACCCTTTTTTAGGCTGTTAATTATGTTGTACACTTCTGCTAATGTAATAGGGGCAGATAATTCAACTCTAGTTTCTTGACTAAGGGAAGGGAGATCTAAATCCCTAAAAAAATGCATCTAGCTGTTCCTTACTCTGGTCAATATCTTCTGTATATAAGTCCTGAAAAAATTGAACAAAAGCAAGTTCAATAGCCCTATCCTCAGAGATAATGTTCCCAGTAACTTGGCATTTTAATTCTTTGATGAAATTTCTGGTCTGATTAGCTTTAATCTTCCAGGCCAAAAGTTTGCCACACCCTTTCCCATATTCATAATTGGCAAGTCTGCTGGCTTCCCAGTTTCGTTTCACCCTAACTTCCAAATAGTTATCTAAGTTGGCCTTTGCCTTTATCAACTCGCTTCTAAGTGTGCCTTAGTACTTATATTTGGGGTATGCCCCATGTTACTTCTAGAGATTTAACTTCTTCCTTGACCTTTTTATTTTGTTATGCGCTTAGACTGGCTATGAATGCCTCTAAGATAAGTTTTGTAAGTGTCCCATACCTTATTTAGGGGAGCAGAGTCAAGATTTAAGGAAAAGAACTCACTCGTTGATTTTTTCAGGCTGTCAACTAATGAAATTTCTCAGAGTAGAGAACGATTCAAAGTCCAGCACCGCTCAGGTGCCTTATCTTTGAACATAATCTCAAGAGAGGCTGCCCCACTGGTCAGATAGATGTTCCAGGATATGAGTGACTCTCTTGGTGTTGTTACTGATGGCGGGACCTCCCAAAAAAAAATCAATCCTAGACCGATGTCAATGTTTTTTATTATGAAAAGTGTTTTCCCCCCCTCTGTCCCCTTCTTTGAGCCCATAAGCTTCCAAATATTGACAAGGCCTATATCCTGAATTAGGTGTTTCAAGGCTTTTTGGGTGCAGCTACAGTAGCCCTCCTAGACGTTGTGTCCTGATCTAAATCTAGAAAGACATTGAAGTCACCACCCATGATAATAGGTTCATTTAAATCGACTAAGTGCAGAAATATAGTACGTAAGGGTGTAGAGTCATCCAGATTTGGACCATAGTAACCAACAAAGGTGAACCATATGCCTTGAGTTCTTGCCTTAGCAATTACCCAGCTACCTAATGGATCTACCAAGGTTTCTCCTATGGTAAGTTGAGAAGATTTTTTGAATAAATTAGCCCCACCTTTTACTGTGACAGATTGCATGGTGCATATACAATGCTCAATCCATTGTTGGCTTTTTATGATTTCCCCCCATTCTTCTTTTAAAAGGTGGGATACCTGAATAAGAATAACTTCTGCATCGCTCAACTTCAAGCGCTCTAAAATCCTACTTCTTCTCAAAGCCACCCTAAGTCCATTGACATTCCATGATAAAATCTTTAATGGTCTGTGATTACCAGAGCCAGCCATGAAAGTAATTGAAATAACAAGAAAAACCTAGATAACTTAGCTGGTCATGAATAACAGACAGCCACAACATATAAAAAAAATAACTAATAATGACAAAAAAGGACTTTTAAAAAAAGTTTTCTCCAACATGCTCCCCCACCTGATGTGACTCTATTTTTTTCTAAGATTATATTTTTTACCAGTGACGCTCCCCACCCACCCTGGGGAACCCTCACCCAAAAAAAAATAGAGGTATCCTATGAATACTATGAATACCTCATATGAGATCTCCTCCAGCATGGTGGTCATATTTAAGAGACTAATATAGTGATTCAATCAATGAATGAATCAATCAATCAATCATTTGTAAAGGGCACTACATACTCACGAGGGTCTCAAGGCGCTGGGGAGGGGGGGCGCTCCTGATCGAACAGCCAGGTCTTGAGTATCCTCCTGAAGGTCAGCAGGTCTTGGGTCTGTCGTAGGCTCAGTGGGAGGGTATTCCATGTCTTGGCGGCGAGGTGAGAGAAGGATCTCCCGCCGGTGGTTGTTCTTCTGATGCGCGGAACGGTGGCGAGTCAGAGTTCGGCAGAGCGGAGCTGGTGGTTGGGGATGTTGAAGGAGAGCCATCTGTTGAGGTAGGCTGGGCCGGTCTTGTGGAGCGCTTTGTGTGCGTGGATGAGGAGCTTTAAGGATATCCTTTTGTTGACGGGGAGCCAGTGCAGGTTTCTCAAGTGGGGGGTGATGTGGCCGTGTTGTGGCACATCGAGGATCAGTCGTGCCGAGACATTTTGGATGCGTTGTAGTCGTTTGATGAGCTTGGTCGGGGCTCCCATGTAGAGGTTGCTTCTGTAGTCGAGTCTGCTGCTGACAAGGGCCTGGGTGACTGACTTTCTTGTATTTGTCGGGATCCATCTGTAGATCTTGCGGAGCATGCGGAGGGTGTTGATGCAGGAGGAGGAGACGGCGTTGACTTGCTTGGTCATTGAGAGCGTTGAGTCGAGGATGATTCCCAGGTTGCGTGCGTGGTCTGTGAGTGTCGGGGCTGCCACCAGTGCCGTCGGCCACCAGGAGTCGTCGCAGGCTGAAGGGTTGAAGCCGAGGATGAGGACCTCCGCCTTGTCCGAGTTCAGCTTCAGAAGACTGATCTTCATCCAGTCAGCGACGGCCTTTATTCCTTCGTGGAGGTTGGCTTTGGCAGTGATGGGGTCCTTGGTAAGCGTGGGCGTAAAATCCATTTCGCGGGCAAATTTACGGATTTTTGACAATTTCGCGGTCTGCGAATCACGTGAATTTGCCCAAAAATCCACAAATTCGCAAGTTGCGAATTATTTTGCTTGGTCGTGCTTGAAAAATACAATCTCGCGCGCGCGGCGTTGACTTACCGTGATTCTGAGTCCGCCGAGTTGTTTTTCTCCCAGTTTGCGTGTGCTTAGCCATTTTAGATCTTGCTGCGTGATCGCACGTGAGTTTCTCGACCGCAATTACGTCATCGCGGTTTGCCATCTTGTACAGCGAGAGTTTGACAACGAGAGTACGTCATAAGGGCCCGCGATCACGCATCGCGGGAATAAACAATGCCGAACACGTAGATGCGGTGCGCAGCTGATATCCGGCGGGAGATTTGAACAGCTCTCTTTCCCCAAATTGCAAAAATTGCAATTCTGCACAAGAAATCCACCGCAGGCAGCATAAACCTTCTGAAAATCATGATTTTGATCAGAATAACTCCTCAGATTGAGATTTGGCTGGACTTTTTGGTGGAAGGAGTCCATTTTTTGGGGGGGAGGGTGGGAGGAAGGAAGTGCCCCAGAGTCTCCAACTTCCTGTTCCTGTCCTGCAGGCTCCTCCCAGTGCATTGTCCATCTCCTGGTCACTTTTTATTTGGATCTGGAGCTGGAAGGATTACTTTTTGTGGCTGCTGCTGGATATTTGTATTTGAGGACTTTTTGGACTTCACTTTTGGATTTGAGATTTTACAAGTAAGTTGGTGTTGTTTGTTTGGGGCATTGCAGTTGCTGCAACTACAATTTTAAAACTTTTTCACAACTTTAAAAAACATATATTGTGGGTAGCCACAGTATCCTGTAGGCCCAGGGTTAGTCATGGGTGCATGATACAACTGTTTCTGTGAGTTTTGTTGAACTTAAATCACATTTATGTCATTGAATTTTAGCTCACTATATGTGGATTTTTATTTTTTATTTTGGGGTGCCTGTAAAGCCACACTAGCCAGTAGGCCCAGTGGCAGTGAGTGGTGCATGGGCCAAGTCTTTCTGTGGGGTGTCTTGAATTTAAACATCATTGAGGGCATGGGTGGCATTGGATTGTGGTGATTTTTGTGTGTTTTTCGACTTTTTTGGGTGGTATTGGGGCCTGGCCATGTGGGTGGGGGCCATTTTGAGGCCTGGTCCAGGCAGGGCCTGGCCATGTGGTGGGGTCAAGGGGCCATTTTGAAGCCAGGCAGTGTGCTTAGGCCTGCACCCACTTTGCCTTGCTTTCAACCATTAGGCCCAGGGCTAGTGAGTGGTGCATGGACCAAGTCTTTCTGTGGGGTGTCTTGAATTTAAACATCATTGAGGGCATGGATGGAATTGGATTGTGGTGATTTGTGTGTGTTTTTCGGCATTTCTGGGGTGGTGTTGGGGCCTTGCCATGTGGGTGGGGGCCATTTTGAGGCCTGGTCCAGGCAGGGCCTGGCCATGTGGTGGGGGTCAAGGGGCCATTTTGAAGCCAGGCAGTGTGCTCAGGCCTGCTCCCACTTTGCCTTGCTTTCAACCATTAGGCCCGGGGGTAGTGAGTGGTGCATGGACCAAGTCTTTCTGTGGGGTGTCTTGAATTTAAACATCATTGAGGGCATGGATGGCATTGGATTGTGGTGATTTTTGTGTGTTTTTCGACTTTTTGGGGTGGTGTTGGGGCCTGGCCATGTGGGTGGGGGCCATTTTGAGGCCTGGTCCAGGCAGGGCCTGGCCATGTAGCTGGGGGTCAAGGGCCCATTTCGAAGCCAGGCAGTGTGCTCAGGCCTGCACCCAGGTTGCCTTGCTTTCATCCATTAGGCCCAGTGGTAGTGAGTGGTGCATGGTCCAAGTCTTTCTGTGGGGTGTCTTGAATTTAAACCTCATTGAGGGCATGGATGGAATTGGATTGTGGTGATTTATTTGTGTTTTTCGACTTTTTGGGGTGGTGTTGGGGCCTGGCCATGTGGGTGGGGGCCATTTTGAGGCCTGGTCCAGGCAGGGCCTGGCCATGTGGTGGGGCTCAAGGGGCCATTTTGAATCCAGGCAGTGTGCTCAGGCCTGCACCCACTTTGCCTTGCTTTCAACCATTAGGCCCGGGGGTAGTGAGTGGTGCATGGACCAAGTCTTTCTGTGGGGTGTCTTGAATTTAAACATCATTGAGGGCATGGATGGCATTGGATTGTGGTGATTTATGTGTGTTTTTCGACTTTTTGGGGTGGTGTTGGGGCCTGGCCATGTGGGTGGGGGCCATTTTGAGGCCTGGTCCAGGCAGGGCCTAGCCATGTGGTGGGGGTCAAGGGGCCATTTTGAAGCCAGGCAGTGTGCTCAGGCCTGCACCTACTATGCCTTGCTTTCAACCATTAGGCCCAGGGGTAGTGAGTGGTGCATGGACCAAGTCTTTCTGTGGGGTGTCTTGAATTTAAACATCATTGAGGGCATGGATGGCATTGGATTGTGATGATTTTTGTGTGTTTTTCGACTTTTTGGGGTGTTTAACTGATGTTCCTCTGGCTTTCATTGCTTTTAGGTGCTCAAGAGAACCACCAGTGCCAGGAAGAAGGCCTGCAGCGGTGTGTGCAGCACAACGACACGTGACGTCACATGTGGCCAAAGACAAGACAACTCTGCAACTTGTGCAACTGCGGCCTGCTGTTCTGACATCTGAAGAAGATGGCCCCAAAGAAAGGTGGCCGTAGCGCCTCAGCGAAAAAAGTTGCCAGTGCCACTGCCAGTAAGAAGGAGCAGAAGAAGCAAGTGGCACCACCTACCAAGGAGACTGGTGTGACCACCGACACATTTTTTGGAGAAAAAAAAACTACGTCTGCAGCAGCAGCGGTGTCCGCCGGGGACCAAGCTGGAAGCAGCACCACCGCTTTATTGGGCTCCATGCCACCACGCCAAGTGAGGCCCAAGACCATGAGTGCCGCAAAGGCAGCCACTTTGGTTGTTCAATCACCATTGACCAGTGATGTTTACTCATCACAAGAAAGTACCATCCAATCAACGCCGGGTGTAACTCAGCTGACGAGTGTTCAACAACCACAGCCGCAACGACAACCACAAGTGCAACTAGTACAAGCGCAAGTACATGGGCAAGGAGAGGCGCAAGTACATGGGCAAGGAGAGGCGCAAGTACATAGGTAAGGAGAGGCGCAAGTACATGGGCAAGGAGAGGCGTAAGTACATGGGCAAGGAGAGGCGCAAGTACATGCACAAGGAGAGGCGCAAGTAGAGGTGCATGGAGAGGTGCAACTAGAGGTTCATGGAGCGGCACAACTGCCTACAACGCTTGTTCCTCCAGAAGTAGGGGCACATCAGGAAATTGATATTCAAGTGGAGGTATCATCCGAGGATGCCACTCCTCCTGAGGATGATCCATTGTCTTCCAGATCCCCAGCAAGAAAAAGGTCAAGGAGGGGTGCTACTACTACTACTACTAGAAGTTCGTCTTCAAGCCCCCTTCATTCTGATGACCTTGATCGTGATTGGAACCCAGCAATGCAGTCTGACAGTGAGGCACGCCATGAGCCGACAAAGGTAGCTAAGCCTAAAAGGAAGGTTCCAGTAAGGCTTCGACTTATGGTTGATGATGATGAACAAGAAGTGGTGTCTTCTGCTGCTGATGAACAGTCTGACGATGACCCAGTCATCACAGACGTCACTCCAGCCACAGCGGGCATGCAGCAGACAAACATTTTCACCCTATTCCGAATGGATGCTGAGCGGGATGTGGGCGGTGTGGCACTGGTACCACCACCAACGCAGTTAACTGCAACACCAAAACGACCTACAGCTTCCATATTTTCTCATCAGAAGGGCCGGCAGGGATCTCCATCCAGCTCGACCTCCATTACCACAAGTAGTGGTGCTGTAAGTGAACAACAGAAACAAATTCAGCCACGCCCATCCTCCACTTCATCTGGAATTGAAAGTCAAAGTAGCACCTCCACCACCAGCAGACATCTCCAGTCCCCAGTTTGGGACTTCTTTACTGTTAGCCAAAAGGCAGAAAACATGGTTGTTTTTTCGATTTGTAATGTATCAGTTAGTCGGGGTAAGCTTGGTTCCAACTATGGTACCGGAGGCCAGAGAGGTCATCTAAAAAAACACCACCCTATCCAGTGCTATGCGCACCTAAGTAAGATCGAGGAATTTCAAAGTAGACCTGATCCAAATGTATCTATTCACATTGCATCTAATGTTGACGAGGGGCTGATTGTGCAGGGGGGAAGTCGAGAACCGACCGACATTTTTTCTGGTACACCCAGTACCCCTGGCAGCAGCATTGCAGTGGTAGCACCCACACCCTATACCCCTGCAACATGTATGAGTCACACTAAGAGTCTGTTAGAGACACCAATGCGAAAAACTACATCAATGAGCCTAACTGGTTTGAAGTCTGCATCATCATCATCATCATCACGTCAAACGGCCCAGCCCACCATTAGAAGCATGTTTTGGTTGGATGCGCCATTTGAACGCAACCACCCAACGGTACGTCTGTACAATGCAAAGCTGGCTAAAATGCTAGCGCTGGACCTTCTCCCTTTCTCTTTCGTGGAAGGGATGGGTTTTCATGAATTGGTGGCAACAGTCTGCCCTAAATGGAAGGTTCCTAGCCGGTCCTATTTTGCCAGGGTTGCTGTTCCAGCACTACATCAAGATGTGCTGGAGGTGATTGGCGCAGCTATTCTGAAGAGTGCTGTTCACACTATCCACATGACAACAGACATGTGGACCAGTTGCCAAGCCCTTGATTACATGTGCATCACTGCACACTGGGTCTCTTTTGCAGGGGTCGCACAACAGTTAAAACAAGCAGGTGTTGACACGGAGAACGTTTTTCAAGCTACTCGCAAACATGCAACAGTAGGCATGTTTGCCATGGAGAAATCTCACACTGCACGTAACCTTTTGGAGGAGTTTAACAGAAGGTCAATGAATAGCTGCATCCAAGAAATCGCATAGTTGGTTATGTTTCCACGGATAATGGCAGTAATATAGTTAGGGCCATGACTGATGGTGAATATTTCAAAGTGCCGTGTTTGGCGCACAGAATTAACATTGTGGTGCAAGAAGTCTTGAAAAAAGAAGAGCCAGTCATCAAATTACTGACCATCTGCCGAAGAATCTGCACACATTTCAGCCATTCTTTTAAGGCCCAGAAGCAGCTGAGGAGCATTCAACATGAACGTAAACTGCCAGTCAAAGGACTAATCCAGGAGGTGGCAACTCGTTGGAACTCAGCCTTTTACATGCTTGAGAGTCTGTCTGAGCAGTGGGAGGTAATAAATGATTATGTCTATAAACTGGGTTCTACTCAGAAAGAGATGAGGCTAGAGATGGAGGAATGGAAGCTAATTGCAAGCCTGACAGACATGCTTCGTCCTTTTGAGATCTTCACGCGTGAAGTCAGCAGGGAGGACTGTTCTTTGTGCATAGCTATCCCATTGTTGCGCACGCTAGAGTACCAACTGAAGGACGTGTCTTCAACGTTCAGAGATGATGGTGAAAAGCGAGAAGCGCATGATTTGGCTGAGAAGTTATTAAGGCGCCTACTTCGCAATGAAAGGCTTAAAAACATACATACAGAACAATATTACATTTGTGCCACTATTCTGGATCCACGGTACAAAAAGGCAGTGGCTAGCAAAGCATTAATTCCTTTTGATGAAGCAGATGTTTCAAAGTACAAACATTGGCTAGCTCTGTCAGCCACTCGGTTCGAAAAAGAGCGGCAGAACATTCAAGGAGGCAGCACAAGTACAACTGAATCAGCAGGCCATCCGGCGTCAAGTTCCACTTCTCAATCCATGGCCGAAGGGAGTCACTTTCCCTCACAGCTGTTAACGACACCAGCAAGCATATCATCATCCTCACCTGCACCAGGCCCCCAAAAAAGGAAGCGGATTGGCTAACTCAGCAAGGATTTGCTCGGTCCACTGCTGCAAAGGTCGCCGATGGTACGCAAAGTGGAGCAACCCTGGAGAACCTTGAGTCCGTGGTGCAGGCCTATCTGGATGACCCAACAGAGGTCTGTCATAATGAGAACCCATTGGTATATTGGTATAGGAAAAGCTCTGTATGGCGACTGATCACCAACCTGGCTCTAAATTATTTGTCTTGCCCACTCGCAAGAGTGTCTTCTGAACATGTTTTCAGTGCTGCTGGTGCCATTGTAACTTCAAAAAGGACCCGCCTCTTGCCCAAAAATGTGGAGAGGTTAACAATAATCAAGATGAATCAGCAATTCATACCACCCAATTACAAAATACGTGAATGCACGCAGGAAGAAGAGGACACCGACTTAGGTGACGCCGACGGAAGTTCTTCTTAGTCACCTGACCTACTCCTGTCTCAATTCATAGACTTTGAGGACGAGCTGTACTTCCCTGACACCGAGGCCTGAAAATTACATCTTTCTTTTTGTCCTTATTCACTTTTATTCCTGTGTGTCTTTCTTTGTTTTGCAACTTTTACCACAACAAAACTCTAATCACCTAATTAAAACAAGTCCATCATCAGCACTGTCTTCATCTTATTTTCCTTATTGATTTGAAGGTGCCGTAGTCTGCATTCCTGATGTTCACAAGTTCACAACTCAATCATGCTCCTCTATCCTCCTCCTCCAGACTCCCCCTATCCATTTCCCTCAAGGCAGATGGATGGATTATGGAGAAAAAATAAACTTTGTCTTCGTAGACGAGTCCCCTCATGTGGGACTGAAATAACTGACTGACTACATGCTTGCTGATTGTTGACAGACTTACTTCTGAAATTGACAGGAGAGTCTGCCCTGTGGGCCCTCACTTTCCGAAGAAGATGCGGACAAAAAGTAGAACAGGTAATGAATAATGAGAAGATGGCATGCAGTGGACAGCAATGGCTGTCTGTCTCTGTTGAAACCAATTGCTGTTTGTTTTTTGTGAACAGCGCAATTTGCCATGTTTTGAATATACCAGTATTGCAGGTTTTTGGGGGTTCTTTGGGGGGGTTCTAGATTTGCGGTGCTGGGTCGGGGGGTTTTGGAGCACTGCTGGGAAGGTCTAATTTTGATTGCAAGTGGTTCGAAGAAAATCCATGGTGGAAAAGGGGAGTTATGGCCTAGCTGCAGAGCGCGTTTGGACAGAATTGAAGGAAGGCCGAAAATATTCTAAGTATGAGATTTTCCACTTTTGCTTTTTGCCTGTTTGGCGGGGTTCTACTTTTTTGCGGGTAGGTTGACGGGTCTGGGGACATTGCTGGATAGGTCTAATATCGGAATCAAGTGGTTTGGACAAAATCCATGGTGAAATGTTTTTTCCGTTTTTGCTCACTTGCCTGTTTTTAGGGGGCTGTTTGGGGGGGGTCCTGTTGTTTGGGGGTGGGTTTTGGGGTCTTGGAGCACTGCTGGCACAGTCTAATTGTGATTGCATTTGTTTTTAAGGAAATCCATGGTGGAAAAGGGAAGTTATGGCCTAGCTGCAGAGCGCGCTTGGAGTGATTTTGGAATGAGGCCTAAATATTTCTAAGTGTGAGTTTTTCCGGTTTTGCTTTTTGCCTGTTTGGGGGTCTTCTACTTTTTTTCGCCTCGGTTGATGGGTCTGGGGGCATTGCTGGGAAGGTCTAATACCGGATAAAAGTGTTTTGGAGACAATCCATGGTGAAAAAGTTTTTCACTTTTCAGAGTTTTCGCTCACTTTCGTGTTTTCGGGGGCCTGCTTGGGGGGGTTCCTGGTGTTTGGGGGGGTTGGGGGGTCTTAGAGCAACGCTGGGTATGGATAGTTTTGATTGCAAGTGGTTTGAAGAAAATCCATGGTGGCAAAGGGGAGTTAGGGCCTAGCTGCAGAGCACGTATGGAGTGATTTTGGAATGAGGCCTAAATATTTCTAAGTGCCCGTTTTTGTATTTTTGCTTTTTGCCTGTTTGGGGGTCTTCTACTTTTTTGCGGGTGGGTTGGCGGGTCTTGGGGCATTGCTGGGAAGGTCTAATATCGGAATCAAGTGGTTTGGGCAAAATGCATGGTGACATTTTTTTCTGTTTTTGCTCACTTGCCTCTTTTTGGGGGGCTGTTTGGGGGCCTCCTGGTGTTTGGGGGTGGGTTTTGGGGTCTGGGAGCACTGCTGGCACAGTCTAATTTTGATTGCATTTGTTTTTCAGAAAATTCATGGTGAGCAGAGCGCGCATGGAGTGATTTCGAAATGAGGCCTAACTTTTTCTGTGAGTTTTTCCGCTTTTGCTTTTTGGCTGTTTGTGGGTGTTAAACTTGTTTTCGTCTGGGTTGACGGGTCTGGGGGAATTGCTGGGAAGGTCTAATACCGGATAAAAGTGGTTTGAAGAAAATCAGAGGTGAAAAAGTTTTTCACTTTTCAGAGTTTTCGCTCACTTTCGTGCTTTCGGGGGCCTGCTTGGGGGGTTCCTGGTGTTTGGGGGGGTTTGGGGGGTCTTGGAGCAACGCTGGGTATGGATAGTTTTGATTGCAAGTGGTTTGAAGAAAATCCATGGTGGCAAAGGGGAGTTAGGGCCTAGATGCAGAGCGCGCATGGAGTGATTTTGGAATGAGGCCTAAATATTTCTAAGTGCCCGTTTTTGTATTTTTGCTTTTTGCCTGTTTGGGGGTCTTCTACTTTTTTGCGGGTGGGTTGGCGGGTCTTGGGGCATTGCTGGGAAGGTCTAATATCGGAATCAAGTGGTTTGGACAAAATCCATGGTGAAAAAGTTTTCAGTTTTTGCTCACTTGCCTCTTTTTGGGGGGGTTCCTGGTGTTTGGGGGTGGGTTTTGGGGTCTGGGAGCACAACTGGCACAGTCTAATTTTGATTGCATTTGTTTTTCAGAAAATCCATGGTGGAAAAGGGGAGTTAGGGCCTACCTGCAGAGCGCGCATGGAGTGATTTCGAAATGAGCCCTCACTTTTTCTAAGTGTGAGTTTTTCCGGTTTTGCTTTTTGGCTGTTTGGGGGTGTTAAACTTGTTTTGCCTGGGTTGACGGGTCTGGGGGCATTGCTGGGAAGGTCTAATACCAGATAAAAGTGGTTTGGAGAAAATCGGAGGTGAGAAAGTGTTTGCATTTTTGCTCACTTGCCTGCCTTTGGGGTGCTGTTTTGGGGGCTTCTAGGGTTTTGAAGGTGGGTTTTGGGGTCTGGGAGCACTGCTGGCGCAGTCTAATGTTGATTGAATTTGTTTTCCAGGAAATCCATGGTGGAAAAGGGGAGTTAGGGCCTAGCTGCGTAGCGCATTTGGACTGAATTCCAGGTAGGCCCGACATTTTCTACCGTATTTTCCGGCATATAAGACAACTGGGCGTATAAGACAACCCCCTACTTTTCTTGATAAAATGTAGGTTTCGTGCTATACTCGCCGTATAAGACTACCCCCCTCTTCCAACGCAGTCCTGCATAGCCATAGCCATAGCCATTTTGAGAATGTATTTTAGGCTTATTAGTGATTCTAGTCCTCCTCCGTGACATGAAGTGTAAAGTGTAAAGAACTGTCCTGTTCCTATATATTTTGAATATGGGCATAGTCCTGTTGGTGCCCCATCTTGCTTTCTATACCGGTAGTTACCGTTACCATATATTCTGTAGAATGGTAGAAAAGTAGAATGGAACAGTGAACAGTGAAAGTGGAGGAACTGTAGGTAGTGGGGTTGCTCTCATACAGGACAATGGATGTTTCTGATTATGGCACTTATGGTAATATTTTTGAACCTTCATGAGGAAATTCCTACCCATGATCACGCTAGCATTAAGAGATTTGGAAAGCGGGTGAAGGAGGTCTCTGGAGTTATCGTAGTTTTAGTACCGTGTGTCATTGGATCTTGTCTTCCAATCCTGTCTTGTTGATGGACATGCAATTGAAGGAAGCTGGCTCTGTACATACTATACCAAAGTGAGGTATAGTGTGCACAGTCTCCAATGGAACCCCAAGGGTAGGCAGAGGTAAAAGTAGAGAGCACCTTATTCCCAGTTAGTGGTAGTGTGGTAGTGGGGGTGAGCAGTACGGTAAGTGATAAGCATGTATTGTACACACTCAAAGACTGAACTCAAACCAATTGTTCGTATAAACAATATTGCTTTAGTCACAATTTTTTTTACAAAAATATGAAAAACAGTCACTTATAAACATAAGGCTGTTTGTCATCAAACATGTACGGTAAACATAAAACAGTGCAAGTGGATTAAACTTTTCATAACTCTAAGCTACTTTTACAGGATTTGCTGTTGTGACAGTTTCCCTTTAAAAGCCTTCAAAATCCTCCTCTTCGTCATCTGATATCATAAGTAAATCAATGAGATAATGGGGTACATCTGTAAAGCAGTCATCGTATGGATCTAATTCTGTATCAGATGGTGTGGTCTCGGCTTTGGCTTCCTCTTCATCTTCCCACAAGTAGTCATCCTCCATACCATCTAATGAATTTGATATGCCACACTTCTTGAAAGACTTGATGACTGTTTCTACAGCAATATCATTCCAGGCTTTTATGACAAACTTGCACAAAACATCCAACTGTGGAGCACACATGTTTCCTCCTTTTGTGAATGACTTTTCGCCTCTAACCATCCACTCATCCCACTGTCCTCGAATGCGATCTTTAAATGGCTTGTTTAGGCACACATCCAGTGGCTGTACCAACGATGTCAATCTTCCAGGAATAACTGCAGCATCTGTTTTTATTCTTTCCAGCCTTTGCTTGGTGCTGGGAGTTAAATGAGCCCTGAACATATCCCAGACCAGTAGACTACGTTTTTGAATAAGGCCACCTGGTCGCCTGCTCCATACATTATCAAGCCATAGCTTTACCCCTTCTTCATCCATCCAGCCTTTTTCATTCACATGTACAAAACAACCAACAGGAAACTTGAGTTTCCGCATTGTTTTTCTTTCAAAAATAACCATTGGTCTCAGTTTCCCGCCATCAGCTGTGCATGCAAGTACCACTGTAAAACTAGACTTCTCATGTCCTGTTGTTTTTATTAAAATTGTTTTTTCACCTTTTGGATGGACAGTTCTATTTGCAACCATATCAAAATTCATTGGAGTTTCATCCATTTTTCCGATACTACTTAACGCATACCTATGTTTATTGAGCAGCTGTATTACGTAGCGATGGAAACTATGTACCTTGGTGTCAAGATCTGCAGGTAATTTTTGTGCAATTTTTGTCTTTTGCCTCAATACCAGATTATGCCTTCCCAAGAATCTAGTACACCAGGATACAGTGGCCTTAAATCTGTTGCTGAGATCTGGGTTAGGTGTGGCCCACTGAAGTGCAAACAAACATATTTTATTTCGTGTCACTACATAACCGCTTTGGTGATGCTCATTCACCATGTCTGCTACATGTTTTTCGAGTTCTGGCCAATGTGGGGTTCCTCTTCTTAATGCAAACTTACCCCTTGGCATACTCCTTAATGCTTTTTCATTTGCTTTCCAGTCACGAACCATCTTTTCTGTTACTCCACAATGTCTTGCAGCAGCACAGTTATTATGTTCCATGGCAAAGTTTACAACTTTAAGTTTGTAACTGGCTTCATATTTCTTCCTTCTGTTTGCTTCTGCTGGAGCCATGATGGGTTCTTGACTGTTAGCCATTTGCATACTCTACTGTATGTACTGGTGCTGTACTGTATGAACCAGTACAGATACTGGTGCTGTGCTGTACTGTCTTCACCACCACATACATCTGCTCACCAGATTGACTGTCTTTCCTGTCTACAAAACCAGCCAATCACGGCAAGCGATGTACTGGTACTGGTACCGGTATTTCCTGTGCACACTGCATACAAACTCTGCTTGGATTTGGAGGTTTGTAGTTCCTCTCGTGTCCTAAAACGTGTTGTTAGTGTCATCTTTACTAGGTGCTCACACTACAGGCCCTATCCAAGCATCTCCTTTCATTAAACAGCCATGCAGAACAGTGCATTTCAGGTACGGTATTATGCATGTGTATCAAAAGAAGGTGTGTAAGGATTCTTAAAAAGAAATGCAGTGTGTTAGGGATTCATCAGAAATGTACGGTACAATAAACACCCTATAGAAATATCATAAATGTAACAAAACATTATGTACCGGTACTGTATTGCCGGCAGGAACTTTCTACAGTCCCCTTTCAATGCCCATGAACTGAGGAGATGACTTACGGTACTGACGCTCCTCTCCTTCCGATGAACGTGAGATTTATGGCCACATCGGAAGGAGAGAGAGAGACGCCAGATCAGCGCATGTGCCCGCTGTGTCTCTAGACTGAACACGCAGTTAGAAAATACCAAAATGCCCCGTGAGATCCTGCTCCCATCGGAACTACGGCACTACGGGACTGTAAGAGACTGCGCACTATTGTCATTTTTGTCATTTTTGATTCATGTACCGTAACTTAACTTAACGTTTGCTTTTGTAATTCGTTCTGTTGTAATTTTCTCCTCATGTATCATTACTGGTCCTATTGTGAAGCTCTCTGACACCTTCGGGTAAAGTCCGCGCTATATAAAATAACATACGGTAAATAAAGTACAGCTAGAGGGGATTGTAGTATGACTCACATAAGCACGAATATAAGGGGGATCAGTAGCTGGGAGAGAGAGAGACGCCAGATCAGCACATGTGCGCGCTGTGTCTCTAGACTGAGCACGCAGTTTGAAAATACCGAAATGCCCCGTGAGAGCCTGCTCCCATCGGCACTACGGGACTGTAATAGACTGCACACTTGTCATTTTTTATTCATGTACCGTAACTTAACTTAAAGTTTGCTTTTGTAATTTGTTCTGTTGTAATTTTCTCCTCATGTATCATTACTGGTCCTATTGTGAAGCGCTCTGACACCTTCGGGTAAAGTCTGCGCTTTATAAAATCGCATACGGTAAATAAAGTACAGCTAGAGGGGATTGTAGTATGACTCACATACCGTAAGCACGAATATAAGGGGGATCAGTAGCTGGGAGAGAAGATGCCAGACCGCATGAGGTGGGCCCCGAACAGAGTGCCACAATCTGCTACGGCACAGGGAGTGTGAACGCGCGCAGAGTGAAGCAAGAGCCCAGAGGACATATTGGAGGGCTCGTGGGTGCTGACTTGGTTCTACTTGATTTTTGCTCCAAATTCAAAGTCGGTGGAGCGTTGCTTCCACTCCTAAAAATTTAGTTCCCGGCATAGAAGACTACCCCCGACTTTCGAGAACATTTTAAGGGGTTAAAAAGTCGTCTTATACGCCGGAAAATACGGTAAGTCTTAGTTTTTCCGGTTTTGCTTTTTGGCTGTTTGTGAGTGTGAAACTTGTTTTCGCCCGGGTTGGCGGGTCTGGGGGCATTGCTGGGAAGGTCTAATACCGGATAAAAGAGGTTTGGAGAAAATCCATGGTGAAAAGCGTTTGGCACTATTTATAACTTAGGGCTCGTTAGGGTTAGCAGCAGTATTGAATGTGTTTGGGGGTATTCTAGATTTTTGCAACTGGGTTCTGGGGTCTTAGAGCACTCATGGGAATGTGTAATTTTGGTTGCAAGTGGTTTGAAGAAAATCCATGGTGGCGAAGGGGGGATTTGGCCTAGTTGAAGAAAGCGTTTGCCACTATTCTTAACTTAGGGCTCGTTAGGGTTAGCAGTATTGTATTGCATGTGTTTGGGGGTGTTCTCGATTTTTACGACTAGGTGGGGTCTTGGAACACTTGTGGGAATGTCTAATTTAGATTGCAAGTGGTTTGAAGAAAATCCATGATGGGAAAGGGGGGTTTTGGGCGTTACTTTCTGAGTGCGTTTTGGCACAATTTGAAATTAGGCCTCTGCGAGGTAGCAGCAGTATTCTGCACGTTTTTGGGAAGGTAATGTGGGGTGTTCTAGATTTTGGGGATTGTCATCTCTGAAACTGAAAGTGTAATTTTTGCACTACATAGCGTACCTTATATATTTTTTTCTCCGAGGTGTATTTATCACTTACTGTTGTGTTTTTCCATCAACAATACATGCAAGCTTTTACCCTATGCCATCAATGTACTACTCAGGCTTACAATTAGCGATCCGCAATTCCGCATCAGGCAGGCAGTGGACAGTGTGTCTGGTCACCAAGATTGATCGACGGACCATCCGATGGAATGAAGGAGTACCGCGAATAAGAGGAATGGCTGGATGCATCAACTTCACAAATTCTACGGGACAACTACAAAAAACAGTAACAGTATCCAAAATTCTCCTTATCTTTTAAATGATATTCTTGTGAACTTGAACTTACTTCTACGAGTGTGACTCTGTGAGTTTGTTTGATCTCTGCTTCAAATTCATCCCTACAGCTATTTGATACGTCTTTGCTATGTTTAATACTAATTTAATGTTCTAAGTGTTTATTCTCTCTGAAGGCAGAGAGGCAAGTGAAATTGCATAATGACTGCAGCCCTGTACTGTCAACTTGTTTCTTCGTAGTTACTAGTAAGTGGCAGTAAGTAGTAGTACTACTTTTCAGTAACCTAACCATCCATTTAGTAAACAACTTCTGGCATGCAGTAGTGCACTTCCTTTATGTCCCTGAAAAGATATATCTTCAAATCCAAAGAATTGTTTCTCTGCATTTGTTGTTTGACTGTCCATGCTGTGTTTTTTTTTCTTCTCTACCAAACTTTCCCAAAAAACCCCATTCCCATCCAATTTTCAAACCCTAACCCTCTTCCCCCGGGCTGTGTGGTATTTCATTGAGGTGTGACTGACAACAACAATAAATTCCACACACTTGCTGGGGAGGATAAGGTCAAAGCAACCAAAATCATTAGTACAATCAGAAGTTCATGTGCGCCATCGTGGATTGATAGGAACATCCTCCTCCTACACAACGTGAACAATCAAATGCTTAATGCTTACCTTACGTTGGCACTGCTTAGGCTTTAGGGCACTGTTCTGTACCGTACTATCTATTGTACTGTTTCTAATGCTACGCTCAGGCCACTCAATGTTTCATTTCTTTTTTTTTCATATGGTGATACTGCCAGTGTGTATCACTACTGCTACCAGCACAACAATGATATTGCATCCGTCGAGCATTCAAGTCAACAACCAACCTTAATCCCCATTTGCAATGCAGCCAGCCCTGGGGCTACCCCGATTCTCAAACACAAATCACAGGTAAGATAAGCATATTGGAGAAGTAGTAGAATAATGGGCTAGGAGGACTAAGTTGGGAGGAGAGCAGAGACTGACAGTACTACTAGTAAAGTACAGTAGTAGGGCTACTAAATTTACTAACTCGGCTACTTGCATTTTGGTTCATTTCAGTACTAGATGTTTCATTCATGCTGGTAAGTTTGAAGAAAACAAACGTCCAATAACCACCGCCAAACCCCACACAAAGTAATATATGAACGCGTATACTGTGTTTTAGTAAGAAAAATAATTATTAAGAAATATATATTCATGTTGTTGTCAGCACAACAATAAAATAAATTACCCAAACTCACCCCCCCTCCCTAACCCAACCAATGTCCAAAAGTCTCCTTTCCCAAACACCCAAGTCCCACCCCCCCCCCAACAGTCTTTAAAAAAGGGTCAAGGGACAGTCACTTCCTCCGGTGGCGTAGTTTGGAAAGCTGTTGCTGCACGTCCCGCAGCTCTTTGCGGAAGTCCCGGAGCTGGCGCTGATGTTTTTCGCCCAACCGCTCCAGATAGTCCGCTCTTGTACGTAGCCGGCACACACAAACCATCCAGGATCTTGGGGGGGGGTGCTGATTTTGTTGCTGCTGTGCGGCTGCAGCGGGAGGCTGTTGAGCCACGGCTCCGTTTGGCTGGAGGCTTCTGGATGGTGGACCCGGGGGCAGTGGAGGAGGATGTAGAGGTTGATGTCTCCTCATGCTCCCGAGCCCACAACCGCCAATACTCGGCACAAATAGCCTCCAGCTTACGGGCCCTTGGAGTAGCATCTATGAAGAAAGAAAGAAAAATACTGTAGTCAATAGTCTTTAACATAAAGTCAAAATAATTCAACGGAAAGTTGACACTCAGTAACACCAGCAAGTAGCAAACACAGTATAATATTTTGGCATGTATCTTTCCGCCGTCTTTGTAAGCCTGTGACATTACTGGGAGTTTCAGGAATTCCACTAGCAGCACTATGGGTGGACTCACTACTACATACATAGTCAGAGAGTACTGAAAAAAGGCCTTTTTTACTTTTTTTCTCTTGTTTTGCAAAAGAAATTACTGGTACGTGAACTTGTGGTAGCCGCCATAATGGCAGCTCACTCAGCTTTCACCCAAGAAATACAGACACAGGCCATGATGATGCAAACTCGCAGTACTTTAAGCAGTACATGCAGCTGGGGATAGGAATGTCTTAGTTTTCTATAGGGGTGGCACTGCCAATGGCCATACTTCATCCACTCAGCGTCTGCTCTACTACATCATACACCTCTGCTATCGATGAGGAGGATAAAGAAGATAACATCCAGGCTTCCAAAGTACGTCTATGATTCTTCGTAATGTCTCAAATGTACCAAAAAATTTTTTTGTCAACAACCAACTAACACCCTTTTCATTATATTTTAGAAACCACCGTCTTCTTATGTTGAATTGCATTCAACAAAACCATTCTTTACAGTCATAAATATTAAGACTCGCTCGTCCTTCGTTTCACCCTTCTTTAACTTTTCGTTCTTCACATCCCTAAACTACATCTGATATGACTTGGCTTCACAATAAAAATTTGCCAGCTGAGTTGAAGTGAAATAGAGGGGGCTATTGGTTACCCGAGAAGTACCGCCGCTAATGCTATTACAAGTCAAGGTTGACTGTCTTCTCCGTGATAGCCCAAAAAGTAGTTCTAAATTAGTAACTGTTCTTAACAGTACAGTGTACTTATACTAGTGTACTGTGTACTACTGTACAGTACATCATACACTCCTTTGCGAGCCTACTCAAAAAAATTCAATAAATAAGGAGTATAATAACTTACCACCGTCCGCCGCCGCTGAGTCTCCCCCCCAGCTCCTCCTGTTGGTGCCGCCGCATCCAGAGTGGACCCCTCCGCACTGCTGGCCCCGGCACTGGTGGTCATCTGTGCCGCATCAGATGTTGTGACGTCTAGGAAAAACATGTCATATTTTCAGATGCCATACACAACCCCCTATTTTGTCTCGTAATGGAAGAAAATGTTACATAACACATTTTTTATTACTGGGATTGAAAAAAGTAACGGTTTTGGGGAGGGTGTTAACTTTTTATATGCTTATTCCATTAAATGCTACACTTTTTCTTATGACAACTGATGAATGCTTGCTTAAAGTGCACCATTTTTCTCATTACAGAAAGAAGATTCCATTGCCCTTCTGCCAGACGATTCACCAACTACTAGTAAGTCATCACCAGCAGTACTTTAAGTACTTTAAAGAAGGTGGGGGCTCACGCACAGTTATTCTAATAATTTCATGTGTCTGTTAAATTGTTATTAGGTTTGAGTCATACTAATTTAATTCATGGGAATGTTGTTTAAACTTTCCCGTCATCTTCATCCATCACCATTGCTCGCTCAGAATACTACGCTATTAAAAATAAAGAAATAATGTTTTCATTTCTTAATTGAAAATAAAACTTTAAAACTAACAAACACTGTGTGGTTTTCGTTCACGAGTGAGTGAGCAGAAAGGTTTGAACTACTGCATTGAGCTGCACTCCTGAGGCGGAAGCCGGGAGAGACTTCATTTTTAAAATTGTAAATTGTCACAGAATTACTTGTGTAAATTGTTTTTTAAATCACTCACTTGTCGGAATTTAGCTGCTAGAAACAGCGGAGCCAGCGCTGACACAGCACGCAAACCGTCAAACACTCCTCGCGCCACGAGCAGAGGCCACGCCCCTTTTTAGGCCACGCCCCCCACCGACTTCTACTTTAGACGCCGATTCAAGGGCGCCAAGTAGAAGCATTGAGCTGCACTCCTGAGGCGGAAGCCGGGAGAGACTTCATTTTAAAATTGTAAATTGTCACAGAATTACTTGTGTAAATTGTTTTTTAAATCACTCACTTGTCGGAATTTAGCTGCTGGAAACAGCGGAGCCAGCGCTGACACAGCACGCAAACCGTCAAACACTCCTCGCGCCACGAGCAGAGGCCACGCCCCCTTTTAAGGCCACGCCCCCACGGTCCTCAATCACTGGCGCAGTATAAATCATGTGCTTCTTCCGGTCGCGCAGCGGGCGAGCGCAGCGGGCGCGACGTTTGCGCGCCAAAGGCACGCCTAAGGCAAGCCCGTCTGCGCCCGTCCGCGACCGACCGGGACCAGGTGCCACCCCCCCTGGCCAACCATTAATCCAGACCATAACCTATCTCCCTCAATCCATTCGGCAACTAAACCAAACAGTTGGGCTATCCTGTCTGCATACATGGGACCCCTCTACCCAACACTCCGCCTGCAATCAGTGCGGTTTTCGTTTCTCTCATGGTATAAAGAATCCCACATCATTCTCCATGCTGCTGCTTAACTGCCGTTCGCTTCCTAAACACTCTGCGGAAATCTCTCTATTGTTATAAGAGAGAAGCCCAGACATCTTTTTCGCCACAGAGACCTGGTTACAGGAACACTCAGAACCCGGCCTGGTGCAAGCACTTCCACCGGGCTATCAAATACTCTGCCTTGATCGAAAAAAGGGCATCGCCGGCGGTCTAGCTATAATCTACAAATCAGATTATATTGTCACCAGCACCCCTGTAGACTTCCCAGACTGCGAATGCCTTCCTTTTTTCATAAAATTAAGTGCTACACATACCTTTTCGGGCATGCTTATATACCGTCCTCCTGGACCTCAAAGGCAGTTCCTAACAGACCTCACCTCGATCGCGGCAAGTCTTGCAGTTAGCGCTGCCAATTTCACAATTCTGGGTGACCTTAACATCCACTTGGATGACCCAAATGACTCCATAGCAAGGGAACTATCCTTAGGCTTAAGCGCCCTTGAACTACACCAGCATGTCACTGGGCCCACCCATCTAAAGGGTCATCTCCTGGACCCTGTCTTCAGCAACTGTAATAACCTTCACATCGGAAATTCTTCTCCCCTTCCCCGGTCCGACCACTTCCTCATCCCGCTCACCTGGACCCTGCCCTCTCACCCCCCTCCCAAACCCCCGATAATACAACGATCTCGCAACTGGTTTCAACTCCACCTACCCGAGTGGGAGGGTCTCCTACAAAGTACCAAACCCACCAATACATCTACTCCCACCCAAGACAATGATACCTACAACCTATGGATCACCAGCTCCCTTGATACAGTTTTACCACTAAAAAACTCCCACCCCAAGCGGGGCAATCCTACAGCCCCGTGGTACACAAATGAACTACGAGAGGCCAAACGTGTATGCAAACGACTGGAGAGGAAATGGCGCCTCAGCTACCTCCCATCAGACAAAACTAGTTACAGAACAGCAATTAAAAATTACAAAACGGAAATTCATCTAGCGCAATCTAAATATTTCGAACTCACGATTGAGAACGCAGCTTCCAAACCCAAAGAGATCTATCGAATAGCCAAAACCCTCCTGCAACTTCCAGAACCTGCAAATCACCATAACAACACTCAGATCCACTGTGAGGAAATAGCTGACTTCTTTCACCAGAAAATAGAAACCATCAATTCTTCTTTTCCCCACCCCGTCACTCTACCCACAGATTTCGTTAACACAGGGTGTACGATAGTCCCTTCCCACGATCTCAACAGCTTTCCTCCTTTAGATCTCACCAAGCTGGAGAAACTTATGGGACAGGTTAAATCTGGATCACCTACCGACCCAGCACCTCCCAGTACCCTCACTCAGATTACTCATCTGATCTCGCCCACCATCCTAGACCTGCTCAATTCCTCACTCCATACTGGTATTGTCCCTCCGCTATGGAAGAGAGCAATGGTCAGAGCTCTATTAAAAAAACCTAATCTTGACCAATCTAACCCCGCCAATTACCGTCCCATCTCCCTCTTACCATGGCTCAGTAAACTCCTCGAGAAGCATGTCAACTCCGTTCTCACCGACTTCTTAGAAGTCAATAACATCCTAGATCTCTCCCAGACCTGCTTTGGCCCCGTCACGGAACGGAGACGGCACTGATTGCAGTTACGGAGGAGGCACGGAGGATCTTGGACGATGGCGGATCCACGGCCATCGTCCTACTTGACCTCAGTGCCGCCTTCGACACTGTCAATCATAATATCCTGCTCCAGCGTCTTGAGGGAATAGGACTGTCGGGGACCGCTCTCAGCTGGATGAGATCTTTCCTGACTGACAGATCCTTCAGGGTTTTTGAGAAAGACTCTTCCTCTGCCAGTAGACCTCTTAATTGTGGAGTTCCTCAGGGCTCCTCCCTGAGCCCCACCCTTTTTAATGTCTATCTGCGCCCCCTAGCTGATGTCGTCCGCCCATTTGGTATGAAAATCGTCTCTTACGCCGACGACACGCAGCTAGTGGTATCACTGGACCCCCCCTAAACTCTCATCACAGCCTACAAAAAATGCCTGGAAGCAGTCGCCACCTGGATGTCCGGCTCTTGCCTCAAACTCAAGGGGGGAAAACAGAGATAATGCTCCTTGGAAATAACATCGTAAAAACCATTGATTCCATCTGGCCTCTCTGTTTAGGTAATCCCCGCAACCCAAGGAGCAAATCAAGAGCCTGGGCATCTGGCTGGACAACACCCTCTCTTTCAACCATCAGGCTACCAAGCTAGCTGCCACTTGCTTTGGGCTGATGAGACTGCTTCGCAAAATTCTCCCTCTCCTCCCATTCCATTCGAGACGAATTATGGTTCAAGGACTGATCCTCTCCCGCCTTGATTGCGGAAATGCCCTATACCTCGGAGCACCCCAATCCACACTCAACAGACTCCAGGTTATTCAAAACTGTGCGGCAAGAATCCTCCTGAACATTCCTTGCTGAACCTCAGTAAGAGCCAGACTGAGAGACCTTCACTGGCTCCCGGTGAGAGCCAGAATCGAATTTAAGAGCATGTGCATTGCACATTGCTCTTACTGGGGAACAGGCCCCCTCATCAATTCCCCCCTGGTGAAAGCCTATCAGCCCACCCGTTCTCTCAGATCTGCGACCTCCCACCTCGCCTCAGTACCACGCATCAGGAAGGCCAGATGTGGTGGTCAAGCGCTCTCCTACAATCTAGCCAGGATCTGGAACTCCCTCCCTCTCCACATCAGATCCGAACCCAACCTCCTCATTTTCCGGAAAACTCTCAAAACCTGGCTATTCAGCAAAACTTCGGCTTAAAAGCTCACTCCGACTCTCCCCTCCCACCTCTCTGAACCAGTTCAAGCTCTCTACAGCGCTGGGACGCCCCTGGGTAGCCAACGCGCTCTACAAATCCTCATTCCATTCCATTCCATTCCATTCCACTTGGCAGTCATGTTTCAGTGACTCAGATAGGCCGTGACTCGGCGGTAGTCATCTTCTGTTCTTCTGGGTCGTAAAATCATTGGTCAGACACACTAGATAGTCGGTCAGGGGATTGGGGTTCAACTTCTGTTCGGACTGAGGTATGTCGATAGTCGAACTGCACCTATCATCAACAATGTCCTATTTATCTTGTCCATACTTCTTTGTGTGCAGAATAGTCCCTGAAACACTAGCGGTATGGGATGTGCTCCTCTCAAATCAAAAAGGCAACTGCTACCTTTTACTTGGTGTAAACAATGACATTTTGTTGTTGGAAATTGTCAAAGCACTTACATTAAGAAGACTGGAATAGACAGCAAGGGCAACCCAGAGGACTGCACTCAGTGCCTAGAGCTATTGCTGTATCAGAGTTTTGTTTCACACCGTTTGCCGAATGGGCAAGCTTAGCTACCTACACAGACCGACTCATAATCGTAAATAGTAGTAGCACAGAGAGTGATGGTAGAGGCAGGATAAGAATGTAGAAAGTAGTCTACATTAGAAGAAGATCAAAGACTATTTTGTAAAACATAGAATTGTTAGGAAACAGTTTGTAATGAATAGGAGCTGTAAAAGTTAGGGAAGTATAAGTATTAATATAACAATAGAACAACTTACTGGGGCCAGCAGAAGAGCCTGAAAGGGACTGATCCTGTCCACCTTCTG
The DNA here is from genome assembly GCF_964261635.1 of Lissotriton helveticus. NCBI lineage: Eukaryota > Metazoa > Chordata > Amphibia > Caudata > Salamandridae > Lissotriton > Lissotriton helveticus. The sequence continues at coordinate 734,270,806 of NC_136063.1, read as the reverse complement.
CCACCGGAGTCTCAGTCGCCACCGGCGCCTTGCCCCTGGGAGTTGCTGGTGATCATGAAATAAAGAAACACAACTTGGATGATTGTTTTTTTGGAAATATTTGATTTCTTTGAACACAATCTAAAATTATGTCGGGGAAACAATTAACAACAATTGCATCTGATCTGGTCAACTAGGAGGATAGTAGTACAGTATTGCAGGATTCGCAGACCGTCTAATAGGAAAGTTATGTAAATCACTAACTACATCAACAACAAAAAGGTTCTACTACGACTGCCATCAGTCAGCAGCACAAGACTTCGCGTGACAGACACAGTCCGTCATCATGATTGCAGACCACTAACAAATGTCCTATAACAAGTAATAAATAATATACTCAACGTATCAATCCACCACTATCTCTTCAAAGTGGCAGCAGCAGGAGTACAAAGAAGGACTAGACTTGAGTCTACTGTCTCTAGCATTACGCAGTAATGCTCTCAAATGACTAAATAGTGGAAAACAAGTAAGCATAGTAGCAACGCCAATAACCAGGCGAGCACCTGCAATGACAGAAGCTATTTAAACATTAATTTACCTGCAATGTAATCGAATCAGCAGCATTCGTACTCTTCAGGAAAAAAATAGATTAGCAATATAACAGAGCAGAAGAAAAAAAGTTGTTATTAAATAGCTACTTACCAAGGCCAGGGATCTCAATCCTAGCAGGTCGAGCATGTCATGCTCCCGGTCCAGGATGTCAGTCCACCGGTGCGTCGCTTGCTGGTAGGTGCGCCGGACCCCAGACTCCTTACACATGCCCCGGCACACCTTCTCCCACAGCTGGTGACGCTCCCGGAGGCCGTAACCGGAAGCAATCCGCCCACCTGCTGCCACGGTCTTAGGGAGGTGGACTTGAACAAAAACCATCAAGGGGGCCACCTCCATTGCAGAGAAGATCTCCCTGGCCTGGACTTCCTCCCCCCTCAAACGCCCGCAAGGGAGCCGGGTACGGGGAGCTGGGCCCTTCCCCTTGCCCTTGTCGGCTCCCTTAGCCATGGTCCTGGGCACAAGAAGAAGGAAAGAAGAATAGGTGTGAAAAAAATCAGAGAGAGAGCGAAAGAAATAAAGTAGGTAATAAAGTAACAAAAAGTTTAAAAAAAACACAAAATATAGATGTAGGAAATTGTAGAGATAGATAATAAGCAAAAAAAGCAAAAAAAAGTTCAGAAAAACATAGGATTACAAAGATGTAAGATGGATAGAAAGGTAGCATGCCCAAAAACCATAGCAATGAATGAAAAACAAGATGGCCGCACCCATAGAGGACCGCGTGGGTAAGTTTGCGCGATATTTCCCCCTCGAGCATGCAAAAACGCCCGCGAACCCGTAAACGCGCCACGCGCACAACGCGAGCATGCAGCTAGCACCCGGAACCGGAAATACGCAACGCGCACAAGATGGCCACGCCCATGTACGACCGCATGGGTAACTTTGCGGTCGTTGCGCTGCAAGCGGCCCGCGAAGACGCAAAAAACCCTGCGAACACGCAAAAAAAAAACAATCCGCAAATTCGCACGAATTTGCGGATTGCGAGTTCGATTTCGCGCCCCGCGAATCTCGCAATACTTCCCATACTTAAAGTTGTCATAGGTCATTGGTCTCTAGGACAGCATTTATTTGTTTTACTTGTCAAGAGGACCACCTTATTAAACCATCTTCAGTACTCCTTAGACATGTGTAACCATCCACTGCTCCACCCTACACTCATGATATCCTCACCTGCACTCATCAATACAACAATCAAATCTGAATAACTCCAAGAAATAGCTCCCTCAAGGGGCCCTTTAGACATTAGAGCGCTGGTCCAACAATGAATAGCCTAATGATGAAGCATGACAACCTTCTGGGCATGTGAGGGCATTCACTTCTGTTCAACTGAATGCCCCAATCCAACTGACCAGCCCTGCCCAATAGCTTTTCCTCCCCCTATTTCCTTTCCCTGGAGGAACAGCATCCTTAATATCTACTTCATTTGATTGGAGTGTGTACTATATGTATTGACACAAATCAGGTTGCCAGTTTGGGGTATTTCAAAAGGTTGAAGAAGTTGTTTATGGGGAATGTTGAGAGTTATTTTAATGACGTAATTTATTATTTTGCTAGGATATTCTTTCTCTTTAAGTTTCTTTTGCAACAAGTTCGCATGGAACCTAAAGTCGGTCTTATCATAATCCCTCCTGAGCCTGAGAAATTGTCCTAAAGGCACATTCGCAATTATTCTGGATGAAAACTGTCATATTTCAAACAATTGTTACAGTTTGTTGGTGTGCATAATACTTGACATTCTCGGCTATACATGTAGATTTTTAAAGGAGACATCTTTCCAAATGAAAGTCATGGTGAACATCAGAAATTCATCCTTGGTGTTGATCCTGTTGCTGAAATCCAATGTCTCTGCCTCACTTCCTTTCCAAATGATGAAAATGCAATTGATATAATATTTCTAGATCCTTATGTTATCAGAGTATGGATTGGAATGGTTCAGAATATGTGTCATCTCAAAATTGTACACATACAAACAAACTATGATTGAGGTGAATGTGCTGCCCATGGAAGTACCATGTACTGGCACAAAGCCCACTGGGTAAATCCAGTTCCATTCTATCGCCTATAAAAGCACCCCTAGGACCTTTAGTGATGCTTCTTATGGAATGCTTGTATAAAGATTCTCAATGTCCATTGTCATATAAATTTCGGAAGTTGGGGCGAATAAAATGCTTCCAGGATGTTCAATATGTCCTTAGTTTCCTTCACTTGAGAAGGCATCTTTGAAACCCATTTTGATAGATTCAACATGGTTATGTACATTGACAACAGAACGCAGAAGCACATCCTTTCAATAGAGGACCGTTTTCGTTTTAACCAGGAACATTCCAATAGTTGATTTGAATGTTAGTAAGGTGTACCCCTTCCTCTGAGGTCCTCCAATTTCAGTTCTTGAGCTGTTTGCAGTATCCAAAAGGTCCAAATTTCCACATCCAGCAAGGGAACAGAAGCTTCCTATCTCTCCTGAGGAATTGGGCCTAATCGGCTCAAATTTTGTAGTGTTTCTGTGGACATACCAGTTGCATAAATGGGAATTTCTAGGCTCATGCATTTGTCGAACTTCCATTTCCCTACACCTGGAAGAGCTTATTTCTGCCAGGCCTTGGCTATGTCCCTCTTAGCAACAAACAGCCCCAGCTGCATCAGGGCCACCCAATACCTGTTACTATTTGTATCTTTGGTGACGTGCATGAGAGCAACTTAAAGTTCTCTGTAGTCTCCACACCAGTATCTGTTCCAGGCATGCAAGCACTCCCTCCCAGTATGACAACAACCTCTCACAGACCCATACTGTACATTGAAAGTCCCCATTTTGTGCACCATATCTCAGGCATTACAGTATGCGATCTTCCCTATTTTGCAATAACCTTTCCCATGTGTAATAAACTCAATGCAGATATTTGACTTGGATCAGCCGAACTTGAGAGGCTATCACTGTCTCCCTGGGAGAGAGGAGACCTGTCTCCTATTGTCATCTGTCAATGCTCTCAGGTCTTCATCCCAGGCCACCTCTAAAGTGCTAAAGGTGTCTTAAGAGTTGATCACCAGGCTGTGGTAGACCTGCAAGATCTTGTGGGTGGTCGGTTCCCCCAACAGGATTGTGACCTCTTTGGGTAGTTTGGTCAAAGGCTCTAAGTATGGTGTGAGTGCATGTCTAAGTTATAGGTACTTCAAGGATTGACTATGGCAGTCAGCAAAGGATTTTAGCGCTACCCCCGACATTACATATCACAATTTGGAAATGCCAAAGAAATCCCAAACGTAGAAGTCTGGTAGTGCTGTTACCTGGCTCTTTAAGGACACATTCCACATGATTGTCTCCCTGGTCAGGTGTCTCAACCACCCCAATGTCCTGTGCGTGTCTAGCCAGACTTGGACCACGCTGCCGGTGGGCGAAGGTCCATTGTTGAGCTGCCATAGAACAGAGACGAGAGGGGCACATCGCCCACTGTTCAGATACATGGCACAGAACAACCATTCATTGTTTACAATCAGGTGGGATTCCCTATGGTAGGAGGCCACATCAGAGGTAGTTATGCCTACTTCTTGAGGTGAATTAACGTATTTGGAGAAGGCAATTCTTGTGGTCTGTTGGTTCAACAGTAAGCGTCACAGTAGTGCATCCAATATTTTGAAGGAGGCCTACAGGAGGCGGAAAGAGTAGTTCTGAAGCTGATGAGGTAGGTGTAGTAAGGCTACCATTTTGTAGATGGAGAAACGACCCATGATAGATAACAGCACTATATCCTCATGCCTTGAGAAAGCTGATCAAGCTGGGGCTGGATGTTCCTCTCCCACGCCCTCAGTGGGTTGATAATCAGGTTGATGCCAAGGTGTTTGACACCCTCACCTGAATCTGCAAGTCTCCGGCCCATTCTAACACAGAACAGAAGCACTTTGTAGGGAATATTGTGGATTTGGGCTTGTTTATAGTGAGACCCTAGAAAGCACCGAAAATGTGAAGTATCTGGAGGTTCTGGGGCCCAGACTCCTGTGGCTCAGCCAGGAATATCAAGACATCATATACATATAATGCTATCCGGTGGGAGACACTGGGTGCCCATTACAGTCGCTTAAGCAAAGCATCCACTCTCTGCCATCGAGCCAAGGGTTTGATCACAATAGAAATAGTAATGGTGATAGCGGCACCCACCGTGTGTTCCCCCTATACTAGAAAGTTGTCTGAACAGGAGCCCCCCACCCACACTCTGGGCGACAGTTCAGTGTGCAGTAGCCTTACCTTACTAATACATTTGAGGCCTAAATTCAGACTATTCAGAAGGTAGAACAAATCAAAGAAGTTTTGGAATTCAGCCAGCAGCAATGAATGTGCCCCAGGCACATACTCTGCTGGCGGATATTGTGGTGCATGGTGGGATGGGGCATAAAGCCTAACTGATATAGCTGGATGTGAGAGGGAACCACTCAGGGCACCAAGGTCTTTAAAAAAAGGAAAAATTTGCGGAAAGAAATTTTCAGAGATCTAAAAATTTGATCTTGCAGGCAAGTAGTAATCTCATGGTTAGGCAGAGCCTCAATACCCCTCATTTGCTGAGGTGTAAAATTTGTAAACGCAAATACAAACGCAAAGGACCAATTAACATAAGGCACTTGCACTATGATAAAGAAGTACCATTGGGGAACAATATCTGCAGGTCATGTAAGAACAAAGTATTATTGACTAAGTTGCAGAATGCAACGGGACTCTAAACCTAGGGGATCAGAAAAGGCAAAAGGGAATAAAGGTCTTAACCACAGAAAAGAAATATAAAGAGGAATTAATTTACACACCAAGTATGGAAATTAAATTTTCAAAAGACCCTTGGACTTAAATCCATGGGACAATATCAGGGATCAACTAAATTGCACAATGCTGAAGCTCTTTAGACTATGAAGGAAAACAGCTATCTCTCTAGATAAGTGATTTAAAGAACATTCAATTTGAATAGTAAGTATTGAAGTAAGACATGTTGGGGACTATTAATGAGGAATAGATTGGTGGTTTAAAAGACAGCTTCTGTAACTATAGAAACGTAAAATAGGATTTAATGTCTATTTTTATACAAGAGTCTGTATGACCTTTTAGAGATTTTAAATATATTCGTTTTAAATGAAAACTACTTGACAAAATGGTCAAGGACTATGTTTTAGAGTGGTAGTAAAGAAACTGTTTATGTTTATGATATGCAGTGAACGAATGTGTGTGTAATGGTTTTTATTGACTAAACACTTAATAAACATTATTATTACACTCAGAACATTCAATTGGCTAACGCTTTGGCGCAGATATTTACTTCAATGTTTAAGGGGAATGCTAGACAGTGTGATGAACAGCATTCCAACAGGTACCCTGGTTTTGGTAGGACCAGGATCTCTGCAAGTCAGAGATCAGGAGGAAGTGTCCCTGTCACCAGGGTTGTAAAAAAGGTCTTGGACAGTGGATTTAGGAGTTGGGTCTTGTATGCTTTAAAGAATTTTGATGGGACCCTCTAGAGATCCGGGGGTCTTACCCGTTTGGAGCTGAGCCAGAGTCTTTGACAGTTCCTGCTTTATGATGACTTCTTTAAGTGCAATTCTGTCTTCCATCCCTAGCCGGCTAACCAGGAAATTGGCACAAATTTTCTTAGGGCTGACTGGTCGGACTTGCCTTTACATGGGTGCAGTGCTGCATAGTAGGAAGCGAAGCACCGAGCAATGTCACCAATGCTCGCCATCTGCTCCTTGGACATAGACAATGGATAGCATTTGTATATAGCTAATGTAGGGATGTACTTGTTTTTTCACCTCACTGATAAATGTGGCTTTGTGTTGGCAAGCCACTCAGTCCTTGCTTCATTTAGGAAAGTTTACCGGAGAATCATTTGCATGTGTAATGAATCTCTAAGAAGGGCTGGTGAGGAAAACAAGTTCTCTCTCCAACCTCAAAATGTGGGCTTCGAGTTCGGGCACCCTGTTGTTGCTGCCTACTCTTTATACATGATGTGTAACTGATTATGTCTCCACTAGGAGTGGTATTTAATGCTTCCCACAGAGTCATCTAAGTCACCGGAAACCTTATTAGCCTCTAAAAAGTGAGCAATGGCATATGAGATGTGGTATCTAGACTTTGGGGCATATTTATTGAAATTGTGGTGCAGGGCACTGCAGAAGGTTACCTTGCTATGTTGCCCTGCATCTTAGGGAAAGTGCAGGAATGCACTGCATTTATCCAATACAGTGAATTCCTGTCCTTTTACCCTGCGCTGGCGCTGTTTTAGCAGCCTAACCCTTGCACCATTGTACAATGGTGCCTGTGTTACAGGCAGGATTGTTTTTGTGAAGAAAGGGGCACCTTCCTGCACAAAAAGATTCCATGGAGGGCTTTTCCTCTTTCTATGTGTGCTGTGGAATGCAGCACATATAGAAAGAAGAAAAATCAAGTAGAAATATACAGATTTCTTCTCATTACGCCTCACCCAAGGAGACATAAGATTGTGATGGATTCCCAGGTTTGCAAGTCATTGTAAATTTGGGAATGCTTCCAAAAGCATGAGAGTTGCATGGGAGCACCCACCGCAACCCCATGGAACTCTTCCCTTGCACAGAGTAAGGCAGCACAGCAATTTACGCATTACTCCATATTTGTGAAACCATTCAATGTGGCTTTGCATGGGTTCATAAATATGACTGAGAGGTTTGTGTCCTGCATGTAGTTATGTGGTGCAAGCATGACCCAAGGCTCTCATAACTATGTCCTTCAGTGTCTTGTAGCCACTGCGCCTTCAGTTGCCAGCTGACTGTTGACCCCCCTAGACCCATCCGCAGCCTCACTTCCATTGGAGAAGGGTCTGACAAGCATCAAGCATCTAGCAAGTACAAATGCCCAGTACTATAACTGTCCCAGAGCTGGGCATAAGAAAATAGTCTAATCATAAGAATACTCCCATCAGTAAAAGATGTAGCATTGCTCCTGAGGGTGAAATGTCTTCCACTTGTCTGAGAGGCCCATGGTCTCCAGGAAGCATGCAAACGATAACTTGAGTATAGGTGCTTGACTTCCCTCAGTGGATCTTGCAAGACACAGATTTACTACCCCCCTTCCAAAATTCAAGGCCCCATTGAGAATTGCCCATTCAGTGCTCCCAATGTGTGGAGAAAGTCAACAGTGAGAGGTGGGGGATGTATAAGGTTAGGATTGTTAAGAGTTGACCTTCGTAGGGGCAAACCACTGCCACATTCCCACCACCTGTTTTTTGCCACACCGGCGTCACATTTTACCGCAAACAGATTATCAACACCGCCACCCCACTTGATCCTTTTTCAAAGTCTGTGTGGAACACTTGCATGTACCCTATCCGGGCTAGGAATGGGCACCTTGTGACCACTAGGTGTTTCTCCTGGAGGAGGAGAATGTCAGCAACAGATCATTTGGCCACCCGTTGGAGTGCCCCCATTTCACTGTGTCTAAGAGACCATTGGTGTTCCATGAGGGGAGGAGTACACAGCGCTGAGGTCAAGCAGCTTCAGATACAATTTCCGGAGCTACATTACAATGGCCACATTTGGTTCTATTCCATTGTCAACAGCATCCCTTTTGAAAAAAAAGGTTGACATTGGGTTAAAACCCTTAAAAGTATTCACATGGAAGGATTTATTTCCTATGGGATCAGTTTGTTTTCTTGCATACTTGTGCATAGACAAATCTCCCAGAGCATAGCTTCTTCGCCCTCGTGACTCATTATTTGGAACTGAGGAGGCAAGCGGACTAGACATGAAAAGTAGACAGATAGAAGGGGCACAGGCCAGATAATGATCAAAAATTCCAATGGTTGAAAATAGTCAGGTGTAGAATACACACAATGCAGGTTTACCAGTCAGATCGAACTGGAATGATTCCGATACTACAGGAGGGCTTAACAGCTGTGATAAAAAAGGAAGAGCTTGATGTAATGTGTGACTGTCCATACTCCAAGTTCACTGTGAGGATGACAGTGAAACAGGTCTACATTGTATAAATCTACACACATTGTGGGGCCTAAAGGATTTTGAAGCAGGGGTAAAGAGGTGCCAGGAAATAAGCAGCCAAGCTGTGTAAGAGCATAGAAAGGCACCATAAGTGCCCGAGCACAGTTAGTTTCAGTCAGCTACTAGCAGAGCCACAAGCCACACCTGGGTCGCCAGTCAAACCGCCCAGACTCAGCAGCCACACACCCCTTCACCCCTCCTATGTGAACCCGCACCCTCAGCAATACCCAAACCCACTTCTAACACCCTTCACACCTACTCAGACTGACCAGTAGCCTCCGTTGCTGTATCAGCAACCAGAGCAGAACAATGAGAGGGACAGGCCGCTGGGGTCAGGGGATCTGCACTGGACCTCCAAAGGAGGGGCCCCACCAAAACAGGAATAACTACAGCAAGCCATCAAAGCTACTTCTATGCTCATTGAAAGAGCAGTAATGCAGTGGTAATGCAGCAAATGCTTGCATGCTCTGGACGAGCAGGGTGTACCAGGGCCAAAACTGAGGTGGTTATAAATGGGCACCAGTGGATGTCGCAAGTCCTTCCCCATTATTTTCCTTTGTTGACCTGGGATTAAATTAGTACACCCATGCCACCTGTAGCTGTCCCTCACTTTACATTTCCTGCAGCCTCGCCTCACTGCGCGGCTGGCTCTGCTTCATACTACCGGCACCTGCTCACATGAGCAGGCCACGTGCATTGCCATCATCCTGACCTCTGCAACATTCTTCATCAGGCGTCAGTAGCACAGCCTCAGCTGATTCACGCCTGACCTATCCTCACCTGTCGCCTAAATTGCTGGGCCCACAGAGTTGGATATCTCTGGTTTCCCCTGCTCCTTCCCTGGTGCAGGGTCAGCAAATAAGGCACAGGGTCTCGGCCTGGCATAATAGCAAGAGTGAGGGCCCGATTCACAGAACTAACGTAAGACAAAATCCTAAACTTACTACCATTTTGGTATTCACGGAAGGCACTTACTCATTTTGGTATTCACAGAAGGCACTTACTCATTACTGTATACACAGAAGTTAGGAGTCCTAACTTTAGTTCTCTTAAATGCCTTATGTGAATACCGAAAGTCTTAAATTAGGATTTTTCTCAGTTTAGTAGTAGTAAAGTTAGGACTCCTAACTTTAGGACTCCTATATGCCTTCTGTGAGGTTATTTACAGATGGTGCTGCCCCCAGGGTTGCCTGAAGGGACGAGTTTCCTTGGTAGATACATGGGCTGCCAGGGCTTGACTGTAGACCTCCGGCCAGACGGCACAGCATTGACCTTGCTCGCAATGTTCAGACCAAACTCCAGGAACAGGCAGAGAACGAGCACAGCAGATTCACATGAAAACTCTCTGCTGTGCCGTCTGGCCGGAGGTCTACAGTCAAGCCCTGGCAGCCCATGTATCTACCAAGGAAACTCGTCCCTTTAGGCAACCCTGGAGGCAGCACCATTTGTAAATAACCTCAAGGGGCTCCTCATTCCCCATGAGATGGGTGTTCCTCTTGGCATGCCCTCAGCAGCTGCATTGGAAGGTCTAGGGATTCCGTTTAGGCCCGTCGTGTGGTCCTCACTGTTGGTCTTCGACATGGCACTTTCCCCAGGCTTTGAGCCTCGGTGTGTCCCGAAGCTGATTGGTCCACTCAGAGGACTACAAGTGGGCAACAGATCAGTGAAGCGGCCCTGTAGGAGCACAACAAGAGGGCAGCACGATTCCATTCCAGCTACCACAGGATGCCCTCAGCTGTCTAAGATGGCAATACTCAAGAAATCTTCATATACACTTAGGGTCATATTTATGAAATTGGTGGTGCTGGGAAAGGCAGGAATTGCCCATATGTATCCAATACGTCGCATTTCTGTACTTTACCCTTGTGCTGGAGCCGTTTTCACAGCCTAGCATCAATGCAGGCACCCATGCCCCATAGTGCAAGGGTGCCTCTGTTGCATGCAGGATTGTTTTTGTGTAGGAAGGGGCACATTCCAGCAAAAAGACAATCCTGAGAGGCTTTTTCCTCTTTCTATGTGTGCTGCAGAATGCAGGACATATAGAAAGAAGACAAAACGAGGAGAAATAAAGATATTTCTCCTCTTTACACAATTTCTAGAGAGGCCTATATTTTTTTCACATTCCCAGGTTTATAATTCCATGCAAATTGGGGAATGTGTCTAAAACCATGGGAGTTGCATGGGAATACCCACTGCAACACCCATAGAATACCTCACTTGAGCAGAGTAAGACAATGCAGTGATTTGTGCTGTGTTGCCTTATTCTAGATTTTTGAAGCCATTCAAAGCCACACAATGTGGTTTTTGGTTGGCTTCATAAATCTGATTTAGAGGTTTACATCATGCACGTACAACATTGCGTGGTGCAAGCATAACGTAAATTTCTCATAAATATGCCCCTCACTTCCAAACAAAATGTACTGTCTATTGTTTGAAATATTATTATGAGAGAGTTGGCCATTTTTGGACTAGTGTCCTGATTTATAGTTTAAGAAAAACAATGGGAGAGCAAGGGAATTGTGGGGTGCGTCCGTATCCCAAGTATAATGATAAGCTAAACAAATGTGGACGAACCCACTATGTAGGTATGGTACAATCACTATTATGGTGAGTACATGGACCCATTAGGTTTGTTTAAAAGACCCCTCACACACCAACCTGGTTGGTGTCATGCTTCATAATTGGGGTCCCAACCATGTGGCCGAATGCCCCCGGTTGTGCTACAACGCCTGATTACAGCGGAGCACTGTGTGGTGTGAATGTGTGATGTGACGTGAATTATACTTAAAAATATCTCTTTGAATCCCTGCCTGTAAACCTTATTAGTGGCCGCTCGGGATATGGTAAAAAAAAATGTGTAGTGCAACTATATGGGAACTTATTATCCTTAGTTTACTATGTCAGTTGTCTACATGTTTCTGCGCGCGAAGTTATATGTTAGGGGCTTTCTTCAGGACTGGATAGTGAGACTGGTGAATGGCAAAGTGGAAAGTGCCACGTGAAAAAAGTGAAGTGCCTACACATGCGCTAAGGTGTGTGGTCTAAGTGTCAGCGTACTTAGGGGCACTTGAAAAAACACTATTTGGTCTCGGTGTGAAGCAGCTGGTGTGGAGCCCCGGTAAAGTGGCGGCATATAAGCACCTCTTTCCCGGGGCTCCACACCAGCCAGGACCACGGGAAACCACAGAAGGTTTATAGACGGGCTTCACGCCAAAACCAAATTAGGACATCGGATGAGACCCCTCCTGAGCCTCGATTAGATGCCCATAACCTTTACATAAACTCTTCACTTTTTTCACGTGGCACTTTCCACTTTGCCACTCAGCACTGTAATCAGGCATCGTAGCACAACCGGGGGGGCATTCGGCCACCTGGTTGGGACCCCAATGATGAAGCATGACACCAACCAGGTTGTTGTGTGAGGGGTCTTTTAAACAAACATAATGGGTCCATGTACTAACCGTACTAGTGATTGGACGATACCTACATAGTGGGTTTGTCACTCTTGTTTAGCTGATTTATAGTTTGTCTGACAGGATACTCCAGCACAAAAGTGAAGGATATTCCGCCCACTGTATTACAAGTGTATTTCATCATATGGCACATGTAATGGGTGGATCGGAAATCCGTCATGTTTGTGAAAGAGAATCCAGTCCATAGGACTCTAAATCAGGCACTAATTCTCAGAGGCACCTGCGAGTATGTAAAAGAGTACGCCTGTAGTTCTACTCATAATTGCTTCTGCAAAACAGCCCCCAAAAATAAAGATTCACTACTGTTTTTTTTTTAATTATCCGACCACTGCACTTTCACAGCTGAAGTGATGGCCAGTGGAACATGGTTTGTTCTGGTACCCATTACAGGGTTAGCTCGCCTGCACATTCGGCATTTGAAAACCTGGAAAAGTGCCATCTAATATACACAAGTATTCACTGTGTAAGAGAGGTACGTGTAATTTGAAAAGTTAGCAACAATAAACTCAATCACAGTTAAACCTAGTCACTGATTGTAATATAAGTTTCAAATATCTGACCTTCTATAACACTTGCAGATATTTTCACATCAGCTATAGTTTACAATATAATGAAAAAATGATAATGAAAACAAAAGATGCAAGACTTACTAATATACTTAAATGCATCGCTAATTTTAAATTTTCGTTCTACCGGTCAATTAAAAAGTTTTACAACAAGCTTGAAAGTCATTACTTCCTGTAAATTACAGAAAATTGTTTCGCTAATGAGCTTGTGGTGAAGTTCAATAATGGCTGCACTATACATGCGGTGAAAATCTGGAAAATATATTTCTCCACGTATGTCGGAGCAGCAGGAAGCATCATAGGGAGGTGATTTGCATTTCTGATTGAGTACAAGCAAATGGCAGACGAGCTCTTCTCGCAATTGCTGATTCCGTTGGAAGCGCTTGCCTGCTGCCACAAGGTTAACACAAACCTCAATCATGGGGGACATAGTACCCATGCAAAAGTCTGTTTTCAGAGTTAAATGACAAATGTCAGGTTGTTAACGGAAAATTCGAAAGTTTCGAAAAATTCTAGATGCGTTAAAATATGTTCAGTTTACATCAAATACGTTGGGAAAATCGGAACAACAAATAAGGCAATATTGATACTTTATCAAAGGCTGTAATTTTACAGTAGGAGGTGCAATGAAAATATTTTAGGACCTGATTTAGAGTTTGGCGTATAGGTTTCTCTGTCCCAACGGAAAATCACAAAAACCTCCAACAGGACCTATATTACTTTTGTGTAGGCTAGCAACAGCTCTATGGGGCTTTCCACAATACCAACTACAATTTCTATGTCTTTTTGTTATTTTTTATTAAATTATTCAATAATATGTTTTCTTGGTAAAAAGAATTGACATAATTATTCATTTGCAATAATTTCATCAGTTGTGACAAATCAACATATACATTATTTTCTTATCACAAATAATATTATATTCATTTCATTATGACCACATAGCCCCTAACTTGTGACCCCACTTCCATACTAACCTAACATACCATCATGCACTCTCATTCTCTTACCATGCATATTCAATAACCAACCAGCTCACATACACCAAAAAACTCAGACAGATTAAAAACAGTCTCCATGGCTGTGTTGTCAGTTGGGTATCTGACGTCAAGGTCAATGTATGGTGGCACATTATCACTTTGAAGCCACCTTCTTCACGACCTCCAGTTTTAAACATAAAGAATAGTGGAAGGGGGATCTGTAAATGGCAAAAAACAATGTTATCCAGGAATGCCCCACGACTAATCATATTTATCAATTATTTTACTTTTTTAGTGCTCCTTGGTTTGTTAGAAAAATAGAAAGTTCAAAAAAAGTTAAAAAGATGTGCTTCCAGTGAATAGTGAACATGTCTACCACCAATGCCACTCCAAAAGTGCTATCAAGAGAAAAAGTGCCAGAAAGGCATTTGTGATATAGTTTAGGATCAAATACTTATGCTTAGACCTGACATCCATAGACATGCTCAGGGGACTACCCCTGTTCCACAGGCGAAGTCCAAGGTAATTAATAGCCAAAGATCCTCTTATAACCCTAAAGACTCACAGAAAGGGTCTGGCTTAAAAAAACTACAAAAGTTACAAGCTCCACCACAAATTTTAACTTCTTTCATGTCCCAGGGAACAGTCTCACTATTGCATATGAGTACAGCAATTTCAAGGCCCATAAGAATGTGAGCAACCCGCCTCTAAGACCTACCATTTATGCCAGCACAGAACCCCTTTCGAAGTATGTTGACACTTTTTTGTGTCCATTGACCAAAACTCATCACTCATACATCTGAGAAACTGGTGATATGATATCTAAAATAGAAAGCATGCCCTTTGATCCTCAGCAGGAATTGTTATTCACACTTGATATATACGCTTTGTATATGAACATACCTTAGCGTCAGGCTATAGAATCAGTAGCCTCACTCTTCAATAGAACACCAGTTGACAGGCCAAATGATTTCATTTTAGAATATTCAAAAATCGTACTATACAATAACTTTTTTGAGTTAAATGAAAATACATACCAACAACTCAAAGGTACTAGCATGGGCGCATCTTGTGCTCCCAGCATAGCGAATATTTATATGGGCGAGTATGAACAATTAAAGCACATTGTTCAATATTTCATTGAAAACATCAAAACACGTATGTCAACAGGTTCATAATTTCCTGTATTTAGACTTTCAACTAATTGCCCAAACGTATGAGGCATATATAATTTAAAAACGAATCGTAGTTTTAGATACATTAGTGGTAAATATTCAACCCAGTGTTTAATTTGAGCCAGTGGTTTTCAATGGGGCCATCAGACATTTACCAAGAGCAAAAGAGAAATAAGCACTTAGAGGAAAGGGGAAGAAAAAGACAGAAAAACTACTATAAAGGTAGACAGAAGCGAGCTGCAAGATTGAGATCAATGATCAGGGAGTGCTGGTAGTGGAATAAAGAGGTGTGAGGAAGACTCAGTACTACGCAGCTTGGTATTCGGCATGCCAACATGTATGCCACAACAACGCGCGCAACACCATAGAGCTCTTCAGCATCATGAAAGAACTCTCCAACGCCAGCTCCAACACCAACGACATCCCACCATCACAAGACCTGTGAGACTCCCTGGCTGCCTTCTTTCACCGCAAGATCACCGACATCCACGACAGCTTCAACTCCGACACCCCCGCACCCACCACCGAGTCCACCACCCCTGGGACCACCACCCGCACCAGCCGCCTGACCGCCTGGTCCAACGTCAGCGACGAAGACACCATAAAAACCATGAACTCCATCCACTCCGGATCCCCATCTGACCCCTGCCCTCACCACGTCTTCAACAAAGCCAGCACAACCATCGCGCCCTACCTCCGAAAAACAAGATCGTCAACAAACAACTAACCCGCTACCTCGAAGACAACAACATCCTGGACCCCTCCCAATCCGGTTTTCGCAGCAACCACAGCACCAAGACCGCCCTTATCGCCGCCACTGACGACATCAGGATCCTGATGGACAAAGGAGAAACAGCAGCTCTCTTCCTCCTGGACCTATCAGCAGCCTTTGACACAGTCTGCCACCGCACCCTATCAGCACGCCTCCATGACGCCGGAATTCAAGAGAAGGCCCTGGCCTGGACCACATCCTTCCTCTCCGGCAGAACCCAGAGCGTCCGCCTCCCACCCTTCCGCTCGAAATCCACCGAGATCATCTGCGGCGTCCCACAGGGATCCTCCCTCAGCCTGACGCTGTTCAATATCTACATGGCACCGCTCGCCCACGTCGCACAACAACATAACCTCAACATCATCTCCTATGCCGACGACACCCAGCTGATCATATCCCTCACCGAAGACACCCACACCGTCAAAGCCATCCTCCACAGAGGAATGGAGGCCGTAGCCGACTGGATGAAGGACAGCAGACTGAAGCTGAACTCAGACAAGACGGAGGTCCTCATTCTCGGACCCACCCCATCAGCCTGGGACGACTCCTGGTGGCCCACATCGCTAGGCGCAGCCCCGAAACCCACAGACCACGCACGCAACCTGGGGGTCATCCTCAACTCCACCCTCTCCATGACCAAGCAAGTCAACGCCGTCTCCGCGTCCTGCTTCAACACCCTCCGAATGCTCCGCAAAATCTTCAAATGGATCCCTACCGACACTAGAAAAACCGCCACCCAAGTCCTCATCACCAGCAGACTAGACTACGGGAACGCCCTCTACTCAGGAACTACAAACAAGCTCCTGAGACGACTACAACGAATCCAGAACGCCTCGGCTCAACTGATCCTCGACGTCCCCCGACGCAGCCACATCACACCCCACCTGAGAGGCCTGCACTGGCTCCCCGTCAACAAGGGTATCACCTTCAAACTCCTCATCCACACACACAAAGCACTACAAAACACCGGACCCACCTACCTCAACACCCGACTCAGCTTCCACACCCCCACCCGAAGCCTCCACTCAGCCAACCTCGCCCTTGCCACAGTCCCTTAGATCCAGAAAACCACAGCCGGCGGATGATCCTTCTCCTACCTCGCCGCCATGACCTGGAACACTCTCCCAACCAACCTATGACAGACTCAGGACCTGCTGTCCTTCAGAAGACTCCTCAAGACCTGGCTCTTCGATCAGTAGCGCCCCCCCAGCGCCTTGAGACCCTCACGGGTATGTAGCGCGCTTTATAAATGTAATGATTGATTGATTGCTTGAATAGCACTGGCGGTAGGCTTCTGAGCAGAGATCTGGGCACCTGGCAATCGTTCCTTTACAAATTAAGCATTTGTTGGAACTGGCCCTTCTTGCAGGGTCATCCTCAAACTTTTTGCTTCTTCCTCCCTTATTGTTCCTGACCCGTGGCTGTTGGCAATAGGACTCTGCGCACTTTACCACTGCTGATCAGTGCTAAAGTGCATATGCTCTCTGTGTAAATTGTTATCATGATTGGATATACATGATTGGCATATTTGTATCACCATGAAGTCCCTAGTAAAGTGCACTGGGTGTGCCAGGGCTGGTGATGACAAATGCTACTAGTGGGCCTGCAGCACTGATTGTGCCACCCACATGAGTAGCCCTAAAGTGGTGTTTCAGGCCTTCTACCGCAGCGCCTGTGTGCAGTCTGTGGACTGCCATGTCCTCCTGGTCATTGTCCCCACTGACCAGGCCTAACCCTTCCCTTTTCATGCACATTAGTCACCCCTATGGAAGGCCCAAGGTACCCCCCTGGGCAGGGTGCAGTGTATGTGAAAGGTAGAGCATGTACTGGTGCAGGTGACATGCTCTGGAAGTGAATGGCAGCCATTTTTGTTTTTACTATTGTAAGGCTATCTTTCTCCATAGATTAACATGGGGGATGCTGGCTACAGTGGCTACCAGCATTTCTTCTCATAGGAACAAGATAGGACATAAGAGTCTAGTATCCCTGAACTCAGAATTTAATGTTTATGTTTATGTTTTAAAAGCTTATAAAGCGCTCGATTGCCGTAGTGTCTTGGCGCTAGTGTGGGTGAGTGCGGATCCAAAGAGCCCTAACTTATGCCAAGCTAAGCTACAAAAAGCGTTGTTTTTAGACTCTACCTAAACAGTCTCAGATCCGATTGAGATCTCATGCTAGGAGGTAGTCTATTCCACAGGTGTGCTGCCCTGTTAGATAGTGTCCTGCCTCCCCACCTGGCCCGTTTAATCCTAGATATCTTAAGGAGTCCTGAATTGGTAGATCTCAAAAGACGTGGGGGAGCGTAAGGCGTAAATAACTTAGCGAATTCATCAGCACCCCCTCCATAGAGTGCCTTATGGACCAAACACAGGACCTTAAAATCAACCCGCTGCCGTACAGGTAACCAATGCAGTGATTTAATGCCTGCAGAGGTTGAACAGCCTCTAGGGATGTTCAGAAGAAGTCTGGCGGCTGCATTTTGCAGAGACTGAAGCTTTGCCATATGCGTTATGTCAATGCCCATATACAGGGCGTTGCAATAGTCTAGTTTAGAAAGAAAAAGACTAACCATCACCATCTTCTGTAGGTCGCGCGATATGAAAGGAAAGATCTTTCTTAAGGTTTTTAGAAGGAAGAAACAAGACGATGTCAGACTATTGACCTGTGCTGAGAAGTTAAGCTTATCATCAAAGATAACCCCCAGGTTCCTAACCTTGGAGACCGGCACCGGACATTTACCTGCCTCCACTGGCCACCATGAGTCATCCCATACAGGGGGTCCCCCTCCAAACTCTAGCACCTCCGTTTTGTCTGTATTGATCTTAAGAAAATTACGGTTCATCCAGTTAATGATTTCGGATAGGCAAGCGTGGAATTTGACAGCTGTGGTGTCTGGCTGCTTACAGATGAAAATAACAAGCTGTGAGTCATCAGCGTAAGATACTAGCACAAAACCATGTCTTCTGATGAGCCTTGCTAACGGGGCAACATATATATTAAATAATGTGGGGGATAAAGACGATCCCTGTGGCACTCCACATGGGAGCTGGAAGCTCTCGGATTCCAATCCGTCCCAGACCAACTTTTGTTCCCTCCCCTTCAGAAAGAATGCAAGCAGGGCCAGAGCAGTATCCTCAACCCCCAGATCCTTCAGCCGCTGCACTAACACCGCGTGATTCACTGTGTCGAATGCTGCTGATAGGTCTAGGAGTATGAGGACCGCCCTGCCCCCTTGATCAACTACCTGCCGAATTTCCTCAGTTGCTACAACTAAGGCCGTTTCTGTGGAGTGACAGGCGCGAAAGCCATGCTGGGTTGAGTCTAGTAGCTTGTGAGAGTTTAAATATTGGCTCAACACCATATTTAATGATTTCTTCATGACCTTCGCCACAAAGGGTAATCCTGCAATTGGGCGGTAGTTCTTCAATATCTCCGGGTTGAGGTTGTTTTTTTTAGAAGCGGTCTAATCGCCACTTCTTTCCACTGAGCCGGATATGATCCTGTTGTCAGTACTAGATTAATAAGCGGTGTCAGTTTTTCACAAATCTTCTTAGGGGCTAAATGGATGATAGAGGGAGGGCAGGGGTCAGTTGGAGATCCTGATTTTATAGAAAGGAGCAGCTTTTGCACCTCCTCCTCTAGCAGTTCTGGAAAGCAGGATAGCTTGCATTGCGTCAGTGGCCGATCACCCTCTTCGTTAGCTGTGGTAACATCCAGAGATCCCCGTGCCTTTAGAAGATCTTCATATATCGTCTGTACCTTACTTTGGAAGAAAAGGGCCAAGTTATTGCACATCTGTTGGTCGGCCATAAAAGCATTTTTCTGCTGAGGTTTTGCCAAGGAGTTAACTACTCTAAACAGTTCTTTATTAGAGTTGGCAGCATCTGTAATTTTATTAGAAAAATATTTTTCTTTGGCCTTGATTATCTCCTGTTTGTATTTCAGCAGTGCAAGATCATAGGTTGTTCTACTACTCTCACTGTAGCCGCGTCTCCACCGGCTTTCCGCTCTCCTACACTCAATCTTTAGGGCCTTGAGCTGAGGACTATACCAAGGAGAGGGTATCCTGGATTTTCTTATAGTTATCTCTTTCTCAGGAGCTACCTGCTTGGCTGCCGCCTTGATCCACTCATTAAACGCAGAAGCAGCCGCATCATTGTCTGTCGTGGGTATGTCCGGGCCTGTGCTCAGAGCTGCCTCGAAAGCAGTACTCTGAACTTTTTTCCAGTTACGTATCTTGACTTTGCCAGGTTTGGCAGCTGGTTCGTGGAGCAGACTTTTAACTCTAAAAGTGAAATGAATGGCGCTGTGGTCCGTCCAGATCAAAGGCCTTATATCCCCGAGCTCAAGATCAGGATTGTTGGTGAAGATGCCATCTAACGTGTGGCCGGCCCTGTGAGTTGGTCCAGTGACCAGCTGGCTAAAACCATATGCCTCCATAGCATCTAACAATTTGGAGGATTCCGAATTATCTACAACTTCTAGGTGATAATTGAAATCTCCCAAAAAAGTAAGGGGCAAAGCATCCATACATGACTCTAACAACGTCTGAAGAGCATGTGCAAAAGCTTGTCTTGCCCCCGGTGGGCGGTATACTAAGTATCCCTGAAATGAGATAAAGTTGTTTACTTTGATACTGAAGCATAATGTTTCTGCTGGCAAGACTGATATGGCTTCAGTCCGTATTTTAAAATGCTCTTGATATATAATGGCTAGTCCTCCACCTCGGCCATCTATTCTATCTTGCGATAGGATGGCATGTCCCTCTGGTACTGCAATATTCCAGTCAGGAGCGGAAGTATTATCTGACCATGTTTCCGTCAAGAATATTATGTCCGGAGAGGATACATGAATCAGATCCTCCAGTTCATATTTGTGTTTTCCCATGGAACGCACATTTAGTAACATACATTTAATAGTGCCCGGATGTGTCACTTGTCTATCCTTCATAGTAAGTGCATTCTTATTATCCTCTCCCCATGTATTTTCTCCTACCAATTTATCTAGCTCCCCGGATTCTGTTGTTGATGCACCCATAGGGCGGGAGGTAGAGGTCCGAAGGGCAAGGAGCTGGCTCTTACTATATCTATAAAGGGGCAACACTCCGGGGGTCCTGGCCCTTGGCCCGGGCCAGGCGTGGACGGGCGCAGACGGGCTTGCCTTTGGCGCGCCTTCGGGGCGCCATCGGCGCGCCAGCTGCACGCGTCCACTGCGCGGTCGCCTCAGCATTTGTTTATATGCTGTCGGCAAGCTAAAGACTAGAACGCCAACCCCAAGTGCAGTGCGGTCCCGCCTAGCTTCCGGGTACCGCTGGGGTCGGGCGCAGATGATAGGGCGAAAAATCAAGTCAGCACTCAAAGGTAACTTCTTTAAAAAATTGTAGGGCTAAGTTTGTGCAAACACGCTATATTTTAAAAACACAGGACACAGTTAGAATATTAAAACGTTATTTAGCAGCAGCGAAAAGGAGTCTTCACGAAGGCACTCACATTCACGCAGCGCGCCCGCCTCAGCAAGCGTTTATATGCTGTCGGGAAGCTAAAGACTAGAACGCCAACCTCAAGTGCAGTGCGGTCCCACCTAGCTTCCGGGTACCGCTGGGGTCGGGCGCAGATGATAGGGCAAAAAATCAAGTCAGCACTCAAAGGTAACTTCTTTAAAAAATTTGTAGGGCTAAGTTTGTGCAAACACGCTATATTTTAGAAACACAGGACACAGTTAGAATATTAAAACGTTATTTAGCAGCAGCGAAAAGGAGTCTTCACGAAGGCACTCACATACACACAGCGCGCACGCCTCAGCAAGCGTTTATATGCTGTCGGCAAGCTAAAGACTAGAACGCCAACCCCAAGTGCAGTGCGGTCCCGCCTAGCTTCCGGGTACCGCTGGGGTCGGGCGCAGATGATAGGGCGAAAAATCATGTCAGCACTCAAAGGTAACTTCTTTAAAAAATTGTAGGGCTAAGTTTGTGCAAACACGCTATATTTTAAAAACACAGGACACAGTTAGAATATTAAAATGTTATTTAGCAGCAGCGAAAAGGAGTCTTCACGAAGGCACTCACATACACACAGCGCACACATCTTTTAGGAAAGGTTGTTTTTAAATCCTGTATTTGAGAACAGCACTTTTAGAAAGTTGCTGTTCTCTTGTCTGGCCCTTCTGTGTGCCTTGGCCTGTTTGTGTATTGACTGTCTGGTTTGAGAGTGACAGGGGCTGGGGATTCCCCAGGAGGCTGGCTGAGTCAGCCCCAGGCTGAATGACTGCATTTGCAACTTGAGTGGTGGGAGGAGTTAGCACCTGGGCCTGAATAGGACTGTGCCCGCCCCCCACAGTGCTGGCCCCACCCCCTGTGGTGCGTCTGATGTCTCTGCCCTGCACTGTGAAAGGAGAGAAGGAATCATGTCAACAAAGTGCTCCAAGGCTGTGCTTTCCCTACACAATGCTGGCTCCACCTCCTGCTGGGCGGCTGACGACCCTGCCCCTCACTCTGAAAGGAAAGGAGAAGCCAGGCAAACAAAGTGCTCAAGCAACACCCAGAACTGGTTCAGACTGGGCTCAGGGCCCACTTGCACAAAGAGAACAAATACTTTTAGGGGTATAAGTACAGGACCCCTGACAACAGAAAATTAGATCATCCTGGAATCAAGAAGGAACCTCTGCCAAGGAGAAAGCTGAAACTGAAGAAGGAAGATTGTCCAGATGTTGCTCTGCTGGATTGCCCTGATGTTGCTTTGCTGCCGAGGAGAGGGGAAGGACTTTGCTTTCTGCTGTGTCCCCTTGCTTGAAGGAATCTCCAAGGGCCTGAGAAGAGCTGGCTCCCTGTTCTGAAGTCCCAGGAACAAAAGGACTTCACCCCCAGCTTCCCCTGAGCTCTACTGAGAGAGTTCTGTCCTTACTGGAGTGCTTGGCCCATGTGTGGTGCCTCTGGAAGTTGTACCTGTGTTGGGAAGCTGAAAACTAAGCTTGAGAGACTTTGCTAAAGAAAGGTTATCGCATTGCTCGCTGCGGAGCGCATCCCCGACAGTGCGAGAAGATTCCCGCCGCTACGAAGGTCGAGATCGTCGCAGCGCCTGTTGCTGCTGTCAGAGCCATCGCATCCTTCGTTTGCGGGACGCACCTGATCGGTGCGGGAAGTCTGTCATCGCTGCGAGTGTCGTCGCAGAGCCTGTCGTCGCTGGGTGAGATAGCCGCACCGCCGGCTTGCGGACTGCATCCGTCGCTGCGAGAGTCATCGTCAAAGCCAATGCATCGAGGAGCTGCGAGAGAGAAGATCACCGCTGGTCCACGCATCGTCACCCCGGAGATC
Organism: Lissotriton helveticus; assembly: GCF_964261635.1. Lineage (NCBI taxonomy): Eukaryota > Metazoa > Chordata > Amphibia > Caudata > Salamandridae > Lissotriton > Lissotriton helveticus. The sequence goes on along the minus strand of NC_136063.1, from coordinate 734,247,939 downwards.
GCCGCACCTCCAAAGATCGTCGCATCGTGCCTTTGCGAGAACAAACTTCCTACGGAACGTACGCACCGGAATCCATACAAGTGGCCTTCCTCCCCATACAGACCGGATTCGTCGCAACACGCCCGCTGCTGCAGCGGGGCTGATGCAAATGCCTCCCCAGGGTCTCAGGAGCAACGCATCGCTTGTTTTCCACTGCACCAGCTTCTGCTTTTGGAACTTTGACGCAACTACAGGTACTGTGAGCTAAACGTGACGCAACTGTGAACTTTTCACGTACCTGTGGATAATTTTGTCGCAACCCAAAGAATTTTATCGCAACCTTAAGAACTCTTTTGAAACCATATTCTTGAACTGTGTATGTTGGATTTTTGTTGTTTTGGTCTTGTGTAGTTTAGATTAAATACCTTTATTTTTCTAAACTGTTGTGGAGTCAGTTTGTGGTGTTTTCACTGTGTTACTGTGATTGTTGGTACAAATACTTTACATATTGCCTCTGGTTAGCCTAGACTGCTCATGCCAAGCTACCTTGAGGCTGAGCAGGGGTTATCTCAGAGGGTTTCCTCCCTACCCTGACTAGAAGCGAGGGTCCCTATTTGGACAGTGGTACCTACCCCTGCCAACTAGAGACCCCCAGTTCTAACATTGTTTGTCAGCGGTGGGGATTTGAACTTGTATTTGTACTAGACCCACAGTGATTGGTGTTCATCACTAGTGAGTGCAGACCACTATGCCACTGCATACTACGGTTGAGTTTTGTATTTTTTGTTCTATTTTTTATCGTAACCCTGAAAGAATCCAAGCATCATGTCTCTGAATGGTAAACCAGCAAGTGATGTTGCAGAACTGGAGTTTGATATTGAAATGTTAAGTGATTACAAAGTAGTTCAACTGAGACAGTTCTGCAGGAACTTTGGATGCTCCATGAAGCGCTGCTCCAAGAAGGAGATGCTACAGAAGGCCTTAAGGGCCTGGTGAGAGACCAAAGAGGCTGGGGAGACAGATGATGCAGAAGTGGATGAGGATGCACAAAGCGATGGTTTCTGGCCACGGGATCTGCCTGTGCCCAGAGCAGCCTCAAGGGCTGGCAGCAACCATTCAACTGAAAGTTTTTCGCCAGAGGAGTTGGAGGAAAATAAAAGGGCTAGAGATCATAAGTTAGAAATGTTGAGGCTTGAAATGGAGCTGAAGCAAATGGAAAAAGAAAGAGAAAGGGGGGCGGAGGAGAGCAAAAATGCCCGTGCCCTGGAGGAATTGAAATTGACCTTGGCCCATGAATTAAGAATGAGGAAGCTTGAGTTGGAGCTCAGGAGGCGTGAGGCCATGAGGGTGTCAGCGGAGGAAGAAACATGGGTAGCTCAAGAGGTGAGCTTTGCTGAGTTGGAGGTGGAGTTCAGCTCAGATGGTGGCAGCAAGATTATAGTTTACAGTGCTAAGGGAAAGGTACAAACACCCAGAGATGTGGCGCCTGACTTGAGGGAGGGGGTCGACATACACCAGGGGGTTCAGGTTTATGATGTAGTTCCAGTGGCGTGCAGTGTCCCTGAAGTAGATTGGGGGACTGGCACAGGGGACCATATTCCTAGTGGTGGGAGTGGCACTCTCCTGACTCTAGATGAGAGGTACAGGGAGAGGGGTTCCCCCATGGTAGAAGCCTTGGTGTGTGTGTGTGAAGACCAGCCAGAAGAGTGTGGGTTGTGTGACAGAGACAGTCAGATACTGTCTTTCCAGTCTCAGGAGAGTGGTGTGGGGTACGTGTGTGAGGCACTGGAGGGTGAGGCAAAGGGTAGCTTGGTTAACAACTGTGGGGGGCTGTGTGATTCATTTGTTGGAGAGCATTTTTTAAGTCCCTGTTTTCCAAGTCTATGCCAACACCCGGCGTGAGTTCTCTGACCCCAGAGAGCTTGCATTGGAGGCAGACCTCTTGGTGGATTCCAAAGGGTCTGAAGAGGCATTGGGGAGTGATCCCAAGAGGAGTGGCTTAGATGTCTTCCAGGCCTGTGAGGTAGAAGAGGTTCAGTGTAGCCCAATTATGTCCCAGTGTAGTGGGAGGGGTGTAGGGGCTCATGTCCGGTCTCAGTGGAGAAGGAGTGAGTGTGGGACAGTGTGTCTCACGGTGCCCGAAACCCAGTCTCAGGGCCTGGAGGGTTCCTTAAGGGAACAACTGGTTGGGGACCTAGACTGTACTAGTAGGCCATTTGAGGAGGATCTCCTTGTGTCTGGTGACCGGGGAGTGCCTGTAACGAGGCCTCCATGAGTTCTGGTGTCTGGCAGTGCCACTCCAGTTGGGAGGGTGCAGAATTCCAGACTGAGGGGTGAGAGGGGGAAGGAGTCACCAGTGGGAGAACCAGAGGGTCAGGGACCAGTCAGAAGGGCTGAGTCCCCAGTGAGTGACCATGGTGACCTCACTTCTGTCCTGGAGGATCTTCCCGCGCTGTCAGGTGGACAGGGGTCGGGAGATCTGCACCAGGCAGACTGTCACAGGACACATGAGTTGTGTGTCACCCTCAAGGGGGTACTGTGTGAGTCCCCAGAAGTCCTGTCATGCCAGGCAAGTACACAACCGCAGGTATTGGTACCTGGGTTGGGAGATCAGGTTCAGGATCGACCTGACCTGGAAGGAAGGGCATCTGTAACCAGTGTCCAGACCAGTTTGGCTTCCAGAGGTACCCCTCCAGTAGGGAGGGTGCAGTGCTCTGGAAGGGGGTGCAGCGGGAGGGAGTCCTCGCCTCTGACCCCGGTGCAATCTGAGGGGTTAAACCCTGGGTTGGGAGACCAGTTGCTGGAGGGAGATCCTGAACTGGTGGGTGAATGGTACGGGACACCTTCCACAGTTGCCCTGGCTATTCTAGAAGGGGGTACTGCTCCAGGTGGGAGGGTACAGAGCGCCAAGGAAGAGGAGGACCTGGTGTGGGGAAGCCCACCCTAGCCTCCTGTCCAGCCGCTGGATACAGGTCCAGGACTGGTGGGTCAGTGCCAGGATGTTAGACCTGACCTGACAAGAGAGGGAGTGGACAAAGGGTGCCAAGCACCTGGGGCTACTTCCCCCCACCCTCTGACGCCACAGAGGTTCATGGGCCCTGAGAGGCGTAAGGCCTGGGTCTCATACCTGATCACTGGTGGGGGTCACTGTGGCTTGCTGTCTGTCTGTTGGGGCACACCGGTGAGCAAGTTAAGTGTAGGTGCTGCACAGGTGGTGTCTACAGGTGAGGAGAAGGTTTCCACATGGATTGGCATGGTGGACCCTGAGAGGATGGATAGAGTGATTGAACTGGGTTTAGGATGGCGTAGAACAGGACTGCCCTGCTGTGTGGGCCAGTTTTCATGTTCTATCGCCTTAAGCAGGGAATACCATCAAGGCATCGTTTGGTCTACCCTGGCTTTAGGCTGGAAGGAGGTTGTGTTGGAACTGGCCCTTCTTTCAGGGTCATCCTCAAACTTTTTGCTTCTTCCTCCCTTATTGATCCTGACCCGTGGCTATTGGCAATAGGACTCTGCACACTTTACCACTGCTGATCAGATCTAAAGTACATATGCTCCCTGTGTAAATTGTTAATATGATTGGATATACATGATTGGCATATTTGTATCACCATGAAGTCCCTAGTAAAGTGCACTGGGTGAGCCAGGGCTGGTGATGACAAATGCTACTAGTGGGCCTGCAGCACTGATTGTGCCACCCACATGAGTAGCCCTAAAATGGTGTCTCAGGCCTGCCACCGCAGCGCCTGTGTGCAGTCTGTGGACTGCCATGTCCTCCTGGTCAGTGTCCCCACTGACCAGGCCAAACCCTTCCCTTTTCATGCACATTAGTCACCCCTATGGAAAGCCCAAGGTACCCCCCTGGGCAGGGTGCAGTGTATGTGAAAGGTAGACCATGTACTGGTGCAGGTGACATGCTCTGGTAGTGAATGGCAGCCATTTTCGTTTTCGTTTCGTTTTCGTTTCGTTTTTCGTTTTCACTATTGTAAGGCTATCTTGCTCCATAGATTAACATGGGGGATGCTGGCTACAGTGGCTACCAGCATTTCTTCTCGTAGGAACAAGATAGGACATAAGAGTCTAGTATCCCTGAACTCAGAATTTAATAACAGATCTTTTAGGAAAGGTTGTTTTTAAATCCTGTGTTTAAGAACAGCACTTTTGGAAAGTTGCTGTTCTCTTGTCTGACCCTTCTGTGTGCCTTGGCCTGTTTGTGTATTGACTGTCTGGTTTGAGAGTGACAGGGGCTGGGGATTCCCCAGGAGGCTGGCTGAGTCCCAGCATTTGCAACTTGAGTGGTGGGAGGAGTTAGCACCTGGGCCTGAATAGGACTGTGTCCGCCCCCCACAGTGCTGGCTCAACCCCCTGTGGTGCGTCTGATGTCTCTGCCCTGCACTGTGAAAGGAGAGAAGGAATCATGTCAACAAAGTGCTCCAAGGCTGTGCTTTCCCTCCACAATGCTGGCTCCACCTCCTGCTGGGCGGCTGACGACCCTGCCCCTCATAATGAAAGGAAAGAAGAAGCCAGGCAAACAAAGTGCTCGAGCAACTCCCAGAACTGGTTCAGACCGGGCTCAGGGCCCACTTGCACAAAGAGAACAAAGACTTTTAGGGGTATAAGTACAGGACCCCTGACAACAGAAAATTAGATAATCCTGGAATCAAGAAGGAACCTCTGCCAAGGAGAAAGATGAAACTGAAGAAGGAAGATTGTCCAGCTGTTGCTCTGCTGGATTGCCCTGCTGTTGTTTTGCTGCCAAGGAGAGGGGAAGGACTTGCTTTGTTCTGTGTCTCCTTGCTTGAAGGAATCTCCAAGGGCCTGAGAAGAGCTGGCTTCCTGTTCTGAAGTCCCAGGAACAAAAGGACTTAACCCCCAGCTTCCCCTGAGCTCTACTGAGAGAGTTCTGTCCTTCCTGGAGTGCTTGGCCCATGTGTGGTGCCTCTGGAAGTTGTACCTGTGTTGGGAAGCTGCAAACTAAGCTTGAGAGACTTTGCTAAAGAAAAGTTATCGCATCGCTCACTGCGGAGCGCATCCCCGACAGTGTGAGAAGATTCCCGCCGCTACGAAGGTCGAGATCGTTGCAGCGCCTGTTGCCGCTGTCAGAGCCGTCGCATCCTTCTTTTGCGGGACGCACCCGATCGGTGCGGGAAGTCTAACATCGCTGCGAGTGTCGTCGCAGAGCCTGTCGTCGCTGGGTGAGATCGCCGCACCGCCTGCTTGCGGACTGCATCACGTCGCTGCGAGAGCCATCATCAAAGCCAACGCATCGAGGAGCTGCGAGAGAGAAGATCACTGCTGGTCCGCGCATCGTCGCCCCGGAGATCGCCGCACCTCCAAAGATCGTCGCATCCTGCCTTTGCGAGAACAAACTTCCTACGGATCCTACGCACCGGAATCCATAGAAGTGGACTTCCTCCCCATACAGACCGGATTCGTCGCAACACGCCCGCTGCTGCAGCGGGGCTGTCGCAAATGCCTCCCCAGGGTCTCAGGAGCAACGCATCACTTGTTTTCCACCGCACCAGCTTCTACTTTGGGAACTTTGACGCAACTACAGGTACTGTGAGCTAAACGTGACGCAACTGTGAACTTTTCACGTAACTGTGGATTATTTTGTCGCAACCCAAAGAATTTTATCGCAACCTAAAGAACTCTTTTGAAACCATATTCTTGAACTGTGTATGTTGGATTTTTGTCGTTTTGGTCTTGTGTAGTTTAGATTAAATGCCTTTATTTTTCTAAACTGTTGTGGATTCAGTTTGTGGTGTTTTCACTGTGTTACTGTGAGTGTTGGTACAAATACTTTACACATTGCCTCTGGTTAGCCTAGACTGCTCGTGCCAAGCTACCTAGAGGGTGAGCAGGGGTTATCGCAGAGGGTTTCCTCCTTACCCTGACTAGAAGCAAGGGTCCCTATTTGGACAGTGGTACCTACCCCTGCCAACCCCCATTTCTAACAGCATTGATTTAACCTATGATTTCCAATGAAATAATTGTTTTAGAGGCTGTTGCAATAAGTACCCGCTCCTTAACCTTGGTGACAAAAAAACCCCAAAGAGGTAGTTATAGTTTATTAGATATTTTGTATAATTTCCCTGAAACTACTGAAGAAACAGAGGAATAACCGCATCACATTCACAAGAATTCCCTAATTCCCAACAATTGGAAATATTGTGACTGCAAAGCTTAGAGTTATCAAAGAATATGATATAATTAGACAGTAAGAGCCATATGTATGAAGCAAATTCGCATTCGCATACGCCGAAATTCACAGAATTTCGGCGTTTGCGAATGCGAATTTGCAAAATGGTATGTATAAAGGAAAATCTGGTGCAAAATAAGGAATCGCAAAATTTGCGATTCCTTATTTTGCAATTGCATTTAAGGAATCGCAAAATTTGCAATTCTTTAAATGCAATGTATGAAGCAAAAAAAATTGCAAATTGTCCCTAAGGAATCGCAAATTACCACCAACTTCAAGTTGGTGGTAATTTGCGAATTCCTTGAAAAATGCCCATTTTCGCATTTTTCAAAGTGCCATGTGACGCACATACATGCCCTTGGGGCATGTATGTGCACCACATGTGCACCCATGCATATTTCAGGGGTGCAACAGGGTGTACTTTGGACACCCCTGCACCCTTGAAATTATTCTCAATTTGCGATTTTCAAATTGCGAATCGCACAATTGAGAATACCTTCCCATTCATTCCGATAGGCCTCCTGGCCCATAGAAATGAATGGAAAAGTATTCCTTGATTGCGATTCGCAATTTGCTAATCGCAATTAAGGAACACTAAGAATTCGCAAAAAAATGCGAATTTGTACATACATACCGATTTGCGATTCTGAAATAGCGATTTCTGAAAAATTGTTGTTTCAGAATCACAAAGGGGGCCTTGATACATATGGTCCCAAGTCATTTATCCAGAGAATATTAGTCCTTTTACTTTTCTGCAGTTATATTCTATTTTCCTATTACCTTTTAGAGTATTCTAAACAATAGGGCACCCGAAGCCAGCTCTTGGTTCTCAATCGCTGTGTAAATATGACGGTGCACCTAAAAAAAATATATTTAAAGAAGGTACATTGTCATTTGATTTTGTGATCTGCACTTTTCAATATTTAGGGTGTGGAAAACAATAATGCACAAACACTTGTGACTCAAATTTTTGCAAAAACAGGAGGCTATGCAAACTGTGTAGCTTTGTGCAGTTTAAAATGAGGTTCAGCAATAGCAGTCCTTTCTGACAGTGAGAAACTGTTACTGCTGAAATTAGGGTGTGTTTGTGTCTTATGACAGTCAACAGCCATTTCTGGATCCCCTGCTCTTAATATTAGCCCTTCTTTCTGGAAAAGTTACAACCCTACATCTCACCTTGACCATCACGTGGCTGAATGGTCCTGGCCACGCCATGCATGGCTCAATGTCCCACCCGCTAGCAGCGTGGATGGCTCCAGTCCCATGCAGAGTAATTGCTACCATGTCCAGGACTTAATGGTGATTATGGGATGGTGTAGGTTTCTGTTCCAGCATTGCATGTTCTACGATGCCTTGCCCACCGACTTTCTGGTCCATGAACTTATAAATGGGAGGTGTAGTTGGATTTTGTCTGCACCTTGCACAGCCTGTACAACACTAAAATGTCAGCCTTCTACTAATGGGCAGGAGTTTTCTGATTTGGAATGAATAAGTATCAATTTTACCAAAGTCCCTAGAATTATTATTTAATTGCAGATATCTGAGTGATTTTCCCAAGAACAATTATTCTCAAGCAGTATATTGCTTGGCAATATATATTCAACCTTAAATTTAGGACAGAGAAACATATGAGTTATAGTCTCGTATTTTTATGTATATAACTCATATAGCCTTGCCCACTTTGATATCCATTCCCAGACCCCCCAAAAACCCGAACAATAGGAGCAACGTGCAGTACTATTATCAAGAGTTTGTTACTCATCCCATTCTTCCCATCCAACTCACTCCACCTTCAAAGGATCAGTTCGGCCACCAGTGACTCATGGCTTCATTAAGCATTCACATGCTGGTTCAGTTGGCAGTTTGTATGAACAATGTACATCCACGGCATCTGATGTGTTTCTATCTGCCTGTATAAAACTTCAATAAATAAACGTGTTTAAACATAAACATATTTACAAGGAATTTGCGTGTGGCAACGTCGCAAATCTTTTTGTTGCACTGCCCTACGCCAATTCGAAAGGACAGGAATGCACCATATTTTCAAGATATGGTGCATTCCTGTCCTTTCCGCCAGTCCAGGCGAGCGCAAACAAAGGCAAAAACAAGGAGAAGTAAAAGTATTTCTCATTTTGCGCCAATCTAATGCCTGTTATTCAGTGGCGTTAGTTTGTGGCGCTGCCTCAGATTTAAAGATCTTTATAAGTCTAGGACAGCCTCTAAAAGCAATGGGTGTTGAGGTGGAAAGCCCACAGAAACACTCTTTGTACTCTTCTTTCGCGCAGATACCTGCGTGAAAGGTGACAATAATTACAAAGAGGTGTGAAGTCACGCAAAATAGCTTAACACTGCTTTGCAACAATGGAGCAGGTAATTGCGCCACGGGAAAGTGAGAAAAAGTGATGGTCAGGTGGCACAATGCCCTTTTCAATATGTCCAATGCTCTTCTCCAAAAGGGGTGACATTTCAGCTATTTTTGGGACATGAAGATATTGCTAAGCACGAACAAATTCTAACTCAAACCCCCTTTTCACAGGTCAGCCTACATTTTCTACCTGCCAGCCAGGGATCTCCTAGTCATAGCTGTAAGTCATTTGCAGTGATTTAGGGAGAGTGTGCAGCAAATGAAAATGCCACAGCACAGAGTTGGCTCATAGTAAGCCTCACCCAAATTCAGCAAGATATTCAATGTAATATTATCAAAGAGAGTGGCACTAACCAAAGTACTTGATCAGGCTCATGTTTGTTAGTTGGGAAACCAAGCACAAGAACTATATGAAAGAGCTGGAAATAAGTTAGCATTGCAAACATTTTAATTGTAGCAAAGAAAAGAAGCTATATAATTTAACTAGCTACTTAAGAGCAGTCCTACTGCTGGTGTCTGAGAGATATTTAACCCAGAATACCAATGCTCTGGCCTGGTATTCCTACATCTGGATTTGCAGTGTGTGGGAACATTGAGGTACATTTACTTGAGGCGTGGCAAGCAAACACAGCGTAGGTCAGTATTTTGCCCCATCCAACCACCTTCTACATCAAAAGCCAACAGTTTGCCCATCAAGCCACCTTCTGAATCAAAGGGGTAAGACAACTGACAGCTGCTATGCCTCCCCACATCTCTGAATCCTGATCCCCCTGCCCTCACAGGCCCTGCTTTCATTTACCATTTGTTTAGAGCAGGTGAGCAATGGGAGCGTTAGTTCACACCTATACAATTTTTAACTAAGTAAAACCTGATTTGATTGGTTTTTCCTCATTCGGTGGAGATTAATTCATAACTTTCCAGTATTGATAAGATATTACCACACAGGATCGAGCTTTAGGCAGCACAAAGTGACGTGCAGAGCAATGCATCGGAACTACAAAATGAGCTATCAAATCATATTATTCCATGCACTTCACCTCCTCTAAGCTCTCTTTTCAACTCGTTTTCCACAGGCATCTGTATTGTTGTATCGTTTCTGCACATTGGGGGAATACAATGTAGCTTATATTTCTTTTTTTCCACCCCGAGGTAGCCTAATCTGTATCCGTTTCAGTTTTGGCTAACTGCATCGCTAGCTAACTGCATCACACACAGCACCGCACGCAGCACGAGTCCAAGCTAATCCTGGCAGTACGGCCGCATGTCTATCCAGCAGCCTACTTCTACGGCTCTGGGTTCAGCCACGGAGCATGGTAGGAGCTCACATGACCTCACTTTTGGCTAGTGCAAACTTGTGTCACTGGGGAGGTTGATCCGAACTCTCCTACCTCGAGCCACAAAACCAGACTTCCATGTCTCAACTCATGCTCCCACCCCAGCAAATGAGACAGTCTTTCTGCTCCCCTGGTTTAATTACCCCTTATTGGCCCCCTCCAGCGGGGCAGAATGCCCACTAGACACCAAGGAAGGTTATTTTTTTAAATATAATGGTGGGCGCTGCCCACAATGGGCACGGCTATGCCCCCTACTACAACAAGAAGAAAGATAATCTATCTGTCCCCCGCCTGAGGGGCAGATGGGATGAATACTCCTGATCTGTCCCCCTGGGGGGAGAAAGCCCACAAGACACGGGGTCCATTTTTAAAATATATGGAGGAGTGGGTACTACCCACTATGGACAGAGCCATACCACCACCACTCCAAAAACTACAGTGACAGTCTTTCTGCTTCCTCGGAGCGAAAATTGGGTGATTACCCCCAAACGTTCCTCCAGGGCAGAAAGCCAACTAGACACAAGGAATGTTTAAAAAATTTAAAATTGGGGTAGGGATACTGATAAAAGCATTGAATCCAAGAAAAGTTGGAGTTGTAGAGTAGCTTTAATGTACAACCATCAATAGAAGATAGAAACAGCAAACTGACAACTCAGTATTGGAATGTCATCATTCTAACAATGATGTAATCAGCTAGGAGAAACTCTTAAAGATACAGTGAACATAACACATCCCCCATTCATAGTAAAAGAAATAAAACAAGGCTTGAAAAGATAATGCAGAGCATCAATAAGAAAGAGAACACAGAAAGTAATTAAACTATAACACAGAATGCAATTAAACTAACGCAATACATAATCATTGAACTTCCTAGGAAGTTGCATAGATCTTCTAGGGGTAACTCTCTGGTAGCTGGTAGAAGGAACTGAGCTAGGATCAGTGGAGAGACTGGAATTGTCATTGAAATGATGTCTGACATCATTACATTTGGCTAATTTGGACATGTTCCACGTGCAGCCATTGTCTAAAGTGACTACATTTTTTCTAATGGAAACAATGGTGAAAGGCCCTGTGAAATTTGAAACACCTTTGTGACCAAATCTCGGTTTTTTAACTAGTACACTGTCACCAATATTCCATTTCCTGAGTTTGACAAACATCTTAGCATCATAGCGTTGTTTATATTTCTGCTGATAGTTAGTCAAAGCTTCTCTCCTTCTTGCTACCTTTTCAACACTGTCATCACCCCCTTTCTCTGGAAGCCAAGCAGGATTGAGCTTAGAGTAAGCTAATCTACCCCTCAAAGCTTCAAAAGGCGATTTCTGCATCACAGCATTGGGAGTCGTGCGATGTGCCCACCATGTCTCCCTCAAGACACTGGTGAAAGAAACCTTGGACTCTAAAGCCCTCTGTGCACAACTCTTCACTACTCTATTCATCCTTTCAGTGAGACCATTCGCTTGAGGAAAGTAAAGAGCCGTCTTCTGATGAATGATCCCAAAACTATTCAAAAAACAACTCATCTCATTGGAGGTGAATTGTACCCCATTATCAGTGAGTAAAAATTTAGGCACACCTTCAGACACAAATACTTCTTTCAAAAATTCAATCACAGTCTTAGAACTAACAACACTCATACATTTTGAAACCACCCATTTGGAAGTGTAATCCACCAACAACACAACAAATCTCTCATGAGAAGGCATCAGTTCAAACGGACCTGCAATATCCAGTCCTAACTTGGTCCAAACAGTAATTGGAACTTCAACAGGAGAAAGCGGAGCTTGACTGGTGGTATGTGATTTGTCATTGACAGCACATAAATGGCAATCTTTGACAACAGACTCTACCATTCGGTCCATGCCAGGCCACCAGTATCTTTCTCTCAACCGGGCCTTCGTGAGATTCCTACCCAGATGCCCTTCCTGAGCAAGATTAACCACTCTATCTCTCAAACCACTTGGGGGCACAATTCTGTCGCCTCTCAAAAAATTACCCTAAAAAAAAGGCAATTCATCCTTCACTGTCCAATAAGGTTTCAAAACAGACTCAAGGGTATCATAACTTGGCCACCCGTTCTTGACAACATTCTTCAACAATTGAAACACCTCGTCAATCTCAACACATTGAAACCATTCCTCTTTAGATATGCTAGACTCCAACACCCAATTTATACATGTTGTGACATCATCAACAACACAATCACCTTGGATGGGAAGACGTGATAAACAGTCCGCAGGTTTATTATTCTGACCAGGAATATACTGCACCCTGAAGTTATACTCCTGCAAACCTTCACTCCATATTTTTAACCTAGGTGTCATATGATCACTCTGATGACAAGAGAAAATTTGGACTAAAGGACGATGATCAGATTTAACAATGAACGGTATTCCCCACAAGTAGAATTTAAAATGAAGCACAGCCCAAAATACTGCTAACGCTTCCCTCTCAATACACGAATAGTTAAACTCAGCTTCTTTCAAAGCTCTTGAAGTGAAAGCCACCACAACCTCTTCACCATTCACGACTTGAGAAAGTACAGCACCCAGACCCTTGAGGCTGGCATCAGTTGTCAAAATGGTCTTAAGCTTGGCGTCAAAATGACCCAAAGTAGGCATTTTACCAATTTCTCTCTTTACCAATTCAAAAGCCTTGTCACAATCAACAGACCACAAAAAATGAACACCCTTCTTTAACAGAGATCTAATGGGTTCAACCAGACTAGCAAAATCTTTAACAAATTTGGAATAAAATTCCGCCATTCCTAAGAAGGACTTAACTTGTTCCTTATCCACGGGTATAGGTGCGTTCACAATGCTTTCCGCCAATTCTAATTTGGGCTGAATCCCATTCCCAGAGATAACATGTCCCAAGTATGTGACTGACTTCAAACCAATACGACATTTTTCCCTTTTTACAGTAAGTCCACTAACATTTAGCTTATCCAACACTGATCTTAAAACTCTGTCATGCTCACACTCATCCACCCCATGAACTAAAATGTCGTCTTGAAAAAACATTACGTTGGAAAGGCTGCCAAGGACCATTTTCATTACCCTTTGATAACACGCAGCAGCCGAAGTTAGACCAAAAGGCATCCTAAGAAATTGGTAAGCACCTAAGGTTGTGACAAAAGAAGTCAAGTGTCTAGAATCTTTATGTAAAACAACCTGGTGGTAGGCTGAGGAAAGATCAAGTACACTGAATATCTTTGCTCCTTTCAAAATGCTGATACTCTCCGCTATGTTGGGTAAAGGTTGTCGATCCACCCAGATGCATTCATTCAAACCACGCAAATCCACACACATCCTGATAGACTTTCCCCCATCCTTGGGTGCCAAAACTACGGGACTTAACCACTCAGAGGATTCAATCTCCTCAATCACTTTCAAGCCCAACAATCTTTCAATCTCAAACTTGAGTGGTTCCAACATCATGTTAGGTACCTTCCTGACTTTGTGTACACATGGCTTGGCAGACTTCTTAAGAATGATCTTGTGTTCAAATCCCTTTAAACACCCCAAAGCATCAGAAAAAACATTAGGATACTCAGCAAAATATTTGTCAGTCCCGCTCACAAAATCTACTTGAGTGGGAAGAAAACTCGAAAGGAAATCTTCCATCAACATGACTTGGTTCTTGGGGTCTTCGGCTCCAGGATTAAGAATGATACCCAAATCATGTTGATGTCGCCAATCAAGTAGATTGTCACCCCTGACAGCAACATAAACCTTACCACTGATACTCTTGCCTTTGAAAGAAATGTTGGCCACAATGTATCCTAAAATTTCTATCTTAGACTTGTTATAGCTTATAGGGGAAATGTCAGGAGGTAAAAGTTGAACATTATCTAAACCCACAGCTTCATCCCAAATTTTGTTCCCAATCAAAGTAAAAGGAGACCCTGAGTCTGCCATGAGCTTAAACTCAAACCTGTCAATTCTAATATCACAGAACGGCATAAAGATATGTTCAGTGTCAACCAATTTATCCTCAACATTGGAAACTACGACAGTACGTACAACGTCAGAGTTAGTATTAAACTCATTGGTGTCCCTTTTCTTACCAGACCTACACACGCATGCATAATGTCCCTTGGTGCCACAGTTATTACAGATACTATCCTTTGCAAAACAATGAGGAAAGTTGGAAGTGTGGGAAAAACTACCACACCTAAAACAGCGTATCTTCTGATTGTTAAAAGTGCGCTGTTGACGAAAATCACGTTCCTTAGACAAATTTGGTTCCTTAGAAGAAAGACGACTTTCGAAGGAACCTTTCTGAGGCACAGAAGTCTTCAGAGACGGTTTGCTTTTAGAACCAGCACTGACTTGGGCAATCTCCTCACGACACTCACTAGTGAATTCATCTTCATCCAACATGTGTACGGAGTCTAAAGTTTTTTTTTTCCGCTAACAGTATGACCTTCATCCTCCTTATTGTTTCTTATTTCCTTGACCCAAGTTGAAGTGTTCTCCATGCCTTCAAAAATATCTACAGCTTCTTTCAAGGTGGGGTTCTTAGACAATAACTTCTCTTGAACCCTAGAACTGTTTGTGCAACGAACAAGTTGGTCTCTGACAAGAGATTCAGCTAAATCTCCAAAATCACAGGTACGAGAAAGAGTTTTCAAAGAGGCAACATACGTCCCAACACGTTCACGAGAACCTTGAACACGAGTGAAGAATCTGTGTCGTTCAAGAACAACATTAATTCTTGGACCAAAGTATTGTTCTAACATGGTCATGGACATTTCAAAAACATCAGCAGGTTCACCATCAGCTCCTCCAACAGGTATACTGTCCATGCTATCATACGTATGTCTGCCCTCAACTCCCAAATTGTGTAACAAAATGGCTTGTTTCCTAAAAGCTGAAAATGTTTCTCCACCAATAGCAACTAAGTAGGAGTCAAATAAGTTTCTCCATCTCTTCCAAGTAAGAATAGGTTCTCCTTCTTCCGAAAGAAATGGAGGTGGTTGTGACATACTAGATGTCGTAGCCATAATTGGGAATTAATGAAAGAAGACCAAAAATAATTGGTGAAATGTAGTAACTTCCTTGAAAGAAAATTGGTCCCTAGAAACAGTAACTAGTCACTGGATTTTACCAAAATGTGACTGTGCAGAAAGAGATAAAATGTAGTAATGAATAACGTCTACTTGTGTACACTAATGTAAAATAAGTGATACCAAATTAACAAATCACAAGCACATATGCTCACTAATGTGAGAATTACCCTTCAAGAAATAATGAGTTTAGCTGTGTATATCAGCGTATAATCCCCAGTCCAAACCTTCAAAGAATTGATGTGTAGTTGTGCACATTAGCGCGTGGCAGGTGACCTGACTTGGCAAAGAAGGTGAGTCTTCCTCTGTGTGTGTCCTCGAATAAGAAAGTCGATGCGCGGCCGTGCGCATCGGCGTGAATGTCAAAAATGTATTTAATCAGTGATAACACACAGCCGTGTGCATCGCGTGAGACGCGTAACCAAGGGAACATAGATGACGCGGTGATCCAGGACGTTGTGTTGACGTGGAATGCGTAACCAAGGAAACCCAAAGATGGCTGCCAACGCGATGACGTTGCACGCTGCGGCGCTGCAAGACGTCAGACGTTCGTGGCTCCACAGAGAGGTTGTACTCACGCAGACTGTACTCGCGCAGGCTGAAGTTTCGGAATGCCGGATGGAGGTCGCGAAGGAGAAATCTCCTGCATGCGACGCGACGCAAGTGTAGCGTTTTAATTTAAAAGTCAATAAAACTGTAAAATATCGCTGAAATTCAGAAACAATGCCCAGAAAGTGGGTAAAATGTCTGAATTTTCCTAGGGCAAGCAGCAATCTCTTTTAGTTTAGCCAGGAAAGTTGACATAGAAAGCATGTGCACCAAGATAGTCCAAATCAGTTTTTTTTTTCCCATTCCACAAATCCAAGTATAATTCAAGGGAATTTGAGGAATATCAGGTCAAGTAATCCAAAGGCACAATGGAGATAAAAGTCCAAAATCATATGAGGTACCTGAATGAGTCCAAGAAGAAGTCCATATCCAAAAATTGTAGGATTCAGGATTTTGTTAAAAATAGGTCCAAATTCACGTCTAGGGGAATTGATGGTTGTGGATGCTTGTCCCCAATCAAGCCTTGACCCTCGTCGCCAGTGATAAAAGCATTGAATCCAAGAAAAGTTGGAGTTGTAGAGTAGCTTTAATGTACAACCATCAATAGAAGATAGAAACAGCAAACTGACAACTCAGTATTGGAATGTCATCATTCTAACAATGATGTAATCAGCTAGGAGAAACTCTTAAAGATACAGTGAACATAACAGATACCCAGCATGGGCATTGCCATTTCCCCATGCCCACAAGAAGAGAGCTACTTCCTGTTAGACCTGGCATCCTTGGCGTGGTTTCCCCCTATCTTTTTGCCTCTACCTCCTGTATTTTTGATGCTGTGCTGGATTTTGTTTTTGGGCACTTTGCCACTGCTGATCAGTGCCAAAGTGCAAGTGCTCCCTGTGTATATTGTTAGTGTGATTGGTTATCCATGATTGGCATATTTGTATTACCAAGAAGTCTCTAGTAAAGTACACTGAGAGTGCCAGGGCTGGTGATTCAAATGCTACTACTGGGCCTGCAGCACTGATTGTGCCACCCACATGAGTAGCCCTAAAATGGTGTCTCAGGCCTGCCACCGCAGTGCCTGTGGGAAGTCTGTGAACTGCCATGTCCTCCTGGTCAGTGTCCCCACTGACCAGGTCTAACCCTTCCCTTTCTGTGCACATTGGTCACCCCTAACGAAGGCCCAAGGTACCCTCTTGAGCAGGGTGCAGTGTATGTGAAAGGTAGAGCATGTACTAGTGCAGGTGACATGCTCTGGTAGTGAATTACAGGATTTTTCGTTTTTCACTATTGTAAGGCTATCTTACCCCATAGCTATCACGGGGAATGCTGGCTACAGTGGCTACCAGCATATCTTCCCATAGGAGCAAAATAAGACACAAAAGTCTGATAGCCCTGAACTCAGAATTTAATAACACATCTTTTAGGAAAGGTTGTTTTACATCCTGTGTTTGAGAACAGCACTTTTAGAAAGTTGCTGTTCTCTTGTCTGACCTTTCTGTGTGCCTTGGCCTGTTTGTGAATTGACTGTCTGGTTTGTGAGTGACAGGGGCTTGGTGGCTCCACGAGGCTGAGTGGGCCATCCCTGGGCTGAATAGCTCCATCTGCATCTAGAGTGGTGGGAGGGGGTAGCACCTGGGCCTGAATAGGGCTGTGCCTGCCTTCCACAATGCTGGCCCCACCTCCTGCCAGGCGGCTGGCGACACTGCCCCTCTCTGTGAAAGGAAAGGAGAGGCCAGGAAAACTAAGTGCTCAAGGAACACCCAGAACTGGTTCAGACTGGGCTCAGAGCCCTCCTTCAAAAAGGGAACAAAGACTTTTAGGGGTATAAGTACAGGACCCCTGACTACAGAACATTAGATCATCCTGGAATCAAGGAACCTCTGCCAAGGACAAAGATGGAAGACTGAAGAAGGAAGAGTGTTATGCTGTTGATTTGCTGGACCGGCCTGCAGTTGCTTTGCTGCCAAGGAGAGGAGAAGGACTTTGCTTTGCGCTGTGTCCCCTTGCTTGAAGGAATCTCCAAGGGCCTGAAAAAGAGCTGGCTCCCTGTTAAGAAGTCCCAGGAACAAAAGGACTTCACCCCCAGCTTCCCTGAACTCTGCTGAGAGAGTTCTGTCCTTCCTAGAGTGCTTGTGCCAGTTGTGGTGCCTCTGGAATTGTACCTTTGTTGGGAAGCTGGAAACCAAGATTTTAAGAACTTTCTGCAAAGTTTATCGCATCGCTTGCTTGCAGAGTGCATCCCCGT
This sequence comes from Lissotriton helveticus, assembly GCF_964261635.1. Lineage (NCBI taxonomy): Eukaryota > Metazoa > Chordata > Amphibia > Caudata > Salamandridae > Lissotriton > Lissotriton helveticus. The sequence goes on along the minus strand of NC_136063.1, from coordinate 734,230,188 downwards.
CAGTGTGAGATAATTCCCGCCGCTACGAAGGCCGAGATCGGCGCAGCTCCTGTTGCCGCTGCCAGAGTCATTGCATCCTTTGTTTGCAGGACGCACCAGTCCGGTGCGGGAAGATTACCATCGCTGCCAGTATCGTCGCAGAGTCTGTAGTCACTGGGTGAGATTGTCGCACCGCTTGCTTGCAGACCGCATAACGTAGCTGCGAGAGTCGTCGCAGAGCCATTGCATCGAGGGGCCACGAGAGGAGAAGATCGCTGCTGAGCCGCGCATCGTCGCCGCACCGGAGATTGTCGCCGCCCGAAGATCGTCACATCGTACCTTTTGCGAGCCGCTTTCACCGAAACCTGTGCACCGGAATCCACGCAAGGTATCACATCCCTCCCCATATAGACTGGAGTCACCTCAACACGCCCGCTACGTCCACCGGGGTTGTCGCATCGTCTCCCCAGTGTCTCAGGAGTGACGCATCGCTTGCTTTTCAACGCTACAGCTTTCACTTGGAACTTTTGTCGCATCTAAAGGTACTGTTGGCTAAAACGTGACGCAACTGTGGATTATTTTAACGCAACCTTAAGAACATTTTTGAAACCATATTCTTGAACTGTGTATGTTGGATTTTTGTTGTTTTGGTCTTGTGTAGTTTAGATTAAATACCTTTATTTTTCTAAACTGTTGTGGAGTCAGTTTGTGGTGTTTTCAATGTGTTACTGTGAGTGTTGGTACAAATACTTTACACATTGCCTTTGATATGCCTGACTGCTCGTGCCAAGCTACCAAGGGGTTGAGCAGGGGTTATCGAAAGAGTGTATCCTCCTTACCCTGATTAGAAGCAAGGGTCCCTATTTGGACAGTGGTACCTACCTCTGCCAAATAGAGACCCCCAGTTCTAACATTGTTGGTCAGCAGTGGGATTTTGAACTTGTATTTCTACTAGACCCACAGTGATTGGTGTACATCACTAGTGAGTGCAGACCACTAAGCCACTGTATACTACGTTTTTGTTTGGGTTTGTTCTATTTTTGAATAACTCTTCAAAGCATCATGTCTGTGAGTGGAAAGGCACCCAGTGTGGAGGCAGAATTTGAGTTTGTCATTGAAGATTTGTATTCCTACAAAGTTACACAGCTTAGACAATTCTGCAACAAGTTTGAGTGCCCCATAAAGAGCAGCCTTTGGGAGGAAGAGCTGCATAGCATCTTGAAGGCCTGTTGGGAGGACCAAGAGGGAAATGATGCAAGTGGAAGGGGGGGGATTTCAACCCCAGGATTTGCCAGTGGGCAGACCAAACTCAAGGGCTGGCAGTCACCACTCCAACCGGGGTCTTACCCCAGAAGAGTTAAAAGAGAATCAGAGAGTAAGAGACTATGACTTGGAAGTCATGAGGTTAAAGATGAAGCAATTGGAAATAGAGAAAGAGAGAGAAAAGGCGGCGGAGGAGAGTAAAAATGCCCGTGCCCTGGAGGAGAAGAAATTGCTTTTGGCTCATGAGTTGAGCATGAGGGAACTGGATATCAAGGCCAAGCAGGTGGATTCCAGTTCAAATGGTGGCAGCGCACAGCCAGTGCAGGGGGGTAAAGTATATATTCCCAAGGATCTGGTACAGAATTACAATAGGAGTGAGGACATCTATGCCTGGTTTACTTCTTATGAAATTGCATTGAGATTGAATGGTGTGCCTGAACAGGATTGGGGGCGGGCCTGTGGAAATATTTTGAGGCTTCTGGGAGGAGTGCTCTGGAGCCCTTAGAATTAGCAGGTACCATGACCTATCCCAATATGAAGGAGGCCCTATGTCTCAGGTATGGACTTACTCCAGAGCAGTACAGACTGCAGTTTAGGAACTCTAAGAAGAGAGATTTTGAGACTTGGATGGAGTGTGTGAATTTGTACTCGCGTGCACTGGAAGGTTGGATGAAGGGCAGCAAAGTAACGGATTATAAGGGGTTGTTGCATTTAATTAGTTAGGAGCACTTGAGTAGTCTTTGTGTTCCAGAGCTGCACCAGCATCTTTTAGACAGCAAGGTGAAAGACCCCATTGAGCTTGCTAAGGACGGGGACCGCTGGACCAGTACCAGGGTCCACAGAGGATTTGCGGGTACCACAGCCAAAGGTGGGCAGGGTCCCCAGCAGAAGCGTGGGGGGACAAGGGTAACCAAAAGGAGTTCTCTCAAGGGCCCCAAAATAGTTCCCATGGAAAGGAATCCTAACCCCCCAGACCTAGACAGTCATGGCCCCCTAGGGGCAGGTGGGACAACAGGGACAACAGGGGTCCCCCTACCTGCTATCACTGCAATGAGGTGGGCGACTTTGCTCCTAAATGCCCCAAGAAACTTCCAGCACCCACTGGTGCTCCAGCCCCAGGGTTAGCCAGTTTAGCTTTGGGAGGGGAGTTATTTCCAGTGGAGAGGAGGGACTAGCAGTCATGACCCTTGTCTCTATAGGAGACCAAGAGATGGACCAGGATACCTGTCTGCCCGCTAACACTAAGAAATATGGGCAGAAGGTGACCATCAATGGGAGGGAGATAGAGGCTCTGAGAGACAGGGGAGCCAGCGTGACATCCATGTGGTGTCAGTGGGTGTCTGAAGAGCAGGTCATCCCCAATTTACTCAACCCCATTATTGCAGCTGACAACTGAGTGCGCCTCTGCAAAGTAGCGCAGGTCCCTTTTGAGTGGAGGGGGTCTCAGGTCTCTTGAAGGTTGTTGTACGTCCATCCATGTGTGTAGACTGTCTGCTAGGTAATGACCTGGAGAGTTCCCCGTCGAAGGAAGTGGAACACCAGGCTCATTTGGAGATGTTGGGTCTGCCTGAGTGGGTCTGTGTGACCACTCGGTCTATGGCTGCCAGTAGGGGTGATTCAGCAGAACTGGAGCCTGAAACAGTGGTCCAGGAACCTGCCAGGAGAGGAGGCAGGGGCGCAGGAAATCAGCCCCATCTATTCCCACGGTCCAGGAAGGATAAGAACCTGAGGGGGATGCCCTGGAACCTTCAGGGGAACAGGTTGCCAAACTGGGAGATTTACCTGAGCTGACCCATTGGCAGCAAGAAGGTGGTCCCTCCAGGGAGGAGTTCTGCAAGGCGCAGGAGGAATGCCCTTCTTTCATTGGTGTGCGGCAACAGGCTGCAGACCAGGCAGCAGGTGGAGCGTCCAAGGGTCTTCTCCTTTACTGGGAAGATGAGTTGCTTTATAGTGAGCCTAAGTTTGCTGAACTCGGTGCAGCCCATGTGCTGGTGGTACCCGAATGCTTCAGGAACTTCCTAATGGGTCTTGCTCATGACGTGCCTCTCGCAGGACATCTGGGGCAAGACAAGACCTTCCAAAAGCTTGTCACCCACTTCTACTGGCCCCAGATGAAGAAGCGCGTTGGTACCTTTTGTAGATCTTGCCAGACATGTCAGGCCAGTGGCAAGAGTGGAGGGAAGTGCAAGGCACCCCGCCAACCCTTTTCTGTGGTGAGCACCCCTTTCGAGCGGGTGGGCATCGGCATTGTGATGCCAGTGGACCCCAAGACAGCCTTAGGCAACAGTTTCATCCTGTTCTTGGTGGACTATGCCACCCGGTACCCGGAAGCAGTCCCTCTCAGGACAATCACAGCACCCGTGGTGGGCCATGCATTCATGGGGATCTTTTCCCATGTGGGGTTCCCCAGAGAGGTGGTCTCCGACCAGTTTATCAACTTCATCTCTAGGTACATGAAGTCTCTGTGAGAGGAGTGTGGGGTAACTTATAAGTTCACCCCTCCTTACCACCCTCAAGGAAATGGGTTGGTTAAAAGATTCAACCGCACCCTGAAAGGTATAATTATGGGCCTAGCGGAGCCCATGAGATGGAAGTGGGACGGCTTTCTACCATGCCTGTTGTTTGCCTACAGAGAGGTGCCTCAGAAGTCCTTAGGGTTCAGTCTCTTTGAACTCCTGTATGGCCACACTGTTAGAGGACCTCTCACACTGGTGAAGGAGGGGGTGGGAGAAATCCCATGGGAAAACCTCCCAGGATGTGTTCAGCTATGTGCTGGCCTTCCGCAACCAGACAAAAAGCTTCAGGAAGCTTGCTCAGGAGAACCTAGAAGCTATCCAGGAAGAAATGAAACGATGGTACGACCAGATACCACTCTGGTCAAAATTCAACCTGGGCCGAATGTGTGGGTGATGGCGCCAGTGGAGCCTTGCGCGCTCCAAGACAAGTGGACTGGGCCATATGAGGTGGTGGAGTGCAAGAGCGAAGTAACCTACTTGGTTGTCGTAATTTGGCAATGATCAGGTTAGCATTTGCTTCAGCTACACAAACTTTTCCCTGTTAGCTTGACCATGTTCGCGGAGGCCATTTTGTATTGCTGGCTTCCATTTTCAATGAACATGCTGCCTCGTGGTCAGCATGCCCTTTTGTCCTTTCTCTGTACCAATGACCATCTAACTTGCCCAGCAACTGGCTATTTTTAGCACTGGTCAAGCTCACACATGCGTACTTGAACATTTTGTATTAGTGAACAGTCACCGCTTAGGAATGTTCCCCAAACTGACCAGTGGTACTAAACTCCTCCTATAAGTTGGCTGTGTTCCAAAAATGCCCTTATATGTACCTAAACTGTGCAAAAGTATACCGCCTACCCTTTTTATTTCTGTAAAACTGTATAAAAGAGGTCACGCACCGATGTTCGGGGTGATACTTCTTGCATTACCGAAGGGTGCTGTAGGAATGTACCACCACCCCATGGGGTCTTAATAAACTTGTCTTTTGCATTTCCAGTTTCCGTGCCAACTTCTATTCTATGGTGTTCGAGAGTTTTTGCAGAGTATGTAGATCTGAGGAAACCCGATACCACAAATTGGCGACCACGAAGGGACTCATCGGCGACTCGGATGCCCGAAGGAGTGGTCGCGACGAAGGATTGGAAACTCGCCATGGACGCGTACGCTGCCACTGAGTGACCCGAGTCTTGGTATCCACGGTGTTATTTTCCTTTCCTTCCGACCTGACCTTCCAGGTGGCGCCGGTCCTCGACTGAGATCCTGATCGGTTGGGTTGTCGTACAGGGCCCGTTTGGCCGATTCGATTAAAGAACTTGGCAGTTGGAACCTGGACATTTGAGAATATTTGGTAAGCTTTTGATTGGTAAGGTAGTCTACTGACACTTACTGTGGCTTTTTGGATTTGTTTGAGTTAGCTAACATTTGGATCTATGATTTGAGTTATATGTGGAGTGCACCTCACATAGGCAGGTAATGTAGAGATATTTCTCTGACTTTGTATTTGTTTGAACGGCACACCATGTGTAAAACATATTAAGTGCCATTTTATGTAATATCGCGTTTTCGTGATATTTTGACATGCCTGTTTTAAGCACACTTCGAGGAATGTGCTGTCTTGGAAACGGTACCAGTTATCGATTAAATGAATCTCAGCCGGCTCCCCCAGAAGGGACACCTAATCGTGAAATGTACATAAAATTCGGCCTTCCCCCTATTATGCATAGTACATTATGGCACAGATACACGAAAACTGATCATGAATTGCAATGGCCACTACATGGGTCGTTTGATTTGCGAAAGGACCAATATGTGGAGCAGTGTTTGTTTCAGCGTAGGTCTAGACAGGATATGTTTGATTGTGTGCATATGTGCGTGAACGAATGAAGCGTGAACAAGCCTTGGCGGACAAAGAGCAGCGAAAGGCTGCTCGTGATAAAGCTTTACAGTTGCAGGAGAAAGAATTGCAGGAACAGAAAGAGAGGGAGACCCGAGAACGTAATTTGCAAGTTAATGGTCAGTTTCCTATTCGACGTCCTCTTTATCCTGACCTTACTATTGAATCTGATGATTTTTCATTGCTAGATCGTTGCCCGCCTCCGTATGTTCCGCCTACGGCCCCGGATGAGGACTTGGGCGAGGATGATCAGAGGGATAATCGCACCAGGCTAAGTGCTGATCGGGCTGCGGAATTACGCGGGTTTGTTCGTAAACTTAATATTAATTATATAACTGTTTCAGAGATTGATGGCCTTATGTGAAAGTGGTCCGAAAGAGAACGATTGTATTTTCTGGATCATTTAGGAGATGAAGTTGTCGAACGGTTTAGACGTTATTCATCTGAGTTGGAACCTAAGGATATATCAGTTGGTCGTGATAACTTACGTAAAGGTACTTTTGTTATTACAGATGCGGATGAGTTTTTCCAGCGTTTGGTTCAGCTACAGGTTGAGACGTTACGGCTACGGGCGGTGAAAAAGGCATCGGGTTCGCCTTCGTCTGGATCGACGGAAGTATCCAAAGAGTGCCCTATCTTTGGAACAGATAAGAGCGTCGCAGTTCATGTTATGCCTATGCGAGAAGCTGCGCCTTTGTATGTCCCGCCTAAAGGGCAAGGCACCGATGGGTTATTTTATATATAATTGAGTTTATACGCCCTGGAATAGAACAGATGTTATGACACTTAAGAATGCTCTGCCTGACCCTCGCAAAAATCCAGCAGCTTTCTATGAAGGGGTAGAAGGTGCTATTTCTTCGTGTGTTATGACATTAGTCGATATTGATCTTTTCTTTGGGTTAATATTGCCTCCTGATATGTGGAGAGCGATTCGTAAGTTTGATGATCGAGCGATTTTAAGTGCAGATTGGAAGGACTTAGCTCGAGCTGATTTGGATAGGGAACCCGCATGTAAGCCATGCCAACTGATTTTAGATCTCCCGGCGGTTATTTTGAATAAATTAAAAATGGTTGTTCCTCCTAAGAAAATTGACTGGACAATGTTGGCTTCTTGTAAACAGAAGCCGGATGAATCGGTCTCTGACTTTTTTTCACCTTTTGAGGAAGCGTTTCATGATTACAGTGGTCAATTATTAACAGAGGATACGGGCAGGCATTTGTTCGTTGACAAGTATGTGGCTAATCTCCTACCGGAGATTGCAAAACGGTTAAAGACTAGCGAACGTTCATGGACCATGGCGACCCCTGCTTCTTTATTGACTATGGCTCAGTATTATGAACGACAGGAATTGGAAGCTAAGGAAAGTAGTGATAAGAAAGCAAAGGATTTGAAGACGAAGGTGATGTTGGCTCAGGTTTACGCTACGCAACCGAGAGGCAATGATAGGGGTAGACGTGGATCGTATGGTACGTCTTCTGCTCGTTCCGATATTTCCGAGGATCAGTGTGCATACTGTAAACAGTTTGGACAATGGGTTTCAGATTGTCCGGTGCTTCGAGAACAGCGTAATCAGCGTGGTCGAGGGAATGGAAGGTCTCGGAATAGTTATTCAGGGCCGAGGGGTGGTGCGAATGATCGTGGTAGGTTTGAAGCTAGGGGTCGTGGTCAGGCTGATCATAATACTTTTGATCGACGGAATCAGTATCAGATAGCTGAGGGTGAGTCTTCTGAGTTTCAGGATAATACATATGCATAGGATTGCGTAGGATGGGGTGTGGAATCGGTTGAAGTACCAGTAGATCAAAGGGGTCCATATATATCAGCGCATGTTTTGGGTTCTACTGATCAGTTTCTGGTCGATACAGGAGCTAATCGTAGCGCTCTGTCCAAACACTTGGTTCCAAGGGCTCCCCTGTCTGGCGAAACGATTACATCAATAGGGTTCGATGGAACACCCTCTCTTAGCCCATTGTCTCAACCCCTTACATTTCACATTGACAAGTTTACTGCCCCATGTCCGTTTTTGTTATCACCAAACACACCAGATAATATTGTGGGACTTGATATGCTTAAACATTTTCGAGCAACTATACGCTGCGCCCCTGAAGGGGTGCGGGTTATTTTGAATGAGTAATACCCAGATGTTGAGAGATCGTGCCTCATGCAGGAGGCCGATGCGTTAGCCTCTCTTCCAAGTACTTTATGGGCCACTTCTGATACAGATGTGGGGCATATGATTATCCCTCCTGTACGTATTACTGTAAAGGAGGGAGCGTCTTTGCCTCGTGTACCACAGTATAAAATTTCCAGGGAAGGTGAAGTTGCCTTGATACATATCGTAAATGACTTGATTATTGCAGGGGTGGTGGAGGAAGTCCCCTATAATGTCTGTAACAGTCCAATTCTTCCGATCTTAAAGAAAGACACAGACACTAAGATCTATTGTTTTATTATTGATTTGAGGGAAATTAATAAGATAGTAGTGCCTCAGTATCCGGTGGTGTCTGACATTACCACCTTACTCACTTTGATTCCACCTACATCCACTACCTTCACGGTTATCGACTTGAAAAATGCCTTCTCGATTCCCATACATCCCGATAGCCGATATCTTTTCGGCTTCACATTAAATAACAAATCATATAGATTTTGTCGGGTTCCTCAAGGCTACACAGAGAGCCCTAGCATTTATAGCCAGGCTTTGAAAAGACAGCTTGATTGTTTTGAACTACAGTCTGGGGTGGCCCTTATTCAATATGTTGATGACATTTTATTAGCAGCAGACACGCAGGAACAATGTGAGAAGAGTACTCTTTCCTTGCTTTCTTTTCTTGCCAAGAATAATCACAAGGTTTCGAGGAAAAAGTTGCAATATTGTAGACCAAAGGTGACCTACCTCGGTCATCTTTTGTCTAAGGAGGGACGTGCATTGACATCAGATCGAATTCAAGCAATATTAGATACGCCAGTCCCTTGCACTCAGAAAGATGTTCGTGCTTTCATAGGTTTAATGTCCTTTTGTAGACAGTGGATATTAGGATTTTCACACATTATAAAACCTTTGTTAGCGTTGTTGTCCAAAACTACACCGATTCCCCTTGAATGGACAGATGAATGTCAGAATGCTTTTGAACAATTGAGACAAGCCCTTTGTTCTGCACCAGTGATAGGTACACCGGATTATACAAAGATCTTTACATTATATGTACACGAGAAGGATGGGTGTGCAGTGTCAGTCTTAGTGCAGGGATAAACAGAGACCTTGTGCGTACTTCTCAGCAGTACTTGATCCTGTAGCACGAGGATTACCTGGGTGTTTTCGAGCAGTTGCAGCAACAGCAGTAGCTATACGACAGAGTGAGGGAATAGTTTTGTCACACAAATTGTTGGTGTTAGTTCCCCATGCGGTAGATGCTTTATTGAACCAAACGAAAACACAGCATCTAACTAGCGCTCGTTTAACAGGATACGAGCTAACACTGTTGGCGCCACATATTACACTGAAGAGGTGTGCCACTTTGAACCCTGCTACTTTATTGCCATATCCGGTTGCTGAGACCCAGAAGGAAGAACACCATGATTGTGTTTTTCTGACTGAAGAACAAACAAAGGGTCGTATTGACTTACAGGATACGCCACTTCCAGATGTAGATGGGGAACTGTGGGTTGGTGGATCGTGTTTAAAGTTGCCAGATGGTACGACTTCCGCAGCCCATGCAATCACGACACTTAAGACAGTTGTAGAAACAGCACGAATACCGCAAAAATCGGCCCAAGCAGCTGAATTGATAGCCTTAACGAGAGCATGTGAGTTAAGTGCTGGATTATGTGTGAATATCTACACTGATAGTCGTTACGCTTTTGGAGTAGTGCACGATTTCGGCCTACTCTGGAAGGAACGAGAGTTCCTGACCTCGCATGGAGTACACATCATGCATGGATATATTGAGGAGACAAACGGACTGGATCCATCCCAGTCGGGGTTCAGGCCGCAACACAGCACCGAGACCACCTTGCTATCAGTTGCAGACGATCTACACATGTTCCAGGATAGTGGACATTCTGTTATCCTGGTTCTGTTGGATCTGTCTGCGGCGTTTGACACCGTGTCACATGACATTATGACCACCAGGCTTAGTAACATCGGCCTGGAAGGTGGGGCTCTAGAGTGGTTGAGGAGTTTCCTGACAGATCGCACCCAAACAGTCACCTTGGGTGCCTATCGGTCAGAGGAGTTGGGAATCTCGAAGAGGGTGCCTCAGGGCTCTTGTTTGAGCCCCACTCTTTTTAATATCTACGTGGCCCCCCTAGCGAACATCATGAGATCCCATGGGTTTATCCCTGTGTCATATGCGGATGACACCCAACTCCTCTTTCCCTTTAAACACTTTACGGATGAGGTCAGGAACTCCTTTTCCCAGGGGATGAAGGCAGTGGCCCACTGGATGGCATCTAACTTCCTGCAATCTAACGTTGCAAAAACGGAGGTGATGCTGTTCGGTGAGGCCAAATTCCTGTGGTCCCCCGATTGGTGGCCGCAGGATCTTGGACCAGTCCCAGAGCCCAAGCAGGTGGTTAAAAATCTCGGTGTGCGTCTGGACCAGGAGATGTCCCTGAAGCAACATAGCAACCAAGTGGTGGGGTCCTGTTTCCATGTCATCGGAATGCTGAGGAAAGTTTTTCCCTTGCTCCCTGACTCAACCAGGAGGACGCTAGTACAGGCCTTAGTGTTGAGCCGCTTAGACTATTGCAATGGGTTGCTTCTATCAGTAAATGAGGGAGTAACTGCCAGATTGCAGGTAGTCCAAAATACAGCGGCCCGTCTTGTTCTAAACCAGCCCCCTCGCACCCCTTCCAAACCTCTCTTGAACACCCTGCATTGGCTTCCTGTCAAACAAAGGGTGAAGTACAAGATTTGCTGCATTATACACAAGTGTCTTCAGAAGAAAGGCCCTGTGTATTTGTCCAACAGATTTTTCTTCTATAAACCTTCGAGATCCTTGAGATCTAGTGAACAAGCTCTGCTGCAGGTCCCGAGAGCAAAAAAGGTTAGGCAAGGCGGCAGAGCCCTCTCAATTGCTGGCCCAACACTATGGAATAGTCTCCCACTCTCCCTGAGACTTTGTAAGGAGTATCTCCCGTTTAGAAAACAGCTAAAAACCTTTTTATTCCTAAACTAGTGTATATTGTAGACACCCACCTTTTCGGTGCTGGAAGGCTGCCAAAGGCGCGGAGATACTCCTTCGGGAGGTGATCCTAGCGCGTTATAAACCCGAAATAAATAAATAAATAAATGGAGAGTTGGTACGTGATCTCCTGAATGCGCTATTATGTCCAAAGAAAGTGGCGATAGTCAAATGTAGTGCACATAAGGAGGTGACAGACAAAATAGGACAAGGAAATGCTTTTGCAGATCGCATAGCGAAAGAGACTGCAATGTTACAAACTGTCTCTCCTATGTATGTGGTGAAATCACAGGCTGAGTGATGGCATGATGCTAGAGAGGAAATATTAGACATACAGAAATCGGCATCTGAAGCAGAACTTGCAACCTGGGCAACAGAGGGAGTGTTGGATGATGAGGGTTGTTGGCGTAGCAAGGATATGGAGAGATGGAAATTGCCTGCCGCTTATTTGCAAGCAATTGTTCAAATGACACATGGGCTGGCACATGTTGGAGCTCTTGCAATTACTAGATTGCTTACACGAGTTTGGAAGCATCCTGAGATTCCCAGCACGGCTAAGAGAGTAGTGCAGACCTGTTTGATATGCTTACAGTACAATCCTGCCAAAGGGACTTATACTCCAAAAGGAGGGTTCGTTCCACCTACTGCACCATTCGAAGTACTGCAAATGGATTACATCCAGCTTGAACGCTGTAACAATCTCAAGTATGTCTTAGTGGTGGTGTGTGCCTTCAGTAAATGGATCGAGGCCTACCCCACGAAGGATAATACAGCATTGACAACAGCTAAGGTGTTACTTAAAGAGTACTTCCCACGCTTTGGTGTTTGTAAATTTTTGTGGAATGATAATGGTCCTCACTTTGTTGGGAAAATAGTGGAGTACGTCCTAAAAGGATTGTTTCACGCTGTATTTCACCCACAGTCAGCAGGTCTGGTAAAGAGATATAACGCTACTTTGAAATTGAAGTTAGCAAAGATCGTGGCATCCACGTCTTTGAACTGGCCGGACGCCTTGCCCTTAGCATTACTGTCTATTAGATCAGTGCCACATTCCGGATCTGGCCTTACACCTTATGAAGTGGTGTTTGGAAGGCCGATGAATATTTGGGGAGTTCCTAAGCCTCGTTTAATACATGATGTGCCTTGTATAATGATGAACGATTATTTGGCACGATTAACAAATGATTTACTTTCAATTCATCAGCAGGTTCGAGAAGCGCTCCCAGATAATTCCAGTGGAGAGGCTCACGATCTTCGTCCTGGGGATCATGTAATGATCCGATCGTTCGAGAGATCCAGCAGCTTGGAGCCGAGGTGGCGTTGCCCTGAACAAGAGTTGGCATCTCGAACGGCTGTGCGAGTCACGAATAAGAAGCGGTGGGTGCATTCTACTCATTGTCGTTGTGTCTCTCCGGATCTGGTGAACCCCGCTGTGCTGTCTGATTATCGAGACATCTTGGATGCAGAGAAGAGCCCAGCTACCACTCCTAGTGAATCGAAGAGAGCCTTCCCGGACCACACTATTTCTGGTGCAGCAAAGTATAATTTACGGTCGAGGAAAGCAGTTGTTTTGTGCGAGACTGGTTGAGTTACTGTTCTGAGGTTTGTGAAAACGGAAGCCGAGAATATCAAGGGGGGGGATCAGTTCTGTCCAGTGTAGCGACACCCGTCTTGAATCTCGGAGAAGAAACCAGCGGCTACCTCGGAGCTCAGCACTCATTTTTATTTTTTAGCTTTGTTTTGAAACTTTTGTTCTTTGAACTATGGCACCTACTACGACGAGAAACAGAAGAATTCTTGGTGTAGTGCTTTTTGTTACGACTATAGTGGTAATAGCAGTAATAGCCTGGATCGTAGAACGATTGGTTCCGGCAAGAGAATATTTACTGCCTACCACTCCAATTCCATCTGAACATTTTCATTTTACTCTGCCTTATCATGAAGAGAGACATAGACAGACTTATTTGAATAACAGGTTCATTCAAATTCTACATCACACCCATAATATGACGAACACTTCGAACTGTTGGGTATGTGGAATGTTGCCTAGACATCAAAAGAAAGGAGGAACTCCACTTATTCCTCTTCCTTCCTCTGATAATGCTTCTTGCAATGCTTGGTACACTCTTCTTTTTACCTTGAGATGGCCAACCAAAGGTGGACTACTTTTCCGACTTAATAAAGTTTGTTATAATGACAGAGATGGTTACCCACAAGCGGAAGGAACTAAATTTGAGTGGGAAGAATATCGACCGGACAATGTATCTTCACCTCGTATTTTCACTAATCCAAGACTTACAAATATGTCTAGTTTATATGTGATTACAGTTATTGATAAGAAGGCTGATTTATGTGTACGAAATAAAGGTACTATACCGGTAGGGAGAAGTGAATGTAATACTACTCTCACATTTGACACACCAAATGGTATTGCCTTTGTAGCTTCACGAAATACTTACTTTATTTGCGGAAATAAAGGTTACCACCATCTTCCCATTGGATGGCTAGGAACATGTTACATATCCTTTTTACTACCCCCTGTATTTATTGCCCCGCCCATGTATCATAATGATTTTGTATTATATCATGATTTTATATTAAATAGAGTAAAGAGAACATTAGAAATCGATGACATTGATCAAACTGACACTTCTTTGCAGCAATATGTAGATTTTAATTTAGGCCTCTTTTCATTTGTTGGTGCTGCCCTAAATAGCAGAAAAATAAGACGGCTAACACGTGTTGTGGAAGCTGTTGCTAATGAAACCGTCTTTGCCTTAGGGAGCTTGACTGAGGAACTCCAAATTACTAGGATTGTAACGCTCCAGAACAGAATGGTTTTGGACGTAGTATTAGCTGATCGTGGGGGTGCAGGTCGCATTATATTAGTAGTAGTTGTTGTGTACACGTACCTGATAACTCACCTTCTGTGTATGGTGCCATTTCTAAATTGCACAAAATCGCTGCTGAAATTCATCCTGAAAATGGTACATGGACACTCTCAAATTGGTTCTGGGCGGTGCTTAGTACCTGGGGTTGGAAACTATTGACTATCCTGTGTATGATAATTGGAATCCTCTTCTTCCTTTGCCTATGTATTCAATGTGGCCCAACATTATGTTCTATATGTATTTCTGCTTGTATTCCGTCCAAACGAGCCATTGCTAAAAATGAGCAAATGATTAGCAAAGAAATAATGAATATAATGTTGATTAATACTGATGATGAGTATCCTGATTACTTCCATTATGAGGTAGCTTCAGCCTAATGCTAAAAGGGCCGTCTGTCGTAATTTGGCAATGATCAGGTTAGCATTTGCTTCAGCTACACAAACTTTTCCCTGTTAGCTTGACCATGTTCGCGGAGGCCGTTTTGTATTGCTGGCTTCCATTTTCAATGAACATGCTGCCTCGTGGTCAGCATGCCCTTTTGTCCTTTCTCTTTACCAATGACCATCTAACTTGCCCAGCAACTGGCTATTTTTAGCACTGGTCAAGCTCACACATGCGTACTTGAACATTTTGTATTAGTGAACAGTCACCGCTTAGGAATGTTCCCCAAACTGACCAGTGGTACTAAACTCCTCCCATAAGTTGGCTGTGTTCCAAAAATGCCCTTATATGTACCTAAACTGTGCAAAAGAACACCGCCTACCCTTTTTATTGCTGTAAAACTGTATAAAAGAGGTCACACACCGATGTTCGGGGTGATACTTCTTGCATTACCGAAGGGTGCTGTAGGAATGTACCACCACCCCATGGGGTCTTAATAAACTTGTCTTTTGCATTTCCAGTTTCCGTGCCAACTTCTATTCTATGGTGTTCGAGAGTTTTTGCAGAGTATGTAGATCTGAGGAAACCCGATACCACAGGTTAACTTGAAGACTCCCAGTGTGGAAAAGTACATTTTGCCATGTTCTGTGTCCCTACGTGTCCTCCATCTTATGTTATGTGTGCATGATTAAATATGCATATGTATCCCCCATGTTTGATTAAAGACGCAATTACAGTTGTGTCCATCACTAGTATGCCAGTCTCCAGTTCTCGTGAAAGCTACGAATATCAGGCCTATGTAAAGTTCCGTTGCCACGTTTCTCAGTGTGCACGTTATTTCATTGAAAAGTCCCCGTTTCTAGGCCTCAAAAGGGCCTGGACACCAGATTCAGCTCCTGTCTCCTGAACCCTCGCTGAGGAGCGATACAGCCCCCACCTGTATCCCTGACCCTTCACTTACTTCCTGCCTCACAGTGCCTGGCTCTGCCTCTGAGTCTGCCAAGAGTATGTTATGATTCTAGTTATCAGTCCAGCCCTCCTTCTCTGCATTCCTAAGCTACTGAATCGCATCAATAGTTTCCGTCATTGTCTAGCCTTTACGTCTCCATGTAAGAGAAATACTGCATTTAATGGTCATTTAATATTCTTCATCACGCACTACATGTAGAATAATGCATGCTCCAGTCTTAGAGTCCGTTAGCCTTTACCCCGATAACTTTTGGATTCTATCAACATGTTCTCTAAACATCAGATACTAGATACTGTTTAGGTACATGTCGCCCTGACTCTCCAGACTTCAGTCTCTGCTCCTAGCACAGAGTTCATAGCCCCCAGCTTCTCCTAGTAACACGTTATTGTCAGTTTGCGCGCACCATTAGGTTAGAGGTCCCGGCTCCTTAGGTAGCCCCCTCCATGTTTCCGCCCCATTTATGACATATTCTGTTACGTTTGCATCACATGTCTATGTATACGCCCCTGTTACACCCATTTTCACCCTTATCTTTCGCGACTGCTATTGACCACACCCACTGCTCCGCCTACTGTAATTCATTGTAATGTAACTGTTTTAGTATATATATTGGTGCACTGTTATTAAATGTTACGCCTATTCTGATCCTGCCCCCGGCAGCGCTGCCATCCCATTCCTGTGCAGGTTGTCCTGTTCCTGTCCTTTATGCTGTATTAAACCTGCAAACTCCTACTACCTCGAATCTTGACTCTTATTTATTGAGCTATCTGTTATTGCTATGTCCAGTCAAACCTAGATCCGGTATTATTTATTTATATACCACATAATGGCGCCCGAATAGGGACTTGCCCTTTCCCCACGCGCCGGTGAAGCCACGCCGGCCCCCTGACCCTCTGCAGCCGTGACGGAACCATACCGTGCACGTGCAGATATTTCTGCTTCAAGTATCCCTCAGGCCCACGGAGGAGACGGAGGTGGCGGTCCAGCATCCAGACGAGGCGGTGGAGGAACGCGGCGAGTCCCGACCAGAGCCCAAGCCGAGAGTCCAAGGTCCGAGGTATCCGGAGGCCCACCCGTAACAGAAGTCCGAAGCTCGTCCGTCCGGCGTCGAAGCAGTCCAGTCCAGTCCGAGGCCTTCCGTTCTTGCTGCCCGGTGAGTACCATTGCTGGGGTAGTATCTAGACAGGGTCAATTTAATTGACTCTGGTCCGTGGGTTGGTGGTACACAGACCCACAAACGAAGTGTCCACTTCGGTGGATGCGGGTCCTGACGTGTCTCTTTATGAGGCCGGTAAGTTTCGTACTGTTTCAGCAGTGCATCTAGTTTCTGTTCTAGTCAGTTCTGTTCTCGAGAAAATTCATGTATTCTGAGTATCCCAGGTAGTATTCTGTTCGAACTGATATTTTAAATGTTCTTCATGTATTTTAATGTCGTGGTATGAATGTGGAGTAATTATCGTGTTCATTGTGTATTGTATTGTGACTAGATTACAGTTCAGTCATGCCGTTATTTTCCAGACTACGTCAGTTAAGAACTAGAAAAGGTCTGTTAGAAGAAGCAGTTCCTGTCCCGCCTAGGGACAGTCCAGGTCATTTTATGTATCAGAAGCATGGCATAAGTGCCATATTATATCTAGACTTATGGGTAGAGTATACCAAACAGTTAGAAGAAAAGTATAGATGGCCTGTATCAGGCACATGGGATGCCGAGTGCATCATGAGAGTAGAAGAAGCATTATGGAAGAAGAAAGCCAGACAGTCACAGAAGGATGCCATCGAGTTATGGCGCAAAGAATCTCATAAAAGAACCGAAAAAGAAATCAGAAGGTCAGAACTAAGTAGAGAATCCTTAGAACGAGCCCAAGAAAGGGAACTAATCGAGATAGGTGAACGAGTTAAAACAGAACAGTCAGACAGACAGAGGAATGCCCTCATTAAGGGTATGTATCCTCTTCTTGCCGAGGGCTTGCCACAAGCGACCCCGGAGGCATCCAGTAATTTTCCGCCACCATTAGTTCCGACCAAGCTACGTCACAAACCGACCGCAGCTGATATTTTCATCTCGTCCTACTTGGACGACACAGTCCCAGAATATGCAAATCCTGTTCCGCCAGTCCCTGTAAATAATGTAAATCCTGCTCCTCCAGACACCGGGGCACCTCTTGCAGTACCTGCTACGGTACCCCCGGTCCAGCCTACATTACAATTTCCCGCCGCGCTAGTACGAAGAGTATCAGTCGACGATTCCAGTTCAGGGGCCGCAGGAGGAGTTCCTCCTGGTACCCCGCCACCGCACCAACGTAGAACGTTGGCCGAGTTACATGAATGTGCGTTACAGCGTACGCCCAAATTTAAGTCCGTTGCAGAAATCCGACGAGCTCTCACTGAATGCCGCTATGATCCAGTTGCAGGTGATGATAGTACAGTAATATATTCCATCCGTGTAAGACGGGTGACCGGGTATTTAGACACCCTACCAGATATGAAAGGAGATCTAGACCGAATATATCGTTTCATCCGTACAGGGGATGATCCAGAAAGTATTGGCGAAGCCATGTCTCAAAGGAAAGCTGAGATCCAGCTTATGATATTAAAGTTTCTGATTAATTGTCTAATAAGAGAACAAGATTCCCCGACTAAAGATCAGGCCGAAATGAAAATCCTGACAAGGTGGAGTGATAATATAGCCGAGGGTAAACACAAGACTATCAGTAGTATAGAGAGTATGTACAAGAAAATTCGTAAAGAAATAATAAAGTTACATGAACAACGTAAAGCAGCACAAGTAAGCGAGAAAGAAAATGACTCTTCTACTGAAGAGGTAGAGGACGAGAATCCCGCCAGAATAGCGTATGTAGGAAAATCTAGATTTCCAGACCGACATTCACGTCTAGACTACAAGAAAACTGTTCATCATCCAGCACCAGAACAAGGTTCTCTAGAACAAGTATTTCAAGCTACCGATCACATTCTGAAATCACGAATCGGTTATAGCGAGTTAAGTACTATGCATGAACAAGAACTAGTCCGATCAGCGGTCCGATGGATTACTGATTCTACCACTTTTCCAGACGAAATAGTGGCACAAATGTTTCTGAAATTGCCCCCAGCCGAGCAACGACTGGTGGGTATGTATATGATCCAACACCTCATTACTCTGTATGAGGGTCAACATTCTGATCCTGGTCCGTTACATGATGTCCTGAACGAGTTACTCCAGTATAGATGGAAAGGTTTAGGTACCGATTTAATTAGTGTCATTCTAGAACAGCGCCACAAATATAGAACGTTTTTGAACCCGCATTTTGTTCATGTCTCACCTCCAGAAAGTAAACCCTTTTACATAGACAGACAGAATCCGTTACGAGAAGTACACCCAGTTAGGACAACAGATGGTGAAATGCAACGAGTGTTTGTTTACACTCCGATTACAAAGATGGAACTCTTAGAGATGAAAAAGTTAATTCCCTGTCATGATAAAGATCCAGCAGGGTTCCACCGGGAATTAAAAGACATGCTCCGTATGGGAGAATACACGTATCCAGATATAATTAAAATGTTAAAAGTCTTATTGCCCGCAGGGGTATACGAGAAACTCAAGGAAAAAGATTGGGAGGTGGGAGAGAAAAAGATCGATTGGGCAGTTCTAGAAGCTGAAGATAAGGCACGAGTACCAGGTACCGGTCTAGGAGAGAAATGTAAAGAATTACCAGAATTGTTAATACAAGTTTTGCCAAGATTATTAGCCACTAAAAAGGAAGACTGGGATGCAATCTCAGCATGTAAACAGAAACAAGACGAAGACACTAGTGATTTTTATTCTAGATTTGAGAAATGTTTTATCATAAACAGTGGCCTCAAGACGAGTAGCGAGTCATACCCTCATCTTTTTGTTACTAAATTAGTCGAGAATTCAAGTCCACAAGTTAAGAATCGAGTTTTGAAAGTCGAAAGTACATGGCAAGCTAATACCCCGTCCCAAATGTTACAGATGCTTCAGTACCACCAGAATAGAATCAGAGAAGAGCAAGATCATGAAAGAAAACGTATGAAAGACACGAAAATGAAAGTACTAGTTGCACAATCTGTTCCTCAAGACAGTCAGAAGAGGGGTACGAATCAAGCCAGTCATCCTGCAGTTCCCGTTAAAGGGACATGCAATTATTGTAAACAGCCAGGACATTATATAAACGAGTGTGCAGTTCTGAAACACAATATAGCTACTGGTAAGACTAAAGAAAGACCACGTCCGCCTAGACAAGAACAAGTTTCACAGACTTCTCAGTCACAGAATGCACAACAGACAGTTCCAGCACCGCAGCCTATCGCTGCAACACAGCATGTTACACAGCAGATGTACCAGTATGCGCAGTCCGAGTATCCAGAGTATCAGCCATATTCATGAAACAGCCTAGAGAGGGAGGTAGGCTTGCCTCTCATCGAGATACCTGTAGATCAAGAGGGTCCCTATGTTCATAGTCAAGTATTAGGGAAAGACAGAAAGTTTTTGATTGATACATGGGCAAGTAGGACCACCATTAGTCACGCCGAAGTTCCAGGGGCTCCGCTCTCAGGCTCTAGAAATGTTTCCCTTGGATTTTCAGGAAAGCCTATTGTAAACGAGATATCTAAGCCAGTTACTCTAGAAGTAGGTCCATTGTCCCGCACTACTGATCTGTTACTTACGAAGTCATGTCCAGAAAATCTGTTAGGTATTAAAACACTGAAAGAATTAGGTGCAGTTATTTGCTGCTCCCCAGAGGGAATACGCCTGTTTCTACGTGACTTCAAGGGTCACTATGTATTACGAGATTTTGATCCGAGATTGTCTAATGTTCCGCAGCATCTATGGACGCAAGGTCCAACTGATGTAGGTTATATGCAAATCACACCCCATCGTGTGACTCTCAAACCAGGTGTAGTGTTACCACGAATCAGACAGTACAGATTGCCACCTGAGGCTGTAGCAGCCTTATCCAAAATTATTGACGAGCTCATCGCTCAAGGAGTAGTTGTAGAAACTGACTCCAATGTATGTAATTCTCCGATCATTCCAGTCATGAAACGTACTGATCCAAATGCACCCCCAGTATATCGATTAGTGATTGACCTTCGAGAACTCAACAAATGTATTATTCCCCAGTACCCAGTTGTCCCAGATATCTCTTCCCTATTGACAGCCATTGATTCTGAAGCCTCATTTTTTTCAGTCATAGACCTCAAGAACGCGTTTTTTAGTGTCCCCATTCATCCAGACAGCCAGTTCCTTTTCGGATTTTGTTTAAATGGAAGGAGCTATATGTTCACACGAGCTCCTCAAGGTTTCACAGAAAGTCCTAGTATTTACAGTCAAGCACTTAAGAGACAACTAGACAACATTCACATGCCAACTGACACTGCCCTGCTCCAGTATGTCGATGATCTACTGATCACAGCCCGTTCTGAACGTACTTGCGAGCGAGCATCACTTACAGTCTTGTATTTCCTTGCCGAGATGGGGCACAAGGTGTCCCCTTCTAAGCTTCAATTCTGTGTCCAGCAAGTGATCTATTTAGGCCACTTGCTGTCCAAGAGGGGTAGGCAGTTGACACCTGACCGTATCCAGTTAATAGCGAGTCTTCCTCAGCCCAAGACTTGCTGTCCAAGAGGGGTAGGCAGTTGACACCTGACCGTATCCAGTTAATAGCGAGTCTTCCTCAGCCCAAGACCCAGAAGGAGGTACGTGCTTTTATCGGCCTTACTTCTTACTGTAGACAATGGATTCCTCAGTATGCATTTCTAGCTAAACCACTGATACAGTTAACGACACAGGAGGCAGCCGTATCGACTGTCCTCCCTTGGACATCTGAACATACACTTAGTTTTAATGAATTAAAGAAAGCTCTATGCCAAGCTCCAGTTCTAGCTACACCGAACTACAGTAAGCCTTTTACACTTTTCGTCACAGAACGGGAAGGTACAGCATTATCTGTTCTCACACAAGATCAAGCAGGACAATACAAGCCCTGTGCTTATTTTTCGAGCACATTAGATCCTGTAGCCCAGGCTCTGCCTGCGTGCCTCAAGTCAGTTGCAGCCACAGCACTAGCTATCAGACAAAGTGATTCCATAGTATTAGGACATTCCTTGACAGTACAAGTTCCACACTCCGTGGAAGTTCTTTTAAACCGAACACAGACTCAGCACTTGACAATTGCACGTTTAACAGGTTATGAACTGACACTGTTCCAGCCACACATAGAAATCAGACGCTGCAACGTTCTAAATCCTGCTACACTGTTACCATCAGTTAATTCGAATCCTGCCACACACGACTGTGTGGAAATAGTTAACATTATGACAAAGCCAAGACAAGATCTGACAGATATTCCATTACCAGATCCAGACCTGACACTTTATGTGGATGGTTCATGTATGAGAACAAGTACAGGAGAACTAGTAGCCGCGTATGCAGTGACTACTGACACTGAAGTTATTGAAACACACCGTATTGACACCCTGTCTGCTCAAGCAGCAGAGCTAGTTGCTCTGACACAAGCCTGCATACACGCCAAGAACCTGAAAGTTAATGTTTACACAGATTCACGTTACGCATTTGGAGTCGTACACGACTTCGGAGTGCTCTGGCAGGAGAGAGGTTTCATGACTTCTCATGGAACCAAGATTCAGCATGGTCTCCTTATTCAAGCTCTGTTAGATGCCATACACTTACCGACATCCATTGCTATCATGAAATGCAAAGCACATACGAAAGTTACTGACACTATTTCTCAAGGTAATGATCTAGCAGATCGCACCGCCAAGCTTACAGCACAGACTCCAGACATTCCAGTTAATCCGACACAGACACATACTCCAGATCCGACTACTTGTATGACAGTTAAGGACCCTACTCAAGATGTCATAGATATCCAGTTACATGCTACTCCCGAGGAAATCAAGAAATGGTCCGAACAAGGAGGGGTCCAGACAGATCAGGGATGGGTAACGAAGGGTAAAGCCACATGGTTTCTCCCCGACTCCATGGTTCAAGTCATTATCAATACCGCACATAGTCCAGCACATTTAGGAGAAAAAGCTATGTTAGATAGTATCCAGAACATTTGGTTCAACAAGCATTTACGAGCTGCAGCCAAGCAGAAGGTCCGTACTTGTATGATATGTTGCCAGTTTAATCCAGGTAAAAGTGTTCCGGTGGAACAAGGTGGATTCCAGCCCCCTGACCACCCTTTTGAAGTGCTCCAGATGGATTATATTCAGATGGAGCGATGTTGAGGTTTCAAGTATGTCCTCGTAGTTGTATGCGCTTTGTCCAGGTGGACAGAAGCATATCCAGTACCAGATTACACAGCCGCGACCACTGCCAAGCAGTTGGTTCATGAATTCTTCCCCCGTTATGGACTCCCTAGGGTCGTGTATTCAGACAACGGCCAACCATTCTCATCCGAGCTTATGAAACATATTTCCCTGTTGTTAGGGTACCAGTGGAAGTTCCATTGTGTACGCCATCCAGAAGCAGCCGGTCTCGTAGAGAGACATAATCAGACCCTGAAAATCCGAATTGCAAAAGTATGTAAAGAGAAAGGTGTGGACTGGCTAGTAGCTCTGCCAGTTGCCTTGTTTTATATGCGCATGGTCGCACATTCCAGATCAGGTCTGTCCCCTTATGAAGTCGTATTCGGCCGCCCCCCTAACATGTGGGGTACACCTAGACCTCGAAGTATTACCGATGTTTCAAGTAATATGCTGACAGATTACCTAGCTTCCTTGATGTCTGCCCTCAACTCTTGTCGTTCACAGGTTGCTGCCGCATTTCCAGACAATACCGAGGTGGCACCGCATGAAATCGTTCCCGGATCCATGGTTCTGGTCAGGAACTTTGATCGTTCAAGTCCGCTGGAGCCTCGCTGGAAGGAACCCCGACAGGTCCTCCTGGCCACCCGTACTGCCGTCAAGCTGGAAGGCAGGAAGGGCTGGGTCCATTTGTCACATGTGAAAAGATTTTTTGGATTGAAACCTGTTTCAAAGAACATTTCCGAGGATCTTAAAGACTGCCAAAGTACTATTCTTAAGGACTGTCCCGCAAAAGACATTGTTACGAACCCTTCCCTGTTAGAGAAAACTCCGGAACAGGAGTATAAGCTTAAACTAAGGTCTAGTAAAATAAGTCAGCCAGTTTGATTGTCTAAGTCCTCCCCTAGGTGAAACGGTTAGACCGGTTTCTGACATGTATATAATAGACCCCCACAGAGAGAGAGTTAGTGAGAACTCTAGAAGTTGCACTATTATTTTATGTTTTCTGCTATATTTCAGCATTATAATTTCCTGCACAGGTTATGCATTTTATTTGTATTTTTCAGTTTCTCATGTAAATAAGTCTGCTAATGTTACAGTAGAACACACGTTTAGTGATCTGCCTCCTCATGAACTCTCATATCGTCTTGCTATGCGTAATAACTCCTTTATCCGCATGTTACATTATTCACACCAGACCAGCAATGCCACAAATTGTTGGGTGTGTGGTCGACTCCCCCCTTTCCAGACACCGAAGGGAGTTCTGCCACTCTTTCCTTATCCATTTTCACATAATGGTTCGTGTGGAGCATGGTCCACGTTAACGTCATCCTCAACAGATATGTCCTCTCTGAACAGCACATGTTTCCCAGACAAGCAAGGTCTTCCCCACAGAACAGGGTTAGATCTAGAAAATGAAGTTTATAATTTGGGTAATTATTCTTCGAATTTTATGGTCCTGAATGTTCAGTCTGATTCTACTCCAGACTTACCTGCTATTTCAGTACTACCAGTCAAATGTGAATTATGTGTCCGAAATAATGGTTCCGTACATGTAGGCCATAGTGATTGTACTACTATTGTCAAGTATAGTGACAGTGGGAAATCTATTTTCAAAGCTTCACGTCATTCTTATTTTGTTTGTGGTCAGACCGCATATGTTCGTCTACCCCTTGATTGGGATGGTACATGTTACATTGCCTTCCTACTGCCACCAGTTTTCCTAGCCCCACCTGACTACCATAGGAATTCCCACCTAGTACATACTAGACACAAGAGAAATCTCCCGATTGTCGATTATACTGAAACTGCTCTAGAACAATACATAGACATCAATAAAGGTGTCTTCCCCTACTTAGGTACTGTTGTAAATAGTAAACTGATACGTAGATTAACCAGAACACTTGAAGCAGTAGTGATTGAGACTACTTCTGCTCTAGGTAACTTAACCGAAGAACAATCCTTTATGAGAATTGTCGTGCTCCAGAATCGTCTCGTCCTTGACGTCATACTGGCCGATAGGGGCGGGGCATGTAGAGTCATCGGATCTAGTTGCTGCATTTTCATTCCTAATAACGCACCGTCTGTTTATTCAGCTATTACCAGACTCCATAAAATTGCCCATATGTTACACCAAGATCCAGGCACCTGGACATGGTCCGGTTGGTTCTGGAATATAATTTCCGCCTGGGGATGGAAAGTATTGTCATTTCTGGGTATTGCAGTAGCGATCATATTCAGTTGCTGCCTCTGTTTACAATGTGGCCCTGCGATTTGCGGCATTTGTGCTACATCATGTGTTCCTAGTCCCAAGTCCCGTCCTAAATCCAGTTCCAAGAAAATTCGAGACGAGCAAATGATACTGTATGAAATGATAGATGGTATCATGAATATTGATGTTTCCTGATGGAAACGTAGTGACAAGGAGGGAATGTGGAAAAGTACATTTTGCCATGTTCTGTGTCCCTACGTGTCCTCCATCTTATGTTATGTGTGCATGATTAAATATGCATATGTATCCCCCATGTTTGATTAAAGACGCAATTACAGTTGTGTCCATCACTAGTATGCCAGTCTCCAGTTCTCGTGAAAGCTACGAATATCAGGCCTATGTAAAGTTCCGTTGCCACGTTTCTCAGTGTGCACGTTATTTCATTGAAAAGTCCCCGTTTCTAGGCCTCAAAAGGGCCTGGACACCAGATTCAGCTCCTGTCTCCTGAACCCTCGCTGAGGAGCGATACAGCCCCCACCTGTATCCCTGACCCTTCACTTACTTCCTGCCTCACAGTGCCTGGCTCTGCCTCTGAGTCTGCCAAGAGTATGTTATGATTCTAGTTATCAGTCCAGCCCTCCTTCTCTGCATTCCTAAGCTACTGAATCGCATCAATAGTTTCCGTCATTGTCTAGCCTTTACGTCTCCATGTAAGAGAAATACTGCATTTAATGGTCATTTAATATTCTTCATCACGCACTACATGTAGAATAATGCATGCTCCAGTCTTAGAGTCCGTTAGCCTTTACCCCGATAACTTTTGGATTCTATCAACATGTTCTCTAAACATCAGATACTAGATACTGTTTAGGTACATGTCGCCCTGACTCTCCAGACTTCAGTCTCTGCTCCTAGCACAGAGTTCATAGCCCCCAGCTTCTCCTAGTAACACGTTATTGTCAGTTTGCGCGCACCATTAGGTTAGAGGTCCCGGCTCCTTAGGTAGCCCCCTCCATGTTTCCGCCCCATTTATGACATATTCTGTTACGTTTGCATCACATGTCTATGTATACGCCCCTGTTACACCCATTTTCACCCTTATCTTTCGCGACTGCTATTGACCACACCCACTGCTCCGCCTACTGTAATTCATTGTAATGTAACTGTTTTAGTATATATATTGGTGCACTGTTATTAAATGTTACGCCTATTCTGATCCTGCCCCCGGCAGCGCTGCCATCCCATTCCTGTGCAGGTTGTCCTGTTCCTGTCCTTTATGCTGTATTAAACCTGCAAACTCCTACTACCTCGAATCTTGACTCTTATTTATTGAGCTATCTGTTATTGCTATGTCCAGTCAAACCTAGATCCGGTATTATTTATTTATATACCACACCAGGCAGCCCCTGAGAGTCTTGCATGTGAACCGTCTCAAACCCCACTTAGAGAGGTCTGAAGTGACAATGCTCATGGCTACAGATGCTGGAAGGGAAGACAATAGTGATCCGCTCCCTGACCTCTTGGCAGCCAAAGAGCAAGATGGGTCAGTGGATGGTGTGGTGCTCTCGTCCACCCTGACCCAAGAGCAGCAGAGGGACTGTCGCCAGGTGTTGGGTCAGTTTGCCTCCTTGTTCTCCCTGACCCCAGGTGTCACCAACTGGTGCGTCCATGATGTGGACACTGGAGATAGTCTGCCTGTGAAACAGAAATTTTACAGGGTAACTGACAAAATCAGGGCCTGCATCAAGGAAGAGGTTTCCAAGATGTTGGCGCTAGGGGTAATTGAGCCATCCAGCAGCCCCTGGGCTAGCCCAGTGGTCTTAGTGCCAAAAGCTGCTGCGCCCGGTGCCACTCCAGAACTCCGGTTTTGTGTGGCAACCGTGGGCCTAATGCGGTCACCAAGACTGACGCACACCCCATCCCCAGAGCTGATGAGCTCGTGGATCGGTTGGGAGCTGCCCAGTACCTCAGTACGTTTGATTTAACTTCTGAGTACTGGCAGATTGACTTAACTGAGGGGGGCAAAGAGAGGTCTGCATTCTCAACGCCATAGGGGCACTTCCAGTTCCGAGTCATGCCCTTTGGGTTGAAGAATGCCCCTGCCACATTCCAGAGACTGGTACCCAGGTACTGACCGGTCTGGAGGAATTCAGCGCCGCGTCCCTGGATGACATTGCTGTGTTCAGCTCCACTTGGGAAGAACACTTGCAACACCTCTGTGAAGTGTTTAAGGCTTTGTAAAGGGCAGGCCGCACTATCAAGACCAGCAAGTTCCAGATAGGGCAGGGATCTATGGTGTATTTGGGACACCAGGTGGGGAGCCCCTACAGGTGAAGATTGATACCATTCTGGCTTGGGAGCCCCCAAGACCCAGACAGAGGTGAGAGCCTTTTAAGGTCTCACCGGGTATTACCGATGGTTTGTCAAGGGATATGGCACCATCGTTGCCCCCTTGACAGAGATGACTTCCAAGAAGCAGCCCAGGAAAGTGAATTGGACCATTGCCTGTGAAACTGCTTTTGATGCCCTGAAGACTGCCATGTGAACAGCACCTGTGCTCAAGTCGCCTGACTACTCCAGTGAGTTCATAGTGCAGACAGACCCTTCAGAGCATGGTGTGGGAGCAGTACTCTCCCAAATCAGCAACGAAGTCTGGGACCAACCTGTAGCTTTCATTAGTAGGAGGCTACTCCCCAGGGAGCAAAGGTGGAGTCCATTCGAAAGGGAAGCTTTTGCGGTGGTCTGGGCTCTGAAAAAGCTGAGGCCCTACCTGTTTGGGACTCACTTCCGTGTTCAGACAGACCACAGGCCCCTCAGATGGTTAATGCAGATGAGGGGTGAGAACCCAAAATTGTTGAGGTGGTCCATCTCCCTACAGGGAAAGGACTTTATGTGGAACGCCGCCCAGGCACAGAACACGCCAATGCTGATGGTTTGTCCAGGTTTTTCCGCCTTAGTAAAGAGAACTCCCAAGAGGGTGGGTAGGTCTCCCCACATTCAGCTGGAGGGGACATGTGTTAGACCTGGAATCCTTGGCGTGGTTTCCCCCTATCTTTTTGCCTCTACCTCCTGTATTTTTGATGCTGTGCTGGATTTCGTGTTTGCTGGTTTAGATGCTTTGGGGACTTTGACACTGCTGATCAGTGTCAAAGTGCAAGTGCTCCCTGTATAAATTGTTATTGTGATTGGTTATCCATGATTGGCATATTTGTATTACCAAGAAGTCCCTAGTTAAGTGCACTGAAAGTGCCAGGGCTGGTGATGTAAATGCTACTAGTGGGCCTGCAGCACTGATTGTGCCACCCACATGAGTAGCCCTAAAATGGTGTCTCAGGCCAGCCACCGCAGTGCCTGTGTGCAGTCTGTGAATTGCCATGTCCTCCTGGTAAGTGTCCCCACTGACCAGGTCTAACCCTTCCCTTTCTGTGCACATTGGTCACCCCTATGGAAGGCCCAAGGTACCCTCTTGAGCAGTGTGCAGTGTATGTGAAAGGTAGAGCATGTACTAGTGCAGGTGACATGCTCTGGTAGTGAATTACAGCCGTTTTCATTTTTCACTATTGTAAGGCTATCTTGCCCCATAGGCTATCATGGGGAATGATAGGAGCAAGATAGGACATAAAAGTCTGGTATCCCTGAACTCAGAATTTAATAACACATCTTTTAGGAAAGGTTGTTTTTAAATCCTGTGTTTGAGAACAGCACTTTTAGAAAGTTGCTGTTCTCTTGTCTGACCTTTCTGTGTGCCTTGGCCTGTTTGTGAATTGACTGTCTGGTTTGTGAGTGACAGGGGCTGGGTGGCTCCCAAAGGCTGAGTGGGTCATCCCTGGGCTGAATAGCTCCATCTGCATCTAGAGTGGTGGGAGGGGGTGATGGAGCGGGATAGAAAACAAAAATTTGTTTAAACCCGTGAAGTCACACTTCCATAAATAAATTAATAATGCTAACAACTTGTGCTGTGTGTATAATAACTCAACCTAGTTTAAAGTTACATTACATTACAGAACACGTGGGAAACTAATATGTGTGCTCATAAATGTGCATTATGTTGCATTCTTATGTATGTGGAAAATAATAAATTAATCTTGTCTATTGTCATGTCATAACTAATAGCAGCTGTTTTTAAAATAATGGCATGTGCTTATTTTGCTTCCCTTGTCTATGTGATGTCATTTCTACTATTCTAGGTGCACATAAGGCTTTATGGATTCATGAAGACAGGTAGATATAAAATGCTGCTTTATTTGTGCTTTACTGCTAGGTAATTTAGACTAATGGGTTAATAATTAGCAATGATGGGAGGCAACAGAACAAACTGTATTTCTTTCACTAATTATCCTTTGTGTTTGTTTATATAACAGTTTTACAAGTGAAGTTTAGAGATGGCTGCAGGAAAATAGTACCCTTTTAAAAGTGACGCAGGGACAGTGGCGCAGAAAATTGACGCTTTCTGAAAAAGGCCTAATGATGAAAATGGCTCAAGTGAAAATAATTCCAAGAAGGATGGAAAAGGCCTCTGAACTTTTATTTTGAAAGGTTTTGGATTGAACTGCTAAAAAGATGACTTTTTGGAGAAATCTGCTAACGGTTGCTAACGTGCCACGGGAGTTCAGAGCTGACTAAGCTCAAGGTTAAAAGGAAACTGTTGCTACAAAATGTAGCAGTCTAAGGAGAGCTGCCAAGACTTCTAAATGAACAATGGACTAGTGAATTTGCCCGGGCATGTAAGAAGGAGGTGTCACAGTTTACTGTGGTACGAGGTGGCTGTAGCCATCGGACGGTTTATATATGTTGTTTTTGACATACATGTTACATGCATGATACATATATGTTGGTAAATTCATAGGATTAAGTTTTAACACATGTTGAGTTTGTTTATTTTGTGCTATGTGTGTACCGGTACAAAAACTGTGTGATGAGAATGTAGTCATGCAGAATATCTGATCTGTTTCTGTGATATCGCCGAGTATCACTGTTGGTATCGCCGTGTACCAGAAGTATTGTCGCCGTGCAATACAGTGTTGTCGCCGTGCAACACAGTTTTAGGGCTAGGTGTGAATCTTGTAATAGTGAGGGTTTTCTAAGAAATTAGAGCAGCATGAGAATAGGGACAAAGCGCCTTCCATAAAACTCACTGTGATAAGAGTATTAGTTATATTCAAGCTTGAGTGAAGGGCAGGGTAATGTCGGTGCATGATTATCTATAAACAGGTTAGAGTCCTGTACGGGTACATGTTTTATATCTATAAACAGGTGAGAGCCCTGTACGGATAACGGTGTTATTTTGCTAACGGTGCATGATTTCTATAAACAGGTGAGAGTCCTGTACGGATTTCATGTGTGACTGAAGTTAGGGAATTTTCAGTGTGAAAGTGCGTGATTGTTTTGTAAGGTATGTTCAAGTGGAACTCTTAGATACTTTCACTTCGCGGTGGGTTCAGAGCAAAATGAGTTCATATTCTTACGTGTTAGAAGGGTAGGGTAAGAGTTGCTCTACTGACAAATGGAAATTATCCTTAGTGTGAATAGCGCCGTCTATTCCGAAGTGTGGATACTTGAATGTATGTAAACTATCCTAATTAGAGAAGCAGACAGATGTGTTTCGTTTTATGTATTCACTAAAATGTACCAAAAGTAATTTTAAGGTACTTAGGAAAGTTCAGGATAAAGTCTATACCATTCTAAGACTTTCTAAAAGTATTGTGCAGTGTTTAAATACATTTAAAAGTTCTGCACGTTAATAAAATTGAATTCAAAAGTATTCAGCATAGTTGTAAAGTATAAAAAGGTAAACTGTGCTAATTTAAAACATTCAGGAGCATTTTAGAATGTTCTGTGTTAATTAGGCTATAATTAAGGTATTCCACGTTGTTAAACATTTTTAAATAAGTAAAAAGCGATCAGAATTAATTTTATAAACATTGCTCGCTTTAATTGTAGTAACAAACTGTTCTCCGTAGTTTAAAAACATTAAAATGTGCCCCGATCGAAATTTGTAAGGGAGGGGCTGGTTTTGCGAGTGAAACCGTGTGGGGAGAGACTGAAGCTGCAGCAGCTCCCTACGTCAGAGTGGCCGCGCTCTGATTGGGTAAGGCGTCCGGAGCGTCATAGTAAAGCTAGGCTCCGATTGGTTAAAAGCCAAAAGCCTCACAACAAAGCAGTGAGGGCATTATATTGATTTTGATGATTGTATAATTATTAATTGATGTATAACACCACTATTATCCAAATTGTTTATAAATTCAAGTGTCCCCGTTTTTAAGATCTCTTAATTGTAAGCAATTTCACAAGTAAATAATGCCAGCATCATAGTTAAATTAAATTATTTCAATTTTAAAAGTACCCGATTTGTTCTTTCCTTCGTTTTGATAGGGTTAAAACAGCTGAACACGAAGGGAAGAGATTAAACTAAAAACAGAATTGTAAACGAAGGAGCCGCCTTTCTATTGGCTCAGGCCCCGACTCGTCATAGAATAGCTGTGCACCCATTGGCTGGTGACGCGTAGCGTCATAAGGGAGCCGCGACCGGATTGGTTGAGGCTCGAGTGTGGGCTTTGTAATTATTGCCTGCCGAGAACATATTTGTATGGGCCAATTCCTATAAGGATCACACACCTGAGTAAAGAGATAGGTGTCCACTTTAATTATCCCTGTTGTAGTCGTGGGATCGTTTTAGAGGAAAGGCGTGTTATGACTAATGCTAACAAATAAATGCATGCTATAAAAATTATATATACACAAAATTAAAATAAATGAAAAGTAAATGCGCGCTGTGTTTATAGAAAAAGACTGAGCGCGAGTACGAGGGAGAGCTGCCAGCTGCAGCGGCTGCTTGCGTCAGCCGCCGCACTGCCATTGGCTAGAACGCCGTAGCGTCATAGGCAGACCCGCGCTGTGATTGGGCGAGGATTAGTGAACTGTGTCCTGATTGGATGAGGCTTCGTGGGTAAATGTCGTCGTATTAAATGATTATTGTTGGTAATGATGGGTAATTGAGATGTGTACTGGCCTCGGGCGTGGCATATACAAAGTGGAGCACATGTGGAGGGAAACTGACTGCGGCTGTAAAGAGCGCTCGTCATAGAGGGAAACGCCCTTGTTTGAGCGCGTCATCAAAAGGCCGCGCACCGATTGGTTGTTGACGCGTAGCGTCACACAAAGGCCGCGACCTCATTGGTTGAGGCTTCGTGAGCCTCGAGGTCGTCTAGGCTTGACCAAGGAAGGCTCCGTGAGCCGCGCTGGGACTGGGCGAACTTCTCCCAAGTATAAACAAGGAGTTGACCGTGACGTGTGTTGTCACGAGCTGTATTCTGATTGGTTGCGCAACGCAAAAGCAGTGCTCTGATTGGCTGGAGCGCGTCATGCCAGATATGTTGTAGTTGGACCAGGCATTTGCCGCGCTGTGATTGGTTGAAGCGCAATTGTGGGTTTTACATTCTGCAAGTGTTCCTAGAATGATTTCTGTCCTAGTTTCAGTCGCGCAAATTAGTTTATAAAAGAAAAGAAGTGTGTCACAGCTGAATTGTTGCATGATACAGCTGATTTGTGCATAGACACCAGCGAGTGTTGGATGCTATGTTAGAGCTGGTGCCTCATTGAGGTAAATGGATGTACTCCTCATTTCAAGTTTGGTGAGCTAATTTAATAAAGGAGAGACTGCAAATGTGATAGTACCCTTTGTTTTAAAATAAATTTGAAAGAACACGTCCCTCTTATGATAATAAGACTGAGCATTAAAGCCTGTGACTGTCTCAGTTTCTGATATAGCGCTCATGTTCTGAGAGCCTAGTGTCTAGTAAAAATTAAAAGTTCTGAGACAACTTACTGTCCTTTT
Organism: Lissotriton helveticus; assembly: GCF_964261635.1. NCBI lineage: Eukaryota > Metazoa > Chordata > Amphibia > Caudata > Salamandridae > Lissotriton > Lissotriton helveticus. Next base: position 734,197,774 of record NC_136063.1, on the reverse strand, counting down.
CTGGAGTTCTTTATCAGTGTGAGAACAAGACAATGTTTGGTTCAATAAGATAATTAATAAAGCAGCAAAACAATTTTTATTTTAAATTGAAGGCAAGTAGATTGGGTTTTCTTTTTCCACAGGTATACGTTGCAGAAAGTGTGTAAGTGAAAAATAAGTACATTTAAAACACATGTGATTATATGTTGGTATGAATAAAATTTTTGCGTTGCTATTGTTTTTGCAAAATTGATATTTTTCTTTACAGGTTAATTAAATTTAGTGATACAGGTAAATTAGGAGATATATTAAATTGACCAAATTATAAAGTTTTCTACACCTGATAGTGTTAAATTAATTAATTAATTAATTAGCAAACGCTGCAAGGCAAATTTAGAGAGTACAATTACCAAATTATTTTAAGAAAATGTCTTCCTTATACAAGAAAATGAAAAAGGTTGTTGCCAAATGTGAGAATAAATTAAAGATTCCAAAATTAGCGAAAATAAATAATAAAAGTGTCAGAGTAGAAAATATTGATCAGTGTAAAAATAATGTTGTAAATACGGATCAGAACAGAAATTCAAGAAGACCCCCAGAACAGATTAATGTAACGCCAAAAGTGTCAGATCAAACTGATAAAGTGCCAGTTCAGAATTTTTCTAAAATTGATGCGATAGAAAAACATGATGAAATGCTTGGTATATCTGGAATTAATATTCCTGATTATGTAAATTCATCAAATGATTTAAAGGAGTCCATGAAATATATGGAAACAGAGATAGTGCCTACACTGGGAAAAGATGAAATTAATTCCGCAAATTTAAAGGTCCCATTAACTGAAAAGGTTTATTCTATTGTACTTGAAATTGAATTAGTAGGGATTGTAACGGAGCAAGGAACAGAGATGACTTCAGTTCTGGTAAGTGAGAAGTCTGACATTGACCTAATGAAATTGACACAGTCAGACGAGTCAGAATTATGCTCAAAGGAAAAGGAGAATGAGATAAATGAGCTAAATAAAGAGTTACAAATACAACGACAGGTAATGACTCAAGAGATTGAGATGGCTTCATTGCCATTGCAAAATTTTATTAATGAACAGTCAGACAAAACAGATACAAGATTAAATAAAGAACAGGAAAACAGTTCAAGAAGATTAAATGCACTTCCAGAATATTGGTATGAAAATGATGTTCTTTTGAGTGAAGACATCAAAATGAAGAACGCAATTGATCAACAGATTAAAACATTGACTTCTGCAGGTTCACTTTTCAGAAATGCAAATTTAATTAAAAGATTGATTGATGATATTCAATTGGTAGAAAGGTTTGCTGTCATGATATGTGCAGCATACAAAATGAATGATGAACATGCTTTGAGTTCACTAATACTAACATCTGTAGTTGAAACATGGCAGGTAATCAAAGATTTTCAAGATGAAGCAACTCATGAGGAGAAAAACACATGGTTGAGAAACACATGGTTGAGAACAGATTTTAGACAGCGAGATGAGGATGAGATTTGGATACACAAAGATAGTAAAATAGTTTTACCAAATAGCATGATTACTGACATGAACAGAATGTACTATAAAATTGCAGAATTTCTTTACCAGAGGTGTCTGACTTATCAGCAAGTGAACACAATTAAGAGAACAATTATGAGATTGGGAACTGAATTACAGGAGAGTGGTTCATTGACCAAATTACAAATAGATTTCTGTGAGATGTCACTGTATGATAAACTGTGCTACATTTTTGTGATTTTTTGTTTGATTACAAAATGGGTTGAAACTTTTCAAATGCGACATAATGATGAAATTACTGCTGAAAATTTATCAGATGGCAAAAGACATATTAAAAACAGACTGCTCCATTGTACAGATAGAACAGAAATTTCAGATGTTGAGGAGCATGAGAACAGTACTATAAAAGACAGAGATGCAAAATTGTGCCTAGCTACAGGTACAAAGTGGACAGATGTCCTTCCACTTGTTTTGATGTTTCTGAGAAACACTACTGATAAAAAGACAGATTTAAGTCCACGTGAGATTATGATGGACAAGGTCATGAGACAAACATTCATACCAGAGAAAAGAATGATGCCTATCAATGATAGCATAAATTTGGAGAACTGCAGGAATTTATCAGATGAAATGATTTCTGTGTTTGATGAAGATGAAACTGAAGTGCAAACAAGAGAAAAAGAACAAGTACTTGATCAGTTACCAGGTAAAAGGATCAGGAAAAAGGTTCGTCTAAAAGGAAATTGTCTAGTGCCAAGGTGGCAGAAAAGGAGGTCAGTCAGTCTTGTTACAACAAATGCAGAGAAGTGCAAAAGATTGAAGAGGTGGATTGACACTGGCCATACTTTTCGTGTAACTACACCTGAAAATCCTGATGAGGATAGTGTCACAATTGATAATTCAGATTCTGAAGAAGAGCCTGAAGAGAATCCAGATCTTGAAGATCGACAAGTTGGTCGACATCTGGTGAACATGAAAAGAAAACAAGCCTTGATTGAAGAAGACTTGAAAGTTGTGACTGAAGACTCAGAAAATGATGGAAATCTGCCAGAAAAAGAAACAGAAGAAGAATGTGATCAGATTGTGATTCAAGACCAGGAGAGTATTGAAAAGCAGAAGAGTAGCTCTGAAAGCAGGAACAAGAATTCTGAAACTGGGAAGTTGAAGGTAAATGAAGAAGATGAATTGCCAAGTACCAGCTACAAAGATGACGTTCCTAACGGAGTGAAGTTGCTGAGTAAAGAAGTACCTGAGTCCAGAATGAAAATGTCTGACACTGAAACTGATGAGAGTGATGAAGATTCTCAAATAAGAAAATTCAGAAAAGGAGCTTGGAGAACAGAATGTAATGTGACCAAGCAAAAGAAGAAATTACCAAGAAAAAGTGATGAATGGCCAGGAGAAAATGAAGGCCTAAAATTCAAATTGAGACACAGATCAAAGGAACAGATTAAAGAGATATCAAGCCAAAAAGATTCTGAGAAGAAAAGTGAGGCAGGAAAGAAAATGGAAGTGATACCTGTAATGGATTACAGTCAGGAAAAGATTGAAGAGAATAGTGACAATGGTTGAAGTACATACCTGTTAAAATTTTAGGTATTCTGTTTTTGGCATAAGGCTGAAGAAATCTTGTTAGATGACACAAGGTCGAAGAAATACTGTTAGCTGAAAAATTAATTTGTGACATTAGGTCGAAGAAAAACTGTTAGAAGGTTAAAGGAGTATAAAAAAAAAAAAAAAAAAAAAAAAATTGAAAAAGGGGGGTGGTGTTAGAAATTTTTAGAAAATTTAGGTAAAATTTTTAAAATTTTTGTTTTATTTTTCTTTGCAAGCTTAACGCAATTATAATTCTGCTTTGGTTAATTTAGGTTATTGTTCTTTTAGAAATAATCAAGGAGAAGTTTAAAGTTTATATGACAAGCAAGATACAGACATTTTATTAGTTATAGTTTTTGCAACACTTTTATTGAAGCTCAGTTGCATGTTACACAAGAGAATGAAATAGAACTAGAGGGGTTTCCTAAAACTCGAAATGAGAATTGCAGATAAACTGACGAGATAAGTCTTTAGAAATACTAACACAGGTGAAATTGAATCATGTTCATCTTAGATAAAATCTTTGCTAAATTTTTGGGTGCTGGTGTGGTGATTTGTTAATCACCAGATGAGGGAGTTGATGGAGCGGGATAGAAAACAAAAATTTGTTTAAACCCGTGAAGTCACACTTCCATAAATAAATTAATAATGCTAACAACTTGTGCTGTGTGTATAATAACTCAACCTAGTTTAAAGTTACATTACATTACAGAACACGTGGGAAACTAATATGTGTGCTCATAAATGTGCATTATGTTGCATTCTTATGTATGTGGAAAATAATAAATTAATCTTGTCTATTGTCATGTCATAACTAATAGCAGCTGTTTTTAAAATAATGGCATGTGCTTATTTTGCTTCCCTTGTCTATGTGATGTCATTTCTACTATTCTAGGTGCACATAAGGCTTTATGGATTCATGAAGACAGGTAGATATAAAATGCTGCTTTATTTGTGCTTTACTGCTAGGTAATTTAGACTAATGGGTTAATAATTAGCAATGATGGGAGGCAACAGAACAAACTGTATTTCTTTCACTAATTATCCTTTGTGTTTGTTTATATAACAGTTTTACAAGTGAAGTTTAGAGATGGCTGCAGGAAAATAGTACCCTTTTAAAAGTGACGCAGGGACAGTGGCGCAGAAAATTGACGCTTTCTGAAAAAGGCCTAATGATGAAAATGGCTCAAGTGAAAATAATTCCAAGAAGGATGGAAAAGGCCTCTGAACTTTTATTTTGAAAGGTTTTGGATTGAACTGCTAAAAAGATGACTTTTTGGAGAAATCTGCTAACGGTTGCTAACGTGCCACGGGAGTTCAGAGCTGACTAAGCTCAAGGTTAAAAGGAAACTGTTGCTACAAAATGTAGCAGTCTAAGGAGAGCTGCCAAGACTTCTAAATGAACAATGGACTAGTGAATTTGCCCGGGCATGTAAGAAGGAGGTGTCACAGTTTACTGTGGTACGAGGTGGCTCAGCCAATGGAGAACTAGAATTCGTCTGCTGCAATGTGAAAAATAGTTAGCTCAGCTAAAATTAGGGTATAAGAATAGGTTCAGAGAACACATAGTTGGCTTACGCTCGAGAATTCTGGAGGACGATGTTATGCTGATGGACTTTACACGTGAGGACAGGAGTTTTTATTAATTACTTTATTACTAGGTGATGAGGGTTGAGACAGAGATATAGTTAGGATTTTGGAAATGCTTAATTTTACTTATTCCTGCTAATAAATAATAATTCTTGATTTATGCTCTTTTTATTAATACTGAATAAATCTTTCTTTATGACATTTTCTAATGCTTGTTTAATAAAATACCAAAACCTAAGTTTTTCTAGATGTGTTAAAATAAACTTTCTAAAATGACAAGCTGGTCTTGATTATTGCAGATGGTTTAAACAACTATATTTAGATCTTATCGCCTCATGATTCAAGCGCTCTATTGTTGTTATGGGCCTAGTGTTGTAGTGTAAGTTTTGTTGGTAGTAGATAGTGTCATTTGTGCAATATTTTGGTGAGAGCGCTGGATCAGGGGTAGCACCTGGGCCAGAATAGGGCGGTGCCTGCATTCCACAATGCTAGCTCCACCTCCTGCTGGGCCGCTGATGATCCTACCCCTCTCTGTGAAAGGAAAGGAGAGAACAGGAAAACAAAGTGCTCAAGGAACACCCAGAACTGGTTCAGACTGGGCTCAGAGCCCTCCTGCACAAAGGGAACAAAGACTTTTAGGGGTATAAGTACAGGGCCCCTGACTACAGAAAATTAGATCATCCTGGAATGAAGAAGGAAACTCTGCCAAGGAGAAAGCTGGAAGAGTAAAGAAGGAAGACTGTCCTGCTGTTGCTTTGTGCTGTGTCCCCTTGCTTTAAGGAATCTCCAAGGGCTTGAAGAAGAGCTGGCTCCCTGTTAAGAAGTCCTAGGAACAAAAGGACTTCGCCCCCAGCTTCCCTGAACTCTGCTGAGAGATTTATGTCCTTCCTAGAGTGCTTAGGCCAGTTGTGGTGCCTCTGGAAGTTGTACCTGTGTTGGGAAGCTGGAAACCAAGATTTTAAGAACTTTCTGCAAAGTTCATCGCATCCCTCGTTTGCGGGGCGCATCCCTGTCAGTGCGAGGAATTTCCCGCCGCTACGAAGGCAGAGATCGTAGCAGCGCCTGTTGCCGCTGCCAGAGTCATTGCAAACTTTCGTTTGCGGGACGCACCAGTCCGGTGCGGGAAGATTACCATCACTGCGAGTATCGTCGCAGAGCATGTCGTCACTGGGTGAGATCGTCGCACCACTTGCTTGCTGACCGCATCATGTGGCTGCGAGAGTCATCGCAGAGCCATCGCATCGAGGGGCCGTGAGAGGAGAAGATCGCCGCTGAGCCGCGCATCGTCGCCACACCGGAGATCGTCGCCGCCCCGAAGATCGTCGCATCTTTCCTTTTGCGAGCCGCTTCCGCCAAAACCTGTGCACCGGAATCCACACAAGGTATCGCATCCCTCCACATACAGACCAGAGTCACCGCAACACACCCGCTACGTCTGGGTTGTCGCATCGTCTCCCCAGGGTCACAGGAGTGACGCATTGCTTGCTTTTCAACGCTACAGCTTTCACTTGGTACTTTTGTCGCATCTAAAGGTACTGTTGGCTAAAACGTGTCGCAACTGTGGATTATTTTAACGCAACCTTAAGAACATTTTTGAAACCATATTCTTGAACTGTGTATGTTGTATGTTGTATGTTGTATGTTGGATGTGTATGTTGGATTTTTGTTGTTTTGGTCTTGTGTAGTTTAGATTAAATACCTTTATTCTTCTAAACTGTTGTGGAGTCAGTTTGTGGTGCTTTCACTTTGTTACTGTGAGTGTTGGTACAAATACTTTACACATTGCCTTTGATAAGCCTGACTGCTTGTGCCAAGCTACCAAGGGGGTGAGCGGGGGTTATCGAAAGAGTGTATCCTCCTTACCCTGACTAGAAGCAAGGGTCCCTATTTGGACAGTGGTACCACTAGAGACCCCCAGTTCTAACACTTCCTGTCCCCCCGGGATGGTGAATGGGGGTAACTACCTCCAATCTGCCCCTTCGGGAGTACAGAAAGACCACTAGATAAATAATTATAGCAGTTGGGGCTGCCCACTATGGGCATTTCCCTGCCTCAACCCCACCTAAAAAACTACAGTGACAGTCTTTCTGACATCAGAGAGAAAATGGAGGTGATTGCCCCCAGTCTTCCTCCTATGGAGGCAGAAATCCCATTAGAAAATGTATAGGGGGTGGCTGCCACCATGGGCATGGCCATGCACCTACCCCCACAAAAGAGACAGTCTTTCTTCCTTACTGGGGGATAGATGGTGGTAATTTCCCCGATCTACAGCCCAGGGGGCAGATAGCCCATTAGACACCAGGGTATACTTTTACAATTGATGTAGGGGTTGGGCCTGGATACCAGGGTCTATTTTTACAATTAATGTAGGAGTGGGGACTGCCCACTATGGGAATGGCCATGCCCCCACCCCAACTAGATGAGAGATAATCTTTATATCCTCGGGGGCAGATGGCTGTAATTACCCCATATCTCCCCACTAGGGTGGCAGGAATTCCACTGATCACCATGATCTATTTTTAAAATAAATATATGGGTGTGGGCTGCTCACCATGGGCATGGTTATGCCCCCTTTCCAACAAGAAGAGAGATACACTTTCTGTCTCCGCTCTGGAGCAGATGGAGAAATTACCCCTGACCCCAGCCAGTGGGGCAGAAAGCCCACTAGACACCAGGGTAAAAGTTTAAAAAACTATAGGAATGTGGGTTGTTCACTATGGGCATGGCTAAGCCCCCACATCCTAAAAAATTACAATGACAGTCTTTGAATCCTCCCATGTAGGTCAAATGGAGGTGATAACTGCGTATCTGAACCCCCTGGGGGGATAGAAAGCCCCCTAGACAACAAGAAACTATAGAGGTGGGCATGCCCACCATGTGCAAGGTCATTCCCCCACGCCAACAAGAAGCCACATAGTATTTGTGCCTCACCTTGGGTGGGCAGGTGGGATTAGTTACCCCCAATTTCCCCCTAAAGGGGGTGAGAAAGACCACTAGTAACCAGGGTGTATTTTTAAATAAATATAGGAGTGGGTCTGCCCACTATTTGCATTGCCACCGGGGCTTCCCATTGTATCAGGTATTGACTCGCTCCTGGAATCCCTCTGTAAATTCAGTGACTTCTTCTTGAGACCTATTGTAATGAAGACTCCAACATACCAAAAAGACACAACAGATGTCCTCAACCTTATAAGCCTTCCCAGCACCCGAGAGGATCAACCTCCTGGTGACGCTAGACATCAAAGCCTTGTATACTAACATTCCCCAGGACACCACCTTAGAAGTCCTGGAGAACATACTTTACCAGGAAAACCCTTGGCCTTTCAAGCCTCTGATCACATTCATTGTGTAGTGTGCCTCTCTTGCCCTGAAAGAACATTTATTTGAATTCCAGAGCCAACTCTACCACCAAATACATGGGCACATGCATGGGCAGCACCTTTGCCGCAAGCCTGGCGTGTCTCTACATGGCCGCCTTTGAGAACAACTATAGTGAGCATGAGACCAACCCCTTTCACCATAACATACTACTATGGCCACGCTATATAGACGACATTTTACTGTTTTGGAGCAGCGACTCAGAAACATGTGGGGTTTTCTGTGATTGGGTCAATACATTGGACCCCTATTTAAAATTCACTAAAATCAGATCAGAAAACCCCATACTATTCCTCGACCTGTTAATCTCCATGCAAGAGGGTAACATACTTACAACTAACTACAAAAAAACAACTGATAGAAACAGTCTGTTACTCTAGGAGAGCCACTATCCAAAATCGCTTAGGGATAATCAACAAGTAGGTCAGCTTCTGCGTTTACTCAGGAACTGTAGTACTACTAATGAATATGAAAGGTAGGCATTGTCCCTCACATCCAAATTAGTGGATCGGATTTACCCACACAAGGTGATACACCAGGCCTAAAAGAGGGCAAAAAACAATCACATGGACAGTTTGCTGGGGAGTAGAGAAAAAGACCCAACTAATAAACTAACCTGCGTAAGCACCTTTACCCCTACCTCCAACAAAATACAGAAGGTTATCAAAAACACTGGGCGATCCTCAATACAGGAAATGTTATCCCTCGACTGCCCCCCTTTTTGCATAAAAATGCATTACAAATTTGAAGGACCTCCTTGTACACATTCGCCCCCCAAACCAACAGACTAGGCACCCAACCCCATGGGCCCTTCTACCAGTCGAAGGCCATTTCCCTTGTGGATCCTGCTCAGTATGCCCCCTAACCACCACAACAAACAGTATAGATCTGGGCTTACAAAGACCATGGCAACGAAAACGACACACCAATTGCAATACTAAAAACTGTGTCTACTTAATTACATGCCCCTGCCAACTTCGTTATGTGGGCATGGCAACCAGACCTGTAAAAACACGGATGGTGAGCACCGCAGCACGATTCGCTGAAAAAAACAAATATGAAAATGTGCTCACACTTCCTTGAGGAAAACCACACAGTAGACAGTTTACGCTGGACCATTATTGACATCAACCCTAGCTGGCCAAAGAGAACTCTATTCTCAATGGAATTACGCTGAGTGTTTAGTTTGAGATCCAACACTCAGGGTCTGAATGACGTCATACTATGGGCTGAATTCATTAATTAATTCCTCTGCTAGATCCTGTTAATGACACCACCCAGTTTCTCCACTCATTGAGCGATCTTGACCTTGTAGATAGCTTTACCTGCCCTATCACCGCAGAGGGAGCTAACAGTGATACTGGATTAATTAGGACTTTCTACTTTGAACTTTCTTACTCCTCAAACACGCCATCCATTGTTTTACCCTCTCTCTGTCTACCATATCTTGGTGTTTGTGATTGCATGGACACACATCATTATCACGGTCACTACTTCGATCATGCACATTGCCAGACCCAGGCATCCACACTCTCCCATCAATTATGACTATGTTTTTATTTAATCCTGACAAGCCACATCTGACCGGCCATATCAGTGTTAAGATCACGCCAACCGACTACTATGAATTTGCGAGACCATAATCCCCAACACCCCCGACTGACACCTACTAATACTTTCTATGCAATTAGTCCAATCCTGATCCTTGGGATTCCGCGTATCTAAGCACCTGGCCTCACTCTTGTTTGTAAAGTAATGAAACCCTGTGCTTGAATTAGTCAGAGCACTAAGAATCCCACAGATGGTGGCGCGCAACACAGCCGTCACGATCCCTGATGACTGCTTTAGTTTTTTCACGTTACACACACTTCCGCTACTGGCTCGATGACGAACCTCTTGCACACTCACTACAATGATCTCCCATACTTATATGAGCTTCTGAAAGCTGACAGATCACCGGTGCAGTTGCAGCCAAGGGCAAGTACTAATCCTATCTACTAAAAGGTCAATGTAAGTGCATTTTTTGCTTCACTAGACTAAGGAGTGTGGGACCAAGCAAAAAGCCCCACAGTTTCATTTTCCAGGAACATTGATGGAATGTTACCCATACCAGCTTTGTTAACCCCTCCCCCATCCCCCAAGCCTGTTTCCTTTATTCTAGGCTAGTTCTCAAGCCGCGTTGCATGCCAATGAGGCGTTCCCGGATAATTTTTGGGGTAGGGTCATGTATTGTTATGGTTTTTATATCACGTATAGTGTGCATGAGTCCACGCACCCCCTCATGACGGGGATTGCGATCCTGTCACGGTAGAACACCCTGAAGTATTTAGTGCCATACTATGAGTCAGTACTACGATTGTGCATGGAATGTTTATGCTAATATTTTACTTACCGCCTTAACTATGACTTGACTTATCTTCTGCTTCAACATCAGCATATAAATCTTTGAATTGTGCTGTCTTTTTTTCTATTCCCTTTTTTTGTTTAGGTTGGATATACACGATAAAGTGGGAACTACCGATTGGTGCAGAGGAGCCTAGACCACATACCTGAATCAGGGTAATATCACAGGGTGTTTTGTGTGTTTCTGTCCCAAACCCCTATGCCGACAATTGTTCTCCTTTTTAACTTCTCCACTGTTCCTGACGAATTGCCATAGGATCCACTAGGACTGATTAGGCATGGAACATGTTGACCTGATTACACATTCATTACCTGCATCCACTCAAATTTGCAAAAACAAACAAACCCTCTACGGCAGAGTTACAAGTTCCCTTTTACCTGTTTTTAATATATTGTGCGTACCCAAGAATAAATAACTTTGAGGGTACCCACACGGTATTTTTAAAACCACTTGCACAGATCCCCACACACCCGCACTCACCACAGCAGTGTTCCTCGAAAAATATCTCTGTAGAAGAGCCCTCTTGGCGGGCCCGTGGGGGACTGCCGCACCCACCCACGAGGAGCAAAATGCCCAATGATGAAGCATGACACCCTGATCGGTGTGTGAGGACAGCTCTCCAATTAGGAGGAATTCCCCCCTTTCCAACCTTTTGACATAAAGGAAGATAGTTATTTCTCTACCTATACTTCAAGCTGCCAAATGGGTGAGCTTTTATTGACAGGAACGGTTACCCTCCAGTGATTGACAAGTCAAGTCAAATAATTTATATAGCGCACTACATATCCAGAGGGTCTCAAGGCGCTTAGGGAGGGGAGGAGGATTACTTGTCAAATATCCACGTTTTAAGTTGCTTTCTGAATGCTAGGTGGTTCTGGGTAAGGTGAAGGTAAGTGGGGAGTGAGTTCCATGTTTTAGCTGCCAGGTATGAGAAGGATCTTCCTCCCATGGTGGTCTTGTTGATGCGGGGTACAGTGGCGAGGGCTTGGTTGGAAGAACGTAGTTGGCGGGGGGGGGTGTAGAAGGACAGTCGTGAGTTGAGGCATTCTGGTCCGATGTCGTAGAGTGATTTGTGTGCGTGGGTTAGCAGTCGGAAAGTGATCCTCTTATTGACGGGTAGCCAGTGGAGGTCTTTCAGGTGGCCAGAGATGTGTTCGTTACGCGGGATGTCTAATATGATCCTGGCTGAGGCGTTTTGGATTCGTTGGAGTTTCTTCTGGATTTTTGCGGTAGTACCTGCGTAGAGGGTGTTTCCGTAGTCCAGTCGGCTCGTGACCAGAGCATGGGTGACTGTTTTTCTTGTTTCGGTGGGGATCCAGCTAAATGTTTTTTTGAGCATGCGAAGAATGTTGAAGCAGGATGAGGATACGGCGCTGACTTGTCTGTTCATTGAGAGTGAAGAATCCAGGATAACGCCTAGGTTCCGTGCGTGGTCTGTCGGGATGGGTGCTTTTCCGAGGGCTTCCGGCCACCAAGAGTCGTTCCATGCAGAGGGGGATGTACCTAAGATGAGGATTTCTGTTTTATCTGAGTTCAGTTTCAGACGGCTGTGTTTCATCCATTCGGCAACTTCTTTCATTCCTTCGTGAAGGTTGGTTTTGGCGGTGCTGGGGTCATTGGTGAGAGAAAGGATCAGTTGAGTGTCATCCGCGTAGGAGATGATGTTGAGATTGTGTTGGCGAGCGATGGCCGCAAGGGGGCTCATGTATACGTTGAAGAGGGTGGGACTGAGTGAGGATCCTTGTGGTACGCCACAGATGACTTCAGTGGCCTCGGACTTGAATGGTGGAAGGCGGACTTTCTGGGTTCTTCCGGTGAGAAACGAGGTGATCCATTCAAGTGCTTTTCCTTGTATTCCGATGTTTCTGAGGCGTTGTAAAAGGGTGCTGTGGCAGACTGTGTCGAAGGCTGCAGAGAGGTCGAGGAGGATGAGGGCGACTGTGTCTCCATTGTCCAGTAGAGTTCGAATGTCGTCTGTTGCTGCGATGAGGGCGGTCTCAGTGCTGTGTTTTGCTCGGAAGCCAGATTGTGAGGAGTCGAGGGATTTGTTGGCTTCGAGGAAAGCGGCGAGTTGGTTGTTGACAGCTTTCTCGATGACTTTGGCCGGGAAAGGAAGGAGCGATATGGGGCGGTAATTTTTGAGTTCGGTGGGGTCCGCTGTGGGTTTTTTCAGAAGGGCGGTGAGTTCAGCGTGTTTCCAGCTTTCCGGGAAGGTGGCGGAGTTGAAGGAGCAGTTGATGACGTCTCGGAGGTGCGGTGCTATGACGGAGTCTGCTTTGTTGAAGATGTGGTGAGGACATGGGTCTGTGGGGGATCCTGAGTGGATGGAGTTCATCAGGCGGATGGTGTCCTCAGTGGAGATTGGGTTCCAGTCGTTAAGGGTGTTCAAGGGGGGAGAATGTTCAGCATATGTTTGGGTGGGTTGATCTCCGGGTTGGTTGTCGAAGCTGTTGTGGATGTCTGCAATTTTGTTGTGGAAGAATAAAGCCAGGGAGTCGCAGAGTGTTTGAGAGGGGGTGATGTCGTTGGAGTTGGTCGAGGGGTTGGTAAATTCCTTGACGATGTTGAAAAGTTCCTTGCTGTTGTGGGCGTTGTTGTCTAGTCGATCCTTGAATGCTGTTTTCTTGGCCTTTCGGATTAGTTGGTGGTGTGTGCGGGTGGCGTTTTTGAAGGCGTCCTTGGTGCTAGTGGTTGGGTCTTTTTTCCAGGCCTTCTCAAGGGAGCGGCAGAGTTTCTTGGACTTCTTAAGATCCTCGTTGAACCATGAGGCCTTCTTGTTGCCAGGTTTGCTTTGACGTTTTTTCAGTGGTGCTAGGATGTCGGCGGTGTTGGATAGCCATAGGGTGAGGTTGGCGGCGGCTTGGTCTGGGTTAGAAGAGTGGGCTGGGGTGTTTAGAAGGAGCGATGAGGAGATCTGGTCGATGGTGATTTTGTTCCAGTTTCTTTGCAGAGTCGGTTGGAGGTGGTTGGTGGGTTTCGGCTTGTTGTAGGTGAAGTGAACGCAGCTGTGGTCAGTCCAGAGGAGATCCGTAGTGTGGCTGAAGGAGACATGATTGCTGGAGGTGAAGATGGGGTCGAGTGTGTGACCTGCGATGTGGGTGGGGGAAGTGACCAGTTGTTTAAGTCCGAGGTTGGCGAGGTTGTCCATGAGGGTGGTGGTGTTGCGGTCGTTGTGCTTTTCAAGGTGAAAGTTGAGGTCTCCCAGAAGGATGTAATCTTTGGAGGGGAGCGCGTGTGGAGTGATGAAGTCCGTGATGTCTTGTTATGTTATGTTATGTTATGTTATTTGTAGTTTTGTATAGCGCAACGGTTACTCAAAAAGAGTGTCCCGGCGCTTTAGGTAAGGGGAAGTAATGCAGAGTAACATAACACAGTTTAAAAGAAATGAACAGCACACAGACAATAAAAAAGAACAACCTGGAAACCTACTGAGAGAACAGCCAGGTTTTAAGCCCTTTCCTAAACTCAAAAAGAGAGGTAGCCCCCCGAAGTGGGAGCGGCAACGAATTCCACATCTGTGGGGCCAATAAACTAAAAGAACGGCCACCCAGGCGGGCCCTCTTAACCCGAGGGACCGTCGCCAAGAGTAGAGATTCAGACCTCAACGACCGCGCCGGATGGTAAAAGGCCAGTCTCTTTTGGAGATACTTCGCCCCCACCGCATGGAGCGCCTTATAGGCCAAAGTCATAGCCTTGAAGGCAATCCGCTTGCGGATGGGTAGCCAATGTAGCGCCAGCAGTAGCCCAGAGACGCTACTGCGTCTATTTAGACCAAAAATGGCCCTGGCCGCCGCATTCTGCGCCACTTGAAGCCGCTGTAGCAGATACTCTGGTAGGCCCAGGTAAAGAATGTTGGCATAATCCAACCTGGAGCCTATCAGAGCCTGCACAGTCAACCTCCTGTGCTCCTTAGACAGAAGAGGCAAAAACCTCCGCAGCATTTTTAATAGGCCAAAGCAGGTGCCGGTCACCCCCAGAATCTGGGCCTTCATCGTCAACCCCACATCCATCTTAACCCCCAGGTTTTTAGCCATAGGGGAGGAGCCGGATGGTGGGAACATGTCGACGGGCCACCAGATCTGCCAGCTGGGCTCTACATCGCACCCGAAGAAGAGTACCTCCGATTTATCGGAGTTGCACTTGAGGCTGTTCAGTTGGAACCATGCGAACACCGCCCCAAGGCAACTCCGGATACTCTCCCCGTCAAAGTCAGCCCCTCTCTCGCAAGAGAAGAGGAGCTGGGTGTCGTCGGCATACGACACGATCCGGGCACCAAACGACTCCGCCACCGCCGCCAGTGGGGTCATAAAGATGTTAAAAAGGGTCGGGCTCAAAATAGAGCCCTGAGGGACCCCGACTCCCAATGGCGGCATAACGGCGGAGTCAGGTGGCGTCCAGACCGTCTGCCGGCGGCCGGCTAAAAAAGACGAAAACCATTTGAGCACCGTCCCCCGGAGACCAATCTCGAAGAGTCTTGCGAGAAGGCCATCATGGGGGACGGTGTCAAAAGCCGCCGACAAGTCCAACAACACCAACATGACTTTGCCCCCGGTATCCAACACCCCTTTAATGGTTTCAGAAACCTCAAGGAGCGCGGTCTCGGTGCTACGATTAGAGCGAAAGCCTGACTGAGAGTCATGCAGAATCTCGTGAGACTCCAAAAAATTGGAGAGCACCGACTGGACGTGCTTCTCCAAGATTTTTACCAAGGCCGGCAGCAGCGAAATCGGCCTATAGTTAGCTGGGACCTTTGGGTCAAGGCCAGGTTTTTTAAGTAGCGGGATAACCATGGCCTTCTTCCACTCTGACGGAACCACTCCCAAGCTCAACGATAGGTTGAGGAGAGGGTTCGCCAGTGGGTTAATTACCTCCGCCAATTTACCCAAAAGTTTAGCTGGGCAAGGGTCCAACGGCGACCCAGATTTTAAATTGCCCATAAGCGCTAGAGAGGCGGGGGCTGACAAAGGTGGGAACTCGGCCAGCGTAACACCCCGCACAGCCAGGGAAAACAGACCAACCTCGGACACCGGCGGCCTGACAGGTCCTACAGATGAAAAAGAGTCCTGTACGATTTTTATCTTGCTAGTAAAAAAACAGGCAAGATCCGCCGCCCAGGAACCTAAGGGCACCTCTTCCGACGTGGTGGTCCGAGGGGACATGAATTCTCTTATGATGGTAAAAATCTCCTTGCTGGAATTCCCCGCCGCTTCAATTCTCCCCGCCAGATAGGCCTTCTTAGCGAGGCGGATGTCCCGATGGTAGACCTTAACCGCAGCCTTATAGGCAGACCTGTCCAAGCTGTCATAGTGAGCCCGCCAGGCCCTCTCGGCTACCTTGCACTGCTGCCGCGTAGCCCACAGTACAGGAGTGAACCAAGGGGCCGACACCCGCTTAGATGTCAAACGGGGGGCTGCATCGGGGCCAGGTCATTAAGCCTCTCCGTGAACCAATCTTGCAAGGTCTCTAAGTCCCTCTCCAGCTCACCTGAGAGAGGACAGGGGTGATTCCGCGCCGCCTGAGCCAACATCTCAGGGGTCACTCTACTAAAAGCTCTGAACGCTCGTCCCCGTTGCTGTGGGACAGGGGTGGACGACCTGGCAGTGCCACTGATCACAAACTTGGCAAGCCAGTGATCCGACCACAAGACCGGGAGAATCTCTTTCACCACCAGAGGGGATGTAGAGAAAACCTGGTCAAGGGTATGCCCCTTAGCATGAGTCGGCCCCTGCAAATGAGGAATGAGGCCCAGTGGATTCATGGCTTCAGAAAGCTTTATGGCCGCAGGGTCGGACGGATCATCCATCCGGATGTTAAAGTCCCCCGCCACTAAGCAGTGTTCTGCTCTCAGAGCCAGACCCAACAGCACCGAATCGAGGTCGGCAAAAAAAGTTCCAAGCGGGCCAGGGGGTCGATAAACCAACAGCCCCTTCACTGACTGGTGCGGCGCTAGCGTGAGTGAAAAAGCCAGCGATTCCGATCCACGGATATCCTCCGTGGGCAAGACGGTGCACAGCGTGCCCTTCCTCACCACCAAAGCGACCCCACCGCCCCTACCCCTCGCTCTGTCCTTCCTGAAGATGTTGTACTCAGACGGGATCGCCATTGCCACATCAGGGTTGGAGGATTCTCCCCACCAGGTCTCCGTCAACATTAAGCAGAGTGGCTTCTCTGTCTCGAGAAGCTCAAAGATGTCTTGCGCATGACTGCCCGCTGATCTGGTATTTAGCAGCATGCAAGCATACTCTGCACCAGCTACGATACTAGCCGGGGTAGAAGACAAAGCCCGGTTAGGACGCCAACCACAACCCGGGCAGCGAGATTTGCCCCTATGGCGGCCCGGAAAGACAGAACAGCAACAACTCTCCCTATAATTCAGAGAGCGCAACTCCTCACGTGTGTACCGCACCAAACGTGCGCCAGATTTACACATCCTAGAAGAGCAGAGCCCCACCCGCCGCCCGCAACGCCTCCGGGACGCTGACGGGCGCAGACGGGCAGGACTCTGGCTTGACTCAGGCGTGAGTCAGGCGCCACCGCTGCGCGTCCCCGCTGCGCGGAGGGAGCGAGCTTTAAATACCGCCTCCTCGCTCTCCCCTCGGAGAACTAGAGCGCAGAGTGTATTGACGCGCTTCAAGGCAGCAGCCCCAATATGGCGGCCCTACTTCCTGTCCAGAACCCTAATGCCCGGTGACAGCGCTCCGCTTCTGCAAGCGGTGGGGGGCACAATTATGGTGCAGGAATGAGGGCGGTACCGCGCTATTAAGCACAGGTAAGAACCTGATTAAAAAACAGCCAATTATGCACAACATACAAAACGAATTTTCACTGAATTTCCACTGAATTTTGCGCGGGGTCCTGGTGGTCTGTAGAGGAGGGTGCCTCTGAGTGTGGTCTTGGGGTCGATGTGGATCTGGAAGTGAAGGTGTTCAGAGTTGGCGAGGTTGACGTCAGAGCTGGTAGAGATGTGGATTGATTTTTTATGGACGATAGCGATTCCTCCTCCTGTGTGGCCGGTTCGGTCCTTGCGTGTGATCTTATAATCTTCAGGGATGGCAATGGTGATGTCTGGGGCGGAGGAAGCGTTCATCCATGTTTCTGTTAGGAAGGCGACGTCTGGAGAGATGGTGTCTAGTAGATTCCATAGGTCAATGGCGTGCCTGTGGACCGATCGGGTGTTGAGAAGGATGCATTGTAGGTGGTTGGGGTCGGGAATCTGTGGTGTGGTCGTAGCGGAGATGTTGTCGGTGCCGCAGAATTTGCAGGCGTAGCAAGAGAAAGGTCCATGGGTGTGTCCAGGAGCGGCTTGGACGCAGTTGGGAGCGCGACCGGGGTTAAGGGCTAGGAGGATGGCGGCATCGTAGGTAATGCGGGAGGGCTGGGCAGCGTGAGGGGCAGGGGGTCTGGCGCTGGGCGCGGTCCAGGCGCGGACGGGCGTAGACGGGCTTACCTTTGGCGCACCTTCGGCGCCACTGGGGCGCGATCGCTGCACGTGAACGCTGCGCGCGGGAAGAACTGTCATATATGGATAGTGGAGGGGGAGGGGCGAGGGCGGCTCAGCTGGGAGGCGGGGCGGGCTCCAGGGATCACAACAACAACAAAATGGAGGCGGAGGGGGGAGCACAGCGGAGCGCTAGGGAAAAACGCGCACAAACAGTCAAAGCAGCAGATAAAATAACTGAAAGTGCAAATAAGTCTAATCGGCAAGCAGGCACACAGCAGGCAATTATAATTAGGCAGTTCTTATGAGGAAAAGCAGCACAACGATACCGAGTGTCACGAGGGGACACTGGGGAGCGACCACTCAGCCCGAGGGACAGGAGCGAGTCACGGCGCTATCAGGTACTGGAGCGCTGATGTGGTCAGTGGGAGGGCGGCTCAGCTGGGAGGCGGGGCGGGCTCCAGGGATCACAACAACAACAAAATGGAGGCGGAGGGGGGAGCACAGCGGAGCGCTAGGGAAAAACGCGCACAAACAGTCAAAGCAGCAGATAAAATAACTGAAAGTGCAAATAAGTCTAATCGGCAAGCAGGCACACAGCAGGCAATTATAATTAGGCAGTTCTTATGAGGAAAAGCAGCACAAGGATACCGAGTGTCACGAGGGGACACTGGGGAGCGACCACTCAGCCCGAGGGACAGGAGCGAGTCACGGCGCTATCAGGTACTGGAGCGCTGATGTGGTCAGTGGGAGGGCGGCTCAGCTGGGAGGCGGGGCGGGCTCCAGGGATCACAAAAACAACAAAATGGAGGCGGAGGGGGGAGCACAGCGGAGCGCTAGGGAAAAACGCGCACAAACAGTCAAAGCAGCAGATAAAATAACTGAAAGTGCAAATAAGTCTAATCGGCAAGCAGGCACACAGCAGGCAATTATAATTAGGCAGTTCTTATGAGGAAAAGCAGCACAACGATACCGAGTGTCACGAGGGGACACTGGGGAGCGACCACTCAGCCCGAGGGACAGGAGCGAGTCACCTTGACATGCCCCTACCCCCCCACAAAATACGGTGACAGTCTTTTTGTCCCCTGAGAAGGCAAATTATGGTGAATATTCCCAATCTGCCTTTGGGGTGGGAGAAAGCCTAGTAGACGCCAAGGATTTAAAAAAATATATTGGGTGGAGGCTTCCAACTGTTGGCATGGTCATACCCCCACCCCAACCAGAGAGGAAGCCTTTTTGCCCTCACAGGGGGGAATATGGTAGTAATTAACCCATAATCGTTCACCTGTGGGGGGCAGAAATCTCAATAGACACCAGGGTCTACTTTTTAAAATAAAATAAATAGGGGTGGGGACTGCCCACTATGGGCATGGCCATGCCCTCACCCTCAAAAACTCTGATGACAGTCTTTCTGATCTACCTGGAGGGCCAATGGGATGTTTACTCCCAATATGCTCCCCCAGGGGCAGAGAAACCACAAAACCTCAGCAAATGTTGTTTTTTTACATATGGGAGTGGGCAAGAAGAAGAGAGTTAGGCTTTCTGCTCCGCTGGGGTTTAATGGTGGTAATTACCCCTTTTATGCCCCCGGGGGCAGAAAGCCCACTAGAGAATAGGATCTATTTTAAAATAATATAAGGGTGAGGGCTGCCTACTATAGGTATGGGCATGCCTGACCCCCCAAATAACTAGGGTGATTACCACCAATCTTGCTTCATAGGGGGCAGAAAGCTACCTCGACACCATGGAATGTTTTTTTTAACAGAGTATAGGGGTGGGGCTTCCCACCATGGGAATGGCCATGGCCCCACCCCAACAGGAAGCAGGCATTCTTTTAACCCTCCTTGGATTGGATTGGGTCAATTACCCTAATTTGGCTCCCTAGGGGGCAGAAAGGCCACTAAACACCATGTATTTCAAAAGGGAACCAAAGCAAACAAAAGGAAGTTGCGGCCTACCCTGGTATTGAGTCATATTCCCTCCCCTAGAATGTCCAATAGTGTGTTTCTGTCCCAAGGAGGCTTGTTCGGATTGGGGCAATTGCCCCAAATATGCTCCCAAAAGTAGAAAGTACACCTGACACTGGGGATTTTACCTTTGTGGCAAAAGAGATTGGTGTGGGTCTTAAACTCTGGCACTGGCAACACCCCATCCCCAAAAAGGAATGAACCAATATTTTGTCCCCCGGGGCAGGCAGAAGGTTTGCCCCAATTATCCCCTGGGGATCAGAAACCCCACTGTATGGCAGGAATATAACGTTGTAATAAAATAATGGAGTAGGTCTTGCCCACCCTAAAATCCATGCCGCCCTCACCCCTAAAGCCTCAATAGTGTGTCTCCTCCCCTGAAGACTAAGAAATCCTATCCCAATGGCAAATGAGAGGACATTTGACTCCTTTGGTTGTTATTTTTAAATAT
Source organism: Lissotriton helveticus (assembly GCF_964261635.1). Lineage (NCBI taxonomy): Eukaryota > Metazoa > Chordata > Amphibia > Caudata > Salamandridae > Lissotriton > Lissotriton helveticus. Next base: position 734,177,443 of record NC_136063.1, on the reverse strand, counting down.
AGTTCCACTTAAAATGGCAGCATTTGCCAATGTCTATCATCAGATCTTACTTAGTAGACTAAAGAATTTAAGGGTGGAAAGCACTTTACTGAACAAATCCAGATTTGATCCGCATCAGGTAACTTGAAGGAGCTCCAATGGCTACCAGTCAAAGAAAGAAATATTTTCAAAGCCAAGTGTATAGTTCATAAAGCTATAAATGGAGCAGGACCGAGTCCACTACAAAGGAAATGTTGCCAGTATAGACCTTCGTGGCTCTTACGATGTTCATCAGTCGACCTTCTTTGTGTGCAAAGCTTCAGGAACATAGAGGTGGGTGGGAGATCTCTCCAAGTCAAGGCAGCTCTATTATGGAACAGTCTGCCAAACTCCCTCTAAGATACTAGAAATTTGTTGAGTTTCAGGAAGAACCAAAACATTTGGCTCTTCCCTAAGTAGAGAATGTAATCCACTGTGCTCTCTGTTGCAACATTAAGAAGGTTTATTTTGTGGTTTGATAGCTCTATGATACATTTGAGGTGAAGGTTTGCACTTTATAAGATGCAAATAATAATAATAATAATAATAATAATAATAAAAATAAAGAGACAATTCGTAGTTTTATTTCTGTTGGTAAGTTAATTTTCAAAGCAGCACTCATAAAAAATATTAAAACAAATGCACTCACCCACAGTGGTAGCAGGAACAGTCATGGCTAAAAACTGAAAACCAAAGTGGGACATTGGGACAGATTTATAACATTTCATTAGTTATTGTAGCAACCGAAGTTGCTGAGTTGCAGTGCCAGAAAGTGAGAGAAAAGAACTGTGCCTTAACTGTTAAAATATGCTCCAATTTTCCTCTTTCCTGTGCTTTCACACATTAGGCTGCCATGCCATGTACCAACACACACACCTATGCACCATACTGTAGTCCCAGTGGTTCCTTTCGGTGTTCTAAATGTTTGGTGTACAGGTACTGTTGTATTTTATGGCCATCCACCAAACCTTTGATATTTTCTTGTCTTTCGAAATATGAGAGTTTGTTTTTGAAAATAAACCAAAAACGAATGACCCCCACACCCTGGGAGTTTTCCCCCAGGGTGTGGGAGTCTTTTTTTTGTCCCTCACCAAGGTGAAGGACAGGAAAATAAAGACATCAACCTGCATAGGGTGGATGGCTTAATGTCCTTCCTCTGATGGTATCTACTTCATCAGGCCATGTGATGGAGTATTCCGTTTATGGAGCCAACTGGGGCTCTGTGGATCGAATACTTAAGGTCCGCTCTTTTCAAAATACGGTGGGCAGACTGAGGGTTTTCAGGCTGGGTACTCTGTCACATTTATGATGGGGATGCTGTCCAACAAACTCTAAATCGGGCCCTAAGTCTGAAGGTAGAGCTTTGATGGGGACAACCTGCTTGGTGTATCTGACCTCCACCTCTTTTGCAGTCAGCCTGAAATTACAGCTCATGCTAGTTAAACAGGAACTGATATTTTTCACTAACTTTTTACTGTTGCTAGGTACTTTTTTGCTGACCAGAATGTTAACACTTTTAAGCTTTTCTTTTTTTTCTAAATTGACATGGAAATGTTATTGTGTTCTTTTCCTGACTTTAAAACTATTGATACTGCTTGGCTACTTGGATAGTGTTTATCAATTTGGTAATGGATCACTCCTGTTTTAGTGTAAGGTTCTTGTGCTAAAGCAGTTTGATGTTATAGAAAAGCAGAAACAGCCCTTTCCGCTACTTTTAAAATGACAGTGCTCTTAATTTGTCCCATCCACTAAAGCAGATCCACCAGTGTATTGACAGTTTGTAATTAAAGAAGAAATGACAAGTCGCCCAATCTGCAGAAGCACCTCATTTTATTTCATTAAGATGGCAATATTGAAGACTGAGTTGTTCCTGTCTCTGTGCACACAGGCATGCACATTATGTCTGTGGGTACAAGACAGGCGTAGCCCACATGGCCTCTTGCTAATGGCCTCTAGCAGAGACTTCCCCCTCTGTTCAGGTTACACACCATATACCAGTCAGTTCCTGTGCTGTAGGGAGGTTCCCCCATTTCCATGGCTTCACAGCCTGCCCTGTTTTCTTTGAAGCTGGATCGCTGGGGACTCCACCGGTTTACGGTTGACAAAAGTCAGCAGAATAGCAAAGCTGTACTTCATCAGCAGTAGAACAGCAATGCATTGGTAGCCACAACATGCCTCAGTACCTCGCTCTGTATGGTTATTGAACACTGAGAAGCAAAAGGGAGTGTGGCTCTGAGGCTTGTTAAAGGACCTGAGGTAGGTGAGCTTTGGTCGTGAGGAGTTGTAGGTGGGGCTCAGCCTACGGGACTTGAAGGGCTGTTCATGCATCCCAATATTATGCGGTGGCAGCATCAGAAACTGACAGGACAAGCACCGACTACCCCTATAGCAGCTAAGCAGCAAAAGAAAGCATGACAAAGTCACGTGGGAAGTTGAAAGAAAGAAGTATAAATGGCAGCATGATTATATCGCTACATCTGATAAACAAGATGCAGGCTACTAGGTCAACACAGTCCCAGAGTTTGATTGAATGGGAATCTGGTGTATTTGCCATATCTGAGCAACCTCTATTTACCACATCGCTGCCTTGCTCACTGCTCCCAGTATACTCAATAGAAAGCACTTTGGAGCTGGCCAGAAAGCCAAAAGAGTATCCCCTATTTCAAAGGTTACCCCTTAAAGGAATTCAGAGACAAAATAATGAGACGCAAATCTCAAATAGTCAATCAGAACAGGGGCAGGCATAAAATGCAATTGGGGCATCAGTGCTGGAGGAGGAGGGAAATCAGGAGTCTCAGTGTATCGGTCCATTGGTGATGATCCCAAGGGCTGATACCAAACATTGGCTGAGGTCCAATCATAAGAATCAGACAGGTGAGTTGTTAGAGGCAGTGGCCTCCATACAGATGTCTTCTAATCTACATGCTAATAAGGATGTTGGTGTGGAGAATTAGTTAACTGAGCAAATATTGGGGTCGGTAAAGCCATAGCTGAAAATGATATTAGCAGAGGTTTGTGGTTTAAAGGTACAGCCAACTTTGGACAATGAAATGCTACATCAATTATTGGCTGAGATGTAGGAGAATTTCATTCAGCTACCTAAGCGGCTCCAAAAGACTGAACAGAGAAATTAGACCTAGAGGATAAGATTCAATTGTGCCATAAAGACTTTCTCCCTGAGCAAAAGAAGATTAGTCAGTTGGAAACCAAGGTGGAGGAAATGGAAAACCATTCAAGGCACTCAAGCGTCAGATTTAGTGGTATTGGTGAGGGCAGCAAGGCTCAGGGAGGTATTCAGAGCATCCCGCAATTGATGAGCTTGTTCATCCAACCTTTATTTTATCATGTGCACCATCCAATTTGACTATTATGAGGGCACATAGAATTCCAGCCCAGCGACCATGGGAAGTGAAATATCCTCGAACATTTCTAGTGAACTTCTCAGATTACTGAATCAAAGAGCAGATCTTGACTATAGCAATTCAGCAAAAATCTTTTGCATGTAAAAGCATTTTCTGATGTATTTTTGGCTACATTAGTAGTTTTGAAAAACAAGGGCACCCCATAAGTTAAACCTGGGGTTGAAATATTTTATAGAAAATAAAAGTGGTTTGGGGTGGCCTAAAAAGATCCTATATAGTAAGGTTTAATTATGTTATTGAATCAATCTAGGGAGCAAGGTTTTTTGGTAGGGTAACATATAGAAGAATATTTTATTTCATATTCTCATGCAGACATACGTTTCAGTTGCTCACATTGGTGACAGGGTGCAAAACGTGACTTGGGTGAAAAAGTAGAATTATATACAGAATGTCACAAAAACAAGGTGTAGTCCACGGAATTATATACAATGAAGTGGGGGAATTTCCTTGGTTGGGTCGACGGCGTTTTGATCTAGACGATTTTAGATCATCATCAGGACATGGCGAGCTTTCCTGAAATTAATCTGATGTCAGAATTAATTTACATCTGGGTAGATGAATTGATCGTTAGAGTTCTCAGGTGGATTAGTATCAAATTTCCTCAAGGGTTGAGAGGTTTTTTATCTTGGTCTTGCGTTTTAAGGTTTCTTGTCTATGCGCCACAATCAATAGTACTGTGATTCTGCTTAAAGCAAGACATCGGTGGCAATTTTTCGGTTTGCAATGTTTTTGATCAATTAATTGTACGTCTGCCTCGCTGCTCTGTCGTTTGCTTCGGGCACCCGAAGCAAACGACAGAGCAGCGAGGCAGACTGAATTCAACCGCGGACCGCGGTGTACTACTCCCTCCGGGACGATGTACAATTAATTGATCAAAAACATTGCAAACCGAAATATTGCCACCGCTGTCTTGCTTTAAGCAGGATCACTGTACTATTGATTGTGGCGCATAGACAAGAAACCTTAAAACGCAAGACCAAGATAAAAAACCTCTCAACCCTTGAGGAAACTTGATACTAATCCACCGACTGAGAACTCTAACGATCAATTCATCTACCCAGATGTAAATTAATTCGGTCATCAGACTAATTTCAGGAAAGCTCACCAGGTCCTGATTATGATCTAAAATCGTCTAGATCGAAACGCCCTCAACCCAACCAAGGAAATTCCCCCACTTCATTGTATATATTTCCATATTTGTGGCTACAACACACCACCCTAAGGCTTTTTAAGGGTTGATTCAGGAATGTAGACTTCTTGGAGGCCTAGCATCGTGGGACAACAGGTTAGATTAATAGTTCTTATAAATGGCCAATTTCATCTTTTTACAACAATAGAAGTTGCAAATGCTATCTTGTCATGATTGGCTAAACCATAGATCAATAATGGAAGGGAAAAAAGTTTTTTCTTTTGTGTGACAAGTTCTGAAGGATGGTGAAGGGAAGGGAAGTTGTGAAGCTCAATTTCCTTCTTTTTCTTTTCTTATTGCTTATGACAGTGGGGGCTCATGAGTGGGTCAAGTGGTGCTACAACATGGCACCCATCGGTGGATGGTGGATGTGAGGCGGGAAGTTGTGACGTTCCCGGCCTCGAGGGTCTGGTTTGAGTTAAGGAGGTGAGGAGGGTCACTGGGAGGGGTTGGGGTCAGAATCTGGAACCAATACGTTATGCAATCTGACAGCACTCAACCTTCTTGTCGAGAGAGCAAAAGCCAATTCAACAAAACTGTACACCTGTTTTGTTGACCTAAAAGCGGCGTTCGATACAGTGCCAAGGGAGATACTATGGGAAAAGATGGCCAATTGGGGCACCCCCCCGAAGTTGTTACGGGCCATCATAAATCTATACTCATCCACCTGGGTTAAGATAAAACTCGGTAATGGGGACAGGACAACATCAAAAATCCCCACCCGAATTGGGCTCAAGCAGGGATGCGTTTTAGCCCCCACCCTCTTCAACATCTTCACTGCGGACCTTGACAAGAGCATCTCAGAGATTCAAAGCGATCCACCAAAACTAGCCCAACACAAAATAAGGTGTATGCAGTATGCCGATGATATTGTCCTGTGCAGCCAGACCCCGCTGGGTCTCCAACGCGCCATAACAAAGTTGCACAAATATACCTGCACGCATGGGCTGCAATTCAACTATAAAAAAACAAAAGTGGTTTGCTTTGCGTCTCACCAAGGGCAGCAAACATTCAGATGGCACATCGCGGGAAATAACATAGAGCAATGTCTCACCTATAAGTATCTGGGAGTACTTGTTGATTCAAGATGGTCACTAAAAGAACACACCTTGTACAGAAAATCTCAGGCAATCAAATTGCGGTTTGCCCTAAACATACTAAAAACAAAACTAATATGTCCATCTAACGAATACTTGCTGAAAGTGATCGCTGCCAAATTTTTACCCTCCCTCACGTATGGCTCCGACCTATACAGAGGCAAAGATGCGAATTTCCTGAATCTCCAACAGTCAGCGCTGATCAAATACCTCTACCAAATTCCGAAGTTTGCGTCACAGGCGCAGGTACGCCTTGAATTCGGATTACTTAACCAGATTCACGCAAGACAAGCCGCCTTAATAAAAACGTGCTGGAAACTAAGAGCAGCACAAGCGGATACACTGATGGGTCACTGTTGGACTGAAATCAACAATCAAACCAAAGGAAAAAAGGCATGGAAAAAAACACTGGAAGTAGCGTTGGAAAATATTGACATGCAACAGACCTGGAACAATGAACATACCTTCGCGGCCTTTAAAAAAGCGGCCAATGGTGCGGCGAAACACAAATCCAGGATTGCTGACAAAGCAACATTGGCCAAGAAAAAACACGGATGGATGGTACTGGCCACGTACGACAGCAGCATTCCACAACCGTACCTAGAGTTAAGGAGGTGAGGAGGGTCACTGGGAGGGGTTGGGGTACAATAAAAAGCAAGCAGGCTGAGAGAAGGGAGTGTAGTGGCAATAAAGAAAGGGAAATTCTAAATTAGGGCAAAGAAAACAATTGATAAATCGTCTGAACTTGAGGTTTGATGGCTGGAAAAAGGACACATTGTTTGGGCTCAGTACTGGTAATCTGAATAATAACTCGTAAGTCTAGAGGCTAATAATGACACAGAAAATAACGATAATGCAATGTGTATGGCCTGCTAAATATTAGGAAAAGTGGAGCTCTTCTGAAATGGTTAGCCTAATTTTTTCCAGGTAATTTTTCTACAGGAAACCTATTTCAAGTCCAACACCCCCAAGCTATTTATTCCGATAAAGTGCTCACAGGCATATTTTGCCTCAGCAGATATTGCCATGCTAGAGGTGGGGATAATATTTTCGAATACAGAAGATTGGGAGGTTAAGAAGTTATTCGAGACAGAAAGGATACATGGATTGGACCAAGGTCAAGGTTGCAAAATCCATGTTAAACCTTTTGAAATATTATGGACTGAAGCTAATTTATGACCTTGTGATATATTCAGAGGGATTGCTTGTTATGGAGGGAGATATTAATTATATAGAACACTTGGTGTTAGATACTTCTAATAAAACTAAGAGACAATTAAAACCTAAAACAACCACACTTTTAATTATAATTACCTTAATAGGTCCCCGGCTGCTTAACCACCCTGGCTTTTCTCAGTATAATTGTTATTCATCCAGATTTAGGGCTGCTTCGAGGCTAGATGTTTTTCTTTTGACAAAGTTATCGAAAAGTGGGAGAACTGAGATATTGGCAAATTATTTTTTAGAGCATTCCATAGTTTATCTTGTACTTATCTTAGAAGCACCTCAGAAAAAGAGGCCAAGATGGCAGTTCGAAAAATCTCTGCTTGCATACCAAATCTGGCTTGGGGAAATCAAGCATATTATTGGGGAACTTTTTAAGACAAATGAAAATACTGCCCCAGTATTTATGGTCTGGGACACTTGTAAGGCTGCTTTTCAGGGATAGGTAATATCTTACATAGCCAAAATATCCAAGAGTTGTGCTCAAATAATTGAGATTTTACAGACCGTCAGTTGGAAGCGCCAGATGGGAATTCAATATGAGGTTAATGGAGGGTCCAATGCTCTTCCAAAGCATATCAACAGGTCCAGGAACAGTTGATCAGGGCTAAGCAGCAATTAAAGGAATATTTTTGAGCTTGAGGATATTGCAGAGATTTCCAATAAAACCTTCATAAAGAGTCAACACATAGGTAAATACTTGGCCTGGTCCACTAAAATTCACAAAAGTAGGCAAACAGTTACCCAAGTAAGAAATCCAAATACTGGAATCATAGAGGATGATAATGAGAGAATTGATGAAGAGTTTCTTATAGGCATTATAGGAAAATATATGCATAAGCTCATATGATAGATGAGCAAGAGCTTGCATATTATTTTGGGTTCTTTCAGGTACCACAAGGTTCTAGAGAGATAGGATGTAGAGCATTAAAGGCTGTGAATTTTAAGAGGGTTACCTTTTCATCAAGATGGACTGTATACTAGGCGCCACATATATTGCACAGGATGTTTCCATCCCTTCTCAACCAATGATTTAAAGGTATGGTGAATGAGACTGGTGGGTGGGTTCATACCTCTTTGGGGTGTCCCAGTCTACAGCAATTCTGGAATGACATTTGTGAGGTAATTAGAAGCTGTATGCCTAGTAAGATTCCCCGCCACCCATGTTAGCATGACATGGTCCACCGCATGAGGAAAATCAGTTAAGGAAATACCGACAGAACTTTATTTCAATATCGGTAACATTTGCCGGGCTTGTTTATTTTACAGTGCTTGAAAATAGCAATGGTACTGAAAATAGGGCAATTATGTGACAAGATGACCAGGACCCACTCCTTTGAGGAGACTTATGCTAAGAGGGTAGGAGCTCTCCATAGATTTGAGGCAACTTCGGCATGATTTTCCTCATCTTCTACAAATGTTGATTAATATCTATGTTTATCCTGCTTCACCTGACCACAGTGGGAGGGAGGAAGTAATTAATGAAAAAAGCAGGCCAACCAGGTATTAAAGAGAGCCATAAGTGGATAGGCCATGAGCCAAGTACAACACCTTGTGCCTCGTGCTAATATTCCTAGCTATTTCTCTCAACATGTAATGAAGGTCTGTTATCCTATGACTTATGTATATTTTCTGTTTGTGGCTGTCTTTGTGTGTTTTTACTGTCACATGTTACATGCCTGACATGTATGTGAAAGAAGATTCCCGTAATTCAGCTCCTGATAGTGAATTCCTTCTTGACTCTGTTGTATCTTTTATCTATGACGGAAGCTTGTTCTTTTGTTGACCATTGTCTATCAGTTAAGTGTGAAGAAAGTTCGGGCTTCTGCATCTTGTTCAGTCCCTGTCATGGAAGAAGGGACTGTATGGAGGTTGCTCTATATTTCAATGTGTAAGTCAGCTTTGTACTACTGCTATATTGGGAAGCAAGTAAATGGAGAGAAATCAGTCCAGTCTGGTACTGTTGTGAGCTGAAGTTGTGTTGGCACAGGAACGTTACTAGACACTGGGTACTAGGTTATTTGAAGATGCATTCCAGGAGTCAGATAATGCTATGTTCAAGGAGAAAAATGTGGCAGCATGCAGAAGCTCAATCTTTAAATGCGGCGGTTGGTAGAAGCAAAACACTGGCATGTGAAGGGGTTATCCTGGAAGTGGGGCAGGGACAAAACTAACTCATTGATTTTCAGGTTAATCAGGTTGAGAGCAGCCTTAAAAGGGTGGAAATGTCAGTGGTGATTTCCTGGAGATACACACCTGGGTGATGAATGAGGAGCTAAGTACTGTTATGATGTTACTGAAGAAGGTGTCAAGTGTTTAAATAGTAACAGATGGAAAACTGATAGAGTTATAATATATAACTGCCCAAATTAAGCACAATGCCAATGATGTGCTGCAAAATGCATTTTAGTAAGGTGCAAATGTTTTTAATCATGCCACAATATTCTTGGTGTCTGCTAAATGCAAAGGGGGTTATAGGAGAGGGCACTTCTCAGAGTAACCAGAAATGCTGATAGGGACTGTCAATGAAATAAGGTACCACAGAGCTGACTGACAAAAGCTCCTTTTGGTCTCCTGGGGCAAAAACTCTGATGGTCTTTGGATGACTTGGCCCTTTTTGGATAAAATTCCCTAAACTTTTTGCTTTCACCCTACACTTTTTTTCTGACATTGTGTTACCAACTTAGATTCTTTGGTCACTTTGCCACTGCTGATCAGTGTCAAAGTGCAAGTGCTCCCTGTATAAAGTATAATGGTAATTGGTTGTCCATGATTGGTATATTTGCCTTACTAGTAAAGTCCCAAGTCAAGTGCACTTTGTGTGCCAGGGCTGGTAATGCAAATGCTACTAGTGGGCCTGCAGCACTAATTGTGCCACCCACACAAATAGCCTTAAAGAGGGAACTCAGGCCTGCCATTGCAGTGCCTGCGCGCAGTTTGTTAAACTGCCATGTTGTTCTGACAAGTGTACCCACTTGCCAGACCTTACCCTTCCCTTTCTATGCACACCAGACACCCCTATGGTAGGCCCAAGGTACCCCCTGGGCAGGGTGCAGTGCATGTAAAAGGTAAGACATGTACTAAGGTGTGTACCGTGTCCTGGCAGTGAAATAATCTCCATTTCGTTTTTCACTGTTGAAAGGTCATCTTGCCATAGGACAGAATGAGGAAGCTGTGTAATATGTTTTCCAGCCTATCTTCCCATAGGCTTAAGATGAAGAGGTGAAACTTAGTATGCCTGAACTCACAATGAAATAACACATATTTCTATGAAGGTGATGTTTACATTATTTGTTTATAAGTCACTCTTTTAGAAGTGGCTGGGGGTTTGTGCTCTAACATTTCTGTGTGTCTCTGCCTGGTTGTGGATTGACTGTCTGGATTTGAAAACAATAGGATCTTGGGAATGTCTTGACCCAGGGGAGAAGGGGAGACAGCAACAGGCTGACCTGCAACTGGAGTGTAGGGGGAGGAATAGCCCTTAGAGGTGAATAGGCCTGGGTTGTTGCCATAAAACTAATGTCCCATCTCCTGCTGAGTGATTGAGAATCCAGACCCCCACTAATCAAAGGAAAAGATGTCACTGGCAGGGAGGCACCCAGAACTGGTTTGAACAGGGGTCAGTGGCCCCCTGAACACAAAGACTTCAAAGCCATTGAGGGGTATAACTATGAGAGCTGAAGACCCTAATCTTTGGAGAATGGCTTGATCAAGATTGAACAAACTGGAGCTACTTCGTGGTCAAGAGGAACCTTTGCAAGGAGGAAACTAAAGGAAAGGACTTACCCTTACAGTGTGTTCTGGGGCTGACCTGCAGTTTGCTGTTTTAACCAAGGAATGGCTAAAGGGACTTTGTTGTGTGCTGTGTCCCCCTGCTTGAATGTACTTTGCTCTGCGGTGTCCTGAAGTAACTTATCTCCAAAGGCCCAAGGTGAGCTGGCTCCCTATTGCGGAAACACAGCAGCACAAAATTTTCCAGTAGAGTCTCAGCAACACTGTGTGTGTGTGCTTTTTGCAGCCTGAGACCCTCATAAGGAGTGCTCTGTGATCGTGGGCTCCTAGAGTCCAAGCGAGGCTGAGCGACGCTGTGTGCATGTGCTTTTTGCAGCCTGAACACTTTCTGAGGATCGTCCTGTTATCATGTGCATCTGAATCCAAGTGAGTCTCAGCGACACTATGTGTGTGTGCTTGGTGCAGCCTGAGACCTTCGTGAGGATTGCCTTGTTATCGTGCACCCGGAATCCAAGAGAGTCTCAGCGACGAGGTGTGCATGTGCTTGGTGCAGCCTGGGGCCTTTTGAGGATTGCCTTGTTATTGTGCACCCGGAGTTAAAATGAGTTTCTGAGACACTGTGTGCGTGTTGTTCGTGCAGCCTGAGACCTTCGTGAGGAATGCCCGGTGATCGTGCACCCGAAGCTTAAGTGAGTCTCATAGATGCTGTATGCGTGTGCCCTGTGGCAGCCTGAGATCTTCGTAGCAGGTGGGGCCCGGACCGGCAGCCCCGGAGGAGCTGAGCCGCCGGCCCAAGCCCGCCGTTGCCAATTTCCAAAGATTGCATCGGAGGCCCAAGTCGCTGGAAGAGGAGAGGAGAGTGAGGTTTCACCCCCCCCCACCCTCCCAGGTAACGTGTGTTGATGCCTGGGGCCGGGTGCAGGCTCAGAAGGAGACGCTCTTTGCCTCTCTCTCATTCCGACAGCACGAGCATCTGCTTCGGCTCACATCACGGCCCGTACTGGCCAAGGGAGTGGCAGTACCAGGGCAGGAGTGTGGAGCTGCACTTTTTGACATACCATACCCATGTTGGGGGCAACTGTTGACATAGGCTAAGTGCGAGTCAGCACGAGTGGGGGAGAGACCACCTAAGGCACTGTGATCGGTGCTGGAGTGTATCACTCAGAAAAGGGGGTGGTGATGAACAGAGTGCCTGAATTAAGCAGACCACTCTTACCCAGTCCAAAGATCAGGGCTTGATCCATCACCGTTTTTTAGCTCACTGCACCATCCCAGCTCAGAACTTGGCTATATGCAAATTAGTCTGTTCCTGTCCCAGTGCATGATGGGAACAGGGCAAACCAAACTACCAAGCCAATTCTTGTACTGGGAAGGAAACAAGCTTCCGGGGACCGGTTTCTGCCATTTCAGGCGTCTTCGGCCCGGCTTGCTTGAATCCTGATGGTGCAATGAGCAAGGGACTCACATCTGAGTATACCCTTCCACGCTTATGGTGGACAAAATGATTCAGAAAAGGGGGTGGTGATGAACAGAGTGCCTGAATTAAGCAGACCACTCTTACCCAGTCCAAAGATCAGGGCTTGATCCATCACCGTTTTTTAGCTCACTGCACCATCCCAGCTCAGAACTTGGCTATATGCAAATTAGTCTGTTCCTGTCCCAGTGCATGATGGGAACAGGGCAAACCAAACTACCAAGCCAATTCTTGTACTGGGAAGGAAACAAGCTTCCGGGGACCGGTTTCTGCCATTTCAGGCGTCTTCGGCCCGGCTTGCTTGAATCCTGATGGTGCAATGAGCAAGGGACTCACATCTGAGTATACCCTTCCACGCTTATGGTGGACAAAATGATTCAGAAAAGGGGGTGGTGATGAACAGAGTGCCTGAATTAAGCAGACCACTCTTACCCAGTCCAAAGATCAGGGCTTGATCCATCACCGTTTTTTAGCTCACTGCACCATCCCAGCTCATTCAGACACTCTGTTCATCACCACCCCCTTTTCTGTATCGTTTTTGGCCACTATAGGTGTGGCAGGGTATACTCAGACATGAGTCCCTTTCTCACTGCTCCATCAGGATTCAAGCAAGCCGGGCCGAAGAGGCTGAAATGCCAGAAACCGGTCCCCGGTAGCTTGTCTCCTTTCTGGTGAAGAATTGGCTTGGTAGTTTGGGCTGCCCTGTTCCCATGATGCACTGGGCCAGGGACAGACTAATTTGCATGTAGCCAGGTTCTGAGCTGGGATGGGGCAGTGAGATAAATAACGGTGATGGATCAAGCCCTGATCTTTGGACTGGGTAAGAGTGGTCTGCTTAATTCAGACACTCTGTTCATCACCACCCCCTTTTCTGTATCGGAGTGTATCACTCATTACTTTATTTCTGCAACACGGAGTACCTGATTGTTGTATTACACTTTGCATCCTTTCTGCATAACAAACTACCTGATTAGTGTATTATGCATTGCATTATTCCTGCATAAAGAACTACCTGATTAGTGTATTACGCATGGCATTATTTCTGCGTAACAATCTACCTGATTGTCCTATGAGGCATTGCACTGTTTCTGCATAACAAACTACCTGTTTAGCGTGTTATGCATTGCATTATTTCTACATTGCAAATTGCCTGATTGTTGCATTACGCATTGCATTATTTTTACATTGCACTGTCCTTGATTGTTGTGTTATGCATTGCATTACTTTTCCTTTGCAAAGTGCCTGATTCTAGCATTACGCACTGCATAACATTGTATTAGGACTACAGTGAAATGTTTAGAAGTGCTCATTAATATCACTAGAACTTACAAGGGCTGGCTGGCCTAACAACCAGCCAAGAGGAATTTTACACATACTCTTATGTTGGATGTATATTGTGTGGTCTTTTTATATCAAATGTATACTCGTTTTTATAAAACACGTGTGGAGTCCATTTGTGGTGGCATCATTGGGTTGCTGTGAGCATGGTTGCAAAAACTTTACACATTTGCCTTGAAGATACGCCTGGCTGCTCGTGCCAAACTACCAAGGGGGTGAGCGGGGGTATCTCAGAAGCTGTCCTTCCTTTCCCTGACTTGGAAATGCAGGTCCCTATTTGGCCTAAGGTATCTACCTCAGTCAACCAGGGATCCCGGGTCTAATAGTCTTTGTCAGCCAACACAACCAAACGTGGTCTTTGCAAGAAGCCTTTGGAGGATGACTTCCTAGCACCTTTCCTTGCAGAAGATTCCTCAAAAGCCAGGGACCTGTATAGCGACAAGCAGCAATGACAGAGAGGACTAGGGCACCACCCTTTCAAGGAATAATGATTCGACGTATCCAATGGGGTATTTGATCAATAGCTGCATCGGGTGATGTGCCTTTAGCCATTACCTAGGGCAATCCAGCACTGGTGGCTCATTACCTTATATGCTGCACCGTTTTTAACACAATTATTGTGAACACCCTGGGCCAGATCGAAAAACATGTTTGACTAGTGCTATTTCATGTCTATGTTGGCAGTGCCTGCTCCAAACACATTTTACCGCTGTAATGTGATGTCAGGATTCTGGCTATAGCATTGTGCGACAAGGAAATGTTACACATGTTTTGTGTGGTATTTTATGGTGGCATGGTGGTGGTGACGATGTGTTCTGCTGTTTTGTGCTGCATTAGGGCAATATAAGTTTATTGTTTTGGACTGTGGTTGTGAGGTTGCATTCTGTTGAGTGTTTTGTTGTGACATGCCATGTTATGTTCTAATTGTATATGTATGTGCCTTTTGTATATTAGTTCGTTATAGTCAGTATCATTTCTTAGATAGGTCGACAAATGCTGCTATATTTCTAGCCAAAAGTGGCACAAGTCTTGAAAGACCATGAGGCAAGCAACCATTTACCACACTCTAATGTGATTCAATAGAGCTGCCTTAGCTCTTCAACCACTAAGACATCTGTCAGACAAAAACTGTATCATATTCAGATAAAGTGAGTACTGGGAGTGCTAAGCTAAGACACAGTAGCTGACATAGTTTTGGTCTCATTCTGGTGTTCAATAGTTGAACAGTTGGAGGAGAACGACTTTGCCATTTTAAATTCGATAAATTGTTGCTTGCCACGGTAATTTGTGGCTAGAAATCCAGCAGTATTTGTAACAGACCTAATTTAAACAATAGGACGTAACACAATGACATATTCCAAGACACAAATCAACTAAATTAAAACAGAAAAGGGCACAACACGACAAACATTCAAAAGAGAAGGCAACAACAGAACCACAATAACACACATCACATTGCAAAATGCAGCTCACGATGTAGCAGGAAAAAAAAAACTAATCACCACCTCAACCAAATGCCACACAACAAATAAACACAAACTTTCTTGTCACACTTTAGCATTTCCTGCATCCTGCCATTATAATAGGGCATCAAAAGATGTACGCACCAAGCTCACCCATAGCTTACCACCAATCAAAGGAAAAACCAGCAGGAGTCAGACATATTTTGTGTGCGAGTCCGGAGGCTTAATTTAGGTGTTTTGTGAAAGCACTGCCTTAACCTACCACCAAGGACATGAAATAGCGCCGGGCAAAAATGTTTTGCCATTTGGCCCTGTGTCTTACCTTAGCGCTCATTATACACTCCCCAAGTCTTTGGTGCCTTATTGCTTTTTCAAAACTAACATCAACTCAGAATACTTTGCTATCAGAAACAGTAAGGTTTTATAGTAAGAAAGTTCTCGCATACCCGTAGACAGTTATATTTTACCATTCCTTTCTAGGTTTTGATGTGCTGTAGAAGCTACTTCCATTGTATTTCAGAATCAGTAACCTGCAGAGTACTGCATCCAAGCGCTTGTTTCAAAATGTTACAGGAACATAGGCGCATCTTCCCAGCGGCACACTATGCGCTCTGGCGTTATTCCGGACTGATTCCTTCCAGAACACGAAGGGACTCGCGAGAGATGAGCTGCAAAGAAGAGATCGCACTGATATTTTACAATGTGTGCTGCCACTGTTTTCAAAAGAAGCCGGCAGATGAAATAACATTTGTTCTTGTTGCAAGTTTATAACTGCAAGCACTTCCTAGCACAAACTTTCTTACAGAAAATATTTTTAATGAAAAATGTCATCCTTTCCACTTTCTCCAGCGGAAGAGCGAACACCTTTACTGACTGATATGATTCTGGAGTCCTGTTTATTGGAAGAATGTGCAGAGCGCGCAAAACTGTAGTAACCTGTTTCCATCAAAGTACAAAAAATCCACTTTGCTCCATGTGACAAACAGCAGCTTGTTTGCTAATAATCAAGCACAGTGTTTGGGAAAGCTGGCAAAGGTTTCTAAGCTATGTCAACAGTTCTGTTAAATGATTCTGAATCTATTCCTTAAATCTTTGTGTCAGCCACAATATTACAGTTTAGCTTGCAGCGAGGCACAATTAAATTCCAATCACTTCTGCAGTACATTTTGAAGAGACACACTGAATCTCCTCGGCGAGGAGAAACTAATTCAGTTCCCATCAACAGTTTCAAAAGGACACAGGAGGAAATTTAACAATGTAGCCAAATTAAGTTTTCAGTGAAAAAGGAGACACATTTTGAAGAAAAATCCGAAACTTCGACACTGTCGTTTTGGTTTTATAACAAAATAATTGAGGCAAGCACCGAAACGCAAAACAGTATTGGGAAGGAAACTCAAACAGCCTAAATGTATACAAAATATAATATTATATACAGACAATTTTAAATTCTAAAATATTTGCATATCACCGAACGAGTTTATGCTCGAGTAAATGAATGTCAACCATTAAGATGAAATTTAAAAAGTACTAAGGACAAAAAATGATGGCAATGTCACAATATTGTTACCGTGTATCACAATCTTTAAAGATGTTATAAAGCTTACGTTTTGTTGTGCATGCACTGGTGCAGAGCCAAGTAAATGTGATCTCACGTATCTATACTCTCCTTTAAAGGAGTACTTAGGGACATCGCAAATGAAAAATTAGATTTATGTAGCCATATAAAGCCACCTTGCGTGACTCTGCGTGGATTCCTAAATCTCTAGTGATGTAACACAGCGCAAATCACTGTGTTGCATTACTATGCGCCAGGGAGCCATTTCCATTGGTGTTTGCATGGGTGTTCTCATGCAACATCCATTGATTTTGAAGCATTCCCAGATTTACAAGTACAGGTAAATGCAACATTCTGCAGCACACATAAAAGGGACCTAAGACTCTCAGGATTGTTATTTTTCAGGAAGGTGCCCCTTCCTGCACAAAAACAATCCTGCATACAACTCAGTCACCCTTGCACCATGGTGCGGGGGCCCTGCTTTGGCGCTAGGCAGTCCCTTGTGTGCCAGTGCACGGGAAAGGACAGGAATGGGCCATATTGCTGTAAATATAGTGCATTACTGCCCTTCCAAGTGACAATGAGCAGCAAGGTGACTTACTGAGTAACTCTGCGCTGTGTCTGTCCTCTGAGAGTGCTGGCTCTCACCGTATAAGGTCACAAACATGCCTGGTAGTGGTAGGCCGCTAAAATAAAATCAGGAACCACACCAGTGCTTGGTAAGTTTTTGTGGACCCTCTGAAAGGGAGTTCTGTGTGAATATATGAATATATCCACCACTGGCATCCGTGAGGATTTAACAAGACAGGATGTATTGTACCAAACACCTACGAATCAGTGAAACCATCATGGTGCAATGAATCTCATGTTGACAAGTATGCAGCACATGTACTCTTCATGCTTCCTCATACACTTACAACATCTCAGAGTAAACCAGGCATTGTAGGGGCATACCTGTTCATGCTGATATGCCCACACATAGGACATAGTACCAGGTACTATGAATTGTACATAGACCAGAAGAGAAATTTACATGTAAATCTGATTTAAATGTCAATGTTAAAATCAGCATGACATGAGTGATGTAATATGGAAGGTCATAAGCAGTGAATCGCGGAAGTGCAAGTAATAGTTCTGTATACTTTCACTTGTGAATTTCAGTGATATGCTTTATTTTTAAACGCATGGCCTTTCTCCTATGCACAGGAGAGCGTCCTGTACACAAGCCCCCATGGGCAACCAATTTCACGGCTATGCTTGGCTTTTCAGCATGGGCAGGAGGGGGGTTGGCAGCAGGGCCTGGTCTTGAACCATCTTGGACATAGGAGAAAGGCCATACGCAGCAAGGCTTGGCCGCCTGTGATGGATTGGCTGCAGACCCTGTGATCATCCCCTCAGCTCTTGATTGAAGGCTGTGCACAGGGCGGGATGGCTACCCATAGTGTGGATGGGAGCAGGGCCTGACCGGAGACCAGGCCTGTTGCCAAACCCCACTTTGCACTGCCAAAGGCCATGCACAACGGGGGTTGGCTGCCCATTGAGAGCTTGGGCCAATCCAGGCCCTGCTGTCAACACCCCCACTGCTGAAGGCTGTGCTCAGCAGGTAAGGTGGCTGCATATAATAAAAAAAGATAAATCCACAGATAAACAAATGTTAAAATGATATAGTAGTTTTGTATGGTAATGGGGTTCTTAGCTTACGTTAGGAGACTCTAGAAATTCATAAAAAAAGGGTAAGTTTACTAAATTCATGCTATAGATATATGTTGAAAAAACACAAAAATTAGCGTTTAAAAATAAAGCATATCACTGAAATTCACAAGTGGAAGTATACAGAACTATTACTTGCAGTTCAGCAATTCACTGCTTATCACCTTCCATATTACATCGCTCATGTCATGCTGATTTTAACATTGACATTTATATCAGATTTACATGTAGATTTCTCTTCTGGTCTATGTAAAATTCATACTACCTGGCAATTAGATTTTGATCATTCTACCCAAGAGAGAAAAAGAGGCTGAAATAGACCCTGTGTCTGGCTCTGGTAATACATCACATCACACGTTGATACGGTAGCCCGTTGGTTAGGAACACCTGTGTTTATTTGTGCCTCCCCACAGATTTTTGTCTACCTATACTATTTTTCTAATCCAATTCAACGAAATTCCAAGAATTGGATGAGGTGCTCTCACTTATGTAATGTGACATGCTTCATCATCATAGGCCACCTCATCCCACCCTGGTAAGATGATACTACCAGGGCAGACTCAACCTCAAGTGGGACTATCTTGAGGGAGTTTTGCAAAATTACTAACCTGGATAATTATCTGGGATCCTAGGGAACCACCTAATAAAGCATTTCTTGCGGTTTACCCAAGGGTATTTTTATATAAGATAACATAACAGCAAACTTGGCTTGATGTCTGCTGTCTTGTTATCTAGAGAGTGAAAGGAAACGCATATTACCTCAAGTTGCAGATGTACGTTATGTTTTCATAGCTTTGGCTACCATTGCCATGCAAGACCTACACCAAAATTAAAGAAAGATATATAGACAATATACCTTCAGTACGAAGACATCTCATAATACAACATGGCAAACTGACCCAAGTAATGTCCATGTGGGTGTGCAATAAGGAAATCTAGTCACAATATGACATAAAGCATATGGGAAACAGCCATTACTACGCTGTTTACCTTCATACCATTACAATGCAAGCATTACCGCACATGTGTTTTAACAAGCGTAGTCATTGCTACGCATTTTTTACAACGCATGTGCCATTTACCACACATGCCTATACAATGAATTTTGTTGTAAAGGTATGTGTGGTAAAAGCATATACCTTGTAAAAAATATAGGCAATCCACATCATTGTGAGGCAAAAGAGGCTCTTCCGTTTCCTCACAACGACGTGCACCGCCCCTCAGACGACCAGAGGGCACCACAAACCACCAGGAGAGGGAGGAACCATGAGGAGAGAGAGGTAAGGGGGATTGGGCCTGAGGTGGGGGTTACTTTTTTAGGATAAAAGAGGATCGGGTGGGGGTGTGTGTCATGCACGGTACTGTTTTATGGTTTAGGGGGGTCAGGAGGGTCATGCAGGGTAGTGCTTTAGAGTAAAGAGAGGACGGGGGTCAGGGGAGGGTCGTGCAGGGTAGTGGTTTAAGGTAGAGAGAGGACTGGGGGACAGGGGTGTCATTCAGGACAGTGGTTTAATGTGTAGGGTAGGGTCAGGCCATGCAGGGTAGTGTTTTAGGGTAGGGAGAGTACTGGGCATCGGGGGAAGGGTATGCATGGGGTAGAGTTTTAGGGTTTAGGGTAGGGTCAGGGTATCTTGTAGGGTAGTGTTTTAATGTAAAGCGAGGACTGTGGGTCGGGGGAGGGTTGTGCAGGGGTAGTGTTGTAGGGTTTAAGGCAGGGTCGGGGTCATGTAGGGTAGTGTTTTAGGGTAGGGAGAGGACTGGGGGTCGGGGAGGGTCGTGCAGGGGTAGTGTTTTAGGATTTAGGGTTTAGGGTAGGTTAGGGTATGTACAATACATCACAGCCTTATGCCATGTAAGGCTGTGATGTGATGTGAGGTTGTTGTGATGTGAGGTTGATCACCGTATGGGGAGGTGTATAAATCCTGTTTACGATGTATATTAAAATAAAATGTTGAATCACAAGCAAAAAGTATTGTACATACAGCACAGAAGAAATGTGTCATATATAAAAATTATTTTTACCTTTTGAAAAAAATGAATTTAATAAACAAGAATGTAAAACAGTTGGATCTATTGTATTCATACAGCAAAGGGCAGCCTAGTGAGCTTTAGTAGGCATTGATAAATAGCCATTGATAAATAGATATAGGTCGGGTAGGAGTGCTTTCGTAGTCTATATTGTTGTTCTTTCCCCTTCCCCAGACCTACAAATTACTTTTAGGGGGTACCTCTTTAATATTGCATACCAGTGTACCTAAGCCATTATAAACCTTTTATTTTCAGTTTTCTGTACACTCATTCTCTCTTGCCTGCATTCCTCTGTGCCTAAACGAAAAGGTAAATGCATCTTAGGAGTAAGTGTATACTTGCAGGGCCCCTTGCACCATGATGCTAGCCTGGCAAATTTACCCCACCAGTAGGTAAGCACTGTAATGTGCTGTATCCTGCTAACACTGGGCATTTGTGCTATTTAACTTTTACATAGTGTTGCAGCTTAACTTCCCACCTTGCATTGTATGAATGCTTCCCAGAAATGGCATATAGAGGAGATACAGGGCATGAGGCTGGCATTTCAATGCCAATCCATGTGCATACTAGTGTGTTTGTCTAGCTGCCCCACTAATGTCAATGGCACTGTAGCCATGCTTCGAGGGCTACTGGAGCAGCATAGGTTTAACAACCACAAAATATGCACACTGTGCTAAAAAAGTATGCAATTCATTGAGATGTGCAGTCTGACATCCACGTTACAGCTGCTAAGCCATAGGACAAGAACCCTGTCATGTTGACATCTACATTAACAATGTGCAACAGTCAGGCAGAGATGTAATGATTTGTACAAAACAATGGATCAATACAATAACACCCGTACATCCCTGAAACCGTGTAATTGCTCCTCTGTCACACATTTCACATAGGTTTGATGTGGAAATCTCAGAGGGAGGCTCAGCCACCCCTGAAGCAGGCTTACAGCAGCCATACCGCAGGTACATTTTCAAACAGATGAATTATCCATACATCATAAACTCTACTGATACCCTTACAGAAACACATGTTGAGATCTCATTTTCACCCTTTCATGTGTCTAACTCATGATATGGAGAATGTTTGGGATGTCACTGACACATTTCTAGCATCTATCCGTAATACAATGTTTGGAGTGTGATGGCTACCCTGGTGGCACTGTGCTCCATGTTTATACAATATACCTTTAAATGTGTTGTACAGTAGCATGTATGTTTTACCTTGGTAACACTGCCTCAGTATTGCTTGCACTCAATTATTACCTGTTTCATACTCAAATATTGCAATAGTCAACAGAAACATGACCAGACCAGCTTTGCTAAGGTCATCCCACTTTGCAGCAACACCTGTTGATACATTTTGTCCACTTTAGTACCACCTAAGGTAGGACACATTTTGTTTGTGTTGAACATATGCAGATTAAGTGCCAGGTGATGAATCATGTGGCAAATGCATGAAAACTATAAATATGCACACATCCCCACAGTTGCATAACTCCATTAAACCAGTGGCCCTGCTTATATTGGCCCTACATGCACAAATCATGCCGCCTCATCCATTCTATATGATTCTGTGGACAGGTTCTGTTGTGTGTGTGCACACTGATTGTCAATTCTTTGCAGATGGTAAATGCCTCCCCATACACATCACACTGTGACAACTATCATGGATCACACACAGACGTCACGGAGCTGTAACCCTTTACTCATTAAACGTACTTGCAGCTAGTCACCCTGCATGGCTGACCTAGCTGGAGGTAAAAGGTCAAAGATATCTCACAGCACATACCCGAAGCGTGCTTCAGGCTTGTGATGCTTTAAGCACTCTTGGCCAGCATCATTTCAGGCTCCCTTGCACCATGACACTGGGGTGAAACCATTGGTACTAGGCAGACAAATTTTGTCTTGCAATGGGAAAGAACAGGGATGCACTGTAAAGTTTGAAGATAATGCATTCCTGCCCTTTTACTTTGGGTCAGCACGACAAGGTAACTTGCTGTGCTGTGCTGTGCTGTGCGTACTGATGATAAATGTGTCACTTGGTACATACATACTAGCTTTGCGACACATACAGACCTCATCCCATGTGCAGTATGGATGGTGATATGTGTTGTGAATGTAGCCAGATGGGCAGTTTGACTGACATAGCGTGCACGGTCTGTGTCAGCTGAGTGTTTAAAAAAATCAATACCTCCTGCATCCCATCACATTGAAATGCAAATACATTCATCAGGGCATGTCCTTGATAAATAGTACACATACATAGTGTAAAGACATGCTTGCTATTACTTGGCCACATGAGCACTTACTCTATATAACACAAGACCAAAGGTATGGCAGGTGTGCTGCTTAGTGTAACCCTTTGATACTTCTGGCACAAGGTGTCACTCTCTCTTGACACATGGGCCACAAGGAATACACTCATAGCAGATACAATTTAGGGCACATTTAACAAGAAGCCATACAGCGCTGGCCATCATCTTCCTGTGCAGAGCTGCATGACAGGGAAAGGTCACAGGATACACTGTAGCTAAAATTGTATGGAACATTTCTGCCTTTTCCCAGGGCTGGTGTACAAGGTGCTGCCTAGCGGCAATGGAGGCACTCTTGCAACATGGTGCAAGGGGGCATGGGTTGTAATCTGGTTTGTTTTTGGGAAGGAATGGGCACTATACTGCACAAAAACAATTGCCTGAAACATTTTCCTTGCATTATACAGTATACATACAAACAGAACAAAAAATAAGAAATTAACATAGATCCCCTTATTACCCATCACCTGAGGAGCCATTGCATTTTTGGCGCATTCCATGGTCTATCACATATTTTAAATCTGGGCATGTTTCAAAATTCATGTGTGTTGAATTGGAACACCCTCACACAACTCATGGAACAGCCCCTGGAGAAGGGTATGGCAACATAGCTATTTGCCCTGCGATGTCTTGAAGTAGTTTTATCAAGCCACTCCGAAGCACACAGAGTGGCCTTGTGTTGCTTGATAAATTGCACTTTAAGGGTTGCATTGTGCTTGACACACGTTGCATAAAGCAAAGTCAATGCAACCTATTAATGAATCAGCCTCTTTGATGTTAAGGCGAGTGCTCATAAAGGCTCATCGCGCTCGCCAGTGAGCACAAAAACCCCGGGTGTGCCAAATGAAAAAACATTCTGCTACAAGGCAGAGCATTGGAGTTTATCTGGAACTCAGCATTCTCCAAGGACTTTGGTGTTCTCGATCTCTACAAACTCTACAATCAGAATGGAATTTTACATTGAGGCCCGATCATGACCCCATTCAACGATTGACAGACAGACAGAGGCTGAAAAAGAATTAACTCTGCTCCTCCTTGAAAAAAAAATGCATTTAAATTTTGTATTTTAATTTTGCATTTTAATTTTCCTATTTTATTTATTTTTTATTTATATTTTTTAAAATTTTCTTTGTTTTAAACGTTTTTCCACCATTGATCCACCACCTACTCACGATAGGAGCTCAACCGCACAACAGCTTTCTTTTTTTAATGATTATTCCTTTTTCCCCTGGACCTTCTGAATGCCATAGGTGTACAACACACAACAGCATCCATGTTTTATGATTATTCCATTTTCACCTGAACACCCTGTCTGCTATAGGTGCACAACACACACCAGCATTACATTTTTGAGGATTATTCAATTTTCCCCCGTTTACCCTGCCTGCAATAGGCTGACAACACAAACGAGCATTCACTTTTTAAGGGTTATTCTATTTTCCATCAGGCACCCTCGCTGCCATAGGTCCACATATCACACTGGCATTTATTTTTTAAGGATTATTCAATTTTCCCTTGGGCCTCCCTGACTGTCACAGGTTTCTCTCTCAGATGCATGCATTGTGCAGAAAGCAAATAGTTACTTTGTTATCCTGATCGGAAGTTAAATATTATGTTGTGGTGGTGTGCTTTGTCTTTGAAATGCACTGTTTTTAATTATTCAGGATAATAAGGAAATCTTAAGTAACCACACTAAATTATAATATCTGTACTAATTCAAACTGCAGCAATGAAACGTTTCTCTGAATGTTTTTTTTGCTTGTTTGCTGTAGATGCACAAGAGACATCACCCACAGTACTGTCAAACAGTCTCATGAGTCTTTCAGTCTCTTCCACTTGTACAGCTTCCTGCCACTGCCAACTGACAGCTTCAAGATGGCCCCTAAGAAAGGTGCTGCCTAGAAAGTGGCAAGTGTGGAGGAGAAGAATCAGATTCCTGCCTCAGCAGAGTCGGCCTGAACTTTTTTCAGCAAACATGTGCCTGCCACACCTGCCTCTGGGGAGCAAGCTAAGAGCAACACTTCTGCATCAAGGGCACTACTCCTACTTAAATTCAAGCCCATGTCTCTCAGCAAGGCAGCCACTGCTATCATGTTCACGCTGACAGGCAGTGACATTGAATTGGATTTGTCACTTTTCCAAAGCAGTACCCAATCATTTCCAAAAAGTGGACAATAGCCACAGCCAGCAATAGATGTTATTGAAGTAGGAACAGAACAACAGGAGTTTGAGAGTCCTGCTGAGCAAGAACCTATTATTTTACAACCACTGGCTTCCAGATCTCTGGGAAGAAAAATGAAAGTTACTACACCATCTTCTCCAAGCCCCTCGTCTGCTGATCTGGACATGGATTTGACCTTGTTTGAATCCAAGACATGTAAGGAGAGGCCCAGGAAAAGGAAAGTTCCTGAAAGCCTTACAATTATGGAAAGAGGTGAGGAGAACGACAATCCACTCACTGTGGAAGCTGATGCAGAAGAGACTGACATCACCCCTCCTATTCAACTTGCTCCAATTGATGTGGTGCCACCACCCCCACCTGCACCAGCTTCCATATTTGCAAGGCCCACTCTGAAACCTGCAGCCACCTCCCACCTGCAGTTCTTCTGGCATTGGCAGTAGCACCAGCGGCTTACAGAAAAGGTACTCCTCCCAGGTTGGGACATCTTTCTGGTTAGTAAGCAGAAGACAACATCACACTATGCTTCATTTTCAATACTAGTGTTTGTCGAAGTAAGCTTGGTTCAAACTGTGGCACTGGAGGCCAAGCAACTTCTTTGAAAAAACATCACACACTCTGCTGGGAGTCGCTCTGTAATAAACTTTCTGCACTTGGTGGCTGTCAGGGTGATGTGAGAGGCATTTTGGCTCTGGAGCCTCCAATCAGAGTGGGAGTTGTAGGTGGTGATGAGGAAGAACAGGAAGACGTCTTTATGCAAATCAGTCCTGTTCCCAACAGTGCACCAGTATCACCCACTTCATCAGCAACCTCGCAAAGGCACAAGAATCAGATGTAGACAAAACAGCATACAGTAGTGACTACCCCAAGACGCGCATTGAGTCTGCCACCTCCTGGTCCTCTCCAGAAGTCGCCTGCATCAGTGGCACCACCAACTAAAAAAATCTTGGCTACTATTACAATCATGTTCAGGCAGGGGGGGCCCTACGACATCAACACCCAATTACACATTTGTACAACAGTAAGCTGGTTACAATGTTAGAGCTTTTTTCTTTTGTGAAAGGATTGGGTTTTTAGAGTTTGTGGCAGGCATCTGGCCGAATTGGAAGGACCTACTTTGCCAGAGAGGCTGTTCCAGCGCTCCCTAACAATGTGCTGGAATTGGTTGGAAAAACTTTGCACCAGAGTGGTGTTCAGACTATCTCCTGATGACAGATGTGGACTGGTTGTCAAGACAGTGATTACATGTTTATCACTTCACACTGGATATTTCTTGTGGGGGTTAGGCAACAGCTATCTACAGGTCTAAATGCTGAAGAAACCTTTAAGGGCGTTCAACACAATGTAACAGTAGCCATGTTTGCCATGGGGAAATTCCATACAGATGCAACATAACAACAAGGTGTTTAAATGGCTGTGACTCACAGAATTGGGTTTGTGTCCATCGATAATGGCAGTAATATAGTTAAAGTCATGGCATATGGTGGCTATTTCTGGGTCCTGTGTTAGGCACATAGCATCAACATCATTTTGGGGGACTTTCTAAAAAAAAGAAGACTTAGTCAGCAACTTACCGATCATCTGGCGAAGAATCTGCACACATTTTAGCCATTGTTTTAAAGCCGGAAGCAGTTGATGAGCATTTAGCGTGCTAATGGAGGACAAGGTAAAACATCTCATACAGCAGGTGCCAATACTTTGGAACTCAACCTTACATGTTGCAAAGTCTGTTTGAGCGGTACAAACAGATCAATGAGTATGTCATGCAAAGAGAAGAAAATTTAACTAAAGCATGATCATTAGGATGGACAAAGGGACAAATGGGAACTAGTGAAATGCCTGACAGATATGCTACTTCCTTTTGAGTTATTCACATGGGAAGTCAGCATGGAGGACAGTACGATTGGTCAAGCTCGCCCATTGTTGTATTTGCTAAAGGAGCAGTTAGTCAGTCCGTCAGTCAGTCAAATCACTTTATTAGGTTAAATAAAAACAAAATAAAAGTACAGAAACATATATAGACCCTTACAAAATACATTTAGCCCGAGCAATTCATAAAATTCATATTATAATACAAAAAATATACACTACAAGATTTAAAAGAAATAAATATATATATATAAAACAATCTAGTAAAAAGACAATCAATTACGTAGGTTCCTGAGTCTCACATCTGCTACAAAAAAACTTGCTATGTAACAGATTTCGCAAAGCTCATTTAAGAGTTGAAGGTACATAAGAGCCGGTTTAACCTGGGTAAATCCCTTTCTCTTTAAAACAGGAAGTAAAAACTTCTTTCTGATGTCATTATAATGTTCACAGAACATGGTGAAATGCATGGTATCTTTTTGTTTACACCACCCCTGTGATTTACCAAGAAAGAAGTGTATAAGATTAAATCAAAACCTGGTTAAAAGCAAACGATGGAATGGCCTATTTACAATTTCCAAGTATGGTTCCATCATAGGTACAGGCTTTAAAAGAGAATGTGCTCTAACGGACGGTTTTCTTAACACCAACTCTTCTCGCTCACTTGACCACAGATTTAGGAGCTGTGCTCTGACCCGCACCAGATCAGCACTCACAATCTTATCCGGGTGGTCAAAAAGGTCTTGGCTAAATATGTTCTTGATATAATACAGCCAAGTGATTTTATTAGCTCCATCCAAAGAGATACAATCCCTTAAAATTCTATGATTTAGGTCAACTTGTGAATTAAGCCACGTTTTTAACCAGCAGATTACTTGGGCTAGCTTCAGTTCATCCTAGTTCTTGGTGTACAGAAAACGTTGGAGTGGATTGGGGGACAAACAAAAGATTGCGGAGAAACTTGTTCTCCACTCTCTGTAACCCCTCCTTTGGCCTCTAACCCCAAATAGATGAACCCTACATAGCTATTGCTATACACTTGGATTTGTATATATTTAAAATGGCCTCTACCGGTTTTGTCCCTAGCCGCTGTGCAAAGTCATTCACTGCCGCAATTGCTCTAGTCATCGCATTGATCTTGACCTTATGTTGTGCGGCCCAAGTCCCTCTTTCATCGAACAAAACCCCTAAAGGAGCAGTTAAAAATCATGCCTAGTAGTTTCACAGCTGTGGGCGATTAATATGAAGATGTATATATCTTGATTTAAAGCTTAATACTTTGCTTGACTGAGAATTTAAGTCTGCAAAGAGACATCATGCCATCCAAAGAGTTTATCTGTGCCACAATACTGGATTCACATTACAAGAAAATACAGGCCACTTTCATTCCTTTTTCAAAAGGGGATGTTTCAGAATAGAAGTTAGTTAAGTGAGCCAAAGTCCTGGAAGATTGGTTGTAACATGGAGTCCAACTCACGGAATGAAGTTCTGGAGTTCTGCCTTCCACTTCCAGACAGGGCAGTACTTTTGTTTCACAGCAGCCAATACCAGCAACAAGAACACTGGCAGCAAAAAAAACAACAGGAACACAAGAATCATTCACAGCCTTTGCATTGACTTGGTATCAAATGGCAAGGCTTAAGTCCAGTGCACAGGGGAAGGCAAAACAGGACGAGGAAGTGGCAGTACAAATGACCAGATACTCATCGAACGGCTGTTCGATGAGTATCTGGATGGCCTAAGAGAGTTCTATGTGGATCAAAACCCATTGGTGTATTGGTATGCAAAGACGAATCAATGGTCACAGCTCACCTGCAGTTCTTCTGGCATTGGCAGTAGCACCAGCGGCTTACAGAAAAGGTACTCCTCCCAGGTTGGGACATCTTTCTGGTTAGTAAGTAGAAGACAACAACACACTATGCTTCATTTTCAATACTAGTGTTTGTCGAAGTAAGCTTGGTTCAAACTGTGGCACTGGAGGCCAAGCAACTTCTTTGAAAAAACATCACACACTCTGCTGGGAGTCGCTCTGTAATAAACTTTCTGCACTTGGTGGCTGTCAGGGTGATGTGGGATGCATTTTGGCTCTGGAGCCTCCAATCAGAGTGGGAGTTGTAGGTGGTGATGAGGAAGAACAGGAAGACGTCTTTATGCAAATCAGTCCTGTTCCCAACAGTGCACCAGCATCACCCACTTCATCAGCAACCTCGCAAAGGCACAAGAATCAGATGTAGACAAAACAGCATACAGTAGTGACTACCCCAAGATGCGCATTGAGTCTGCCACCTCCTGGTCCTCTCCAGAAGTCGCCTGCATCAGTGGCACCACCAACTAAAAAAATCTTGGCTACTATTACAATCATGTTCAGGCAGGGGGGGCCCTACGACATCAACACCCAATTACACATTTGTACAACAGTAAGCTGGTTACAATGTTAGAGCTTTTTTCTTTTGTGAAAGGATTGGGTTTTTAGAGTTTGTGGCAGGCATCTGGCCGAATTGGAAGGACCTACTTTGCCAGAGAGGCTGTTCCAGCGCTCCCTAACAATGTGCTGGAATTGGTTGGAAAAACTTTGCACCAGAGTGGTGTTCAGACTATCTCCTGATGACAGATGTGGACTGGTTGTCAAGACAGTGATTACATGTTTATCACTTCACACTGGATATTTCTTGTGGGGGTTAGGCAACAGCTATCTACAGGTCTAAATGCTGAAGAAACCTTTAAGGGCGTTCAACACAATGTAACAGTAGCCATGTTTGCCATGGGGAAATTCCATACAGCTGCAACATAACAACAAGGTGTTTAAATGGCTGTGACTCACAGAATTGGGTTTGTGTCCATCGATAATGGCAGTAATATAGTTAAAGTCATGGCATATGGTGGCTATTTCTGGGTCCTGTGTTAGGCACATAGCATCAACATCATTTTGGGGGACTTTCTAAAAAAAAGAAGACTTAGTCAGCAACTTACCGATCATCTGGCGAAGAATCTGCACACATTTTAGCCATTGTTTTAAAGCCGGAAGCAGTTGATGAGCATTTAGCGTGCTAATGGAGGACAAGGTAAAACTCTCATACAGCAGGTGCCAATACTTTGGAACTCAACCTTACATGTTGCAAAGTCTGTTTGAGCAGTACAAACTGATCAATGAGTATGTCATGCAAAGAGAAGAAAATGTAACTAAAGCATCATCATTAGGATGGACAAAGGGACAAATGGGAACTAGTGAAATGCCTGACAGATATGCTACTTCCTTTTGAGTTATTCACATGGGAAGTCAGCATGGAGGACAGTACGATTGGTCAAGCTCGCCCATTGTTGTATTTGCTAAAGGAGCAGTTAGTCCGTCAGTCAGTCAGTCAAATCACTTTATTAGGTTAAATAAAAACAAAATAAAAGTACAGAAACATATATAGACCCTTACAAAATACATTTAGCCCGAGCAATTCATAAAATTCATATCATAATACAAAAAATATACACTACAAGATTTAAAAGAAATAAATATATATATATAAAACAATCTAGTAAAAAGACAATCAATTACGTAGGTTCCTGAGTCTCACATCTGCTACAAAAAAACTTGCTATATAACAGATTTCGCAAAGCTCATTTAAGAGTTGAAGGTACATAAGAGCCGGTTTAACCTGGGTAAATCCCTTTCTCTTTAAAACAGGAAGTAAAAACTTCTTTCTGATGTCATTATAATGTTCACAGAACATGGTGAAATGCATGGTATCTTTTTGTTTACACCACCCCTGTGATTTACCAAGAAAGAAGTGTATAAGATTAAATCAAAACCTGGTTAAAAGCAAACGATGGAATGGCCTATTTACAATTTCCAAGTATGGTTCCATCATAGGTACAGGCTTTAAAAGAGAATGTGCTCTAACGGACGGTTTTCTTAACACCAACTCTTCTCGCTCACTTGACCACAGATTTAGGAGCTGTGCTCTGACCCGCACCAGATCAGCACTCACAATCTTATCCGGGTGGTCAAAAAGGTCTTGGCTAAATATGTTCTTGATATAATACAGCCAAGTGATTTTATTAGCTCCATCCAAAGAGATACAATCCCTTAAAATTCTATGATTTAGGTCAACTTGTGAATTAAGCCACGTTTTTAACCAGCAGATTACTGGGGCTAGCTTCAGTTCATCCTAGTTCTTGGTGTACAGCAAACGTTGGAGTGGATTGGGGGACAAACAAAAGATTGCGGAGAAACTTGTTCTCCACTCTCTGTAACCCCTCCTTTGGCCTCTAACCCCAAATAGATGAACCCTACATAGCTATTGCTATACACTTGGATTTGTATATATTTAAAATGGCCTCTACCGGTTTTGTCCCTAGCCGCTGTGCAAAGTCATTCACTGCCGCAATTGCTCTAGTCATCGCATTGATCTTGACCTTATGTTGTGCGGCCCAAGTCCCTCTTTCATCGAACAAAACCCCTAAAGGAGCAGTTAAAATTCATGCCTGGTAGTTTCACAGCTGTGGGCGATTAATATGAAGATGTATATATCTTGATTTAAAGCTTAATACTTTGCTTGACTGAGAATTTAAGTCTGCAAAGAGACATCATGCCATCCAAAGAGTTTATCTGTGCCACAATACTGGATTCACATTACAAGAAAATACAGGCCACTTTCATTCCTTTTTCAAAAGGGGATGTTTCAGAATAGAAGTTAGTTAAGTGAGCCAAAGTCCTGGAAGATTGGTTGTAACATGGAGTCCAACTCACGGAATGAAGTTCTGGAGTTCTGCCTTCCACTTCCAGACAGGGCAGTACTTTTGTTTCACAGCAGCCAATACCAGCAACAAGAACACTGGCAGCAAAAAAAACAACAGGAACACAAGAATCATTCACAGCCTTTGCATTGACTTGGTATCAAATGGCAAGGCTTAAGTCCAGTGCACAGGGGAAGGCAAAACAGGACGAGGAAGTGGCAGTACAAATGACCAGATACTCATCGAACGGCTGTTCGATGAGTATATGGATGGCCTAAGAGAGTTCTATGTGGATCAAAACCCATTGGTGTATTGGTATGCAAAGACGAATCAATGGTCACAGCTCACCTGCAGTTTTTCTGGCATTGGCAGTAGCACCAGCGGCTTACAGAAATGGTACTCCTCCCAGGTTGGGACATCTTTCTGGTTAGTAAGCAGAAGACAACATCACACTATGCTTCATTTTCAATACTAGTGTTTGTCGAAGTAAGCTTGGTTCAAACTGTGGCACTGGAGGCCAAGCAACTTCTTTGAAAAAACATCACACACTCTGCTGGGAGTCGCTCTGTAATAAACTTTCTGCACTTGGTGGCTGTCAGGGTGATGTGAGATGCATTTTGGCTCTGGAGCCTCCAATCAGAGTGGGAGTTGTAGGTGGTGATGAGGAAGAACAGGAAGACGTCTTTATGCAAATCAGTCCTGTTCCCAACAGTGCACCAGCATCACCCACTTCATCAGCAACCTCGCAAAGGCACAAGAATCAGATGTAGACAAAACAGCATACAGTAGTGACTACCCCAAGATGCGCATTGAGTCTGCCACCTCCTGGTCCTCTCCAGAAGTCGCCTGCATCAGTGGCACCACCAACTAAAAAAATCTTGGCTACTATTACAATCATGTTCAGGCAGGGGGGGCCCTACGACATCAACACCCAATTACACATTTGTACAACAGTAAGCTGGTTACAATGTTAGA
The DNA here is from genome assembly GCF_964261635.1 of Lissotriton helveticus. Lineage (NCBI taxonomy): Eukaryota > Metazoa > Chordata > Amphibia > Caudata > Salamandridae > Lissotriton > Lissotriton helveticus. The sequence goes on along the minus strand of NC_136063.1, from coordinate 734,145,134 downwards.
GCTTTTTTCTTTTGTGAAAGGATTGGGTTTTTAGAGTTTGTGGCAGGCATCTGGCCGAATTGGAAGGACCTACTTTGCCAGAGAGGCTGTTCCAGCGCTCCCTAACAATGTGCTGGAATTGGTTGGAAAAACTTTGCACCAGAGTGGTGTTCAGACTATCTCCTGATGACAGATGTGGACTGGTTGTCAAGACAGTGATTACATGTTTATCACTTCACATTGGATATTTCTTGTGGGGGTTAGGCAACAGCTATCTACAGGTCTAAATGCTGAAGAAACCTTTAAGGGCGTTCAACACAATGTAACAGTAGCCATGTTTGCCATGGGGAAATTCCATACAGCTGCAACATAACAACAAGGTGTTTAAATGGCTGTGACTCACAGAATTGGGTTTGTGTCCATCGATAATGGCAGTAATATAGTTAAAGTCATGGCATATGGTGGCTATTTCTGGGTCCTGTGTTAGGCACATAGCATCAACATCATTTTGGTGGACTTTCTAAAAAAAAGAAGACTTAGTCAGCAACTTACCGATCATCTGGCGAAGAATCTGCACACATTTTAGCCATTGTTTTAAAGCCGGAAGCAGTTGATGAGCATTTAGCGTGCTAATGGAGGACAAGGTAAAACTCTCATACAGCAGGTGCCAATACTTTGGAACTCAACCTTACATGTTGCAAAGTCTGTTTGAGCAGTACAAACTGATCAATGAGTATGTCATGCAAAGAGAAGAAAATGTAACTAAAGCATCATCATTAGGATGGACAAAGGGACAAATGGGAACTAGTGAAATGCCTGACAGATATGCTACTTCCTTTTGAGTTATTCACATGGGAAGTCAGCATGGAGGACAGTACGATTGGTCAAGCTAGCCCATTGTTGTATTTGCTAAAGGAGCAGTTAGTCAGTCAGTCAGTCAGTCAAATCACTTTATTAGGTTAAATAAAAACAAAATAAAAGTACAGAAACATATATAGACCCTTACAAAATACATTTAGCCCGAGCAATTCATAAAATTCATATTATAATACAAAAAATATACACTACAAGATTTAAAAGAAATAAATATATATATATAAAACAATCTAGTAAAAAGACAATCAATTACGTAGGTTCCTGAGTCTCACATCTGCTACAAAAAAACTTGCTATATAACAGATTTCGCAAAGCTCATTTAAGAGTTGAAGGTACATAAGAGCCGGTTTAACCTGGGTAAATCCCTTTCTCTTTAAAACAGGAAGTAAAAACTTCTTTCTGATGTCATTATAATGTTCACAGAACATGGTGAAATGCATGGTATCTTTTTGTTTACACCACCCCTGTGATTTACCAAGAAAGAAGTGTATAAGATTAAATCAAAACCTGGTTAAAAGCAAACGATGGAATGGCCTATTTACAATTTCCAAGTATGGTTCCATCATAGGTACAGGCTTTAAAAGAGAATGTGCTCTAACGGACGGTTTTCTTAACACCAACTCTTCTCGCTCACTTGACCACAGATTTAGGAGCTGTGCTCTGACCCGCACCAGATCAGCACTCACAATCTTATCCGGGTGGTCAAAAAGGTCTTGGCTAAATATGTTCTTGATATAATACAGCCAAGTGATTTTATTAGCTCCATCCAAAGAGATACAATCCCTTAAAATTCTATGATTTAGGTCAACTTGTGAATTAAGCCACGTTTTTAACCAGCAGATTACTGGGGCTAGCTTCAGTTCATCCTAGTTCTTGGTGTACAGCAAACGTTGGAGTGGATTGGGGGACAAACAAAAGATTGCGGAGAAACTTGTTCTCCACTCTCTGTAACCCCTCCTTTGGCCTCTAACCCCAAATAGATGAACCCTACATAGCTATTGCTATACACTTGGATTTGTATATATTTAAAATGGCCTCTACCGGTTTTGTCCCTAGCCGCTGTGCAAAGTCATTCACTGCCGCAATTGCTCTAGTCATCGCATTGATCTTGACCTTATGTTGTGCGGCCCAAGTCCCTCTTTCATCGAACAAAACCCCTAAAGGAGCAGTTAAAAATCATGCCTGGTAGTTTCACAGCTGTGGGCGATTAATATGAAGATGTATATATCTTGATTTAAAGCTTAATACTTTGCTTGACTGAGAATTTAAGTCTGCAAAGAGACATCATGCCATCCAAAGAGTTTATCTGTGCCACAATACTGGATTCACATTACAAGAAAATACAGGCCACTTTCATTCCTTTTTCAAAAGGGGATGTTTCAGAATAGAAGTTAGTTAAGTGAGCCAAAGTCCTGGAAGATTGGTTGTAACATGGAGTCCAACTCACGGAATGAAGTTCTGGAGTTCTGCCTTCCACTTCCAGACAGGGCAGTACTTTTGTTTCACAGCAGCCAATACCAGCAACAAGAACACTGGCAGCAAAAAAAACAACAGGAACACAAGAATCATTCACAGCCTTTGCATTGACTTGGTATCAAATGGCAAGGCTTAAGTCCAGTGCACAGGGGAAGGCAAAACAGGACGAGGAAGTGGCAGTACAAATGACCAGATACTCATCGAACGGCTGTTCGATGAGTATATGGATGGCCTAAGAGAGTTCTATGTGGATCAAAACCCATTGGTGTATTGGTATGCAAAGACGAATCAATGGTCACAGCTCACCTGCAGTTCTTCTGGCATTGGCAGTAGCACCAGCGGCTTACAGAAATGGTACTCCTCCCAGGTTGGGACATCTTTCTGGTTAGTAAGCAGAAGACAACATCACACTATGATTCATTTTCAATACTAGTGTTTGTCGAAGTAAGCTTGGTTCAAACTGTGGCACTGGAGGCCAAGCAACTTCTTTGAAAAAACATCACACACTCTGCTGGGAGTCGCTCTGTAATAAACTTTCTGCACTTGGTGGCTGTCAGGGTGTTGTGAGATGCATTTTGGCTCTGGAGCCTCCAATCAGAGTGGGAGTTGTAGGTGGTGATGAGGAAGAACAGGAAGACGTCTTTATGCAAATCAGTCCTGTTCCCAACAATGCACCAGCATCACCCACTTCATCAGCAACCTCGCAAAGGCACAAGAATCAGATGTAGACAAAACAGCATACAGTAGTGACTACCCCAAGATGCGCATTGAGTCTGCCACCTCCTGGTCCTCTCCAGAAGTCGCCTGCATCAGTGGCACCACCAACTAAAAAAATCTTGGCTACTATTACAATCATGTTCAGGCAGGGGGGGCCCTACGACATCAACACCCAATTACACATTTGTACAACAGTAAGCTGGTTACAATGTTAGAGCTTTTTTCTTTTGTGAAAGGATTGGGTTTTTAGAGTTTGTGGCAGGCATCTGGCCGAATTGGAAGGACCTACTTTGCCAGAGAGGCTGTTCCAGCGCTCCCTAACAATGTGCTGGAATTGGTTGGAAAAACTTTGCACCAGAGTGGTGTTCAGACTATCTCCTGATGACAGATGTGGACTGGTTGTCAAGACAGTGATTACATGTTTATCACTTCACATTGGATATTTCTTGTGGGGGTTAGGCAACAGCTATCTACAGGTCTAAATGCTGAAGAAACCTTTAAGGGTGTTCAACACAATGTAACAGTAGCCATGTTTGCCATGGGGAAATTCCATACAGCTGCAACATAACAACAAGGTGTTTAAATGGCTGTGACTCACAGAATTGGGTTTGTGTCCATCGATAATGGCAGTAATATAGTTAAAGTCATGGCATATGGTGGCTATTTCTGGGTCCTGTGTTAGGCACATAGCATCAACATCATTTTGGTGGACTTTCTAAAAAAAAGAAGACTTAGTCAGCAACTTACCGATCATCTGGCGAAGAATCTGCACACATTTTAGCCATTGTTTTAAAGCCGGAAGCAGTTGATGAGCATTTAGCGTGCTAATGGAGGACAAGGTAAAACTCTCATACAGCAGGTGCCAATACTTTGGAACTCAACCTTACATGTTGCAAAGTCTGTTTGAGCAGTACAAACTGATCAATGAGTATGTCATGCAAAGAGAAGAAAATGTAACTAAAGCATCATCATTAGGATGGACAAAGGGACAAATGGGAACTAGTGAAATGCCTGACAGATATGCTACTTCCTTTTGAGTTATTCACATGGGAAGTCAGCATGGAGGACAGTACGATTGGTCAAGCTAGCCCATTGTTGTATTTGCTAAAGGAGCAGTTAGTCAGTCAGTCAGTCAGTCAAATCACTTTATTAGGTTAAATAAAAACAAAATAAAAGTACAGAAACATATATAGACCCTTACAAAATACATTTAGCCCGAGCAATTCATAAAATTCATATTATAATACAAAAAATATACACTACAAGATTTAAAAGAAATAAATATATATATATAAAACAATCTAGTAAAAAGACAATCAATTACGTAGGTTCCTGAGTCTCACATCTGCTACAAAAAAACTTGCTATATAACAGATTTCGCAAAGCTCATTTAAGAGTTGAAGGTACATAAGAGCCGGTTTAACCTGGGTAAATCCCTTTCTCTTTAAAACAGGAAGTAAAAACTTCTTTCTGATGTCATTATAATGTTCACAGAACATGGTGAAATGCATGGTATCTTTTTGTTTACACCACCCCTGTGATTTACCAAGAAAGAAGTGTATAAGATTAAATCAAAACCTGGTTAAAAGCAAACGATGGAATGGCCTATTTACAATTTCCAAGTATGGTTCCATCATAGGTACAGGCTTTAAAAGAGAATGTGCTCTAACGGACGGTTTTCTTAACACCAACTCTTCTCGCTCACTTGACCACAGATTTAGGAGCTGTGCTGTGACCCGCACCAGATCAGCACTCACAATCTTATCCGGGTAGTCAAAAAGGTCCTCGCTAAATATTTTCTTGATATAATACAGCCAAGTGATTTTATTAGCTCCATCCAAAGAGATACAATCCCTTAAAATTCTATGATTTAGGTCAACTTGTGAATTAAGCCACGTTTTTAACCAGCAGATTACTGGGGCTAGCTTCAGTTCATCCTAGTTCTTGGTGTACAGCAAACGTTGGAGTGGATTGGGGGACAAACAAAAGATTGCGGAGAAACTTGTTCTCCACTCTCTGTAACCCCTCCTTTGGCCTCTAACCCCAAATAGATGAACCCTACATAGCTATTGCTATACACTTGGATTTGTATATATTTAAAATGGCCTCTACCGGTTTTGTCCCTAGCCGCTGTGCAAAGTCATTCACTGCCGCAATTGCTCTAGTCATCGCATTGATCTTGACCTTATGTTGTGCGGCCCAAGTCCCTCTTTCATCGAACAAAACCCCTAAAGGAGCAGTTAAAAATCATGCCTGGTAGTTTCACAGCTGTGGGCGATTAATATGAAGATGTATATATCTTGATTTAAAGCTTAATACTTTGCTTGACTGAGAATTTAAGTCTGCAAAGAGACATCATGCCATCCAAAGAGTTTATCTGTGCCACAATACTGGATTCACATTACAAGAAAATACAGGCCACTTTCATTCCTTTTTCAAAAGGGGATGTTTCAGAATAGAAGTTAGTTAAGTGAGCCAAAGTCCTGGAAGATTGGTTGTAACATGGAGTCCAACTCACGGAATGAAGTTCTGGAGTTCTGCCTTCCACTTCCAGACAGGGCAGTACTTTTGTTTCACAGCAGCCAATACCAGCAACAAGAACACTGGCAGCAAAAAAAACAACAGGAACACAAGAATCATTCACAGCCTTTGCATTGACTTGGTTTCAAATGGCAAGGCTTAAGTCCAGTGCACAGGGGAAGGCAAAACAGGACGAGGAAGTGGCAGTACAAATGACCAGATACTCATCGAACGGCTGTTCGATGAGTATCTGGATGGCCTAAGAGAGTTCTATGTGGATCAAAACCCATTGGTGTATTGGTATGCAAAGACGAATCAATGGTCACAGCTCACCTGCAGTTCTTCTGGCATTGGCAGTAGCACCAGCGGCTTACAGAAAAGGTACTCCTCCCAGGTTGGGACATCTTTCTGGTTAGTAAGCAGAAGACAACATCACACTATGCTTCATTTTCAATACTAGTGTTTGTCGAAGTAAGCTTGGTTCAAACTGTGGCACTGGAGGCCAAGCAACTTCTTTGAAAAAACATCACACACTCTGCTGGGAGTCCCTCTGTAATAAACTTTCTGCACTTGGTGGCTGTCAGGGTGATGTGAGATGCATTTTGGCTCTGGAGCCTCCAATCAGAGTGGGAGTTGTAGGTGGTGATGAGGAAGAACAGGAAGACGTCTTTATGCAAATCCGTCCTGTTCCCAACAGTGCACCAGTATCACCCACTTCATCAGCAACCTCGCAAAGGCACAAGAATCAGATGTAGACAAAACAGCATACAGTAGTGACTACCCCAAGACGCGCATTGAGTCTGCCACCTCCTGGTCCTCTCCAGAAGTCGCCTGCATCAGTGGCACCACCAACTAAAAAAATCTTGGCTACTATTACAATCATGTTCAGGCAGGGGGGGCCCTACGACATCAACACCCAATTACACATTTGTACAACAGTAAGCTGGTTACAATGTTAGAGCTTTTTTCTTTTGTGAAAGGATTGGGTTTTTAGAGTTTGTGGCAGGCATCTGGCCGAATTGGAAGGACCTACTTTGCCAGAGAGGCTGTTCCAGCGCTCCCTAACAATGTGCTGGAATTGGTTGGAAAAACTTTGCACCAGAGTGGTGTTCAGACTATCTCCTGATGACAGATGTGGACTGGTTGTCAAGACAGTGATTACATGTTTATCACTTCACACTGGATATTTCTTGTGGGGGTTAGGCAACAGCTATCTACAGGTCTAAATGCTGAAGAAACCTTTAAGGGCGTTCAACACAATGTAACAGTAGCCATGTTTGCCATGGGGAAATTCCATACAGCTGCAACATAACAACAAGGTGTTTAAATGGCTGTGACTCACAGAATTGGGTTTGTGTCCATCGATAATGGCAGTAATATAGTTAAAGTCATGGCATATGGTGGCTATTTCTGGGTCCTGTGTTAGGCACATAGCATCAACATCATTTTGGGGGACTTTCTAAAAAAAAGAAGACTTAGTCAGCAACTTACCGATCATCTGGCGAAGAATCTGCACACATTTTAGCCATTGTTTTAAAGCCGGAAGCAGTTGATGAGCATTTAGCGTGCTAATGGAGGACAAGGTAAAACTCTCATACAGCAGGTGCCAATACTTTGGAACTCAACCTTACATGTTGCAAAGTCTGTTTGAGCAGTACAAACTGATCAATGAGTTTGTCATGCAAAGAGAAGAAAATGTAACTAAAGCATCATCATTAGGATGGACAAAGGGACAAATGGGAACTAGCGAAATGCCTGACAGATATGCTACTTCCTTTTGAGTTATTCACATGGGAAGTCAGCATGGAGGACAGTACGATTGGTCAAGCTAGCCCATTGTTGTATTTGCTAAAGGAGCAGTTAGTCAGTCAGTCAGTCAGTCAAATCACTTTATTAGGTTAAATAAAAACAAAATAAAAGTACAGAAACATATATAGACCCTTACAAAATACATTTAGCCCGAGCAATTCATAAAATTCATATCATAATACAAAAAATATACACTACAAGATTTAAAAGAAATAAATATATATATATATAAAACAATCTAGTAAAAAGACAATCAATTACGTAGGTTCCTGAGTCTCACATCTGCTACAAAAAAACTTGCTATATAACAGATTTCGCAAAGCTCATTTAAGAGTTGAAGGTACATAAGAGCCGGTTTAACCTGGGTAAATCCCTTTCTCTTTAAAACAGGAAGTAAAAACTTCTTTCTGATGTCATTATAATGTTCACAGAACATGGTGAAATGCAGGGTATCTTTTTGTTTACACCACCCCTGTGATTTACCAAGAAAGAAGTGTATAAGATTAAATCAAAACCTGGTTAAAAGCAAACGATGGAATGGCCTATTTACAATTTCCAAGTATGGTTCCATCATAGGTACAGGCTTTAAAAGAGAATGTGCTCTAACGGACGGTTTTCTTAACACCAACTCTTCTCGCTCACTTGACCACAGATTTAGGAGCTGTGCTGTGACCCGCACCAGATCAGCACTCACAATCTTATCCGGGTAGTCAAAAAGGTCCTCGCTAAATATTTTCTTGATATAATACAGCCAAGTGATTTTATTAGCTCCATCCAAAGAAATACAATCCCTTAAAATTCTATGATTTAGGTCAACTTGTGAATTAAGCCACGTTTTTAACCAGCAGATTACTGGGGCTAGCTTCAGTTCATCCTAGTTCTTGGTGTACAGCAAACGTTGGAGTGGATTGGGGGACAAACAAAAGATTGCGGAGAAACTTGTTCTCCACTCTCTGTAACCCCTCCTTTGGCCTCTAACCCCAAATAGATGAACCCTACATAGCTATTGCTATACACTTGGATTTGTATATATTTAAAATGGCCTCTACCGGTTTTGTCCCTAGCCGCTGTGCAAAGTCATTCACTGCCGCAATTGCTCTAGTCATCGCATTGATCTTGACCTTATGTTGTGCGGCCCAAGTCCCTCTTTCATCGAACAAAACCCCTAAAGGAGCAGTTAAAAATCATGCCTGGTAGTTTCACAGCTGTGGGCGATTAATATGAAGATGTATATATCTTGATTTAAAGCTTAATACTTTGCTTGACTGAGAATTTAAGTCTGCAAAGAGACATCATGCCATCCAAAGAGTTTATCTGTGCCACAATACTGGATTCACATTACAAGAAAATACAGGCCACTTTCATTCCTTTTTCAAAAGGGGATGTTTCAGAATAGAAGTTAGTTAAGTGAGCCAAAGTCCTGGAAGATTGGTTGTAACATGGAGTCCAACTCACGGAATGAAGTTCTGGAGTTCTGCCTTCCACTTCCAGACAGGGCAGTACTTTTGTTTCACAGCAGCCAATACCAGCAACAAGAACACTGGCAGCAAAAAAAACAACAGGAACACAAGAATCATTCACAGCCTTTGCATTGACTTGGTTTCAAATGGCAAGGCTTAAGTCCAGTGCACAGGGGAAGGCAAAACAGGACGAGGAAGTGGCAGTACAAATGACCAGATACTCATCGAACGGCTGTTCGATGAGTATCTGGATGGCCTAAGAGAGTTCTATGTGGATCAAAACCCATTGGTGTATTGGTATGCAAAGACGAATCAATGGTCACAGCTCACCTGCAGTTCTTCTGGCATTGGCAGTAGCACCAGCGGCTTACAGAAAAGGTACTCCTCCCAGGTTGGGACATCTTTCTGGTTAGTAAGCAGAAGACAACATCACACTATGCTTCATTTTCAATACTAGTGTTTGTCGAAGTAAGCTTGGTTCAAACTGTGGCACTGGAGGCCAAGCAACTTCTTTGAAAAAACATCACACACTCTGCTGGGAGTCCCTCTGTAATAAACTTTCTGCACTTGGTGGCTGTCAGGGTGATGTGAGATGCATTTTGGCTCTGGAGCCTCCAATCAGAGTGGGAGTTGTAGGTGGTGATGAGGAAGAACAGGAAGACGTCTTTATGCAAATCCGTCCTGTTCCCAACAGTGCACCAGTATCACCCACTTCATCAGCAACCTCGCAAAGGCACAAGAATCAGATGTAGACAAAACAGCATACAGTAGTGACTACCCCAAGACGCGCATTGAGTCTGCCACCTCCTGGTCCTCTCCAGAAGTCGCCTGCATCAGTGGCACCACCAACTAAAAAAATCTTGGCTACTATTACAATCATGTTCAGGCAGGGGGGGCCCTACGACATCAACACCCAATTACACATTTGTACAACAGTAAGCTGGTTACAATGTTAGAGCTTTTTTCTTTTGTGAAAGGATTGGGTTTTTAGAGTTTGTGGCAGGCATCTGGCCGAATTGGAAGGACCTACTTTGCCAGAGAGGCTGTTCCAGCGCTCCCTAACAATGTGCTGGAATTGGTTGGAAAAACTTTGCACCAGAGTGGTGTTCAGACTATCTCCTGATGACAGATGTGGACTGGTTGTCAAGACAGTGATTACATGTTTATCACTTCACACTGGATATTTCTTGTGGGGGTTAGGCAACAGCTATCTACAGGTCTAAATGCTGAAGAAACCTTTAAGGGCGTTCAACACAATGTAACAGTAGCCATGTTTGCCATGGGGAAATTCCATACAGCTGCAACATAACAACAAGGTGTTTAAATGGCTGTGACTCACAGAATTGGGTTTGTGTCCATCGATAATGGCAGTAATATAGTTAAAGTCATGGCATATGGTGGCTATTTCTGGGTCCTGTGTTAGGCACATAGCATCAACATCATTTTGGGGGACTTTCTAAAAAAAAGAAGACTTAGTCAGCAACTTACCGATCATCTGGCGAAGAATCTGCACACATTTTAGCCATTGTTTTAAAGCCGGAAGCAGTTGATGAGCATTTAGCGTGCTAATGGAGGACAAGGTAAAACTCTCATACAGCAGGTGCCAATACTTTGGAACTCAACCTTACATGTTGCAAAGTCTGTTTGAGCAGTACAAACTGATCAATGAGTTTGTCATGCAAAGAGAAGAAAATGTAACTAAAGCATCATCATTAGGATGGACAAAGGGACAAATGGGAACTAGTGAAATGCCTGACAGATATGCTACTTCCTTTTGAGTTATTCACATGGGAAGTCAGCATGGAGGACAGTACGATTGGTCAAGCTAGCCCATTGTTGTATTTGCTAAAGGAGCAGTTAGTCAGTCAGTCAGTCAGTCAAATCACTTTATTAGGTTAAATAAAAACAAAATAAAAGTACAGAAACATATATAGACCCTTACAAAATACATTTAGCCCGAGCAATTCATAAAATTCATATCATAATACAAAAAATATACACTACAAGATTTAAAAGAAATAAATATATATATATAAAACAATCTAGTAAAAAGACAATCAATTACGTAGGTTCCTGAGTCTCACATCTGCTACAAAAAAACTTGCTATATAACAGATTTCGCAAAGCTCATTTAAGAGTTGAAGGTACATAAGAGCCGGTTTAACCTGGGTAAATCCCTTTCTCTTTAAAACAGGAAGTAAAAACTTCTTTCTGATGTCATTATAATGTTCACAGAACATGGTGAAATGCATGGTATCTTTTTGTTTACACCACCCCTGTGATTTACCAAGAAAGAAGTGTATAAGATTAAATCAAAACCTGGTTAAAAGCAAACGATGGAATGGCCTATTTACAATTTCCAAGTATGGTTCCATCATAGGTACAGGCTTTAAAAGAGAATGTGCTCTAACGGACGGTTTTCTTAACACCAACTCTTCTCGCTCACTTGACCACAGATTTAGGAGCTGTGCTCTGACCCGCACCAGATCAGCACTCACAATCTTATCCGGGTAGTCAAAAAGGTCCTCGCTAAATATTTTCTTGATATAATACAGCCAAGTGATTTTATTAGCTCCATCCAAAGAGATACAATCCATTAAAATTCTATGATTTAGGTCAACTTGTGAATTAAGCCACGTTTTTAACCAGCAGATTACTGGGGCTAGCTTCAGTTCATCCTAGTTCTTGGTGTACAGCAAACGTTGGAGTGGATTGGGGGACAAACAAAAGATTGCGGAGAAACTTGTTCTCCACTCTCTGTAACCCCTCCTTTGGCCTCTAACCCCAAATAGATGAACCCTACATAGCTATTGCTATACACTTGGATTTGTATATATTTAAAATGGCCTCTACCGGTTTTGTCCCTAGCCGCTGTGCAAAGTCATTCACTGCCGCAATTGCTCTAGTCATCGCATTGATCTTGACCTTATGTTGTGCGGCCCAAGTCCCTCTTTCATCGAACAAAACCCCTAAAGGAGCAGTTAAAAATCATGCCTGGTAGTTTCACAGCTGTGGGCGATTAATATGAAGATGTATATATCTTGATTTAAAGCTTAATACTTTGCTTGACTGAGAATTTAAGTCTGCAAAGAGACATCATGCCATCCAAAGAGTTTATCTGTGCCACAATACTGGATTCACATTACAAGAAAATACAGGCCACTTTCATTCCTTTTTCAAAAGGGGATGTTTCAGAATAGAAGTTAGTTAAGTGAGCCAAAGTCCTGGAAGATTGGTTGTAACATGGAGTCCAACTCACGGAATGAAGTTCTGGAGTTCTGCCTTCCACTTCCAGACAGGGCAGTACTTTTGTTTCACAGCAGCCAATACCAGCAACAAGAACACTGGCAGCAAAAAAAACAACAGGAACACAAGAATCATTCACAGCCTTTGCATTGACTTGGTATCAAATGGCAAGGCTTAAGTCCAGTGCACAGGGGAAGGCAAAACAGGACGAGGAAGTGGCAGTACAAATGATGGCCTAGGAGAGTTCTATGTGGATCAAAACCCATTGGTGTATTGGTATGCAAAGACGAATCAATGGTCACAGCTCAGCAGGCTGGCAATAAAGTATCTGGCCTCTCTGGTAGCCAGATAGCGTGTGTTCAGTGCAGCTGGTGTGGTCGTCACAGTGAGAAAGACCAGGCTCTTGCTTAAAAAAATTGAGAGATTGACCATGATTAAAATGAACCAACATTTTATACCATTGCATTACACAGCTCCTGAAATACCAAAGGAGAAGGAGGAGGGTGACTGGTCAGACACAGCTAAGAGTGTTTTAGCAGACCAACTTCCGGGCGAACCACCTGAGTTGAACCACCTGAGTTTGAGGACAAACTCTACCTCCATAACCGAGTAGGCCACTATAGAACTTGTATTGCTGAATTGCTTTGCAGAAAAAAAATATCAAGGGAGACATATTATTTATTTTGTTTGTGTGTGACTGACCTATGCAGCCCTACCATTTTAGGCACATGTATGACCAGATTGGAGTTGGACCAGTGTGCAGTGAAGAAGCATTCTCCCCATTCCATTGAAGGACATTGGAGAGACAATACCTGCCTCTCTCCTTTTTTTACCCACTAGCATGACTTCCCCAGAACATTTGATTCACAAAGATAGCCTGAATGTGTATTGCATGCATTAAAAATGATTGACAATTGTGTACCCCCATTCTTGGTCTGGAACAGGTAAATTATTTATGAGTGATTTTGAGTGATGATTCATGTGGTGGCAGACAGTGAGGCAAGGTGTCCAAATATAATTTGCAAACTTGATTGTGATGATTTCAATGTTTGTGGTATGATGGGTGAACATTTTCCCCGAAGGTGATTGTCCCTTCCCCTTTCACACTTTGCAAGATTTGCTTGTCGTGTCCACTTTGTTTTATTTTTGATCTGGTAACTGGTTCACAAATTGATCTTCAAATACCTTTCTAGACTGTTTAATTACAAACACAAATCTACACAAAAAATGACTGTGTTTCTCTTCTTGTTCACCAACAGCAGTGTACTTCAAGTCGATCTCTCTCATTTGGGTTGGGAGTCAGAACGGAGTTGGAAAGAGTTGTTACTCAGAGGCAGGAGGACAATGGAATTAATCAGGACAGGACTACCTCAACAACAGCCAGAAAAAGGAAGTTATCAACTCCAGGGAAACCAACATGATGATGATTCTAAGAGGCATTCCCATTTCTGTTGACTGGTAAGAGATGCATTGATTTGTGAAATACAATTTTTTTCAGTGTGTGTGCTGGCTTAAATTTGAAACTCCTCTATTAAGCTGTTGAGTCGGGCTGGAGAACTGTTGTAAGTTACTGGAGACAGACATGTGATTTCATCACAATATGCACACACTTCTCTAAACATTATAATGACAGTTGCGAGATTAATCAGCCAGGTACATGCAGCCAATTGTTTGTGATTGGTTGTAATTTGCTCTTCTCAGTTAATCGATTGCACATCATTCATAAAATGATTGATTGCAGCAGGGTATGCTCTTGATCTGCCTCTCTTCTTGTATACTTACCTTTTGTTCTGTCCCTCTTCTTGACTCTGCAATATTGTTTCTGTTTTATAATCCACAGGCCTTCTCTTCTCCTGCCCAAAAGGCAAAGCCCCATAACACTACTGCTTACCTTACGGGACAGATTCAGCCAAGCACCCTAGATTGATAGACAATCCGAGAAGAATGCAGATGCATAACCCAATTTAGCAATACAGTATCATTTTTCTTTTAAGAATAATTTTTCATAACTGTTTCAGTTCACCTCACTCCTCCATAATTTGTGTACTATTTTTCAAACCTAGATGACAGAACCTTTAGATCTAAAAATAAGTTTGGTGTGTGAGGCTGAAGGATTGTTCCTTTTTGCAATGCATTTAACTGAACTGTGTCATACTCATTCCTTAATTTCTTTCCACCATAGATTAATGATATGCTGCTCATCACTCAATGAATATTGTGTTGTTCTGTAGTGCTTGTCTTTGTCACAACTTTCCCTATATCCCCTTTCCCATCCATTCCTCAAAACCCCTAACCCTTTTCCCCTGGGCTGTGTTATTTATTGAGGCATGACTTAATTTACACCATAAATAAATCACACACTTGTTGGGGCAGATATGGTGAAAGCTACACCAACTCACTACAGGCACTTTTATTATCCAAGTAATAGCCCATGCTGGCCCCATTTTATTTTACCCAACCACATATAAAGGTGATCCTTATTTTAGATATAGCAGAACATCATTCGTCAACATCATCATTCAGGCCGTGTGTTGTGTAAACGCTTAGGCTTGTCCACTTCTGACCTGACTCAACTCTTCCTGACTGGAAGATTTTGTACGTTCAGTACTTTGGTTTTAAAAACCAGCTCCCCATTGCTCAGAAGATGTTACTATTGCTAATTGTTGTTATATCAGGTCATCTTTGTAGTGTCATGGTGGTATTATGGTCTCAATCTTTCTAAAGTTATGATGATGATATCATTATATAAAAACCCTCTAACTCTGAGTTTTCTTTCAATCTAGTTGCTTATGATGGATAATACTTTGATGAATCCTTCAGTTGGAGTTTGCATAGATGGGAGTAGAACCTTGCTTGTGATTCCTCCCATGTTAGCATGCTAGCCTGCTACTACTACCACCCCCATAAGATGGCACCTTGGGAAACCCTGCAGTAAGAACACTGAGAAAGGTAACAGCCTTCGCTTCATCTTTTGAGGTAGGAGAACTATGAAGCGTTGTTGAAATATAGGCAATGGCAATCCCCCATAGTGGTCAATATAGTTACAAAGGGTCATAGGACCAGGGTGCTGTATGATGTATACTTTTTTAAACATGTTTAAAACACAGGTCGTGCTAAAAGGCAACAGTGCATAATAAAACACCCACAAAAGATTTGAGCCATAAATAAAGTAAAATGAATATTTATTTCCCTTTTTTAACAATAACAATCACCCCTTCCACCCACAACAGGCCCACCCCTCTCCCCAAACAAATCTCCCATCCCAAGAAATGTACAAAATGTGCATTGAAAATGCCCAAGAAACAGTCTCAGTCCCAACTCCTATCATTCCCACCCTCTCCACCCACACCAAATTCTTACAAACAAAACACATATTAAAAATAGGGCTAACGAAGAGGGCACTACACTACAGGCAGACCAGTAGCTGTTTGTGGTACTCCTTCATAAGTGCCAGCAAGCTTTCAATGCGCACCAGCCTCAGCATGTTGAAGCATTGGAAAGTGCAGTGTGAGTGCTAGGGGGGCACCGGTGGTTGTGTGACAGGCAGCTGACCGTGGCGATGGCATTGTTCTTGTGGAGAGGCTGGAGGCGCTGATGCTGGTTGGGGCCCAAGTCAGTAGCAGCTGCCTCCCCCTTCTCCTCACGGGCCACCCGGCACTGAAATGCAGCCTGTATGGCCTCCAGCCTCTGCTGCCACAGCCGGGCTGCTGGCTCTTACTTAGTAGGTTGTTGATCAGCAGGAGTAGCTCTAATAAGAAGGAAAAAGGACAAATTGTAATTAATGCTCTATGCAAGCACTTCTTTGAAAGTATATAGTAGCACAATAGCAGTACATTGCTTGTCCCCTAGGGCCATTCGAATCTGATGTGATTAGAGTTACAGCCATCTTTATCCAGACATGCCCAGGATGAAACGGGCTTTAAGGAATTAAGGCCGAATAACAGCACACCTGATTAAAAAAACTGTTATTTTTTTCTTTTAACAAATTTCCTAGTAAACAAATAAATGGGCGCTTTGTGTGGAAAAATAAAAATAAATTGCCTCAAATTAATGAGTAAGACATTATGGATAAGTGTTCTTGTGCTATAGTATTGGAAGCTTGCCAGCTAGTGCTTTGGTATTCGCTACTTGGCAACTATGCAGTCTGCTACTGGGGCAGCTGTAATGGACATCCATCTTATCCAATGGCCCTATTCTTTCCCAAAATACCTTTCAATCTTACCATGACTCCAAGCAGATGAATAATAATGATACAATGTCACACATGCCAGGGATAAAATGAAGATATCCTGCGTCATAAGTAGACGGGAAAAAAATTATTCACTGCAGTTCGTGGAAAGGTTTAAGGAACAGGATATATAGATTGCATTTGGCATCTTTGTCACAGACTGTTCCGTCCGCAAAACCCAAGGCAGTTAGTCCCTCTTTACTCCCTGACCTCGCTCTCCAGCACAATGTATAACTATTTCCAACAAATACATATTTTTGGCAGTAAGGAATGAAAACATAACTTACTTGACTGCAAGGTAAGTTAGAGGACATAAGTTGGCTGAGTAAGTAGACGTATTACTACAGAATTCAATTGGGATGTCACTGATCATCATCATGTACCTAAGCTTTGGCTTAGTCACAGTAGTTGACAAATGTTGAGAGGAGAACATTTGAACAGGCCGAAATCTGTTATGGAAGACATGAAATATCTATCAGCAAATGCCAATTGAAAACTGCGGAACTCCATTGAATGGGTGCCTCCATCCGTGCAAATGGCCAAACATTAATGTTTGATCCACCAATGCTTCAGAACGAAACCAGAGCGCTCTGCGGGTTGCTACATAATCCTTTAATCCCCAGTTGGATGTGTTTTGGCAATAACTGCCTTTTTCAACACTGGTACCACGTCTTGGGTCATATGACAGATTTAAATATGACCTCATTTACTCCAATTGGATAATTTGTCCTTCACAAAAAAGCAGATTATATCCTTTATATCGTTCTACACCTTGACTTCAGTAGTATTTTTTTAAGTGGGTTCACGCCGCATAATACACCCACCTCAATATTTGATCCACCAACGCTTCAGAAAGTAACCCGAGCGCAAGGTGTGCAGCTAATCTCCGCCCTGACACGACCACTCCCTCTCCTGCCCTGCCATGCTCTGCTGTGGCACTGAGTGGTCCAAAGAAAACTAAAAGATGAAATAGGAGAAGGAAGAAAGGTAAAAGTAAAAACTTAAAGAGAAACCCAAAAAAGTAGAAAAAGTCATGAAAAACACAAACAAAATGAAAAAAACATAAAATATATCAAATTCAAAAATATACACTGATGCAATAAAGGAAAATAAGGGGTAGATGAGTCAGATAGGGGGAGGATTGAAAAGATTAAGGGTAGATTAAGAAACATGCCCCAGCAACATGCACATAAAGCAGAGAACAAAATGGCCACACCCATGCAAACCGAGTGGTGTGGTCTGCATATAATTTCAAGAGCAAGAACGTGCATTGTGTTGCCAAATGTCAAGAACATAGCACAAATGTGCGCATTGCGCAGCTCAGCCTGCTCGCAGAATTCTGCAAAGTCTTGCTGAGTTTTTGGGGCACTCCGCAGAAGTCCGCTTAGCAGAACTCCAGCAGCTCCGCCTAAGCCTAGTCATGAACCATGGCTGCAACTCATATCCTTGGTCACCTGAAAAGTGAAAGAAAGCAGCAGTCAATGATTTTCTACATTGTTACGTAGACTGAACTAGCCATGTGTGATATGTACACGTGCTAGCTTATACAGAATTCTTTCAATTTTTAAGATATATTTGTTTCGTACTGTTGACCATTGCGTTACACATGTATGTTCAACTTCTAAGAGTCATTGCACATATTGTCCATGTTGTGAAACATTTAACACATCTATATGCTGACTTTCATGTTTAGGCAGTAGATTGCTATGATATGTACTTGTGAATGTTCTTAACAGCTCTATATTTTTCACACTCAATATGTGTTTAAGTAACAAACTTGTTATCATTACCTCTTGATCTATATAGGTTGAGACATTGCCTACAGGACATTTGCACAGCCTTTTATTTGTTTAGTAATTTTAGCATGCCTGTTTGCTTAGTAAATGTGAGCCATTTCAGACATGTGACATGGATATTTAGTTTGTTTTTTTACAAACATCAACCAATGCTTTTTGCGTGGCAAGTTGTCATGCTTAACTTAGATTGATACATATGTATTGCAAAGTTGTTTTTCTTCATATAAGACAACATGATGTACATTTGGGTAACTTTATACTACAGACCTGTACACAGCAATTCCAGTTTTCACTTGTATGTATGTGATTTTGCCTTGTAGTTGATTATGTACTTATATGCCTTGATGCTAACATCTTTTCAGTTTGTAATCCAGGTTGAGCAAAGATGGCGTGTGACTAGCTGGTGCATCTCTTACTGTCTCCCCCATTGTTCGATTACGCGGCCTACAATTGCTGAGACTGAGTCTGGTTGACTGCTTGCTGTGGTCATAGTGTTTGGGGCTGCTCCGTCTGATCGCTGCTGGAGTTTCCTTGCTATACTACTCCTCTTCCAGCTTCAGTCTTTGGTCACGGCAGAACTGGAGAGAACACCTCGTTTTTTTATGACAAGCAGAGGATGAAGGGCAGCGAAGAAATGGGCATCAGGACATGCTGCTGGTGGTGTTGTGGTTATGGGAAGCAGTTAGCCCGCAACCGCTGGTGAGCCGAGCATGGAAACGAAATAACACATGGGTTTTGTCAAGCCGAAACAGGAAACTGGAAGGAAGAAAGCACAGTTCAAGGCAATAAATGGTTTGGTAGAGACAGAAGGTAGGTCCACACAACCCTCTGTGGCTTCTTTGTTTTCTCTACCCTTGGCGGTTGATCTCCAAAAATGTAACTCAAAGGTTGAAGAGTACTGTGGCTGTAGGATGTCAATGGCAGAAACCATTGATATTTGTGTAACTAATGAGGGCGTTGTTAGTGCAACTAAAGAAAGTGCGGGAACAATCAAGGCAGTATTATTATGAGCAAAGAGTCTCTTCTCCCCGACAGTTTCAGCAGAGTGTGGGCTGCCTGGGCCAACTTTAAATAACACCCCAAGTCGCACCAACATGATACCTGGTGATCTCTCAATGCAAGGAGCAGATGGAAACGAATTGGAAAGAGAAAATATGGACACTGGCGATATAATGTCCAGCACACCTATAAACCCTGAGCCAGTCATTACCAACCACCACCAATGGGGAGCCCTCTCCCCCAACTTGCCTGGAGAATTTTCTTTTCTTAATTGATGAATAAGATTATTCTAAGGACTGTACCTCTATAAGCAATGATGCGTTGTCAGATTCTAATAGTTTCACCTCAACAGGTGATTTACAACTGACCCAAAGGAAGAAATCTTCAAAGCAAAAAAGAAAAGAGAGCAAATCGGGGGCTAGTTGGCAACATTTAAAATGGGACTATTCAGATACCCAGATAATTCTTCAGGAGCATGGCTTAGACAAGGATGATATTCGGAACACTGGAATACAGACCAAAGAAGCTTCACTGACTAACATCTTTTTATCTATTAAACAAATGCAAGACGAAACTCAGAATGATAGTAGTAGAACGAGATTCACCTCTAAGAAGCTACAAGCAGGGATCAAGAAGCTAAATAAACCAGGCGGAGAGATTGCTGAACGACTGAAAATCATTGCAGTTCAAACAGATTCTATTGAAGTGGAGGTGGAGTCCTTAAAATTGCAAAACACCACTCAGGGAGCGGTTATGTCTGTTGTTATGTTTAAACTAGAGGACCAAGAAAATCGGCATCGGAGGAACAACTTACGCTTTCTCAGGATTCTAGATGGCATGGAGGGAAGCAATCCTAGAGCTTACATGGTGAATTTATTGAAAGGCGCATTCCCTGATCAATTCAAATGGGATTAGGATTTGGAAATTCAGTGAGCCTATCAATTTCCTTTAATGTTGAAAAAACAATCACAAAATGAGACGGAAAGGCCTAGAGCTATATTGGTGTACTTTGGCAACTTCTTGTTGAGGCAATATGTTTAAGATCAGCCTCGTCCTAATACTCAGAAATTATTCGATGGAGTAACATTATTTGGCAAACCCAATTTTGCACATGCTGTTCGCACCTTTCCAAAATATTGGGGCACAGGTATTCCTTCAGAATCTAGCCAGGCTTAAGATAAATGTCAAGGAATCCACTCACAGCTTCACCTCCAAGATCCAAGCTCAAGAATACCTAAAAGAGAGCAGTCGTGAAGATGGGGGCAGCAACTTCCCCAAATGAACTGGAGTATGGCAACTGTTTTGTTATTTACCTCCTATTGCCT
Source organism: Lissotriton helveticus (assembly GCF_964261635.1). Lineage (NCBI taxonomy): Eukaryota > Metazoa > Chordata > Amphibia > Caudata > Salamandridae > Lissotriton > Lissotriton helveticus. The sequence goes on along the minus strand of NC_136063.1, from coordinate 734,124,703 downwards.
GGAGCCCTTCGGAAGCTAGCCGGAATGACCGGGCAGTTTCAATTCCGATCGGCTGTATCATAATCAGGTGGTGAGAATTGAAACTGATGATGTTGGTCGTAAAGCCTCTGACCACAGGTCAGAGGCCTTACAACCGACATCGCAATAAGCCCCAGTGTGAGATGACAGAATATTTCTCACTGTGGAATATTTGCTACTTGCATTGCAGGATTAGTGAGGGAATGACAGAATGGGACATAATTGTGTACATGTTGGAGTATGTTACTCCAAGTATGTGTACATGGCACACTTCTTCCATGACAAGATCGCAACCATATACCGAAACTTTGACGCCCAACTACACCCACAGACTTCTTCTACAGATTCAACTTCACCAAAACTGACTTGAACCACTGACTGATCACCTGGACACTGATCTCCACCCATGACACACCCTCCATCATGTACTCCATCCACTCTGGAGCTCACAGACATTCATGCACACATCACATCTTCGACCTCGACAACCAAAGGATCGGCCAGGAACTCACCACCCAGCACAACACCTAATTTATCACCACAACATTTACAGACACTTGGAAGAACACTAAAGTCAGACCACTACTCAAACAATACTCCATCAACCACAGCAAACTTAATAACTACTGCCAAGTCTGCAAGTTACTATTCCCAGCCAAGGTACTGGAAAAGACAATTAACAGGCAACTCAAGACACAACCAGAGCAAAACCAGGTACTCGTCGTCTCCAAATCCGGCTTCTGCTGAAATTATAGCACCAAGGCCACTTTGATCACAGTCACTGATGACATTCGAAACCTCCTCGAACAAGGAAAAAAGAGCAGCTCTGATTCATCTGCATGCTGATTGAAAGACTACACCACATCGGCATCCAAGGGGACGCACTCCGATGGTTCGCCTTCTTCCTCACCAGTTGATGTAGAGGGTCCACTTAACACCTTTTACCTCAGAATCCAAGGATATCATCTGCGGTGTCCCCATTACTCATCCTTTATCCCTATGCTCTTCAACACAGACAAGACCCCACTTGCCAACATCACTAGATCTCACAGTCTCAACATCATATTCTACACAGACGATACCCAACTCAACCTCCTATTCACCGACGATCCTACCACCACCAGGACCAACTTCCATAGAAGTATGACAAGCAACACCAAATGGATGAAGAACAACTGCCTGATCATGAACACCAAAAAGGCGGATAGACTGAACTTCGGCAACAACAGCTACCCCTGGAAAATCTCCTGGCAGCCCTCAAACCTGGGGCCCATACCCATACTTGCCTACTATACCAAAAACCCTGGAATCATTATTAATAATAAGCTCACCACAGAATCACTAGCCGCCTCCTCCACCTGCTTCCCCATTTTACGTATGCTACTGTAGCTCTTCTAGTGGCTACCTCTGCACACAAGACACACCTTGACACAGCCGACTGGGTTATGGCAACACTCCCGACGTAGGAATCACAGCACGCCTACTACAGTGACTTAAGTCCATACAGAACACCTCAGCCAGCCAATACTATGCTCTGTCTCCATTTCACATGATCACCCTCCCCACATCCACCGCAGCACAAGTGGAGGACACAGTCCTTTTGCTACGTCACAGCAAAGACACTCAACAGGCTACCCATGCAGTTCGGGCCCATCACCTCACTTCTAGAATTCTAAAGGGGCCTCCAGACCGCGCTGTTCAAATGAGCCTTCAGGGACTTGCAGGCAACTGGATACTCTAAGATGTGATTAGCACTGATATATAAAAATCATGATTGATTGATTGATTGATGGCACAAGATCCATACACAAACACAGATATTGCTATTTTGTCATACATTACAACTTCTTAACTAGCATAATGTATATTTTTGTTTTCATTACCAATAAGTCGGTCATTCCCATATGTGCTATTCTGCAACCGCTCATTGATTGTACTGTGGCGAAGATGTATGCATCATATGCACTTCCAGGGTATTTTGCCAGCACAATAATGAACATTCCCTGATCGTTCATGGATAGTGGACATTCTCTGATAGTCCACTATTGATCAACGGAGTCGGTGTGCTTGCGGTTTCTGTACAGATGGGATGTTCCAGCAGGAAGCACCAATGTGTGCAATCAATTGCACCAAGAACAAGAGGAGATCCAGCAATGGCATATAATTCTTGCTTGGTATTGATTTGTTGTTGTTTAGTTCTGGGAAAGACAAAGCACCGGAGTGTCTGTTTAATGATAGCATCCAAAACAAATGGGTGAAAGGCACAGCATGCTCCCTGTGCAATCAGCCAAAATTGCTGTTTTGAATTGGAAGGAAACTAATGCCAGCATGTAGAGCACAGCCATCAATTTCACTTGTGGTGGTATGTCATTGGTCCTTGATTTGGTGGTTGGGGACTTGGCCCAGTCGTTTCCAGCAATTCCATGATAGACTCCCTCTTGAGTCTATAGAACAATATGACCTCATCCTCCCTGAGGGTAAAGAGGGATATGATCTGCTGGAAAACATACTCCCTCCTCCTTCACTGCCTATGTGGTGGGGAAGGTCTCCCCACTATTCCAAGTTGCAGTATGACGACCTCCGTGGCGTAGTTGAGCCTGCCATAGTATTCTGTGATTTTGATGTTTTTATATCACAGTCACTGTGTCATTTTCAATGCCTGGTTTGGCGAAGTGCAGCAATTCTGGCACATTTCTAGCTTTGCGTTGTGCTACCTTATGATTTATGATGCAGCACTACATCCATAAATACCACTGCATTACAGTGGCTTTGGATTTTGTGGAAGAATGCCTTCAATGCCCATATCAAATAATGCACTATGCAACTGCATTTAGCACAATGTTTGCACCCCACATACTTTAAAATACTACACATTTTTCAAGATGCCTCATTTTATGACTTACTGCTTGTGCTGCCCTTACGTCACAATACATGATGGAAGGCTGGACCAAGCCACTCATAATTATGCTCCTCAGTTTAGAAGTCTGTAACTGCTATGGGTTATATGATGAAACAACGCACGCATTCATCGTGCATGTCTTTACAACACGTACACTACCACATAATCTACTACCATGCACCCCATTACCACACATATTATTATATCAAACATGCATCACGACACATTGAAAGAGCCCTTTTAATGCATACACTAACCACACATACCACTTCCACGCAAGTCTTTATAATTAAATTGTGGTATGTGCGATACTGCGTATAACACTGAAAGCTGCACCCGAGGCAGTTCAGTGGGTCAGTTTCGGAGCTGGCTGCCACGGTGGCAGTTTGTCGGCAAACTTACACTTTCTCCCCCGTACTCCCATCTCATTCCTTTGCACCCACCCCTTAGCCTGAGCAGTAACATACCTGGCACTTCCTGGTTTGCTCTGCTTTAACTGCTGCCAGTGGTGCTTGTTCTGGGCTGTGGCCACACCTCCAATACCATTCGGTTGAGTTTCACACAATTGCAGCTTTGTTTCCAAGGCAGCGCCACTCACATGGGCTGCAAGTGCTCTACACCACCACCCTCTTCTCACTGCAGCTACTAAATTGTAAGTATTTTTCATGCTGCATTGTTCTCCTGGGCCAAGTGGTATATCAGCTACAACATGGGCAATGTCTGTTGTCTGCCCTCTTTTTTCAGCATATTTGCGTTGCACTGCCTGGTGCACTGAACCAGCAGTGTAGATGAGGACCGCCGCCATTTTAGTATTTTCAGTCTTGTGGGCCAATTTACCCTCCGATCAATGGAGCCTACAGTTTGGTTTAAAGAGGCCTCCGATTGTGGCTGGGCCACACTCCCACAACACTAACCCAGAACACTAACACTTGAAATCTGATTTAAAGCACTGAAGCAGTTACCATGCATATGCTTTGTCATGCGTGGGAAATGCATACATGAGTAAATACATATTCGTGGATAAAGCATGTGTGCTTAAAGGCATATGCGTGGTAATGACTTCGTGCTGACGGTGACCTCATTATAATGGCTGTCTCCCCTGCTATGAAGGTCTTATCCAGAACACTGTGAAGGATTTTCAAAAGCCAACATTTTAGTACCTTTAACTGATTTCTCCTTAGAATTTATTGAAAATGGTCCCTATTTATAGAACAAAGGCAAGTTATGCTTTACAATGGAGCAGATCGATTTTTATGTTTTGAAATGTGTAAAGGTCAGCATCCTAAAGCAACATTTAAAATGCACTTGTCCATATTATATTGCACACACAATATTGTGTTTTTATAAATTCGCATATTTAAAGGCCATCATCTGAATCAGTTTAAAGATTATTTAAGTAGGACAACCCACTCCTAGATTATCCCTAGAACAGAATTCTCAAAAATATTTTCTGCTAAGAGAGCACGTGCTTAGAAGCACAATATGTATTTTTTTTTATTAAATTGGTGAAAGACTTCTAAACAATATTAGTGATTGTAGTTCTAAATACTGTATTTAATTTTATAAAGGAATTGTTCTTTGATAAATCAACCATGTTTGTAAAATCCAATCCCAGCTCAGTCGGAGCTCAAGGCAATGACGGACAGAGCGGGGCCTTATTGACCTGAGCGGGTGCCAGGCGAGATGAGGTGAGTGCTCCAACCAGACGGATGTCCTATACATCTCGCTGATACGAAGGATCAGTATATGACATCAGAGGTTGTATCACTTCCAACCTTTATGTACATTTTTCTTATTCTTTTCTCAAACACTTTTTGTACACCATTTGATTTCATGCAGTAGCAATAATATTTGCAGATAGGTCCTGAAGAAAGCCGTGGAGCAGTTGTCCAACAGGCTGAAACATTTTGAAGGTTTTTGAAAGCAGTCATTTTTGAAACTGCTACATTTGCACTGTTTTTAACCAGGATTGCAATTGATGTCCTAATAAATATAGTTTTTCTCTTTTGCTATTCCTATTTAAATCATGTATATACTTTTTGCGCTGCACTCTTTCATTCCCACACATATTTGGGATTTTTCTGGGACTTGGATGAGAGTCAAACTTCTGTTCTGTCCTTCTGTTTCCTCTGTATGACCCTTTAAAGGATACAATCCACCCAGAACCCCGATCAAGAGGGCAAGTGGTAGGTTGGCTGGAAACCCAAATGATGATAATGATCACTTCGGTGAGTGATGGGAATCTATGGAGGGGCACAAGTGACAAACTGGAGGCTCAGATAAAACAATTAAACGCAATGAATTAGAGAATACAACTCACATTCGAGATACAAGACCACACCATTAACTTTTTGGACGTCACAATAACTAAAACCCGACAGGCTTTGAAACAAACATGCACAGAAAACCAACGGGCAAAAACAACACTTTAATGTATGATAGCTTTCATCCTCAACCATTAAAGCAACACCTTTCATATTCTCAACTGCTAAGAGTCAAGAGGATATTCTCAGACCCTGCCAAATCAACAGAGCAATCCAAAGATATGATACAACGTTTCAGACACAGAGGATACCCGGAAGAACTACTTATACAAGCTTCGAATCGAGTTATCAACAAAGATAGATCAGAACTTCTAACAACACAAACCCTCACCAAGAAAGAAAAAATAACATGCGTATGCAAATATTCCACAATGAGCCAGCACAAGAAGAAAATAATTAAAAAAAGACTGGATCCTATTAAAAACGGAACAAGATTTTAGGAACATCTTTGAGCAAGAACCCACATTTGCATACACGAGAGCTAAAAACATATGACAGTCAACAGATTAGCAACATGGCGCTGTAGTGCATAAAAATGCCTTATTTGAATAATAACTATGATTACACATTATCGTTAAAGCAGAGCATCTGCTAATCCTGGCAAATATTGTAGATACATTAGTCTTTATATACCTCATGAATATTGTTTATTGTTTATTATGCTTTGTATATATTTTTTCTTCAGGCATTGCACATAACACACCACACAGCATGATAACGGCTACATACGACATTATAAGAGTAGGCAGCGAAATATTTAATATAACCTCTCATGACAGACACATAATAGTGTTTTTGAAATAACTTTTTTGATAAGCAGCAGCGCGTAACGTCTACACACACTTCCCTAATCCACGGTACTATGTTTTGACGTCATAGGTAACTTAGACCCATATGACAGACACGAAGCAACACTCGGTAGACAGCGTCCATGAGGAAGCACCAAACTGCATGAAACCGGTAAGCGAACACACCCGGGAGCACAGAAAATATGAATGCGTGGCAAAGAGGTTTTTTAATTAACGAATACGGGACTAATTTAATCTCAATTAACAACGCACACCTTTTTTGTAAAAAATCTGCGCTTATTCTCTCTCCTTTTTTGTAAAAAATCCACGCTTGCTTCACGTCAATAGATAAAACTATAACCACTATAAGCACCTTTTTAAGTTTTTAGCTTTAACAGGGATTCACATTCACATGAACGGAATAGAAGCCCCGAGTACACAGTTACTTAATACAGATCACCAAGTTTAACAGTGGTGGACTCATATTACAAAGAGAACCCTCACAACTAAAACGGCATTATTCTTGCTTGTTTCAGAGATTCCCCTGATGAAGGCATAAATGCCAAAATGCATAGGGAGAAGGTTTAATTGACACAACTTGATATGCAGAAATGATACATTGTGGAACATGAGGTTTCACCTGAAACACTGTTGAAGAATATATGTGAAACAAACTTATTTTAATATAAAACAGCATGAAAAAACAATTTTGAGAAGAGTATTTCTTTTTAATCTGGCTGTAGACACAGCAATCCACAACCTGTGCCCAGAGAGACACCCTACATGAGTGGGGTTGCAACCTAGATATTGAGTATCTATGCTCCCGGGCGGGAAGCGATTCTCAGGAGCACGGTAAACTATCAAACAACGCTAAAACCAAGCGGTGCATGACCTATATCCACTTTGCGTCATCAGTGATGTTATTTGAGATGTCATCAGTGATGTAATGAGTGATGTCACTGACCATGTCATGAGTGATGTAATATGTGACATGATCAGCAGTGCATTGCGGGTGTGCGAGCTATAGTTAGCTGAACTAACTATAAATGGGGAATTTTTATGGTTTGGTACGAGTGAAATGTCCAACTAACTATAACACCCCTGAAACCTATGTTTTTTTCAGTGAATTTCTAAGGTTTTTTAAATGCTAATTCCTAACTATAACGTGTCTGAAACCTATGGGTTTTTTCAGTGAATTTCAAATGTTTTTTTAAACAATATTTTTTAAGTGTAATAGTGGTTTTATATATATATTTTGTACTCAATTTCTGGACTTTTTAAACTGTTTTTGAAAAAATAAATATGATTTATTAAATATAATTTTATTTCTTTTAAAATTAGCATTTTTTTCCAAAAATGTAAAAGTAAAATAAAGTGGAATTATTTTATTTTATTTTATTTTAATTTGGAATTTTTTTTAATAAAAAATGTTTGAAGTCGCGCATCGAAAGCGCACCGGGCATGGCGGATACGCGAATCCAAGCCGCCATTTTAGAAAATACGTGAAGGATCCGTGTACAGAGTGCGATGGGTTCATGTTGTGCAGTTATGTCATACACGTACGTTACGTGGTGAGCGCATCTGGTATGCGAACCGGTACGCGACTCCTGCTCCCGCACATTCGCAACACATGCGCATTACAGTACGCGACTCTTGCGCGGTGCCGCGCCATTTGTGACGTCATATACGTACCGGACGCTGGGTTCGCGACTCACGCTAATTTTTTTTATGTTCTAAAATTATATGTACGTATCTTTTATATACATATAAGGACTAGACATTATGTAAATAATATATTTCTACTTGTAATAAAGTCATATTACTTTTAAATCTATTTTCGAGTAGTCGCGTAGGGTATGTGCTTCGTAAGCGCACGGTGCGTGGATCCCATGTGACCTCATACATAAAGATTTGATTGGTTCATAACATTTCCCACTGCGAGTATTGAAGGACCACACCCATTTCCATCATTCTGTTTGGAATAGTTCAAGAGAAACATCTCTACTCCTTCCAGAGCTGTTTTTGCTTTTTTTTTTGTGTTTTCCAAGAATTGCATTTAAGAAATGGCATCTGCTCTAAAGCTTCTCAACATTCTTCAGATGAAGATGTCTTGGAGGAAGATCCACGCAAGGAGAGGCCTACATCAGTGGTGTGGAAATTTTTCACCTTTCCGGCCGGAGTAAAAAAGGTGAACGCTACCAAAGTTACATGCACGCTGTGTGACAAGGTGCTGTCTCGAGTCACTCAGAAGAAATATTCTTGTGGAACAGCGAGTATCCTAAAACATCTGAGGACCATTCACCCAAGGAATCTGGCAAGAGAAGAGATGAGGCGTACAGCAAAGAATCCACCACCAGCAATTGCTAGCATGTCTGGAGCGTCTACATCTACACCTCCAGTGGACATTCTTCCAGAATTTGCTTCTTCTGCAACAGAGCACTGCACAAAGTGCAAATCCATAATTTGCTATGCAGAACAATCGGTGGATGCTGTGTGTGCAGGACAGCGTAACCACAAATGTAAAAAAATTTTTGGGGGGGGGTTTGTGTTTGGAATGACGTTTAATTCCAAATTGTAGCTGTTTACTTAGTTCCTTTTTTTGTTCATTTTCTAGAAAATACCAAAAAAATACAAAATAAAAAGTACAAAAACAACCTAACAAAAAAAGTTCTTCTCAGAACTACCTAATCTGGAACTATTATTGCATGGTAAAGTCTGAAAGTTTGATTGAATAAATGTGTAGAGCATGATTGACTGAAAGAATGCATTATTAGTGTAGGGGAGTGACAGGGTGTTTGCTGGAGTGTATGGATACTGACTGGGGAATTGAAGGTGTTAAAGACAAGTGTGTGGGTGGTTAGAGGACTGCATGAGTATTGGATAGGGGAATGAAGCAGTCTATGTGCTAATGCAGGGGTCACTGCATGAGTACTTGTGTACTGACTGAAGGATTAGAGTACTGCAAGGAGAGTGCCTGGGTGAATTTATAAGTGGTTGGGTTTTGGCATAGTGAATGGATTAGTACCTGGTGCTGAATGGGTAACTAGAGGAGTGCAAGGGGAGTGTCAGGGTGTTTCCTGGAGTGTATGGATACTGACTGGGAAATTGAAGGTGTGAAAGACAAGTGTGTAGGTGGTCAGAGGATTGCATGCATATTGGATAGAGGAATGAAGCAGTCTATGTGCTATGGCCTGGGTCACAGCATGAGTATTTGGGTACTGACTGAATGATTAGAGTACTGCAAGGAGAGTGCCTGTGTGAATTTATAAGTGGTTGGGTTTAGGCATAGTGAATGGATTAGTACATGGTGCTGTATGGGTTACTAGAGGAGTGCAAGGGGAGTGACAGGGTGTTTGCTGCAGTGTATGGATAGTGAGTGGGGAATTGAAGTTGTGAATGAGAAGTGTGTAGGCGGTTAGAGGACTGCATGCATATTGGAGAGGGGTTTGTAGCAGTCCATGTGTTAAGGGCTTGCTCACTGCATGAGTACTTGGATACTGACTGAATGATTAGAGTACTGCAAGAAGAATACCTGAGTAAATTTATAAGTGGCTGGGTTTTGGCATAGTGAATGGATTAGTACATTGTGCGGAATGGGTCACTAGAGGAGTGCAAGTGAGTGACAGGGTATTTGCTGGAGTGTATGGATACTGCCCAGGGAAATGAAGGTGTGAAAGACAAGTGTGTAGTTGGTTAGAGGACTGCATGCATATTGGATTGGGGAATGAAGCAGTCTATGTGCTAAGGCCTGGGTCACTGCATGAGTACGTGGGTACTGACAGAATGATTAGAGTGCAGCAAGGAAAGTGCCTGTGTGAATTTATAAGTGGTTGGGTTTTGGTGCAGTGAAGGGATTAGTACATGGTGCTGAATGGGTCACTAGAGGAGTGCAAGGGGAGTGACGGGGTGTTTGCTGGAGTGAATGGATACTGACTGGGGATTTGAAGGTGTGAAAGACAAGTGTGTAGGTGATTAGAGGACTGCATGAGTATTGAATAGGGGAATGAAGCAGTCTATGTGCTAAGGCCTGGGTCACTGCATGAGTACTTGGGTACTGACTGAATGATTAGAGTACTGCAAGGAAAGCGTCGGGGTGAATTTATAAGTGGTTGGATTTTGGCGCAGTGAATGGATTAGTACATGGTGCTGAATGGGTCACTAGAGGAGTGCAAGAGAAGTGACAGGGTTTTTGCTGGAGTGTATGGATACTGACTGGGGATTTGAAGGTGTGAAAGACAAGTGTGTAGGTGGTTGGAAGACTGCATGCGTAGTGGCTAGAGGAATGAAGCAGTCTATGTGCTAAAGTCTGGGTCATTGCATGAGTTCTTGGGTACTGACTGAATTATTAGAGTACTACAAGGAGAGTGCCTGGGTTAATTTATAAGTGGTTGGGTTTTGGTGTAGTAAATGGATTACCACATGGTGCTGAATGCGTCACTGGAGGAGTGCAAGGGGAATGACAGGGTATTTGCTGGAGTGTATGGATGCTGACTGGGGAATTGAAGGTGTGAAAGACAAGTGTGTAGGTAGATAGAGGACTGCATGTGTATTGGAGATGGGTTTACAGCAGTCCATGTGTTAAGGATTGGGTCACTGCTTAGTACTTAGGTACTCACTGAATGATTAGAGTACTGCAAGGAGAGTGCCTGGGTGAATTTTTTAAGTGGTTGGGTTTTGGAGCAGAGAATGGATTACTACATGGTGCTGAATGGGTCACTAGAGGAGTGCAAGGGGAGTGATAGGGTGCTTGCTGGAATATATGGATACTAACTGTGGAATTGAAGGTGAAAAAGACAAGTGTGTAGATGGTTAGAGGACTGCATGCGTATTGGAGAGGGGTTTGTAGCAGTCTATGTGTTAAGGCCTGTGTCACTGCATGAGTACTTGGGTACTAACTGAATGATTAGAGTACTGCAAGGAGAGTGCCTGGGTGAAGTTATAAGTGGTTGGGTTTTGACGCAGTGAATGGATTAGTACAAGGTGCTGAATGAGTCACTAGAGGAGTGCAAGGGGAGTAGGTTTTTAAGCAGTTATGTGTCAGGAAAGAGATGAAGTAACCACATGCTTCTGTGACAATTGTTGAACAAATGCACACAGTCTCACAGTGTGTTTCTAGACAAGCAAGAATATTCCCTAGACTTTAGCAGAAGAGACACACTAGTCTGGAAGGGGTTAGGTGACTGCATTCATTCTACACATTTCAAAACTGTACTGCTAGTGTCAATGCCTGACTCATTCTGCAAATCCATCAGCAGTGACTGGTTTCTAATACTACTGAAACCTGACAAAAGGATAGGTTTTTAAGCACTTATGTGTCAGCAAAGACATGAAGTAACCACGTTTCTGTCACAATGGTTGCAGAAATGCACACAGACTCACAGTGTGATTCTAGACAAGCTAGACGATTTCCTGGACTTTAACAGGAGAAACACAGTAGTCAAATTAAAAACAAATAGAACACCTCACAAATTAATAACTCACCTTTCAAATTGATTTATATATTAAGAAGTATCTGAATCACACACCAGATGTTCTTATGCCCACAATGTCTGTAGTGCACTTCTCTTAGAAAAAACAAAAATTGGCAAACTTTCCCTCTCATTCTGTACACATATACACGTAAATATCAAATCACAGTGCTTCCAACATTAATTCAAAAGCTAATACACATTTCTATTGATTACACATTTCAACCCTTTCCAATTGACATAACTTTCAACCCGACCCCCATTCTGCTTAATACCTGTTACCATAGTAACAGTTCATGGAACACTCAACTGAAGACACAGGTCACAAGTTTAACACACAATGTTGCAAATCCAAACAGCAAGTGTGCTTGAATTTTCAAAATAACAGCCTATCCTATCTAATGTCCCTTTCAAACAGTTTTTACAAACCAATAAGAAACATGTTTTTAAAACACAGAAACATGCACCCTATTTTTCAGTCTATAATGTTCTCAAACAGCCAATCATTTCTCTTCTTTTTTTTAAAACTGCATCTTATCCACCATTTTAGAAAAATCTTACAGCCTTGATTCATCAAGCCGAAATCGGCTCGCAAAGGTCCAGATTCTAAGAATCTGGCCCTTTGCGAGCGCTATTTTTGCATTTGGGATTCATCATCCCAAATGCAAAAATCGGTAATAGCGATTTCGCTATTTTGCGAGGAATTACATTTAAGGAATCTCTATTTGAGATTCCCTAAATGCAATTCATCATCCATTTAAAAATTGCGAATTCGCAATTTCACAAATTAATAACTCACCTTTCAAATTGATTTATATATTAAGAAGTATCTGAATCACACACCAGATTTTCTTATGCCCACAATGTCTGTAGTGCACTTCTCTTAGAAAAAACAAAAATTGGCAAACTTTCCCTCTCATTCTGTACACATATACACGTAAATATCAAATCACAGTGCTTCCAACATTAATTCAAAAGCTAATACACATTTCTATTGATTACACATTTCAACCCTTTCCAATTGACATAACTTTCAACCCGACCCCCATTCTGCTTAATACCTGTTACCATAGTAACAGTTCATGGAACACTCAACTGAAGACACAGGTCACAAGTTTAACACACAATGTTGCAAATCCAAACAGCAAGTGTGCTTGAATTTTCAAAATAACAGCCTATCCTATCTAATGTCCCTTTCAAACAGTTTTTACAAACCAATAAGAAACATGTTTTTAAAACACAGAAACATGCACCCTATTTTTCAGTCTATAATGTTCTCAAACAGCCAATCATTTCTCTTCTTTTTTTTAAAACTGCATCTTATCCACCATTTTAGAAAAATCTTACAGCCTGATTCATCAAGCCGAAATCGGCTCGCAAAGGTCCAGATTCTAAGAATCTGGCCCTTTGCAAGCGCTATTTTTGCATTTGGGATTCATCATCCCAAATGCAAAAATCGGTAATAGCGATTTCGCTATTTTGCGAGGAATTACATTTAAGGAATCTCTATTTGAGATTCCCTAAATGCAATTCATCATCCATTTAAAAATTGCGAATTCGCAATTTCGGCCCGCTATTTACCGCGAGGTCAAACCTCGTGGTAAATAGCGAAAACTTAGAAAAATGCTTTTAAATGCATTTTTCTAAGTTGCATGTTGCACACAAACATGTCCTTTGGACATGTGTGTGCGCAACACCTGTTTCAATTTGCATTTAAGGGGTGCTACAGGGTGTCCTTTGGACACCCCTGGCACCCTTTAAATCGCTATCTTATTTGCAATTAGCTAATTGCTAATCGCAAATAAGGAATAACTCCCCATTCATTCCTATGGGCCTTTTGGCCCATAGGAATGAATGGGGAGTTATTCCTTATTTGCGATTAGCAATTTGCTAATCGCAAATAAGGAATGTGTAGGAATCGCATTTCTTTATGCAATTCCTACATGAATCCCGTTTTGCAAGTCCTTAATAGCGATTTGTTATGAATCGCTATTAGGGGCTCGCAAAACGGGAGATTGATGAATCAGGCTGTTAGTTTTCAAACTGCCCATTTCACATTCAGACATCTTCTGAGTGAATCCAGACCTTCCTTCAAGATGCTTAGAGTGTGGATTGTTGGACACAGCTATATTTTCTGGGGCAAAAGGTTTGCTGAAGGCAGAGGTATTGACAAAGATTTAGCTTCGCCAAATGTAGAATTTAAATGGATTGGACAGAGAGGGTTAAAGTGGCACCAATTGATGCCATTGGTTAAATCCTTTTTGCATCTCCAACATCCTGACCTCATAATTGTGCACTGTGGTGGTAATGACCTAGGCACTTTGACTGGGGTAAATCTGGAAATGCTTATGAAAGACGCCTTTGGAGAATTTATGTCACTATTCACCCAAACTGCTTTTGTCTATTCTAACATATGCCAAAGACAGAAATGGAATTGGTCCAATCAATTTTGTCCACAGATTGAGAAAGCTAGGAAACATGTCAATAAAGCTGTTTCTGCTTATCTCAGAAATTATAGGATAGGGTCTTTTTACAACAACAATCTGCGTTTTAGTATGGATGGCATCTATAGGAGAGATGGTGTACATTTTACAGTTGAGGGTAACATAGAATTTCTCAGCAACTTTAGACTCTGCGTAGGTACTTACATGTAGGTACCAAAATCTCCCAATAAACACAAGGGCTCTTTTTAGAGCCAGCTAAGTTCTAAACACATAAGCTTGATGTATATTTAAAAAATATTACTTTTTATGTTTGGAGTCGCGCACACTGCGCTTTTGGAGTTGTGCACCCAACGCGTTCACACCAGGGGGCCGTGCTGGGAGACGCGCACCCAACACATTCACACCAGGGGGCCTCGCTGGGAGTCACGCACCCAGGGCGACTCCAAATTTTACCGTAATTTTTATATTTTCCCGGGGGACCCCCATCCCCCGGGTCCTATACACACCATTGGGGACCGTGGGGGGAGCCCCAATGCCCCCATAGTCCCGCCGGGTCCCCGCATCCTTTGTGAGCCGGCATCCCTTTCCCACATGGCGAGCTTCTAACATGCAGCTCTCTGTGTGGAAAAGCAACCTGGTTTACATTTTGAAAGAGAGAGCAGTTTTCCCACTCTTTCTTTCAAAATCCAAACCAAGTTTGCTATGGCAGGGCAGGAGCCGCGAGGCTCCAACCCTGCCATAGCAAACAGCAGTGTCCCAGGGGTGGGCACCACCAGACACTGCAGTCCCCAGGGCCATGATTGGCTCCAGGAAGGGGGGCCACTCGGTCTCCTCCCTCTTAATGCAAAGCCCTGGGGGGTGGTGGTCCCTAGGGCTTGGGGGTCTGTAACATACCCCCTATTTTAAATATTTAGTGCCCCGAGGAGTTGGTGGTCTCCGGTGCATGTGGGGGGCTCAATCCCCCCCACACAGGTTACATTTTTTTTTTAAAGCCCCGTGTGGTGGCGGTCTCCGGGGCTTGGGGGGGCATTAGAGCCCCCCATTTAAACTATCAAGCCCCGGGAGGTGGCGGTCCCCGGGGTTGTGGTGGAGCCTGTGTGCTCGCGCAAATATTTATGTTATGCCCCGGGGGTGGCGGTCCCCGGGGCAGTGTGGGGGATTGGGTCCCCCCACACTTTTTTTTTCACATGCCCCCAGGACCTGGCCCACCCGGGGGCTTTAATTAAACAAAGCGCGGAAGCCCGCGCTTTGTTTTTTTCATTTTCATGGCTGGATCCGCGCATCCTGCGTGCATCATGGCGTTTTAAAAAAAAATGCTTTTTTACCCCCAGAAGTCCTTCTTTGGCCCCTAAACAGACCTACGGGGTCAGGGTGTTTTAACCCTGCCCCCTCTTCTTCTTTTCCACCTTCATTTTACTGCCATCTTGTGCCTCGCTTCTACTGAACAGTTCCTGGTTTAGAATGTTCACAACCAATTACAATGCAGCTCGTGATTGCAAGATGCGCGGATCGTACTCTGCACGGTGCGCGGGTCCTAATCTGTAGGGTACACGTACTTTGTTTGTCTGCGGTGTGTCCAAGTTCCTTAAATGGTCATGGCTAATTCTTTCGAAAAGGCTTTCTTTGTCAATTTAATGCTTGTCTTAATTGCTTGTACAGTGTTTTAACTGTGTATATAGTACGTGCCTGTTTAATATTGTTTTTTAATTCATTTTTTTATGCTTTTATGATATTTTTATATCGAAATAAAGCCTTCAATCAATCTGTAGGGTGCGTGGATTATCCGCGGCCATAGATTTATATTGGTTTTTACTTCTGATTTTCGCAGCTACTACTGAACGGATTTACACCATTTTACAAAACGGGTTCTTTTTGAACCAAGAACTACCTCTTTGCCAAATTTGGTGTAATTCCGTTCAGCTGTTCGGGCTGTAGCCGAGTTTAAAGTTTCCTATGGAAAACTGCATTGGGAAAACACACTTTGGGACCCCCCTTTTTTCTTGGCCCCCGCCTGACAAATCACTCCGAAACTTTCAAGATAGGAATGGACCTGGAGCGGTCCAAAAGTTTTGAAAATGTTGCGAAGATTCGTCCGTTGGCGCCCTCTTGGGGATCAGGAACCCACGCCAGCAGGGATCAGGTAGGTCCAGTTGCACGTCCAGTTCAGCAATTCAGTTGGGCACTTGCAGGGAGTGCTCTTAATTGTGTCACTGAAGCTCATAACAGGAGGTCAGTCATCTAGCCCTTGGAGTCAGGTTTAGTCTTTTTTCTCAGCAAGCAGGACAGGCATTAAGCAGCAAGGAAGCAGGGTGTCCTTCCTTTGTAGCATCCATAGGAATAAGGGTATGCTGAAGAGTGGGTGTGATGGTCCAGTTTTTATACCTGGTACCTCCTTTGAAGTGGGAGCTGCTTCTGAAACTTACTCCCGATTGAGTTGCCTGAATTTTCCTGCGTACCTGTCCTGGTCCTAGTCTATCTGGGGACACAATAGGCTAGTGTGAAGTTCTTTGCGTGCGAGATGGAAAAGCGCTTTTGAAGTTCAAATGTGGTAGGTGACAGTCCTGCCCACCATACTGCCAACATCTAGACCCTCTATTATGGTGCTGTCTGGGAGGAATACACAAGGGCCAACTGCCAACTACTCCTAGTCATGTGAACCAGAAAACAGTCTGCAGGCACCAAATGGGTTGGCCAGGAGCATGCCAACTTTCTAAAAGTAACATATTCAGAAATGTGAGTTAAAATCCAACTTTACAGAGTGTTTTAAATTTCAATTCCACAAACACCAAACATGACTTTCCAAACTTTTACTTATTAAATGTAGTAAGATAACCCATTTATATCCTATGGGGGGGGGTAGATCTTGCTGTAGTGTAAAAACAGTTTGGGAGTTTTTCACTTCCAGGAGATGTAAAAATTTAAAGTACTGTTAGACCTGACATCATTGGCGTGAGTCTCCCTTCCATTTTTGACGGATTGCCTCCTCTGTTTTGATATGTTTTTTGCTGTATTTATGCTTGGGCACTGTGCCACTGCTAATCAGTGCCACAGTGCAAGTACTCCCTATGTTAAATTGATGTACTGATTGGTTATTCCACAATTGGGTTATTTGATTTACTGTCAGCCCCTAGTACAGTGCACCATGTGTGCCCAGGGCTTGTAGTTCAAATACTGCTGGTGGGCTTGCAGCACTGGTTGTGCCACCCATAGAAGCAGCTTGTAAAGTATGTCTCAGGCCTGCCATTGCAAGGCCTGTGTGCAGTGTAGCACTGCCATGTCGACTTAGCCAAGTGCACCCACTTGCCCATCCCTAAACCTTCCCTTTGCTTCATATTAGACACCCCTATGGTGTGATGTATTCCTATAGGTTCTGAATCGATCCCCCTATTCCTGACCCTATTCTGGTTAAACAAACCAACAAGTTAACTAACAGTCAGCCCATGAGGCAGAAAACCCCCATGATGCAGATACCGTTATCTGACGCAGTCACACTACGGCACAGGAACGTGTTATCTGATTAGGTCATAACGCTTGCGATCTAATTAGACAAGCGATATTCCTCCAGCCCCTGATAAGGCATACGGAGTTCTCATAACAAATCAAACCTATGACAACCTGGGCAAAACCCTGCGGCCATTGTTTTGATTTCACCGAGAACTTCAGTAAAAGAATGTGCTAACGAGCAAGTCGTATGACATCCTTATTGACGTATCTATGTCCATCCTTACGTCAATCTCGGCACCTTAAAGGTATAAATATTACCGATATTGCCCTATGCAAACACACGCGTGGTGACGAGACGGAGCAGCCATACTTGCCGAAGCAAAGAGCAGAGCAGACCCCGCTGGCGCAGCCCCGCCTTCCTGACGCGCTGAGAGAAGCTGCTTTCTCCTGCCGAGAAATCCAGCACCGGCGTTTCTGGGTAGCCCTCGCAGGCAGCCTGGAATATCGAGACCAGAGACGAGAGATACCATCCCTCATTCAACCTAGATTCCAGGTACAGAACTGAATAACCCCTCACAGAGAATTCTTTAGTTATTCACTTGGCAAAAACAAACTTAACTTAAACTGTAACTTTCTATTCCCGCCCACGTATTAGACTTAGGTCAGGTACACGGGGTAGGCGTATTTAGAAACACCAGTTGAGTACGTTTAGTCAAATGTATATGTGTATGTAATATATTTTATTCATTTTAAACATCTTATGGCTTAGAAACCATATCAATGTTTTTACAGTATTATTTTATACTATTGCTTTTAATGTATGCACTTTACTTAACGATAAGTATTGCAATAATATCGATCCATTTCTCTTGTATGAGAAAAGAGACTGATCAATAAATAACACCTTTTTATTGAACACGCCCGTCTCTTCCTTTTCTCTACAATCTGATGAGACTAAGAATGCACGTACTGACTGAGTAAAATAAATTGCCTTTTGTTCACACGACTCTCGAGATATACTCTTGATTAGGGGAGAGCAAAGTTGTCATGTTCTATGGTTGTCAGAAACTAAATCCCTTCTTGTCTAATCAGGGAAGTTAAGTCCTCCTTGAACATTCGAGAAAGTTTCTAGTGAACTCTGAGCTAAGCTGGCAAACCCAAAACTTTAAGTCTAGTATCGACAGTAGTAGACCTAGTTAACGTCTGGTCTAGGCCTTTACTGCTGTAGGTATTATTCCAATGCGCAGAGCCTATTGGGATGATAGGAACTACACTACATGGCGCCCAACGTCTTTGGAAAGGGCGATAAAACTAACGTAAGACATTTAGAGTAACTCAGTTGTGCTTTCTCATTCAGACCCTTTTCCCAAATACTCCAAAGACGTCTGGAGTGGGTGAAAGGTTATATCCGCCAGACCTCGCAGGATGGAACTCCTATGTATGGTTCTTGGTACAAGTCAACGTTGAAGGATACACGGTTCCAAAATATTGTGCATCTAATCTTTGTTTCCATAAGAAACCTGATCTGCAAACAAAAGAAAAAACCTTTTGGACAGTAAAATGTCAGACAATGAGGATGAAAGAGAGGCAGTTAGATTAGCAACTGAACTCGCAGCAGCTGATGCTACCATGCAGGCAGCAGACGAGGATATAATAGTCATCCCGGTCATTAAAAGGAAATCTATAACCATAAAACTTATAGAAAATGGACTGACACCTAGAGGTGGTACAGTCATATTCGTAATTGAGGCACACGAATATCGGCAGACAGAGGTATACTATTCATGGATAAATTTTCCAGCAGCAAATCCTGTAACAAAGTACTTCCACTATTACAAAATAGAGGAACCTCCTGAAACGTACACTCCTTTCGAGGAGGTGGAAGTACCACTCAAATTTCAAGAGCATTTGCTCTTATTTGATGGCGCCCTAAAACACAATAATCACATCACCAGGCTCGGTCCTTTAGGTAGACCAGGAGCAACGTGGCCGGTCCTAGCCGGATACACACCACATCCAGACATCGATGGGATGTCTGCACCAAACCTTTTAACACAGCTAAAACAACTAATAAAAATACACAGACAATTAGTCCAATATGTGATGCAGACTTCAACAATTCAGCCAGCGATTAAACTCCCACAGCTGACCCCTCAGCAGGGGAACACAAATAAAATTACACCACAGAACATCCAGTCCTGCCTAGGTAAAGTACCGGCTAAACGGGAACAAATACCATTCTGGCTAGCGCAGAAAATCACCCAAATAGAGGCGGTGTTTCCAGACACCACCCCGCTAGAAAAGCACAGGATTCTGACTATCTGTCTTCCAATGGGAATCGCACCACACATTGAGGACTGTGACACTTGGGGTACAGTCTTTGCTTCCATCTACACAAAAACGCACGGTGTTCCATCCATTTCGGTAATACCAGATGTGCTAAAACAAATTCAAGATGAATATGGTCCTGAACCCGCTTTAACTCTTGGTATGAAATTACTAAAAGACTTCAAGCAGGTCTCGGCTATACTATTAGCCAACATAAAAGGAGAAGCAGCCAACGTGGCGATCCGCCAGAGGTTAAAAGAGACAGATATAGCAGACCAACCAGCTGAAATTGCCAGAATCATAGAAAAATCCTATGAGGAACTAGGTAGAGATAGTTTAGGTGGAATACCAGTAAAACCGCAACTAATTGAAAGTCCTGAAAAAATATTTTTTAATAATAATTCTACATCACCAAAAAAGAACTGGGATGGAAACAAACAATCCAATCCTAAAGAAAAGAAATTCCAGTACCGAGGAAGGTCTCCTAGGCGAAGAGAAAAATCTCCGAACCAAAGACACAGGTCACCTCAGAGTGACCCCTCTGGGAAAAGATATAACCTTAGAAATAGGGATAATATTAAAAAGCCTGATAGATATCAAGACATTGATACACGTCCCTCTCAATCTTTTCAGACTTCCTCGCAGAAATCGGAAAGAAGAGGACGATCAGAACAAAGAGAAGAGCACACCAAGTTCAAAGACAAGGAACCTGCTCAGCTAAAAAAGAAATTACAATTTCCAAAAAAGAAGGTAGCCAGTATCAAGGTAGTTAACAATGCCGAGAATACTGAGGACACAACTGAAAAACGGAGAATGGGCTCAGACAATGCTAGACAGCGCAGCAGAAGTGAGCATAGCTCGCAAAGTCCTTATGAATCATCTGGAGACAGTGGACACGAATGAATATCTTCAAGTGGAAACTGCGGACACCAGAGTTAGCAAACCTCACAAAATATACGAAATAACATTGCGTATAGAGGGAGATAAGACTAGGAAAATAAGGGGACTATTTTGGGATAATCTCTCCAAGGGCTATGATATCCTTCTAGCTGAAAAAGACTGGCCACCAGAGTTTGTCAGGGAATGCCCTCATGGCGAAGAAGTAATTATGCCTGCCTTCTCAAATCATATCCCAATTCATAAAAAATACACACTTGCCAGAAAGTGGGCAGTAGCTCTAGCTCCTGCTTTATATAAAAATCACGTGGGATGGGATGAGGACTCTCCTCCTCACAAAATCCAGTTAAAATCACAACCTACTGCACAAAGGCAGTACCCAATTAAGCAAGAAGCTAAAAAACAGGTAAATGAAATACTAGATCAGCTAGAATACCAGGGGGTGATTGAAACTTGCACCTCACAAATGAACAACCCTTTGTTTCCGGTCTCCAAACCAGACAATTCATATCGTCTAGTTTTGGATTACCGACACCTTAACACATGTTGCAAAACTTTTGCAGTGCAAAACTCACATAGTGCTGCACTAATGAATAACATAGTGCGCAAAAAATACAAAACAACATTAGACATCTCTAATGGATTCTTTTGTCAAAACATAGCACCAGAGAGCAGATATTTAACTGCATTCTCAATAAATGGCACTCAAAAACAATTCTGTCGGTTAGCCCAGGGGTACAAGAACAGCCCGGGAGTATTCTCAGCGAGAGTAACAGAATTACTACAAATATATGATGATGAAGCATTATCTTATGTCGATGACATTTACTTAACAGATGATGACTTGGAGACTCACTTGAAAAGAGTGAACACCATAATACTTGGGTTCGCTGCAGAGGGTTACAAATTCAACTTTAAAAAATCCAGAATTGCCCATCTGACAGTCCTGTTCGTAGGATATGAATTATCAAGTGTAGCCTGGCTTACAATCTTCCAGAACTAGAAGAATTAAAAAATCTAGAATATGAAAAAAATATCCTCTGCCAATCGATATTCTGCCTTTACGACATTACGCCTGTGTAATTTATACAGACGGACATGCTCAACCCCCCGTTTGGGGCGAACAGGCATACAACCCCACATGTGGGATTACAAAAGAAGTGTGGCGCGGGGGTAAACTAAAACCTCTATTAACAAAAACACACTCAGTAGAAACTAATTCAGAACAACAAACTGAAATATTAGCTTTGAAAATGGCGCTAGATAATGCGGATCGCGAATTCCCGACACTTATAGTGTCAGATTCATATTACTGCGTCAAATCATATAACAAGGATTTGCAGACATGGATTCGAAATGGTTACAAAGATGACACAGATGCACCAATAAAGCAGAAACTGCTCTGGGAACAAATAGCTCTTTTACAAAAAGAACTACCAAAGACTCACGTGACACACTCACTGAGTCATCAGCGTGATGGCGTCACGTTGCAGGGAATTCATTGGCTGAGACAGCCACAGCGGCAGCCACTAAATCGGCTCCCGTAGATCGAAAAAAGCGTACATTAAAATACATTGACGGTGAAACAGTGCTGGCAGTGAAAACGTCATCAAAAGGCGACTGCTCAGCGTTACCGATCAACTATCCACTCAATTATACATACATAATCGATGCAAACTCCGTCCCTTTTGCTCGAATCCCTGGAGTGGGGGATAGGGTGATTCCAAACATGGACAGGAGAAATTTGTTAATCGCAGACGCACATATGGGCGAGGGTCTCAGACACCTCAAACTAAAAGATTCTCTGGAAGAATTACAATCACGGTACTGGTGGCCAGTTTGTAAAAAACTGCCCAAACTGCAACAGAGATCGCAGTGGGGAGAGAAACAGTTTAATACCTCGTCGGTTTACTCCAGGAAAAATCAGGAGTAAAAAGGAAGGGTTGCGATTAACATATACAGGCTAGTTCCACTTATAATGTAGATCACCAGCACTCGGCTGACGCCTGGACTGTTATACAAAGATTTGCGAGTCTAAATGGCATATACGCTAAGAGCATGCTACGTTTGACCATTGTCTTCACTCTAGCCCAACAGCCTGAGGGGAAACATGACCAAATGAGCATAGCCCAGCGGGAATCTTCACACTTCCTTCCTGAGGGTACGGGATGGTGTAAAGAAAAAACCAAGGCATAAAGCAATCTATAGCGGAAAGGATATTAGGTTCGGGAGCTGGGTGGGTCAAACATCTAATAAGTGTCCAACGTAGTCTAAATAACTTGCCAAGAAATTCTCTGAAGGGATTCAGTGCGTACGAATTATTATTTGGAACTAGGATGTTGATCTCTGACATTGATAGTCAGACTTCAGTGGTAGAAGAAAAAAGCTTTGATATCAAAGACCGTTTGGCTATTTTGCAGGACTTAAACAAAACAAGAAAAGACCTGAGCAACATAAAGTTCAAACTACAGCCAACAACCACTGAAGAACCACCACCTGTCCCAGCAAGACCTGTCTGGATTCCAAAAGTCGGGGATCTAGTCAGGGAAAAGATCGCGGTAAAGAAGGAATTTGGGCCTTCTTATAGAAAAGCAGTTCCTGTCTTGTCTGTCAACGGGACAAGATCAGTTGTACTACCGCCACTTGCTGGTAAAAAGGAGAACCGAGTTGTATCCATCGACCTGGTAAAACCACAACATGTGGCCGATAACAAACAGTAGGCCAAGTGGACTCCCAATAAGTAGCAGAACACCAAGGTTTGCTACCAGTAGAGAGGTCCTAACGAAGAGGCTCATCACATTCGAAACGCCTACAGAAGAACAACAAGGACTATGCAACAGTGCAATAGAACTCAGACCTCTGAAAACCCAAATAAAAACATTTAGCAGAGACACACCAATCTATAATGAAGTACCAAGTGAAAATGCAAGAAACAGTAATCCTGAAGCAATTGGAACAATTGACAGAACAGCATCCGGCTACTTCATAAACTTCGATGATTCCTCTGAAGGCTTCAGTGAATCAAAGACACAGCCATCATCAAAAACCTTTAAAGATAAAGCTAAAGAACTTTTGAAACAACTGAAAGAAACATATCTGATTTCCCCATGGATTGAATTTTGGGTGGGTTTTGGTGCATTTATCCTCATACTTTGGCTCATCATGATACTAACTTTGGGACGCTTCATTGAGGGAAAATATGCAAAAATGGACACAGCAAGTCAGAAAATCAACTTGATCCTCAAACCACACACATCTTCACACATCGAGAAAAGAGAACTTTCTTCAGTCAACTTCACAGCCAATCCGATACCGGGTGGGGTAGCCTGGGACAACACTGACTATGAAATTTATGGTCCGGTCGAAATCCTGAAATATCCACACCAAATTAAGATCTCCTTGAGTGACTTTGTAAAACCAAGCTCATTTGCTGATGATTGGGACTTCGAAAGCATTAATAATATGATGTCTGACTTAGTAATGTCTGCTAAATTTACCAAACATGATTATTTGCAGGGTTCTACAAATTATGATAGTATGTACTGTTATAACCACTATGGTAACCATTTTTTTACATAGATCTGCACAACCTAGAAATGTTTTAAATTATAATCAATGGGAACATTGTGCAACCCCTCCAAAAGGAAGCTCAAGGACCTTCTATGACAAATATTCATACTTTTCAGGTTTTAACACAAGTAATTCTGAAGCATTCTATTTTAAATTGTCAAACAAGACAGGGACAAAGACCATGATAACCAACACAAAATTGATATATTCAGACTCATTTTGTGAACAAATGAATACTTTTGGTTTTGATTATTGGGACAAAAATGTTGAATTGAAAAGTGTTTGGGGTACAAAAGAATGGCAAGTGCAGGGTATAGAATCTTTGTTTAGAGCCTGCATGATCCCAGAACAAATGATATTTTTAAATGACACTGTTCAACAAACTACCTGTCTTGGCCTAGCCAAAATCAAAGACTTAAATAAACCGTCTATTCCAAAGCCAACAATGCTCAGCAATAGCTCTACAGATGAAGAGATAGACGTAAATTATGTATTAAACCAAAACAGAACACATCCTGATTGGAAACAATGGTTGATCTGGCCCACAGATACTAATAACTGTCAAGACAGATTCCTGAATAAAACACAGGGGTTCAAAATGACCAGGCCAGACCCTAGATATCCTCAAAGACATCACCCAGGGATAATAACAACCTACAGTGTGGGAAAATTATGCCTTCAATGGCTACAAACTTCCACACTGGCAGAAATTAAACAACACCTAACTTTACTTACTGATGGTGCTGACTTGCGTGATTTCATTATGGGACCGCGCAAACAGTGTCAAAAACGTTTCATAACAGCCTCTGTATATGCAGCATACAATGAGGCCTGGAAGGTTACTCAAATTGAAACAGCAGAGAGAATACGGGAAATTGACCGTATTAATTTGGAAAAATCACTTTCTGTAGTGGACAATGGGTTAATGACTCTGTCCTCCAGAATTTTTTCTTTGGACAGCATTGTGTCTTCAGCAATCGACATATTGTCGCAAGACTTACTGTTATTACAACACGGTCAGTCACAATTGCGCTCTATTGTACAGCTTGGCTGGACGTTACAAAATCTACGCTCAGGCTATGTGCCTTGGCGTTTAATCAACACAACGTCACTATTCCAAATCTTTAACCTTACTGATAGACAAATCAGTATGGCACAAAAGGGTGCTGATTATACAATCTTGAGCATTGAAAAACTCGAAAGATTACCAGTGACAATGTCAGAACGACCTGTCAGTGAATGGATAATAAATATTCCAATCTCAACCTTCAGGTTTCAATACTGCCAAAAATATATACAGGCTGGCATGTACGAGAAATTGGGAAAGGGCTACCTTAAAACAACATGGAACCTGCCCTATTCACATGCATGTGTCAGTAATAAAGGACAGAAAGTGTTTCTTAGTGGCAACAATTGTGCGATGTCACTAAGTTGCACACTTCTGTGTAACGGAATTAGTTTGCATGGAGCCTGTGAAGGGAATTCATACAACCTTTCATGTCACCAGCAAGGCGCACCTGCAACAGAAATAGAACCATTCTTTCAAAGACTCTATAATGGGAGTTACATTCTAATTGTAGACCGCAGATGTTGTAGTCTTATGCCCGGGACTCCTTATCTAGTAACTACGACTGCGAAGGTCAAGTGCTGTGGACGCTCATTGTTCCCCAGCTCCTTTCCAGACAGGGAGGCAAGGGCATGGCCCAATTTGAAAATTACTTCTATTCGAATAGATACTTTAAGCAGAATGAAAACAGTGCTTCTTCAGACGCCTACAAGGCTCACGTCATCAAAAGAAACGTATGATCTACAAGTCGCAAGGACGACTGCAGAGATACATTCATTGTTATCAACTAATTCCCCCATACATTTCGCGGAAATTCTAAACGAAATCTTAAATATTTCTGATACCAATGGGGTCTCAAAGGTATTTAAGACAGTATTTTCGATGGCATTAACACCATTCAAAGCCATACTGGGTATTTTTCCAGATTTCGTCCATTCGATTTTTGGCGGACTTCCCCTGATCTTGGGACTAATTGCAGGAATCCTATTCTTAGTCCTTATTTTTCGTTATGGCAACCCATGTCACAGACAAAACTCTTGCGACAAGGGAAGAAACAATCCTAGCCATTAGATACCGGGACCGGATATCAAAAATCCTGGGACTCTCCCGGCTTAGAGACCTGAATATGACTTGGTTTCTATCATTTCGACCAATGTGGCAAAGATGTGTTTTACTTGTATTAAGGTGTCTGCTGTGCGGAGAAGAATGCGTGTTAGACACCTGTCTGACGCTACAATCGGATGCGCCAATGGATGCAGAAACATTGTTGAGCCCGATCAAGGTTCATGCTTTGTGCTGCCCTCAAAGGCTACCAATCCTGATGACGGCATTCGTGGAAGCTTCACCACTACGATTGATGGGTAGTGAAGTTCAAGATGAAAGCAGCATCGATCAGGTACGACCTTCTGTAAGCAATGCGAATCAGAATGTCAATGGAGACAATCATGCGCACGAATGCATGATTACACCTATATCCGAGTTAGTGGAACTTTCCCAGGAAGCTGTTGACAGTTTTTTCGAAAGCCTAAATGATATGATGTTCTCGCCAGAACAGAAATAGAGACTTTTGAACAAGCTCGCACACGGCGTTCCCTGAATTCGGCCTTCAACTTTAAAAATAAAGTCACATGAACAATTTTCCCTCCAGTTCACGGACAGCAATTTTTCAGCGGCCCCAGAATATTTTTGCATATTTTTCGGGACACTATCTTCTGCTTAAAGTAAGAACTATTCTTAGAGAACTAAGGTTTCTAAATTTTAGATAGCTTATAGACATTAACTGCCCGCTGGTATGTTCATTGTTATTATATTCTGTGATGAAATGGTTTTGAACTTTTCTTCTGTATTAAGAGCCATTTCATGTGTAATTCTCATATACAAAATAGCAATAATGTATACAAATGCGATTACTTTGGCATTATTCTACAGCTTGAGTGCATACAATACATATGACTGCAATTTTTCCGTATATTTGAAAATTTCAAAATGCATTTATGTATTTTGGGGTGGTAAGGTATACACTATACTCTATAGTATGTTGTACTATGTTATACTATGCATAGATTAGTAAATATGACCATAGTTAGCGTGGAGTGGGTGTGATGTATTCCTATAGGTTCTGAATCGATCCCCCTATTCCTGACCCTATTCTGGTTAAACAAACCAACAAGTTAACTAACAGTCAGCCCATGAGGCAGAAAACCCCCATGATGCAGATACCGTTATCTGACGCAGTCACACTACGGCACAGGAACGTGTTATCTGATTAGGTCATAACGCTTGGGATCTAATTAGACAAGCGATATTCCTCCAGCCCCTGATAAGGCATACGGAGTTCTCATAACAAATCAAACCTATGACAACCTGGGCAAAACCCTGCGGCCATTGTTTTGATTTCACCGAGAACTTCAGTAAAAGAATGTGCTAACGAGCAAGTCGTATGACATCCTTATTGACGTATCTATGTCCATCCTTACGTCAATCTCGGCACCTTAAAGGTATAAATATTACCGATATTGCCCTATGCAAACACACGCGTGGTGACGAGACGGAGCAGCCATACTTGCCGAAGCGAAGAGTAGAGCAGACCACGCTGGCGCTGCCCCACCTTCCTGACGCGCTGAGAGAAGATGCTTTCTCCTGCCGAGAAATCCAGCACCGGCGTTTCTGGGTAGCCCTCGCAGGCAGCCTGGAATATCGAGACCAGAGACGAGAGATACCATCGCTCATTCAACCTAGATTCCAGGTACAGAACTGAATAACCCCTCACAGAGAATTCTTTAGTTATTCACTTGGCAAAAACAAACTTAACTTAAACTGTAACTTTCTATTCCCGCCCACGTATTAGACTTAGGTCAGGTACACGGGGTAGGCGTATTTAGAAACACCAGTTGAGTACGTTTAGTCAAATGTATATGTGTATGTAATATATTTTATTCATTTTAAACATCTTATGGCTTAGAAACCATATCAATGTTTTTACAGT
This sequence comes from Lissotriton helveticus, assembly GCF_964261635.1. Taxonomy (NCBI): domain Eukaryota; kingdom Metazoa; phylum Chordata; class Amphibia; order Caudata; family Salamandridae; genus Lissotriton; species Lissotriton helveticus. The sequence continues at coordinate 734,096,471 of NC_136063.1, read as the reverse complement.
ATTATTTTATACTATTGCTTTTAATGTATGCACTTTACTTAACTATAAGTATTGCAATAATATCGATCCATTTCTCTTGTATGAGAAAAGAGACTGATCAATAAATAACACCTTTTTATTGAACACGCCCGTCTCTTCCTTTTCTCTACAATCTGATGAGACTAAGAATGCACGTACTGACTGAGTAAAATAAATTGCCTTTTGTTCACACGACTCTCGAGATATACTCTTGATTAGGGGAGAGCAAAGTTGTCATGTTCTATGGTTGTCAGAAACTAAATCCCTTCTTGTCTAATCAGGGAAGTTAAGTCCTCCTTGAACATTCGAGAAAGTTTCTAGTGAACTCTGAGCTAAGCTGGCAAACCCAAAACTTTAAGTCTAGTATCGACAGTAGTAGACCTAGTTAACGTCTGGTCTAGGCCTTTACTGCTGTAGGTATTATTCCAATGCGCAGAGCCTATTGGGATGATAGGAACTACACTACAATGGTAGGCCCAATGGCAGGGTGCATTGTAAGTATGAGGTAGGACATTGAGGTTCTTCGATTTTCGACTTCGTCCCGTATCGGCCGCCATTTTGTGTCTGGTCGCCATTTTGTGTTGCCTTCACTCAGGCAGCAAGGCGAACGGAGTGTTGTTGCCTTTTCCAGCTGCTACGTGTCTCTTCTGTTAAAAAGTAACCCCTTGCCCTTGTTTATGAAACCGATGTCAAGGTCTGGCGGAGTCTACTAATCCATGTCTGGGCTGATTGATCCCTGTCTTGACTGACTGTTTGGCTCTCCCTATTCTTCCCTCACTTTATCTTATACGACTGGCCTTCGCTATTCTCTCCTTGTATTCTCTTGTTACACAACTATCCTTTGAGGCACACAAATGCTTCCTGCCACCTGCAAATTAGATTATGGCACCAGCATTGATTAACTTGTGGGGAGGGGTGACATACAGGGTCTGAAAGAAGGGCGTATTTGGGACATTTGATAACTTGTTTTCCAACTTTTCCTATTGGTCAGCCTTGTATGTATTGGGAGTATACGTTGTAAATATATGTGCTATAAAAGATTGTGCGCCACGTAGTAAAGTGGCAGTCTCCTAAGAACCTACTCTGTACTTCTGGGACAACTGTGCTTAGCTGCAGCTAATAAACCTGGTTTTCTATGCCTAACAGAGTGTCTCGTGTCTCTGTCCGACAAGGCAGGGGAACTCGGAGATTTTAGGCGTGCACTGCGCCGCCAAGCCCATAATGCTCTGATGTGTGTAGCATGTTCTAATAGTGAATTACAGCCATTTTCGTTTTTTCACTATTGAAGGTTACCTGTTCTCATAGGCCAGAATGGGCAGTTAAGATTGTTACATTCTTACAATCCTAACTGACTCAGGGAACATGGTAGAAATTCAAATTTAGTATGCCTGAACTCAGAATAATAAAATACAAACTTTAGTATATTTTAATATCCTGTGTTTGCAAATGCCACTTTTAGAAAGCAGGTATTTGCTTGCCTAACCATTTGAGTCCGTCTCTGCTGAGTTGTGTATTCCTTGTCTAGGTTTGTGTGTGACAGGGTTGGGGAAATTCCAGGAGACAGTCTGGGACAGCCCAGTGGTGAATAGGGAGATTTACATCCAGATTGGAGGGAGGAGTGCACCTGGGACCGGAATGGGGTGGGCCTTCCCTCTACAATGCTGGCTCCACAACCTATGGCTTGTCTGATGTCTCTGCCCTGCACAGTCAAAGGAAAAGAGGAATCCTGTCAATAGAGTGCTCCAGAGTTGTATCTTCCCTCCCCTGTGCTGGCTCCACCTCCTGTGGGGCGGCTGATGTCTCTGCCCTGCACAGTGAAAAGAGGAGAGGAGTCATATCAACAAATTGCTCAGGAACTGGTTTGAACTAGGCAGAGGCCTCTCTGCCTTCAGAGAACAAAGGATTTTGGGGTATAAATATTGGGACCCAGTTCCACAGACTTTAGATCACTTCTGGAACAAGAAACCTTTCTGCCAAGGAGAAGAAACAAGGAAGCTGCAGGAGTTGGACTGCCCCTCTGCCAGTGTGCTATTTGCTGGGTTGGTCTGCAGTGGTTGCTTCATTGCCAAGGGAAAGGAGATTGAACTTTGTAAGGACTTTCATCTACAGAATATTCGCCAAGGGCTTGAACTGTGCTTGCCTCCTGCTGAAGTCTCAGGGTCAAAAGACTTCACCTCCAGGCTCCCACCAGAATTTCCTTGCTGGGAATTCTGACTCCAGGCACTTGCGTACCGCTGGGAGCTGGAAACACGAAGCATTGAGAAGAAGCGTGTCGTCGCCGCAGCTGAAATCATCGGAACGCCGGAGAAGTGAGCCTTCGTCGTATCTCCCTGGAAGCGTGTGTTCATCAAAGCTGCCTGCTGTCACATCACCGGGGAAGCGTGATGCCATCGTGAGAGTCGCCATCGCATCACCGGAGAAGCGTGTCGCAGGACCTGTCGGAGCTCCAAAGTAAAGAGTCGTCACAAGGCTGCCAGGGCGTCATCGCATCGCCGCATCAAGGGCGCCATCTTCTCGCATCCGCAACTGGATCATTGCATCGCATCAAGGTGCCATCTTGCGCACTGCAACGGGCCCACAGGTTGAGAATCTACGCATCACCTCCGCACCGGTAAGGCTCATGACGAGTCCCCTACTCTGCGCAAGCATTGAGGAAGGACGCAACCATTTCCCCGGGTCACAGAACCGACCCATCTCCTCTTCTGCAAGTCTTTTTGTCTACTTTGCGTTACGCATCCAGGTACTTTGTTGAGAACTTTGTCGCATCTACCATCAACTTGAACTAAGAGACTTTAATCATCTTTTAGGTAATCTTAAGTATGGTATTGTGGATTTTTGTCGTTTGTGGTCTTGTGTTAAGTTTATATAAAGAATACTTCATTTTATAAAACCTGTGTTGTGTCCATCTGTAGTGTTATCACTGTATTACTCTGTATATTCACAAATGCTTAACACACTGCCTCTGAGATAAGCCTGTCTGCTTGTGCCAAGCTACCAAGGGGGTGAGCAGGGGTTATTAAGGAGTGTAATCCCCTTATCCTGACTTAGAAGTAAGGGTCCCTATTTGGACAAAGGTGAATACCATTGCCCACTAGAGACCACCAGATCTAACAAGTACATTTTCAAATATTTAAATACAATGCATCCTCCCCTATGGCTGTTTAAGGTCTACCCTAGGGGTCACTCATATGTATTAAAAAAAAGGTTTATGTCTGGCAAAAATTGTATCTCACTAGGTTGGAATGGAAGTTTAAAACTGCACACAGAGGCTTCAATGACACATTTTAAAAGCTACTTAATTAACAGGCCCTTGTTACCTGTAGTACCTCTTTATTAGGCACTTACAACTAAATTAAATGTGCCAAGTAGGTAAAATACACTTTTACTGTGTTTAAAGGAGCAAGCCTAATCACTTTAGCACTGGTGAGCAGTAGTAAAGTGTTGAGCGTCCTACAGGCCAACAAAAACTGGTTCAGAGAACAGGAGAGAAGAAGCCAAAACGTTTGGGAGTGACCGTGCAGAGAGGGCCTAGTCCAACACTGTGTCTATGTTGGCATATGATACTAAACAATCCGCCTGGTCAATGTAGTCATTTACAGATCTCGTGCAGGCCATGACAGATGGTGTCTAAAGTTGAACTCTCGCAGGGCATTCTTTGGCACCATCCCTAGCGAAGATATCAACAAATTTCTCAACTGTGAGAACGGGAATGAACCTACCATCCTCCCATGACTCACTTCCTTTCCCAAGTTCTCTCTCACCAGGTCCTCCATGTCTTTGCAGTACTTCAAGTTGTATGCTTGCAGGCCCGCCCAAAGACCTGTATAACTTATGTAAAACAAAAGCACAAAAAACGCCATCACACCATCAGGATATCTCCTCACCCACAGTATCATTGCTTCCTGTCTAACTGGAGTATCCTCCCTTAGCTGCTACTCCTTTGCCTACCCCCACATTGGAACAGTCATGGTACGACTTGCAGAGGTACTTATAACATGCTCCTCATGGAGGGCTGCTTGAATGGGCCCAGCATCCCCCTGTCCCTGCTTTGGGTGGGGCGACTTGATAAGAAATTGACAACGCACTTGCTGAATGTGCAGTTTGCGCATCGGTGTCTATGGCCAAAGCTCCTGGTCAATATCCCCCAAGATTTTGCTAGTATGGTGCTTTTCCATGCCGTGAACTACTCGTCATATCATAATCTCACAAAGCCAATGCTTGCCGTCATAATGACAAATGATGCTGGGGTATATCGTGATTTCCATTGTTCAGATATCAATGTTAGCGGGCACCTTAGGCGTCTTAGCCAGCTCTCTTTTTTCAGTTTTTGTGTCTTCTTTACATACCATCTCATTAATTCAACATTATAAACAAATGAATATACACTGGGGTGTCCTCCACTGTGCGAGATGCAGTTTGCACAGATTTTACAGTACAGGACAAACACCCAGCACTAAAAATCAAGCCGAAAGGCATGAGATAACCAAATACACTGCTAGCAGAACTCGGCGTAGCTTAGCAGAGTTTTTTTGTCACTTCACTACGCTCAACTGCATGACCTCCACCCAGCCATAGTCAACCGTCCTTCTTCAGAACCTGGGGAGTTGCACCACAATCCAAAGTTGCTGCCAAAATCCACACGGAGGCAGTGTGACAGGGATGGACATGGACCGCTTGACCCCCCAGCAATAGATGCCAGGGTGAATCCGCTTCACCTCGACCTGGCCAAAAGGGTAAAATTCTTGAATTCCAAATTAGCAGGAGCGAAGAAAAACCAATGCTAGACCACCTCCCAGCAAGATTTCCCAATGCAAGAGTTCAAGGATGGTCACTACCTTCTACTTGAGTGTCAGAAAGAAGCAACACCCTCTTGCACTATGTGAGATGCAGTTTGTACTTATTTTACAGTGCAAGTCAAACACTCGGCAGTAAAAATCAAGTTGATAGGCTTGAGGTAACCCACTTCACAGCTAGAGGAATTCTGCCTAGCTTGGCAGAGTTTGTTTGTCACTTCACTGCGCTAAATTCCATGACCTACACCAGTCAACTGCCCTTCTTCTGAGCGAGGGGGAGTTGCATCACAAGCCAAAGTTGCTGCCAAAATCTACACAGAGGTGGCCACGGACCACTTGACCCTCCTAGCAATTGAAGCCAGGGTGGACCCATCTCACTTCGACCTGGCCAAATACTTAGTTTTGCACCCAAAAGAGTAACATTCTGACACTTGAATTCCAAATTAGCCCTCCTCCAACTGCATCATAAAATTGGGAGCTCAAATGATTTGTTCCACTCAGCTATGAGCACAACAGAAAGTGTGCTCACCACCTAATGCACTGACATTAGGTGGGTTGTCCTATGGCCGCCACATCACTGTGTCATTTTGCCCCTTCATCCCAAAGCCCCTGAGCAAGGAACATTTGTGGTGCTCATGCTCAGGGCCCACATTGTGCATATGACTTCTCAACAATGATAAAATACCAATTTCTTAATGTATGTGGCTGAAGTGTTACCTCAAAGAAAAAATATTTATAGAAAGCTTACAACACAGAAAAAGCAGACAGGAGAGCTACTCTGGCTCCTAAATACTTCTTATAATTTTGGTATACCATTAGTGCTTGTTAAAAATGTGGGTCTCTAGTTGGCAATGGCTTGCACCCTATCCAAGTACGGACCCTTCCTTCTAGTCAGGATAAGGGATTTTCACACCTAGATATCCAAGCTCTGCCGCTTGGCAGCTTGGCACAAGCAGACAGATTTACCACAGAGGCAATGTGTAAAGCATTGGTACATATCACACAGTAACACAGTGAAAATACTAGAAATGGATACCACACCACTTTAGAAACATAAGGCATCTTTATCTAACCCAAACAAGCCCAAAACATCATAAATTCAACATACACAATTCAAAATATGACTTTTCAAGCAAATCTGTCCATAGAAATCTATTGATGCATGATTTTTATACAAAGTACCATAAATGTGTCAAAATCTACAAAGTAAAACAGTTGCAGAAGGAGGGAAGCATCAGAAAACAGATAGATGCATTGGTTCCTGAGTCCTTGGGGAAGCGTCGCAACCACTCTGATTAGGGCTGTGCGTAGGTTTGCATAGCGCCACTATGCACACTACGCAGAATTTTGGAAAAATTGTGGAAAATAAGGGCACGTCCTGAGGGTTTGTGTGCCGGGACAGAGGTCCCTCGTGCCTGGGCAGACTCCTTGATCTCCCCGGCCTGGTTGGGTTGGAAAGCAGGGACCGGCCCCGGGGTCTTGGTTTGGGAGCCCCCGTCCTACGGCCTGCCAAGAGTCCATCTGCCCGGGACATGGTCCCTGGTGCAGAGCCCCGGTCCTGCAAGGCTCCCGGGCAGTCCTCCCCCGGCCGGCTGGGCCCCAGGAGTGCTTGCGGGCCTCCCCATGCCTGATGCCCATCGTGGGGTTTCGGAGCCCCCCCTGAGCCCTGCAGCCCCGGAGCCCTGCAGCCTCCGAGCCCTGCAGCCCCGAGCCCTGCACCCCCCAGAGACCTGCAGCTCCGAGCCCTGCAGCCCTTGAGCCCTGCAGCCCCGAGCCCTGCAGCCCCCGAGCCCTGCAGCCCCAGAGACCTGCAGCTCCGAGCCCTGCAGCCCTTGAGCCCTGCAGCCCCGAGCCCTGCAGGCAGAGTGTGAGCCATCCCGTGAAGGCTCGGGTGGGCAGCTAGGAGTTCCCCTCGGCCATCTGGTCGCACGCAATGCTTTCCAATGGGGCGACCAGATGGCCGGTCTTGCCTGGAAGTCCCGATGAGGTGCCATTTGCCTCACCGATCCCAGCGAGGGCTCCAGGAGGTCGGGCGCCTCCGCGCCATGGGTCCCCTCTGTCACTCTGTGCGTACGGTTTCCAACAAAGAGGGGTAGCCTTCCTCCGGATTACTAGGGGCAGGGTATGCCCGAACACCTCTCCCGGGCTGGCGGTTCTCTGCCGGTGACCAGATAGGCTATGCTCAGACCTCACCTCTGCTCCGTTCGGGGGGGCTCCAGGCCATGGCATGGCAAAGTGCGTGGAACGGGCTCCATGGTTCCCGGGCAGTCCTCCCCCAGGCTTCCTCCTCCATGCCAATGGTGTGGCAAAGTGCCCGGGACAGGCACCATGGGTCCCAGGCAGTTCCGCCCCAGGCATCTGGGGTTCCCTCCTTCAGGCCCACTGCATAGCAAAGTGCCTGGGACGGGCTCCATGGGTCCTGAGCAGTCCTCCCCCAGGCATCTGGGGCTCCCTTCTCAGGCCAACGGCGTGGCCAAGTGCCCGGAACAAGCTCCATGGGTCCCGGGCAGTCCTCCCCCGGGCGTCTGGGCCAAAGAACTCCGGTGGTCTTCCCCATGTCTGAGGCCCAGCCGGGGTCCCGAGCCCCCGAGCCCTGCCCTGCGTGGGCAGGCAGGAGCCTTACCGCAAAGGCTCGGGGTGGGCAGCTGGGAGTCCTTTCGATCGCGGCCATCTGGTCGCACCTTTCCTCTCGGCCATCTGGTCGCACGCAATGCTTTCAAATGGGGCGACCAGATGGGCGGGATTCCCTGGAAGTCCCGATGAGGTGCCATTCGCTTCCCCGATCCCAGCGAGGGCTCCAGGAGGTCGGGCACCTCCGCGCCCTGGGTCCCCACTGTCACTCTGTGAGCGTGGGTTCCAAGAAAGAGGGGTAGCCTTGTGGTGGTGAGCCTCAGCAAGGCCTACCAGTGCAAGGGATTCACCCTTCTCTGCACAAGTCCTCAGACCAATAGGATAGAAGTTGGCACAGAAACTGGAATAGAAAATACAAAGTTTTATTAAACCTCAAGAGGTGGAACTACATTCACACAACACCCTTCGGTAATGTATGAAGTAGCAAACCGAATGGAAGGAGCTTGGTCCTTTTATACCCACACAGGGGCTCAAAAGAAGGCGGTACAAGTACAAGAGAAGGTGTCAGGTACATATAAGGTCATACAGAAAATGCACAGTCAACAAGTGGAAGGAGCTAACAGTTGCTAATTCTCGTGAACACATCCTGACATTTACAGACTAGGGACAGCTGGGCGGACAGCTGCAAGCTCAACTGAGCATGTGCGAAGCAGAAGAGGCTAAATATAACCTGTCTCTAGGCAGATTTCAAGAGCAGACAACAGCAAGGTAGGACAGAGCACATGGCACGCACGTGGTAGCACATGGCAAACAAGATGGCTACCAGAAATACAAAATGGATTCCACAAAACGGACAAGATAACTTCTAAATACAGGATGGCTTCTGCTAAAGCTAACCCAATTGCTTCCAAATTACAACAGACAACCCTTTTAGCATTAGCTGAAGACATTCGCTCATCTGGGGTAATCTAGATATGCATCCTGCACATCGATGCTCATCTGTTCAGTGACCTCTTTATTTAGCATTTGTTGGGCTTTCATTTCTGCAATATTCCTCTTGGCAGGTGTACAAGCAGTGATGCAAATGGAGCACAGCATGGGACAACATTGTATACATATACAGCATGTAAATAGTATTACCAGTAGTATACATAGAACAGTCAGTAGCTTCCAGCCCCAAGTAATAAAGAGTGTCCACATCCAGTTAAAAAAAGTCCATGTGCCAGTCTCTGGGTGAATCTCTGCAGCAATCTTATGTAGTTTAGAGATTGAATCATATACTGAAGGCGAGTGATCGGTATAAAGACACAACAACTGCTACCGATGATGCGACATGCACCACCTCGATCAGCCAAAATCACATCAAGCACCATACGATTCTGGAGTGCTACAATCCTTGCAACTTGCAGCTCTTCTGTAATGTTCCCAAGTGCCATTGCTGTCTGATTGGTAACAGCTTCCACAACACGAGTCAATCTCCTTATTTTCCTACTGTTCAATGCAGCATCCACAAAGAAAAACAAACCTAAATTAAAATCGACATATTGTTGCAAAGTGGTATCAGTCTGATCAACCTCATCTGTACTTATTGTTCTTTTGTATCTGTTCTTGGAGATATCATTACATAGTTTTAAGTACAGGTGATACGATGGAGGGGCCAAGAATACAGGGGGTAACAAGAATGACACATAACATACCCCAGACCATCCAATTGGGAGTTGATAATAGCCCTTATTACCGCATACAAAGTATGTGTTATGTGATGATTTAAAACTACTATTATTAGCTCAATAGTTAATGTCAAAATACTTTCACTCCGTCCCACTGGAACTTGCACAATACTTTCTATACATAAATCTGCTTTAGCTCTGGTTACAGAAATTACAAATGGTCCATTATTCTTCAGAGTTCTTGTGTTTGTGAAAACATATGATACAGAGTTATTGTCCGGTCGATACTCCTCCCATTCCCAATTAGTTCCTTTAGCTTGCGGGTAACCATCTTCGCCAGGATAGCAAGCTTTATTAAGATGATAATTAATCCTTCCAACTGTCGCTTTCTTTGAAGTAAACAAAAGCGCAAACTAAGTATGACATGAACCATATGGGAAAACGGTAGAGGAATACAAGTTTTTCCCCCGTTCTTTTGGTGAGCAGGTATTATCCCACACACCCAACAGTTCGTAGTATTCGTGGCATTATATGTATGATGCAACATCTGGATGAATGTGTTATTTAGGTAGGATTGTCGATGCTTCTGCTCATGGTAGGGAAGTGTAAAGTAGTGGTGCTCAACTGGTACTGGAGCAATTATTCGAAAAGACTCTGCAGGGGTCAAGTTTGTCATTATTTAAGTTGCAGGTTAGATCCTATGTTGGTTCTTTTTTTCAGATTCACGAGTATTTAGTAGGATGGATCAAGTAAGTCCAGAGCATGGTTATTTTTCGAACACTGAGGTGAAGGGCACTATAATGCACCACATGGTTACATTGATTTCACTGCAATTTGTATTGCATTTTCGAATAATTTTTGATACATTGCACACCCCAGTTGGTACATATTGCTTATTGCTGTGTAACATTGTTTTTTAGATGGCACTTGCTCCTGATGAAGGGTCCGGTGTGACCCAAAATGCATAGAGCATCTTCAAGAAATTACAGATGAATTGTTAATTTGAAAACTTTAAATTTGAAAACTTTACATGTGTAAATGAAATTTAAGATTGCATATGTTTCATAATTATGCTTTATGATTTGCTATAAGAATTCATTTGAAAAAACATTTATGGTGTCGGAAATAAATGTTTAAATTTAATTCAAATATTGTTCTTTAATGTATATACAGTTGAATATATTTTGGTGGTAAATTCCCATTGAGATTGTGCGTAGGGGTCGGGACCTATGGTCTCGAGGTAGGGAGGTTCAGTTAGAGACACGGTCTTGGACAAACGTGTCACCCCTGCAGCACGCTAGATAAAGTGGATTAATCCAGAGAAAATTCAGTCAAAAGAGATTAGGTACTTGGAAGAGGGAGTGCATCTCCAAATCTCATAAAGTCTCAGTTGTTTGTCTTCCAGAGATAGCACCCAATCATGGCATTCGACGCCATCACCAGTATGACAGAAAACAGAGCTAATATTTTAGCTTACACAGCTGAACAAGCTACAGATATTTATTCACTCATCAATGAAGTGAAAACATCTAATGTACAAGGCAGCACAGTAATACAGCAGCTTAAACAACTGGAGTTCTTAGTCAAAAGAGAATTGAGTCAGAAATTACATGCGAGTACTCTGATACAGTACCACAGAGCAAAGCGAATCCCACGCGGTTTAAGAATGGCGATCAAACCTATGTTATACAGATTTCATTTGAACAAAGACTTTATGGAAAAATGGTATTCTATTTTAAACAAGTGTTCTTTAGACTTGATCTTATTATTGGTGGAGGAATTGGCCAGAGTCATCGAAGAATTAGCCACTGAAATCAATGAGATTAAACAGAATTTGTCAGAAAGAATGGAACGATTAGATTTTGATAGAGAATTGGAGGAGCTACAAATACGTCTAGAGAAACATGCTAAAGAAGTCCAAGAAGGGAAACTTCGCAAATATAAGAGGGACACCCTGGATTATAAATTGAATGAGGTATATACCTGGGCTGAGGTCTATGCCCAGAGACGCGTTTATCCAAAAAAGAAGACAGCAACAAATATTACTACATCGGAGGAAAGTAGTGTTTCTGACTCTGAGGTCAGTGCAAGCAGACCTTTAGCAAAAACACAAATAGAGGATAAAGCTGGTGCTAAAGTTTCCTCAGAAAAGAGTGGAGAAGCAACATCTAAGTCGAAAGATTTTTTATCACAGGCTACGGATTCAAGTCAAACACCCAGTTCATCCAAAAGACAAGAAGGACAAGAAGAAGCATCCGTAAGCAGTCGCCTGAGAAGTCAAAGACCAACCTAGTTGTCAATATTTCAAATAAAACACTCACAAGCCAACAAATAAAGATTCTTAATAAAGGTCTAAGTTTTGTGTCGACATATGACACGAATATCCTGGAAACAGAGGTATCTTTTTACAAGTTTATGAGATTACTGCGTTTGAAACATTTTTTCAAGAACGTTGTAATTGAACAAACTCAGAAACCAGAACCAGACTACATGGAATTCAAGCCAAAATCGAAATTTCAAGCTCCAGTATCTCATAAAGTTCTTGATGCATTTGAGAAAACAGTTTGACATGATTTCCACCAATTAAACCTGCATAAAACTAAGAGAAAAAATTTGTCATTTCATGATAAACGCACATTGTTGACGCTTCAACAAGATGAACAACTGGTGATTCAAAAGGCGGACAAAGGTGGAGCCATTGTTGTTATGGAGGCCTCTTTCTATATGGAAAAAGTTAATGAACATGTGCATGACGCATCAACATATCTTCACTTAAAAGAGGATCCCATTAAAGATCTTAAGGTTACCCTAAACATCATTCTGGAGAAGGCATTTGAAGAAGGAGTAATCTCCACCTCCACACGACAATTCTTGACAATAGACTTACCAAGGCAACCAAAGTTATACATGCTACCCAAAATTCATAAAGATCTACAGAATCCTCCAATGAGACCCATCGTCACGGGATGTGGAACTATCTTTGAACCATTAGGCCAATACATAGACACTTTTCTTCAACCATTTGTACAACACTGGCGTTCTTACGTCAAAGACACCACCGACTTCTTAAATAAGATTGAAGAAGTATCTTGCACAGAGAACATGTTGTTATGCACAGTGGACGTTAAGTCACTTTACACCTCAATTCCCCATCTTCAGGGAATTGAGGCGGTAGAGTGGGCATTACTCCAACAAAGAGACATTAAGGCAGATAAAATATTCATATTGGAAATTTTGCACTTTTGTTTGTTCCACAGTTATTTTTCCTGGAACAATCAATTTTTTCTGCAACAGAAAGGTACGTCTATGGGTTTTGCCAGGGCTCCGGCGTACGCCAATACCTACATGGCTAAATTTGAATCAGATAACATCTTCAATGATCAGGAATGGAGTACCAGCACTAGACTGTTTTGCAGGTTCATAGATGACATATTCATCATCTGGACAGGCGACAGACAAAGTTTAGAGAGAAAACTCTCACAGTTGAACACGTATGATGACAATATTCAATTCACTCATGACATCAGTGATTCTCAAATATCGTTTTTAGATGTTTTAGTAAAAATTGAAAATCAACAAATCAGCACATCCCTCCACAGAAAAGATACTGATGTAAAAAATGCGCTCAAATACCAAAGCTTTCACCCACCGAGCTTGAAGAAAAATCTCCCTTTTTCTCAATTCATGAGATTAAAACGTATATGTTCTGATAAAACAGATCTGGAAGCTCAATTAAGAATTCAGCCGCAAAAGTATGAGGAGAGGGGATATCCTACCAATATAATTGAGCAGGCAAACAAAAGAATTCACGCCATGGAACGGAAAAATTTGTTGATCCAGAAACCGAAGGTTAAACAAGAAAGACATGTATTTGTTTCTAAATTCAACACAAGCACCCAAAAAATCAAGAATATAATTAACCGCCATTGGGTTCTTCTGGAAAACGAATTGGATTTTCAAGGTTTATTTTGTGTTAAACCCTTGTTTGCTTACACCAGGTCGAAGAACATTAAAGAAATTTTAAAATTTCCCACGTATAGGAAAGAAACTACAGTGAATAGGGGAATGAAAAAATGTGCTAATTGTGTCCATTGTAGCAACGTGATTATTGGAAACAAACTGCATCATCCCCAGTCAGGCAAAGAAATCGCATTACATCATAATTCAGATTGTAACTCCATGAACCTGATCTACTATATAAAATGCCCCTGCGGGAAAATTTACGTAGGCAAAACAGAAAGGAAACTAAAAGTGCGCATTTCAGAACATAAGAGCACTATAAGGAATAAAAATCTAAAGAGTAATTTGGCGTCCCACTGGATTCAAGAAAGGCACAGTATCTCTCAACTACAGTTCTCAGTGTTAGAACAGGTAGTTCTCCCTGAAGGTGTGGATCACACGAGATCCCTCCTCCAGAGAGAAGCATTTTGGATAAAAAAATTGGGTACCCAAGAACCAAAAGGTTTAAATGATAAGTTTGATCTATCATGTTTTTTGTAAATTCGCTCACTGCTCTGTATATTGTTGACTTAGTACCTATGTAAATATTGTAAATATTGTGCATTGTGTTATAGAAATTGTAACATCATCAAGCAATCATTTGCTCTTTTCCATTCATGTCTCATACATTTACACTCTTCCAGCACTTTTTATATGGTGTCAGCACAGCGGTTCTGATGGCAGTGTTCAATTCAATGAGAAATAAAGTTTCTTCTATTGTTTTTACGATCCTCTTTTGGTTGAGGGGCGAGTCTAGTTTCCGCAGGAGTGATATTAGTTTTGACCCCCAGTGTGGCTTGGGATTCAGTTTTTATGTGCACCAGTCCGTATGGGTAACGTTATTAGTTCCAGTGTATTGGAGAATGTCCGGAGTATTTTCACTTTTCACCATTTAAAGATGGCGGCTACAGATATGTTATGGAATAGTAGTCCGTTCTTAGTGTTTATCGATCGAGACTGGGTATTAGCACCGATCTTCAGTTAGGAACCATAGAGTCGTATCCAAAGGAGGTCCGTGGAAGCGGAGTTGTTTGGTAGCACGAGGAAGTCCCGGTAAGCTCTACATAGAGCAAGTATTTTTTGGATGTGCGCTTTTTTCGAGCGTTTTCTCTAGTGGAGGTTTGATGAACGTTTGTTTGGTATTTGACATTTACAGGGTTCCCCGACATAAGCTCCGATTTGAGAGTTGAAAGTACGAGAGTATTCCTAAAGGTGGCTGCGGCATTCAGTAGATTTTGTGGAAGTCCTTCGGTAAGTCCTGAAGGCCAAGTTTTCATTAGCTTTGTAGTATTACTTAAGTTTGTCATTATTTAAGTTGCAGGTTAGATCCTATGTTGGTTCTTTTTTTCAGATTCACGAGTATTTAGTAGGATGGATCAAGTAAGTCCAGAGCATGGTTATTTTTCGAACACTGAGGTGAAGGGCACTATAATGCACCACATGGTTAAATTGATTTCACTGCAATTTGTATTGCTTTTTCAAATAATTTTTGATACATTGCACACTCCAGTTGGTACATATTGCTTATTGCTGTGTAACATTGTTTTTTAGATGGCACTTGCTCCTGATGAAGGGTCCGGTGTGACCCGAAATGCATAGAGCATCTTCAAGAAATTACAGATGAATTGTTAATTTGAAAACTTTAAATTTGAAAACTTTACATGTGTAAATGAAATTTAAGATTGCATATGTTTCATAATTATGCTTTATGATTTGCTATAAGAATTCATTTGAAAAAACTTTATGGTGTCGGAAATAAATGTTCAAATTTAATTCAAATATTGTTCTTTAATGTATATACAGTTGAATATATTTTGGTGGTAAATTCCCATTGAGATTGTGCGTAGGGGTCGGGACCTATGGTCTCGAGGTAGGGAGGCACAATTTGGTCTTACCTTACAGCATATTTCCTGTGGCATTATACATAGTTCATATTTAACCCATGTAGTTTTTAGAGTGCTGTACATGTACTGGGTGCCAGAATCCATATGTGTGCATTATGTTTACATTTGCAGTCATGCTTACGATGATTGCATATGAAAGTGCCAGGATAGTTTCTTGTTTATAATGTACATTTATTTTTTCACATGACATAGTATGTAATTTATTATAATTTAAAACGCATATTTTGGGTATCATTTAAATAGCATAGTATTAGTTCGAGTATCAATATCAACAAAGTAAATGTGTTGTATACTTAGTTATGAAAGTTGTATTCTTGATTTAGTGATGTATAGCTCAATGTGCCCTGTGCCATACATTATAAGGATATTGGAAGTTACAAGCATTGCTTTGACCATATAGGGGAATTTGCCAAAAGCAGGATTTCTTTGTAACGGCATGGAACTCCAAGGGCACTTGAAATAGCCTTAAAATGTATGGTAGAGGGTATTTTATTCCTTGTAATACACATTCACCATTCCCACAAATCCTTTAAATTCTTGGTGTCTTGCTCTTTGATATGAAAAGGATAGTATGGTTGCTCAAATGTGAAATTAAACACATCAAAAAGCAGTTATTGATTGTTAGAAAAACATATCAGATTCAGCTTAATGTAAATCAGAGTAAAACAAGTGAGAGAAGGCTCAGAAAGAGAAAGGCAGATAGATTATTTGATCTGTAATGACCCTGAGTCTGCCCCAAAAAATATTGCCAGAATTGTGTCCTTTCTGGCCATTACAGCTTTTTTTAGGCAAACAAAGAAGAAGGATGAAAAGACAGTTTTTTGCCCTGTTTAAACTGCAGTTGCAATTATGGTCTGTGACCTGCCTTTCATCTTGGCTGCTGGCTCTGGCAGCAAGCACTGTAGATTTACACTTCAACCGTGATAACATATTACATTTGAGCAGCTAGAAATGTAGTTATTACAGGCAACTAAAGATATCCCAGGTTACCTATAAAAGAATATTAAAGACTAAACTTTATACAGGATTGCAGGCTCCATGGTAAAATTTATTTATAAAAATATTTAGGTTCTTTGCACCTCATCTAACATATATTTTTCAGCATCAATAAACTGGATGAAGAGATTAGTATGGATTTGTTATTTAGGGCTTGATATATCAAAGGGTTTTATTTATTCTATGGGCCAGATGTACGACCCTTTTTTCCGCTCGTAAACGGGAGATCGGCAAAAAAGGGTAATTGCATGTACGAAAGCTATTTTGTGAGTCACTGACTTGCAAAATAGCATTTGCGACTCTTACTATTACTATTAGGAAGGGGTGTCCCTTCATAATAGAGAGACTCACTGCCATGTACTATTGTTTCGCAACCACATTTGTGGCTGCAAAACACTGGCAGTTTACCACCTACTTCAAGTAGGTGGTAAACCACTTGCAAATGGGAAGGGGTCCCCAGCGGACCCCTTCCCACTTGTGAGTGTGTGAGAAAATATATTTTAAGAGCAGGCAGTGGTCCCAAGGACCACAGCCTGCCCTTAAAAAATGAAGCTGAAAAGTTTCATTTTTCTTTTTTAAATGCATCCTGTTATCCTTTAAAGAATACGAGCTGCATTTAAAAAAAACTGCTTTATTTAAAAAGCAGTCCCAGACATGGTGGTCTGCTGACCCCAGCAGGCAACCATCCCTGGGAGTGGCAGTCATTCCCAATGGGGTCGCAAATTGTGCTTGCCTCATGAATAGTGATGAGGCATGCAATGTGCGACCCCAATGGGAATCACTAACAGTGTCTGTGACACTGTTGTACATTGCGTTTTCCAAGTCGCAAAATGTCTGGGTCGTACATCGGGCCCTATGTCTATTGGGAAATATGCTGAAGAATAACAGCTTTAGATCACAATTCAATATCACGTTTCTAATATTATCAAGACCATCCAATATTTCAAAATCCATAAAAAGGTATTATAAATGCAGCTCGGTGTGAAAGGTGCTGCATTGTAAGGTAAGGCATCTTGGCATTGGCCATGATATCAGTCAAGAGTAAGGTAGGTGTTCAAGATGAGAATGGAAGGAGAATTCCTGTTCTTTGTGGGATCAGCATTCTTTATTTTGAGATCAGGTCCTGAGAAGGCTCTGGATAGAGTAAATCGTTTCCTGACATGTGGAGTGCCAAGTAGGAGACTGATCATGCTTTTAGGTATCCCGGAGCCTCCTGAGAGCTTGGTTTTGTTTGTGTAGTTGGCTGTGCTGAGTGGAATGCTTTTGTAGGTCAGGCACTGTAATCTGAAGGTTCACCTGCCTTCAAAAGGAAACCATTAAAGGCGTAAAAAACAGGTTAAGGCTTGACAATAATACTAATGGGGTTAAGTCTTGTTCTACATCAGAAATATTATGACCATATGTTTTGCACTAACACATCTTTTCAAAGCATTTGTGTAAATTTAATTTATGGCACAGTCCTCTTGACCAATCTGCATTCTGAAATAATCCCATCATGCATGATCAACCTAACCAAATGCTACGTGATAAACAGACAAACAGTGATGTCAGACCCTCGTAACAAGTTGTTCGAAAAAGGGTGGGCTATTTAACTCACATGGGACCTCATTTATGAGGCTGTGCGTCACTTCACGCCGCCGGTGCGTCACTTTTTGTGACGCACCAGTGGCATAAAAAATGCGCCTTGTTGCACCATATTTACAAAGTGACGCGTCTAGGTAGATGCGTCACTTTGTAAACCCTTGCGTCACATTATACCTGCGCCAGGTTAAATGTATGCAAGGGGGGCGTACTGACACAAGAAAGGGTCGTAGAAGTGACGCAGTGAAATCTATGAGATTTCACTGCGTCACTTCTAGAACGCAAATGCGTCAATATCTTATGCCTGCCTCACAGCATGGGGCTTGCCCCATGTGAAAGGACACATTGCTGGAGTTGCGTCACTTTTGTGACACACTCCTGAAATGCGTCACTTTTGCGCCATACAAATAAGTCAGAAATACTGACGTATCTGTAACTCCTTGTGACATGATGCGTCATATTATAAATTTGACGCATCAATCATATCGCAAGGAGGGCGCACTGAGAAGTGACGCATCGCTGCTTTCACGCAGCGATGCGTCACTTCTCATAAATGAGGCCCCAAGTATATACCTTCACCTCTGCATGTTTTACATTTAATGGGGTTTAGCAGGTTTAGCCTGCAAAAATCTATCATAAGAAAACTGTGGGGGTGTGATCATGATTACACTACTCGGAATTTGTTTTCAAGAGGATCGGCGTTTAGCCCTGAACTTGGAATCAGACCCTTGGTAGGAAATGCTGCTATCTAACCTCGAAGTCAAATTTTAGTTCTGCAGAATTTAGTGCATTTGAATTTCAGAGATTTGTTTCTCTGTATGATCCATTATTCAAATGTGTAGTTATCGAGTTTCGTAAACATTCAAGTATGTGCAATGTTTACAGCACAATTTTTCCAGATTTACTTCATTGCTATCTGTTAAATTGACTTAGCTTAACTTAGGTTTTTCCTCTTCTGCCTGATTCAGTGAGGAGAACTCTAGTCCAGGCACTAATTCTAAGTAGGATTGACTACTGTAACGGTCTACTGCTTGCTGCCAATGAAGGGGTATTGGACAGACTACAAGTTATCCAGAATACTGCGGCCCGTTTGGTTCTCAATGCCCCTCCTAGAACTGCTTCTAAACCCCTTCTTGACCAATTACACTGGCTTTCTGTTCGGCAGAGAACGAAATTTAAAATATGCTGCCTGATTCACAAGTGCCTAAATGGCCTAGGACCTGCTTATTAGAAAAATAAATTTGTTCCGTATACCCCCATTCGATCTCTTAGGTCCAGCAATAATTTTCTTTTGCAAGTACCTCGAGCCAAGAAAGCCAGACACGGGAGTAAGGCTCTGTCTATAGCAGGACCTACTCTCTGGAATAAACTCCCTCTGTCACTTAAACAATGCACAGATCATTTAAAATTCCGGAAACAATTGAAAACAATTTTGTTCAAAAATGAAATTTAGTTACCACTCATATTTATTTCTTGGTGTTCTACAGGTGTCAAAGCGCAGAGATACTCCAATGTGAGTCGATTCCAGCGCTATATAAACCAACAAATAAAATTAGCTAGAAGGAACTAATACTCAGTAAGAATCAAAAAGGTTGAGGTGGTAGCACTGTTAAACCCTTGCTTGAAAAAGCTATGTAACATGAACAGTATTTTATTTTTAATTTGGGACAAGACATAGTAATATCATTTTTTAAATCTAGTAATGTGAACAGCGGGCGTCTTTTCTCTTTCAATACCTTAAGTCTTGTTGATCTAGGCTCTTGACACCATTATAAAAAAAAATAAACTCTCAGCAGATAACATAAGGATGTAGAAATTATCCTTAACATCAAATGTATGTGAATCAGCTTCACTCGATTTCTAACAAAAGCTTTGCACACATGACAGATGTTGACATGTTTAATTTCATGGACATGGCCGCACAAGCTGTTTTGAATTGTGTCCACC
The DNA here is from genome assembly GCF_964261635.1 of Lissotriton helveticus. Lineage (NCBI taxonomy): Eukaryota > Metazoa > Chordata > Amphibia > Caudata > Salamandridae > Lissotriton > Lissotriton helveticus. The sequence continues at coordinate 734,076,992 of NC_136063.1, read as the reverse complement.
CCGGGGAGGTAATTTGGTTATTCTATCCTGTCAAGTGTGTGTTGTTTGACGTTGCTCCGTGATTTGTTGTATGATATGTTGGCCAGTTTGTATCTCAGGTGAATGTTTAGGCTTTTTTCTACACATCATTTCCATTAGTGTGTGCTTTTGGGAGTATCGCACATCTCTTCATGAGAATGTTAGAGTGCCAGGCTCAGGATATATCATAAATTATAATAAAGTTAAAGGAGAGAAATTAACTTATCAACATAGTACTGTTCCATCTCATTGCATAAAATGTGACATTATATGGCAAATACCTCCTAAGGTGCCTAATAAATATCGATTTTCAACAACATTGTGATCAATTGAAAACGTGTCCCACCTTCTCCAAACCCAGTACAATCTTCCATGGATTGCTTGGGCGTTTTCAGCTCACCACTGTTTGTGACTTTGTGTTTCATTTCACTTAAGTTATGTCGGGTCTTTGCATTCTCTGTGGAGTTGGGGTATGGGTCAGGGGTGTAACTCAACCCCCTGCAGCTTCTGCAGGATGGGGCAGCTCAGTCCAGGAGGCTCCATAGACTTCAAGAGAACCCCATTCAGCCTTCCGATTATCATCCCTAAGATATGGTAGACTCTGGGATCCTCATCACATTGTGCAAGGAGGGGACGTCATTCAGTTTTACTCACTGCTATGTGGGTGTTCTAGTCTGTACTTTATTGGTCTGTGAAGGTCATATGTCTGAACAACAACTTTCAAACCTCTTCAACAAAATGTGTCAATCAACATATGTGTCTGGCATGGCCTCCATCTAGCGAAACAAGGCTGCTGTGGAACCTTAAATTTATGACTTCTGCAGATTTTCCCTCCCCAGTACAAGCTTGCATGTCCTGTGCTTCGATGATGGTGAAATGAGATTCAGAGCAACTCTTCAAGTCACCTACTACTGCCCTCTTCTTCAGATTACTAATGAGGCTCTCTAGACAGAAAAGATAAAATGGTTGATTCAAGGTCTACGTTACATTAAGTGTTAAAACAATTGAGAAATGTGAGGACAGGATGACTCGGAGCTGATTTAACATAGCAGAAATGCTATTCCATTCCATTTCAACAAACTTTCTTTTGGTCATGAAAGGCCATAAAAGTAAAAATTCATATACAATTATAGCATTGTGAAGACAAATCTTGAGAAATCTTCGATGGCAAAATGCCAAAAGAGCATTTGAATTTGTCCGATATCTTTGCACCATTTAAAAACAAGAATGATTAAAATCAGATAAAAAAATATTAACATTTTAACGATAAAAGCAACAAAAGTGCAGGTGACATTTTTTACAGTTTCTGAGATCCGTTAAAAAATGCCCTACACCTGTGCCACATACAATTAAGGAATCGGGACACAACAAAAACTATGGGGGGCTGTGAATAAGATTTTAAAATTCTATACACCTCCAAACACTACGAACAGCCTATGTTTCTACATAATGGTATGAGCTAACGCCATCTGGCAGATTTATAGCCAGGGAGAAGAAAAGAACATGAATGTCGGTCTCATCAGGGCTGTTGCAGGCGGGACACCCAACAGAGGGATCTTTCGACCGTTTAGTCGGAAAAACATTAACCAGAAGGGTCCCTATTCTGAACTGGATATACAGCTTCCTTGCCAGGGAATGATGTATATCATCCAAAAATGGACTCGAAGAGATACTCGGATTTTATGTAAAAAAATACAGCTGTTAAGTGCCCGAGTTTGGTGTTCGCCTGCAGATCGACTAGTTTGAGTGCTCTATAAGCACTAACTAGTTGTAGTCGAGATATTGCTGTAGGCACTTTCTGGGGATTACTCCACTGGTTGGGCATACCTATTCTGGTGCATTTTTCTTTGATGTAGTTGAACCATGGTAATTTTCCCACCCCCTGTAGTCCCCGGACCCCCTTGAGTTCAGTTCGGTCGGATGCTGGTTGGGGGTCACCCACAGTCTACGCCAGAAGGTCAGTGGTCTTAGTCCAATCTTTTCTGCAATGGGTTCAATTCCTAAATCAAGTCGCAGGGGGATGAGGGGAGTACCAGGCGATAAGCCCATTGTTTTTTATTTTGGCCAATCCGCCAGAGGGGCGATAGCCCCATAGTTCTGCCCCGTACATTGCAGCACTCCTTACTTGCACTTTATAAATTGCGGCAACCGAATCAGGCGGTTTGTATAGGGAGTTCCTAAAGTTTTGGTGATTCTCCCCACCAACTGTGCTAGCCCAACGCTGCCTTGTCTGGTTGTGGGACCCATTCAAACGTTTCGGACAACATAACAACACCAAGGTAATCGAAGACAGTCACCCTCTCTAAGAGGGTGCCATTTAGGGAGGGCTTTAGGCGAGATGTTTTGGCTGATTTGAAGACCATGAATTTAGTCTTTGTTGTGTTGATCTCCAGCCCACGATTTTTGCAAAATAAAGAGAAACTGTCTAGGATCCTTTGAATGCCCATGGAAGACTTTGACAACAGCAATGTGTCATCCGCGAACATCATTGCTGGCACCCTGCCTTGCACCACGTTCGGGGCATCAATGTCCGCTACTTTGTTTAGTTTGGCCAACTGAGCATTAATAAAAAGACAAACCAGGGTGGGGGCCAGCGCACACCCCTGTCTCACTCCTCTGTTGAAATGCTATTCCACTCTAGCTGATTTTACAATATTATGAAATCATACTGTTAAACACAGTAGCAACTTTTTTGACTATAATTTGTATGCAATTAGCTAAATTAGACGAACACTAAATTTTCTTGATCACTTTTTTAAGCATCGTTAAGACACATGGGGCCTGATGTACGGCCTGTTTTTGCATGCGCAAACCGGTTTGCGAACTTGTTTGCGCATGCAAAAACCTATTGAGCCATGTACATAGCCTATTTAGCTAGTCGCAATTTGTTTGCGACTCGCTAAATGGATTTTGCGACTTGCTAAATAGGTTTTGCGACATTCGTGGTTTAGTCAAATTGCTACTTTATTAGTTTAGGATACCAACATAAATTAACATTATCTTCATGCTAGCCAAATTAAACTGATGTTATTATTGCCATCAGTACACACACACACACACACAATTATGTCTCGCCCAAAAATGATTTCATGAAAAATCTTTTGTGACAGATGTGGAACTGCAAAACACTTGAACATCCACAGAAAGAAAACACTTATTAATATCAAAGAGTAGGATACATGCAGTTTTCTATCAAACTTTGGCCAACCAGAAAAACGAAGCAGTTCGTAGAATAGAGATGGGGCCATAAGACTGGAGGTACATGAAGGTTCTGTTGCAGAATTTCTAAATCAAACATTGATATGTTTGCATTACTTAATGTTTATCAGTATTAAATAGCATAATTTGTAGCTGAGTCACTTTCGTTATCATGTTTTGTATGCAGCATATCTTACAAATATTTCCGAAAAGCAGAAATGGTTTTATGTACCGAAAATAAACATACATGTTACAGCAGTCATTCATCAACAAATACAACACTTCTTGGCTAGTAATCTAGTGTCTGGGAGTATGTAATTGTTTCTTTTTATGAGGTCTACATAACACCACTCAGAACAATTACAATATCAGAAACATTAAAGTGACATTAATGGTTACAGTATATTTCTGAGCCAAAAAGTCAGCTTGATCTCAGCGAGCCTACAGATTGATCAGTTGAAGTGTTGTTTCAGTGAAACAATGAAAATTGGAGGGGTGGTTTAATTAATGACTGCCTCTCAGAGCAAGAAAGAAAACGTCTCACTGCAGCAAATATATCAAATGACCTTTTTGATTTTCTTGTCTGCCTAAAAACTGTCAATGTCTGCTGTATGCTGTATAAATATATATTTAGAACATAAACATCTGACTATAGATGTACCAATTGCATCAAAGTGTTTTATATTATTTACTTTAAAGTAATAATTCCCATCACTATCTCATCACTTACCTTATCACCGTGTGCTTCTTTTAACACCCGAAGATAGGGCCTCATTTATGAGGCCTTGCGTCACTTTTACGCCGCCGGTGCTTCACTTTTTGTGGCGCACCAGCAGCGTAAAAAATGTGCCTTGTTGCACCATATTTACAAAGTGACGCATCTAGGTAGATGCGTCACTTTGTAAACCCCTGCGCTACATTATACCTACGCCAGGTATAATGTATGCAGGGAGGGCGTTCTGACGCAAGAAAGGGTCATAGAAGTGACGCAGTGAAATCTATAAGATTTCACGGTGCCACTTCTAGGACACAAATGCGTCAATTTCTTAGGTAAGACTGACGCAGGTCCTTTCACATGGGGCTTGCCCCATGTTAAAGGACACATTGCTGGAGTTGCGTCACTTTTGTGACACACTGCAACAATGTTTCACTTTTGCGCTTACAGATACGTCAGAAATACTGACGTATCTGTAACTCCTTGCGACATGATGCGTCATATCATAAATATGACGCATCAATCATGGCACAAGGAGTGCGTACTGAGAAGTGACGCAACGTTGCTTTCAGGCAGCGATGCGTCATTTCTCATAAATGAGGCCCATAATATTTTATCTGGTTCATTGTTGTGTTTCAGTATTGGAGGTGTTGCATCATAAACATAGACTTAACACATTTTAATCAGTCGAATTTGAATGCATCATTACAAACAATGTATTAAGTTGCTTCAAAACTAGAGGAGTCTGCATATCTTCAAATATAACCCTTTTTACAAATAGTTTTGAGTGTTATCAAGTGGTCATGTCATTACTGTAGTCCATTCATATCGTTTATTTTACACCGCAGACTATAAATAAAAACGCTTTGAATTGGAGCAGGACAGTAATATTGCTCTATAGTTGAGATTATGTTGTACAAACTCAACTGTCACTAATTAAACAATCCAATTTTGAGATGCTCTAAAGCAGCAGTTCTTAACCTTTTCACTTCTGTGGACCCCCACTGAATCATATTGGAAACTAGGGACACCCTCTGAGTCAATATTGAAATTCGAGACCCCAGCCTAAGCACTCTAAATGATTTGAATCTCAAAAAAGTACACAGAAGTAGAAAAACAAGAATACAGAAAACAATTGATAAAAAATTGAAATATTTTCTTTATTCACAATCAAATATAGATGACGTTTTAAAATGTTCAATTTTACGTCTTTATTTGCATATACTTTATTCATTTTTGTTTAATAATTTGATTGTTATTTAATATTGTAAAACAGTCGTGGACCTCCTATGTGGGTCTCAAGTCAAGTCAAAGTCAAGTCAAAAGTAGCTTTATTCGGGTTCAAATTTCAGAATCCATAAATGCTCAAATTACATTATTCACAAGGGAAAAGAATAAAAAGGATTCACATAACCATCTGATATTGAAAACACAAACAAAGAACACAATTAAAAATAGGTAATAAGATCAATCAGTTCATTGATAATCTGAATCTCAGCATATATTTTAAAAACATTGATACTGCATACAGAGTCAGCTCATCCTCCAGGCATTTATAATCTCTGTAAGGCTGTTTTGCATTGCCTAAGACCCCACTTCCTAAGTAATGTAAGTAGATACTTCTTCCTGATTAAGGTGTAATATTTACAAAACAATATGCAGTGTATCATAGACTGATGGGAAACACCATCACACGGGCACAAAATTAGGGTCCTTGACCAAGTATTTACAACAGGAAAGGTTACTAATCTAAAGTAGCTTCCTCCCCTGAACCGTGTGAGTATCATACGAGTGTAACTACTTTTCGTACACACCAAATAATGCTGTATGCCCTGATTCTGTAAAATTAATTGATTTTGAACAACCGAGCTTTTCTTGCCCTCTGTTTCCCATCTTTTACTTTCCAAGAAAGTAAGACACATTTTCTTTAACCTTTTTTGGGGGATTACCGCCATGGTCTGAGGATCCACAAAGAATTAAGCATGTCCAATATCCGTTAAGAATTGTTTCACATATTTAAACCTTTCGATTTTTTGGCACCCTCGTAATTTCATGCAATCTAGAATGATATCCCTATTCACCTCAGTCTCCTTAGAGACCCATATCTTATGCCACAACAGTATTGGGCTCACTTTAATAAGATCAGTTACATAAGTTAGGCCCAACTCCTGATGGCAAACATATGTGGAGGTCGATTTTGGAGTAGCCAATAGGTATCGCACAAAGGCATTTTCAAATGTCTGTATCTCGCTTGTGTCCGTAATGCCCCACAACTCTTCTCCGTGGGTGACAGTGGATGGACACTCAGATCTATAAATGTCCAATAAGATATTCACTCTGTCGACCTCCAAGCCTAATAGCAAAATTTCTCACGGCTCCAATGGCGCGTGAGAAAGCAAGTTTCCTTGCGTTGGCAGCTGCAGTCCACGTGCCTTTCCTGTCGAAGATAATTCCCAAATAGGAGAAAGTCTTAGTGCTTTCAATCCTTGTTTCAGAAAGGGAAATATTACACTGCACAGTCCTCTTGTTAGAGCAGCACATGCTAAAAGTCTTACTGCTATTAATTTTCAGGCCTGTATCCTCCATATATTCTGAAAAGACCTTAAGGGACCTTTGGAGTCCTACTTAGGTCCTGGCCATGATGACAGCATCATCTGCATACAATAGCATTGGTGCAGATTTTCCTCCAATTTGAGGGTAGTCCAGTTTACAACCTACTAGGTGGGATGCTATATTATTAATGTGTAGATTAAATAAAAAAGCGCCAGGATACATCCCTGACGAACTCCTTTATTAATTGGGAACTTAGCGGTGCATTCTCCCTTAGTGCCAAAGCGAACCTTTGCACCGGCCCCCCTATACAACTCTTTAATAAAATTAAGTATACTCATTTCAACTCCCAAACTAGTTAATGTTTCCCATAAAAGTTCGTGACTTAAACAATCGAAAGCAGAGCTTAAGTCCACGAAAACTAAAAACAGGTTATCTCCTTTTGCCACCACATGCTTCCCAATAATTGTTGCTAGATTCAACCCTTGCTCCACTGTTCCTAATCCAGATATAAAACCGTATTGAAATTTTGAAAGGGTACCTGTATCCTCTGCCCATTCTTGCAACCTATTTAAGATGACCCTGCTGGCCACTTTCATTAAGGATTCTAATAATGAAATAGGCCTATAACATTTGGGGTCATTGCGGTCCCCCTTTTTAAAAATAGGGACCAATATTGCTTTCTGCCATGTTGTAAAAACCCTGTTTGATTAGCACAATTTAAAACGTTAGTCAATAAGGGGGCCCATAATTTAATGTGGGTCTCATAGACTCTAGTTTAAGAACCACTGCTCTAAAACGAACCATGATGAGCTTTTTTTTTTACATGAAAGCTTTTCATTCCTTTCACGTACTTGGTCCATTAAAAATAGTGCAGAGTAAGCCCCATTCCTGTTGAAAAACAAATATAAGATAACATAAGTTGTGGGCTGCCTCTAAGTATGTCGGAGCACCGTTTATGTCCCGTAACCAGTCTCTGTAACCCTGGCTTTGCTTCAGTCAGTGGCAGTATTATATGTCTGTGTTTTTCGGCTTATCATGCCTCTATTTACGGAACACAATAACAGGGCCAAAGACCGATGGGGCTTATTTTTCTGATGCTTGCACCACCAGAGTGTCACTTTTGTTGAGGCTCCAGCGGTGCAAGCCTTTCAATCATATCTATGCGGTGACGCAAAGCTACCTCTGTGGTTTTCCATGTCCTCAGAGGTATGTCAAAGCAGCGCAAATGACTGTATTGCCTTACTCTGCATCAAGGAGACATTCCATGAGTGTAGCAGGGGTGTTCCCAAACAGCATTCATGGATTTTCGACGTTGCCCCAGATTTCACGTAAACCTGTGGCAACGCCAAAACCTTATGCCCCCCCTGATCAGGTGCAACAAGGAGAAATTATTTTATTTATTCTTGTTTTACCTCTATCAACGAGGGCTGCTTTCTGACAGCCGCGGCCGGTAGTGGGAGTACCGGCCGGGCGGTGACGTGGGGAGGGGGAGGGGCAGGGTGGGGGATAGTAATGTATGGAATCCGGACCTTAATAGGTAAGTAAACATAAAAATAAATAAAACTAATTTTGTTGTGCGCACTGCATCACCAAATGCGATGCAGTGCGCGCAACGAAATTCGTTTTATTTATTTTTATGTTTACTTACCTGTTAAGGTCCGGATTCCATACATTACTACCCCCCACCCACCCAGTTTCTGGATGCAGTCCCGGACTTAGTAGCAAGCATGCTTATTGAGAAAAGTACCATCACCAAGCGAGGCGATTTTAATATACACCTAAATGACGATGATGACCCAACCGCTAAAAGATATCTAGCGGACATGGAGGCCCTACAATTAGAACAAAGGGTACGCTCAGCTACCCATGAGAAGGGTCATCTATTGGACCCCATTTTCTCAAATGACCCTAGACTGAGGGTATTAGATCCCATATGGATGCCGTGGACTGATCACGCTCTCATCCTAATGCACCCCCAAATTAATCGGGGAGAAGAAATAAAGAAAGAACAAACAACCGTAGGTAGAAAATGGCCCAGATTGGTGCCAGAAACATGGGTCAGCAACCTGGAGTCCTCGGTGCCGCAGGACACACAGCATCCAGAAGTTGCTTATAGTAACTGGGAGGCATGGGTAAAGACCGCCATAGATAAGAACTTCAGGAAACCAGGCCCCCTACCAAATAAAAACATGAATAGATCATCTTGGTTCTCATCCGAGCTGGTCACTCAAAAAAAAAGTTGTAAACAACTGGAAAGAAACTGGAGGCAATCATACGACCCGGAACTAAATAGGGTATATAAAGTGGCAATACAGCTCTACCACAAGAGCATTAGGGTAGCACAGGCAGTTTTCTTTGAAGAAAAAATATCCAAGGCCTCCAACTCTTCTAAGGAGCTGTTTAAAATTGTCAAGGGACTGACCACGGTAAAAGAGGGAGTCATCAGGCCACAATAGGTGAAAGGTGCGATGGATTGGCCACGTTCTTTAAAAGTAAAGTAGAAAAAATCTATAACTCCCTTCCCCCAGCCTAATAATAACATCAGGATCAGTGACGCAAAGAAAAATACACTGTGAACAAAATGAACCAGAACTACTGACCCACCCTGCTCTCAGTTCTATTCCATCGCTCAACACAGATAGTATCTCCAGATTAATGAAAGAAATCAAATCAGGCTCACCAAAGGGATCTAGCCCCTCCGTATATTCTTTCACAAGGAGGAAGTTCAATGATTACCCAATTATGCAAGGTAATAAATCTCTCCCTTGAAAAAGGGGTGGTTCAGAGAGACTGGAAACACGCATCCGTGAAGCCCTTGTTGAAAAAGCCAGATTTGGACCCTGCGGATTTGTCTAATTATCATCCAATATCATTATTGCCGATAATGGGAAAAATTGCAGAAAAGCAGGTCAACTCTACGATCTCTTCCTTTTTGGGAAAAAACAACGTTATCCACCAGTCTCAGATGGGGTTTAGAGCAAAACACAGCACTGAATCGGCACTGTTAGTGGTCACTGAAAAACTTAGTTCTATATTGGACCAGGGTAAAACAGCAGCAGTGGTACTCTTGTACTTAAGTGCTGCGTTTGATACGGTAGACCACACAGTACTAATTCAGAGGCTGGAAAATGTAGGAATAGAAGGAATGGCAAAGAAATGGGTAGCATCTTTCTTGAGCAATAGACATTTTCAATGTGTGGAGGCAGGTTACCAGTCTGACCCTCTCGAAGCCCCCTGGGGAGTACCACAGGGCTCCTCCCTGAGCCCGATGTTATTTAACGTCTATCTCAGCCCTCTGGCTCAGCTAGTGCAGGAATTCGACATCTCGATCGTGTCATACGCCGATGACACGCAACTGGTGCTTTTAATCTCGGAGTCGCAGAACTCAGATCACTGGCAACTTGTCCCCCGCCTCAAAAAAATCGGAGCATGGATGGCAAATTGCAAGCTCAAGTTGAATGGAGATAAAACAGAGCTAATGATTTTGGGCAACAATTCTAACCCTACACCTGAAATTCTCTGGCCAACAAGCTGGGGGCCTTCACCCTCCCCCAAGGCTGCCATTAAGGTTCTAGGGGTATGGTTGGACCAGAACCTAACAATGGAGACTCAGGCCAATAAACTGGCTGCAACCTGCTTTGGAATCATATGCATGATCAGAAAAATCATGTCTTTGCTCCCAGAGGATGCTAGGAGAACCATAGTTCAGGCCTTAGTCAAATCGCGACTGGACAATGGTAACTCCCTCTTCTTGGGATCGCCCAAATATGTGGTAAAAAGACTACAAGTGGTTCAGAACGCTGCTGCTCGAATGTTGCTGAACATTCCCAGACGCCAATCAGCCAGGTAAGGACTACGGAAATTGCTTTGGCTTCCGATACAGGCCAGAATTAAATTCAAGTCTCTGGGTATGGCCCATAGAGGCATGCAAGGGAGAGGCCCTGTTCTTATTCAAAAATTAATCACACACTACCTTCCTGAGTGGAACCTTAGATCCAGCTCAAAATGTCTGATGAAAGGAGCCCCAGTTAAAAAAGCTAGATGGGGGGGAACTTCCTTCACTCATCTGGTACCAAGGCTCTGGAACAGCCTGGACCCAGAGATTTGTCTCATTGAAAATGAACTCTCTTTCAAAAAAAGGCTTAAGACCTGGCTGTTCCCGCAAGACTAACAGTTGGCCGTCTGCCCTCCTTATCTGATAGCGCTGAGATGCCCAAGGGTGGTCACGCGCTCTATAAATCCCACAAACATAAACACCCTGCCCCTTCCCCTCCCCACGTCACCGCCCAGCCGGTACTCCCACTACCGGCCACGGCTGCTTTCTGAGCTCACATAGAATGAGGAAAATGCCTCTCAACTCTAAGTAACGCAAAGCACTGCCTTGTGCCGCTTTGCGCTATTTTGAGGGTGCATTTAAGTGCAAAACAAGTTTTGCACACCAGAGCAGAATTAATTGAGGTTTTGACTCATACATGTACCTAATAAAGGCGTTGCCATCACAATAATACTTGTAGGACCATCTGGCTGCAAATTAACCTACATATGTAAAAGTTGGTTTTATTCTCATAAAAGGATTTAATTACATATAGATTTCATGTGAGTAAATCCGTCCCCACCAACTGAGAAGGGGGTTTCTATGGCTGGAAGGCCCTGAGAATTTGGAGACATCCACAAGCTAGCACGTTAATGACAATTCACAATTTAGCTTCTGACTATTCACAACTGGAACAATAGATATTGCTTATTTTGCCATAATTTTATACAGGGGCTTGTGGTAACGTGAGCTTTAGAAAATAAAAGTGTTTTATAGTATACATTTAAAATACAGTTTATTTTATTTTTCATTCTATCGAATTGTTTGTAAAATATGCAGATCGTTATTGACATATGTTAAACATTTTAATTCTTTTAATTTTCAATAAAATATAAAATACAGCTTTGAGTGAAATAACATTTTATTAATGCTGATTGCATGCTTCCGCGTCTTTTTTATTAATATTTGCAATAATAATTTGTTTGAACCCAAAATGTAAATAAACACCTCATTTTGATAATTGTTTATGCCGTTGCTGTACATTTTTAAAAAAAATTGCGCTGTATACGTTTATCTCTGCAGGTTTCAACTAAATATTGTAGATTATCCAGAAATAGTTAATATAGTTTGAAAAGAAACAGATGATCGTTAAGACATGGCACCAAAGGTGAAGAGAGATGGACAGTAATGACACGTTTGTTTGCACAGAATGAACAGTTGATGGGAATAGATTTGAGACATATTTGTACATTGTATGACAAACTTGTTAGCACTCTGTAATGTCACGAAACGGACAGTAAAGTCAAGGACTGTATGGATAGAACTAGCAATTAGCTAACAAAATAGGATGCCTTCATTATCCATGGATGTTGTCTCCAAGAAATAGCACGGGAAAGGTCAGAGTGCTGATGCTACACCAAAATAGTTATTCATTTAGTAGTTGTGCAGCATCTGCTGGTGAAACCCTGTGATTGTCTCGGCAAACGGGGTGGGCGACTGAAAAAAGATTCCCATCTAAACATTGACAAGCTAAGGCTATTTAATTTTTTTTAAAACTACAATTGGTTATGTGAGAAATATTTGTAAGCATTGCAGAGATATGCGAAACAGAATTTAAATAAAACCGTTCTGGTTTTAAAAGATATGTACGCACGCACTTCTGAAAAGAACTTAGGGGCATATTATCAAGCAGGGCGATAGGCAATTCTATCGCCCTATTAGCAAGCTGTCGCTAACTGATGTTAGCGACAGCTATCAGGCGTTAGCGAGCGGTTTGGGGCCCGCTTTGCATGTCAGCGATGTTTATAACTAATGACATGCAAAGTGGGCGTACCCAACCAGTTAGCGACTAAAAGGAGTTGCTAACGTCGCTATCGCCTATTAGCAAGGCAGGCGTAGCGATGAAAATATTTGCGCTAAGCGCGAATATCTCCAAAAACTAACACCTGCCCAGACCAGTTCTTAGCCATGTTATCCAATGGGAGGTGGATAACATGGCTAAGAGCATTTCGTCGCTAATGCGTGAATATCGCTGTATTCTAAGCGATATTCACGCATTTCGCCGCTATCGCAGGATATTTTAGCACAATGGAGAAAAACGTTGCTAATAGCATGTTTTCTCCGCTAACATATCCAGCGATAAAAAAAATGCGCTAAGGGCATTTTGCGATAAATATCGCTATTTCTTGGTAATATGCCCCTTATTTTCTAAGAGGATTATGTTAGAGCCTAGAGTTACTAAACGATTGCTCTGGCCCCCGTGTACCACAAAGAGACACAAAGAAATGCAAAGTGGCATCAAATAGTGCGGACAAAAGCAAGGAATCAACCTTAACATGCAGAAGCTATTTTCTAAGAAATGTTGACTCTCGCACAGCGCCCAAACCCATTTGCGCTGGTCCCAATTAATGTATGCACGGGGAGTGGCTCCATAAATTTGGAGTATGACAACAGCAGATATCACTGCGCTGCCTTACTCTGCCTAGCAAAGGCATTCAATGGGCATTGTGTAGGTGTTCCCACGCAACTCCTATGGTTATTGACGCATTCCCAGATTTACCAGAACTGGTAGACCTGGGAATGCGCCATAAAGACACACCCTCTCAGGTGAAGCGTGACAAGGAAAAATATATTCATTTTTTCTTGTCACTTCCTCTTTCTATGTGTGCTGCAATCTGCAACACACACAAAAAAGGAATTGGACTCTCAGGGTTGTTTTTGTGCAGGAAAAAAAAATTTTCTGCATGAAAATAATACTGCATGCAGCCCAGGCACCCTTGCACCATAGTGCAAGGATGCCTGCCTTGGTTCTGTGCTTCCAAAAGGGCACCATTGAAAGGGAAAAGGCAGAAATAAGCCATATTGTCTTAAATTAGCATATTCCTGCCCTTTACCCTGTCATGCGGTGCAGCGCAGCAAAGTGCCTTGCTGCGCTACTCTGCGTGATATTCTCATACATAGAACCCTGGGTTTTGCTGCAAAGCTATTTCTACTAAATAAATGTAAACAGGCTTTGCCAAAATCTTAATGCAAGAAAAAGCAGACCAGTGCACGATTTTAGCCAGTGGTTTCTGATGCTCAGCACCAGCTATTAATCATCAACACTGGCACTTTTAATAAGCACCAGTTAGGGTAGGCACGGGGAGATTTTGTGATTTGACCAGAATCATAGGTTGTTGAGCCAATGCAGAGACTCGAACCTGGTTTCTCCAACTCTTAGGTTTGCAGCTCTGATCATTATGCCAAATCTTCTCCCCACTTTCATGAATAGTAGTTGGTTCTGTTTTAGGCTTCGTTAACAGGAGAAATGGGCAGGTGCAAGCTTCCTCCTGAAGAGAGCCCTTGTACTTTTTTTTTTTACAAATTAACCACTGAAGTAGACACAAGCAAGGGAACAAGCATTGCATTCCAAGATATTCCAAAAGGCAACATGTTACATGTCTGCTCCCTGTGTTGTTGTCTACAACTAACAATTTGTTCTGGAGGGTGTGCCTCCAATACAAATCCTGGGCTAGACACTGCTTACTCTCCTTTGCGCAATGGCACAAGGCTTAGCATCACACAGAACATGCAGACTAAGGGGCCGATTACGATCTCGATAAGATAGTCTCTGAATAGGATTCGGTATTGCAGAATCTAATTCAGAACCGTTGTTTCCGAATGAATCATACACATTTCCCAATGACTGATTGGGATGCCCGGAAACTGTTCGGGCAGTCCGAATCGGTTCCGAAAGGCTTTCGAACAGTCTGAGTCTTTCGGAGCTGATTCGTACAGCTCTAGGGACATGGTTTATGGACAAGCGATTACAATGATGATTCAGACAGCCATTTGAAATCAGTGTGCCCGAAACGAAACGGCTGTCGAAATCTGTATTTGGGGGTCTGTTGTGGGCCCCAATTCACCCAGAGGCGTTCGAATGTGGCCCATCGGGGTACCTAAGGAATGCCTCTTCCCAACCATGCACAATGTGGCAGGCACCACCCACCCCTTTTTTCAATAGTAGCCTGTGTTCTTGTTCGGAACACAGGTGATGGAGCAAGGTGGCAAAACAAAAGTTTGTGTACCCCTTGTAAAGTCAATGTTCCATAACGTTAACATTTACTAATGGTGTGTTGTGGTGAAATAATCAACAATAGTATAAGATGCACACAAATGCACTCGTGGGAATACTAATTTTGCCTACATGAAGCAATATAATTAACTAATTTGTATTGTTATTGTGATGTGAATTAATGCACAGCTTAAATATAAATAAACGTAGCATGAATGTGCTTATTGTACATGTTATTGTGCCAGAAAGTCGTCAGATATGTAAGTATGTAACGCATTTATGTGGCTTACTTGCTAGGTAATAACTAATGGGGAAACATTAGTACAGTGAGAGGTAAACAGAAGGGCTTTAGTTCCATATTTAACATGAATTTGTGTTTGTTTCTATGATAGTTCCAAAAGTGGCCTCTGAGGCCTAGTGAAAACAAGGCTGCTCTGGTAAACTGCGAGCAAGTGCCGGACTGCGCATGCGCGCTCAAAGCCTGCAAGTGAGAGTGAACTGCCTGTGCTCGGATGGGAAGTTCAAGGCTACATTGCCCTGGAAGTCAGGATGATTGCCAAAGCATAGACATTCGAGTGTTCTGAACGTGAAAAAGTACAGTAAAGTTGCCAGTCAAGGATGTGACTAGGCCAAAGACTGTCCTGAACAATACTATTTTATGAAATCGCTGATTCACCGTGAATATCATGTTGTAATTGTGAGGAGATGCTCACCCATCCCAAATTTGTCCAATCAGAACCCGAGTTGGTGATGTTAGATACTTTTTAGATCGAATAAGTTAGGAAATTAGTGTATAAAAACCCCTGATTTTGCTCAGAGGGGGTCGCTCTTTTGATTTCATCTCGAAGTGCTGTCGGATTGCAGATCCATTCCTGGATGTAAGATACTTTGATTTATTTCTTGTTTGCTTTTGCAGGACTGCAGGATAAGATGAGGGCGTTAGTTAGGGATGTTAGGAGAGAATGAATTTGGAACTATCTATTCTTTGCTAAACTTTCAACTGATTTATAAAATAAATGACTGTTTTTTCCGAGCTCTGAATAAAATGATTATTCTGAATTAAAGTACAAGCTTTTACTGAATAAAGAATTAATTAATGCCTAAATGTCAGACATACTAAAAGTTTGCTTTTAATAAAATTGGGAAAATGGAATATTAAAGCTGGTCTTGTAATTTTTCCTACGCCTGATTTTCTTTCTAGCAGATCCATTGTCACTACGGTGGTGTGTCTGAATAAAATGTATTGTTTGTTAAAACCATGGTGAATTGTTTAAACTATAGATGTAAATAAATGACTAGTTAAATCGGTTTAGACACTCCGCCAATGTTACAACATTACTCCTTTGTATTTCACCAATCCCTGAAGTCGAATTAAATGAGTCAGAGAAAGTGTGCAGTGTTATGGGCCCCACTGGAGAATAAATGCGTGTCCGGAGGTTTCAGGGAAATGGTGAGGCTGATTTAAAATTTATTTTTGGAGTTTCGCTGTAGCACAGGCACCCATTGAAGTCAAGGGGAATCCAACCGAACAATGTTGGGAAGCATTGTAATCGGTTGAACTCGCAGAACCCGATTGATTCGGAAGCGATTTCGAAACCGATTCGGTCAGCAGAGTTTCCTAACAAGATCATAATCGGTCCCTTAGTGTGAGTGTCAGCATCAGCTGACTACTACTAAGGGCTTGATTGGCAGATGGGTCACTCCGTCACAACCGGGGTAGATTTTCGGTCTGCCAAAATCTAAATTCCCTAGGATATTATTGGATTTAAATTTCGGTGGATAGGATATCCATCCCAGCTGTGACTAAGTATCCTTTCTGCCAATATCTAAATCAGACCCTATATTTGATGCTATGAAATTTTCTTCCATTCGTACAATGCAGCACTGCTATTTTTCCACTCAGTGCTCTGTTACGTGAAGAAATCTGTGCCTAATTATTTTCCTACAGAGGGGGTGGGCGTTCTAAGGGGATAATACCCTGGAGGTTTATGAACACCCACAGGCATACAAATCTCTTTGTGTATTAACAAATGCCTTTCCAGCCCTTTTGATTCTTAGAAATGGTTGGAGATTTACTCCTGTCTGGCACAAGTTAGGAAAGGATGGGGAAGGATACAATGGCCCTAATTGACGAAGTAATGGAGTTTCTCCACTGGAAAAAAAATCTCTAAAATAAAGAAATACAAAAGGTAGTATTTTTTTGAATGGAAAAATGTGCATGATTATATTTTTGATTGCAAAAAAAGGAATTTATAAACCCAATTCTGGATTGCGCCTGGACAACTAAAAGAGGTGAAAATATCCAGTCATAACCTGGAAAGATTTTGGGAATTCCAAACATTCATGAGCCTGCATTCACCATGATTAACAATTTGATTTTTTTCAATGTTTGCGGAGAGATACAAGATGGTTGCATGATGAAATATCTTTGTTGTCACCTCCTTTCCATGATAAAACACATCCTCCAGTATGACTAGCAAAGTCAAATTAGGATTTGATTGATAATTCCACAAGAAAGGTGCTTGAATAATGTGCGCAGCTCCCCCTAGTCGCAGCTCAGCTGAACTGCTATCACAGCTCTGTGGTTTGTGGTTTTATGTCCCCCTGCTAGGTCTGGTTGAACACTGAATTGGAGAGTATGGGAAAAACTGGCTAGGGTGGAAATCAAATAAAGGAGTGGGGGTGTCTGAGGTTGTAGGATAATTGAGCATACTCGAGTCTGAGTACAGTGGCTAAGGAATGAGAAATTGGCAGCCTATGTTCTAGGGCTGTCTGGGTTCACTGACTGTCATTGAACTGAACTGGAAGGGTGCAAAACTTCATATAGAAGGGCTCAAGGCCTGAGTAGTCTGGAGTCAGAGCTGGCCCAGCTATGTTAGACGTCCATGAGGTAGGTGTACAGCAGTGTCTCTGAAACCATAAAGTCAACGAGAGTAACTTCTGGGGAGTGAAGTGCTAGATACCACCAAGGCCAAAGAATCCACCAGCATACTTGATCCTGAAGGTATCCTGGAATATGCATCGCTTTTGTGGGGTCATATATTGCAAACCTGCCTCTGCACTATGGCAGAGGGTAGATGGAACACCACATTAATTGGACTGGTGGGGTGATGACAGGGATTGGCTCTTGCTCCTTCATCTTGCCTTCCTCAAGTTTTGCTAGTGAGAGCAATGACCCCTGCCCTGGATGGCATGATAAGTAACACTGGGCAACACTCGCACAAAAAACTTACAAGAGAACTTTGGTGAGAAGGCGCATGACTTGCCTCACTTTATCAAAACACCTTATTCTAAAGATCCAGACTGGTAAGAGAGATTCACGGGGTAATTTAGTATGCTCACCAACAATGCCACAACTGTGGTAAGTACCAACACACCAAATAATTAGGCTTGCCAGCCATATTTTCCTCCTCAGACGAAAAAACCAAAAAACACATGTTGTACCGTGTTTTGTGGTGCGAGGCCAGTGGTCACGCGTAGTGTAAGGAGTGATTCTAGAACTAGAATCTATTTTCCAGATCACTGTTTGGATCAATTTGGGATCAGATTTAGGTTCTTGTGTATGTGTGTTGGTGGGCTCCACTCAGAGTCCAAATAAAGAAGAGTTTACACAGTTTCCCAGCTTCAGTGTATTTACTTTGAACTGCAACAAACTGGCGACAAGGAGAAAACTGCCGTAGGAGCCCACCATTTAGGTTGAATACACTCTGCAAGCATATTGATTACATTGTTATTTTTTTGCATAATTTTATTTTAATTGGTTCAAATATGCATATACATTTTTTATTTTTTTTATTTTTTTTAAGGAGGGAAGATGTAGTGCGAGGCTGGTTGTCACACAAAGTGTAAGGGGTGATTCTAGAACTGGAATCTGATCTCACGTTGAACATTTGGATTGGTTGGCGATCAGATTTCAGTTCTGGTGGATGTGTGTCAGTGGGCTCTGATCATTATCCGAATAAACAAGACTTTTTGAAGTTTCCAAGATTCAGTGTATTTACTTTCAACTCCAACACACATGTACCTCCTGCTGTAGCTTCCTTGGAAAAATATGAATTCTCTGAACATGGGCCCACTCTGCGTGGTTTGTTGCCTGTATCATGTTATCCTTGGAACTTAAAATTGATACAGTCACTGTAAGGTCAGCTGCCCACAAACAGATTTAAGAAAGGTGCCAGACAGAGTGTGCTGAACAGATCACAGTCTTTCACTGGTGGATTAGTGCCATTTAAACAAAGAGCAATCAGTCTGAGCCTGATCACAAAATATTTTTGCATTTAGTTATTTAATGTTCTTGGTGATAAGTAGGCAATGGTTTGAGAAATAGTCATTTTACCACTGTATTATGAAAGCTCAGTTCTTGCTCTGATAATGAGTAGCAGTAATGTTTGCTATGTGGCATTTTTATATGTTGGAGTTTAAAGTATTATTGCATTTTGAGATGTATTGTTGCATAGTTGGGACGTGGTGTGATTGTTGTGCTTAGCTCTTTTTTATGCATCTGTGCTGTTGGTAATGGCTTTCTATATGATGTTGCTCATTCTGAAGATGGTGAAGACTGCCAATGGGAGCCAATGGAGTTCCAGGAGGATGACAGTGTTGTGATCTTATTTCTTCAGGCCCTGAATGAGATGTGGTCTAGCGTGAAGGATGCCCCCCAGGGTGCCAGTGAAGAGTATGGGAGGCCATGAACTAGAGCATTACCACCATCCAGATGCAAGAGTATAATGGCTTGAACAGCAGTTCTGAAGTAGCTTTCTGGAAGAAACAGTTTGTCTTTCTTTAGAAGAGATAGCTGGTAGTAGGTAGATTTTTATTTTTGGCAATGCATTCCTTGAGGGTGAGTTTGCCAACTAGACTGAACCCATGTGACATCATCTTGTGAATGTTGTGCTTCAAAGACCTCAAGGTTCATGTCAATCAGCCAGGTTAGCACCATATTTCTTTTGGTATTCTTGGCAAATAACAGGATTTTTGTCTTGGTTGGGTGGCGCTTCAGGTAACCACCTGACCTCCTTGTCTAGATGATGCGCAAGCTGTGTTTGAGGCTTTGGATGTATGAAGCAGAGTTGTGTGTCATCAGCATTTTGGTCTTCTTGGTGCTGCTATCTGTGAGTTGAAACAAAGCCGCTCCATGTAAAAGTTGAACATTGCAGCTTAGGAACCCGGTCAGATCCCACAGGTAATAAGGAGCATTTGTGACCTGGAGGTGCTCATGTAAACACACTGATAACCTTTAGAATTAAGAGGGGAACAAATGAAGGAATTTGCCAGTGAATCTCATTCAATACCCAGGGATGTATTTGAGGGTGGGATGGTCAGCTGTTTCAAAGGCAGCTGAGAGATCCAGCAATACCAGGATGCAGTTGTAGACTCCCTTTGTGTGCAAAGGTAGTGGTCTCCATTCTGCAGCTTGATCTGAATCTAAACTAGTAGTCATGCAGATGGTTGGCATTAATTTGATTTTGAGGAGATGTTTAGCATTTATATGATCTTGAAGTGGAACATAGACAGCTTTTCCAATGATCTTGCTGATGAATGGTAGGTAAGTGATGAGCTGGTCGCTGGCAGTTTAATCAGGGCCTAGTGTAGGTTGATTTTGGAGTGGGAGAATTCGATCTTACTTGAGAGCTTCTGGGAAGTAGCTTAAGTGAGGGAGATAGTGGCAATGGTAAGTGGGGGTATGAGAGCATCCCCAGAAAGAGCTTTGCTATAACGAACAATGATAAACCAGCATCTTATAAGAAGTAGCTTTGAAGGAGTTGCCAGTGTGAGATCTGGGTGACACACAGCTTTGAAAGCTGGCCATTGCAGGATTCTACCGAGAGGGTGGATATAGGATTGAAGCAAGCTTGTTGTCATTGGTATGCTATTGAAGCTTCTGTATTTTTTCATCAATGAAGAGGTTGATGGCACTGCACATTTCTGTGGAATGGGGGTTAGGTGTGCTTAGCAGGGGGCTGATGAAGTGCTTGATTGTCATTAATGGCACACTGCTTCTGTTGGTGGCATCATTCATGGTGTTGATATAGTAATTTGCTTTGGATGATAAGATGAGTTGTCTGCATGTTGCATGGAAGAACTTCAGAATCAAGGGGTCCTCAGAAGTTGTTCTTCCATTTTCTTTCTTGTCTGTATAGCAATTGTTAATTGTCAGCAATACATTTAGATTACCAGGGTGCTGGAGACTTTGGCTTGTGCTTGCATGTTGGAATTTGGGTGTGGGTGTTCACATACATTTCCAGAAAGCTATTAGCAGTATTAGAATATTGGTTAATAATACTCAATGGATTCATTTGAGTACATTTGTGTAAGGTCACAATCTTGATGTCAGTTGTGACTGAGCTCCCATAACAACCATGAGATTAGTCTCTCATGGAAAATATTACTTTGGCAGTCCTAGTAATGTCCTAATGGGCCGCACAACCAATGCACTACGCACTTTAGTCCGGGTTTTTGTTGATTTTATGGCTGGCTTAGACCTTTGCACTAATTTTAAGAAATCGTTTTTAATGGCCAGCGGTCCAAAAAGACATCTTTTTAATTCAATTTCCATAGGCCCTGACCGTTTGCCCGCACTTGCACTTTTCCCCATCTGGGGCTGGATATTTGCAGCCAACGGTTCGTGGGCGGATCATGTGGCACATAGCGGGAGCAGGTTCTTAAAAGCCACCAATGCAATTCTTCGCCTCCCGCATCCAACGAAGGCTGAGGTGGTCTTATCTATAGCCAAGATTTTTAAGTAATAATGCATCCCTACCGCTACATATGGTGCTGAAGTATGGGGTTTTATAAAGTGTAGCAGTATCCAGATTGAGGAAAATATGTTCTGCCGGAAACTTCTGGGAGCCCCTATTTCTTCTTCACAGTATGTTTGTCATAAGGAACTGAAAGTAAATTGTACAGTGGTAAGGCACACTGATTGATCAAAATAATATAGATTGACATTTGTTTTTAGTTCTCAGTTTTGGGTGCAAATGGGTATCTCCCTCTGACCTGAGGGTGTAAGACTAGATAATTATTAGAAAGCACTAGGTAGATCCTAGTAGACTAGTGCAGTTGTTTAAAAGTCACTTTTATACAACTGCACTCGTCTTTTTTAACTAATCAGTCACATTCACCCTCTTCCATAAACCAGTCACATTCACCTGTCTGACGAGGTATATATCGCTTAAAGGACACTCCTGTTTAAACATTGATGAATTTAATTAGAGGTTCCAAGCCCTTGAATTATTAATTATTTTCATTTTCAGAAAGATTCCCCTGATGAAAGGTTTCGACCCGAAATGCATTGGGATGATGGGAATGCAATGCATGATAAAGTTTCCACAATGAAGTCGTCTTGAAGAATAGTATGATTCATATTCACATGTGATAAACAACATTCTGATTCCACAAGTACAAAATAAAAGGAAGAATTATTTTTGAATACCGTGAAAGCAATGCTTTGAACTTTCTATGAACTTTAGAGCAAGGGTTGCCTCAACCCCTTGGAGTGCAACGTGGGGATACAAGGTAGGGTCTTCCTAGTGCTTTCTATTCATTGTCATAAGGAACTGAAAATGTCATATGTTGAAGATTTTATCAGGGCCTGCCCAGCTATATTCTGGCTTGCAATCTGGCAAAACCCGGCAGCGACCCTCACCATAGATGTAAAAACTGACTGCCTCAATTGTGAAAAGGGTAGGAACATACCTTGGCTTGCCACTGTAAGGGAGAGCTTAATCAGAGTGAATCTCAAGCATATCTTTTTAAATCCAACAGAAGTGTTGAGCATAAACAAAAAATCCCTTCAGGCAGCCCTACACACACAGTATAGAAGTGCAAGACACGAAAAGGAGATTCAGAAAACTCTGTTTGCATGATATAAGCCTTAGAGGTTGCATCTTGTTTGTCATCACATTTGTCATCAGGCTATTTATTAAAACCTATTGGTCATTGGGAGAGAGGTTTGCTATTTCGCCTAAGAGCAGGTAGTGTGAAATGTCTGCTCCCTTTCCCTCTGGGTTCAATGCCAACCTCGAACAAACATCATGCCCATGTGATAACCTTAGCAACCAATCAATGCTACATTTTTTTAATTCTTTTGTAATTTCTATTAAAAATAGGCACAATGGTTTTTGATTCCTTTTTTAAGAAAACTGCCACCGTGCATTACAAAGCTGCCTATACAAAAATTCTTAATAATGATTTAGTTTTTTGTGTGGGTTCCTTCCTGAAAGTGGCAGTTCGCTCACAAGCCTCAATGCTCACTCATTGATGGCTGCTTTTCATCCTGTCACTTGTACTATATGCTATTTCATGCTTATTGCTAAACTTTTGCACTTATTGGGTTATCTACTAAATTCTATACTCACTTTCAATAGTTTTATGCATTTTTTATAAATCCATCTTCGGGATTATTCTAGGATACCTATCGTTTTTATCTGATTGTATTTTATAAACCCTTGTATTACCATGCTGCTATCTGTTCTATGTGTACAGGTCCGAATTGGGAAATATTTCCATTAAGTGTGTACTTTTTAAAGTTTTATGCAATTTACTGATGTTATTTGACTTGTGTTTTTATGGATATATTTATATCAGAATGAAGATTGATTGAATTGAATTGAATATGTGTTTCAATTTTCCTCTACAGCAGGAGCAGAAACGGAAGTACTACTCTTTCTTCTTCCATATTGATTCTAAAGAGCTAGTAGGATCAGTTTGAGTTATTAAAGAAATATCAAGATAGCGATAAGTGATCTCAATCCATGAGTTTCAGTTTGTACATTGAACCTTTTGCCTCATTCAAAAGTCTCATACAACATCTAAGCTGGTGAAACATAGCTTTACATGAAAATGTCCTCAATAAATTGCATCTTAATCTATTCTTGGATTTTCAGAGACACTAAATCCAGGCATGGAAGACTTATCACCACCTCCGACTAAATGAAGACTGATTTCAGTGTGTTTTAGTCCAAAATGTTTCATTCTGATCCAATAGTGGCTAAATACTCTTACTGTGCTAGCCCATGGACCAGGGGCTACAGATTGACCACTTGAAGGAGAAACATTTTCTACAGTCTAACATTATTGCATGCAAGACAACTAATTATTGGTGCTATTGAGATCAGAAAGCAGCAATTTTCTGTGCCAGGGAATTTTCTGTATCCAAGTCTCTCAAATGCTATGCATCATGCTGTGGTCAGGCTGCAATCTGGTGTGAGAAGATGCATTCTTTGCACTACACTCATATGGCTCCAAATAGAAACAATAACCATGTTCAAACTTGCCAATCAACATATAACGCCCACCACACTGAAATCCACACCCATTTCTCCAACAAACACCCTCCAGATGGAAATTACAGCCTTGATGAAAAAGTCATTCTTAAAAAGACTTTCTTTGTGTTTAATTATTTTTTATTTAAATTGTTATATCAAACTGTGCCATAGATCGAGAAGTAGAAATAGCAATAAGACAGTGCAAAGCATTGACGGAATCACAAATTAAATTTAACAGTGAGAGTCCCAACTCCTCCCTCCCGTCCTCGTCTGCTGACAGAAGAAACGTAAAATCAAAGAGAAACGAAGAAGAAAGAAAAAGAAAGGAAAAGAAAGAAAAACTGTACTGGGTCCTGTACAAGTTTGTCTTGTTGCTTACTCCTCTCAAATCTTTCACTCCGGCCCCCTTGACATGGAGGATCAGCTAGCCATTTGCGACTTCTCTGCCTGTTCGCAGAGTAGCAGTCGGGGTGGAATCGTGTGTGGGATCTAGAAGCCGCAGCAATCGCAGATACTTAAGTCAAGTTAGCTCTTTCGTCTCTGTACTAAGTATAGATAAGAATGGTCGCCAGTATTTGGCAAACGAGGCTCCCTGACCTTGCAATGTCAACGTAATGCGCTCCATGCCCAGCACCGACCATAACCTCCCCAGCTAGCCTTGGTGTGTTGGAGTCCTATCTGTACCCCAGTAGGACAGTATATTCTGAAGCGCTGCTCCCAGGGCCAGCCCCATCAGTCTCCTTCTACAGGATTTCAGAGGGAAGGTAAGTTTGTTGGGCAGTCCTAAGAGAGTGTATGCTGGAAAGCGTGGGATTTGTGTATTAAAATGAGTATCAATGTCACTTACAATATGATCCCAATAATTGGAGAGGCGTGGGCATTCCCACAGTAAGTGAGTCAGAGTGCCCTATGCTCCGCACTATCTCCAGCAGTGTGAGGTGTGGTTGGGGTTATATCTGGGCATTCTAGAAAGGTACCGACTGGTACCTCACTCCTCACAAGGAGTGAGATACGAGTAGGTAGCTATTTTGGTTGCGGTTTCGATACTTGAAACATTCCCTGCTGTGAGGCGCGAGCGATAATAAGTATCCCCTCACTCTTTCTGCGCTAGTGTTTGGCCAAGTTCAGTCTCCCACCTCCACTGTCCTGGCATGGAGGACTCGAGTTTTCGTGTGGAGCCATTACTTGTATGGTGTTGGCTGTCGTTGTGCCCCTGGGCGCACCAGCGGGTGCATCACCCAGTGTCTCACTTGGTGGAAACAATACCTTTTGCAATCAGGCAGTGTAAATGCGGATCGGAGATCCTCAAATGTCACGGGGACCTATAAATCGAACATATGTCCTATGGATCAACAGCCCTGAGCTCCCAGTCATGGAACCCTTTCTGATCTAAACCAGGGGAGAAGTCCTCATTGCCAGCTATTGGAGTTAGGGGTGGCGGGAATGAGGTTAAGTTTTGTTTGACCGCTGTAGCATTCTATGCCCTCAGGGTGCTGTGAATGATTGGTGAGTTGTATATGCCTTCTGGGAAAAAAGGGGACACCCCACAAAGCCCGCCCAGTGAGCGCCTGCTCCATAAAGAGCCAATGTTTCTCTGACTCGCTACATAACCACTCTAGCAGAACATGCACTTGAGTTACCTGGAAGTAGGGCACAGGTCAGTGACTCCCAGCCTCCCCTCTCGGGGTGGCCTGTAGCTCAGCTCCCTACTCATTTAGGGCTTCTTATTGGCCCATACGAAGGAACAGGTCTCCTTCTGCAATTGTTTGAGAGTACCGGGGGAGGCTCTACGGGAAGAGTTTGAAAAATGTATAGAATTTTGGGTAATATGTTCATTTTGATCGCTGCCACTCTTCCCAGCCAGGAGAAGCCAAAGGGTCCCCATCTACTCATTTCTCTCCGCACCTGGGACAAGAGCCGCTTGTAGTTCAAGGCTGCTGTGTTATGAGTCGATTTTGTGAGGTGAATCCCCAAGTATGGGATAGATTCTGCATCCCATTGGAGCGGAAGCAGGCGTGCCAGACTCTATGGTAGCCGGCCGAAGTGAGAACCCCATGGCCTGTGACTTTGCCACATTGATTTTGAAGCCAGGAGCCGCTGAGAAACTCTCTAAAGAAAGCAGGACTAGACATCTGTGGATCTTCCAATGTGGCAACCACATTGTCAGCATATAAGCGAATGGCATGAGCATCCCCCCTAAATCGCACTCCAGAGATCTGTGGATTCTCCCAAACTCTCTGGGCCACTGGCTCCATGTAGAGCACAAAGAGCAGTGGGTAGAGCAGGCACCCCTGTTGAGTGCCCCGTGAGTTCTGGAAACGGTCCGAAGAGGGACAATTAACTTGCACCATAGCCGTTGGTTGGCTATAGCCACTGAACACTCATCTGGAGAAGCGATATCCCACACTAAACTGCGCTAGGGGAACCTTCAAATATCCCCAGTCCACCTGATCGAAGGCTTTTCGGCATCAATCGATATCATGACGTGTTTTGTGTTTTGGTGCTGTGCTTTGTTGAGAAGATGGAGTAGCCTTCTTGTATTGTCACTACACTGCCTGGTAGCTATGAACCCGGACTGGTCTATGTATCAGGTCTAGGCGTGCTGCTAGTAGGCTTATAAAAAGCTTCAGCTCGACATTCAAGAGAGATATTAGTCTGTATGAGTCACAATACCTAGCATTTTTGCCCGGCTTGGGAATAACTATTATTGAAGCTTCAAGCTTAGTAGAAGGAATGATCCCAGAGTCGCCTATCCCATTATATAATCTAGTCAGGATGGGGACTAGTGACGCACAATAGGGTTTGTAAAAGGTATTAGAAAATCCATCTGGGCCAGGCAATTTGTGCAATTTGTGGCGCCACACTCGAGGAGTCCCAGTTCTCTTGTGAATGTGTTCTAATTCTTGTACTTGCTCAGAGAGATCCCTTTGCTTTTCTTTCCGGATTCTTTTGTCTGCTGCGGAGACTGCTATGAGTTCCCCTCTGATGCATGCTTTAAGTGTATCCCACAATGTGTTGATCGAAGTGTCAGGGGTGTCATTGAATGTGAGAAATTCTTTTATGGCGCTATCTAGGCGTTTTATCACATCTGCTTGGTGAAGCAGGGTATCGCGCAGCCGCCAAGTGAAAGACGGTCTCTCTGGTGGGGGAGTGTAAGCTTGAGGGTCAGCGCTGCATGGTCGGAGTGTGAGAGTGGCTCAATGTCTGAAGCTTGTGTCTGTGGGGGCAGGGAGCAGGAACCAATAAAGTAGTCAATCCAAGCATACGATTTATGCGCCTGTGAGTAAAAAGTGTAATCTTGGTCAGCTGGATGTATGGAGCTCATATATCCACTAGACCTAGGTCTTGCAGCCATTCCTGCCCTGCTTGTGTAAGGGACCCAGTCACCCCATGGTATTGTGTGGAGCAGTCTAGCTGGTTGTCAAATACTAAGTTGATGTCCCCCCCCAGCAATAGCAACCGGTCAGGGGAGGCAGCGAGATCCGTCACCACCTTCTTTAGGAATGCTTCTTGGCCTTCGTTAGCCGTGTATATGGTGCCTAGGGTGTAGTCCTGTGCGTCAATGGTGATCATGAGAGATCATGGGAGCTAAAAGCCTTCTCTTAATCTCTGCCTGTTTCGCCCCCACTTTAGTCCTGAAGGAGTGTGAGAAAAGAATAGCCACACCTGTTGATTGAGTAGAGTGTGAGGAGAAGTACTGCTGAGGGAAAGCCTGTGACCTAAGTCGATGTGTGTTTTAGCTAAGAGGTGCGTTTCTTGCAATAGACAAATTTGTGCTGCTGAGTGCTCTAAGTAGGATGGGATGGCCCTCCTCTTGATCAGGCCGTTCAATTCCTTCACCTTAAGCGTAAGGATCTTAAGCTCGTCTAGTGTGCCTTTAAGGGCCTATAAGATCTATGTGGTGGGACAGTGGGCCCCGAATGCTCCCAACTAGCGACCTCCAGGGCGAGCTGGTGCAGCCACCTCGCAGGTGACCATTACTTCCTCTAGGACGAGAGAGGCCCACGGCCCAGGAGAGAAAACAAAATGAGCATAAAAAGAATAGTGAACCCCAACATGAGAACTCCTGCGACACAGTCTCAGGGAACTAAAGTCCAACATCTTGGAATGTGTGTGGAGCGAGGTTGATGCCCCGGCTATTAATAGGGAATGGGGAACTGGAAGGGGTACCTATGGCCAGTGTCCCCCTGCCCCCCTCGAGCCGACCCAGGCATCTATGTAAAAGGTTAAACAAGGCTGGGTACACAATGTCCGCTTGGTACCTCCATTTACTCCGACTGTCCATCCTAGGGCGCCCTGGTTAGGGACACCAGGACTGCCTAGCATTGGTTATAGTCGCTTGGTCTGGTTTCAGAGATCCAGTTGAAGCTTTGATGCAAAGCCAACCATGGCCGCTACTTCTGTTTATGTTCGGTCTAGGGGCCGATGCCTCCTCTTCCGTATGGTCCCTATTCCCAGGATCTTGCTGGCCCCTGTGACCGATTGAGGTTGGTGCACTTCACCATTGTGAGAGAAGATCAGTCTGAATGGGTGGTCCCATGAGTATGTCACTTCTATTGATCATAGATGTGCTGTAATAGGTTAAAATGCTTTCCTTTTCAGTAGGGTCGAGGCAGCCAAGTCTGGGTACAGGGTGGGGTTAAGATCTTTACATTTGAATGTGGGAGCATCCATAGCTGCTAGTAGGATTCTCTCCTTCAGTTGATATTCATGGACAAAGGTTGAAATATCGGCTGGGGGGGCCTAGTTGCTTCTTCAAGGACCTACTATATGCGTGTGATCAAGCTTGATGGAAAAATCTTGTGGCTCTCTACGCAGCGCACGAAACATGTCTACCACCATGGCCTCGATGTTTGAGCCCTCTAGCCCAGCTGCAAGGCCTCAGATTCAGATATTGTTGCGACAGGATCTGTTTTCAAGGTACTCTGTGTGTGCCTGGATCTCTAGGTTCTGCTCCTGTAAATGGATGACCTTCTGATGTAGACTCTCAAGCTCTTCTGCTTTGTCCATCAGACGGTCCTCTGGGGAGTTGACCCTTTCTCCCAGTGAGTCTATATCGCGCCGCACCTCTCTCATATCTGCAGACAGTTCTCGCTTCATGATGGTGAAAACCTCCCTCAAAGAGAAAAAGCAGAGGGATTCCAAGAAGGAGCCTCAGTGTCTTCTCTTCCCTCATTTTCTGCTGAAAATCTCTGGGTATGTAGGTTCTCTGACTGAGGTACCTTACAGAGCATGTCCTTAACTGACCTGTACTTTTTCGGTCTGCTGGAAGCCATAGCTGGATGTGCCTCTGAAGCTATATTCCGACTTCTCTTGTCTGAGACAGTTGCAAGTTTCTGAGTTTCCTCAGCAAGCTTTGGAGTTCAATTTGCACTCCGGGCTCTAGTACAGCTGGTCTAGATGGGAGGAGGCCAAATAACAATAAAAGAGTTATTCTGAAACAAAAAATCAAGCCAATTATACAGACGAAAGTGAGAAAGAAATCCTTCTTATAAAGGAACCCTCACTCACCAACCTAGTTGGTGACATGCTTCATCATGGGGTCCCTACCCGAGCAGCTGAATGCCACTCGGTGTGCTTCAATGCCTGATCACAGCTGAGCAGGTATTTTTCTTGGTGAAAACGTGAGTGTGGGTGAGGACAGGAAGTGAATACAATTGTTTATACTGTTCCCTAAATTTTTATAATGGAACAACAAGGCAAGATTGAAAACAGTAAGGGATGTGGTTATATTGGCCCGTGACATCCAAACAGTGTATATAGTGAAGTCTACTTGTTTCAGCCTCAGTGTGCCGATTTACTGAGGCTTTCTTTAGGACCATGGGTGGCATGAGAGGTATGCACAAGCTAGCGTGCACCCATCTCTGTGTCACTAGGTCAACCACAAACCTGCTATTTTCCTTTCAGCATTCAGTGAAAGGCAACAGATTAATATATGATGCAAGAGCGTTCAGCCCCATGGATCAGGTAGGGGGCATAGGCTAATGTCAAAAATTCATCAAGCCCGCCTCATGCACCTATGGTCTGCCCAAATCGGGATCCCAATATTTCCTTATTTACTAGGCCCACTCTTAGCCAGTGTCTGGTACACGAGGCCTTACTTTAACAGTCGGGGTTGTCCCCGCAATCAATCAAAGGGCAGCTCCTGATCTGGTACGGTAGCATGTTAGCGTATGCCTGGTATTTCTGGTGCTTCTTTTATCTCTCGCTCCAGGGGGGGTGCTATGTCCGGAGGCTCTCACTGCTCCTTTGGGCCTATCTGTCCTCCAGCCCCAGAGTGCCAACGATATCTGCCCACGCCTTCACATTCGGACCATGCTCACTGTGCCTTGGACATAGAACACTTGCTGCCTCAGGTGGGGCCTCCCACTGATCCCAGTCGCTCCACGTCCACTGCTTTGTACACAGTTCAACCCTGCTTCTTTTGCCCTGGGGATGCAGCTGGGTTTTAGGCCCATTTCAGACTGCGGAGGAGGAGGTCTCGTCCCGGGATGTGGCTTTGTGAGCTCGGCTGGCATCACCAGAGCTCCAGCATTTGCAGCCGCTCGCCCACAGGGGCCCGGCACGGGTCGTGTTCCCTGCTTAGTCTTGGACGTTGTGCCTCGCACCAAGGAGCAATGGCGGCCTGCTCTTTCCTCACTAGGCCCCTCTCATTGCAGGAATCTTGTCTCCGCTTATGCTCACCGGTGTCGGGGTGGTCTCAATCAGCCTCCAGACCCCCTGCTGGCATGTATTGCTGGCAGGCCCGATTGCCATGCCCCCATGACCACCAAGCCTCAGGTAACCCTTCTCGTGGTGGCCACACTGCCGAGACTGACTGGTCATTGTGGACTGCTGGCAGGTATTTATTCTCCATGGTGGGGGGTCAGGAGAGCTCCACATTCGTCTGAATCTCTCCCCAGGCCGTTTCCGTCAGTCCGCGTCCTTCCACCCTGTGTGCTCCCGGTACTGCCTAGCTTTGTCATGCTGCCTGCATTCGCTTTTCGTCTGAAGCCCCCATCCGAGTGTCGCTCTGACCACGGGGTTGCCCCCTCAGAAGGCACGTCCAACGAGCAGCGCCTGCCGAGGAGTGGACAGCTTCAAATCCCACCGTAAGTGCTATAAAATGCCCTAATTGGCCCGGCGGGAGCGTAGAGATAGAAGGATGCATCATACTGCTCCGCCATATTGACCACGCCCCCCCAAGAGTCTTTCTTTGGAAGTGCACGCAAGGTCTGGAGCACCATCCTTCTAGAAATTAGAACTACATCTTTATATGAGACATTCAAGAAAGGAATACAGAACTGCTGCTTGACTGTGATTTTCAGCAAGCCACAGAGATCCAACGATCTAAATGCCTCAGCGCTAACTCCTGAATGTTAATTGTACTGCTGTTTAGAAGTCTTTCACTTTCACTTCTGACCACTACTGTACAGTCTTTTGTTTTATTAATATGTATTTAGTAGCAGTTCCAGGCAGCTTTGACCACACTCAGGTAGTCATAGCATTTTAGAATGCATATTGTTGCAGTTTTGCAATGTCAAGCTCACAAAAATATCCTATTTGAGATACAAAACTTTACCACAATGGAAAGACAAACAGTTATGTAATATTATTACTATATTCACAGAGAATAACATTGGAACAATGAGGAGTAAAGATGTAAGGCTACCCTGCCATGAGATGAGAAAGGAGTTGACAAAGATCATCCAGCAAATATGTTGGAACAAGTTGAGTTTCAGATGATCTTTTTGCAAAGCGCTTTATCAGAGGTTCGTTTGAATCCTCAGGAAATGGCATTCTGATATTTGTTGCATTCTCTATAAAAGACTGGGATAGTGGGTATTTTGAAGAGAAGTGCTTCAAGAAGGAGGCTGTAAGAGCACTGCAGAGAGTGAAATATTATAGAGAGTGTCAGTTTTTGTGCAAGATATTTTGTTGTCCCAGAGTGTACATACATGTGTACAGTGTAACCCATTTTGAAAATACTTCTGCCTTTATTGCAAAGACACTGTATTGTAATAAGAACTAGAGCTAAGTGACCAGAATGTTTTGCTTCTGAACCCAGACTTGATGCAACATGTAACTACTTCTTTAATAGGCACAAAGGGAATTTTTAGGATCAAGGAAAATAAGAGGTTTCACTATTCAAACTTCAAAAGATTAAGGGCCCCATTACGATAGTGGACGGATTGCCACCACCGGCCGGGTGGTTGCCATCCGACCACGGCGGTGGCAATCCGCCCGCCTTCACCAGCCTATTTACCCACCCCCACATTAGCATGGCGATGGGTACCCGGGCAGACGGAAAGTCCGGCTGCCGCTTTTCTGCCGGCTGGTTTGCCGGCCGGGCGGAAAAGGCAAATAATATGGTGGCACCTCCATCCATAATACGATGCATGCAGTCAATGACATTGGGAGCCCGTTGGGGGCCCCTGGGGGAGTGGGTGGCTGCACTGGGCTGATTGCCATACACAAGGTGGCAGGCATTGTGCGATTCCTGTCATGTTGTGCATTGCAATGCACAACATGCTCCCTTAAAATTGCAGCAGGTGGTGTTTACAGTACCGCCAGCCGCAATGTTAATGGCAAGAATGCTCCCGCCAGTGTGGCGGGCGCATCCTAATTGGCCTTGCGGGACTGTCACACCTCTGGCGGTTGGTCCCATTTTCCGTTACGGTGGCGGGCGGACTTTCGTAAAGGAATCTAAGCTTTGGTCTACTGTCTTGATGTCCTGGTTCCATTATGTAGGAATTATTATCATATAGGAGTCTGAAACATTGCTTGACACCTTTGGCTTGAGAGCTAATGTGGATTTGGAGGTTGATGGCCTTATCTACAAGAAAAAGACGCAGCGCAGCAAGACATTTAGCTGCACAGTGCTCCATCATTTTGAAAGCACAGGGATGCGTTGTATTAACAACAATACGACTGGCACACAATTGGCTGCCATGCACCAGTGCAGGCACTCCTGTGCCATTTTGCAAGGGGGCCTGCGCTACGGGGGATGATTGTTTGTATGCAAATAAAGGACACCTTCCTGCACAAAAACATTCATTAATGGCATTTTCGTCTTTCTAATGCAGCACACATAGAAAGAGGAACAAACAAGAAGAAATTAAAGTATTTCTCCTCGTTGTGCCATTCCTATCCCTCCCTTGGGGAGGCGTAGGATTCTAACTCATTCAAAGATGATGTAAATCTGAGAATGCATCAAGTTCCATGGATGTTGCGTGGGAACAGTAATGTTGGAAAGGGACCCATATTTACAAGGCCATGAAAAGTCACTCAGGGTGACTTTAAGTGGGCTTATAAATATGGGCTAGCCCATTGTGCCACTGGTGCATTTAAAAATGTGAAGCAGCGGCGGCGCATTGGGATTTTAAATAAGACCCAGAGTGTTCTTATGAAGGGTGAAACCCAAAGATATGCACCATCTAGGCTTTGGGGGGTAAAGCCAGGATTGTGCTGGAACAGTTGGGAAAAGTATGAGATAAAGAAACCCTGATTTTAGAGAACTCCATTTGAGGTGCGGAAAGTCATCCAGGATGTTACACCCGTAAGAAATGAGGCATCATTGTGGGCCTGGA
The DNA here is from genome assembly GCF_964261635.1 of Lissotriton helveticus. Classification (NCBI taxonomy): domain Eukaryota; kingdom Metazoa; phylum Chordata; class Amphibia; order Caudata; family Salamandridae; genus Lissotriton; species Lissotriton helveticus. Next base: position 734,043,586 of record NC_136063.1, on the reverse strand, counting down.
CAAACAGGTTATAGCTCGTAATTATGCATGCATAAGTGATTCGAGAACCCAGAGATAAACGACCTGAGGACCATTCTATCCATTCCTATGCATTCCTTGGAGATGTTTAAAAGTGAGTGGTAGTTTATTAAATGAAACAATGCTGATAGGCCCAGCATGTTGAAGAGGAAGGAGTCACCATTATTTAGAAAGTGAAAGCATCCATGGACGTTAAATTGGAGTCACCAAGGGTTGCAACTGCGACCCCTGACCCCCTGCTGCGACCCACTGCTGTTTTGAATGCGACCCCGAGCTCTCATTTAGTCTTTGTCAGTACGTAGCATTTTTGTTTTAGCACAGAGATAAAAAAAAATATTCAATTTATGTTGGGACATATTTTCTTACAGCTTGTGTAATTGCATGCCTGTGTCAACCAGTTACAGCACCAGTAGCGTCACAGCATGAACCTGCAGCATTCTGCGCACGTACTGTGGTGACCCTGCATTTTAGGACTGTGTTAAACACTATAGTTTAAGGAAAAGTTCCACACCCTCATTTGGACGTCAACAGGCTTTGAACTGAGTCTTGAGATCTGCTCAGTGCACGTGACCAGATAGCACTAGTACCACATTTTTGGTAACGCAATCACCAACAGGCATTGAGCACCACCGGGAAACTGTGGTCAATTCTGACTTGCCTCCATAGGTACCTCACGAACCTCATGGCATGCCGCACAGGGCATGACAATCAACCTAACACCTAGAACTGTAGCTGTGAGGCCAGGGTCGATTCTGATTGGGCAGGTCTGTCTATAGAGGAGTAATCAGATGACATATTGCTGAGGTCGATTCTGATTGGGCAGGTCTGTCTATAGAGAACTAATCAGATGACCTATTGGTGCCCTGTTTTTTACTTGTGCGCCATTAGGAAGAGCGCGGGGACAGAAAAAGTGTTAGGCATGGGTAAATAAAGCATAGGAACATGAGAGGAAGAGAGAAGTGCCACAACTTGAGGAGGCTCACAAGGGCGTCTCAGAAGTTGACGCAACGCATAGACAGTGGCATTATAAAGTTACCACTGGGAGGGTTCAGCATGGCAAATAGGACGTAAGGAATATGTATGAAAAAAGTATTTAATGGCTAAAAGAATCAAATGCATGCGCACACTGAGAGTGAAAGGGGTGTCTGCAGCTGAAAGACATGCTATTATTCGGGAGTTTACTTTGAACTGATGGTGTCACATTTTAAGGAGAGAAACCTTAAGTAAAATGTTAAATATGTGTTAGAAAAGTGAAACGTGTATAATGTTAAATATTTACAACACTTTTTCCCTGAATTGAGCGTTGTGAGCTTGTTCCTTCTCACCCCCCTCCCGCCCAGGACAGTTATGATTTTACAGACAACTATCTAGTTTGCACATTATATTTATTTGGAGTATTAAAGTAGCGCTTGCTTTCTCTTCTAAAATCTGGAAAACATTTTAGTAGCATTATGCAATTAAAATAGATTGTCTTTGAAGTGCACTAGAAGATGCATTTTTTGGTAGAGTTGAAAATTCTATGTCATGACGAGAGGTTAGTATATTCACAACTTGCTTCACGTTTCCCAAAAATTAGAACATTTTACAAGCAACCTTACAAAACAAGCTCACAACTAAACCCAGTACCTTTCACACAATCTCCTCTTTCTTCGCTGCTCATAGCCTAACTAGCTATGTGTCTCTTTTTTTGTACTTTTTGTGGTTGCCTGTGGGTTAACCGCTAGAAATTGTGCTTGGTCATTGTTTCCGATTAAGAATTGTTCTATATTTTTGTGTTTGGTCTCTGCAAACAGTGTTGCTTCGCCCAGAAACGAAGATCAGCAACGCACACGGAAGTCTCGGGGGCTGCTGGAGTCACTTTGGGTGTATGTGAGTCCATAGTCAATGTTAATTGGCTATTGGCTATTTCAAAAGGCAGCCTGTGGCATGGTGGTATTTCACCAACTGCTGCTGTTGTTTTTATGGGCACTACAGTGACTGTTAGAGCCAAAAGCAGTAATAAATAATGGCTGCTTTGTACAAAATGAAAGTGATACCAGAATACCTGGATAAATCGCAGCTTCCCCTCTTGAATTGTGCAATCCTAGGCAGGAGGCAAATATTTTATTTAACTAAAACCTGCTTTTCTTCACTATCCCATATAAAAGCACTTTTCAAATATGTGAGTTCAGAATATCAAGTGTACAAAAACGGATTGTGTTTGATTGATCAGACTATAATGTTGCTCTATAATCTGGTCAACGTATATAGTTTACATGATAACTGTCTTGCCTCTTGGTTCACTGATGGCTCATGTTTAACAACTATCCCTTGATAAGCACTTCTCAGTACAGTGCTATAATGTGATGTATTACATTAACTGAATTTTAAAGAGGCTTCATCGTATTTTACGTGAGGTTTTTGTATAATCTTCAAAGCAAACATTTCCAAGAATTGCCACTTGCTGGGCTCTAAGAGCCAAGCCAGACCCTTGATTCAACTGTGGCTCAGATAGCCCCGTTCATATTTTGACTGCCCAACTTCTAGGGACTGCTCTGCTGGGTACATGTGTTGGTAGAATGAACCAGTGGATGCCTGTTTACTGTAGAAGAAATTATTGATACTAAATCTGGAAATGCTTAGTGGCTCCACAGGTGTATGTACACCATATTTGGAAAGAAAGGTTGCAGGGAGAACTTGACCTGCATTAAATAGCAATGTAATCTACATTCGAAACCTGAGATTTAATTACATGATACTCTTACTTTATAAAACAAATGATAAAGTTAACTTGTTTTGAACATTACAGGCCAACCAACCTTCCCATTTATTTGAAAATCATAATGGCTGAGTTCAACTTAACTAGCGTCTTTTCCATTGTTGTGTACTATTAGATAGGTTCTTAACCAATGCTGCTTTATCTTAAATGCATTCTAAAGATAGTACCTGAAACAATGTATTTATCTGCATTATCAATAGGATTTTAAGTGTTTCTGTTTACAGGGTACTTCTTTTGTATCTGTACAGATTTTCCAGCCTCTGTGTGTAATGTAGGTAAACAAAAGTTAGATGTATCACTCCTGGTATAGCACCAAGCCGAAGGTCATGACATGTCACTACCTTTGATTTCATGCTATCCAGAGGTCATGTGATGTCACTTCCTATGATGTCATCAGCTTAAATACCTTGTGATGTCACTTCCTGTAAAATCATTGGCGGGTGAGTCAATGGATAGTTGATGTCACTTCCTGGGATGTCACCAGGTCAAAGTTTGTGTGATGTCACTTCCTGTAACATCAGGCAGGGGTCACATGGCATGTGATGTCACTTCCAATACACCTGGCATTTTGGTTAATCGACGTCCATGCAAGCATAATCAATTATTTACAGCATGCCCACCTTAATGCTGCACACTGGTCTGGATCCTGTTTGGAGGACTCAGAAATGATAGGTTTCAAATATGTGTTGATTTAGTTGAGCTGCTTAAAGACTTTACACCATATTGGCTCGGAATTCAAGATTTATTACTGGACAAGATTTATTCAGGCCTTCTGGGTTCTTGCCTTTTTTGTGGCTGAGAACACTTTTCCTAATCCTTCATCAGTAATCATTTCATTCCCATCCAATTCACAGGCATTCCAGAATCTTTCATTGGCACGATCCAATGATTTTCCACAAAGCAGCAGAGATAAAGTCTGTGAAATAGACCTAAGTGATGACAGTCATATATATTTGTCCGAACAAGCAGACCAGGTTCACATGCAGCTTATTATCTATCAGAATCTCTTCAATTGAAGTCTATATAGCTAAGGCTCTGCAGAGGTGGGAAAAGGTGTGAAGTCTTCCAGTAAGAAGTGGGAGTATTTCAATAATTCACATAATCTAGCTCAGACACACTTTTTCACATATCTCATAAGTGCCACAACTAAAATATAATCGTTGTTATAATATTTTAGTGTCCAATTATCCATTCAAATAATTTTTTAGGAAATGATTGTACAAGCTCCATTTTTTCCAGTTATCTTCATCCATATGAGGGTCCAGAAGAGGGTCTGTCCGTGTTCAGTGCCTCTTCCTTAGCTACATAACAGTCACTGTGTTGTGTGTGGAACAATGTCCTCTTCCACATTTCCATAATTAACACATATGCAATATAGAATGTTCCTTATACTTTTACTTTTGCATAAAAAAGAAGCTAGTATAACACTTTTTGCAACAATATCTAACAGGTTTTTGATGTGCTTAATTTTTCATTAGAGGTTTTATTTTTATTCGTCATCTTTGCAAATCTGCTCACTCTTTCACATGAAAGATCTGTGCACCAAGGTTTTAAGTGGTTTGAGGGAAAGGTGATGATGTGGCCATGTATTCTATGGGAGAAAGTTACCCTACCATACATTATATGGATATTGCAAGTCACCTCGGAGTTCCATAACCTTATAAAGGAATTCAGCCTTCAGCCTTGTTTCTTCTATATGTTTATGAAACTTCTCAATGTCTTGCAATATCCTTAAAATATATACAGCAGGAGGTACTTTATCTCCTATATACTCCAGTGTGAGACTGGTAGTTAGAAAAGTCCATTAATATTAGTAGATGAGCCAGGAGAGAAAAAACGTGTGAATTGAGAAAGAGAAATGTGACTAAGCCTGTGTAAAAGACACATGTCAGAGATAATAATTCCAGAGTGGGGAAAACTCAACAGTGGAGAGACTTGCCAGAAATATTTTTTCTAATGTTTATCCTGCTGAAGTAAAACACCTCTTACTTGTCAACCTATTACTAGCCCTGGTAACAACACTGCTGTGTCAGTGACCTTTTATGTCTACAGAGAGGTGAGCATTTTACTTGTCTTATGTGGTGTGCAACAAGGCAGAAAATAGCACAACCGACCACAAATACCCTAATTCCAAATCTTCAAAATGCAGATTGTAAAAAAGTTCTTCTGAGGTGAGTAACAATGACTAACATGGTAGAACTGTTCCACATACTGCACTATACAATAAGGAGTGAGTCGGAATTGTTACTTACCACTGGTCACTAGAAAGACCGCTTTGGCAGTATTGGTCCTTAATTTGAAAAAAGCGGCATCAGATCTTGGGACGTTCTGATTAGACATTGCTTTCCGTTGAAGACATCAGAATTATAGAATTCTGTGACATTCACACCCGGCAGGACTGGGTGGAACAGTAAGATGACACATCATTAAAATGCTAGTGTCATTGAAAAACTAGACATTCTTATGAGTATTTTACCTATCACATGGCAAAAAAATGAAAAGATGTGAGGGTGTGTGTGCAAGACCAGCTTCTTGAAAATAACGCCTTTCGTATGAATACTAAATCATGGTGCCTCTTTCCCTCTAATGAGCCAGCTACCAGTGACAGGCCTTTGAAAGGGTTGGAAGCTCAGCTTCTTCTGCCTCTCATCACCTGAATCACCTGTCATTTTCTGATTCCGGGGATGAAGGGTAGACCCTGCGCTTTGGTTAAGATTCTAATGGGATGAAGTAAAAAGCAAAAACAAATGGAGTTACTTTTTCTCGCCAGCCCTCGTCTATGCTGTAACTACAGGCTGGAGCGATTTCTCTACTTTGACAAATGCACTATTTTCTATTGTTCCAAAGGACTGTTATTTTATTTGCCTATACAATAACAGGTGCAGAAAAGCGTGCCTCAAATTTACGATTAAAAATATGTGCTTGAGTGTTGCCAGGGGAGGTACACCTTTACTTTTTGTCAAGTATTTCATAGGGCATATTTCTGCAGTGCAAATCTGGATGCACAGTCTGTGCAAAAGAAAGTTCACAGGTCAGTCTATGGACTGACGGATGAGCTCTCCTATTTGGCACACCAGAGAGTATGTTAATTTTTAGAATATGTGGTCATTCCATTACCCTTCCATTACCAATATTAAATCTTTGGTCTCTTGTATGTTCAAAAGAACGAGTGCACAATCTGTAGGTCCATACTAAACATACCAATAAACTTCTAGTAAATTGTGGCAAAAAGCATTATATGTAGTTTAATGTAGCCCACTTTACAAAATAGCTATAGTTTGTAATGTGTTGTAACACGTTTGAATATTTCGGTTTTCATGTAATCAACCATAGCCCATAACATAATAAAAATGCTGCTAAAATGCATTGTGTTTGTCAATCAAACAGATCAGAAGAGATGGAAAGGTAGTTCACGTGTTCATTGCTTGAACAGAAGATGCAATTGTGTTCTGCGCACTGACTTTCACCTGTCTTCTGGCAACTAACTGGTAATAAATACAAAAGCTATACAAGTAGTCTGCAATACGGATATTAGAGACAGCTTTTCATTCAGGGATTTCAAGCTATCATTTAGTATATTTACATATTGTATGGTAGTAGGATAGCACTGTGTGCATCACCCTAATACCCAACTGATGACTCGCAAAAGCAAGCTGTTAACACATTGGTTTATTTAAAAATAATATCCCACAGCTTAATAAATGAACTGAAAGCCACCATAGACTTATTGCACAGACCTAGCAATGAGGTTGGCTCCAGGAATGGGATTTGTTCAAGCGTATCTACTAACAATATTTGCCTGTATGAAGCTGTACTGGCAACCTCCAAATGAGCAAATCCATAAATATTTCTTTTTTTCCCTTTCTTTTTGTCCTCAGTTTGCCAACTATCTTGTTTGGACTTCTCTCATCTCTCCATGCCGAAGTGTGGAGCCCCTCAAAAGGAGCGAAGGAACAGAGGATTGCCACAAAAACGATGGTGTTTCCACTTTCTTTCATCTCCTATTCACATATGGGGGCCATCGGGAGAATACTGGAGAGGCTGGGACCGACAGCATATTTTTCTTAATCATTTGACCCAATTGTCTTCTCACTCCAGTTCACTAAAGCAGTCCAGATCATATCCCTGCTTCTTGGCTCACATGCCATATCTGATTCACATGTGTACATAATACTCTTTAAACACTCAATGAAAGTTGGGGAGTTTCAGATTTCCAAAGCCTGCATATCTCTTGTCTCGCCGATACAATGACATAGAATATAAGCTTTGAGCTGGGTGCATTTAACAGATAGTCTTGGGTGAGTCCAAAGAATATTAAGGAAGGTCTTACCTCAATTGGTTTGCCGAGTATTTCCTCTAAAATGTTACATACCCCAGTCCAATAAGATTTAATTTTTGAGCACCTCATAAACATGTGTATGTTGTCTGCTGCGGTGTCCTTACACCTAGGGCAATTGTATGTGTTGCCTGTGACCTTTAATAACTTCTGAGCTGACTAAGGTTTTTAAAACAGACCTTAAAATCTTCAGTCTCACCTTTTTCTAAAACTTTGGCTCACCATATTTTATAGAAAATGGTGCTGGCCTTGGCAGACATCCCCTAACATAGCTTCAAATAATAGTCCCAATGGTGGCTTATCGGTCTTATTTGCCAACATGCGAAATTTTTTTAAATGAAAGGCTTAACAATAGGTAAGTAGATCAGGTAAAGCCAATCCTCCCGTCTCCAGTCCTCTTCTCAGCTCTTTCGAGGACCAGATAAAACTTCCAATTTTCCCCTGTAGCTTAGCTATGTCCTCCTTCCTAAATCATAGGGGGATGAAGTTATATAAGAAAGTAATTTTAGGGAGTATACTACACAGCCAACACGTGCTTTGTCGCTTTATGGGGCGTGGTCCCGTGACTTCCTCGAAGCTGTATAGATATAAACGTACAAGATGCCTATGTACTCATTGTGTCACACCTTATACAGGTAATTTACAAAGTGCATATGTATCGTCCTAAAGTACAAAGAATCAACACAAGGTTAAGCCAACCTGATTATAGTTTCAGTACATGTCAAAAGGAAAATTATCCTTTTGACATGAGGTCGTGACACAATGAGTACAAAGACATCTTGTATGTTTATATCTATACAGCCTTGAGGAAGTCGCGGGACCACGCCCCTTAAAACGACGAAATACATGTTGGCTGTGGCTGTTGACAACTGAGATACAAGACCACGAGAATAAAACTGGAAAAGAACCAGACGCATTTGTTCACAATTTATGTTGTGTAATGATAAAATAATAGCTTGTTCTCAATTATAATAGTGAAACCAGTTTGGAATTTGACGTGTGCTGGGGAGTGAAGTATATTTTATTAAATAGCATTTTTAAAACTGGCACTACTATATCTATAATACATGTGTACACCTCCCCCGGCAGACCATCGGGTGCAGCTCCCTTTCCGCTTATCATTTCTTTACACTGTGCCCTAATTTCTACTTCTGTGATGTCCACTTCTAGGGCTTTCTTCTGTTCCATTGTTAATTGGGGGAGTGTCATAATTTTTAGCCAGTTCTCTATACTCTCTCGACCTGGTATTATATCTTCTCTATACAAATCACTCATAAAGCTTCTGGCTTCTCCTCGAATATCTGTATCCGCATGGAGGACTTCTCCTGACCCGCTTTAAATTAGGCTTCCTATTGTGTTTCTGGCCCTATCTGCTTTTGCTTTCCAGGCCAGCAATGAGCTACACTTCTCTCCATATGCAAAGTGCTAAAGCTTACTCGCTCTCCATCTATCTAATAGCTTTTTATCTAGCTGCGCCTGGAACCCAGCCTGTCGACTCTCCCGTTCCTATGCTAATACTTGTATATCACTTAAGCCTTCCATCAATGCTTTCTGCAATTATCCTTCTTTTTCCTTAATCTCTCTGATTTTCCTATCTTCATCTAATTTCGCTGCCCTCCATTTCCCCTGTTATAGACCTTATTACCCCCCTTAAATGTGCTTTCAAAGCATCCTAGACTATCTGATCTTTTGCTGAACCCATGTTAAATCAAAAATACTCTGCTGTTTTTTCCCCTAAATCTAATATCAATTCCTCCTCTAAGAAGATAGACCTATCCAATGTCCACCTCTTTTGTCCCTCTTTTTGGTGATTCCTCAGGGTCATAACCACTGCCGAATGATCCGATAAGATTGCAGGAATGTGATTTACTGTCTCCACATATGTATATAACTCCTATGTGGAAATGGTGTCTTTACTTATTACTATAAAAAGTAAAATCTCTGGCTTCCCCCATCTTACTCCACCAGATGTCCACCAAGTTAAATTCCCTTAATATATTCTTTAGGCTTGCAAATGATTTTGGGGAACTTATATATAATACTTGTGACGTACGGTCTAGTTCTCTATTTAGAATTACATTTAAATCACCCCCATGATATTCGGAGCTGTTGTCTCTAACAGGCAAGATTAGAGCTTTGATAAGGTCTCCGAGTTGTCCTCATTTGGCCCATAATAAACTGCACACACTGGAGGTCTGTCCTCAATCAGTATGGTGGCCCCCAACCATCTCTCTGATTGATCCGTCTCATATTTAATTACTCTTATTCCTACATTGGTTGTTATAATGAGGGCCACTCCCCTTGTACTTCCCCTCTGCTCAGAACAGAGTACCTCCTAGACCCATCTTATATTACTATAGCTCTGTCTACATTTTTGTTTTTCCAGATGAGTCTCTTGTAAAAATATGTTGTTTGCCTAGATGTTCTTTAAAAATTCTATTACCGGGGTCAAGACACTGAGAGACTGCAGGGGATCTGGACGCGTGCAGCGGATCTTTGGAGGAGAACACGAGCGGCTTTGGCGTTGGTCGGATTCCGGGCCAGGGGAGGCAGTGTTAGCACAAGATGCTGGCTACCGGGAAATGCAGAAAAGCCTGAGAAGGGATGCAGTGTGTGCCTCGGTGAGGAGGAGCATGACCCCAGCTTGAATCTACGACCTGAGGAGGGGGTAAGGTACAGGAGCATGCAAAACCAAAAAATAGAGGTAACAGAAACTGTCTCTGTGTCTGTCGATGAAAACTGACCCGATCTCCAAGGCATGGCAGCGCGATAAAGAGAGGAGGAAAGAGGGAGGGGGACAATACCACAGTTAAAGAAGGAACTTTAATCTCACTGAGAGGGCAGAGATATTAGAATGGGGGCAGAGGTACTGCTAATACATCTATGAGCAAGGAAGACCAGCTCACCCAAATTAAGAACAGATATCAGCTAAGGTCCCATCCCGAGGTTAAAATTAGTGGTGGTACCGGAAGGTTCAGAAGGAAGAGATATTAAGGCCTTTATATGCAAAGTACTGAGAGAAGGAATTCTGAAAGACAGACCTGATATTGTGCTTGAAAAGGAGATCCAGAGAGTTCACAGAGACCCCTTGAAGTTAAACCTAGCCAGGAAGGCACCAAGGAAAATTTTGGTAAGCTTCCTTAGCTATGCAGTGAAACAGTTAGTGCTGGGGAGAACTTTGAAAGAGTCTTCTCTTTTGCATGAAACATTCTGCTATCAAATAAGATCGGATCTCAAAAAAAGAACGGCTCAGAGGCCGTGGGAGCTGGGGACCAGAATGAGTAATCTGAGAAGCAGGGGCACCCAGGTCCAAATGAAGTTTCTGGCCAGGTTAAAAATAATGCGGCGAAACAAAATGTACAATATCAGTAGCCCAGAGGAAGTTGATACCTTTCTAGCACAGATGGATTGATGAGGTCCAAACAACCGTACGAGATTAGAAAGGGGGTACCGTCAGTAGAGACAGAGATATTGTGTTTATTTAACATGAAAAAATAGGCTGTTTCTTCTTTTTTTTTATTCAATGATTCTTTTTGGGATGGGGGTCAAAAAGGGTGGATTGAACCACCTAAGGAGTAGAAAAGGGTTTTTTTGGGGCTGGGGGGAGCACAAGGTATGGGGAGCAGAGGGAAAAAAGAAAAATGTAGTCCTCATGATTGAGCTGGGCTCTAGATTGAAGGAGGTAGGATGCCATACGGAAAAAAGCTTTAAATATGAATAGGTCGAAGATTATTAAATAACTAACATGGAATGTGAATGGGCTGACGAATAGGAATCTATAAATATTTCTGCCAAAGAACTAATGGAAGGATTTGGCATGATACCTGTTTCTCCCATTATAAATGTAGGTGCAATGTATAGCATCTGCTGTAGCAGTTTAAGCAGGGGTAAACACTAACGGGGAGATTTACAAAAATCTCCACGCAAAGCAGCCCCCTGCAAGGCTGCACTACTTTGCGCGACAGGGAGGGAGCAGAAGAGCGCATCATTTTCAAAGATATGGCTCTCCCCACACATTTCCCATGCACCAGAGCTGATTACAGCTGCCGTGCGCCACCCACACATCTTAGTGCCATAACGCTAAGGTATGTGTGTCAGTCCAACATAGCTTTTGTATAGGAAGGGTACCCTTCCTGTACAAAATACTATGCCTAGATATAAGGGAAAGCTTTTCCCACTTTGTATGTATGCTGCACAGTGCTTTCATTTCTCCTTCCTGGCGCCTAGTTTAAAAGGGCACAGTTTTCTCACGCTAAACCCAATCTACTGTATTTGGTAAACTGGGTTTAGCATGGAAACCTTGGGTGGTTGCATGGGAATGCCCATGCACCACCCTTGGCACGCCCCCATTGCGATATGTCCTGCTTCATATTACTTTTACATTATTTCCAGTGCTAAACATGTTTAACCCTAGAAAGTAAATTAGGAAAGAAATATGTTGTGCCGTTGTGTATCACTTTTGTGACACAAACACAGCGCAAAATCTTAGGTAATCGCCCCCTAAATGTTCTAAACGATGAATAATTTTATACTGGCCACTTCAGTCTGAAGAGCTGCAGACAAAAGCTCATGAAAATGTTACAAGGGAATAGCAGGGTATCAGGTGGGTGTCAAAGTTTGGAAAGGGTTGGGTGAAACATTACAGATTGACATTCAATTGTCTTCTAGTTATTTATTTATTTATTTATTTATTTATTTGCTTGTTAAGCGCATGATTCAATTCCCGAAGGGATATCTCTGCGCTGTTACTTGCTTTTGACAGATTACTGTAAGAAAAAAGCTGAGGATGGGGGGTCGGGCAGACTTAAGGCAGGGTAAAGAGGTATGTCTTCAGTTTATTCCTGAATAACTCCAGGGTCCTGGTCTGTTTCAACTCGGTGGGTAAGGAGTTCCACAGGATTGGTCCTTTATAGGACAGTGCTCGACCACCCTGTCTGGCTCTTCTTATCTTTGGGACCTGAAGCAACAGATGGTTGCTGGAGCGGAGAGTGCGTCCAGGGATGTAAGGCAATAATTTTTCTTTCAGGTAACTGGGGCTGGTACCAAACAGGCATCGATATATGATGTTGCAGACTTTAAATTTGATGCGTTGTTTTATAGGTAACCAGTGAAGTTGATGAAGAAGAGGGCGGGAAGGCGTTCTGGGGGGGGCATTGAGGGCCAGCCTAGCAGCCGTATTCTGTACAACCTGAAGTTTGTCTAACTGTTCTTCATTTGCTGAGAGATATAGGCCGTTGCAGTAATCCATTCTGCTTATGTTATCACCCCCAAACAGACGTTGAAACAGAAAGGGTGAATCAGTGTCTTGAACAATACTTACCTTGCCAATTAGTGCATACTGCCATCGATTGGGAAGTGTATTTGTGAGCTGCAGAATTCGCGTTTAATAATGGCATCCACAATTCCTCTAAACCGTCTACATTCCATTGTAATTATGGTTTTCATCCTCACCTATTACTGCTTCCTAGCTCTCTCACATCTTGTATTCCTGCAGTGCAAGAATTGGTTGTTCACATACATGACATCCAACAAACAGCACAAGTGAATCTGGACAAAGCTAAGGAAGCTTACAAGATATGCTGACTCACGTCGTCAACCCAGTTCTGTTTACAATATAGGCGACATGCTATGGTTATCCACCCAGAACATTAAAAGGGTCACTATTGAATCAGCAACCTTGATGCTATGAAGCTAGAGTTGCCCTCTACGTTACAAATTCATCCTGTGCTTCATGTCTCTCTGTTGAAACTCCTGGTACTCAGATTCCACTGAACTCTTTACCAGTGGTTGTGGATGATTTACCTGAGTTTGAGGTGAAGGCTTTACTGGACTCGAAGAGGATTTGGTGCTAATTGCATTACCTCATTCATTGAAAAAGCTATGGTCCTGTAGACTGCACATGGGAACCAGCAGGTCATATCCATGCCCTCTGTTTACTTCCTTTGTTCCATCGGCTGTTTCCTGGCAAACCAAAATCAGTTCAGGGGTACTGTTGGAGGATGTACTGTCATGTCAGCAACGATTCTTTTTCCTGATGCAGCAGGGGCAGGGCACACATGGAATAATGTGGTTGAGGATGGACAGGAAGTTGCTTGGTGTTCTAGTAGTTACGTGCCTGCAGCCTCCTGCCATTGGTTCACTCAACTCTGCTGCCAGGTTTCCTCCTAGTTTCTGTGATGTTCTGGGTGGCTCTCTCATCTGGATCCTCTTCCAGTCTTCTTGCGTTGGGTTCACCCCGTTGGATCTGGTCTCTGTGGCTCCTGCTTCATCCTGAATCCTGCTTCTTGGTATCTAGTAATCCCTCCAAAACAAAGGGAAAGAAAATGTATTTAAAGCATCAGCATTCTGAAGTTTGGGTAAAGCGCCTTGGATGGTAACATGTTATAAACCTGTTACAAATGACACTTATCTGATGGTGCATCTTGCCTTTTTAGGATTTTGTATACAAACTACTTTCTTGTGATGACCATACCTATGGACAGAAAAGAAAATACATTGTCTCGCAAGGGACTTCCCAGACGGGCGGGGGGAAGTGGGTACGGAAGAAGGGGAAGACAAATATATATATATATATATATATATATATATATATATATATATATATATATATATTTGCCACACAAGGTTATCCCTTATTGAAGACGCCTCACACGGAGAGTTAAAATCACCTCTTTATTTGCGGACTGCAAACAGAATGTCATTTCTTCACGGCTCCAGATGCAGCCATACGCGTTTCAGAGTTTTCATTCCTTCCTCATTGGCACATTCCGGAAACAACCGCAGCTTTCGGGGGGATGATTAAATACTCATTAAGTCCCGCCCTCATGGGCGTGGGCAAACTGCCTCCTGGAACTTATAGTTTCCCCCCAGTTATTCCCAAGTGGGTGCTGTTGTATCCGTGAATGAAAAAGTCAATAACCCCAGTGGGTTGGCGCCGATTTGAGAACGACACTCAAGATGCATTTAAACTGTCCCGCAATGTGTGACTCTCCGTTCTTGACACACCTCGTGGTTACGAGATGCAGATCTGTAGTCCACAGCAGGGCGTCTTCGCGACTAGGACGGGCCGCCAAACATTTGCCACACAAGGTTATCCCTTATTGAAGACACCTCACACGGAGAGTTAAAATCACCTCTTTATTTGCGGACTGCAAACAAAATGTCATTTCTTCACGGCTCCAGATGCAGCCATACGAGTTTCAGAATTTTCATTCCTTCCTCATTGGCACATTCCGGAAACAACCGCAGCTTTCGGGGGGATGATTAAATACTCATTAAGTCCCGCCCTCATGGGCGTGGGCAAACTGCCTCCTGGAACTTATAGTTTCCCCCCAGTTATTCCCAAGTGGGTGCTGTTGTATCCGTGAATGAAAAAGTCAATAACCCCAGTGGGTTGGCGCCGATTTGAGAACGACACTCAAGATGCATTTAAACTGTCCCGCAATGTGTGACTCTCCGTTCTTGACACACCTCGTGGTTACGAGATGCAGATCTGTAGTCCACAGCAGATCTGTAGTCCACAGCACACGGAGACTTAAAATCACCTCTTTATTTGCGGACTGCAAACAGAATGCGGACTGCAAACAGAATGTCATTTGAACTTTATTTTGGTAAAGTGCAGCAGCTCACTCGAGTGTTATTTGTGCACTACAAGAACCAGCAGGCTCAGCACGAGCCAACGCCCACTTGGCAGGTGGTTTGGAAGATTTAAGTACTGCACCGTGCGTCACTTCACCTAATGAACTTGCCTCTGAAGAAATGCTTTTTGAGCATGAAACGCGTCAGGCAGATGAAATCCTTTGTGAATGTGCTTTCCCCTTGGCTGCAGCTTCTATATTAAAAAACGAAAATCAACCTACCTGTAAGTGGCTTTTCTGCAAGGGAAAACTTGTGTGATTTAATGTTGACAAACGGCTGGTCCCGGTCGTGGGAGAAGCTCTACCACATGGAAGTGGTCCCAGTTGGAAGTATTTGCTACCAGCGCTTAAAGGACAGGAGGTCATTTTGTGGAAGGTTATATGTGCAGCCCAGTGTAAGAAAGACTTTTGCAATACTCACTGTGGTTTAATTTGAACTTTATTTTGGTAAAGTGCAGCAGCTCACTCGAGTGTTATTTGTGCACTACAAGAACCAGCAGGCTCAGCACGAGCCAACGCCCACTTGGCAGGTGGTTTGGAAGATTTAAGTACTGCACCGTGCGTCACTTCACCTAATGAACTTGCCTCTGAAGAAATGCTTTTTGAGCATGAAACGCGTCAGGCAGATGAAATCCTTTGTGAATGTGCTTTCCCCTTGGCTGCAGCTTCTATATTAAAAAACGAAAATCAACCTACCTGTAAGTGGCTTTTCTGCAAGGGAAAACTTGTGTGATTTAATGTTGACAAACGGCTGGTCCCGGTCGTGGGAGAAGCTCTGCCACATGGAAGTGGTCCCAGTTGGAAGTATTTGCTACCAGCGCCTAAAGGACAGGAGGTCGTTTTGTGGAAGGTTATATGTGCAGCCCAGTGTAAGAAAGACTTTTGCAATACTCACTGTGGTTTAATTTGAACTTTATTTTGGTAAAGTGCAGCAGCTCACTCGAGTGTTATTTGTGCACTACAAGAACCAGCATGCTCAGCACGAGCCAACGCCCACTTGGCAGGTGGTTTGGAAGATTTAAGTACTGCACCGTGCGTCACTTCACCTAATGAACTTGCCTCTGAAGAAATGCTTTTTGAGCATGAAACGCGTCAGGCAGATGAAATCCTTTGTGAATGTGCTTTCCCCTTGGCTGCAGCTTCTATATTAAAAAACGAAAATCAACCTACCTGTAAGTGGCTTTTCTGCAAGGGAAAACTTGTGTGATTTAATGTTGACAAACGGCTGGTCCCGGTCGTGGGAGAAGCTCTGCCACATGGAAGTGGTCCCAGTTGGAAGTATTTGCTACCAGCGCTTAAAGGACAGGAGGTCGTTTTGTGGAAGGTTATATGTGCAGCCCAGTGTAAGAAAGACTTTTGCAATACTCACTGTGGTTTAATTTGAACTTTATTTTGGTAAAGTGCAGCAGCTCACTCGAGTGTTATTTGTGCACTACAAGAACCAGCAGGCTCAGCACGAGCCAACGCCCACTTGGCAGGTGGTTTGGAAGATTTAAGTACTGCACCGTGCGTCACTTCACCTAATGAACTTGCCTCTGAAGAAATGCTTTTTGAGCATGAAACGCGTCAGGCAGATGAAATCCTTTGTGAATGTGCTTTCCCCTTGGCTGCAGCTTCTATATTAAAAAACGAAAATCAACCTACCTGTAAGTGGCTTTTCTGCAAGGGAAAACTTGTGTGATTTAATGTTGACAAACGGCTGGTCCCGGTCGTGGGAGAAGCTCTGCCACATGGAAGTGGTCCCAGTTGGAAGTATTTGCTACCAGCGCTTAAAGGACAGGAGGTCGTTTTGTGGAAGGTTATATGTGCAGCCCAGTGTAAGAAAGACTTTTGCAATACTCACTGTGGTTTAATTTGAACTTTATTTTGGTAAAGTGCAGCAGCTCACTCGAGTGTTATTTGTGCACTACAAGAACCAGCAGGCTCAGCACGAGCCAACGCCCACTTGGCAGGTGGTTTGGAAGATTTAAGTACTGCACCGTGCGTCACTTCACCTAATGAACTTGCCTCTGAAGAAATGCTTTTTGAGCATGAAACGCGTCAGGCAGATGAAATCCTTTGTGAATGTGCTTTCCCCTTGGCTGCAGCTTCTATATTAAAAAACGAAAATCAACCTACCTGTAAGTGGCTTTTCTGCAAGGGAAAACTTGTGTGATTTAATGTTGACAAACGGCTGGTCCCGGTCGTGGGAGAAGCTCTGCCACATGGAAGTGGTCCCAGTTGGAAGTATTTGCTACCAGCGCTTAAAGGACAGGAGGTCGTTTTGTGGAAGGTTATATGTGCAGCCCAGTGTAAGAAAGACTTTTGCAATACTCACTGTGGTTTAATTTGAACTTTATTTTGGTAAAGTGCAGCAGCTCACTCGAGTGTTATTTGTGCACTACAAGAACCAGCAGGCTCAGCACGAGCCAACGCCCACTTGGCAGGTGGTTTGGAAGATTTAAGTACTGCACCGTGCGTCACTTCACCTAATGAACTTGCCTCTGAAGAAATGCTTTTTGAGCATGAAACGCGTCAGGCAGATGAAATCCTTTGTGAATGTGCTTTCCCCTTGGCTGCAGCTTCTATATTAAAAAACGAAAATCAACCTACCTGTAAGTGGCTTTTCTGCAAGGGAAAACTTGTGTGATTTAATATATATATATATGTATATATATATATATATATATATATATATATATATATATATATATATATATATATATATATATATATATATATATATATATATATATATATATGACGCTCAAAACTCTTTTCAATTTCGTAAGAAAGAGGCAGCACTCATAATCCAAGAGGTGTCCAGTTTTTTAATTTTTAGGGAACAAAAGAGCACAGACGCGTTTCGGCGTTAGCCTTTGTCAGTGTGTCAGTGTATATATGTATATATATATATTTAAACCACTCACCTGCTCGTCACTTCTCGCTCCTCACTTCTCTATGCATAGGCTCCCAGGGGACACTGCAGCCAGTCCTGCTGCTACCTCCATGCTGCTGAAAGCTTTGTCAGAATTGGCCTCAGTGACAATGATATGCTCTCCCACACAGACTGGGTGCCTGTGCATGCTGTCTCCAACCCAGCAATGCAGCTGGGTTGGAGACAGCTTCAAAACCATGTGGGTTTTGCCAGCCTCAGATGGCCGCCTTAACCCATATGCACAGTGAAAGCCATGCCAAACAACCTCCCTTCCACCTGTCACCACCCCAGCCCTGACCCCACGACTCAATCAATTGTCCACATGCACACACACGGTCTAGACATAATCACTCCCGCCAGCGATGCAGTTTTAAGACATACCGCTCACCCCACAATCACGACAGGTAACCTTCCAACACCACCAGCACGTCCTAAATACACCCAAGCACACACGCGGGCTTGAAATAACCGCCATCAAGCAGCGTCCACTTCCGCCGATGTACGCGGTTATAAGCCACTGTACCTTTAATTTGAAATGCACTTCATAAATGCAGGCTTTTAATAATCGCCACTCAACGGCCCTCACCACACGCACAAGCATGGTTTTTAATACACCCCGGCGCAGACGCGGTCTTGAAATAATGGCATGACCATATGGACACCACTCGTGCCCCACCATGCACAATTGCGCCTTGTGCTGCCACACTCCATGATTAAAGGCATGATCACACGCACACCCCTGTAATTTAACAGCACTTGTATGGCCCCTGAGTTCTCATAGCGGCACAGTTTAGCATTTTGCTTCCAGTGGTCCCATTCCTGAACCACTTATTTCACCCCTGTAGAGCAATTATTGCTTGGACCCGATATTGAACATTCCTCGAGTGTCCCCCAATCTTCGGCTGAGACACGTCCGGCCTATCTAGGGTGAATACTGTCGCCCGAACTTTCATGTGCATCCTTCTGAGCACACCAGAAACCTCATCTGATTGATACGCACCTCCCTTTATGATTTTAGGCTGTCACCGTCCCTTTCCTGACACACTGTCCTGAAGAAGACCCTTCGTGATCACCAACTGGGGCACATTTAGAATTGAAACGTCGACGAATACTCAAGGTCCAGACTAACCAAGACTCCACACAACGAAAGAATAGAGTAATTGGTGTGAAAGTATTATCTGACCTATCTCTCACTTGTACATAAAAAAACCTCAACCACCTTGTATATACTGTACACTTGTTGAGCACTGAGCATCTATGTCACAAGTTCACCCCATATCCATGTAACTATTGATTTCATGTTGACAGCTACTGTTTACTGTGATTATCCATGAGTGAATTAATTCTGATAAGAAGAAACGGTACAAAGCACCTAGATTTCTGTTTCCATTTCTTCAAAGAGAATTGTTTTACTCTACAGGTGCTTTAATAAGAATGCTACCGGATTTTACAAGTGCATTATGAGCACCATTAATTAACGTACCTTCTACCCGTCAGAACCACTTAGCATTCAGAGTTAAGCCTGCATGGTTCTGCAAACGACATACTTGTATGAGAGATTTGTCATGCTTTTTCTGTGTTGCTCCAAAAACCAATATGTCATCACTTTAGTTGAATGCAATAAATACATGCTGTATGGTACATCGAATGTTGTCTTGAAAATTTTCTGGGGCAGAGGATAAACCAAAACTGAATTGCTTATAGCAAAACAGACCAATATGCATAGAAAAGGTTGTAATGTACCTGGATTTTCTTCAAGTTCCAATTGGTGATATCCTTTGTTGAAGTCGAATCGAGAGAAGAACTCCACACCATTCAATTGGGTTATCATATAAGCAATAGCCAGACCTAGATGTCTCTCTCGCTCAATTGCCTTGTTGGGTTGACACATGCCTTGCATATGTGTGCAGCTCCTTCAAGGTCTCTTTTAGGCACTACTTCAATGGGAGAAACTCATGTATTGTACCAGTGGAGCGTTCAACTATGTCATGTGTAAGCAACAAATTAAGTTCCTTTTCACAGCTTCTAGCAAGTAAAAACAAATTAGTCTGTGAATTTGAGCAGTACAATCATCCTCAACATTTTTTCATTGATTTAAGTTTTCCTAACGCATGAAAGAATGAAGGAAATTGACTTACAATTTAATGATGAGCAATCATATAGTACTTCACTGATATCAGTCCCATATCAGCAGCAATGTTGAAACTCAGCTAAGAGGCACTTGAAGCAGTTCCTTGATGTACATGATTGAGCATTTGTACCACAGTTTTCTTATATTTCATCTAGGCTGCAAACAAATGACTTTTTAAGGGCATTGAGGCAGGCCATGTGCATGCTTTAGTCTTGGACTTTGCAAGTATTGGTAATAGAGATAACTCTTGCTACTTCTCCTCACTATATGAATGGTATCATATACCCATTTATCTTTAGAGTGATGTTTGGACAATGTTTGAATGTTTTTGATGCTTTTCAATGCCGATTTTCCTTCATTTTGAGATTTTCCTCACATTTAATTAGTACTACATGTGCATGACTTTCTGACATAAACATCGACATTGCACTATTGTCATTGTCACTTTCACTGGAAACTGATAGTGAGGAACCCTTTGCCGATGATTTAGATGGCCACCGACTCGTTTGGTGTCAATTTGCCTCAGTTGATGTGGCCACTTCGCCTTTTTGGAGCTCGTCAAACGTCGCTGAGGTAGGGTTCGGTCTGCCATTTTTGCATCACGCTGTCACGCACTAAGTTTTCTGTTCGGCTTGCAAGTTGTCACAAAATGGTTTGCTTTACCACAGCCAATGCATATCTTTCCAATGGTAGGCCATTTACATTTGTGTGGAAACGACAGTCCACATCTGTAACATGTTTTCTTTTTCTGAAGAGACATCGCCTTTTGTCCCTCGGCCTTGTACTTTGGCTTACTTTTCTTGCTCATGACTGACGAGTTTTGGGCGCCCCCAGCCTCCATGCCATTTGCTTGATGGTCAACATGCTCTTCAGTGCGGGCAGCCTCAAGGGTCTGCTCTAAGCTCAGAGTTTCTTTCAGCATTTCTGGTCAAAAGGAATTTGACAGATATTCGTCGATTACTGTAAGGCGAGTAGCTACCTCATCATTAAATTCATTGGGCCTGATTCACATATGTAAATGTAGACCAGAAGTCTAAGGTTAGACCTGCAGTCTAAGTTTAGGCCTAAAGTCTAACTTAACTACTTGTAAAGTTAGACTTTTGATCTAAGTTTAGACCGAAAGTCTAATTTAGACTAAAATGCTAACTTAACTACTAGTAAAGGTAGACTTTTCGTCTAAGTGTAGACCAAAAGTCTAAGCTAGACCAAAAGTCTAACTTTATTAGTAGTAAAGTTAGAATTTTGGTATAAGTTTAGACCAAAATTCTAACTTACACTAAAAGCCTAACTTTAGTAGTCCTAAAGTAAGATTTTTGATCTAAGTTTAGACCAACAGTCTAACTTATACCAAAAGTCTAACTTTAGTAGTAGTAAAGTTAGAATTTAGGTGTAAACTTAGACTTCAGGTCTAAACTTAGACTTTTGGTCTAAGTTTACTTTTGTGAAACAAGTCCATTGAATTTACAATGCTTCACCAGAACATCCAGTCCCTCAACAAACTCATTAATTGTTTCACTTGTTCTCTGATTTTCTTGACTGAATATGTATTCTTCATAATTTTCATTGGGCACTGGATTAAACTTGACATTAAAGGCTGTTTTGAATTGATTGTATGACACATTAACTTCTGGTCGTATCTTTTTCATGGCTTCTTTCACTCCTTCATCAACAATGCTCCTTAGATACTTCATGATATTTTTATTATCTTTTCCCTCTGTTGCATCCATGAAATCTTTACAAGTCTCCATCCATGCAGTCCAGCTATTGCCAATACTGTGTTTTTGGCAGCATCAAATGCAGATGGTGGTTTTAGGAATGCAGCAGCCATATGCTTACATGCTGACAGTAGTGGTCTCTCAGGCGCTTTGTGTCAACCTTAATCAGGCAGAGCTTCTCTAGCACTTTGTGACGCGATGGCTACTGGGTCTATTTTAATGACTTTTTGAGCTTGGATCTCATCCTGGCTCTCCATTGGAGCTCTTTACATGATGGTAAACTAGGGATTAGTTCTGAGACACTACACAGCAGCTTTGGTGGTGGGCTGCTTCATTTGGAGACAACTCTACTAGCACAACCTCAGACCCTCTTTCTGGGGCTGCTCTGCAGCACTCTGTGCTATGACTACTCTCTTTAGTCACTCCTGTAAGTAGACAAATCTTGTCAACTACTAGTTTATGAAAGCAGATCGCATTGATCAGCTTCGTGCTTAAATGTTTCTTCACAAACACCTGGCTAATCTCTGCTTCATAGAACATGAATTTCAGTTTGCCTTTTAATGAACTATTGCTGTGCAATGCTTTCCCAACCTGGTTGCACCCGCCTTTAGCGTTCTTACTCCGTATAGCGTATGGCTGTAATTTGTGTAATGGTGTAGTACCTTATATTTGCGGCCATTTAATTCAGTTCCTGGCCACTGACATGTAGACTTTTAATGTTGCTTTCTTCATCTTCATGCATTTTACACAGGCTGGAGTTGTGCTGGAACTCCACCACTGCAAGTGTCAATACCACACTTTGATGGCAGCACATCCCAGGGGCTTTAAAAATGCTGGGAGGGGGGCCACCTCAGTCAATGTGCATAGGTCATTGCCACCACAGTGCACAATCATGAGGTCAGGGAGTGGAGATGCAAAAAGGTTTTCACCAAAGGCATCAATTGGTGTCACTTTAATCCTCTCTGTGAAATCCACATTTGGCAAAGCTAGGTCTTTGTCAATACTGCTGCATTCAGCATACCTTTGGCACCAGAAAACATAGCTGTGTCCAACAAACCATACTGTAAGCATCTTGAAGGGGTATCTGGAAGTAATGAAAAGATGTCTGTAGCTGAGGTAGTCAATTGGTAGAATGAGAGGTATCTAAAATGGTGGACAAGATGGAGTTTTTAAAAAAGTAGAGAATTCATTGGCTGTTTAAGAAGATTGTACACTCAAAAATAGGGTCATGCTACTTTCCTTAAAACGCATGTTCCTTATTGGTTAGTAAAAAATGTTTGAAAGGTACAGTACATAGGATACAGAGATATTTTGCAAATGTCAACTACACCTGCTGTTTGCATTTGTAACCTTGTGTGCTTGATTTCAAAATATGATGAACTTGTGACCTGTCAGTTCAGTTCCATGAACTGTTACTATGGAAACTGGCATTAGGCATGGGGGAAGGGTTCAAACTTAACTGTGGAATTAAAATGTGAAATTGTAATTTATATATAGGTGATGTGTTATTAAAGTATAATTTCCCAAGTCAGTACTGTCTTTAGAAGTGGTTTGTTGTTAAAAATAGTGGTATTTTTATTTGTAATATATTTTTGAAATCCTGTATGGATTTGCGGCTCCATCGCGTTGGTGCACGGTGGAGTCTTAACTCCAAAAAATTCCAGCACCAGTTTGTGCACTTTTAGAAGTCAGTTGGTAAGGGTTAATATGTGCAACCAATAGAAATGTATTTTATATTTGAAATAATGTAGGAAGCAATGTAATTTGTTACTTACAGGTATTTGTGTGAAGAAAGAGAGGGAACGTTTGCCATTACTGGTTTTACCTTGCTGAGAGTGGTGCATTACATTGATTGTGTGCATAAGAAAATCTTTTATGAGTATGTGTTATTTGAAATTCTACAAATCAATTTGGAAGGAGAGTTGTACATTTGTGAGATGCATTATGTATTAGATTTATTTTTAATCTTTAGAAATTATTGATAAACTGTGATGTTTGAAATATAGTATTAAATGTAGGGATGTGTATTATAGTTTGTTTGTTTTATTGTAGTTAAATGTTGTTTGAAATAGATTTTGGATATGAATATGTTTATATTGTAAGATGGATTACTCATTATGGTAGTTTGTTTTAGTGTGTGGATATTTAGATCTGTAGTATGCCGCATAATTTTAGGTGTTGGTTTAAATTGGAGGTGGAGTGTGTCAAGTTTTAAGGTATGCATGGACCTCTGTCTCAAGTATGTCTCTATTTGTATATGTATTTTCATATGTTTTATACATTTGAAGATGCAAGATGTATAACAAAGAGGTGTTGTTGCTTTGTACGTGGTAGGCTGAAGAGTAAGAGTTGTAGTGGAATGGTTAAGATGAAGCATAATAGTGTTGTTTAAAAGATGTTGACATAAGGTGTTAGTGATTAGGCTTCTTTTTTAAGTTTCTAGAGAGGTTCAGGTGAAATATGCCACATAATTTTTGGTGTTTCCTTGAAATTGGACGTTTGTTATGTGAAGGTTTGGCTAATGTTATGGTACAGCCATATTCATGTATGCTTTTAGGAAATACATGTGAAGGGTTCCTGTTTTGTATTTGGGTAGGTGTAACATTATAAGTAGTTGTAGAATGGTAAAACAGCAGCTGAAAGTGAGTTTTGAGATTTTTTTTAGAGATGTTACTTTTTAGAGTAATTTGTATGATGTGTGGAAACGTATATTTCATATATACCACATAATATTCAGTGACTGTTTGAAAATTGCAGTGTAGTTTGTGAAGTTTTGAGGTGTGGATTGTGTGACTGAGATTTGTATCTACTTGCACATAAATTCTGGTATGTGTTATACATCTGAAGATGATATATTTATAAAGGATAGGTATAGATTTATCGGTGTATTATTTTTATATATGATACTGCTAGCAAAAGGTATAGACATATGCATACATGGTTTTAGAAGTATGGGGAGACTTTCATCAAAGATAAGTTAAGTGTTGCTTTGCTGTTAGCTATCCTATACCTGATTATTACTACTAGAATAGCGAAGCAGAAGCAGTAGAAAAGTGATGTTTAAGATATGTTGGGAGAGGAATTATTCCTCAGTATTCCTGCAATTATACAGGCAGTACACATGCACTTATAAAATCACACAGTCACTTATTATGTACTTCTGCAATCCCCCAAATATTACACCTGCAGTAATGCAATCACCCAGGCATTACCTATGTACTCTTTGAATCCCCCAGACATTATCCCTCAACTGATGCAATCACCAATGTATTCGTTATACACTGCTTCAATCACCCAGGCACTACAATTGTATTCTTCCAATCACCTTGTCAGTATCTATGCACTCCTCCAATACAGCAGTCAGTACCCATGCTCTTATGTAATCAGTCAGACACTACCCTAGCACTCCTCCAATCGTCCAGGCACTACCCTTGTTCTCATACAATCACCCAGTCACTGCCCTTGCAACAATGTAATCACTTAGGTACAAGGTGTGCCATTAGGCAATCACACTGGCATTTTACCTGCAATCATGCAATCTGACATGTATTACCAAAGCACTTCTTCAATCATCCAGGCACTACCCATACGTAATGTCCCAGGCACTACTTTTGCCCTCTTGAAATCACCCAGGCACAACCTCTGGACTCTTCCAATCACCCAACCAATATCCATTCACCTATAACATCACCCAGGCACTACCTGTGCACTCTTCCAATCACTCATGCACTACCACTACACTCCTACAACCACCCACATATTACACTACACTTATGCAATTATTCAGACATTACTCATGCACTCCTCTAATTACCCACACATTACCTCTGCACTC
Organism: Lissotriton helveticus; assembly: GCF_964261635.1. NCBI lineage: Eukaryota > Metazoa > Chordata > Amphibia > Caudata > Salamandridae > Lissotriton > Lissotriton helveticus. The sequence goes on along the minus strand of NC_136063.1, from coordinate 734,018,239 downwards.
ATGCAATCACCTAAGCCTTACCCAGGCACTTCTTCAATCACTGATCCATTACCCATAGACTTATATAATGACTCAGGATCTTCTGTTGCACTTCTCCAATCACCCAGGCACCATTTCTGTACTCATCTAATTACCAAGGCAGTACCCATACCCTTATAAAATCACCCATTCCCTACATATGTACTACCCCTGCAGTCATGCATCACACAGGCTCTACGTATGCACTCATGTAATTACCCAGGCACTAGGCTTGCAGTTGTAGAATCACAACTGCAAGGCTAGACCTACTGTTGCCCTCATCTATTCACCTAGACACTACTCAGTGATTCATCTATGCCTTCAAATGCTATTTATACACTTATCCATGTATGCAACCTTTATGTGTGCACTCATGCAATTAGCCAGTCACTGTCTATCTTCTCCTGCAATTACCCAGTGAGTACGTTTAGAATCATCCAATAACTCAAGCACTACGCATGCAGGCTTCCAATGCTCCAGTCACTACATATGCACTGCTGTAAGCATTCAGGCATTACTCATGCACTCATGGAAACATCCAGGTAGTACCTGCACAGTCATGCAATCTACTAGGTATTATTCATGCACTCTCTGAATGATGTACCCACTTCTCATGTATTGATATAACCCTAAACTTACTACTTTTGATATTCACAGAGGGCATTTAGTAGTACTAAAGTTGGGACTCCTAACTTTACTACCACTAGACTGAGACAATATCCTAACTTTATGACTTTCGTTATTCAAAAAAGGCATTTAGTAGCATTAAAGTTAGGAATTCTAATGCAGACACTACCCTTGCACTCCTCCATTCATCCAGGCACTATCCATGCACTTCTCCAATCACTTAGGCATACCCCTGCAGTCATGCAATCACCCAGGCACTACTTATGCACTCATGGAATAACCCAGACACTTTTCTTTCACTCCTCCAGTCATCCAGGTACTATACATTCAGTCATGCAATAAGGCAAGCACTATCTAAACACACATGTAATCAGGCAGGGACTACTACAATATTCATTAATTCCCTCAAACACTATCAATGCACTCATTCAATGACTTAGGCAATCCTGCTGCACTCATTCATTTACTGAGACAGTATTTATTCACTCATACAATGACTCAGATCATAACAGTCATTCATAGAACACATACAAGTTAGTCTATTTTTAACCAATTAATTTTTTTCTTCTTTTTTTGTTTTATATTTTTTTAGTATATTTATAACCCTTTTTGAATTTTTTGGGTGTCTTTTTAAAAAAAGAAAGAAGAAACAGAACCAACAGTGAACGTGATGAAAAAATAATCCAATTATAAACTCATTGCATAGAAAAAAAATGAACAGTGGTGATTTCTTATAGCAAGCAGGACAGCGTCCAGTGATTGCTCATCATAACAGAGATTGTTTTTGCATTTTATTCTACGTTGTTCCACTTGAGCAAGATCAGAGACGATGTTGGATGTGGTAGAAGATGTTGAAGCACTTGATGTGCTAGGTCCAGCAACATTGTCATCACTTCTTTGCCTCTCTTGTTCCCTTATAAGCTGTTTCGTATCTAGATGTTGAGGATGCATAGTTTGTAGATGTTTCAACATCGACAACGTCCCACAGGAATATTTTTTGTCAGAACCTCTTAAGAGGACATTTTGGCAAATAGTGCTTGTAACTTTAGGGGCATTTCTTTTTTTTTTCTCCTGGAGGAATAGAGAAAAATGCCCATATGACAATTCCATACCTCTTCTCTATAGGTTCCTCCAGGTCTTCTGCTTCAGGGGGAAGATGTACAGGTGCACCCCCAGCTGCCAAAAAAGGCAAGCAAGACCAGAAAACAATACGTGTGTTCCCTAAGATGCTCTACTAAGAATGAGAAAAAATGGGTGGGGTTCTAGAATCAAAAGCTTCTTAACCAATGAAATGCTTTCTTTTGAAGTCACATGGGATTTGTGCACCCAGCGCGCACTTAGTGCGCACCCGACACGATTCCGGAAAAATACATTTAACAATAATATATCTTTATTCCAGTTAAAAATACATGATGTTTACAGTTATCTTAAATACTGTCTTGGTATAATATATATGATAAAGTTATATATATATATGGCGGCTCCAATCGTTCCTCTTTTCAAAAACGATAACGCACTCGCGGGCGTTATGTTGCAGCAGTTCTTTATTCGGCTCTCTTTCTTGGGCCATTAATCCGAGGAGCGTGGAATCCTCCTCCTCTGCAGTTGATTTTCACTCGATGCATATATATACTTTTAGAACCTAAAGATGAACGTGACGTTACGCAGGGCCGAGGTCCACGCACCCGTTGCTTACCAAACGAGCATCCTACACAATTTAACCAATATGGCGGCAAAATTCTTGGATTTGCGCACCCATCGAGACAGGTACATGATCGGTATGCTAATCCAGTTAAAAATAATGTATATCTATATTTTAGAAAAGGAGAAAACATTATATTATTTGTATAAGTATCAAAAAACTTAAAAAATATATTTTTGGGACATTATACTTAGAAATTAGCATTTAAGAAATCTTTGAAATTCACTGAAAAAAACACAAGTTTCAGGGACTTTATAGTTAGGAATTAGCATTTAAAAAACCTTTGAAATTCACTGAAAAAAACATTTGTTTATCTGGGGTAATCTAGATATGCATCCTGCACATTGATGTTCATCATCTCAGTAATTTCATTCTTTATCATTTGTTGTGCTTTTATGTTTTCAGTATTTCCTTTGGCAGGTGTACAAGCAGTGATGCACATGGAGCAAAGCATAGGACCACATTGTATACAAGTACAGCATGTAAATAGTATCACCAGTAGTATACATAGAATAGTCAGTAGTTTCCAGCCCCAAGTAGCAAAGAGTGTCCATATCCAGTTTGAAAATGTCCATGTACCAGTCTCTGTGTGACTTTCTGCAGCAATCTTGTGCAATTTTTAGATTGTATCATATACTGAAGGTAAGTGATCCGGCATAAATACACAGCAACTGCTACCGATGATGCGACATGCACCACCTCGATCAGCTAAAATCACATCAAGCACCATCCTATTTTGAAGAGCTACAATCCTTGCAATTTGTAGTTCCTCTGTAATGTTCCCAAGTGCCATAGCTGTTTCATTGGTGACAGCTTCCACAATACGAGTCAATCGCCTGATCTTTCTACTATTCAATGCAGCACCCACAAACCCAAATTGAAATTGACATATTGTTACAAAGTGGTGTCTGTCTGGTCAACTTCTTCTGTACTTATTGTTCGTTTATATCTATTCTTGGAAATGTCATTAAACTACTTTAAATTCAAGTGATATGATGGAGGTGCCAAGAACATAGGTGGTAACAAAAATGATATGTAACATACCCCGGACCACCCAACAGGTAATTGATAGTATCCTTTATTACCACATACAAAATATGAATTGTGTGAAGACGTAAAACTACTGTTAGCTCTTTCAATAATCAATGTCAAAATACATTCACTCCGTACTACTGGAATTCTCCCAACACTACTTATACATAGGTCTGCTTTAGCTCTGGTCACAGAAATTACAAAAGGTTCATTGTCTTTGATAGTCCTCATATTCATGAAGACATATGGTGTCAAAATATTGTCCGGTTGGTATTCTTCCCATTCCCATGTAGTCCCTTTGGCTTGAGGATAACCACCTTCATCTTGATAGCATACTTTGATAGCATACTTTATTCAGACAAAAGATAATGGGAAAAAGGTAGAGGAATAAAAGGTGTTCCTCCTTTCTTTTGGTGTGCACGTATCATTCCACACACCGAACAGTTGGTAGCATAAGTAGCATTGTGTGTATGATGCAACATCTGGATGAATGTGTTATTTAAGTAGGATTGTCGATGTTTCTGCTCATGGTAGGGAAGTGTAAAATAGTTATGGGGGGGCGTGGTTTCAGCGCCGACCGGGATGGCTGCGTGAGCGAGTTGCTCCGCGCCGAGTCCCGTCTTTCCTCCTGACAACCTTCGCCCCGTGTTGCCTGGCGGCTACAATTGTGGTCCGGAGGGGCCGCTGACCTACTGGGGAACGCCGGACCCCAGTCGGAACCCTGGGTGCCGAATGCGGGAGGACCTGGCGACCGGCTCGACATGGCGAGCATACAAAGGAAAGATGGCGGCGCCGCCTCTGTGAGAGCTCCGAGGACGGAGCAGCGAGGGGTGCCGGACCTGCTGCGGGCGCCCGGGGTGCCCTCGTGAGGCGGTGTGCAGAGCGGTAGACTGTGGCGGCCAGCCCTGAGCAGCGGTGGAGGTCGGCGGGGGTTTACCGGTGAGAGCGGCGCCCCTCCCCCACCTGATCACTCGGCCGGCTGGAGGGCTGGGCCTGGACCTGCGCTGCGCTGTTGAAGGCGCTGCTGAACTGTGAGGCCCCCGACCACTGGCTGAATTGCGGCAGGGCCTGATTACCCACGGAGGAGGGCACCGAGTTGCCGAGGCACTGGGGGGGCGGCCACCCACGGCGCTTGTGCACCCCGGGACACGGGAAGACGAGGCGGCGGCCGACAGACCGGTCCATGGAGGTGGGCCCACCCGGAGGAGGACAGTGTTACGCCGGGCTGACTACACAGTGCTAGCACCCCGACGTGCGCGGTGCTCCGCGAGGGCCAGTGCTGCAGGGGACAGTGTGCCCGCCCTACCCAGGGACTCGAACGCTTCACTGACTGCCTTTTCACTGGAGCTTGCCCCCCCTGGCCCTGGCGGGCTTTGCGGGCGCTCTGAGTGTGATGGTGGGGCGGCACGGAGCGCACTCCTGGACTGGAGGTTGACGGTTGGCCGTGGAGGGGGAGCGATTGGCACCGCGTATCCCCGCTTGACCTGGGGATTGGAAGCCGCACTCTTTGAGTCACTCCGCTGGGCGACTCCTGGTGGACCGGGCCATCATCGGAGGGGGCTGCTCGAGTGGCTGATTTCCTGCATTCAAGATGGCCGCGCAGGGAAATGGCGACGCCGCGCCGCCTGAGCGGGGAGGCCGGAGGCCGGAGGACATGGATGGCGGTTCCCCGACGGAGCCCTCCACACAAGAACAGAGGCTGAACCTCCGCCTGGATGCAATCTTGGCCGCGATCACGGCTACGAAGGATGAGCTGCACCAGGACATTGCGCAGGTGGCGACGGGGCTTGGCCTGCTGAGGGCAGACCACGCCAAGCTCTCTGACAAAGTGAAGTCTAACGAACAACTGCTCCAGGAGCTGAAACCGGCGGTGGTCACCGCGGAACGTAAGCTTGAAGACGTTATTCACCGACTGGCGATACTGGAGCGGCGAGCGGAGGACGCGGAAGGCCGCAAACGGCGGAACAACGTGCGGGTGGTGGGTCTGCCGGAGAAGATCGAGAAGGATGACGCGGTGGCCTACATGGAGGACTGGTTCAGAACAGTGGTGGCGCCGGAGGGCCTGTCCCCCTTCTTCTCTCTAGAAAGAGCGCACCGGGTGCCCGCCAGGCCGCCCCTGGAGGGCCGTCCGCCCCGACCGATGGTGGTCAAACTGCTGCACTATAAGGATCGGGATCTGCTGATCCAAAGAGCGAGATCAGAAGGGCCCTTCCAGGTGGATAACAGTAAGGTGACAATTTTTCCGGACTACACGCAGGAGGTGCAGCGGAGTAGAGCTTCTTTCCTGTCGGTGAAGAAAGAGCTGCGAGAAGAGGGGATCCAATACTCCTTGCTTTTCCCGGCCAAGCTGCGGGTCATCGTGGATGACAGAACTCACTTCTTCCAAACGCCCGATGAAGCTTGGTCCTGGCTGGAACTGTACCGTGCGGGGACGGATCGTGCGCATAGGCCCACCAGGGACCGGCAACCGCCGGTCAAGATCAGGAAATCGCAGCGCATCCGCTCCCGGAATAGGCGCCAACGGGCCGAGCGAGAGGCGCAAATGCTGGCCGACAGACAGAGCGCATTGGAAGCCACGGCGAGCATCACGGGGTCGCAGCGTGAGGACGCTTCCAGAGGCTCGGCTTCGGAAGAGGACGGGGAGAAGACCGGTGATGATGACTCGGAGGTGGGGGGAGCGCAGGGGCCAGAGGTCACCCCACAGACATCAGATGGTATATTTAATGGATGAGGCCACGGGCAACTGAACATTCTTGGGAGGCCTGGAGGTGCGAACACTACTAACTTCTATTGAACTGCCAGGTATGGGGCTGCATTAGCAGTGTGGGGCTACGGGCGCGGGGTGGCGGCTCTGTCGTCCTGGTTTGGGGCTCCACAGCCCTCTTCAGACCCTTAAGGTCTTCTGTGGTGACGACCACAGGTTAGCATGGTGTGTTGGGTGTTTACAGTTTGGAACGGGGCTGAAGCTGGGTTATTAGGCCCTGTCCTGGGGAGGGGGTTGGTGGGAGTTCAGGGGGTGCTGTGTAACATCTATGCCCCCAACGCTGATCAAGCGCATTTCTTCGAGGGTTTATCGCGCTCACTGGCGCACTATTTGGCAGGCCCTGTATTGTTGGCGGGGGATTTTAACTCCATTACTGATGTGCTGTTAGACAGGTCGCACCCGCCCCTAGTGGACTCCCCGGTGCGCCGCCTTGCGACCCATAGGCGGGATTGGCAGGAAAAGTGGGGCCTGGTAGATGTGTGGAGGGCGCAACACCCCGAAACTAGAGATTATTCATACTTCTCCGCGCTGCACGATCTGCATGTTATACTGGACTCGGTGCTGTGCAGCGCCTCACTGGCGAGTACGGTGATCCACTTAGAGTATCTGTCCAGGACCATCTCTGACCATAACCCCCTGTTGCTCTCGGTGCAGTGGCAGCGGGAGAGATCTGCGGTCCCCACGTGGCGACTTCGTCCGGAGACACTGGAGGATCCGGTGTTCTGTGATGCGGTCCGCCAGGGAATAGACAGCTATTTTACCGAAAATGTTGGGTCGACGGCGTCCAGAGCGATTGAATGGGATGCGATGAAAGTGGTGGTGAGAGGGGTGTGTATGGGGCGGTTTCTGACCGTGAGAGGAACAGTGCTGAATGATCTTGAGAAGGCGGAGGAAGTGCTGAGAGGGGTGGAACGACTGAGACCCGAGAGGCCGGAGTTGCAGGAACGATTGTTGCAAGCTAAGGAGGGAGTGGCGACTGAGACGGAGAGATTGAGGTGTTTTGATTATAAACTGTATGCTGTCAGAGTGCATGAGGAGCGGGACAAAGTGGGCACGCTCCTAGCGAAGCTAGCTGATCCGAGCCCTAGAGGATGCCCGATCATGAGTGTGCGACGAGAAGACGGGGAAGTGGTCTACTCGCAGTCGGCGGTCCTGGGGCGCTTTCAGTCCTACTATACGGGACTGTATGCTAGCCACCTCGAGGCAGCTGCTGCGGAGATAGAGGATTACTTGGATCAGATACCTTTGCCGTTACTAGATGTGGAGGATGCTCGGGACCTGGGAGGCCCCATCACCCTAGCGGAAATAAAAGGGGCAATTAGTCATATGGCACGGAATAAGACCCCAGGGGTAGATGGACTACCGATAGAGTTCTACGCTAAATTTACGGAAGAGTTAGCGCCCAGGCTGCAGATTGTCTACGCGGAAGCGAGCCGGTTGGGGCGGTTGCCTGATTCTATGAGGGAAGCGCTGGTAGTGCCGCTGCTGAAGCCGGGCAGGGATGTGTTAGATGTCTCTTCTTACCGCCCATTGTCTATGCTAACCGTAGACTACAAGATCTTGAGTCGTATTCTAGCTACCAGTCTCCTGCCACTGATGACTTCCCTGGTGCATGGGGATCAGGCGGGATTCATCCCCTCTAGGAGCACATCGATGAATATCCGTCGGTTGATCGGGGTCATTGATGATGCTGCTACGGCGGAACAGGACCCGGTAGTGCTAACGGTCGATATCGAAAAGGCATTTGACAGCTTAGAGTGGAGTTATCTAGACAGCGTGCTGCAGAAATTCGGAGTTGGGGAAGAGTTCCGAGGCTGGACGAGAGTGCTTTATTCCTCGGCTACGGCGCGGGTGCGGCTGGGGACCATGATCTCTCCGGCTTATCCGGTTTGCAGAGGCACGAGGCAGGGCTGTTCATTGTCCCCTCTGCTATTTGCTTTAGCGATGGAGCCGCTAGCGGCGCAGGCAAGGTCGGGCATCGTTTACGACGGGATAGCACAGGGTCCCGACCCGCACTATATATCGTTGTATGCCGACGACCTGTTGTTGTACCTTGCGGATTCTGGGAGGGCACTGGAAGGCGCGGTGGACATGTTGGGCAGGTTCGGCAGGTTGTCAGGCCTCAGGGTGAACTGGTCCAAGACATGTGTGTTTCCGTTGCGAAAGTCTACGCTCTGCCCGCAACTCACGAGACCGGTAGTATGGGAACCCTCTTGTTTTGTTTACCTAGGTGTGCGCATCTACCACGACGCAGCGGATCTCCTTGAGGGGAACGTGGGGCGCTGCATCCGAGCGCTGAGGGGCAGTACGGACTTCTGGGCCTCTCTCCCACTGTCCGTACTCGGTCGAGTAGCACTGTTAAAGATGGTGGCACTCCCGCGGCTACTTTATTATTTTAGAACGCTACCGGTGTGGATCCCGCAGGGAATCTTTAAGGAGCTGAGGACATTGGTGACTGGCTTTCTCTGGGGCCAGGGTCGCCGGAGGGTGGCTTTAACCACCTTGATAAGACCCAAGTGCGAGGGAGGGATGGAAGTCCCCGACTTTGAATTATATTATCTAGCGGCGCAGTTACAGGTCATGACACAGAACGTGGCCAGAGAATTTAGGGGGCCTGATAATGCCCGAGGGGTAGGCGTTCAGAGGCATGTCCTATCCTCTATCGTGATGCAACAGAGACTGGCGGGTAGGGATCTCACGATGGAGGAACGGACACTGAGATTATGTTGGAATAGGAACCTGAAGAAGGCTGGGAAGCGCCGGCCGTATGCGCCGGAGATTCCGCTGGGAATGCTGACCGCCTTGCCGCACGGGGGGGACTGGTCCCCTTTATTGACGTGGGAAGAACTGGGTTTGCAGATGGTGGGAGACCTCTATGTGGACGGGACGCTGGCCCCTTCCAGACTTTACAGGAACAATTCGGCCTGCCGGGTGGCACCTTCCTGTTGCATGCGGCGGTCGTATCGGCGATGCAGCGGCATTGGGGAGGTGGACTGGTGGAACCGGAGGTGACGATGGTGTGCCAATATGTGGTGATGGCCGCAGGCACCGTCAAGGCGGTAACGTGCCTCCATAGCAGAATGTTAAATGAAGGACTGGTGCCTTTGGTTGAGTTGAAGTCTCGATGGGAGGCCAGTATAGGCAAACAAATCCCGGATACCGTGTGGAGCCAGGTGTTACACAGGACCTGGAAGGAGACGAGGAACGCGAGGTTCCAGCAGGTGCATTTTTTCGTTCTCCATAGGGCGTATTTGACCCCGGAGAGATTACGTCGACACTTCCAGGTGCTTGACGCCGTGTGCCCGAGATGTCTAGAACCTGAGGTAGATCTGGACCACATGCTGTGGGGGTGCCCGAAACTAGGGGAATACTGGCCGGAGGTAGGGGAACTCCTGAACGCTGTCACGGATTGGGAGGTGGACTTTGACATGGCTGCCTGTCTGCTTCTTTGGTTCCCGCATACTAAGAAGACCAAAGTGACGAGCAAATTCATTGGGATGGGCTTGATTCTGGCGCAGCGCGAAATCACTTGGCATTGGAAGTCTAAAGAGGGGCCGTCTGTGCGGAGATGGAGGAATGAATTGTTGAAGTGGTCGGGCTGTGAGAGTGTGCTCAGGATGCGTCAAGCGGCTAGAACTGGCAACGAGAAAAGTTTAGAACTAGCGCGGTCTTGGGAGCTGGTAGTACAGGCGTTAAGGGACTACATGATTGAGGGCGAGGAACCTGATCAGGTATAGGAAGGGATTCCATGGGGACTACTTGTTTGTCTGTTTCTCCTGGTAGCTGTCCATCCTTAGAGCAGGAAAGTAACATTGGAACCCGCATTAGCAGCAGTTGGGGGGGGGGGTTAAAGGAAGACACCGAGAGAGGGGGTGGCTGCCGCTCGCCGGCAGCCTCCCGGAACTGGGTGGCCCTGGGAGGTTGACACGGCGATGGGTGAGCAGTGACAGTGGAATGGCCTAGGGCTAGATGGAAAAGGTTGGGTGGTTGTTATGGGGTAAAAGCGGATATGATATGTTATAACTGACCTATGGCCCGGACAGGGCAGGCACTGGGGTACCTACAGCGAACTGGCTAATTGCTGCGCCGCCCAGCCTCCGGGATGTGGGCTAATCGGCTGTGTATTGATTTGCTGTTATACTGCGTGCTGGGGGCCATCAGTGTATAGGTTGGCCTATTGAACGGGTTTATTTCTGTTTCTGCAATAAAAATATATTTTAAAAAAAAGTGTAAAATAGTTATGTTCCACTGAAGCTGGAGTAGTGGCAACAAGAAGCTGTCGAGCAGGAGCCACTTTCCCAACAAACCAGGTGATTATCGCCATAACCACCAGAGCAACAACAAACCCTACAGCACAAATGATTCTTTTGTTATTCATTTCAGCAACAGCGATAATTGATCTTCCTAAAAACTCGTTGAAAACAATCGTTGGAGCTCTTATCCCTTGGGCAGCTGCTGATTTCTTCACCACGGGCCAAGACGGTATCACTACACTAACGCAGGGCTGACCCCCCCCCTTGCCACATCGGCTCTCCGTTTCACTAACCCAGCTCAACCAGTCTTTGTCAACACTGCAGATTCTTTCCTTGGTCTCAAGTGGTATCGCGATGCTCTAGGATTCGTGTGGTCTGGGAAGACTTCCGCAGATTCGTCAGGTGAGATAGCTTGACCTTTCTCTATCTCCAGAATCTCTTGATGGTCGGTCAGCACAGCAGGGTCCACCAAGGCAGGTGACACACTCTTACAGTGTGTGCTGTGGACCCAGTTCTTCTTGTTCATCACTCGAACTGCTGTCCTTGTAGTCAGGAGCATCTGCTCTGGACCTCGACACCTTGGTTTCAAGCTGTTCGATCTGTCGAAGACCTTGACCATCACATAGTCGCCAGGACGGAGTTCATGGGCCTCATTTGTAGATCTGTCAGGAGGCGCTCCTTGAACCTGTTGATGAATAGAGATCAAACTGTCGGTTAACTGTTCCAAAAAATCATTCATCAGAACACAAGGAACATCATGTATGGGGCATGACTTAGGAACTCCCCAAATATTCATCGGTCTCCCAAAGACCACCTCGTACTGGGTGAGACCAGATGGTGAATGTGGCACCGATCTTATGGACAACAATGCCAAGGGTAATGCATCTGGCCACTTTAAAGACGTGAAAGCCAGTACTTTCGCTAACTTCAATTTTAAAGTAGCATTGTATCTTTCCACTAATCCTACTGATTGCGGGTGGAAGACTGTATGGAATTTCTGTTTGATCCCTAACCCTTTCAGGACATGCTCAACAACTTGCCCAATAAAATGAGGTCCGTTGTCACTCCACAAAAGCTTACAAACACCATATCTAGGGAAAAACTCCTTTAGAAGAACCTTTGCTGTGGTGAGAGCAGTATTATCCTTTGTAGGGTATGCCTCTATCCATTTACTGAAGGCACATACCACCACTAGGACATATTTTAGATGATTGCAGCGTTCAAGTTGGATGTAATCCATCTGCAAGACTTCAAAAGGTGTTGGTGTAGCAAACTCTCCTGTAGGAGTCTGTGTCCCTTTTCCAGGATTATACTGCCAACAGACCAAACAGGACTGTACCACTCTTTTAGCTGTGCTGGCAATTTCAGGATGCTCCCAAACTTGTGTAAGCAATTTAGTTATTGCTAGAGCTCCAACATGTGCCAGCCCATGTGCCATTTGAACCATAGGTTGTAAATAGGCTGCAGGCAATTTCCACTTATTCATTTCTTTGTTACACCAACAACCCTCATTGTCTAACAGCTCTTCTTTAGACCATTGCTCGAGCTCTTCCACAGAGGCAGATCTCTGTATATCCAATATTTCCTCTCGAGCGCCATGCCAACGCTCAGCTTGAGACATCACTACGTAAATGGAAGTAGTGTTTCGCTGCATCGCAGTTTCACGAGCTACGCGATGTGCAAAGGCATTGCCTTGTCCTATTTTGTCAATGATTTTCTTGTGTGCGCTACACTTCATAATAGCAACTTTCTTTGGGTATGTAAGTGCAGTCAAGAGATTATGTACTAATTCTCCGTGCATTATCGGCATCCCGTGGGATGTAAGAAAGCCTCTTTCTTTCCAGAGTAGGCCAAAATCCTGAACCACTCCAAAAGCATAGCGGCTATCCGTGTAAATGTTCACACACAAGTCAGTGCTAAGTTCACACGCTAGTGTCAAAGCTATTAGTTCAGCTGCTTGAGCCGACTTTTGAGGTATGCGAGCTGTTTCCGCTACTGTCTCAACCGTGGCGATTGCATAAGCAGCTGAAGTCGTGCCATCTGGTAACTTCAGACAGGACCCATCAACCCACAGTTCTCCATCTACATCTGGAAGGGGTGTATCTTGCAAATCGATGCAACCCTTTGTCTGTACCTCAGTAAGGAATATACAATCGTGAGGTTCCTTTGACTGGGACTGATTTGCAGGATATGGCAACAAAGTGGCTGGGTTCAGTTTCGCGCACCTCTTCAAGGTAATATGAGGTGCTAACAGTGTCAATTCATATCCTGTCAGGCGAGCACTAGTTAAGTGTTGTGTCTTAGTCTGATTCAAAAGAGCATCTACTGCATGGGGTACTAGCACCAACAATTTGTGTGACAAAACTATCCCTTCACTCCGACGTATGGACACAGCTGTTGCTGTAACTTAACGGAAGCATCCATGCAACGCACGAGCAACAGGATCAAGAACTGCAGAAAAATATGCACAGGGGCGCTGCTTATACCCATGTGTCTATACTAAAACTGACAATGCACATCCATCTTTCTCGTGTACATAGAGTGTAAAAGCCTTCGTATAATCTGGTGTGCCTAACACTGGTGCAGAGCAGAGAGCTTGTCTTAACTGACGAAAAGTGTTTTGGCATTGATCTGTCCATGGAAGGGGGATCGGAGTGTTTTTAGTCAAAAGCGCTAGCAGGGGTTTAACAATTTGTGAAAAGCCCAACATTCTTTGCCTACAAAACGAAGTCAAACCAATACGCATGGACATCTTTCTGTGTGGAAGGTACTGGGGTGTCTAAAATTGCTTGAATGCAATCTGGTGTCAATGCACGGCCCTCCTTAGACAGAAGGTGACCTAAGTAGGTTACCTTCGGTCCACAATATTGCAATTTATTTTGTGATACTTTATCATGGTGTGTAGCAAGAAAAGAAATCAAAGACAAAGTACATTTTTCACACTGCTCAGGCATATCAGCTGCCAACAAGATGTCATCAACATATTGTATGAGAGCCACTCCTTAAGACAAAGTAAAGGAATCAAGTTGTTGTTTTAAGGCTTGACTATAAATACTCGGACTCTCAGTGTACCCTTGAGGAACTCTACAAAATCTGTATGATCGTTTATTCAGAGTGAAACTGAACAAATATCGGCTATCAGGATGAATAGGAATCGAGAAGAAAACATTCTTCAAATCGATTACAAAAAATGAAGTTGCTGTCGGAGGGACCAGGGTAAGTAATGTTGTTATGTCAGAAACCACAGGGTACTGAGGTACTACAATCTTGTTGACTGCTCTTAAATCAATGATGAATCTATAAATCCTGGTGTCAGTATCTTTTCTCAAAATGGGAAGAATCGGACTATTGCAAACATTGTAAGGAAATTCCACAACCCCCACTTTAATCAAATCATGAACAATGTGTGTAAGTGCTTCTTCTCCTTCTTTAGAAATTTTATACTGAGGTAGTCTTGGCAAAGAAGCACCCTCCTTGACACTAATATGCACTGGCAGAATAACCATTTGCCCTACATCGGTGTCTGAAGTAGCCCACAAAGTACTAGGGAGTGAGGCTAGTGCAATGTCTTCTTTAACAATACAAGATCTCTCAATCACAGGGCAGTTGTCATTCAAAATAACCCGTACTCCTTCCGGAGAACATCGTATCGTACCACTGAAATATTTAAGCATATCAAGACCCACAATATTGTCTGGTGTCTTTGCAGAAAGCAAAAATGGACATGGAGCAGTAAACTTATCAACATGGAATGCGAGTTGTTGTGACAATGGGCTAAGGGAAGGTGTTCCATCGAAACCTATCGATGTAATGGTTAAGCCAGACAGGGGAGCCCTTGGAACCAATTCTTTAGACAAGGTGCTATGAGTAGCTCCTGTATCAACCAGAAACTGATCAATAGAACTCAAAACATGTGCTGTAACATAGGGACCCCTCTGATCTACTGGAACTTCAACTGATTCCTTACCCCATCCTAGGCAATCCTATGCATCAGCAGAATCTTGAAAATCAGACGGCACATAGTCCGACATTTGATATTGGTTCCTTCTATCAAAAGTGTTAAACCCATCCTGCACACATGTATTAGCATAAAACCTAGCGCAATAATTTGTGCTTCCTCTAGGCCCTGAACTCTCACTGGCCTTTAGGCGACTAGCTATTCCTGGCAAAAGGTTTGCGACATATTTATCGACAAACAGATGCCTACCCGTGTCATCTGTTAATGACTGGCCACTAAAATCGTGGAATGCCTCTTCAAAGTGTGTAAAGAAATCTGAAACTGATTCATCTGCCTTTTGCTTACATGACGCTAATACAGTCCAATCTATCTTTTTAGGGGAAATAATCGTCTTTAGCTTAACTAATATAGCTGCTGGAAGATTTAAAATTAACTGACACGGTTTCTGTGCAGGTTCTCTATCTTCATCTAACTGCTCTAAATCTTTCCATAATGCTCCAAATGTCGCACGGTCATCAACTTTACGCACAGTTCTCCACATATGAGGCGGTAATATTAATCCAAAAAACAAATCAATATCTGGCAAAGTCATATTAGAAGAACTAATTGCACCCTCAACTTCCTCATAAAAGGCTGCTGGATTCTTTCGCGGATCAGGCAATGCATTTTTAAGGGCCATAACATCTGGTCTATTCCAAGGAGTGTAAACCAATTATAAATAAAATACCCTTTAGCATCTACAGAAGTCTTATCATCATTTGTACCCGTTCCCTTAGGAGGAACATATAAAGGCACAGCTTCCCGCAAGGGTTTCACATTAATTACAACATTCTTATCTGTTTCAAGAGTAGAAGTTCGTGCCATGCTGACATGGGATGTTTGTGCAGCTGCATCTGCTGCCTTTTTCTCCTCTCGCAAATGGGCTGTGTCAATACACACTTTAACCAAGCGTCTGATCGTGTCAGGCACCTGGGAAAAGACAAAAAGACCGTCACGTAATTGTTTACAATCAGCTGCTACATCATCGGGCTCCATTTCTACCGAATAATTCCTAAATTGTTCAATAACCTCTGCGGCAAATGTATTGGTAAAATATATTTGCTCCCTTTCCTTTTATACTATCTAAAAGTTCAGAAGCAGTGGCAGTACTAAAAAACGACTTTACGCGCAGCAGATCTAATGTCAGATGCACGACCAGCAGATAACATTGAACGAGTTTCTCGAACTTTGCCCTGGTCTGTAGGAGAGTCCTCATCTGACTCATAAGGAGCAGTAGGAAGAGTATACGGAGGTGGACAACGATCTAATAAGAGAGAAGCATCTAGGGGTTTATTAAGAATAGGATAAAGAGGTTTACGGACAGCGTATTGGCCATTTACCTGTAACTGACGCTCCCTATCTTCCCTCTCTTTAATTTCTTTAATTTCCCTATTTTTCATTTCCAATGCATTCGTATGAATACTCTTTTGCTGTTCTTTTTCAATCAAGGCTTGCTCACGCTTCATTCGCTCACGCACTTCTTTCTCCCACATTCGCACACAGTCAAACATATCTTGCCTAGCCTTTCGCTTAAACATCTTTTGCTCCACATACTGAATCTTTCGCAAATCAAATGACCCATGCATAGGCCAACGCAACTCAGGATCTTTACTAGTATATTTTTATTCCATACCGTGCTGTACATTATGGAAGAGATACCACACTTAACATACATGTCCCTATTAGGCGTCCCCTCCGGGGGGGGGGGGGGCAGTTGTTCTTCGTCGAGTCTCATATTGGTAATTGGTACCACTACAAAAGCAACACATCCTATGAAGTGTGCTGGAAACAGGCATGCCAAAAATAGTGCAAAATATGCAGTATTATAATTAAAGTAGCGCTTAAGGTACTCTTCGTACGTTGCGCCGTTCAAACAAAGTTAAATAGAGAAAAATCTCCTCATTACCTGCCTATATGAATTGCAATACATATATAATTGTCAAACAGATTTCAATATTGGCCAATTGTACAAACAAAGCCGCAGTAAGTGTAACTAAACTACCTTACCAATCTTAGGCGTCAAACCAACAACAAGTGCCGCAGAACGGCTCTTATCAATCAAATGGTTTCCAGGTTCCAACTGTCAAGTTCTCAAATCGACCAAATGGTCACTGCACGGCGAATCAACAGAAGATATCTCATTCGAGGACCGGCTCCACCTGGATGGTCAGATCAGAAAGGAAGGAAAAATGCCGTTGGTGCCAAGACTCGGGTCTCCTCAGGCAGCGATCGCGTCCAAAGCGAGATTCCAATCCTTCGTCGCGACCAGTCCTTCAGGCATCCGAGTCGCCGATGAGCCCCGCATTGGAAGCGCCAATTTGTGGTGGTGAGCCTCAGCAAGGCCTACCAGTGCTAGGGGTTCTCCCTTCTCTGCACAGAGTCCTCAGACCAATAGAAAGAAGTTGGCACAGAAGCTGGAATAGAAAAGACAGAGTTTATTAAACCTCATGAGGTGGAACTACATTCACACAACCCCCTTCGGCAATGTATGAAGTAGCACACTGAATAGAAGGAGCTTGGTCCTTTTATACCTACACAGGGGCTCAAATGAAGGCGGTACAAGTACAGAATGCTGGTTGTAGATACATATTAGGTCATACAGAAAGTGTACAGGCAACAAGTGGGAGGAGTTAACAGTTAGCTAATTCTGGTGGACACATCCTGACAGTTACAAGTTGAGGACAGCTGTAAGCTCAACTGAGCATGTGCAAAGCAGGAGAAGCTAAATATATCTCGTCTCTAGGCAGATTTCAAGAGCAGTTGACAGGAAGGTAGGACAGAGCACATGGCGTGCACATGGCAAACAAAATGGCTGCCAGAAATACAAAATGGATTCCACACAACAGACAAGATAGACTCTAAATACAAGATGTATTTGCTAATGCTGCTAAATTACAACACAATGACCAAATGAATCTTCAAATGCAAACAAACATGGAATAAAAGTCTACACTGCAGGCAGTACAGCTCGCAATTCCAATTTTAAATGCTAATTTCTAACAACAAGATTGTACTCAGAAAAAACATCACTTCATCAGTGTATTCTATAGGTATTTCATCTTTCCATCCTACACTGCACTCAGTAGGGCTCACAATGAAAATCATTTCTTCATTCATTCACTACAGAGTCCTATAGGCAAGTAACTATCACAGGCTTCAAATCTACATAATATCCTTTTAGTATCCTCTCTTCTTGAACATTTTTATATCAGTTATAGCTTTAGTACAATCACCAAATTCATTTTCAAATGCAAACGAACACTCATTAGCAGTCTACACTGAGGGCAGCAGAGCTCGCAGTTTCAATTTTGGACACATGGTGCCAACTAACACTGTCCAACACAAGCCTATCCCACATGTAAATGTAAATGTAAATGTTTGTATTTTATATAGCGCACTTCTACCCGGAGGCCTCGTAGCGCTGTATTCATACCGCTGCGGAACCCATCCTGGCTTTCCTGTGAAATGTCCACTCCTGGGCACCCCCAAGGTGAAGCCAGGCATCCACAGCGCTGCTGGGGCCGTTGTGGAGATTAAGCAAGCTATTGCCCAGAGTCACAGAGTGGGACCCATGATTAGACTAGGCACCGTGGCGAGAATTATCAGGTCCGGGGAAATTGAGCCCAAGACCCGCCAAGGCAGGAATCGAACCCTGGTCCCGGGCCAGACCTCTGCATCAGGGTCTGCCGCTCTAACCATTGAGCCACACTTCTGTAACTGTGTCTTGAGTCGTGAATATTAGTGACCCCCAAGTCCATTCCAGCGACCACAGCACCAGACTCCCTTTGATCAGTGAGGCATATTTCATTATGCAAGGCCGGCGACACATAGTCCCACTAACACTCTTTAACACAAGCCGATCCCACATGTGTAACTGTGTCCTGAGTCCTGAAGAGCAGTCACCCCAAGTCTGTGGCAATGACCAAAGCACCAGACTCCCTCTGATCTGTGAGGTATATTTCCAAATGCAAGGCCAGCGACACCTAGTCCCACTAACCCTCTTTAACACAAGCCGATCCCACATGTGTGACAGTGTCCTGAGTCCTGAATGGCTGTCACCCCAAGTCTGTGGCAGCGACCAAAGCACCAGACTCTCTCTGATCAGAGAGGCATATTTCCATATGTAAGGCCGGCGACACATACTCCCACTAACCCTCTTTAACACAGGCCGATCCCACATGTGTAACTGTGTCCTGAGTCCTGAATGGCAGTGACCGCAAGTCTGTGGCACCGACCACAGCACCACACTCCCTTCGATCAGTGAGGCATATTTTGATATGGAAGGCCGGCAACACGTAGTCCCACTAACCCTCTTTAACACAAGCTAATCCTACATGTGTAACTGTGTCCTGAGTCCTGAATGGCAGTCCCCCCAACTTCGTGGCTGCGACCACAGCACCAGTCTCCCTTCAGTCTTATTTGTTGTTCTTTTCTTTAAATAATTTTTTTTATATGTAAATCAATACATGACTAAGATTCTTCTTTGTCCAACCGCACAGGGACACTTTTGGGCCCAAGAAGGTTGTTGGGGTATGATGGCAATGTGGGAAGAGGGTGTGTTAACTGCTGATGTGGCGAGAGGCAGCGTCAAAGGCGTATCTATCACAGTAAGAACTCCAATATGTTTTCACAAATGCCTCAGACAGATGCCAGCTGACGGACTGAATCACAAAATTATTTTTCAATACTTATGTAGTGTGAGTTATGAACAGTCCGCACCCAGGCTCGCAGAGGGACAGCTGCAGCCCATCCGCTCGACTCACAGACACAGTAATACGAGCCGTCTGCGTCATTATAGCTATTCCTGCCCTGTCATACGCCACACCACTCCGATTACGTTCTGACCTTGGCCCCACATAGCTACCTGTCGCAGGTGTACTCGCTGTTGGTGTGCAGGTCAGTGGTCTAGTTCTCAGCATCTCACGGCCACTCCCTGGGGGCAGGTTTGCACATACACCACACCCATCCGACACATGCGTCACAGGCCATGTGACTACGCAAATATAATAGATCGACAACATCACATCCTTTATTGCCGGTGCTGTCTGGATGGCAGACGCTTCATGGGTCTCAACCATAAAGAGTCTTTGAAAAGTTGCGCAGAAGGTTAGTCGCACCCTGATATGTGTAGCTGTCATGGGCCTACCATCCCCTTGCCACGGACTTCAGATGCACAGGGTTAGTGCCACCCGAAGCTCATATGGCCATCAGGGGCCTACCACCACGTGGCACGGATTTGAGTTCCACAGGCTTAGCAGCCCCAAAAGCTGATGTGGTTTTTGCCATTGATGACTCAGGCCTCAGCGACATGTGTGAGATCTGCCGGGCTGTGGAGAAGCTGATGTGGTCTCCGCCATTGATGACTCAGGACTCACCGGCATGTGTGAGATCTGCCGAGCTGTGGAGAAGATGATGTGGTCACCGCTATTCATGACTCAGGACTCAGCGACATCTGTGCAATCTGCGAAGAAGCTGATGTGGTCTCCGCCATTCATGACTCAGGACTCAGCGACATATGTGGGATACACGGAGTTTTGACGGGCACGTGGAGTGCCCACTGCTGCACACTCCGCTGGAACCAGGTAAATATTTGCTCATGGATGCACAGGGGCGGCAGTGTCTCTCTCTGTCTCTCTCACTCGCTCTCTCTCTCTCTCTCTCATTACCCTCTCTTCACTCGCTCTTCCTTCTTTTCGTTCTCTCTCTTTCTTTTTCTTCTCCCTTTCACACTCCCTTTCTTTCCTTCCCTCTCTTTTTCTCTCTGGCTTTTTTCCTTCTGTTCCTCTGTGTCTCTCTCCTTTGATATGCGCATTACATGTCCTTATTTTCCAGGCTCTGTCGTCGACATCCATGGAGTGTTCCGCCTAGTTTATTGTTCATATATATATGTTAATAAAAATATAAAGTTTGAAAATAGTTTATTGTTTACATATATATGTTTATAAAAAAATAAAGTTTGGAAAAAATATTAATAACGTTTTTGGTTATTTTTCTTAACTGCTGTGTGACTCTTTCTAGGTCTTATTACTGTTATTTGATGGTGTCCACAATGGTGTTAAATTTTGGGACACTTATCGCGGGAATACTGGTGATGTCTGCAGTTTGCACCAACTTCTGAATAGTGTGTTAGATTTATCTCAACTTTACTTCCATTAAAGTGCTGATAATGAAATGCAGACTAGCCGTTCCCGTGCAAAAAGACACGAGGTACACCTTTGCGATTTATTCTAAATACTAAAATCCTAAATTGAATTGCACTGAGGTAGTGGCTGCACTTACAGTGTACACGCAAAATCAATTAAGAAATCTCATTGTATTTATTTTGATTGGTAATAGTGCGTCAGGTGCTGGATCTTCATGGGATATACTGCCCAGGTCGTATATTGTTCTGCACACTTACAAAATCACATCATAACTTTCACACCAACTGCAGTGCAAAACAAATTCCGGCCGTAAACCACGTCAGCACCAAGGATTTTACACCTGCTTTCCGCTGGTGTTAAGCAGGACAACTACCTGCACTATGAAAGGATACACAGCCAAGAGCCACACCAAAACACCCACAGGTGCCATAGAGTCAATAAGCATGATGCACGGATACCCATGAGGGCCACAAGACTCATCGCAACAACTCCAGGACTGCCAACGCCCCCCAAACCAACATCAGAGCAAGTGTGTCCCTGTGGTCATTGTGTTAGCATGATAGGCACGGACCCTGCAACATCACAGCGTGCTGTCACCTCAGCATTGGCAGTGAGCCTGGACATGTAGCTAGGCACGCATTCTCCTGCATGCACAACCAGCGTGTGTTAGTCCGGCGTACACATGTTAGCAAAGGGGTGTGCCTATCCGGCAAGAGGAACGGGGTGTCTCAGACATTTCCGTGTACAGAAAGTGCAGTATGTGTGTTTCTGTGTTCTGGTGAGGCCTGCCACAAGGGCCGCAGCAGTCGTTGTTGTAATGTGGCACTCACCACCTCCAAACAGCACTGTCATGGTGTAGGTGGAATGCAGCAGGACATGCGCAAATAGGCGTTACAATGGTGTACCGTACGAATGCACGAGATACAACAGTGCACCGTACAAAAGTGTGAGGGCTCGTGTGATGGAGGAGCAGCTGTTTGGCAGCATAACACACAGTGAACTCTCCCATGTGACACGTGCTGGACATCTCATCCATGATGACCGGCCTTTGTACACATCCTGTATGAATGCAGCGTGGTTTTCACTTTTATGCTCGTTCACTGGTCTGATGTTGGCGGGTTGTGTGACTTGTGCTCCATGTTGGTGTGTTTCAGTTTGGCCATTGTATGTCTATACTTGTGCTGTACTTAATTGTGCATGTGTACCATTCTGCCTATCTCCACCATCCCCCCACTCCCTGCTTCTTTCTCTTCCTGGTGCTGTTGTGTCTATAACTGTGTTGCTCTACACATAAATACTTGTAAAGAACAGTTCCTTGATTCTTTTAGGTTTCAAAACTTCTCTCTCTTGGTTTCTTTTTAATTTTCCATTTAAACAGTTTTTTTATATTCAACAACACATAGAAGTCAGAAGTTCAATGTATTCTATCAACACACTTTCTAGAACATTCTACAGCACGTGCTTGTTAAAAGTTCATAATTTTTTTTAAACATAACGATATTTTTTGCAACATTTTCTCGAACATTTAACGGCACGTGCAGGTTAGAAGTTCACAATTGTTTTAAGTTCGAACAGTGCCTTCTGAATGCAAGTAGCAGGTGTGGTTGAGTTGAGCAAATTTTATCCTATGATATGTACTCCACGTTGAAACTGCTTTTTCTTAACCAATCACAAAGATGCTTTTCCACAAAACGAATGTGCACCCTACTTTTAAAAATGAATGATTTTCATCTCCCAATCAGGTATCGTTTTGTAGGGCAAAAAAAAGTAGTTCCCCATCTTTAAACATATCTCTTAATCTACAAAGGAACTGCATGAGCTACAGACATCTTTCCATACCTTCCAGCCATACCTTCAAAATGCTAGCGTGGATTGTAGGACATAGCTATATTTTCTGGTGAAAGAGGTATGCACAACAAAGATGTATTGACTTAGACCGAGGTTTACAAAATGTGGACATTAAATGATTTGCACAGAGATGATTGCTACCTATGGTTAAAACTTATTTGCTTCTTCCACACCTTGACCTCACGATTGAGCATTATTGTGGAAATGACCTATTTATGGTAAGTTCAGTGGTTCAGAGTTGGCCAGAGAAGGTTCAGTAACACAAGGTTCGGTATTATTTGGTCAAATGAATGAATCGGTTAAGGGAGCAAGCTTCATAGGGCAACAGATAATTATTTAATCATAGTATGCTGATTCATATTTACAGGTGCTCACATAAGTGACAAGGGTGCGTAACGTGACTGAGTGAGAGTGACAATACACAAAATATCACACAAAACAGACATAGAAATCCAGGGCAATATATACAAGTGGAAGGATTTTCAACAAAGGGTCGACGGCGTTTCGATCTATGGTAACTTTAGATCATCATCAGGACTGTGTGAGCATTCTGAAACTGAATTTAAAAAGAATGTTGTTTAGGACTGGGCCCTAATGAACAGTAAAATTAATTAAGTACTGTGCCATTTATGCTCCCGGCGACAGGTCAACTACCCGCAGTGTAGGAACTGGGCATCACATGCAGAAAGTTGAGAGATGCTGGCATGCTTATTACGCCATACCGGCCTATCGCAGTCGTGGTGGGCCGTGGTGTGTAGAAACTAGATTCTCACTTAGTGAAGCAAAAATTATTATCTATCTAGCACATGCATTTATCGTGACTAAGATTAGCTAGCGCAAGGGAGCATCAGGATGCTTGGGTTACTACTTATTAATTCTGGGGTTTTGGGAGCCTTAATCGTGCATCAGATTCAGTGCAGTAGGAAATTGAAAATTCAAGGGTTGTAGTAAGACAGAAGAAGGGTGTAAATGCACTGACATAACTAGCGCATGTAGTAACTATAATGGCAAGTATATATATTACCTAATGGTGGTCGCCAGTAGGTAGTTATAGTTAGGACCTATTTTCCATAGGTAATTTGCAGCATTCTATTCCCAATAACTTTGGTGCCGGGGGACGAATCTTCGCGAAATTTTCAAAACTCGTGAGGCGCTCTGGTCCCAAAATGTGTTTTCCCCATGCAATTCCCCATAGGAAACTTTAGACACTGCTACAGCCCAAACTGCTGAACGGAATTACACCAAATTTGGAAAAGAGGTAGCTCTTGGTTCAGAAAGAGGCCTTTTTGTTAAATTGTGTAAATCCGTTCGTAGTTGGTGAGAAAATCAAAAGTAAAAACAGATACATATCTAGGGCCGTGGATCCTCCCGAGCACGAACTTTATGCTAATTGGCTGTCAACACTCCAAACAAGGAAGTGTTGGCAGCCATAGGGGGCAGAGTAGAAACACCCTGACCCACTAGGCCTGCTCAGGGTGTCCCACAAGGCCCCCCCAATTATTTATTTTTGTTTTAAAACAGCAAAATCTGCGCAGTGTGCGCGGATCCTGCCATAAAAAAAAACAAAGCACGGGCTCCCGCACTTTGTTGCTATTTAGCCCCCGGGGGGTCAAGTCCCGGGGGCAATATTCTTATGTAATGGGAGGCCCAGAGGGGTCCCCAGGCCAGGGGACGTCATTACCCGGGGCTTTATAAAATTATGGTTGGGGCTCACAGCCCCCCATCCCCGGGGACTGCCACCCCGGGCTTCAATATACATGGGCGGGGGGGCTCAAAGGCCCCCAAACCCCGGGGACCACCACCCCTGGGACTTCATGAGAATATATGCGGGGGCTCACGGCCCCCACAGCCCCATGGACCACCACCCCCGGGGCTTTTAAAAAAAAAAAACCTGTGTGGGGGGGGGCTTGAGCCCCCCCCACATGCCCCAGGGACCGCCATCTCCTTGGGGCATTAAGAGTTTAGAATTGGGGGTCCGTTATGGACCCCCAAGCTCCAGGGCCAGCACCCCAGGGCTTTGAACATATTGGGAGGGGGCCATGCGGCCCCCCTCTTGGAGCCCTTGATGGACCTCACGGCCAGCTCCTGCAGTGTCCTGGGGTGCCTACCCCCAGGACACAAGTTTGACGGTCCCTGGGGGCCAACTAGCCCACCAGGTACCTCCAATAAGCACCACGGAGCTGCGTCACAGAGTGTTGTACAAAGGGGCGAGGCCTCTGAACGCCTCTCTGCAACACAGCTCTCTAGCGCATACTGGAGGTACCTGGTGAGCTAGTTGGCCCCCAGGAACCCTCAGGATTGAGGAGGAATTCATTCTCCAACTTCAAATGCCCCACAGGGCGTGTTTGCAGTCATGTCACCTCAGGCCATGCCCCCCTCCTTTACCATTGTGCAAACGTGCCCCGTGGCGAGTTGTAAGTAGGGGAATTAATTCTCTTTCAATACTGAGGGGCCCTGAGGGCCAACTAGCCCAAGTATCTCCAGTATGCGCCAGAGAGCTGCGTTACAGACAGGTGTTCAGAGGCCACGCCCCTTTTTACACCTCTCTGCAGCGCAGCTCTGTGGCGCTTACTGGAGGTACCTAGTGGGCTAGTTTTAGCCTAGGGACCCTTAGGATTCAAGGGGACTTAAGCTCTCAACTTAGAACGGCCACAGGGCACGTTTACACAGTGGTGAAGGGAGGGGACGGGGCCTGATGTGACATATACAAACACGCCCTGTGGCACGTTTTAAGTGGGAGAAATAATTTCGCTTCAACCCTGAGGGAACCTGGGGGCCAACTAGCCCACCTGGTGCTGCCAGTAAGCGCCACTGCACTGCGTTGCAGAGAGGAGGTGCAGGCCGTGCCCCTTTTTACACCTCTCTGCAATGACGCTTACTGGAGGTACCTAGTGGGCTAATTTGCCCCTAGGAACCCTCAGGATTCAAGGGGACTTAATCTCCCAACTTAAAACGGCCACAGGGCGTGTTTACACAGTGTTAAACCTCTGTAGGCATTGGTAGAAACTAGCATTTAAAAAACCTTAGAAATTCGCTGAAAAAACCATAGGTTTCAGGCACATTATAGTTAGGAATTAGCATTTAAAAAAACCTTAGAATTTCACTGAAAATACCATAGGTTCAGGGGCGTTATAGTTAGCTGGACATTTCACTCGTACAAAACCATTGAAATTCCCCCGTTATAGTTAGTTCAGCTAACTATAACTCGTGCGCCCGCAATGCACTGCTGATTACGTCACATATTACATCACTCATGACATGGTCAGTGACATTGCTCATGACATCACTCATGACATCTCAAATGACATCACTGATGACATCATCCTTGTGATAGAGTGGCAGACCTCCTTTCACCCTAATATAACCTTTGATACACACATACAAAAATAGAAACTAACATTTTCAAAACCATGGACATACCAATACCACTTACAAGACACCTATTCAGTAATTCTAAGATCTACATACACATTCACTCATTCACCAACAGTCCTATATAATCACTCATACATGTACTCACTCATCATATGTACTCATACACCTATACATCCTGTTACACACAGCCACTCATCCATAGAGTTATTAAAACACATAGTCACTCATGCTAATAAAGAAACAAGTATCCATTTATTTGCACATACAGTTATACCCACACCACCACACTTACTTCGACAGAAACTTACACATACTTACTCTTTTGAACAATCACTTATAGAAACACAAACTTATTCATACAGGAACTCTTCCAATCTCTCACTCTCACACATGCTCACTTATATACACCAATACTCACATTTACTAGTCTAAAACATATGTAGTTACTTATAAAGACATTATTGAGATAGTCATTTACTCACTAACACTCCCATGCACACACTCATCCACCCATACAGTCCTGCAAACATACTGTCTTCAACACATACAAATAGTGACTCACTCATTCATGCATGTATGCACTAAGTAATACCCCCCACTGAACCATACTGACACTCAGACACTCATACTGATACTCGAAAAACCAAGTAATAACCCATACAGATACTCGTGTAGCTACTCACCAACTAATGCAGCCACTTATACACAAAGTGAGAGACTGATACAGATATTTATATATTTAAACATTACTCACAACCCACTCACTCGAAAGGAGCGACGTTAGACTGGATTATCTCACGAAACAAAGAGACATCAATCCTCTCTATAACACCATGTGACTGGTCGGATCATCATGCCATAACATTCGTGATACCTATAATGGTAAAAGGCATGACCAGACAACCCCTCAAGACCAAAAAATGGGTTAGAGACACAAGAGATGCAAACTTAAAGCTACTAGTTGAAAGCTGTGAAAGAGACCTAAAACCTCATAACAACCTGCATAATGTGAACGAGCTGACCGACCACTACATAACAACGGTCTAAAATATTCCAAAAATCCATGGTTTAATGAATCACTAAATGAAGAAAGGCGCAAACTGAGAATGGCTGAAAGAAAATGGAGACAACACCCTTCATCCCCAGAGCTGAAAGCACTCAGAAAAATTAGAGGCCAATATAATAAAAAGATCATCAACTCAAAACAAGAATTCATACGGTCAGAACTGGACAGTGCCAAAAACAGACCACGGAAACTCTTTGAAATCCTAAAGCAACAATCAAACAAACTAGCCAAATCAGTCCATGAGAACTCCAAAACACCTCTAAATTGTGAAGAATTTTCTACATTTTTCACAGAGAAGGCGAAATCGCTAGAAGTAGAGCTCAAAAACGCCGTGGCAAACCTTCCCATAGATCCAATGCCTACGAGAGATACTGCTGCTACAACGGAGAGTACCATGACAAAAAATGAGGCAAGGTGGGATACGTTCGAACTATATGACCAGCACAGTATCGCCAAAACGCTTTCCGAAATAAAGCCAAACAACCACTACCAAGACCCATTACCTGCAAAATGTGTACAAGAAATCAATCACGTTCTGGTTCCAATATGGACTGAAATTATAAATGCTTCACTATCACAAGGGATCCTCCCTGACTGCCTGAAAACAGGTCAAGTTGCTCCCATAATCAAAAAACCCTCAGCAGATGGATCAGACCCAAACAACTTTCGCCCAGTGACCAACATCCCGCTACTGGCCAAACTAATTGAGAAATGCGTTCAGAACCAACTAAGCCGACACATCCCCAAGTTCTCATTGCTTGATGAATGCCAATCAGGATTCAGAGCAGGGCACAGCACTGAAACAGCGATCCTCCATATTGTCGATGATGCTCTACAGGCACTTGACCAAAACAAAGCATGTCTACTGATTCTCCTAGATCTGTCCTCGGCCTTCGACACGGTAAATCACGAGGCTCTATTGACCAGGTAACGGGACAGGATGGGTCTGTCAGGAACCATGCTGGAATGGTTTATCTCTTTTCTACAGAACAGGACACAGCGATTCCTGGTCAACCAGTCTATCTCACCTCCATGCCCTATTTCAATTGGAGTCCCTCAAGGATCATCATTATCCCCAGATCTGTTTAACCTCTACGTCGAACCGCTCACAGAAATTCTCCAAAAATCACAGATATCCTATCACATGTATGCAGACGACACGCAAATATACTTAAAGATCTCCTCCCTAAAAGACATGGAGCTAATGAACGAGACTCTAAAAATGGCTCTACAATGGCTAACCACCAACCAGCTGAAGTTGAACGCTCACAAAACAGAGTTCCTACTAATCTCACCAGCTAGGAGCCATACGGAAATAAAGGAATGGACGAAAGTGGTGACTGCGCTAAACTGCACCCCAACACTAATCAAGTCAGCGAAATCGCTAGGAATCACTCTGGACGAGAATCTGGACATGAAAGCCCATATCAACTCAATGGCCAAAAATGCCCGGTTCCATCTGAACTACTTAAGAAAATTGAAACCATTCATCTCAGAAGCGGATCTCAAATTAGCAATTCAATCCTTAGTTATCTCGAGGATTGTATATGGCTGCACCACCTTAGCGGGACTACCAAAATTGTCCACAGCGCCATTGAAAGCATGCCTAAACGCTGCGGCAAGAATTATCACCGGATCAAGAAAATACGATCATATATCGCCACACTTGAAAGCTTTAAGCTGGCTACCTTATGAAGCGAGAATCCAAATGAAGATGGCATGTATCACCCATAAAGCGCTACACCACAACACCCCAAGATACCTAGCGAAGAAAATCCAGCTATCGGGAGGTAATCGACCAGCGAGGAGTACTGAGGAATTCCTACTACGGCCAGCCCTTTTCCACAAGAAAAAAACCTGTGACAGAGCGTTCTCAGGAGCTGCCCCCAGAATATGGAACTCACTCCCTCCTAACATCAGGAAGATCCAAAATATGGCAGCATTTAAGCGAGAAGTGAAGAGCTTTCTGTTGAAGAAATACACTACCTAGAATAGAACATTCACGATCTGATAATGACCTAACGGTCAGACTTGCTTATACACTTTATTTAAGATAGAAGTACACCCACCATTGACTATCAACGCTAACTGCACACGTGATATTGTATATTTATCATCTACCTCATATTTGTTGTCCGTATGACTGTCGTATATATATGTCTTCTCATATGCCTTCTATGTTAAGCGCTCTGATACCCACGGGTCTTGTTCGCGCTATACAAAACTTTATAATAAATAAATAAATAATAAATACTCATTAACTCATGTATTCACTAAGATACACTTAATCAGTCAGTTATACAATCAATTTTTCAACAAAGAAATCATCAATTTAGACACTTATATACCCATTTATTCTTCCATCGACCTTGAGATATACATATATAAAACATACTTAATTTCCAGAAAAACACACATTCACTGGATGATGTCATCAGTGATGTCATTTGAGATGTCATCAGTGATGTCACTGACCATGTCATGAGTGATGTAATATGTGATGTCATCAGCAGTGCATTGCCGGCGCGCAAGTTAAAGTTAGCTGAACTAACTACAACGGGGGAATTTCAATGGTTTTGTACGAGTGAAATATCCAGCTGACTATAATGCCCCTGAAACCTATGGTTTTTTCAGTGAATATATAAATATGTATATATAAAACATATTTAAACTTTACAGAAACACAAGTCACTGGATGATGTCATCAGTGATGTAATTTGAGATGTCATCAGTGATGTCATTTGAGATGTCATCAGTGATGTCACTTACCATGTCATGAATGATGTAATTTGTGATGTCATCAGCAGTGCATTGCGGGGACATGAGTTATAGTTAGCTTAACTATCTACAACAGCCGTATTTCTCTTTTTAATGTCACTGAAACAAATGTTTCTTTCAGTGAATATATATATATATATATATATATATATATATATATATATATATATATATATATATTACCTACTGGAGGTCGCCAGTAGGTAGTTATAGTTAGGACCTAGTTTCCACCGGAAATCCCCAACATTCTATTGGGAATAACTTTGGCGTCGGTGGACGAATCTTTGTGAATTTCTCAAAGAAGATGGCCTGTTACGCTCTGCTCCTTCCCTGAAAGTGTCGAGGGGATTTGTGAAGCGGGGGCCGAGAAAAAAAGGGGTCCCAAAATTTATTTTCCCAATGTTAATTTCCATAGCACGATTAGACACGGCTACAGCCCGAACCGCTGAACGGAATTACACCTAATTTGGCAAAATGGAAGAGACTGGTACTTAGAAGTGCCTTTTCTATATTTGGTGAAAATTGCTCCAGTGGGTTTTATGAAAATTTACTTCAAAAACACATATATATCTATATGCGAGCTCCGAGCACTTTTGGTATGCGTACCGGTAAGCGCACCCGGCGCGCCATGGAAGTGCACGAGCGGAAAGCTGATTGGCTCTCGGGTGTCTGTCAACATTTGAAACAGTCCGGAGAGTCCGCCATTTTGTGTCTCGGTAGAACCGAGATACAAGAGGTGAAAAATAAGAGGGGAAAACATTGAAAGGGGGAAGGGTAGAGACCCCCTGACCCCCTATGTTTTCTCAGGGGGGCCTAGAAGGACCACGAAGGGTAAATCTCGCGGAGTAAGCTCAGGGTGCGCGTACATGAGCGTTTACAGGTACGCGTACCCTGAGTGCACCATAGGGAAAAACAGTGAAAAAAATTAGAGTAAAAAAAGAATTTAGAGTGCTTAGAGGTAGGGTAGCTCTGAAAAGAGCTGTTGTGTTATGTGGGTGTTTTTTGTACCTACAAGTAGGTACCGATGCAGAGTCTAAAATTCAAGAGGAAGACTCTATTCCCTTCATCTGTAAAATGTACACCATCTCTCCTATAGATGCCTTGCATGTTGTAATGCAAGTTGTTGTGGTATATAGAATTCATACCATAGTGTCTGATGAAAGCAGAAACAGATTTATTCACATGTTTCCTTGCTTTCTCAATCTGTGGACAAAATTGGTTGGACCAGTTCTATTTTTGCCTTTGGCATATATTAGAATATACCAAGGCAGTTTTTGGAAAAAGTGATATCAATTGCCCAAAGGTGTCCTTTAAAAGCATTTCCAGACCTACCCCAGTCAAAGTGCCCAGGTCATTGCCACCACAGTGCACAATTATGAGGTCAGGGTGTGGTAGATGCATAAAGCAATTTACCAATGGTATCAATTGGTGACATCTCAATCCTCTCTGGCCAATCCACATAATATCCAAATTTGGTAAATCAAGGTTGGGAATACCTCTGTTTGCTGCATACCTTTCACTCCAGTGAACAAAGCTATGACCCACAATCCAGACTTTAGGCATCTTGAAGGTAGATGTGGTTGTATTCAGATGAGTTGTGGAAATGAAATGGCAGTTTGAAAGTAGGAGTTAAGAAAAAAAGTGGTTGAGATTCAGTGCACTTGAAAAAGAAGAAATGATTTGTGGTTTCTTAAAATTCTCCACTGAACATTAGGGTGCATTCTTCTGTTTTTTGAAAGAAGTAATTCTAATGGTTGAGAAAAAGTCATTGGAAGAAACATTGCACAGGATAGGCTGCTATATTGAGAAGTCTCTTGCTGGGTTCATTTGCTGGGTTCATTTGCAACATAGTATCATGAACTTTTCACCTGTGTGCTCAGTTAGGAGATGTGTGGAGTGTTACCATAGTAACAAGCAGAAAGAGCAGTAGGGGGATGGGTGAATATTATGTGAGTTTCAAAGTGTTGAAATGTAGAACCAATTAAAATGTTAGTTTGGTTTTGAATTTGTGTGGGAAGAAATGTCATTGGTTATGTACATGAAAATGGGTCTGAAATCAGAGGGAATCTGTGCCATTATTCTCAGGCTGCAGTGAAAGAAGCATTATTCAGAGATTCTGCATAAGAAAATCTGGTTTGTGACTGCCACCTAAATCTTCAAAAGCATTTTTAAAGGTGAGTAATGACTCATTTAATATAGCGAGTGCTGTATACACTATGGGGAAGATTAACAAGCATATTGGGCTTCTTTATTCTTGCATTGTGTCTCATGTTTTTTTGTAAGGATAGAAAAAAACTAATGGTCAGGTTTCTGCACTGTAATGTAGTGCTTATTTATATGGGCTGTGCTCTATCTTTTAAATGATTTATTGTGGTACATGTTTTTAGGTAAAATTATTGTTTTTAAAATTTTTAACTAGGATCACACTGAGAGTCTGTGTAAATTAACGAATTATATTTGCAATTTTTTTATAATATCTCCTCACAGTTTGCATCTGTTTGCTTGTAGGGTACTGTTTCTTTATGCATTGTGTCTCATGTTTGTATGTAATGCTGGCAAAAAACGAATGGTGCATATTGGAAATGTATTTTGGAAATGAGTCAGGTTTCTGCATTGTAATGTAGTGGTCATTTATATGGGCTGTGCTTTGTGTCTTAAACGATTTACTATGCTAAATGTTTTTTCATAAAATGTATGGCTTTAACATTTTTGACTAGGATCACATTTCTGTCGGGCCTCTTAGTTCCCAAATAGGCTCTAAGCTGTGCAATAAAGATCCAGGGTGTGCTGTGGAAATGTCTTGCTTGTATATATATATGGTCTGTTTTTTGCCAGTAGAGACAGTGAGATAGTATGAGCACAGACACACATAGTGGAGGCAGAGACAGACATGGTAGATTACATGTAACATCCTGGTCATGTGTCTAAGATCACACTGTGAGTCAAGCTTGATTTTAAATGAATCTGGGTGAATAATTTGCTTAGTTGATGTGTTTAAAAATATGGGAATACATGTATTCTTGAAGTCAGTTAGGCTTTAGGATATGTACTAGTAGAGAATCTTAGGCAGCATGTCTGTCAGGCCTCTTAGTTCACAAATAGGCTCTAAGCTGTGCAATAAAGATCCAGGGTGTGCTGTTGAAATGAAAAGGGAATGTTATGTCTTGATTGTATATATATATATTGTCTATTTTTTGCCAGTAGAGACAGTGAGATAGTATGAGCACAGACACACGTAGAGGAGGCAGAGACAGACATGGTAGATTACATGTAAAATCATGGTGAAAAACTTTAAAAGTGCTCATTTTACTAAAACCATTTATCACAGTCATTTCTTTAAGACAGAGAACTCAGCCCATGTGTTGAATATTAGACAGATTTGTTGGCATGAGCTGGAAGCCATTTTGTATTTCTGGCAGCCGTTTTTTTTTTCCATGTGCTCTCTCCTACCTTTCTGTTAACTGTCCTAGTAGCCTGTCTAGAGACAAACTATGTTTAACATACTCCACTTCTCACATGCCCAGAAGGGCCTAACTAACAGAATGCACCTTCTTCTCTAATATAAGTGTCAGACTATTTTGACCAGGATCACAGAGAGTGTCTGGGTGAAAGAAAGAATTATATTTGCACGTTTTTCTTTAATCTGTAAAGATGGTGCAGAGAGACGGTAAGATGGTATGAGCACAGACAAAACACTGTCTGCATCATGTCTCTCACCACCTGCGTCATCTCTCTCTTTGCGTGTGTCATCTCACTCACCGCCTGCATCATCTCTCTCTTTGTGTGTGTGTCATCTCACTCTCTGCCTGCATCATCTCTCTCTTTGCATGTGTCAACTCACTCTCTGCCTGCAACATCTCTCTCTTTGCGTGTGTCATCTCTCTCTTTTCGTGTGAGATAGCGCAGACAGAGAGTGCGATGACAGTGTTGAGACGACGAAGGTAGAGACTGAAATGACATGGTAGAGGCCTATGTATATTCTCTCTGCCTGCACCATCTCTCTCTTTGCTTGTGTCATCTCTCTCTTTGCGTGTGACATCTCACCCTGTACCTGCACCATGTCTCCCTTTGCGTGTGTCATCTCACTCTCTCTCTGTACTATCTCACAAGCAAAGAGAGAGATGACACACTCAAAGAGAGAGATGGGGCAGGCAGAGAGTGACATGACAGACGCAAAGAGAGAGATGATGCAGGCAGAGAGTGAGATGACACACACAAAGAGAGAGAGGATGCAGGCAGAGAGTGAGATGACACACACAAAGAGAGAGAGGATGCAGGCGGTGAGAGACATGATGCAGGCAGAGGGTGAGATAGCGCAGGCAGAGAGAGATGACACATGCAAAGAGAGAGATGGTGCAGGCAGAGAGTGAGATGACACACGCAAAGAGAGAGATGACGCAGGTAGTGAGTGATATGAGACACGCAAACAGAGAGATGATGCAGGCACAAAGTAAGATGACACACGCAAAGAGATAGATGTTCCCTGTGCCTGTGGCATTTCCCTCTTTGTGAGATGACACACACAAAGAGAGAGATGGCGCAGGCAAAGAGTGAGATGACACACGCAATCAGAGAGATGATGCTGGCAGGGAGTGAGATAACACACACAAAGAGAGAGATGATGCAGGTGGTGAGAGACATGATGCAGGCAGAGGGTGAGATACCGCAGGCAGAGAGAGATGACAAACCCAAAGAGAGAGATGATGCAGGCAGAGAGTGAGATAACACACGCAAAAAAGACAGATGTTCCCTGTGCCTGTGGCATCTCTCTCTCTCTGTGAGATGACACACACAAAGAGAGGGATGGCGCAGGCAGAGAGTAAGATGACACACGCAAAGAGAGAGATGATGCAGGCAGAGAGTGAGATAACACACACAAAGAAATGAAATGAAATGTAAAGAAAATGAAATGAAAAAGGGTTTTGTTAAGCGCAGCTGCTGCCTTGAGGCGTCCAGGTGCTAGAGAACTAGATTAGTACCCTCCAATGAGATCAGCCCAGGGGTTAGCCTGATTTGTTGAAAAGAAAAGTTTTGAGCTGTTTACGGAAGGTCATCAAGTTAGGATTAGATCTTAAATGGAGAGGAAGTGAGTTACATAACTTGGCTGCGTTGTAGGAAAATGACCAACCTCCAGCTCTGGATCTCTGGATCCGGGGAACTCCGGGGGCAAAATGCCTACAAAATCTTGTAAAAAAAAATATATAAGAAAACTTACTTTTCCAAGAAAACGCAATTACAAGATGTATGTAAAAAACAAAATACGGAGAAAAAGAACAAAGAGAGAGATGATGCAGGCGGTGAGAGACATGATGCAGGCAGAGGGTGAGATAGCGCAGGCAGAGAGAGATGACACATGCAAAGAGAGAGATGGTGCAGGCAGAGAGTGAGATGACACACGCAAAGAGAGAGATGACGCAGGTAGAGAGTGAGATGACACACGCAAAGAGAGAGATGGTGCAGGCAGAGAGTGAGATGACACACGTAAAGAGATCGATGTTCCCTGTGCCTGTGGCATCTCTCTCTCTGTGAGATGACACACACAAAGAGAGAGATGGCGCAGCAAAGAGTGAGATGACACACGCAAAGAGAGAGATGGTGCAGGCAGAGAATGAGATGACACACGCAAAGAGAGAGATAACATAGGTGGAGGGAGACATGATGCAGGCACAGGGGAGATGGTGCAGGCAGAGAGTAAGATGACACACGCAAAGATAGATATGGTGCAGGCAGAGAGTGCGATGTCACACGCAAAGAGAGAGATGACATACGCAAAGAGAGAGATGGCGCAGGTAGAGAGTGAGATGATACACGCAAAGAGAGAGATGACACATGCAAAGAGAGAGATAGTGCCGGCAGAGAGTGAGATGACATACGCAAAGAGAGAGATGACACATGCAAAGAGAGAGAAGGCGCAGGCAGAGAGTGAGATGACACACGCAAAGAGACAGATAGTGCAGTCAGAGAGTGACATTAATGTTGAACCTGTTCTGCACTGTCATAAAGTGAGAAACAGCACTCACTGCATGATTTCCTACTCTGGTGAGACATAGTTGCTGTGCTATAAAATTACTTATGTTGTAAACTAGTATTTATCTCGTTTAGTTATTGTAATTGCTATGTAGTATGTTAGTAGTGGTCTATAATATGTTATTTTTTCTTTACAACAGATTGTAATTATCAAGAGAAAGAAGAAGCAAAATGCCTACAAAATCTCGTCAAAAAAAATATAAGAAAACTTACTTTTCCAAGAAAACGCAATTACAAGATGTGTGTAAAAAACAAAATACGGAGAAAAAGAAGAATGTTCCTGGTAAGGCAACTAAGCATTTCATATGGAAATTAACTCAATGTAAAAATAGTCAAGATAATGCACAAAAGAAAAAAAAAAATTCTGCAACTACAAAGAAAAAGCAAAATCCCAGCAAAAATGTAGAAAAACTTTATGGAGATGATATTGTCTATATTAATAGATGTAAAAATCAGTTCATTGACATTCGTAGGCGAATGTTTTATAACAGAATTGTTTTACATTTATTAAAAAATGTTAAAAATTGCAAAAGGAAAACTGATTTATATAAGAAAAAGAAAAGTATAGAGAGGATAGTTGATCAGGCTTTTGAAATGAAAAAAAAAATATTTATTTTAGTAATCAATAGAATTCGTACACTAGACAAGGTAATAAATGTTTTGAAATCAAAAAGTAAGTGGAAAAGAGTAATGAAGAGAGTTATTTTCAGGATAATGATTTGGTGCATGCAGTTGACACCAGTGGTCGAGGATATGAGGTGAAGGACGGTTGTCCGATTGAAAAAGAAAAAATTGTGCCTAGAAATGCAGAAGAGGTGTTAGCTGATGAAGTTTTAGGGAGACATCCTAAGGCTCCAGTGAACACTTGGAATTGTAGTAGTATTTGTAGTGTGCGAAAGGATTCGTAGAGTGTTTTTCATCATTTTAGGATGTTAGCAGTGCATCATACTAAAGCGAGGAAATTAGTGAGAAGGTTGTATTATGCAAAAAGTCCAGCACTAATGTTAAAAAAGTTGAACAGTGCTATTTTGCATGGATCTGTATTAGATGTGAACAACATTTGTGAAGAAATTGAGTTAAGTTACTTTGGTGAAAAAGAGGGCAGTGAAGAAACTGATACAGTAATAGAAGGTAATGTGGAAGAGAATGTACAGAATTTAAGTACAGAAAATATTGACCATGAAATTAAAAAGTTAAGGTCATTTCAAGTGAAAGGCCAAATTTTTCTTGTGTGTGTTGTCGACGAACTCATTATAAGAATCAGACTAGGTTAGTTAATTTATATGTAAAAAGTGAAAAGGAAAATAATAATGAGTGGAAGGATTTTGCAACTTATTTGTTGGTAGAGAATTGTTTTGATTTGAGTTCTGATCTGCGTATTTGTAAATATTGTTACAATAAATTAAATGAAAACAAAATGCCTGCTAGAGCTGTACATAATAATCTTGAGTTGGTAAACATTCCTTCTGAATTGATGGATTTAAATACTTATGAATCTATTCTGATTCAATGTGCCCATCCATTTCAGGCTATTGTTCGCATGGAGCCTAAGACAGGGAAATTGCCTCCTTCAGATTTACAGAGAGGATTAAAGGGAAGAGTTGTTTATTTGCCTCTAGATTTAAAGAAAAATATTGATACAATTGGTGTTGAAAAAGTGAAAGAGGAACCTCTGGTTATTCTAGTTAATGGCGTTCCTACAAAAAGTAAGAAAATCTGGCAAGAATTAGTGGATGTTAGGAAAGTCAAAAAGGCAACGTTGTATTTGATAAAAAACAATCAGTACTACAAAAATGAATATGTAGGGGAAGAGGAAACAACTATAGAAGAGGACAGTGATTTCTCAGCTGGGCAAATTGAAAAAGTAGATGTGTCTAGAAGTGAAGAAATTTATGAACATTATAGTTTCATCCTCTGCATTCCAAAGAAGTAATGGGGAATGCTATTGACTTGTTCGAAATGAAAGAAGCAAAAGGAAGTCCCATTAGTGTATGGGAAGAAAGCTTGGAAGCTCGTGGTTTTCCTCAGTTATTTCCAACAGGTCAAGGTAGTCGATATGATGACCAATCTATTCAAATTCCTGCATCTGAATACCGGACTATAAGATTATATGCAGAAGATCCAAGGTTTCGCCAATGTATTCCATATTTGTTTCATCTTCTGTTTGAGAGTGACTTGTCTGGACTTTCTTATGCAGTGAACCATATGCTAAAAAGTGGAGTACATCTGCAAAATGTTTCTGCAAGGGACTTTATGAATAAAGTCCAACAGCAAGACACTATTTTGGAGTCTCAGCTAATTAATCTCATGGCATGTCAGCGTGGTACCAAAGAGTATTGGTACCGTCGTGATGGTGAACTGAAATGTATGCTAAGAAACTTAGGAACTCCTACATGGTTCCTTACTCTTAGCTGTGCTGAGTATGCTTGGGAAGACTTACTTCAATTTCTTCGAGAGGCAAATGCAAACATAGAAAATATAGAATACAAGATACCTGGAGAACTGTGCTCTTTGGATCCAGTTAATGTATGCAGGTATTTCAATCATAGATTTGAAGCTATGATGTCTTTTATCTCAAACAAAAAAAATCCTCCTCTTGGACATGTCCTGGATTTCTTTTGGAGAAAGGAGTATCAAGCAAGAGGTGCTCCTCACATACATATGCTGCTATGGATCAAAGATGCCCCCAAATTCGGAACAGATTCAGATGAGAAAGTGATGAGTTTTATTGAACAATATGCTACATGTGCTGTACCAAAAAGTACAGAAGAAAACAATTTAAGACAACAAGGGTTATGATTTCAAACCCATCGTTGTGGAAAATACTGTCATCGAAAATACAAATCTAAGGACAAGTTCTACACAAAATGTCGTTTTGCATTTCCACATCCAGTAACATCGAAAGGAAGATTGAACAATTTGATGTCATCTTTACGACATACTGTGACAAGAAAATCACCAAAAAATACATACCACTTAAAAAGAAATGAAGAGTCCAAATACATAAATGACTATAACCCAGTCATTTTGTCCATGTGGAATGCTAACATGGATATTCAATATGTTGCTGACAACTCTATTGCTGTGGGTCGATATGTAATGTCTTACATAACAAAATCAGAAAATACAGAACTAAAGGAAATGTGGGAAGAAATTTCTCATGAAAAGAGCCTAAGTAAGAAATTGTACAGTTACAGTCTGGAGATGTTGTCGCATCGAGAAATTGGAGCATACGAAAGTTCAGATCGGTTATCATCAGCAAGTCTATATGCCAAATCTAGAACAATCATTTCGTTGAGTCTAGGTCATGCTGCAACACGAAACTGAGTTTTGAAATCTGTACAAGAAATTGAGTATTTGGCAGAGAAAGAACCAAACAGTACAGATGTTTTGAAGACAAACATGTTGGATACTTTCTATCAAAATAGAAGTACTCATCTTGACAATGTTTGTCTCTATGAAGTACTGCACAGCTATACTTTTAAGAGGAATATCACAGAAGATATCAATAAAGGAGTATATGCTGTAATTGGATGTGCATGATGTCTGGTGAAACAAAGAAAAGGGCATTTGATTAATCATCGAAAATTGAGTTGCGAATCTCCTGACAAAAGAAAATTTGACTATTTAGCTCTTTTGGTAACTCTTTAAGCCATGGCGTACAGAAGAGGAACTACTTGGAGATTTTCTCAGTTATGAAATTCTTTCAATGCAAGCAAAAATACTATAGAATGTCCTGCTTTTACTAATTATCTGCAAATGTTGAACAATGAAATACAGCAAGAAGCTACAATTGCAGCAGAGATTGCTAGAGACAGTTCTCAAGACAGTCAGAGTTCTACTTTGTTGAGTCAGGATCCACTCGGAGGACCAATTATCCAAAATGAAGCTGCCACTGCCATGGATGAGGTGGAAAGA
The DNA here is from genome assembly GCF_964261635.1 of Lissotriton helveticus. NCBI lineage: Eukaryota > Metazoa > Chordata > Amphibia > Caudata > Salamandridae > Lissotriton > Lissotriton helveticus. The sequence goes on along the minus strand of NC_136063.1, from coordinate 733,978,691 downwards.
GCAATGGAACAAGCTCAGGAGGATGTAGTAAACTTAGAAGAATTGGAAAAACAACTAAACGTTGAGCAGAAACAAAAATATGACGAAGTCATAGAACAGATTGAGCATGGTTTATGTCATGAGAAAAAAGAGTGCTCATGTACGTCATTTAAACCTGTCCGACTGTACATGAGTGGAGAAGCAGGAACTGGAAAAAGTTTTCTAATTAAAGGAATTGCAACTTATCCACAGAAAAAAACTGAGTCATCGCTCTCTTGTGTTGTTACCGCTCCAACTGGGTTGGCAGCACATAACATTAAAGGGATTACTTTACATCGTTTATTGATGCTGCCAGTAGTGCATAATAATAAATTACAATACCACAAGCTATCTGGAGAAGCTTGTTGTGAAGTTTCCCGAGTCCTGAAGAAAATGAAACTTCTTATCATTGATGAGGTAAGCATGGTATCAAATGTAATGCTTGCTTTAGTGCATTTAAGAATGCAACAAATTCTTTAAACAGAGTATGATGTGTTATTTGGAGGCAAACACATCATTGTTTTTGGAGATCTACTGCAGCTAACTCCTGTGAAAGGACAACCAGTGTTTAAAATGCTTACGCATGAAGATACCAGAAAGTGCCTAGGGAGCATTGGAAATGTTAATATATGGTTATATTTTAAATATGCAGAACTGCTTCAAAATATGCGACAGGCAAAGGATGAAGATTATAAAAATATTCTTCAAGACATAAGAATTGGAAAAGTAAGGGAACATGGCAAAGAAGTTTTACAGGCACGATTACTTTCAAATTTGTTTCCAAATGAAAATATTCTCCCAGAGAATATTTATAGGAAAATTGCTGAAAACAAATCTGTGATATGCTTGATGCCAACTCTGCAAGAATGTTCAATCTTCAACAACAAAATGTTAAAATTAGAAAATCAAGCGATTGTAAAACTGGAAGCTATTGATAAGATAGAGCATGAAGGAGCTACTATTATTTTGTCATAAAAGTTGAAATGAAAATTGGATTCTTTAGAGAAGACAATATTTAAAACTGCTGGTTTTGAAAAGAGTCTATATGCATGTTTAAATTGTCGTATAATTTTACGACGGAATTTAGATGTGGAAAGAGGTTTAGTAAATGGAGCAATGGGTCATGTTGTTGATTTTGTAAATTATGGAAATAGAGATGAAATTGAATTTTTGAAAATTAAATTTGATGGAATTGAAGAAGTACAACAATTGAGTCGTTGTTCTGCTCGATTTTTGCTTGTGAAAGATTTATATGTTCGCCGAAAACAGTTTCCTGTTTGTTTGGCATATGTGGTAACTATTCATAAATCTCAATGTTTAAGTGTAGATAGTGCTTTGGTGAATATTGGAAGTTCTGTGTTCAAGGAGGGTATGGCATATGTTGCTTTATCTCAAATCAGAACTTTATCTGGATCATACTTGATCGATTTTGACGAGACAAAGGTTAGTGCAGATCTAAATTGTGTAAAAGAATATAATAGGTTAAGAAGAGAATATGCTCCAAATTTACCTCAATATCCTTTATTTGAAAAGCATGTGGTAGGCTAAAAAAAAAAAAGAGAAAAACTGTAGCGAGGTTGTAGCAAAAAGAAAAAAGCTAGATGAACCAGTAATTGTAAGCAGAAAGGAAAAGGATTCTGTTGAAGATGTTGTTGGATTTCAGTTTGAAAACAGTTCTGGTGTCAACTGCTATGCTAATGTAGTGGTTAATGTTGTTTTTTTTCTCCAAACTTTACAAGAGTGGATTGTAGAAAATCGGGATCAAAGATTTTGTTGTTTGTTGAATACTGTGTTTGAGAAATGTAGCAGTGATAAAACAAAAATAGAAAGTGTTTCTGATATTCGAAATGTTTTAAACATATGTTGTGGTCTAAATCAATTTTCACAGAATATTCAGCAAGATTGTCAGGAATTTCTAATGTATATGCTTGTTGTATTGCAAGATGAAGGTATAGATGTTGAAAATCTTTTTGGCCTTTCTTATAAATGGCAGCATGACTGCGACAATTGTTCCTTTTCAAGTAGTACTACAATACACACTGAAAGATTTATATATTTGACTTTACCAGATTCCAAAGCAGTGTCTTTCAATAATCTCGTTAGAGAAGCAAATCAAAACATGGTCTGTACCCAATGGAACTCTGCAATGTTATCAACATTATATATACAAAGATATGGACAGTATGTAATTTTAATGTTCCAATGATGTAGACCTGATGGAACTAAATTGACAACTTTAATTAAAAAATGTGTGGCTTCTCAATTATCAATTTCAGGAAGAACCTGTGTAACTGCAGCAATTATTTTCCATGATGGTCCTTCTACAACATCAGGACATTACACAGCTTATTTAAAACGTCAAAAAGGTTGGACTTATTGTAACGATACTCAATTGACTTTCAAACAATGTTTGCCTTCTGACTTACAAAATTCTTACCTAGTGTTCTTACAACCAAACTTTTAGGAAATGTAATTGGCCTAGGAAGATTAGAGCAGTTAATAAAAGTTAGTCTGCTAATCAAAATTGCTTTGTGAGTGAGAGTGATCAAGATAATAAAAAACTTGTAGTTCTCATAGAGGTAGTGTAAGTGTACCACATAGTGAGTGATATCAGTATTATAGGAAATGTTGATCATGAGTGAGCCAGAGGTGGAAATATAACTATTGTTAGATGATCAAATAGATGTTGGAGCTTTTCATTCAGAAAGTCGGGTAAATGGAAGTTTAAAAGTACTATTAAGTAATTTCCAAAGAAAGGACTTTTCATATACTATTTGGCCTCGTGGATAAGTAAATGAATCAAAAATGAGTATTTCGGGTAAATGTTGTTAATTTATGTTGCTATATTACTTTACTTTGAGAGTCTAATAATGACATACTAATGTTTTATTAATTTGTGATTATTGATATGTACGTAAGAAATTGTAGTTTGGAAGAAAACGTTTAAGATATGTTTTTTTCTAAGTTTTACATTATTTATTGAAACGTTGTATGGGTTTTTTAAACACAATCATTGTGATTGTGGTTTTTTTTGCCCGCTGTCATATGGTGAGTAGTATTGAACTCACTGTTTTTAGTGAAATTCAATATATTCTGAGAACAGCAAAAATAAACCATATAACATGTTGTACAAGTTATTTTGTATTTTGTATTGTGAAATATATATTATACTCCCCTTGTCTCACGCTCAGTCACCTTTACCCACCCTCTATCACCCCTCTTTACTCACCCTCACTGCCCTTCTCTAAACCTCCTTCACCCCCGTTCCCTTACTCCACTTCCCTCACTACCCCTCATTCCCCATTCCTTCACTCCCCTTTCCCTCTCTCCCCTCCACCACTTTCCAGCTCTCAGTCTCTCTGCTTCACTCCCCTTCCCATTCTTTCCATTTTTTGCTCCCTCAGGAGTTCCCCTTCCCTCACTCACCTTACTCCACTTCACTCACTCCTTCTCTCACTCCCCCTGTCCTCTCACATCCTCACTCCCCTTCCCTCACTCCCTCTCTCTTACCCTCACTCCCTCCATCCCCTCACTTTCTTACTCCCCCTTCCCTCACACTCACTCCCTTTAACTCACCAACACTCCCTCACTTATCTTTCTATGCTCCCTCACTTAGTCCCCTTCTCTCACTCCTTCCTTCACTACCTCTATTTCCTCATTCCCTCACTTGCCTTGTCTTACGCTCACTTGCCTTTATCCACCCTCTATCACCCCTCTTTCCTCAACCTCACTGCCCTTCTCTCACCCTCCCTCATCCCCGTTCCCTTACACCGGTTCCCTCACTTATCCTCATTACCCATCCTTAACTCCCCTTCCCCTCACTCTCCTCCCGCACTCACCTTTTCCCAGTCCGTCTGCTTCACTCCCCTTTCCCTTCTTTCCTTCCTTTACTTCCTCAGTCATTCCCCTTCCATCACTCACCTTACTCCACTTTACTCGCTCCTTCTCTCACTCCCTCTGTCCTCTCACTTCCTCACTCCTCTTCCCTCACTCCCTCTCTGTTACCCTCACTCCCTCTGTCCCCTCACTCTCTCGCGCCCCTTCACTCACCCTCACTCACCTTCCATCCCTCATTGTCGTGAATGCACCCTCACTCACTCCCCCTTCCCTCTCACTCAATCCCCTTCCCTTACTCCCCTTTCCTCATTTAGTTTTGCTAACTCACATTCCTTTAGTATCTTACTCACCTTCAGTTCATTTCTCTCTCCCTCTCTTCCTCTCTGTCACTGAATCTATACACCTCATTATCCTCTTAGTAATTTGCTCTCCCTCTATTTCTTTTTCCCTCTCTCTGTTCATCACCATTCCTTTGTTTCCCTTTCTGTGTCCTTCACTCCTACTTTATCTCTTAGTACCCTTTTATGACTTTTAATCTCCCGCCTTGTCTCTTGTATTTTGAAATATATATTATAAAAATTATAACTTATTTTTTTCCCTTCTTCCACAGATATTAAATTTATTAAAAATATGTCATTAAGTTTACATTACTTATAAGGTAAGTTTAACAAACAAAATGTACTTTCTCATCACTCTTTTCCTTAACCTCACTACTCTTCTCTCAAAATCCCTCACCCCGTTCCCTTACTCCGCTTCCCTCATTTATTCTCATTCCCCATGTTTACTCCCCTTTCCCTCACTCCCCTCCCACACTCACCTTCTTTCAGACCCCCTGCTTTACTTCCCTTCCCCTCTCTTCCCTTCCTTCGCTCCTTCACTCATTCCCCTTCCCTTACTCACCTTACTCCACTTCACTCACTCCTTCTCTCACTCCCTCTGTCCTCTCACTTCTTCACTCCCCTTCCCTCACTCCCTCTCCATTAGCCTTACTCTCTCTGTCCCCTCACTCTCTCACTCCTCTTCCGTCACGCTCACTCCCTATAACTCACCCACACTCCCTCACTTACCTTTCTTTGCTCCCTTACTCAGTCCATTTCTCTCACTCCTTCCTTCACTACGTCTATGTCCTCACTCCCCTTGTCTTATGCTCACTCGCCTTTATCCGCCCTCTATTATCCCTCTTTCCTCAACCTCACTGCCCTTCTCTCACCCTCCCTTATCCCGTTCCCTTACTCCGGTTCCCTCACTACCCCTCATTCCCCATCCTTCTCTCCCCTTCCCTTTACTTTCATCCCCCACTCAACTTCTCTCAGTACCTATGCTTCAGTCCTTTTCCCCTCTATTCCCTTCCTTCACTCCCTCACTCATTCCCCTTCCCTCACTCACCTTAGTACACTTCACTCACTCCTTCTCTCACTCCCTCTGTCCTCTCACATCCTCACTCTCTTTCCCTTACTCCCTCCCTCTTAGCCTCACTACCTCCGTCCCCTCACTCTCTCAGTCCCCTTCCCTCATGCTCACTCCCTTTAACTCACCTACACTCCCTCACTTACCTTTCTATGCTCCCTCACTCAGTCCCCTTCTCTCACTCTTTCCTTCACTCCCTCTGTCTCCTCACTCCCTCACTCCCCTTGTCTCACGCTCACTTGCCTTTATCCACCCTCTATCACCACTCTTTCCTCAACCTCACTGCTCTTCTCTTACCCTCCCTCACCCCCGTTCTCTTACTCCGCTTCCCTCACTCATCCTCATTCCCCATGTTCACTCCCCTTCCCCTCACTCCCCCCCACTCACCTTCTTTCAGTCCCCCTGCTTCACTTCCCTTCCCCTCTCTTCCCTTCCTTCGCTCCCTCACTCATTTTCCTTTCCTCTCTCACCGTACTCCACTTCACTCTCTCCTTCTCTCAGTCCCTCTGTCCTCTCACTTCCTCACTCCTCTTCCCTCACTCCCTCTATATTACCCTCGCTCCCTCCATCCCCTCACTCTGTGACTCCCCCTTCACTCACTCTCACTCACCTTCCATCCCTCACTGTCATCAACTCACCCTCACTCACTCCCCTTCTGTCATTTGTTCCTTCAGTCACTTTCTACCCTTCATTCAGTCATTTTATCCATTCATTTATGCAGTGCACATTCATTGAAAAGAAGAATAACACAATATATAAGGAATATAGCTCTTTTTGGAAAATTGGAGGTAGTTCTAAAAAGAACTTTTTTTTCTTCTTTTTTCCATTGTTTTATACGTTTTCAGAAAGATTTTATACTTTTTTAGTTTTTTTGGGGGGGAGAAAAACAAAACCAGGGAATCCAAAACTGCTCAACAGGAGCAAAAAAAAGGGGAAAAATTAGTGGTGGGTGGAGCAGAGGTGCTCTTCTTTTTTCGGAACAATAAGTTCTATGCTCTGCTCCCTATAGCAAATCAGTTTGTCGCAGTACTTGCAGACAAATTTGAGATCTGCAAAGACCGGCTGCACGTTTGGAATCAGTTTTACAGCTTGTCTTCCTGAAGGTGTTGCTCCACCAGTCGAGGTGCTGCCACCATCTGTTGGGGGATTGCGTGCCAGGTCCCTGACACTCTCCCTCGCGTAATTGTTGGGGTGCCTCCACTCGACATGCCTAATTAAGGTGCAGTTGCCGAAGCTGTACTTTTTGGAGGGGTTTCCACATGACAAGATGGTGTCACAGATTTTGCAGCACACCTTTGCAGCATTTACCTTTATTTCACCTTCGAGGAAGGTAAATAATTTCCATATAAAATGTTCTTTCACTTTGCGCCGAGGAGGGTCCTCTGGCAACAACTCTTCATCAGAGTCACTGCTGGGTCTTTCTGCCATTCTTCAAAAAAAGAGATGTTGGAGAAGTAGCAGGGAACAGCTCTTGCTCTCTCCAAGGTCAAAGAAGTAGTGAGGGAAATGGGTGGGGGCTTTCAATAGCTGGAAACAAAACTGTTATGAACCAATGAAAAGTGTTGTTTTAAGGTCACATGGCTTGAGGCATTTACGCTACGCGCTCTGGGGCGCTTCCGTGGGCGCTTCCGCGGCACGTACGTAGGCGCTTCCAGAAACACTTCCGGGGGCGCATATGCGGCGCGTCACAATGACATTTTGCTCGATTTTCAGAAATGCGTTTAAAGTTAAAGTACGGTTATTAAAAAACAAAAATAGTACTTTTATGAGTATGCCACTGAATGTCTTGCATTATTAATTACTTTAAATACATAAACATATTTTTTTCGCTCGTGGAAATAGCGCTCAGGCTACGTTTATGCCTGCGTTTACGGGTGCGCGCACCCTGAGCGCTCCAGGATATAAATATTAAAAAAACCAGGAAAAATACATTCAAAAATTATTATTACAAAAATATAGAATATTGGAATAATTAAAAAAAATTATAATAATTCATAGCTATAAAAATTAGCTATTAAAAAAACTTAATAATTCACTTACAAAAACGTAGGTTTCAAACTTGTTATAGTTAGGAATTAGCATTTAAAAAACCTTTGAAATTCACTGAAAAAACCATAGGTTTGACACTCGTTATAGTTAGGAATTAGCATTTAAAAAAGCTTTGAAATTCACTGAAAAAACCATAGGTTTCACACCAGTTATAGTTAGCTGAACATTTTACTCATACAAAACCATTGAAATTCCCACGTTATAGTTAGTTGGACTCACTATAACTCGCGCGCCCGCAATCCACTGCTGATGATGTCACATATTACATCATTCATGACATGGTCAGTGACATCACTGATGACATCACTGATGACATCTCAAATGACATCACTGATAACATCACTGATGACATCTCAATTGACATCACTGATGACATCACTGATGACATCATTCATGTGATAATACGATGCACCTCCTCACACTCTAATCTGACCTTTGATACACCCAGTGTTAAATACAAACTGCCATTCTTGAAACCATTGACACACCAATACCAGTTACTGCATACGCACTCACTGATTCCTAGGTCTACACACACATCCACTCATTCACCCATAAAATCACTCATACATACAGTCACTCATCAATACAACACTATCATATGCACTCATACACCTATACAGACACTCACACACTGCCACTCATCCATGGAGTTACTCACACACCTAGTCAGTCATACAAAGAATCAATCACACTCCCAATTTCTCGTCTATACAGTTATACACACAACACCTTACTTATTAAAACATATACTAACACATACTTACTCTCTTATACAATCACTGATACAAGTACACATTGATCCATACAGCCACTTGCACAATCACTGGCTCTCATGTATAGTCATTTATATATACCAACACTCACATGCACTGTGTTTTACATATGTACTTACTTGGACATGTAGCACTGAGATATACATTCACTCACCAACACACCAATGGACACAGTCAACCGCCCATACAGCTGTTTCCACATGCACTCTTGAACCCATACACCTAGTGAATCAACAGCTCACACATCTATGCACAGAGTCACACACCTCCCAGTCACCCACACACACACTCAGTCTCACATACAAATACTTGGGCAACCAATCAATGACCCATATAGCCACTCATATAGCTACTGATCAACACATACAGAATCTTACACAACAACAGACATACTGATGCATGCATTCAGACAGTTTGGTCACTAACCCATGCATTCAGTAAGACACATTTAATCACTCACTCATACAGTCAGTAACACACCTACTAAATCCTTCATCCAGACATTTATACATCCACTCATTCTTCAATATGTAAAACATATTTAAACTTTACAGAAACACACAGTCACTGGATGATGTCATCAGTGATGTCATCAGTGTTACTTCTAGTCCTTCTGAGGCACAGATACTGTAACCTCAGTGCACAAGTCTATTACCCATGCCAATATCCTAGAATTATACACTGTGCTGCACTGGTCGAGCAACAAACACATAAACTGCAAAATATCAACACTGGCTCAAGGAAAGACAGAAATGATGTAAAGAACTTTCAAACTTAGACATTGGCACTCTCAAACAAGCAATTTCCAAGCAAGGACACTGGTAAATGCAGTGACCACATTCAAAAGAGAGACAGCGGAACTCTAATGTACAGAGATTAGGATTTACAAAGGGATAATAGGCTTCACAAACATAGATATTGTGGAAAACAAAGGCAGACAGAGTGGGAAACACTGTCATGTAGAAATGCAACACCAATTTGTAAAAGAGAAACATAAAAATGGGTGTAAATCCAGTCAGCAAATAAGTACACCAATGCTAGGACTTTGAACACATATGGAAGCTAGCAGTGGCGGCTCTTCCATTGGGGCATGGGGGCTTTGCCCCACTTCTTTCTTGCAGTCCAAGAAGCAGAAATATAAAATGGTAAAACTACCATTTTATGTTTTTGCTTCTCGCACTGCGAGAAAGCAGAAGTGCCTGGTTGTGGGCGGACGGGTGGGCCATCCTGCTCGAGGGCAGGGGGGAGTGGCTTTTCCACTGTTGTGGGCCCTGACTGCTTTAGTCAGCCTGGGGCCGACCAAAGCAGTCATGCGCACTCTCCCTTTTCTCCATGTAGGCTGCATGCAGCCTACATAGAGAAAAGGGCCTCCCATTAGGCGCCCGGCTGGGGTACTGTGTGCCTGCACTGCACCAATCAAAACGTTGCCATTGTATCATTAACGATTGGCAGAGGGGAGGGGAGGGAGGCTGCCTATGTAAAATGCGCCCAGGGGCAGCAGCAGCAGGAGCTGATGTGGTGACGCATGATCCGGCGTGTAGAGAAGTTGAGTGGAGGAAGATACGTTTTGTTTAAATTACTGTTCCCTGAGCGACCCCCCCACCCGCCCATTTTGCCGGGCGTGACTGGTGTTAGTATTGCCCGGTCGTAAACAGAGATAGACCTATTATAATTATTTGTAGCACTACTAATATCAGTAGTAATTGAGTGTTCGGTTTATAATTGCATCAGTAAACCTGTGCAGTTTACACTGCAGTCAGCTTGGCTGTATGAATATGTTGCGCGCACAGTATTCTTAGTGGTGAGTTCGTTTGTCCACGCACCTGCAGGCACCAGTGTGTGGGTTGTGTAAATCTTTCGCACTCGTGAGGAGCTGACCCTTCTGTGGAAACCCCCCCATCTCAAGCACCAGCCCCCCTGGTGTCCCCGATTAGTTTGCACATCGAACGTGCATTTCAAGAAGTGTGGTATTCGTTTTAAGCAAAGCCAGGTTGGCTATTTAACGCCACGCCACAGTGATGCATAATATCTTGCGAGGGATAAGTATCTCCAAGGTGTCTATTTAGAAGTATTGGACAACTTGCCCCAAGGGTCGGTGGAAGTGGAGGTCGGGGAGCGGGGCCACTTACTTTAAAACAAGGGGCGTCAGAAAGACGATCAGTCTGGTAGAACTAACTTTAAACTCGTCCAGTTTAAAACTTGTGAGACACACACCAACATAGGCAGTCTGACACTGATGCTGTGGTCAGAACTTCACAGTGCGGTGTTGCACTTTCAATACCATTAAAATTCCCCTTTTGTTATAAAGTGTTATTAGAATTTTTTGTATGATGAAACTCAGAATAAACCTCGGTTTGTTAAATTTTTTGGAAGTTGTAATATCCTAATTCCAATGAATGCCACAGAACAACATTATATCCATAAAATTAAATGCAAATTGTAGTTGTTTCTGTGCAGTGTGTGGCGTTCAGATTAGGAGATTGTAGTTTATGTACAAATACGCGTGTGTCTGTGTGTGATAGCGTCCCTTACAAACCTCAAGGGAGTAATCGGCTAAATCTTTTTTGGAATGTGCATCTGTAGCTGCTAGAAGACATGCCCAATTTGCTTGTAAATGCACCATTTGCCCACTCGTTTTTCAAAATTTTCTAGGGGGTATATCCACCTGAACCACCTGTAGCTGCTTCAGGCTCGCTCGCTGCAGTGCAGTACGACAATTGTTTTATGCCTCACTACTTTCAAATGTCACCAGGTGCCACTGGAATCTAAGCTGTTGGGAATATAAATTGAGGTGGGGTAAGTACCAACCTCAAACAATAACCACAATTCTTTTCAGGGTGAACCACCATAGTCACTATTAAACCTGAGCTTAATCCGCTTTGGCACAGCGCAGACAGTCTTACCTTAGAGGCAATGAACAAGGTATTCACACACTACCAAAACAGCAATAAAGTTAAACGACAAGGAAATCCCAACCTGGTTTTAGAAAAAGAGAATTTTCTAATAAATATAATAAAACAGATTTGAAAAAATCCTATATGGGTTTCCTGAAGTGTGAATTGTTAATGTTTAAAAATAAAAATAGTGTCAAAAGGTGTTAAGCACCAACATCGCCCATCTGGCTTCACTTGACCAGTATCCAGGTGACTGTGATGGAGCACAGAGTAGATACAGAAACCAGGGTTGAAATTTTACCTTCTGACATAGGGCCTGATTTATATACCGGCAACGGTTAGTCACTAGAGGGAGCTCGAGTGCTGCGAGTGCAAGAACGCCAGAACGCCAGAAATGCCAGAAACGCCACTGCTTCGAGGCAGACACAGTTCCTACCGCTGCCGCCGTTGAGCTGAACAGAACCGAGCCGAGTCCCTGCCCAGTCCCAGTCCCTGCTCGGTCCGTTGGTCATCGGCTGTCGGCAATCGGCTCGCAGCCTGTGCTGCTTGTGTTACCTGTGCTGCCTGTGCTGTGCTGCCGGAGGGCGGAGGCCACTGACGGGGCCGTTGGACCGTCGGACTGTTGGGTCCTTTGAGCGGCGGCAGCCTTGGAGATGAGGAGGTGAGGAGTGGTCGAGGTGCAGCTGAAAGGGAGCGGCTGCTGCAGGTGGACGGGCGCCGAGCAAGGCTGAGTGGAAACGGAAGCGCCAGAGCCTCGCCTCGTCTCGCCTCTCCTCTCCTCTCCTCTCTGCTTCTGGTCTGGTCTGCTTCTGGACTGCTTCTGGACTTCTGGACTGCTGGTGTTCCTACTAGACTATCAGTCCATCATTTCTGAGGAGCAGCAGAAACTGCCTCTGCAGCAATAAGGACAGTTAGCCACACACCACACATGAGAGAAGCAGCAATTGCAGTAACTACAGGTGAGTGTGAGCGCTGACCGCATAACACTAAACCTGGTGTCAAGCGCTACGATAACACACCACCGTATTACAACGCCTGGCCCCCCCCACCTGCTCCACAGCTGACGACCGGCGAAGACTCAGGGGTAAATTCTCAGGGGTAGATTCTCTCGAGAGCACCGTCAGTATGTTCAGGGGAGTGTTCCATTAGTTATAGTCCTCCCAGTCCTCCCAGTCCTAGTGCAGTCCTAGTGCAGCTGTGCAGTTGTTTTCATCTTTTGTAATTCTTGGCTGCGCTGCATTACTCCAACGAGCACTGAGAGAGGAGGCACGGACGGAGCATAGAGAGCACGAACGCCAAATACAAACACCAGGTGGGGGCGGGCTTGCCGCCAGAAACTGCCAGATACCGCGGCACAAACCAGGCTTAAAACCGTGCTGCATCTACAAGTTATTATGCGATCTGGCAAAGTGAGAAGGGCCCCAGGAGATAAAACCAACGTCCCAAAGGGGCCTGTAAAGCGAAGGAGGATTGATAAATCTAATGATAACAAGGCAAACAACCCTCCGAGAAATCCACTAATTTCGCCAATCGCATCCTTATTTGAAAAATCTGCATCAAGAAAAGATACAGCAATGAGTTTGCGATTTCAATTTTTAAAGGATCCAGGATCAGTACTGTTTTCATCAACAGGGGACGTTGAAGGACTAACGTCCCCCTTAGCCCCTGTTAAAATGTTAGTAGCGGAAGTTCAAAACGAGGTGGATGCAAGAGATGCACTCCCTGCAGGGAAATCACACCTCCATTACAGCGACACATTACCATCTATAAAAGGCCCGGATCGACAAGCCAACACAGCCAGTAAAAAAATCTCTCCTGATGCTAACAGATTAGTTACCACATCAGCAATGGTCCACTCAGTCACCGGAAATCTCAACACTACTACTATACAGCCAACACCACTCTCAAAAGCAGTGGATTCAAAAGCAACCCAGGATCATATACAAGTTATATACTCGAGCCTTGACGAGCTCTCTCACCAATGGCCTGACCGTAGCCAGATAGATTGCCACAGCAAAGAGAAAGATTGTTCGGCCAATATAAAGCATCTTCAGGCGGAGGAAGATACTCCAGCTGAAATCAAAAGCAGCGAACCGGATCTGCAATTTCCCAGCCTGGGCAACAGCGCAAATCACGCGTCAATATCAAATGAGAGAAATGTTAATCTAGCAAACACAGATACCAATAAACAGCTCAACAAAGACAATGGACCTTTGGCCCTTGCCGCGCCTCTACTACAAGCACTTCAAACATCAACAACAGCATTAATAATGCAATCCGATAAGCTGGATATTCAAATAGATTTAATGAACGTAATAGCTTCCTATATAGCTGGTATTAATACAAAATTGGATAACCTAAATAATCTGATTATTAGAGCACAAGCTAATGCCTTCCAACTTGAATCGTCATACACCTGTGGTCCAGTACTTGATAAGTTGAGTACATTACCTACAGTCTTAGACCAGATTCTTACATTAAACAAGCGTTTCATCTATCCAGCCAAAGAGCTTGACCAGTCCGGCAAAGGCAACACTCAGAGCCATGAACTTAAAGATGACAACCTCTCATTAGAGAACGCCAGTATAGAAGAACCCCCCAAGCTCGGAAAAATCTTAATCAACAAAGAAGCCCATAAAGTAATTAAAACTGATGTAGTTCCTACAAAGTCAACAATGACAAAGCGACAAAAAAAAAAGAACGGAAAGCAAGGAACAAAAAAAGTGAAGTTGGTTCACAGTCAAGTCTCAACATATATCCCATTTTTGTAAACTCTAATACAAAGGCACTAGAACAGGACAGCACTATGGAATCTTGCACAGACGAAAGGGCCAATACTGACACGTCCACCAATACATCATGGACGACGGATAAGGCTCTCAAAGGCCAACTGCCAGCCGATAGCCCGTTTAGCTCGAAACAAAAGATTGTCAAACACCATAATATATCGCAAACAACAAACAATGGGCCAACCACAGGAAGCGAAAATACTTCTGAAAAATCATCTTACTGTGGAAAAGACAAAGAATCCCATATAGATCAGAACCCTTACCCTTATCAAGAAATCTACAAAGAAATTACTACATCGCAAGTCACCACTTCAGTTTGGTCACATAACAACAAGTACAGTTACCAAGAAGCTCCAGGACCAAAAGCAAACCACAATTTTCCTAATCAGCAAGACGCAAACCTCCCAGTTGGAGACAATAGGGTAGTAAATGATGATATCATTCAAGTACAAACAGCTGCCCGAATAGAACCGGAGGAAAAGGGTCTTACCACTTCTACTTTTCAGGCATTGTCTGAAACCGGAACACATAATTTAGAAGTTAAAGTTTGCCAGGATTCTCAAAGATTGATACTTGAAACCCCGGTAGCCTTAAATCAAGGCAAACTAAGTATAACTATAACAAACAAGGACAATAAACATATAAATGGAGAAATGAGTAAGAACACAAGGAAAGATCCAAACGAGCCTGCAGATGTTCACTGTCAACTAATTTTTACTCCCGAATATAAGACACAGGGCAGGCATGATACACTAAATAGGAGTAACATCTTGAAACTCATGGCAGAAATTAAAGAACTAAGTAACATAAAATCCACAGACCTGGAACAGGTACAATTTCAGAGAGAGTCAAAGGATATAAGCAACGAGCAAACATTGACCACTTGGAAAACCCCAGGGATTGTCCAATTAATATTAGGGTGCTCAGACCGGTTTCTATCATGGGGCATACAATTATCACAACCCCGCGTTATCCGCTGCCATTAAAAAAAGAAAATTGTACACGGTTTACCAGGAAATTTACAGACCTTGCAATCCATAAACCAGTCTATTCAATATTACACAACGCCCAAGGTAGAAGCAACCTAATGTTTACACAGGGAGTAACAGAAGAGGAAAAAGTCGAGAAATTTCAACACTCAATGGATCATTGGAAGTGGCTTCCCAGTATGCTAAACGACAAGCGGAGGTATTGACCAAATAAAGAAACGCCGAATTAAGAAGCACACGGGGGAATAAACGTATAATCATGGAATATCGCCGGAGCAAAAAGACTGTTGGAGGAAGGACAAGCATTAGATGAATGGGCAAACTGCGATATCATCGCTTTACAAGAAACCTGGTTACAAGAAGATATCGCATTGGTAGGTTTTATCCATTACACTGTAGCTGCTGAAAAATCCAAAACCCATGGAAGAGCCATTGGAGGCTTAGCAGTTTACGTGTCAACCGCCCTAAACATCAATTCAGAGCAGCTTCATTCCTCTGACCCAAGCATTCAAATAATTAAATTATCAGGTCAAAAGGCAACCGACAACAAGACAACAATCCTGATTAATTATTACACACAACCGAACTTAAAAGTCAAAAAGAAAAAAAATGTAGAGCTGTGCAACGCAATAACGGGACTTTGCTCCACTGAGCCCTCGTGGAATATAATATTAACTGGCGACTTTAATTCGAATTTGATATACTCCACTGAGGAAGACGAAATATTATCTGCAGACAACATGTACTGGAGTGTTCCACAGCAATCATGCAGCGTGTTGAGAGCTCGTAAGGATCTGCTCGGCTTACACCTTGTGACAGAACTAGAGTATCTAGGTATGCGCGTTTTGAATGGCAGGACCAACGAAGATCATCCTCCGAAAAAAACACTACGGTCCACATTCTCATTCAACGTTGGATTACACAGTTGTAAGCCTACCATTAATTCATTTAGTAGAATCCTTCTACAATGAATACACGCCCTTGAGTGACCATGCGATGCAGCACATTAAATTTAACCTCCGTACGGAAAGATTCCAACCATCACATATACTGGAGGGTCACCTAAGCACAATTAACCAAAAGCGCATTAATTGGTCGGAAGCAAACAATACGGTCTGGTTTTCAACAATAAAGGCCACAATGAAAGATGTGGGTGATGAGCCAAAGAATAATATCCAGGCATGGAATCTTTTTCTGGATAAATTGATGACAAAAATGAAATTACCCAGTAAACAGGCCAAAACAGTAAGGCTCAACAGTAAACTACCGAAAACACTACTAGAACTAAAGAGGACTTTGCGAAGAACTCAAAAGAAGCTACAGATTCAGGATAAAGAAGCGCAGCATTGGGACACTTTTTACGCGCAAAGACGACTATATAAAAAGATGGTCTGGGAACACAAAAGGAAGGCTAACAACAATTTCTGGACTAATTTGCTGTTTAGCTCAAAGCTTTCGAATTCGAACAAATTCTGGACAATTGTAAACGAATTAACAAGACCGCGCAATGTATTGACCTTAAATGTCCAGGAATCCGAATGGGTCACCTTCCTCTCCTCCAAGTTTGAAGTTCACCGAGCAACAGCCATCGGGAATACACAGCTATCATCGTATCAACAAATAAGGACACTGGAAGACGCCTACACCAGTCAATCACCAATTACTAGTCAGCCTAAATACCCAACTTCTGTCGCATTATACGGAAAAAAATCCATTGAGGAGATAATGGAAATAATTAAGAGGGGCAAAAGTAACGGGACCCCTGGGCCAAACGGCATACCGCAAGCTGCTTTCAAACATGCACCGGAATACTGGAGCCCATTGCTTGAGAAACTCTTTGCAGACATTCAAACATACAACCTAGTGCCTGAGAGCTGGCACGGTTCCATCACAATGCCAATATATAAGGGCGGGGAGAGATCCAACCCTGCTAATTACAGATTAATCGCCCTGCAGGACATGGAAGCCAAATACTTTGCATCGCTATTATTAGTTGATCTGGTAAAGTGGTCAAGAGAGAGGGACTTGATCCCACTTAACCAAACAAGATTCAGAGAAGGGATCGGAACTATAACAAATATTTTATCCATCTCCATGATCGCGGAAAAATGTAAGCGCATCAAACAGGATCTGAACTTGTGCTTCATTGACCTCCAAGCAGCCTTCGATAGTGTGGACAGGAACCTATTATGGGCAAAATGAAGAGCCTGGATGATTCCTGAAAACTTACTAAGGGGTCTGCTGCTATTTTACTCCGACACCTGGACTCAAGTAAGGCTAGGGGATGGGTCACGACTATCAAAAAAAGTGTGTACAACATCTGGCTTAAAACAGGGATGCGTCCTGGCTCCGCATCTGTTTAATCTATTCATTTCGGACCTCTCAGCAAAGCTAAACGGATGTAACGCCCACCCGCCAAAATTAGGCGACCTACAATTGACACATCTGGCTTACGCTGACGATATCGTCCTCATGAGTTAGACAAAGGTTGGCTTATCAAGACAGCTATCGGTTCTATCAGCTTTTCTGTCTGCAAATAATTTGGCTCTTAATTTCTCGAAATCTAAAACAATGCTAATTACCAATCGGCATATAACATCACATAATGTTTGTCTAGAAGGACAACAGCTGGAAAGGGTGACAAGTTACAAATATTTGGGATATTACATCGACGACAAGCTCACTTTAAAGGGCCAGAAAACTTATTTAACATATAGATCAAGAGCTTTAACATTTGCACTTAGTACTCTATCGAAAAAGCTGGAAGGTCCTTCCTTAAAACCTTTACTTATGGTGATTGCCAACAAAGCTCTTCCAACCCTAGCCTACGCTAGTGTAGCAATGAATGGCAAGGACTCCGTTCTTCTAAACAGTTTAATTACCAAAATTTACAAACAGGTACTACAACTGCCGAACTCTGCTTCACCAGCACAAATTCGCTTAGAGTTTGGACTAAAGAATGAAAGCTCGGGACGGCTTTACTCATGCCTAAAGGAGTGGTTTCGGATCAAAAAGAAAGCCGCAGCTAACAATTTCAACAGATATCTATGGCAGGAATTAAAAACTCAAAAAAAATCAGAAGCAAACAAATATCTGACTAGTGCATTGGAGATAACATGCACCGCTAATCTTTGGGACAAAAACTTGCCATTTTCATCCTTCAAACAGGCACTAAAAAAGGCCGCAAAACTTCACTCTCTGATTATGGACAAAGGTATTTTCTCACATCGCTCACACTCTTGGATCCTGATCAATAGTTACAGATCCTTAACCCCAGCAGCTTATCTGGACGCAACATACTCTGTCTTTATCAAAAGAAAGCTGATGGCATTGAGGTTCGGCAAATTCCCAACATTGGCAGACGAGCCAGCCTGGAAACATACAGAATCCGTCTCTTGCCGCCTCTGTGGGCATGTAAAAGAAGATCTTATTCATATAATATGTATCTGCAAACCATTGACAACGGAGCGAAGGCGCTTTCTAAGGAACATATTCCTGGCAAGGAAACTACGAACTTGTAGGACTGCAGTAATTGGCTGTCTGGACGCAACGTCACCACAAACTAATTGCAAGATCGTAAAGTTCTTGCAGATCTTTGAAAAACTTGTGAACGCAATGTAAAAACTAAGATTTTGTTTTATTTTTTGTTACCAATTTTCAGTTATTCGTTTAATTACAAGTATTAGGTTTTAAAGAAATGACTAAACTCAATGATCAAAATTTTAATTTAAGCTGAGATGATAATGGAGATGTGTTGTATCTGACTTTATTCAATGATTTTAAATATGCTTAAGACCGATAATGGACATTTTTGTTAAGGTTTTAATTAACTGAACAATAAAATAAATAATATACCGGCAACGGTGGTTTTTTTTGTGGAGTTTTATATAGTGTGAACTAGACCCAAACCGAATCAGGTATCAGAGCGCTTTACATAGCACAAGTTACGTTTTTTACATGAGGACACACACTTTCATTTTTTTTTTTTTTTTTTTAGGCACGGGGAGATTAAGTGATTTGCCCAGAATCACAGGAGGTTTTGGCGTCTTTACCGAGACTCGAACCCAGATCCCCAGGTCCGAGGTCGAGCGCCTTAGCCATTAGGCCAGCTCCTCTCCTGGTGTTCCCTTTCTCGCCAACATCATAGTTGATTGTAAGTATAATCACAGCTGAGACTACACCATCTCCGCCACGATTAAACTCTCAATCTACCCTGCAGAGTAAAGGCCATCAGAAGCAAACCTATAAGTCCGCTCAGCAAATTTAGATGGGCGGAATTAGAGGTTGTTTTTCACTGCGTGTCACCTCCTGGATAACCCCGGTGGTAAGGGGCAGAAAACATGGCAAAACTCCCAGCATTTATTTTTCATTATTTATTTTAAAAAAGAAAATTCCGTTTGGATATTTTCTTTTTGAAAAACCTAAAATGAAAACAGTTAGGTGCAGGGGTCCTTCAACCTGTTGGAGTTGTGCACCAAATTGTAGAACTCATTGACAGGAACTGCTGTGATAGCAGTTCCAGTCAATGCTTTTAAAAATGACCAACAGCTGCTTGGCAGTCATTTATATATTAGGTGGGTGGCATCTCTGTCTGGGCTACAGAGGACCTTAGTCTCTTAAATGGAAACCAAACATCCTCAGTGGGCCGAGGCAGCAGGCTGTGGCCAATGAATGATCCATGTTGTAGGATAGCCGCTTGAAGGGGTCTCAGTGAAGTCACTTATTTTTGGCGGGAAAGCTCGAAACAGAGGAAATTTGAATTTTACACACAAGCATGGTCTCTTGCTGGCCAGATATTTTCTCCACTTTTTCCCAGTAAGTATTTCCACCTTCAGACCTAGTCACTTTTTTGGAACTTTGATTCTTACAGTGGGGCAAGACTGCTGGCTGTTTCCATAAAGGGCTCTGTGTGGCCGGACATCATTGTGAGGAGGCCAGCTAAAAAAGATTTACTGTTGCAGTAAAGCTCAGAAACAGAGCTACAGCAATCTTTGAGTCAGCAGCTATGCAATTTCATTAGATGGGCTTAGGCTTGACAGGTTTCCCCTGGTCCTCCAGATGTCTTTGCAGCCAAAAAGTCATCAAGTTCCATGTTTCAGGATTTGTCATGAGGAGCACAGTTTGACACCAGCCCTGGACTCTGAGGAATCTCTTGGGGGTCAAGACTCAATCCAGCAGAGGCCTGCAGCAGGGTCCAGGGCTGGTCCAGTTTCCAGCAGTAGATCTTCAAACATATATTACCAATCCTGATTTAACAGTGAATTGGGCTTGTAACAAATATTTCAAAAAGTCTAAAAATGAATGTGTAAGTGTCTCCTAGCCTGAGATAACATTACATGCAATATTATGTCCTATGGAACAGCCAAACCCTGCTACAGTGAAAATAGCTTTTGAGGTTTTGAGGCCTTTTCACTTTAAAAATATGTTTAACATTCAATGTTTCCATGTCCTACTCTTAAATACCATGCACCCTGAATTATGGGTAGTAATGCTTAATTAGGGGTGACATACATTTTTTTGGGGAAGGTGTAGGCATTTAAAAGGGGTTCATTTGAGGCCTGGCTGGAGTTTGCGGAGTCTTAGCACATGGAAAAAACAAAGTGCTGAAAAAACTCTGCCACTCTATGCGGAGTTCCGCAAGTGGTGAAATCCAGTACATCACACAGTTCGCATAGATTTTTAGAGCCAGGAGTTTCTCCCGCACTGTAAAATCAGTCCAAAGGTCATCAGGCAGAACACCAGAGGGAGCTGCTTCTTTCTGCCACTCGAGTAGATTTTCTATTCAAGTGGCAGCTTCCTCAATGTGAGCGGCAGCTTTCTCAGTGTGAGAGGTAGTGACCTGCCACAACAGCCTGTGTTGAGAAATCTCGCCGGGAGGTAGATTAACATGCAATTTCTCCCACTCCATGCAGAGTGGGTAAAACTCTGCTAACTTCACCAGTGGAGCGGAATTCTTCTCTCACTCTTAGTTATTTTGTCAAGTCAAATTTGCAGTTTGAAACTGCAGGCCTAGGATACAGATGGTGACCCTGTTTTGTTTGCACTATCACTGTAGTACTGCAGTCCTCTTGTGACATTGAACTTACATGCCATGGGTACAACTTTGAACCATATACAAAGGTTGTCCACCCATACATCATGAAATGTTTATTTCTGAGATATGTTGCTAAGAGAGATTCTCATGCCAACGACCGGCAAAATCACATTTACACAGTATATGTATTGTTTCCAAAAACTTGGAGTATGTACAAAAAAATAAATTCCACCCAACCCTAGTGAGAATCGCACAACATCAGTTGTGAGTCATTGCTGAATACGACAAGGCCTTATGCTTCACTGAAACACCTCCACCTGAGGCTACACAGCATTAGTGTGAAATATCATATAATGCCAATGGGACAATTGATGTGTAAAGCAGGACAGTCATTCTTAGTATGTACATAGCAAATATTGTATTATTACTTTCATGAGTTGCCTAATTAACCAAATATGGTATGACTGTCAACATATGAGGTGCAAGAATACAGCAATACTGATTATATTGACAATTTATATGGATTATAGGATGATAGTTCCCTTCCCTTTGCTCTCTGAGGAGCACAGGAGGATGATAGTTCAGGCCTTAATCGGCTCAAGATTGGACTACTCGAACATCCTATATTTGGGCCTGCCGGAGTACCTCTTGCAACGCCTGTAGGTGGCCCAGAATACGGCCGCTCGTGCCATCTTCGGCCTCCACAGGCGGGTCAGGGCCTCTAGCCTATTGCAGTCCCTCCATTGGCTACCTATCCGGAAGCGGATAGCATTCAAGGCCATGACATTGGCCCACAAGGCTTTACATGCCTCGGGAGCTCAATATCTACAAAGGAGGCTCTCCTTTTACCATCCGGCACGATCCTTGAGATCGGAGTCACTTTTCATGGCTGTGGTGCCCAGAGTAAAAAAAGCCCGCATTGGTGGGCGCTCGTTCAGGCTGCTAGTTCCGCAGCTGTGGAACTCCCTACCTTTGACCCTGCGCTCTACGTTTAACTTGCTGGCATTCAGGAAGGGCCTTAAGACATGGCTCTTTGCCCGTTGGGGTTTTCCAGGTTTAGTTTCTGTACTTCGCGAGCCTTCCTTCTCAACTTTTATTGTTATGTTTTTGTCTGTTTCCTTCAGGTCATGGAATATAAAGCGCCGGGACACTCCTTTGGAGTAGCCGCGCGCTATAAAAGAACTATTTAACATAACATAACATAACATAACATAACATGAAAGAGAACTCTACCTAATTTGTTAACACAGCCAACAAGCTAGGCAAAAATGATTAAGGATACATGTAGCAAATGTTACATAATAAGAGGTGATACAAGTAACATAAGCAACATCTCTAAATTTTCTTTTGTCATTTGCCATACACTTAGAACATTTTCAAACAGTACACATGATTTCATTTCAGATAATCAGCCTTTTATGTTTCTCAAAAGTCATCAGGGACTAATGATTTATTGCAGCCGTTTATAAACTTAGCAACATCCTCTTCAGGTGACTAATATTTAGTGGTTATTAATTGTAGATACTTAAAAAGCTCTCTATAATTTGTTCAGCATTGCATTTGGGACTTTCTGCTCAGGATATCCTTTAAAGATAGAAAATCTGGAGCAATGTTGTTCCTTTTATAAATAGGCAGATAAATGGCAGCTGAAAAAGTATGGGAAGTGATACATTTATCTGTGACTTTATGTTATGGTGTCTTACTCTAAATTTGTAATATCTATTTATACTATTAATCTTACAAGCGTGCGTTATGGATGCAATGGTCTTGCATTAACTGAGGTATTAATCAGAGGATTCAGCTGAGGATTGACCCTGCAAGCTTAAATTTAAATTCTTCAGTACATCTAAGAGAGTTGCTTTCTTTTGAATTGAAATCCTAAAATGAGCACAGTCATTTTTGGAAACAACAACATGAATATGTGCCATGAAATTAAGAATGGTAGGGACAAGATGGCATCCGCAAGCTCGGACATGTGAGCTGGTCCCTCCTGGGTTTCTCCGCATCCACGCTGACTGCTGTTTCGCCTGAATACAATGTAGCAGCGAAACGCGAATACTTTCTGGCTGTTGAGCTCTTGAGACATAGCATTACAGTCATGTGAATACTGGAGAGTGGCTTCTCAGTTTGACTTTTGAAAAAAAATACATCTGTGGCCCGTGATTAGATTACTACCATTTCTGACTTCTGTTGCTGTTTGCAATTAATGCTCGTTTGGCATCTGGCTGTCAGCTGCCCATGTGAGGAGAGAAAGGTATCGGTGCTGGAGAGCGGGAGATGGGAACTGCAAACTTTACTTTCTGTACATATTAATCTACTTCAGAAGCTATACCTAAGTGGAGGCTTTTCCCTGGAATGCTAAGCGCTGTTATCTTTCTGGGATTATGCCGATTTTTGCGTTGCTACTGGAGTTCCCGGTATGGTGTTTCCGTGGTTGCAGATTTCTATGGTGGCTGTGTAGGTGAACGCTATACTCTTCCTGCAAAACCTTCCAAGTCCGCCAAGGGGAGAGCTCGCCAACTGGCTGATTCAACTGGTGGAGTGGGGGTCGGAACAGTGAATGTTAGGAGCTCTACAATGACAACTACAACTATAAACCAAGGTAACAAAGTTGCATAGGGGGATACCGCGCTTCTCAATGAAAAGGCGGTTAAAGATATCACTGTCAATCGCACTATTCCCCAGCTGTTTTATGGCGGTAGAGAAAACTGTGCCTGTAGAGGAAAGTCTGAAGGCATTGGAGCCCTCTGACGCTGTTCAAAGTATGGGGGAATCTGATACTACTATGCATGGTAGCAATGTGGTTCATAATAACCCCTCGTCTGTAATCTCAACGGTGGATGGTGCGGTTGGGGGGTTCATTCACAGCGTTGATAGTGATAATACCCGTAATATTGAGGAAGGTCCGGAGCAGGTATTGACTATGGTGAACGACGGCAACGCAAAGCAGAAGTGAGCTGCGAAAAGGGACGTACGAAGCAAAGAAATTTCCTTGAAGGAAACTGACTCTGGTGATAATTTTTTATTCTATTTCAGACCATTCTTACTCCTCTTGTGAAGAGCTGGAGCTAGGATCAAAGATATATGAGGGACTGCTGGGGGTCGGTGGCAGAGATCTCAGTAGTGCTTTGCCTAGGGATACAAATGGAGACATTTCTGACGATAGTCATCGCACGATTCGAAAGAAATATGAGGTCAAAAAGGGTCCCGCATTTGTAGATAACAGTAATGGTGATAATGCTATACAATGGGACTATTCTTTTACAACCAAGAGAGGCACTGGTGCTGGGACTGAGGTAGCTAATGGAGACGCACCAGGCTAATCTGAAGAGCTCTTACTGGCTCTGATATATCAAACTATGATGACTCATAGGGAAGAGACACGGATAGAGAGTCAGAGAGTGCAAAGTTCCTGCCGTAAGCTTCAGAATTCGATGCATCGTATAGCGAAGACCAGTATGGAATTTACAACTAGGTTCAATGAAGTCGAGACATGGATTTCCACTTTAGAAGATGAATTGGTTGCACAGAAAGCTGTGATTGAGACTTTACGCTCTGTAAAGGATGATACTCAGTGGAAATTAGCTGACTTAGAAAATCGCTCTCATCGTAACAATCTTAGAATCCTGCAGATTCCAGAGGGTGTGGATGGGCAAGATCCTCGCACGTTTATCATCTAGTTATTTTCTGAGGCTTTTCCTGAACTTAAACAGTGGGACTGGCAGAGAGAGGTAAAGCGGGCACACAGATTTCTGTTCTCTATTCATTCTGGTCCCGGTCAAGTTACTGCAAGACCCAGAGCTATTTTGATTTCTCTTAACAGTTTCCTTGCTCGGGAAGCTGTGTGTGAACTGGCCCGCCCTGATAGAAAAAGGGATGGCAAGGGTTTGGAATTTTGTGTACCCCCTGATTATTTTCACCATACTGTAGAAAAACGTTGGCAGATTCGGCAACTTATAGCACCATTTCAGGCTAAAAGGGCATACGCCTTTTTGCTTAATCCTGCTAAGTTAAAAGTTTTATTTAAAGACCATGCCAAATTCTTTACTTCTGAAGGCCAGCCTAAAGAGTATCTACAGTCCTTATAATATAGCATGTTTTAATTTTGAGGTAGGGGGCTATTATGATTGGAAAGATTACCTAATGATTATCAAGTCTCCAGCGTATTGTATATATAGGGGGTAGGTTAGTAGTGTTGGTATCTGTATCGTATTTCGTAGATGCAGTGTGTATTTTTCAAAATTCACTTTAGACATTAGTAACATGTGTGCCCGTCAAATATTGGGGTTTATTTCTTCTAGGCTGATGCACAATGAAGGGCTTATTAGTATAGATGGAGTTGATTTGTGTGGGGCTGGGACACCCGGGTGGTGGGAGCTTGTCATCACTGGAACACGAGTCCTATTGCCTTAGTGTTGGTTTGGGGAGGGGGGCAGAGGGGAGATCTGAAGGGTTGTGGGGGGTGCTGGTGGGTGGGGTTGAGAGGGGGGATGGGGTGGGGTAATAAAAGAAAATTAATCCACAGTGTAGTTAAATCTACGAAGATTTAGAGATGTCAGAAGTCAACTAAGGGACGTGAACAAGAGATGGTTTACATGTTTATATTATGGCTACGGTAAGCCTCAGAATGTATTCGTTAAATGTCTGTGGGCCTAATAACTATAGTGAAAGACAGAGGGTTGCTGCGGAACTCAGGGTGATTTATCTGGATATAGTCTGCTTACAGGAGACAACATTCCCTGGGCAGAGCATAGGGGGCTGTCGGATATTGGATATCCTGTTTTACCTTCTTCTCAACAGACTGTAATGAATTGAGGGGTAGCGGTGTTGGCAAGCCGAGTATCCAAACTTTCGAGCGTACCCTAACGGATAGACAGGAGCGATGGGCAATTGTGGAGTGTGTCATGGGAGGTGTTAGGTTTACACTTTGTACTGCGTAAATACAGCTATAATTTTGATGAAACCCTTGTCCTCTAACAACTTAATCTTGAATTAGCATTATGGCCCACTCCATTGGTGCTTTGTGGAGAATTTAACATTAGCTTGGTGGGGTGGGAATTACTGTTAGGTGTTCAGAATTATCATGAACGTAAACAAAGGGTCTTTAAGGCTTTATACCATCTATTGTTAGATCATGGGTTGATTGACTTGTGGGGTACGCGTAATACTCCGAGCTCAGGATATACATTGTATTCTCACCCATACAACAAACTTGTTCGCTTGGATTATTTTTTTATTTCACCTTCACTACTTACAGATGTTCGGATACAAATCTTCCCCAGAATTACTTCTGATCATGCTCCTGTTGTTTTGGCTATTCCTGCCTTGGGTATGAATATATGTCCATGGGGGTTTACTTTTGATAGGAAGCGTTTGTTAGATAATGCTTTTATTGATCATATGAGAAATTGGATTGGGGATTCTTTTCAAAATAACCACCACAACGCGAGGCTGGGGATTGTCTGGGATACTTTTAAAGCCTGTTTTAGAGGGGAAGTGTTAATTTCGGATTATATAAACAGAAACAAGCGAAGCTTATAATTCAGGGACTGTATAATAAGCTAAAAACTGCCGAAGTAAATCTGGCATATGGGATAATGCAGGGTAACAACATTAGTGTGGTTCAAACTCAGATAGCTAGATGTAAAGCCAACATTAGGTTGGTGTGGAGTAAAGAAAATGCTACACAGTATCAGCTTTTCAAAAAAGAATGTAATGAATATGGAGAAGTGACAGGCCGATGTCTAGCTCATAGATTGCGCTCCAAAGAGGTGGCACATAGAATAGAAGGTATGAAGGATCCTGTGGGTACCTTGGTGCACGGTCCCCACCAAATTCTGGAGATTTTCCATCATTTTTATCTTGAGCTTTATACAGAGCAAGAGATTGAGCAGGATGTTACAGATCGGGGTTTCTTAACTTGCAATTTCAATGCTTACCCCAAGCGGAAAGTGCTATATTGGATAGCCCGATTATGCTGGAGGAACTGGAGGAGGCTGTTGAAAGTATGTCGAGGGGTAAGGCTTCGTGGCCCGATAAACTCCCACCTGAAGTCTATCGGACCTTTTTCCAGGAACTTCAAACGGACCTTCTCACTGTTTTCCATGCATCTCAAAGGGGCATGACCCCAAGGACATGGGATGATGCTAGCATTGTGGTTTTAAAAAAAAGGAATATGCCAGGTGATTTTCCAGGGTCCTATCATCCAATCTCCCACACTAATTGTGATGGGAAGATATATGGGAAAATTCTTGTCAATCAATTGGTTTATCCCCAGAAGGGGAACTGTGAATCACATCGAGTTATTGCCCTTCTTGACATTGCTCAAGTGGAGTCTCGAGATTTAGGAATAGTGCTTCTTGTTGACCACGTGTCATGGGATTTCCTTTAGGGAGTCCTACATTTGATGTGGTTTGGCCAAGGGTTCGTCCAATCATAGCATGTTTTATATCCTTCTCCGGTCGCTAGGATATGCTCTATGGGAATGACATCTGAACCAGTCTTTATCTCTAGAGGCACACACCAGGGATGTCCCTCCTCTTTGCTCTTGTTTGCGATGTATATCAAACATTTTTTGGAGATGTTGGAGAGAAGCTCTAGGATAAGACCATTTTTGGTAGGACAGGATCAATTTTGTGTCTTCGCATATGCGGATGATGTAGTAGTAGTAACATCGGATACTGTAGTAGCCTTACCTGAAATTGAACATGTAGTACATGAATATGGTTGTCTCTCTGGCTATAAACTCAACTCAGCTAAAACTCAGATTCTATATACTAACCATATTATGGATAGTAGTCCGAGAGTGATTAATAAAGTTATATATCTGGGTATTAAGATACAGGTATGTCTGTTTAGCTAGTTGATGTCAACTGTGGGGCAATTACCGGAAACAATAAACAATCTCTTTCGAGATGGGAATGTCTCCATATATTCTTGGTAGGGAGAGCCAATGTTCTTAAAATGAATATATTTCTGAAAGTGTTATACTTTTTTAGATATGTTCCTTTGGAGATATCTCACTTGCAACTGCAACTGGTTTACAATTTTTTTCTAAATTGTTATGGGCCCCCAGGAAACCACGCCTTTCTGTACGGTATATTACCGTGCCTCACAATAAAGGGGGGTGGTCAGTTCCTAGCTTTGCATTATATTATTATGCCTGCATTTCAGCAGATGTACATTTATATTGACTGGGGAAGATGTTGATAAGCTTGCCGAAGCTCCTTCAATTTATCAGATGGTATTGGGGGCTGAGACCAAAAATTGTCTCTTTAAGGAAATTGATGGTAATTATAACAAAAGAACTCGCTTTAAAATACTGGGTACAGTATACAAGGTTTGGAAGGTGGTACGTAAAATGCTTCAGGTTGATGGGATATCATTTTACACACCGCTGTCTGTCGTAGAGATCCTCCCTTCGATATTTTATGATCATATAGCTAGAAGTTGGGAATTGGCTGGTATTACACAATTGGGGCATCATATGGAGGTTGGTGGCTCCCTCTCTTCTTTTTCAACCTTGGCAGAAAGATATCTGTTTCCGAAAAGCCATTTCTTTAAGTTTTTATAGATACGTAATTTCTTAAATACGCATGTTACCATGCTAAAACAATATAAGATAGTTGACATTTTTAGACGGCAAGAAAGAATTGGGGTTCTCTATAAAGAGCTGCAAACAGCCGATGTAGGTGATTTAGAGAAACATACTTGTAAGTGGGGGGATATTTTGGGAGAAACACACGTTTACTTAGAGGATTCAATAGATATTGCTGGGAACATTTTTATGGCTGCAAATTTGAAAACACAAGTATTTAACCTGTATCACACTCCCGTGTAGATGAACAAATGGGGAGCATCTGACTGGATGAAATTAATATGTTTTGGTTATTTCTATCTTCTTTTCCCTCTTGTTGTTCTGTTCCCTTTATTGTATTTTGGTTTGTGACCTGCATTTATTAATCTGTTTGATACTGTGGATTTTCTATAAATAAAAAAGAAATTAAGAAAGGTAAACTCCCTTAACGACTAGAGAATCATTGTTCTTGGGTCGGTAATTTATCATCATGTTACATCTAGGGGAGTGACAGCAAGTAGAAAGTCAAGCAAAAGAGGTTCTATATCTGTTTGGAAAAACCATTGCCACCATATTGGTAGGAATATTTATATGTGGAATGTAAGGATGGAAAATTGATGAAAGTTCTAGGGTCATCAATACTGATAATATATACATTCATTATGGTTAGATTCTTCAGAGTGCACTCAAATATATAATTTATCTTATTTTTCGCTTGTCTGTTAAATAATCAGTTTTTGTGAATCATGCACAGTTATTCTATTTTTCTTACTTAAGGGTTAATTGTGCTATATTTAGGGAATTACCTAAAGCATGGCAATTTATTAGCATTGAAATATATTTAATAAAAAATGTAGGTTCCAAAACAACTATAATTTGATCTTTCAATTTCCAAGTCAATGGTTAGAAATTATTTGTTACCCTATTTTACTAATCATTTCTTGGGCTTACAATATCACTTTTAAATAACATATGCTCATGTAAATTATCCAATTAATTTTCTATTTGTCACTAACAACTCAAAGAGAGAAGCAATTCTTGAATCATATTAATTAAGTAAATGCTCATGACCAAAGACTCTCTCACAATCCACCAATGGTGTTTTGGTAGAAAAATCAGGAAGCAAGTAGCACTTTAGAATATGTACCAGGGCTGCCACTGCAGCCTTAAGGCATTTTTAAACTGCCATGTCAACTTGACATTAAAATCCCCCTGCCAAGCCATAAACTCCCATTTTATTACATAGAAGCCACATCTTAGGTAGATCCTAGGAAGCCCATAGGGCAGGTTGTTCTGTATTTAAACGCTTGAACATGTACTTGTACGTTTTACATATTCTGGTAGTTAAAAACATCCAAATGTGTTTTTCACAGCTGTGAGGCCTACCCCTCCCATAGGAAAACATTGGGGTTTCCTTAGTACATTTAATAAGCAGTAATCTTTAAGTGGGAGCTGCCAGGTATATCATGTTTGGTGTCTTTGGAGTCCTGTTTATTAGCCCTGGCTAGGTTATATGACTGGGTGTAACTGACAGTTAGACTTTGTGGATCTCTCCCATACAGTCACACAATAGAGGAATTAGGTTTGCCTCAATGTGCAGAGCTGAGTACAGCCCCACTTGCAAGTGAATAGACTGTTCTCTCCCTTCACACAAAGTATGTAACAATCCCACATTGTTATTGTAGCTAGTTTGGAGCCAGGGAAGAGAAGGCAGGAAATTGCATGTGCCTCAAAGCCACCTTCCATAACAAGGGGTTCCAGGGTATAATAGTAGGACCTCAGACACCAACGCTTCAGTACACTTCTAAATCTGTAGATACTGGTCCAGAAAGAAGGACTGCTGTGCTGATGGAAGGACTGCCACTCTGCTAGACTGCTGCTCTACAAGACTGCTAACCTGTTGGATTGCTGCCCTGTTTGTTCTGCTGCTCTGCTTTCTTCATGCTGGAGACAAGGATTTGATCTGCAATTGTACCAGGACCTGCAGAGTGACTCACAAGGGCTAGTTTACTGACCTCCTGTTCAGAGTCACAGGGACACAAATGGATTCCTCCATCTTGAACCTGCTCCTGGACCCAACATTATAGAGTCCTGCCCCTTCAATTGCTTCCGCTCCAGTCCTGGACCACTGGAAGTGGTTTTAAATGTGCCCAGATAGCCAAAATCCAAAAGTTGGGACTGAGAAAATATATGGTTAAAAACTGCGCTGGGAACCAGGAGAAGACATGGACAAACCTGCACATCTATCCACCCGAGGTGCATCGCCAGTCAGGTTGGCTATTTGGCTTCTGTCGCCATGTTCTTCTCCTCAGAAGCAAATCTGTTGCAGTGGTCCTTTGCCAAAGGGGTAAAGGACCTCATTGTATTGTGTTTGGCTACAGCCATGTGCCTCATGCCACTGGAGATTTCTGACTTCCATTTCAAAAAGGAAGTCCGAACATAGATGTTTTTACTGCAGCTTCCAATCCGGGCTATCCGACGACAACACTCCATTCTCACTCTGACACCTCCTGCAGCCTTGCCCTTCTGAACTATACCTTCTCATAATATTTTTCTCAAGACTTTTTCTAAGTTCCAAGGTAACTGCTGACTGGGCCCAATACACTTCCTGTATCTGAACTGTGCTACATCAAGGTTAGACATATTTTTCGACTTTGAGCATTCTCACTCAACTAGATGTCGACTGTTGGCTTTCTAATCTTTTAGGGGCTAGTTAAAGATTTTAAAAATACATATCTCCAGTTCTACTGATGGATTTTTGTCATTTTGGGGTCAAATAATTTATTAAAATTTAGTTTTAGTTTTCTAAATTCGTTTGGGAATTTTCTTGTGTTGTGTTTTCACTTTATTTCTGTTTGAGAGTTGAAAAAACACTTTACACATTGCCTCTAAGTTAAGCTTAATTGCATTTTGTGCTAAGTTACACAGGGTTAAGCATAAGTTAATTTAGTGACTCTTTGTGGTTCACCCTGAAACCAAAGGTACAACAGAGTGTGGCTGTTGCTTGGCCAGGGCTCACAACTCAGCCAACCAACAATACAAATCCTGACAATTGCAACATTAAAAAAGGATTAGAAAGTCTCCTATAATATTGATTGTTGAGAATATAAAAATACGTTAATATGTGCTACCAGCAGCCTTACCAACAGTGTTGCCATGTGTACCTCACAAGGGTGAACTAAATCCTCTGCATCTTCTGGTGCCATTGAATCCTTAAGTGCAGTTTCAGACAAAGGGCCTAATTTAGCGGCGGTGGTCCTAGGTACTCTGCCAAGTCGACAGTCTTTCCCTGGCATTATTTAGATGCATGCAGGCTGACTCATAGCCTGCGTCAACAGAGTGTCTCCTGCTGCAGTCAAGGCGGACCACTGCCATTGCAGCAGACCCCATTGCTGGTGAATAGTACTCCACTGCTATCAGGGCAGTGGTTTCCCGCCAAACACATTTAGATATCACAGTTGTGCTGGTGTTCTCCAAGCGGTACAAAAGGGGGTGGTAATGGAAGGAGCATCTGAATCAATCAAACACTCACACCCAGTCAAAAGATCTGGGTTTAAACCATCACTGTTCTTTAGCCCACTCTGCCACCCCAGTTCAGACATGGCCATATGCAAATCAGTCTGGTGTTCTCCAAGCAGCAGTACCCTGACAGAGGAATTCTGTCACAATATGCGCCCAACAATGTACCATCACTGTGACCAGTAGATGGATGCTAGTAGAAGACACCTGGTGTCAAATGGCCAAAAGGAAATACCTGCATACCATATTACAAAACACACTCCATTTCGGACCATGATCCTTTGCCATTTCACTAAACCATGACATTTTCTAGTGGAGTTTTTGCCAGTTATGTGTGGTTATTTTGTTCTTTTTCTCTGTTTCTTGTCCCTTTATCTTCTTTCATGTATTACCTTGTGGTTATTTTTTTTATTCAATCATATTTCTTTGCACAATGCCAGGCCCCAAAAATCCTCATTTAACTGAGTGGAAATTGTCAGTCATTCTGGAAGAAATCATAAGAGTAGACCCACAATTGTTTGCAGGCCGAGTCAAAAATATACCTCTTTCTCAGAAAAGACAAATGTGGGCCAGAATAATTCACAGAGTGAATGCTGTAGCTAGCAACCTGCTCACACAAGGGGAAATTTGGAAGAAATGGAACAACTTGCGGGGAGGTGGAACATCTTGCGGTGAGGGTGCATTCCCTGGCCTCCAAGTGTCATCTGGATGCCTTGAGGACTGGTCGTGGTTCTCCAGGCCTCCCATATGACTCATGCCCTAGGAAGAGAAGGTCTTACTGATCCTAAATCCTGAAGGCTTGACAGGAATACGTTGTGGAGTCTGGTAAGTTGCACTTTACAAAGTTTCACATAACCTCAATGTCCTATTTTTTCTCAACTCACCTGTTGCCAATGTGTTCTACACATATTTTTATAACATAGAAAACTCAAACTATCAGTTTCAGATTATTTGTGTGAATGTATTGTGCTGCACCTCAGATTACACGTGTAAATCTCTATTACATGTCACATGATGGTATGGTACCTGCAAGTGTTATGACGGGAAATAACCCATTACCAATATGTGTGTCATATTGTAAGTGTCTGTCCCATTTCAACTGCATAATTTCCACAGGGGTGTTCCACTAACCATTTTTCAAGTGTGGGGAAGTTGTCTTTGTAATGACTACAACTACCATGATGCCCTGTTTCTCTATTGTCAGAAGAACATTGCTATGCCATATTGTTCATGCTCAACAAATTTCAATGTATGGTAAAGTTTCTTGTAGTGATCAATCTGTATTTAATGCTCTCTTCTGAAAAAGGATTATATTGTTTTCTGAATATTGTCCTGTTCTTCTCAACCCATTTAATTGATGTCATGAGTTTCACAAATCAAACTGTGTTGACCCAAAAATTGTAAGGTAGGAAAATACTATGCTGAATACAAGTGGCAATTGCAAAAACTGACTCTGCATTGTTTGCATGATAATAAATGGCAAACATCAATCCAAGTTGTGTAAATGTCTGTTTTGAGGTCAGCTAGACCTTGGAATTGTCAATTACAAATCTCACCTCTATACTGTGTTGGGTTGAATGGTTAGGAGATCGGAGCTGTATTCCTAATAACTTCATTAACATTTCAGGACATCTCCTGGCCTGCTTATTTAAAGCTGTACTGTATGAAATTGCTAAAAGTTAGGGTAATATGTTTAAAACCACTGAAACCTATCATCATAATAATCTCTACCTTTTTTACTTCTAGATATCTACATTGTTTGTCTCAAAAGATGTGGATATATAATACACTATTTTACAAACTAAAATGTTCTAAATTTCCAAATAGGTCCAACTGGCAGACCAAATGGCTTGGAATCTGCCACTGAAGAGACCTCAACTCCAGTCCAGCCTTCAGTGAGAACAATACTCCTTGCAATCTGGATGACAATGAGGATCCCTGTCCATCTGTTTAGCATGGGCAAATGGCTTCAGTTAGTCTCAATGGCCCTCATTTACACCACCCACTCCAGTTGTAACACCACAGCTAACCGAAAGCTTTACTTCTTGTGTTACTACCACTTATAACACCGATTGTGTGCCCCCCAGTCATAGGTAATATTTGTACCACAGCATCATCAGCTCTAGCTCACCCAGAATCTAGTTGAATGAAGTGCACTAGGTGATGGGCTTAGGATAGTTAGGTTAGGGATCATCCTGAGGGATTCTTTGGGTCAGCATAGTGGGATCAAAAGGGTCACTCTCACCCAGACCACCATAGACCAAGTCTTGACAGTCTATCATCAGTCACAAGACATGATGGGCCAGGTAGTCACCAAGCTATCAGGAGATGAGGATGGCAAGACCTTTGCCACCACCAGCAAGACACATTTACCTTTTTAAGGCCAGTTGTATTTTGGACATTGGACGTCAAACTATTTTTTTCTTCGGCTTTGGTTTCATTTACCATGACTGACCTCTTCACTTTTTAGTTTGCTTTTGCATTTTCACCATGTTTAATTTCTTCACGTTTACTTCAATAAATTCCCAACTCAAAAACTCATTGACTGGTGTTGTATATCTCAACTCTAGGAATGCATTTTTTTCCCTCCATCATAAAGTTACAATGACAAAAATCAAAGTATTGTGCTTTCTAAAGTTCCCAATCATGACTCCCAAAAATATTTACCACTAGCTTACCCGTCGCGCGTTGCTGCAATCTCAGAAGAAAGGAAATTCAAGGAAACTTGTTATGATAACATTCAATTTACATTGTGTCATTTTTATTGAAACTTATTCATTTTAATATGGAAAACATTTCAAAGTGTCGTTTTAATTCTATTTATTTATTCGAGTGCTTGTGGATACACCATATTTTTTGTTTTTCCGTCTGGGGCGTACACGAATAAATCAGAAGGTTTTTCAACGCGTGAGCTGGCCACATACAGTTGTCCATGTGAGAAGCACGGATTCTCCAAATAGAGTCCACACAATTGCAGCGATTGTCCTTGTGCTTTGTTGATGGTCATTGCAAAAGCAAGTCGCACCGTAAACTGTAAACATTTGAATTCAAATGGCATATCTGTTGGGATCATTGGAATACGTGGCAACAGTACATCTTCCCCCTTGAATTTCCCATTCAAAATTGTAGCTTCGTTGACATTGTTAATCATCTTTTTCACCGAAAGTCTTGTACAGTTGCAAAGTTGTGGTGGATTGATGCTTCGGAGAAGAATGATAGGCACGCTAATTTTCATTGTCAAAATGTGCGGTGGCATACCGGGCAAATCCAGTGAATTCAAGAATTCTTTTGGGTAATTGACAACTTCGTCTTGATTCATCACAGTATCGATGGACGTATACGTTGTCGCTTCGCCTGGTATTCCGTTTTGAATGCTGAAATTGATGGCATTTACATCGTTGTTCGTAGCTGCTAATATAGCACGTGCACTGAGCCACTGATGATTTTTGTAATTCCGCGTGATATTTGAAAGAATATGAGGGCCCTGGGGGGGGGGCGATATTTTAAAAAAATGTATGCCAGAAACCTTGGCGGGAGTGTACTCAACAACTTCTCAAAGTTTCATGGCGATCGGATGAATGGTGTAGTAATGCATAAAGGACAAACCGACAGACAGACAGACAGACATGCATTCGTTTTTATACATATAGATTAAATCATCTACTGCTATGTTTATTCCATTTGACTAATAATTGTCTGTCAACATTTTCACTAACATACCAATCCATACATGACATTAATACTCAGTGCCAGTGTTCACATTTCCATTTCCAGACCTTGCCAACATGGAAGAAGGGGATATATCCAAATGAATTAAATTGATTAGGTAAATTGTCATTTAATTGTGTCACCTGCAAGAACAAGAACTTCAGACTCACGTAAGGAATCCCACATCAATAACACTGATAGACAAACACATGACAGTACTACATTTTGTAGACACACAATCATTCCAATTCACTGTTCCAGCCCTAGTGGAATGTCACAAACAAGTTTCAGTAGTGTAGTACAAGAGGTATATCCTACAATGATGAAACACATCAACAGCTGCATACAATTTACACACAATCAGAATTTTGCCAATGTGCAGGGAGAGTATCATTATTTGGCTCCACTATCACATGGTTTAAGCTCATGATGACACACATGGGTGCATATTTACAATAAAGTGGTAAAGCATGTCATTAAGCCAAGAGGGCTAATGACATGCTTTGTCACTTTAGTAACGCAGGGCTGCTCCATATTTACTGGAATACGGTGCAGCTCTGTTTTTCCCCCGGCGCTGACGCTAACTTTAGCTGCTTAGCACCAATGCAGGCACCCTTGCACCATAGTGCAAGGGTGCCTGGGTTGAGGGGAAGATTGTTAATGTGCTGGAAGGTCTTCCTTCCTGCACATAACCAATATTTAAATGCAGTTTTGTAACTTCTATGTGTGCTGAATAATGCAGCACACATAGAAGTTGCAAAACAGCATTTTTTAACCTCTTGCATGTGTCGGATGGCCCTCGGCCATCCGACGTCACAGTGAGCGTGTGCGGAGGACGGCCGGGGGCCGTCCGAACCCCGCCCACTCATTATTTCCCCAGCACCGCAGTGGAATTTGTGCCACCGGCAAGGGGTTAAAAATGATTGTTTATGTGCAGGAAGGGGGACCTTTCTGCACCTAAACAATCATAGGCAATTTGCTGTTTCCATGTGTGCTGTACAAGGCAGCACACATGGAAACAGCATAAACGAGGAGAAATAAAGCATTTCTCCAAATTTCACCTATTGAAACCCAGGTTTTCCCTTGTCGTAATTTTGATACTGCCTCTTATTTACCCTGCCCTGTAAATAGGAAGCAGTGTCAAAATCAATGGGTGTTATGGTGGAACGCCCACCGCAACACCCATTACCTTACACTTTCAAGCTAAATACAGTGTGAAAGGGTGCTTTATATACAAGGCAGCCTTAAGCCACGTTAAGTGGCTTAACGCTGCCTTGTAAATTTTTTTATTTTATTTATTTATTTATTTATTTAAAAGGTTTTATATAGCACTGGCTAGACCCGAAGGTATCAGAGCGCTTTACATGGGTATCAGACAATAAATTGCAGGTTGCAGCTTTACAAAGGTTACACAGTTATTAAAGCGTTGCAATTTTAGTTAAAAGTATGGTTGAGACAAACAAAAAGGAACATATAGGTAGGGGAAAAATCTGGCCAGGGGAGATATTCCGGGGAGGAGTGGGGGCAAGAGCAGGGGATGTAGACTGAGAGTCTAGGAGGGAAAGAGGAGGGGAGGGTTAGAGACACGGCATGGCAAGAGGAGGGGCGCTGACAGGGAAACAAACCGGTAGGCGAATCAAAGCTGCATCCAAAGTCCAGAAGCTGTGATCCCAGGGGAATGGTATAATTTCCCCATCTCTGTTGCGAGATGCTCCCTAAGCGCAGTGGACTCTCTCAGAGGGGTCTCTGAGACTCCAAGGCCTATTTACTGGATCCTTCCCCCAAAAAGGGGAGAGGGAGTGCTTTGGCAAAGGGTGCCATACCATACCTCAATTGTGAGTGGCTCCCTTTGCGCTGTGGACTCTCTCAGTGGGTATTCTGAGACTCCAGCAAATATAACTTGGATCTTTCCCCAAAAAGGGGTAAAGGAGTGTTTAGTCTAAGGGCACAAAAGGATAGGGGGCTAGGTGGTGAAAGCAGGCAAGGGGAGATATTCCAGGGAATGTGGGGGTAGGAGCAGGGGAAGTAGACAGAGAGTGGAGGAGGGAAAGAGGAGGCGAGGATTAGAGACACAGCAAGGCAAGAGGAGGGGGAGGGTGACGGGGACACAAACCAGTAGGCGAGTCAAAGCTGCACCCAAAGTCCAGTACAGCAGTGAACCCAGGGGGAGTGGTATCATTGCCCCATCTCTGTTGCGAGAGGCTCCCTAAGCGCAGTGGACTCTCTCAGAGAGGTCTCTGAAACTCCAAGGCCTACTTTACTGGATCCTTCCCCAAAACGGGGAGAGGGAGTGCTTTGGCAAGGGGAGCCATACAATACCTCAATTGTGAGCGGCTCCCTTTGGCGCTGTGGACTCTCTCAGCGGGTATGCTGAGACTCTAGCGTATATATCTTGGATCTTACCCCAAAAAGGGGAGAAGGAGTGCTTAGTCAAAGGGCACAAAAGGACAGGGTGATAGGCGGAGAAGCGGGCAAGGCAAAAGATTCAGGTGAGAGGGGATAGGACTAAGGAAGTAGACAAAGAACAAAATAATGCTGAATAGGAACAGATAGATAGGAGACAAGGAAAAAGCAGAGTCACATAAATACGATTGGGGGGCAAGACAGGGAGGTGGGGAGAAAAACTGTGCCCAAATTCCGACTGGGTAGGTGACGGTCAGGGGATAAACCAAGGCCAATCTCAATAGCTGAACAGAGCAGCTCCACCGGGCATCAGACATAGTGCTCGGACTCCACTGTCTGGTTGGGGATCTGGGCTGGGCACTGCCAGAGCTGTCCCTGGTCTTCGGTACGCGTGTACACTGTTTTTTCAAGGTCATATGCCCTCTCCCCAATGTCTGTTACCTGCTGCACTGGGTCGTCCTGGACAGTTCACACCTGATCCAGTGCATCTTCCTCCTGCTCCTGAGGGACTCCAGTCTGGCGGCCCCTGAGCTTGCCCATGGTGGTAGAGACTCTCCTAGCACCCCTCGACTTCGCCTCTTATCTGGTGAGAAGTGCTCTGTCGTTACAACTCAAACTGCGCTCCCTGTTCAGCTCAGATGCAGTCCCGCTATATAGTCCAGGGGCCCAGCCTCTGGCAGCAAGGGCGCCATGATGGAGTCACTGCTACTGCCAGGTGACTCCCAGCATCCGTTAAGGGGTGGGTTCTGGTTGGTGGGCTCTCTTTTGTTCATCGGGTGCCCCCCTACATAGTATCGAAGTCAATCAGTTGTGAGCCTCCGCAATGCACCTGGGCCCTCAGAAAACCATTTGCAGGCCAGTGTGGGGTAATGGAGCTCCGGGCACCATTTTAAAGTCAGGCACTCCGGCAGCCCAACTATCTAATATTCATGCAGGGCTCTGCGCTTCCCTTCAGGGTCTGCCGATCATCCCTTCAACAGCGTGGTCCCCTGGAGGCAATTACTCGGTCCCCAGCACTTGCACAAGCCCGTATTTCACAAGCTGGGTCAGGCACTCTCACTGTGTTCTGCCGGTCTCAGCCTCCTCCTAGCGCTGAATTAGTTATTCTGCCGTCAGGTCCTAGCTCCGCTCGTCTGCTCAGATCTCAAGTGCGCTGTTTTTGCCAGGTGTCGCGCCTCAACGACGTTTTTTTTTCTATTGCCATCACAACGTCACTGAAAGTGACATTTTGGGGGTGATAGGGGCTTGTAAATATGCCCCATATTCCCTTAGTGCCAACACACAGTAGATGACAAGTCCAATTTAACCTTCAAATCTTCCGTTCAATCACAGTTCACGTTGCCTTGGTACAAGATTTGTACAGTGAAAATCTGTGCCTGTTTTTTCCAGGAATAACCCATGTTCCCTTTGTACTTCTAAAGAGCACCATATACGTGCAAATGTCACATCTCTGAAATTTTCAAATGAAGATGACATGGTGAAGCAAACTAAAACAGATAAAAATAAAAAGATTATCAATGAAACATAACATATTAGACACATTATAATGTAAACTTTTGGAGGACACAGTTTTGCAAGACAATCAGAGACAACCAATATAACTGAACACAGTAGTCAGTGTGTCAAAACTTTGCTCAAACAAGACCTTTGACCTGAAATTCCATGAACTTGCCCTTCCTAACAAATTACCACCACATACTTATCCTCACATAAATAATTAGTATAATGGTGAAAGTGATAATGCAAAGTATACTCACACTCATGAGAAGAAGTTGTCATTGACATCTTGATGTATGTCAACTCCTTTCTCTTCACCACTATCATCTTCATTTGGCATTTCAAGATTCTCACCCGGTGTCTCTCCATGGTCTCAATCCTCTGTGATGTAAGGGTTGTTCCATCACAGGGAGATGTTGTAGAGCATGCAGTAGGCAAGGGTGATTTGGCAAACCTTATCGGGTGAATAGAGGAGGATCCACCAGTTTTGTCCAGACAACAAAATGTTGCCTTTAGAAGCCCAAAGTCCCACTCCACTGGCCGCCATGTTCTTCCATGGGCTTCATTGAATTAGACTTCCCCTGGCGTTGTTAGATTCCTCAGTGGTGCCATCAACCATGGTGGGTTAGGCTAAACTGAGTCTCCTAGATGGAAGACAAAAAAAGGCCAAAATATGTGACACAATTTCAGATAATTTGAATAGAAATCCCATAACACAATTTGGAAAGATTGTACTGGCCAAGAAGCTAGCGCCTCACAGGTCCAAGTTGTGAAAGTTGCAGGGGTATGGAGCTGTTCCGTAGTATAAAGGTAATGATGGACAGAGCCGGGGAAATGCACACAGACACTTGTGATGTACGAATCTGGTAAGCAGACAACTTGCACGTTGATTGAATGGAAGAGTTCAGAATTCCGGTAGACCACTTCTCTGGCATGTGATGGCAATAAGTCAATATGTGTGCGATCAATTGATCCAACCACATGTGGTAAGTAAACCAAACCGTAAAAGGCCCCCTTCACATTGGCTAAGTTCTGGTGCTGTGGAAACTGCATGACGTAGTTGATGTGTCTCATTATTGAAGATATAACTTCTTGTACCATACCATTGAAAGTGGGTTGTGACATTCCACCAGATACTGCCGCAGTCTATTGCAAGGATCATGTGGCCACAAAATGAAGAACAGCCATGAGTTTGATAATTGGTCTAATGATGTAAGATTTCTGTTTTGAGGATGAAGATCTGGCTCCAGCTGATGACATACATCCAGTATAGTGTGCCTATTCAATCTGAACTGCTGATTATGTCCTTTTCTCCCACGGTGACAAGGTTTGGAAATGGGCAATAACCCAAAGTCTGTCGTTTCCTCACTCTCACGGGGTTCATATATCTGCATTGGTAAAACATTTGGGGCCAGATGCATCAAGCATTTTTCTCCTTGCAAATGGGCCGATTCACAGAATCGGCCCATTTGTGACCACAAAGAATGCTTTTGCGATGCATTAAACACAATTTTGGGATTCAGTAAACTGTAACCAAATCTCAAAATGGGTTTGTGATTCACTATTTGGAAGCGGCGTGTTTAGGGCGTCCTTCCAAATAGCGAAGCCTAACGGTATGCATGAATGTTTTGTGACCGTAAATATGTTCACGAAACATTCACATTTTACCACCTACTTCAAGTAGGTGGTAACCCATTTGGAAATTGGAAGGGGTCCAAAGAGACCCCCTCTCCGTTCTGAAAGTTTGTAAAAGCATTTTTAAGAGCAGGCAGTGGTCCTACAGACCACTGCCTGCTCTCAAAAAATTAAAAGAAAACGTTTCATGTTACTTTTTGTAAAGCATCTCGTTTTCATTTAAGGAAAATGGGCTGCTTTACAAAAAAAAAGATTGCTTTATTTAAAAGTAATCACAGACATGGTGGTCTGCTGATCTCAGCAGGCCACCATCCCTGTGATTTTTGCGATTCCTATTGGGTCAAAAATTGCGACCTTCGTCATTAATATTCATGAGGTAGGTCATTTGTAACCCCCTTAGGAATCACAGAAATTTTACTACACACTTTCATGCATGCCATTTTGCGATTGCCTAGTTGTGAATCGCAAATATTTGCAATTAGGGAATCTCAAACATTTTTTTAAAACATCTGGCCCTTGAACACTGTTCACATTTTCCACAGCAACATATTTGATATTTAACACTAAAGTCATGTAGTTGTACAATATATATATATATATATATATATTCACAGAAAAAACCATAGGTTATAGACCATATATAGTTAGGAATTAGCATTTACAAAACCTTGAAAATTCACTGAAAAAACCATAGGTTATAGACCATATATAGTTAGGAATTAGCATTTAGAAAACCTTATTTTACTCACACAAAACCATTGAAATTCCATATATAGTTAGTTGCACTAACTATATATCGCGCACCCGCAATCCACTGCTGATGATGTCACATATTACATCATTCATGACATGGTCAGTGACATCACTGATGACATCACTGATGACATCACTGATGACATCTCAAATGACATCACTGATGACAACATCCAGTGATTATGTGTTTCTGTAAAGTTTAAATATGTTTTACATATTGAAGAATGAGTGGATGTATAAGTGTCTGAATGAAGGTTTTAGTAGGTGCGTGATTGACTGTATGAGTGAGTGATTAAATGCGTCTTACTAAATGCACGGGTTAGTGACTAAACTGTCTGAAAGTGTGCATCAGCATGTCTGTTGTTGTGCAAGCTGCTGCATGTGTTGATCAGTAGCTATATAAGTAGCTATATGGGTTATTGATTGGTTGCACAAGTATTTGTATGGGAGACTGAGTGTGTGTATGGCTGGCTGGGAGGTGTGTGACTCTGTGCAGATCAATGTGTACTTGTA
Source organism: Lissotriton helveticus (assembly GCF_964261635.1). Classification (NCBI taxonomy): domain Eukaryota; kingdom Metazoa; phylum Chordata; class Amphibia; order Caudata; family Salamandridae; genus Lissotriton; species Lissotriton helveticus. Next base: position 733,936,294 of record NC_136063.1, on the reverse strand, counting down.
TCAGTGATTCTATAAGAGAGTAAGTATGTGTTAGTATATGTTTGAAAATGTAAGGTACTCTATGTTTAACTGTGTAGATTAGAAAATGGAACTGTGATTGATTCTTTACAGGACTGACTAGGTGTGTGAGTAACTCCATGGATGAGTGGCAGAGTGTGAGTGTCTGTATAGGTGTATGAGTGCATATGATAGTGTTGTAAAGATGAGTGATTGTATGTATGAATGATTGTATGGGTGAATGAGTGAATGTGTGTGTAGACGTAGGAATCAGTGAGTGCGTATGTAGTAACTAGTATTGGTGTGTCAATGGTTTCAAAAATTATACTCTGTATTTAACACTGGGTGTAACAGAGGTTATATTAAAGTGTGAGGAGATGCATTGTATTGTCACATTAATGATATCATCATTGATGTGACCATTGATGTCAAATGAGATATCATCAGTGATGTCATTTGAGATGTCATCAGTGATGTCATCAGTGATGTCACTGACCATGTCATGAATGATGTAATATGTGACATCATCAGCAGTGGATTGCGGGTGCGCGATATATAGTTAGTGCAACTAACTATATATGGAATTTCAATGGTTTTGTGTGAGTAAAATAAGGTTTTCTAAATGCTAATTCCTAACTATATATGGTCTATAACCTATGGTTTTTTCAGTGAATTTTCAAGGTTTTCTAAATGCTAATTCCTAACTATATATGGTCTATAACCTATGGTTTTTTCTGTGAATTTCATTGGTTTTTTAACAGCTAATATCTGTAGCTGTAAAATGTATTCTTCTTTAAATCCAAAAATATATTTTATATGTTTATGAATAATTTTTTTTTAAATATTTTTTTTTCTACGTTCCCGCTTCGCGAATCGGGAAGCTTCCCGTTAGCTGACCTTGATGCCGCGAAATAGACCGCGAGCCGGTAAACGTTTCTTTACCGCAAGTGCCGCGTTAGAAAACAACATCGTGACGCCTCCCGTCCGCATGACGTTCCACGTTGTCGCGTGATACGTCATATGACGTGCTACGTTAGCGAACTGGTACGCGAAGCGAGTCGCAAAGCGCAGGTTTCTGGAAGCAAACCGTGAGGCCCTGCAAAGCGCTTAACGTAAACACAGCAAGTCATGTGACTTGGTAATAACACTTTTCATTGGTTCATTTCAGTTTTGGTTTCCTAATGATGTAAGACTAGGTCATATAATCTAAAATGAACACTTTTGATTGGTTGAGAACTCTTGTTTTTCCCAAATGATGAAAATCCCTCCTTCTTTCCTCACTCTGACTTTCATCATTGTGAGAGAAAGACCCTTTGTGATCACTGAGCAATGGCTTCTTTAGTAGCTTCAGCTGGTGCTTCCCCACCACCTCCACCACATCCAAGGAAGAGTGGACCACCTGCTCAAGTTATAATTCAACAAGAAGAGGAAGAAGAGGAACAGGACGACGAGCACGAAGAGAGGCAGTTTTTGCCTGAGCAGCCCAAGACGTCTCACCGGAAAGAAAACTTCATTTGGCAATTTTTTTAAATTCCCAAAGGTCAGAAAAAAGTAAATGCAAGATACGTAACTTGCCTTATATGTCAAGATAGACTGTCCAGAGGAACCGAGAAAAAATACAGTTTCGGAAACTACACAATGCATCGCCATATGACTAGGTGGCATCCTAACAACTACAGTGCTGCACAGTTTCGGAACGACCTAGATAATCTCCCTATTATGGCCAGAAGATCTGTTGTACCGGAAGTAACGGGACCAGAGGGCAGGGAGATGGTGCCAAATATACAAATGAAATTTGGTGAAGTAAAACACACCTGCGTATTTTGCGATGGATTCATTTCCTACGGAGAAAAAAGCATCACTCTGATCAACAGAGCTATTGACTATCATATGCAAGTTTGTACGAAACGCCCAAAATAATAAATACTTCTTTTTTTGTTTTGTTGCTCCTGTTGAGCCCTTTACAATGAATCGTTTTCATTGCCCCCTCCAAGAAAAACCCAAAAAAATATAAAACCTCAGAAAAATTCAAAAAAAGTAAAAAAAGTTCCGAAAAATAATAAAAAAAATATAAAACAACAAAAACAATAAAAAAAAAGTTCTTTTCAGAACTACCTCCCCGTTATTAAAAAATTGGTACAATATTTGGAACTGTGCCAACCTCTATTTCTCTTAGTTCGCTTCCCAGTTCGCTCGCCGGTACGCGAACTAGAAGCGAACCAAAAACAGTAAGTATAAGGGAAGGAAACAGACACTTATGTTAAAAGAAAGACAGCTATAGGGGAGTAAACTAGAGATACCATTACCCGTAATCCACTGCTGATGATGTCACATATTACATCATTCATGACATGCTCAGTGACATCATCAGCAGAGGATTGCGGGTTTTTTGGCAACGTGCCTTATCCACGGTTTAATAACGCTGCCTTTTGCTTTATATAAGTTTTCAAATTGTATGAAATATATACCAATAGGTCGTTATGAACCTTTAGGTAGTGCTTTTCTACATGAGGTCTGGTCGCTTCCATACACATACAGATGTTTCAAAGATGATCAAGAAGTTTATCTGAATGGAGAGGAATGCACTGAGACGCCAGATCATTCACTAATGTGTAGGCACATACAGTTACACGGTTCATGCAACAAACACCGACCAAATATGGCTTGCGTGTTGCAAGGCACGCCAGTTCCTGCTATCATCCCCACGTTCAAGTTGTTGGAAAATGGTAGTTATTTGATGCTCAATAATGAAGATTGTTCTGAGTTAATTGAAAAGGGTCTGCACCTCTGTACGGGTGTTCGCTATGTGAAGCACGAAAGTTTCACGGGCCGAACTCAGGGCCACCTCTCTCTGAGACAAAAGAGCTCTTATTCTTGCCATGCCGTTGAAATCTGTCCCAAGGTTGGTATTTGTGGCCAGATTGAAAACTCCCTATGTTCATGTGTGGGAGGAAATAGAACATTTCTGCAGCAAATAACCCGTTCACTTACTGTTACGATAAAAGGAATACTTTTAATTCAGATTTGCCTTTCAATTTCAGCAAGATGGTTCCGACTATCTTTAACGCATCCTCCACAAAGACCCTGGCGCACTTTTTTAAAGTTGTTACCAGTGGTCTCGTGACTTCATTTGAGAAAATCTTTGGAGTCATCCCTGCTTCCTTTCATTCTATTTTCTCCACTCTGGTTCGTGGATTGGCATTTTTACTTGCATTACCAGCGGACGCTCTTGTGCTTTTTTACATTTTTAAATATGGATGTCCCTCCTATGCAACCTCCCACCCTGCAGCTGCTGACACTGTTCCGCAATCGCATGCTAGAATATTATGGCACAATGCCGTTGGCGATATTAAGCACGGCATATGGATTATCTTTTTGATTCTCCTACTTCACCTGTGTCCAGCCTGTATTTCACTGCCTGACCTGTGATTTCGATTGGGCCATTGATTTGTGTCTCTGCGGACCGGTTTCTCCTGACGTCGACTTTAATCAGCTGATGACTCCTATCATTACTCACGAGTTGGTTTGTCCTGGCGAAAGGATTATGGCTGTGGCATTGATGCATGGACTACTTGGTCCCTGGAATTTACTGGCGGCAGCACAGTCTTTCTTGGAACAGAGCTTTCTTGAAAACCCACCGAGCTGTCCTCTGATGGTGATAGAGGATCCGGTGCTGGGAGAGCACGTATGTTCTTTTCCGCTTTTAAATTGGATGGCTGAACTGTTTTCGGATGAAGACGGTGACTTCCTATTGGAGGCTGTTGCAGCTTATTTTGCATACACAGTTATGTCATAGACCTTTTTCATGTTTGATATGCTGAGTACTAGCATTTCATTGACAATTCATTGACTTATTTGTCAAGTTTTTATTATTTACCTTGCCTATTGGCTTAAGACTCGATAAAGTACTTGGCTGTTTTATTTTTCTTTAGCATTAAATTTTCCTAGTTTTTAATGCTTTACCTTGCGGACCGTCCACATATAAACTTGCAATCTACTCTCATGAGATGGCACTTCTATTATCTTATTCAGTTCGTTTCCGGATCATGGGGAGGTGTCATCTAGGTCCTGGATATCTTTACACCGTGTTAAGTTAGCATGGGCTCATTACCGGTTTAAACGCCATTTTTCCTTTTTTGCAACTTCTGCACACGACACTTAGTTGTTGCTTTAGCTTTCCACCTAGTAGTTCATCGTGGTTTACATGAGAATAATATGTTATTGCTCTACTATCTGCTTTGCTTGTTAAACTATATCTGTACAGCGAGTGCTAAAGTTTCAAGAACAACACGATACAGAATTGTTATGAGGTCTGATCTCCACGACTTCATACTCATAACATAAGTGCAACTTCTGCCAATTCTGGGCATGAGGCGGGTTTTATATTGCTTTGCCGAACACACATACACAACAGTTGATGCGGTTCACATGAAGAGAGAGCTGGTGTATGCTGATGTGATTCCTTCAAATCTAAGACACTAAAGTATGGGCACGCCCTAAACCAACACAAAGAGACCTTCTTAGCAAATAATATAATATGTGTATTAGGGAGGGTGAGATATAAGCAGCCGCGGGCCGTGGAGGGAGTTACGGTGAGGCAGGGAGGCGGGGAGGGGGAGAAGCAGGGTGGAGCCCTCTCTACCTTGCCCCTCCCCCTCCCCGCCTCCCTGCCCCACCGTAACTCCCTCCACGGCCCGCGGCTGCTTATAAGTGTTGCTAACTCTTATTCATTTACAGCATGTTAACATACTGTCACCATTCGCTTTTTATGTACTAGTAACTATGCTGGTAATTTTGCTACTGATAATATGTGTACTTGTATTCTCCACCCTGCTTCTCCCCCTCCTCGCCTCCCTGCCTCACCGTAACTCCCTCCACGGCCCGCGGCTGCTTATAAGTGTTGCTAACTCTTATTCATTTACAGCATGTTAACATACTGTCACCATTCGCTTTTTATGTACTACTGACTATGCTGGTAATTTTGCTACTGATAATATGTGTACTTGTATAATCTAAGATACTACGCCTCAGAAGACGGCATTAGTAAATAAACATTTCAAATACACATGTGTTCTTCTTAACTCCATGTTCTGGTTTCTAAGAAATATATAACGACCGACTGTTCATGAGTTCCACGTATCCTGAGGTACTATAAGTTCATATTCTGGATTGTCTAAACATTGAGAGTTTGTTATATCCAATGTGACACTGTACCTAGCTTGCTAAGGAGTTTTTGATTACTAACGTGAGTTTTGGGACACCCTAATTCGCCGAGGTTCCAATCCTCTGTCCACAGTTCTGTGTGAGAACAGAAACCCTGCGACAGGGGCACCCCCGACCCTTGCTGGAGCTTCATCACACTTGCGATACAACTCCAGCAATGCGCCACCTTTACGGCACAGATACATCACGCATCTGTGCTGTTTTTGCCCCATGATGCGCCGCATTGTAAATGCAGCACACCATAGGTGACGGAACAGCGGCACAGAATGACTAACACATCCCTGGTGATGCGCCAGTCATCATAAATGTATCCCTATGCTTCTTATCTTGTTAGAGATGAACCGCCATATGTATCATCAAAGTTTTTTGCATTTCCTAAATAGCGAACTTTAAGGAATAAATAGCGATTCTTTACCATTCCTAGTTTGCGATTAGCTATTTGCTAATTACAAATTACCCATTCATTTCCTTCATTTCCATAGGGCGGTTGGACTCACTTTTAGCTCGAACGGCTGAATGGATTTGCACGAAACTTGGCAAAATTGTAGGGACTGGTAGCCCGATGTGCCTTTGCTATGTCTCAAGATATATGCTCCAGTGGTTTTTACGAAAATTAACTTTGAAAAATATATATTGGGCTACATTGGCCTATATATATGTTGGAGCCCAAATGTAGCCCAATGTAGCCCAATGAAGCCCAATGTAGCCCAATGTAGCCCAAAAATGGCCGCCAGACACACAAAAAAACAAATGTAGCCCAAATATCAGCCAGATGTAGCCCAACTATAGCCCAGTGACAGAATGACCAATCCGCTTCGCAAACCTCCGTTACGCGAGGCGGAGCGCTGTTACAGATATATATCTTTTTTTGAACGTTAATTTCTCAAAATCCACTGGAGCACATATATTGAGACCTAGCAAAGGCACATCGGGCTACCAGTCCCTACAATTTTGCCAAGTTTCGTGCAAATCCATTCAGCCGTTCAATTATTATTATTATTTATTTTTTTTGCCCCGCGGGGCCCTTTTAAAACCTCCACATCAAACCTAGGGGGTCAGCGAGGATCTACTATTCCCCCTTATGGTCATTTGCCCCTTCGCTTTGGCCTCCTCTTGTCTCTCGATCCTACCGAGAGACAAGATGGCGGCCGCTACGGACTGTTTGGAATGTTGACAGACGCCAGAGAACCAATCAGCTTCGCTTCACAAAGCTCCGTTGCGCGAAAAGTACGCGTCCTGGGCCGCTGCCCGGTCCGCTGTTACAGATATATATCTTTTTTTAAACGTTAATTTCTCAAAATCCACTGGAGCACATATATTGAGACCTACAAAAGGCACATCGGGCTACCAGTCCCTACAATTTTGCCAAGTTTCGTGCAAATCCATTCAGCCGTTCGGGCTAAAAGTGAGGCCAACCGCCCTATGGAAAACTCAATGTTAAAAACATGTTTTGGGACCCCCCTTTTTTCTCGGCCCCCACTGGACGAACCCCCCCCAAATTTTCAAGGGCTGCTCAGAAACAAAATGTGCCATTTTCCTGAAAATTTCAGCCAATTCCGTCCACAAACGCCAAAGTAATTAGACATAGAATTTTCAAAAAACTCATAGAGAAAAAATCCTAACTATATATACCTACTGGCGACCGCCAGTAGGTAATATATATATATATATATATATATATATATATATGGCTTCACTACATATTTTAATGAAGCATTTGCTTTTTGTCCTTTCTTCTTCACAAATGATATTTCAAATGTATTATTGACAAATGTTTTCAAACAGAACAGTTCCTCCAAAAATAGCATAATCAGAGGTGTATGCAACACTGCACTAATATTTCTTTTCGGCACAGATATGCACTACGTATAAATGTTGTTTTTTAAAAACAATGAGTGTCCATTGAAGTTTCAATATGTAAACAAACTAGCCCCAATTTTGAGTGGTGGTGACACGCTTAACAGTCATAAACACACTATTTTGAATTTCTAAAATGGTGGGTTCCTGACCTCGCCAATAGGGCATTTGGAATCATAAATGCGTGGCTGAAGCTGAATACATAGTGGGCGGTAAACTCCACTGCGGACACAGCCATAGGCTAACATTGGTGAAAGTTTCGTATGAAGGCCAATGGCTGTGTTCATCTACACTTGCGATCACATACGTATCATACATATACCCGGCGGTGGGGAAAAAGCGAATGCCTTTTTCAAAAAAGTGAGAGGGCCCCTGCCTTCCAACCAGAGGAGCTTGACTTGCAGGCACAGAAGGTCCTCTCACAGTGTGATTATCTCTATGGCTCACCAGAGGAACAGGCACATGTCTGAAATATATCTGGGATTCTGTATAATTTTTCCATTAACACAGGCTACAATATCCCTTAGAGTTCCTGAGAGAAGTGTAGTTAGTATTCTGAATTGTCATATCACTTTGTTCCTTACAGAGAACAATGATGTTGAGGACCTTTAAGCACTTTATAATGTGAAAACACAACAGCATTGTAATGTGTTGTATGTTTGAAGCTGTAGATTCTAATTGGTGTGTATGTAGAGTTACATCTTGGTAAATGTTTGAATTACATGTGTTACATTTCAAACTCACATAATGGATATTGGACAATACACTTTACACTCTCTACAACTGTACATCATTTTTATTTTGTACAAACCAAATGAAGATGATGCTAGCTGTGTGTATGGTTCAACAAATCACTTAGCCTAGATCAGGACTCTCCAAACAGTGGTATGACAGCAAGTAGCTCCCAGACACCTTCAGAATGTAAATGTTAAGGGAAGACTCTGTTCATGTGATTTCATGATCATCAGCCTGCAGATAAGAAGGCCTGGCAATGAGCAGTGGTCAGTCAGAATCATGTGCCAGGCGGGGGGTGAATCGCAGGGACAAACTACTGAAGCCTTGAGGTACATCTGTCTTAAACATTTATCCTTGCCATATTTTGAGGTGTGCATAACAATATGCCCCTGAATGCTTTAAATGGACAACAGCTGAAAGGGTGAGTTACTTAACTCCTTGAGTTAACACCTCACTTCATTTTACTTTCATTTCAAAGTGTATCATGTCCAAACTGAAGGCTCCTTTCTCACAGTGGCCAGTATTCACTGTGCCATGAGTATTTATGTTTAGCCTTCAGTAGTTTACAATCTTTTGCACCGATTAGAAGTAGGTCACATCACAGAATATGTAAGAGCCCCCTGGGCTAGATGATGTCACAGGCCTGGATTGGTGAGTTTAGGCCATGGCATGCAATGAGGGTAGTCAACATGTCACTACAAAAGTGTGTGTTAAGATATGTTTTTGTCAGCATGTGAAAATACACATTTTGTATGCTAACTTCATGAATCATGCTAGTGATAGATGTAGAAAAATAGTGTTACATCAATGCAGATAAACACAAAGTCACAAGTCTTTCCTTTCTTGTATCCATGCAGGCCAACACCCATCAGAAGTGGGACAAATGAATGGACATAATGAGGAAGGTGCGTACCCTGTGAGTCTGCAAGTCGTGCAACATCCATCGCCGCAAGAGGTGGGAGGAACTACAATGCTGGACCAGCAAATCAGTGGACGTCTTGCTCGGGCAGCCCTTCCAATGTGGGAAGCACATGCACTGCAACCTGACAACACTATTGGTCTGCATTCTTGTGGTGACCTATCCAGAACATTATGGGCAGTACAAAGCCCAACAGCAGCAACAAGGGGGTCAGTTCTGATTTTCAATGTACATGACTAATTTGTTGTTACAACCAGGATTTTTCACATCAACATTGAGGGAGAACCATGTCCAACACACAACAAGAGTTCTTGAAGCTCTAAGTGTAGCACACTGTGTATTATGACGTGCTTTCTCTATATTAATATGTTGGAAAGGGTCTCACCTGATTCCTGTTCGCAATCAAAGGACTGTTCTAAGCAGACACATGGCTGCCTACACTCCACTTATACATCAGGCTCTTTGATGTAATGAGAGAGAGTTGTACCACACAGGCCAATAGACTTTATTGTGTCAGGTATGATGCTCCTTCACTGTTGTGGAAGATGTAATGGTAGCCCTATTACATGTGACATAGCATACTAGGCACTTATGATACAGTAGATGTACCAAATGTCACATTGGTAAGCTGGGATGCTACACAAACAAGAGTGAGTATGTGATCCAAAATGACCAGTAACCCTACCAATTGATGGCTATATTTTAGAATCAAAACATATCCAAATATTCTTTAACATCAGAAATACTGTTTCATACATGTTAAAAGTGACAGATTTGCATCTTGTTTTAATCCTTCACAACTGTGTGTGTGCGTGTGTGTGTGTGTGTGTAAGTCAGTCTGTTTTTTGACAATTACTCATGATAGGCATACAACTTTTGATAAAAAACAGACAGGAATGTGTACACATTGGTGGTAGAGTTACACATAACCCAAATCATTTCTCAATGTCCTTTGTCGTGTCCAGATGAAAAATCATTGATGGTGTGTGTAAGCCAGTCTGTTTTGGACAAATAATCGTGATATGCATACACATTTTGAAGAAACACAGGCGGAAATGTGTAAACATTGGTGACAGAGTTACATACACCCACAAACATTTCTCAATGTCCTTTGTCATGTCCAGAAAAAAAATCAATGATGGAGAAAAATGGGAAACTTTAAGGGATGTTGGCAGATGGAATCTTCCATCACATATATTAAGGAGTATCCCATCCGGAAAACTCAGAATTAGGCCAAACTTATGACTCATTAGTCAACTGTTGTAATGCATAGAGGTGTATAATGCATATTGTGATTTACGTATAAATCTTTGAAGTAATTATTATATTTGAATCATTGTATGTAATGATTACTGTGATGTTCTACAACATTTTAACTACAGTGAAAGTCAGCATATTCAGTGAAACAACTCCGAAAAATAACACACTTTAAATGACTAGAGGTATTCAGGAGTGAGAACTAAATTATTTTTTTTTCTCTGTCCTTAAGTAATTGAGAAATATTTCAAGGGCGATGTATTTACTTATGCTGTAAAAATAATTTGCCAATCCACCCAAATATTTGTTTCCGACTGTCTTCAATAGCATAGGTATCTACATAGTATGTGATACATTGCTAAGCTACATCAATGCATAGTTTATTTATAATTTCTGACAGATGGCCTATACTTTAGTGACTTGAAGTAAGTGTTACCATTGTAAAATGCCCAAACATAGCTAACCTGCTTTCAGCTTATGCTAATATTGGTACAACATTGCAGTATTTGTTGTCATACAATTATTCATATTTTACTTATTGAGAATGGAAATTATGCAGATTTTAGGGCCTTGTGAGCACTCCGTACAAAGGCATTTTTGGTTGATATCCTTTTTGGTGACATCATTCTACTATTCTAAACTACAATGGCCAACCATTCAGAGATGTGAAACAGTTCCTGGATAGACACGATAATGGATAAAAGAAAAGATCATACATGATATAGGAACTATCACGGGAAATTACATAACTGTGACCAAATGTCTTCTGAAAATGTTGTGTACATGCATGAGCTTATGCTAATGTGGAAGCAAAGTTTGAGAGCCTTGATGCAGGTGATATCTGAAAACTTGGAAACTGTTTTGTGATCAAAGATCATGGTGAGTTCTGTTTACACAGATTCAACGCAACTATTGTATATGACATTTCAGTAGCATCCGGAGCAGGCACAGGTGCCAAGGTAGGCTTGGAAGCAGCTGGTCACTGTGATTTGGCTCAGAAACTACTGACACTGAAGGAACCAGTGGCACAGAGGATGAGTGGAGTGCAACTTAACATCTTCTTCAGAGGCTTCCTCCGGCGAGCACTCCGTAGTGGTGGCAGACCCAACATGAAGTCTACCAACTGCATCCTTGTCTGCTACCCAGAGTATCATCTCCACCCTCCCTTTTCCTCCCCCCCATGATCAAATTCTCCCCCATAAAAGGCCTGAGGTCTCTTTTCCTCCAAGGACCACCCCCAGCTCTGCTAAGTGAGGAGGCTATTGACTCTCTCAAGAACATCTCTATAGACCAGTTTGCACTACTGAATGACATCCAGGGGCTTAGCTAGCAAGTGCAACAAATTGTAGCCTACCTGGAAGGCATTCACCGTGCTATGTCTGGCCTACAGAGGTCTTTTCAAGATCTAGACTCCTCACAGACTGTAGCTCCCCAAATATCCTAACCTAATGCCCCACCTCCCACCCCTACCCATTTGAAATTCTCTGTTGCCAGAAATCTCTCAAGTACACTCAAAGGTTTGCACGCACCCACTCACAGTCACAAGCAGCACACTCACAGAGTCATACAAACACCACAAAAAACACAGGCGCACCTCCAGACAGACACGGCCCGACCAGAAGCAAAACCACTAACACCACAGCCACCACCATACACACATGCACCACCCATACCACCAGCAGACACACAGACACTGTAGCCACTACCACACCCACGTGTGCCACACTCACATCCAGCACCTCCAGAGACACCGCATCCACCACCACACCCACACCCAGCACCTTCAGAGACATAGCAGTCACCACCACACCCACATGCACCACACCCAACACTTCCACAGCATACCCACCCACACCCATGCAAGCATCAGAATTCATAGCTACAAAACTCAAACACCCACACTCACCCAAGCAACAGACACCCATGATGCAAGACACCCCAAACATACAAGACACCCCCAAACATACACAACATACAACAGACCCAGAGGCACCTGCACCTTCAACAGACACATGCACATCGGACACTGCCACTCCCTGTACCTCCTAAACCCAATGTCCTCCCAAACACCTTACCAATTTCCCCATTGAAGATGTCCTTTTTACACTTGCCACAACCCAACCTACCCCTTCTGCATCCCAACCCACCCCTACCAAATATTAAGCTGCCCCTTCCACACCTCAACACACCCCTTTGCACAGCTCAACCCACCCCTCCCAACCACAAATCCACCTCTTCCACATCCAAACCTACCCCTGCCAAATGCAAGATTGCCCCTTTCAAACTCCCCCCCCCAAACCCAAGGGCACCCCTTCCAAACCCAAGGGCACCCCTCCCAAACACATCCCCCCATGTAAGATCTTGATGGTGCCTGGTCAGCCCACTAGATGCCCGTTGCTGAAGAGGTTCTCCTTAGCAGTGTATTTGGATTCAAGCTTTGTTCCACTGCACATCAGTGAAGGTGTTTCACTTTATGGACTGCCATTTGGCTTATTTAATCTCTTGATAGCCTTATCTCATTTTGTTGAATAAATACTTTCTTGTGATTTGACCAAATTAGTACTGGCATTCATTTTCTTTCGCAATTGTTTGATTCCTATCAATAGTTCAGAGGAAAATGTGATGTGCGTATTCTTCTTTACCATGATGGCAGGTAATAAAACTGATTTTTTTTAAAGTCTATTTTGTTAAGTGCATACACTGCTTAATATTAAATGTGATGATCATTTGAATTTAGGTGCCGACATTCATCATATTAATGGCCACTTGCACCAACTAATTAATTTTATATATTTTAATTGGATGTGTTACTACAGGTGGGTTAGTTTCACCTTGATTACTAATCAGTATGACATATTTTGTGACAATTGAAATTGGATAGACTACAGGACGTGCACTAGCCAAGGGGAAATGTCACATGGATGTATATATTTTATATTTCTAATTTGTGACAAACATTGAGTTTACAGTAAATTTTTAAGTTAAAGGTTACACCTTGTTGTGTGCAATTTCTACATAATGTTACGTCACACTTATTCCTATGATGTGTGTTGCAAATGTTTTTAATGTGGGAATTTTTGTGATTTATTTAAACACATCTATATTGTGACTTTTTGATTTTTATTTGTATACCTTTTTTTGTGCAAGTGTCCTTTTTTTTAAGCAGCTTGCATAAAATATATACATACAAAATGATCATACAGATGTTTCTTTAAATTTGTTAAACATCAACATTACAGACATATGTATTGCTCATTGATAGGCTATTGCTTGTAGGAGACATTTATAAATGCACTTGTCCTGTGCATATATTAACAGACAAGTCAGTAGGTAACAGGTACGAGTGTAGCTTATTGCCGATTGCGTCAACTATGGTGTTGGTTTGTTTCATTATCAAGCAGCAGCGGCAGGACTTGGAAGATAGTATCCATGGCAGAACAGATAGTGTGTAATTGAGAAGAAAGTGAGTCACTGCCTTATATCCCTTCCATTCCGCCAACCAAGGTGTGGAGGATTTACCACCACAGTCGCGTTGACAGAAAGGCACATTAAGATTGGCACGGAGGGGAAACTGATTGTCCTCCCTCCAGCAACCGCTTTTACCTAACCTGCCATTGACGCATTTGAGATTTCTTGGTGGTGACGACCGGACCGCTGAGGTCTTTCATCTATGAATATGCTAACATCTAAGTAGGCAGTGTGTACCACCAAGCCGGTGGGTGTGAATCCCTAAAACACAAAAGGGACACTGCAACTAGGACGTGGGATGCAAAAAGTCATCCTGAAACGTAGGTGTGCAAAAAGTCACCCAAATAAACAATTTAAAGGGAAGGAAGAAGAGGGGAAAGGAGACAAAGAAGCCTAGGTATGAACACCCATCGTAACAAAGGCAAATATTGTCCTTAATTGCCCTCACACACCCTTAGGATATCATGTTTCATCATACACCAATAGGATGTCATGCTTCATCATCGGGCTATAGCTCCACGTGGGGCCGGCGCTGCAATCCCCCACTGGCCCCAAAAAGGGACACTTAACTGGAGATCTTTTAGGACAGCCGGATGGTGCATGCAGGTGTGCTGGGAAAAGGAGGTATGGGGTAAGATGAGGGAAAAACCAGTGCCTAGTGAGAAATCAAAATATGGAGGGGGGTTTGTACGCAACAATATGTCGTAATGATATACCTCAAGCAGTAGTAACTATGAAAAAAGTTCTTGTTCTAATAGGTATATTCACCTGATGAATCAAGGAAACAGGGGTCAACATGTTTCATGCCCTTAATCGCCAAAAGGTCGGTGGCATTTCGTCAGGACCAAATAACATATAAGTGCACGTGAATAAAAAAAAAAAAAAAAAAAAACTCTCAACTTGACAGGGCGGCCAGGGGGGTTATGTATCCTGGCTCAGGCTACATCTTCTTAATGTGTCCCGCTCCTGTATAGTACCTAGGACAAAGAGACAGACAAAGATATACTGGTGTATGCATCAGTAACAACTTGATGTCATAACGTGTGCCATCAATGGTGCACATCTTTCACAGAAAAGAGACAACAGTGAGCTGTACACAAGAGGCATACCGCAAACATATAAATATTCGAGTGCATGGGTAATAAGGCAGAATCGCCCCAAGATAGGCTCAACCATCACATGTGTGATAATGAACTCAATGCCTCGTGGTTGTTTTAAGAGAAGGCTCTAGATCTAGAGGGACTACCTTACAGGCGCAAAAAACAAGGAAAGTTAAAATAGTTCAATTAATTAAACAAACACGTCTCACTAATTAAGGGAAGTGTTGGCTGGACCAAGAAGGGAAATCAAACTTTGTTCACGAGCGGTAATCACAAAATTAGCAACAAAAAGCAGGCTTACCTTGCTCATTGACGAGTGTCAGGCATGGCGTGGGCATCCTGCACTGACTCGTTGGCAAGTTTGTAATCACTAGTCAATAGAAAAAAAAAGAAAACAAGAGAATAGCTGAAGCGAACAACCATGAGCCAGCCTCCGACTCGTGCAAAAATATCCCAGAGTCTCGCGGCCGGGATCCCACAAGAGGGACCCGCTCTGTACTTACGTCGCTCTCAAGGGGCTGCCAGCTGTGAACCTAGTCATGTCGGATGCCTGCCAAGAAGACCCGGCATCCGGTGCTAGTTAAAAATGGAAGAAAAAAAGCATGACCCTCAAGGACCAACCCTTTCCGGGGGACGGAAGTGGTGCTCGCAAGGTTCAGCGCATGCGCAAGAGCACAGGAGCCGAAACGCATGTCCTCGGGTGGGACGGCTGATTTATAGCACATGCGCAATGGATACTTAATTAGAGGCCACTGACTCAAAAATTGTAGGTATACCGGTGTTGGCCTACAAAGTGTATCCATACGTGCTCATGAAGCACAGGGAAAGTTGAAAAAATTATTTCATAAATGCAATAGTAAACCTTGCCGCCCAACTGTTGGTCTATAAACATGTTATCGTAGTATGAATGGCTATGCCGAAGCTACTCTCGTGTATACGGGAATTGTACAGTATTCAATATAAAATAGGAAAAATTCCTGAACCGATCTTGGAGCGCCTGCTCAAGGTGTTAACGCCTGGTCTAGGCATGGGTGTAACTAATGTGTGGCCACAAGGTGGGCCAACATTACCTAAAAGTGCGGCTGTGCCCAATGTGCCAACTCACAAAGGAGAGGTGAAAAAAAGAGAAACAATTAAGGGTCTACGGCTGAACCGCCGTGCAACTATATTAACAACAAAAGGAGACCCAAGAGCTATTAAAGATACAGTGTCCATGCTCCTAACCTAATCACTAAAACACAAAAGGGACACTGCAACTAGGACGTGGGATGCAAAAACTCATCCTGAAACGTTGGGGTGAAAAAAGTCACCCAAATAAACAATTTAAAGGGAAGGAAGAAAAGGGGAAAGGAGACAAAGAAGCCTAGGTATGAACACCCTTCGTAACAAAGGCAAATATTGTCCTTAATTGCCCTCACACACCCTTAGGATATCATGTTTCATCATACACCAATAGGATGTCATGCTTCATCATCGGGCTATAGCTCCACGTGGGGCCGGCGCTGCAATCCCCCACGGGCCCCAAAAAGGGACACTTAACTGGAGATCTTTTAGGACAGCCGGATGGTGCATGCAGGTGTACCGGGAAAAGGAGGTATGGGGTAAGATGAGGGAAAAACCAGTGCCTAGTGAGAAATCAAAATATGGAGGGGGGTTTGTACGCAACAATATGTCGTAATGATATATCTCAAGCAGTAGTAACTATGAAAAAAGTTCTTGTTCTAATAGGTATATTCACCTGATGAATCAAGGAAACAGGGGTCAACATGTTTCATGCCCTTAATCGCCAAAAGGTCGGTGGCATTTCGTCAGGACCAAATAACATATAAGTGCACGTGAATTAAAAAAACAAAAAAAACAACAAAAAAAACTCTCAACTTGACAGGGCGGCCAGGGGGGTTATGTATTCTGGCTCAGGCTACATCTTCTTAATGTGTCCCGCTCCTGTATAGTACCTAGGACAAAGAGACAGACAAAGATATACTTGTGTATGCATCAGTAACAACTTGATGTCATAACGTGTGCCAACAATGGTGCACATCTTTCACAGAAAAGAGACAACAGTGAGCTGTACACAAGAGGCACACCGCAAACCCCTATGTTTAAGATTCCCCGAATTTACTCCAAAACTGCTTCTCACAAATTGGACGAATCACTTTTGATAAAACTACAGAATTCGGTAAATGTCAATGGTATGGCAGATTAGCTGCCATCTGTTTTCATTTTTCAATTACAAACCCCAAATTCAATGGTTCATTTCAAAACAATGTACATTCAATATTCCTGATGTTCTGGGAGGTTTTCCTACATGTGTGGGACATTTATATTTCTCCTGCATGGAACAGCAATTGCATGATACGCACAATGAGTTTACCTTCATTCACTGGTCCTACTCCTAGACATGTTACCTAAAACTTTTTCAACGTGCAAGTCTTCAGGAACATAGGAGAATATCGTTGTGCGTTTTGGGTGCTGCCTGGAACAAGTTTTGACTCTCAGATGGATGCACTACCCTAAACATGTGAGTGAAGACAAGGACTATGAACTCCCTGGAAGAAAGGATTCTCACAAGACTTGTGAATGGCGACGGCCATCTTGAATACTTAGAGTATGAGTTAATTTTTGAACCATGGTCTCTTTGCTAAATAATTGTGATACATAGTTGCTGCGGCTGAGACTTGTTGTCAGAAGATTGGGATCTCGCAATTTGATTTTCTCAATAGTAGAGAAAAAACTAATTTCTAGTCAGAGGAGTGTTTAAGCACAGTACTTGTATCAAAGTATATGGAACTTGCACTTGAACATTATTTCAGAAGTCATTCATTATGAATTACAAAATATTGCTTTGCACTTGGTTTTTTTCAAAAGGAGAATGCCATTTAGGATTACAAACTGTGTATTGGGTACTTGGGGTTCTACAAGAAGAGCTACAGAAACTTCATTCTGCACAGACCTGTATCCTTAGACAATGTATGGTATTAATCATTTCTTTACATTAAAGCCAGATTTCTGATTGTTTAGGTGAACTATATGATATTAATAACAGTTCTCATGTGACAGTTCATGAACGAATTATGTTGAAAGTAATCCAAATCACAGAATGTTAATACATAACTCTGAAGTTAGTTTTCCATTGCAAACAACGTATAACAGATCTGAGTATTGTTTACACATATATTATATATATATATTCTAATTGTGTTTCAGCTTTAGTTGAACATAGAGTTTCTTTCTACTATAGAGACTTCAAAATACTAATATTGTAAAATGGTATATTGCATACATTTTCAGAAAATAGATGCCATTGTCAGTGTAACAGCAATACTAAGGCTTCTTGTTGCATTTGCATAACTTGTTCAGGTCTCAATGTTATGATTTAGTAATGATTCTAATTCCATTAGAACCTTATTGTAGAATGTTGTACTCCAGGGTATTCAGTTGCACTGGTACTCTGGAGCTGTTCAGCGCTTGTTGCTGTTGTGCTCATTTATATACATTAAATACTTATAATTCAATTAAAATTTGTAGTTCTTTTAATGGAGACGAGGATGGGCTGATTTTGATTAAAGAAGAAAAGAAGGAAAATACAAGTTGAGCATCATCTGAATCCTGCTATTTTAAGAGAACGGATTAACAGGAACTTCGCAAAGTATATATATATGGAAGATAATTAATGGTGAAAGATAAAGAATTGAATGGAAGCTAAAAAGAGACAGAGGAGTAACGAAATATACTTCAAGAGGAAACCACATCTCAAATTACGGTACTGTTCCTACAAAAAATTAAATTTCAGTTTTACGATACATTTTGCAAACAAAATTGGTGATTTGGTGTGCATATCATTACAAAGAGAAAGGCGACTTTTAAAAGATTGTCCCAAATCATCATGAGCAGTGGTGTCCTTTGTGTCAATGCCTCGGGCTCGGGTGACGAAATCGGAATTCCGAAGTGTGACGAGCTTGTGGTAACCGTCCCAGATCATCGGACGTGCTAACGATTCCGAAAGAGCCTGAAGCCTGAGGAATCCTGGGAAGGAAGGAAGGCAAGGCATTCTGGGAGGAAGTGATGTCAACGCGCAAGACATGGAGGCCATTTTGTTTACGATAGAAACGAGCATAGCAACCACTACGATAAACGCTTCGGATAGAAACAATTATTTTATCGATCTACAAAAAGGTAAACACTTTGGATAGGAACAATTATTTATCGATCTACAAAGCGGAAGCAGTTAACCTATAGGGTGAATGATATTACAGGTAAGTGGGTCACTGTTATTTATGAAAGTTACAGGAAGATAATCCTACTGGAGAAAATAAAAATAAATTTGGAACAATTAACAATATTAAGAGTAATATGAACTACAATATTGAGAGTAAAGAGGTACAAAAAACTGGAATATAATACAAATAATCTTTTATTGGGTTACAATACAAATAAACATAGTTTGAATTGGAAAATATATCAATATATGGAAGTGTGCATAACAATATACTAATAGACAATACAGTATCTAGAAATTGTTAATTAAGAAACATGCAGTTTGAACCTCCCTCAAAATTCCTACAAAGCAAAGGGGAACCACCATTACCGTGGTCAAGATGGAAAGAAGAATTTGTAAATTATATGAAGGCAATAGATGGTGAAAGAATGGGAGCGGAGAGAAAGAAAAGTATTTTATTACATTGTCTTGGGTCCGAAGGGCAGATGGTGTTTAGAGCTCTGCCTCAGACAAATGCTACGGAAAATGGGGAGGCAACAAATGTATACAATGAGGCGTTGCTTAGAATGGAAAAAAGGTTTAAACCCACTAGCAATATTGCGTTAAATAGGTTTAAATTTTATACAAGGAAACAAGAAGAAAATGAATCTTTTGATGATTTCTTGACTGCATTGCGCACCTTGAGTTTACATTGTAATTTTGGAAAAATTTCTGATGAAATGATTAGAGATCAGATAGTGGTTTATGTGAGGTGTAAAAAAACACAGGAGCAGCTATGGGTTATGGGAGATCCTAAGCATTCAGAGGCTATTTCAACGGCTAAAGCTTTTGAAAAAACTGAAAAATGGATGCATACAGTCAAGAATATTAGTAGTAAAAGTGAAAAATATGAAGAGGTTGCTGTAATAAAGCGAGAAGATGAGATGAGATATGACTCACAAAATATGAATGCTGTTCAGAGTCAAAATCAACACTTTAATGCTAATAGAAGGTTTGAAAGAAATGGAAAAAACGTAGTTTGCTACAGATGTGGAAACAAAAACCATGTGTCATCATTCAGTGGGTTCCAGCAGTTAGAAGAGAGTGCAAAAATTGTGGAAGAGTAGGACACTTTGCAAACGTGCAGAGATCAAAGAAAGTTTCCCACGCAATATCGACCAAGGATTTCGTCCATGATAGAAGGATCAGGACAGAGTGATAATTCTGCAAGATTTGGAAAAGCATTGGTAAAAGATACCATGTCAGGGTTTGTTGTTTCTCTTCGGAATAGTATTGCAAATTTGAAAGATTCAAATGACATGCCTCTCACAAATTCACCAATGTGTTTAGTGCAGGTGTGTAATGTTGAATTAAGGCTCATGGCAGATTCAGGATCGCCATGGACTAAAATGTCAAACCAATACTTTGCAGAAAAATTGGATAATACATTTAATATTGAAGATATTTTTCCATCTGACATAAATCCTGTAAGTTATGATGGTTCACGCATTGACAGGGTAGGCTATTTTGACACTAATCTGACCTTTAAGAATAGAGTTGCAAGTATAAAATTATATGTTGCAGTAAAGGGAATACATGTTCTTGGGTGGAGAGATCAGTATAAACTGGGGATAATGTTGAACCCCAGACTTAAGGATCCTATAATTTTGGATGAGTCTTTATGCCCTAAATTTATAAAAGACTCATTTAAGGATGGTTTCTCAGATTCTTTGGGAAAACTTAAAGATTATTCCCATCAGATCAAACTTAAAGCAAATGTTAAGCCGGATAGACAAAAAATAAGACCGGTGCCGATTAATGTAAGGGAAGAACTTAAGGATATGTTGACAGAGCTAGTAACTGAAGGCATTATAGAGCCAATTCATTCATCTGAATGGGTTTCGCCAATTGTCTTAGTCCACACATCGGATAAGAAATTGAGGCTGTGTGTGGATTTAAGAGCATTAAATTCAGAGATTGTGGTGGATTGCCATCCACTACCAAATATTAATGAGGTAGTTTCTGTGCTAGAGGGTGCAAAAGTGTTTTCTACATTGGACTTGAGATCGGCTGTATCATCAGGTGCCATTGACAGATGAGTTAAAAATGTTAACAGCATTCATAACGCCACACTGTTTATACCAATACACAAGAATGCAATTTGGATTAGCCTCAGCGGCTTTGGTATTTCAGAGGATCATGTTTAACAGCTTTAGGGATATTGATCATTTCGTAAAATGGTTTCAGGATGATATTTTAATCTTTTCAGAAAAAAAGATCATTTGAAACATTTGTCTGAAGTATGTACTAGGCTGAATAAGAATGGTTTAACACTGAAGGCTCACAAATGTAAAATGTTTTTAAAAAGTGTGTAATATTTAGGGCATACCCTAACTGGAAACGGTGTGATACCAAAAAAATCAAATGTGGAAGGTATAAAGAATGCACCATCCCCAAAAAACAAAGACCAATTGTTATCGTTTGCGGGGATGTGTGAATATTATTCTAAATGTGTGACAAATTTTGCAACAAAAATGGAGCCTTTGGGAAGATTGTTAAGACACAATACTTCTTTTGAGTGGTCAGAATTATAGGAAAATGCTTTTAATGAAATCAAACGAGATATTGTCAATGCACTCACTCTCAGACCATTTTGCATGAAGAAACAATGCATTATAACAGTAGATCCCAGTTTATATGCTATAGGTGGTATCTTGTCACAAATAAGTGGAAATGAAGAATAGAATGTGTGTTTTGCTCCAAGAACTTTGAATGAAACAGAAAGAAGGTATGCAGTTATAGAGAAGGAACTTCTTACATGCGTGTGGGCTATAGAACATTACAGGAATTATATTTGGGGAACCAAATTCATTTTGAGAACGGATCACAATCCTTTGGTCAATATACTATCACCTGGGGGTGGTTTGAATTCCACCGCAAGGATTGCTAGATTAACTTCTAGGGTACAAGAATATTGTTTTAAAACTAAGGGGCATCTTACCAACAACTAGCGATATTTATCGCTAAATGCGCTTAGCGACTTTTTTTAATCGCTGGTTATTTTAGCGGAGAAAACATGCTATTAGCAATGTTTTTCTCCATAGCGCTAAAATATCCAGCGATAGCGGCGTAATGCGAGAATATCGCTGAGAATATAGAGATATTCTCGCATTAGCGACGAAATGCTCTTAGCCATGTTCTCCACCTCCCATTGGATAACATGGCTAAGAACTGGTCAGAGCAGGCGTTAGTTTTTGGCGATAGCTGGAATATTTCCATCGCTACGCCAGCCTTGTGAATAGGCGATAGCGACGTTATCGACTGCTTTCAGTCGCTAACGGTTTGGGTACGCCCACTTTGCATGTCATTAGCGATAAATATCGCTGACATGCAAAGCGGGCCCCAAACCGCTCGCTATTGCCTTCAAGCTGTCGCTAACTGCTGTTAGCGACAGCTTGATAATAGGGCGATAGAATTTTCACCGCTTAGCGGCCGAAAATGGCAGCGAAACCGGTGAAAAGTGCCTATCGCCCCCCTTGATAATATGCCCCTAAGTTTGTTCCAGGGAAAAAGAATGTCACAGCTGACTTTATGTCACATCATCCATTAGTCAGAGTTTAAAGGGAAGGATGAGGATGTAGACATTGTCACCACTATACAGGATGTTGTGATTGGTGCATTTTCAGATATATCAGAGGAAACATGGAAAAAGAGTGAAGAAAATGATTCGTTATGGCGATTGGTCAAGGGATATTTGGTGGATGTTTGGCCCAAAAAACATAATCTTCCTAAAGAAATTATGCCGTTATTTAAAGTATCAGATGAATTAAAGTTGGATGGAGATTTTATTTACAAGGATGGAAAATGTGTGCCACCATTGGGAGTGAGAGAGATGATTCTTAAGTTAGCACATCATTCTCATCCTGGGATGTCAGCGATGAAACGCTTAATTAGGAACTACTTCTGGTGGCCAGGTATGGACCGCATGGTAGACCGTGTAGTTAGAGACTGTGTTGTTTGCAATTCAAGTGACAAAGTGTTGAAAGTAAATGTTCCGCCTCTTATGAGTGTAGATTGGCCACAAGAACCGTGAAAGAAGTTGGCGTTCGATATTTCTGGTCCGTTCTTTGATTTACCGTTGGATCCACGTTATGCATTAGTGTTAGTGGACTATCACTCAAAGTGGCCGGATGTTAAGATGGTTCCCATGGCTACCACAAATAAGGTCTTAGAGTTTTTCAAGGAGGTCTTTGCCAGGGAGGGTTTCCTTCAGTCATTGTCACAGATAATGGTGTTCAATTAACGTCCAATGATATGAAGGAGTATCTCAAAGTCCATGGTATAAAACATGTTACAACATCATTGTATGCGCCAAATGAAAATGGCCAAGTGGAACGCTTTAATAGGGTTTTGAAGGGTTACATTACTGAAGTAATGAAGGAAGGGGAAGACTGGAAAAATGTATTGAGGGAAAGATTTTGGATGTACAGAATTACACCACTTTCTATAACAGAAGTTAGTTCATTTATTGAAAGGCAGAGATCCTGTTTCAAATGGATCACTGACATAATATCGACGGACACTATATCGAGTTGCTAAAATATCGTTACCAAAATATCGACTACAATTATATCGACTTCCTATACTCATTTAAAATATTACAAAAATATCGTGGACAAAATATCGACTACTTTAAATATCGACTACACTAATATAGATTGAAAATATATAGTACAAAAATATCGTTTGAAGGTAATTTATATGTCACACTACAAAAATATCGACAACATATATATAGACAGTCAAAATATCGAATATATATGATTATCCACAATAGTTTTTATACATTTAATATATTTTTTTTTAAATCTTGCGTTCTTAAACTATAAACACTTCAAAATACATATAAAATATATATAAACTTTTGGCAATACACATTAAGTTTTTGTAGTTTTTTTACCACATATTATCTAAACATTGCAGCACATACATTAATAAATACTAATTAGTCAACATATATTTCCACATTAAAAATACATATTTTGCAATATAATATAATTTTTACGACATTCAATGCTGAATCCTTCTCAGTTTTGCTTTTTCACAACATAAAGCCAAGCAATTAAATCTAAAAAAATTCAAACTAACCAATAAAATGCACCCTTTCCTAAAACATCCAATCAAATGAATGTACACATTGAATACACACTATAAAAGGAGTACATTCCTACAGCCAATTCCTGCTGGTAAATCTATTGAAAAAAGAAGGCTACACTTTGACAAGGTTATTCCTAAGAATTCTACTACAGAAAGCAAGACTTCTACATAAATAATTCAAGTAAGTTTTGACTAATTTTTTAACTAAACATGTACTAAACTCGAAAAATAAATATGTAACTTTCTCGTGAAATTAACATTTATTTATCTAATTTACTATTCCTTCTACAAACATTTCTATAAATAATAAAAGAACCCATGACTAATTCTTAATCACTACATACTCATTTTAATTATATATAAATGTTTTTTAACACACTAAATACATTTCTTTACAAATCTTTAAAAATATATTTTTCTTCTTTATTCTATTTTCTTTACAGATATTCACAATACATCCCAACTTTACCCCACCTAAAGAAAATAGCACAGTACTTAAAAATGTAGGTATATAGGTTGGCTTCCTAAAACGCACTAAAATGTTAAATAATTCCTATAATAAACGTTTTTTTCCCTTTTATATTCTACACAGATATTCAGATTAATTCCTAATTAAACTCCACCTAAGGAAAAAACTACAATATTCTAACAAGTAAGTATATATGTTGGCTTCCTAAAAGTCAATAAAATGTTTAAGCCTTTTAGTAAAAAATATTTTTCTATTCTATCTTCTTCACAGATATTCAGAAGACATCCTAATTATACTGCACCTACAGATTTCTAACAAGTAAGTATAACTGTTAACTTCCTAAAAAGCCCTAAAATGTTTATAACTTTTTCTAATAAATATATTTTTACATTCTATCTTCTTCACAGATATTCAAAATAAATTCTAATTATACCCCAACTAAGGGGTCCATTATGATGTCGGGCGGATTGCCTCCGCCAGGCTGGCGGTAGCCACCGCCGGCCTGGCGGAGGCAATCCGCCCGACATCCATTGCCAAATTACCCCCGCCATATTAGGATGGCGGGGGGGACCGCAGCGGTGATAATCACCGCCCGCCTGTTTTCCGCCCCGGTGGCCTTGCGGCCGGGGCGGAATATGTTTAATATGGTGGCGGTGTCTGTTAGACACCGCCAGCCATATTAGAATGCGCATTCTGGCACGCCTTTCCGTGGCGGCAATGCCGCCACGGAAAGGCATGCGGAGTCCCCCTGCAGGGGCCCGTTGCGGGCCCCCAGGGACTCCGTGGTGGTGGGGGGTGCACATGGGGGGTACCTATGGTACCCCCCCCGCATTTCTAAGTGCAACATGTCAGGCACCGCGCGGTGCCTGTCATGTTGCACTTTGAAATGCACAACGTGCACGTTTCACAAGGCGACGGGCGGAGATTACTGCTCCGCCCGACGCAATGGCAAAAATACAGGATGCGCCCGCCTGTGTGGCGGGGGCATCCTAATGCACATTTCGGGACCCCCGCCCTCGAGGCGGGCGGTCCCGTTTCCCGATAGGGTGGCGGGCGGGCAAAGCCCGCCCGCCATCCTAATGGCCCCCTAAGACTTAGGGGGCCATTAGGGAAACGGGCCTATCGGGAAACGGGACCGCCCGCCTCGAGGGCCCCGAAATGTGCATTAGGATGCGCCCGCCACACAGGCGGGCGCATCCTGTATTTTTGCCATTGCGGCGGGCGGAGCAGTAATCTCCGCCCGCCGCCTTGTGAAACGTGCACGTTGTGCATTTCAAAGTGCAACATGACAGGCACCGCGCGGTGCCTGCCATGTTGCATTTTGAAATGCGGGGGGGTACCATAGGTACCCCCCATGTGCACCCCCCACCACCACGGAGTCCCTGGGGGCCCGCAACGGGCCCCTGCAGGGGGACTCCGCATGCCTTTCCGTGGCGGCATTGCCGCCACGGAAAGGCGTGCCAGAATGCGCATTCTAATATGGCTGGCGGTGTCTAACAGACACCGCTACCATATTAAACATATTCCGCCCCGGCCGCAAGGCCACCGGGGCGGAAAACAGGCGGGCGGTGATTATCACCGCTGCGGTCCCCCCCGCCATCCTAATATGGCGGGGGGGAATTTGGCAATGGATCTCGGGCGGATTGCCTCCGCCAGGCCGGCGGTGGCTACCCCCAGCCTGGCGGAGGCAATCCGCCCGACATCATAATGGACCCCAAAGACTACAAAATTCTACCAAGTAAGTATATCTGTTCCCTTCCTAAAAGTCACTAAAATATTTAAGCATTTTTATAAAAAAAAATTCTATTCTATCTTCTTCACAGATATTCAGAACACATCCTAATTAAATCCCATCTAAAACAAAGAATACACAATCCTAACAAGTAAGTATCTCTGTTAACTTCCTAAAATGCCATTAAAAGCTACCTACTAAACACCTTTCCCCTAGAAAAATCAACAATTATTATAAAAAAATAACTAATCACATTCTTACTCTTCTTACCAACAGAAACAAAAGAAGAACATACAAGAAAGATTTTGAAAACAGCTTTTCAGCATTTCTCTACACTAGAAAATACAACTGTAAGTATAAACTGTGAAATATAAATTTCTAACAAGCATATAAAACTGTATTTGACATTAAAATATTTTTCTTACTATTTTTCCCTAGCAAAAATATTAGAAAAATGACAGAAGGAGCTGAATTTGTAATGTCACAAAAAAATAAACTATTGCTATGCTATATGGGCTATGTTTATAATCAGGAAAGACAAACAGGAACGAAATTATTTTGGAAATGTACAAAATATTATTCAAATAAATGCTATGGTAGGGCTACTACTGATGAAGCAAATGTATTATCTACTAGAGAACACAACCACCCCGCTAATGTCACAGAAATAGAGATCAGGGATGCTTTAGAAAGTATCAAAGAAGCAAGTACAGGGAGTCAGAAACCAACAACACAGATCCTAAAAGAGGAACTTTTGAAAATTCCTAGCCATGCTTCAGGTCAACTGCCATCAATTCACTCCCTAAAAAGGACAATTGCACGCCAAAAAAGACTCACTACTACTACTGAACCTAACCCTACAACATTTGAGGAAATTGTAATTTCACCAGAAATAAGCATCACACATAAAAAGGATAAATTCATACTATATGACAATGAAAGCACTACAAACAGAATAATTATGTTTGCTACTGCTACTAATTCGAGGAAACTACAACAATGTGAACACTGGATGATGGATGGTACTTTTATACCATGTCCTAAACCATTCTACCAACTGTATACCATACATGGATTGTACCATCATACCAATATCCCATTTATTTACTGTTTGTTACCTAACAAACAACACAACACATATACAGAAATACAAAATGTAATATAAAACGAAATCAATAATTATTTCCCCCAGAAAATAATTATTGATTTCGAGCTAGCAATGATTAATAGCATCTTAAAAACATTTCCCCACACATCAATACAAGGATGCTATTATCATTTTAACCAAAGCATGTGGAGACATCTCCAAAAATCAACATTAAGCATCCTATATGCAACAGATAGCAATTTTGGATATCAAGTAAAAAAATTAATTGCACTTTCCTATGTCCCTGTAACTGATGTTGTAGAACATTATAATATACTAATAGACAGTCCCTACTACAAAAAATATGAGGATAAATTGGCCCCACTTCTAGACTACTTTGAAGATACTTGGGTGGGAAGGTTACATAGATCTGGACACAGACGAAAACCTAAATTCCACATACACTGGTGGAATGTATATCTAAGTACATTGAATCAGGAGGCTAAAAACAACAACAGTGTAGAAGGATGGCATAATGCATTCCAAGCTACCACTAACAGAGGAAAACCCACCTTCCACAATCTAATACAAGCTTTACTAAAAGAACAAAGCTACCAAGAACTACGAATGGAACAATCTGTAACAGAAATAGGGCCAAAACTAACAAAACAAACAAAACAAATGTTCCGACTACTTCAAAGCCAGGTCACACTATATCCTTCAACAAGAGGTCTAGAGTACCTATCCCTAATAGCAAAATCTCTTCTCTAAAATATCCCCCAAAAAATTACTATACAGTCACATCTATACAATATCTTAATATTTTGGTATCATAAAAAATATTACATATTTGTAGTACATATTTTGAAAGTTTTACACAACAATTTGTAAACAAATATGCAATATTTATTATAATATCAAACATTACAAAAAATAAACAATGTACATTGCCCACCCAAATAATATAATATAAACATACTTAAAATTTATGTCACTGAAGAAGACGTAATACATCCAGTTAAAATCCTTTCGCAATCCATTACAAATCCAATTATCGAACCATTAAAAAACCCGAAATAAATTAAAACATGAAAATAACGCTCCAAGGAATCCCAAAAAATGAAGTGTGGTACCTTTTTAATAAAAAGTAATATACCCATGCGTAAAATTACATAAAAATAGCTCCAGTAACACGAAAATAAACAAAGTGTGTAGACTTAATTAAAAAAAACGAACATACACACACTTTGTTAAAAAAAAAACGCATTGTCTTCTCCAAGTCCATTCCAAACAAATACCCTTATAAACCTGAAAAATATAAAAATAGAAAGAAACGCTCCAGGAAACCACGAAAAAAGTAGAAAGAGTTTTAAATATTACATAACAAAGTAATACACTCATTTCTAAAAAAAAACGCTCCCTTCTCCGGAAATAAACACCGGAACACCGGAACCTGTAAAAAAGCATACAGAAAACAAACCCACCCACATAAAATCCATACATATCCAAATATAGATATAAACATTAATATAAAGCATTAAAATACACATATGACAACATCCAAAACATTACAGTACACTACGCGTCAAACACACACAACACCTCTGTTAAATTTTTTTATCACCTTTAACATAGCAAAACAACTAG
The DNA here is from genome assembly GCF_964261635.1 of Lissotriton helveticus. Classification (NCBI taxonomy): domain Eukaryota; kingdom Metazoa; phylum Chordata; class Amphibia; order Caudata; family Salamandridae; genus Lissotriton; species Lissotriton helveticus. Next base: position 733,907,448 of record NC_136063.1, on the reverse strand, counting down.
TACATACACACATTACTACTACAAAACTATAATACACATTCAAACACTACTATTCTGTTAAATATATAACATAAAACACACCTTACCTTCCTGAACGCGACCAATAATAACCATACGCGGTAAAAAAGTTGTCCCATTTAAACAATATTAGGAAGTTAACCATACAAAATACAATGTTCCCAGTGTAAATAAAATATATAAAATATATAAATGCACTTATTATTGTATACACTATTATGTAACACTTATAAAATTATTATAATATTATTATAATATTAAATATCCTTTAAAAATTAATATTAAATAATATTTTTATAATATTATTTCATATTAATAATATAAAAATATATTACCATTGCTATAAATACATTATAAATATTTTTTGTAGAATTTATACATATTATATATATTTATTAGTTGATTTAAATAACTCTACAACTATATTCCATATGTAAATTAATAATATAAATAATTAATCAATATTAATTATTAATATTATTAATAAAATGTATATAATTATTTGTAAATAAATGCAATGCAAAATTTAAATCTAAATAAATAGTTGTACCTTGCATATATTTAATTTTATTTAAAATGTTATTATTTACAAACATTATAAATTAATTATAATAATTAATATAATATATTATTTATTATTATTAAAGATGTAAAACATGTATATAATTTGTTGAAAATTACTAATGAAACATTATATCCAACTTACTAAATGATGTACTATTTAATATACCATTATTAATAATTGTTTCCCTCAAATGTATATACATGTAATAATGATTATTTGTTTGACTTTATTTGATTTTGATTATTGTATTTAATATGTACCAATTTTTGTTACATTGTATTTGCATTTTATTTATAAACATAACTATATAACTGCTATTTTTTTTATATTTATGTTTATATATGACATATATATTTAATAATATTAATATCTTATATAATAACATTATTAAATAAACAAAACATTTACTTATAAAATATTATTTTTAAATATATTAGAAATGTTACTATTTTTTTAAATAATTTTGGGAAAACTCTTTATCATTTATTGTTAAAATATATATCAAAAAATGTGTGCAGAAAAATGTACAACATTTATGAAGATAATTAAATGTAATATAATATATAATGTGTAACCACATAATTGTGTAAAATAAAAGAAAAACTGTATACTGTACTGTGCATATTATAAATACAATTTGTCAATACAAATCTTCTAAACCTCCATGTCTACTTATTTTTGAGAAGTGCATAAATTATTAAACATTTATATGTATTAATTATGTTCTAAATTGTAAATTTCAAACCGCATGTACCATTACATATATCATTAAAACAAAGAAATTACTTCAAATTTTTTATAACATTCTTTATAAGATACATATTTTACATATATATAACACACTATTACCACATCATTAAAATTACATAAATAAATAATACAATTATGTAAAGTTACCCAATTCAAATCAGTAGTCTAAATACATTCAAATAAATATCATTAATATTACTGGACACTAATCCATTGTAATTTACAATTCCAACTCCAATCTATAAAATATCTGCAAAGATGCTGAACACTGACCCATTATAATTTACTATTCTAACTCCAGTCAAACAAATATCAGAGAAGGTGCTGGACACTAACTCATTATAATTTACTATTCCAACTCCAGTCAGGCAAATATCAGGGAAGGTGCTGGACACTGACCCATTATAATTTACTATTCCAAACTCCAATCCAAAAAATAACATAGAAGGTGCTGGACACTGACACATTATAATTTACTATTCCAACTCCAATCAAAGAAATATCAGGGAAGGTGCTGGACACTGACCCATTATAATTTACTATTCCAACTCAAGTCAAACAAATATCAGGGAAGGTGCTGGACACCGACCCATTAAAATTTACTATTCCAACTCCAGTCAGACAAATATTAGGGAAGGTGCTGGACACTGACCCATTATAATTTACTATTCTAACTCCAGTCAAACAATTATCAGGGAAGGTGCTGGACACTAACCCATTATAATTTACTATTCCAACTCCAGTCAGGCAAATATCAGGGAAGGTGCTGGACACTGACCCATTATAATATACTAAATATACTATTCCAACTCCAATCCAAAATTTTACATAGAAGGTGCTGGACACTAAACCATTATAATTTACTATTCCAACTCCAGTCAAACAAAATTTCAGGGAAGGTGCTGGATACTGACCCATTATAATTTACTATTACAACTCCAGTCAGACAAATATCAGGGAAGGTGCAGGACAATTACCCATTATAATTTACTATTCCAACTCCAGTCAAACAAATATTAGGGAAGGTTCTGGACACTGACCCATTCTAATTTACTATTCTAACTCCAGTCAAACAAATATCAGAGAAGGTGCTGGACACTAACCCATTATAATTTACTATTCCAACTCAATTCTGACAAATATCAGGGAAGGTGCTGGACACTGACCCATCTTAATTATGTATTTTTTATATATAATCTACTTTTAATAATGTAACAATATTAAATTTCAACAACCACTTGTTAATTTTTAAATAATATTTGTTAATATTTTAAAAAATTAAGATTTTTTATTCCAAAATTTTATATTTTAAATTTTCTAACATTATTTACATATTATATAAATATTGCTCAATTTTTATACATTTTCAAATAAAATTGAATAATATTTAAAAAAAATATATATGTTTTTAATTTTTTTAAGAACATTGTATGAATTTATGGATACATTTTTTTTCCCACAAATTATTATTTTTTTTTTTTTTTTTTTTTTTTTTAAATATCATTTTTTTTCTATTTTTTTTTTACTCCACAGCCTTATACACTATTTCCCCGACATCCCACTCAGAAATGTTATACATTTTAAAATTTCTTAATGAAAAATTTGAATCACAATTCTTTTTTTTTTTTTTGTAATTTAACTTTTCATCACTTTTTAAAAAATATTTCATATATATGTTTTAACTACTCCCCACCCTTATCCCCTATTAACCCAACATCCCGCTCCTAAACATGATATATATTTATTGTTAAAAAAAATGTGAGTATATTATTTTATTACTATTTTTATCTTTATATAAAATTTAATAAATGTAAATAAATATTTTCAAAATTTGTATATATTTTTCCAAATTATTTTTAAATTACTCCCCACCCTTATCCCCTAATAACCCAACATCCCGCTCCTAAAAATTAAATATTTATTATAATTTTATTATAATTTATTTAAAAATATTAGATTTAATAATACATAAATTTGCTTTTCTTTTTATTATTCTTACTAAAATTTTTTATAAACATTATATATTTTTTTAGATTTTTATAACATTATTAACAATCGATATTTATATTATCGAAATTTTTGACAACACTAAATAATAGATATTATGACTACTCGATATTTTTGATTTTATATTTTTGTTAACGATATTTTTACACTGTTAATCTTAACGATATTTTTGTATTCGATATTCTACTATTCGATATTTCCCTATACTCGATATTTTTGACTCGATATTATGTCCTAACGATATTATGAATTCGATATTATGACCAGTTACCGTTTCAAATATTTGCCCACGGTGGCTCAAAGAAAAAACTGGTGATAACATTAAGAATGAATTTAATAACAGTGATACCTTTTTAAGAGTGAGAGAAAAACATAAGAAGTATAAGGTGTGGTATGACAAGAAATGGAATACTAAGCAACATAATTTTAGAGTAGGAGAATGGGTAAGAATAAAAAAAACCTGGATTAGTAGGTAAATGTGTGAGCAAATTCTATAAACCCATTAAAATCACTAGAGTTTTTAGGAACTCTATTATAACCCAAGATGGTAAGGTCTGGAATGTCAGGCATATGTCTAGGTGTCCTGAGACTTACAAAAACAGTCTTATTGCTGATAATGAGAAGATTGTTGACTTTGGTGATGTTTTAAATACTCCTAATCTATCTCATGAGCTTCAGTCAACGGATTTCAATACCACTGATGTGCAGTATGATTCGGTGGCCAATAGGGTTAAAGACTCTACGCGTTCAAGATCATTAACTGCCAAGTTGGTAGATTATGTTAGATAGTGCACTTATATGTTTTCAGTTCATTATTTATTTATTTTATCTTTTTATATATATAAGGGAGATATGTTGCATTTGCAGAACTTGTTCAGGTCTCAATGTTATGATTTAGTAATGGTTCTAATTCCATTAGAACCTTATTGTACAATGTTGTACTCCTGGGTATTCAGTTGCACTGGTACTCTGGAGCTGTTCAGTGCTTGTTGCTGTGCTGCTCATTTATATACATTAACACCTTAACTGCGCCAAATGTTCCACGCTAGTGCAAGAGCGTTCTATTGTGCGGGCGGGGCTGCGACAGCCAACGGACGTGTGCAGCACTCCAAAGGTAGTGCACGCGACGGCCGTTGGCCGTCACCAGCATCCATGAGGTTAAATACTTCCAATTAAATTAACATTTGTAGTTCTTTTACATCTCTTGTCTTGCGATATCACATTACTGTAGTGAAGATCAAGACCACTTGTACATCCAGGCAGTGTGATCATATCCACTGTCTCTGTTGCTTTCTTTCGTCTTTACCACTTTGCCCAGATGTACTTCTAACCTATATATTGGCAGTGGATTTGATGAGGTGTGGAAGCATGATTCACTCATGTTGGATCTGGATTGCAGGTGCAGCTCAATAGTAGTGCCCTGTATGTCAGTACCAGGCAGCAAAAACAGCATTGGTATCCCCACTCTAAATCAAATAGATCTTTCATAACAATGGAGATTTCATTACAGTGGCAATTCATCTATTTCAAAGTTATTTTTAATGACAGAGCTGACTCAGTCTTTGATATTGGAAACTTACTGACACCCTACCTCTAAATGAAGTGAGGCAACACAGATATGGGTAGGTTGAGCATTCACAGATTTCTTACAGCTACGCGGTTACCACCTACTTTTATGTGAGCCCCTACAGTGAATAAGCTTGAAACCAAATTACTGGGAACAAAAAGTTTATGAACTAGGAACCACAACACATTGAGGAAAAATGTATAAGAAAAAGTGGGAACATTTAATTTAAACATTTGAGGAGGACTATTTAAGTCAAACTCGTTTTATGTGTTCAAATGACTGTGGAATTAAATTAGGAAATAAAATATGTGGCCTTATGGCGTTTCAGGCAGCAGCAGAACTGTCATTTCCAGTGTGCTTAGGGTCATTTTTCTGGAGCAAAAAGTTCAACAGAAGCCCCACTTCAAAGGATTCATCTGACAAAGGCTGTTCAAGATGAACTGTCATATATTCTGTTCACCCTTTTGTAGATGGAGAAGGCTGACAATAGGTTTCCTAGTGATGACTGATACTCTTACTTCTGATTTTTCTAGCCTGATAAATCTCTTCAAGCACGTTAAACATGTACCACTTTATATGGTCTTGAGAGAGATTCAGAAATATCCAGCTTGTTCATGGTGTTAGAAAATCTAGGAAGTTCTACTTTTCTCTGGATTGAATTAGGTTTTTTGTGTCAGTGTCCTGAGGGGCTTCATATTGTTGTTTCATTTTTATTTTTGAGCAGTGGTATGGCTAGTTAGAATAATAAATACTGCAAAAAGCCAATTAGATGGACCTCTTTGGCCCATAGAAAACTAAAGGGAAATATATCAGTATCTTTGGCATACTTTTGGAACAATGAACTTTGTTCTTTAGTCAGTGAATGATGGAAAGGTTCCTGGCAGAATGCTATGATACATCAAATTGTCTATGATATATCCAATGTGTCACTATTTTCTAACTCCCAGCTGGTGAAGTGCAAGTAAATCAGTAGGTTTGAACCTGGATTTCTAAGGATCTCTGCTACAAGTAACACAAAAAGCCACCATCCAGTCTCAAAATAAATTGATGTTCTATTGTGCCAAAAACCCAGTTTATAAAGGTTTTTTGTTAGTTAATTGAACTATCAGTAGTCCGTATCCACAGTGGAGCAGTCTCACAGCCAAATTTTTACTCAGACAGAATACTAATTATGGGGTTATGGTGGCTCCCACAAAATACCCACCAATAAATCTTACATTTCAAGAGGCCATACCCTTTTGTACCGCTTTTGGCCGCCATAAGTGTTGCAGGGTATGCTCAGACGTGAGTCCCTTGCTCACTTTGCCACTGGATTCAAGCAAGCCAGGCTGAAGACGGTTGGAATGCCAGAAACCGGTCCTCGGAAGCTTGTTTCCGGTCCAGGGAAGACATGGCTTGGCAGTTCGGGCTGGACTGTTCCCATGAGGCACAGGGTCAGACTGATTTGCATATAGCCATGTCTGAACTGGGGTGGCAGAGTGGGCTAAAGAACGGTGATGGATTAAACCCAGATCTTTTGACTGGGTGTGAGTGTTTGATTGATTCAGATGCTCCGTCCATCACCACCCCCTTCTGTACCGCTTTTGGCTGCCATAAGTGTGGCAGGGTATGCTCAGACGTGATTCCCTTGCTCACTTTGCCACTGGATTCAAGCAAGCCGGGCAGAAGACGGCTGGAATGCCAGAAACCGGTCCTCGGAAGCTTGTTTCCGGTCCAGGGAAGACATGGCTTGGCAGTTCGGGCTAGACTGTTCCCATGAGGCACAAGGTCAGACTGATTTGCATATAGCCATGTCTGAACTGAGGTGGCAGAGTGGGCTAAAGAACGGTGATGGATTAAACCCAGATCTTTTGACTGGGTGTGAGTGTTTGATTGATTCAGATGCTCCGTCCATCACCACCCCCTTTTGTACCGCTCTTGGCCGCCATAAGTGTGGCAGGGTATGCTCAGACGGGAGTCCCTTGCTCACTTTGCCACTGGATTCAAGCAAGCCGGGCTGAAGACGGCTGGAATGCCAGAAACCGGTTCTCGGAAGCTTGTTTCCGGTACAGGGAAGACATGGCTTGGCAGTTCAGGCTGGACTGTTCCCACGAGGCACAGGGTCAGACTGATTTGCGTATAGCCATGTCTGAACTGGGGTGGCAGAGTGGGCTAAAGAACGGTGATGGATTAAACCCAGATCTTTTGACTGGGTGTGAGTGTTTGATTGATTCAGATGCTCCGTCCATCACCACCCCCTTTTGTACCGCTTTTGGCCGCCATAAGTGTGGCAGGGTTTGCTCAGACGTGAGTCCCTTGCTCACTTTGCCACTGGATTCAAGCAAGCCGGGCTGAAAACGGCTGGAATGCCAGAAACCGGTCCTCGGAAGCTTGTTTCCGGTCCAGGGAAGACATGGCTTGGCAGTTCGGGCTGGACTGGTTCCATGAGGCACAGGGTCAGACTGATTTGCATATAGCCATGTCTGAACTGAGGTGGCAGAGTGGGCTAAAGAACGGTGATGGATTAAACCCAGATCTTTTGACTGGGTGTGAGTGTTTGATTGATTCAGATGCTCCGTCCATCACCACCCCCTTTTGTAATGCTTTTGGCCGCCATAAGTGTTGCAGGGTATGCTCAGACGTGAGTCCCTTGCTCACTTTGCCACTGGATTCAAGCAAGCCGGGCTGAAGACGGCTGGAATGCCAGAAACCAGCCCTCGAAGCTTGTTTCCGGTCCAGGGAAGACATGGCTTGGCAGTTCGGGCTGGAATGTTCCCATGAGGCACAGGGTCAGACTGATTTGCATATAGCCATGTCTGAACTGGGGTGGCAGAGTGGGCTACAGAACGGTGATGGATTAAACCCAGATCTTTTGACTGGGCGTGAGCGTTTGATTGATTCAGATGCTCCGTCCATCACCACCCCCTTTTGTACCGATATCCTAAAACTAGCTAGTCATGGTCAAGAATTAGGGTTGTTAGCAACACCCAGGGGATTCAGGATACATACTTGTCCCACGTTGTCCCTGCTGGAACTGGGGCAATTGGAATTAAAATTGGTGTCCAACAGCAATTTAAAAACGTGCTATTTCTGAAATTGTACGATTTTTAGTGTTACCTTCAGTGGTTCTGGAATCAGGAAAGATAGCTTTATTCAATGGAACAATAGAGTATATATCTAGAAGTCCCTTGCGCCACAGGAGCATTATTTTGTTTTTTACGCATCAGTGGTGTGCAGTGCAGGGCCATATCTACAAGGCCACACAAAACAACACTGCATGATTTGTATGGCTTGTAGATAAGGTGTAAGGCCACACAGCACAAGTTGCTGCATAGCCTTACATTGTGGCAGGGAAGCATGCCATGGGTGTTTCTGTGGGTGTTCCCACACAATATCGATGGATTTTGACACTGTCCCAGATTTATTTTATTTATTTATTTATTGCATTTATACAGCGCAACAGCTACCCATAGGTTTCCCGGCGCAAGGGAACGCAAAAGAACTAAAAAACTGAAGAAAGGAAGGAATTATTAATTAAACAACCAAGTTTTTACATCTTTACGAAATTTGAGGTAGTGTTGTTGAGTGCGTAAGTGATAGGAAAGAGTGTTCCAAAGTTAAGGCGCCAAACAGGAAAAGGAGTGTCCACCCATTCTGACTCGTCTAATCCCTTTAAATTGGCACTGATTAGACTATCGAAGTAGGCGGGAGGGTCGCTAATGATGTACCAAGGCCTTTAGGTAGTGAGAAGCTTTGCCAGAATTAATCTTGTGCATATAGCATAATGCTTTGAATTTGGCACGGTTGTTGATCCGAAGCCAGTGAAGATCACGCAATAAGGCTGAGATGGAAGTTCTGGCAGGGAGTTTACAAAGCAGTCAGGCAGCTGAGTTTTAAACAGTCTGTAACCTATGTAATACTTCCTTGCTTGCACCCAGATATAACACATTCCCATAGTCCAATCCTGATTATATAAGAGCGTGGACTACAGTTTTCTGGGTGGGCAAAGGGAGCATCCATAGGATTTTACTCAGCCATTTTAAAATGACAAAGCAGGTGGAAGCTACTTTGACTGCTTGTTGCCTCATTGTCAGCTGGTCATCGACAATGAAGCCCAGGTTGTGAGCCGATTGCACAGGAACCGGGAGGAATCCCATCTTGGACGGCCAATGTTGAGGGCCCCAGAGGGATTTGTTGTTACCGAAAAGAAGTAGTTTGGTTTTCCCGCCATTTAGTTTAAGTTTATTGGTGTGCATCCAATCGGCAATATTTGTTAACCCCACACAGAGCCCAGAAGTATTGTGCTTAGTTTGGGCCGAAAGTGAAAAAATAATCAGGGTATCATCGGCATAGGAATATACCGTGAGCCCAGCTTGCTCCGCTATTCTAGCCAACTGACTTACATAAATATTGAAAAACAGAGGACTCAGTATGGAGCCCTAAGGGACTCCATGCTGAGAGACATGGACTTTGGAACTAGAAGGAGAAGAGAAGACGTGGAAAGTCCTTTGTAGTAGGAAGCTAGATAGCCACTTGAGTGCAAGGCCAGTAATCCCATAAGATTGGAGAGTAGACAGAAGGATGGTATGGGAGACAGTATCGAACGCGGCACTTAAATCAAGAAGAATAAGTGCCACGGTTTCTCCTTTATCTACTTGTAGACGGATATTTTCCGTAACACCAAGCAATGTGGATTCCGTTGAAAAGCCTGCCATAAAACCAGATTGAGAGGTATGAAGGACATCATGAGTCTCCACAAAGTTGGTAAGCTGGGTGTTAACATGCTTCTCCAAAATTTTAGAGAAAATGGGGAGAAGAGAAATAGGGCGGAAGTTGGATGGCTCCCCAGGGTCCGAATTGGCTTTTTTTAGCAGGGGCACAATCATGGCATGTTTCCAGGTTGCCGGGACCTTGGCTTCAGATAGAGAAGTGTTCAATAACTCCATAATTAGATTCAGTGTAGACTGATTCAAAGTTTAAAAAACTGAAGGAGGGCACGGATCCTTTGGGGACCCTGATTTGATGCCACTCAAGATGTTACAAAAAGTTGTGGCATCAAATGGCGCCCATTTATTTAGACCAATAGTATTATCAGTTAGTGTGGATGCCTGAGGAAGATGTTTGTTAGGAAGACCATTGGCTAAAGTAATTGTAAGAGGATTCTCATCCTGTTTATTGAAATTGGACAATTTACAACATAGGGTGAACCTGGGGCAGCACCAATAACTTATGGCTCCCCATTTCTCCATTTTTTTCCTATTTCCACATGTACTGCATTCTGCAGCACACCTAGAACGAGGAAAATGCCTCTTGTGATTGTTTTTGTGAAGGAAGTAGTCCCTTCCTGCACAGAAGCAATCTTGCCAACAACACAGACACCCTTGCACCATTGTGTAAGGGTGCCTGCGTTGGTACACAAATGCAATTTCTGTGCTGGCTGAAGAACAGGAATGCAAAGTATCTTATAAATAATTTCTGTCCTTTTGAAGTGGCATTCGGCAGCACATCAAACTGACTTGCAACACAGCCCTATGCCAATTCTTTGTAGATTTGCCCCACTATCTTATGGCATAGAACGCAGTCCCGCAACTGTTACAACGCAACTGCTTTTACATTGCATGCCATTACAAGCATGCCATTACAATGCATATCACTACAACGCATGTCATTACAATGCATACCATTACAATGCATGCCATTACAATGCATTATAAGGTAAGTAATATAATTATTTTAGTTTTAGAGTGGGTGTGGGTTTTGGGGTACTTGGGAATAGTAATTTTCACCCCTACATTATCCAACACTTTCCCTACTGTTGCACTCACTTGAGTGGGAACAGCAATTTTTACCCCTACACTATCCAACACTTACCCTACTGTTTCCCTAAAAGTATTATGCGTTGTAATGGTATGCGTTGTAATGGTATGTGTTGTAATGGAATGCGTTGTAATGGTAGTTAAAAAAAAGCATTGTAATGGCATGCGTTGTAAAAATATGCGATGTAATGGTAGTTGCGATGTAACAACTGCGTTGTAAATGCATGCATTGTAATTGTTTGCGTTGTAATGTCATATATTCTCTGAAGAGTAGCCTCTAGTCTCCAGTGCTGTAAAAGAACAATGCCCTGCACTGTGATGTTATTCTGCATTGTACTCTTATTGTATTTACATAGTGCTAACTAGCCCTGACAAGGTGTTGAAGGACTCTGCCCCAGAACCCAAGTTAGTGGGGGCAGTATTAATAGATGAGCTGCAATTGATTAGGTATTGTTACACCACACGGGTATGACCTTTAAAGAAGAAGTTATGGTCTTTGAAATAAGGTGTGAGCAGTCTTCAGGAATACAATAATAGAAATTAAGGCAAACATTCATGTGACTTAGAGTAGGCTGTACTCAAAGAGAGGAGGAACGCAGAGGATGGAAATTAAGAAGAGATTCATTTACACGAAAAGGAGAGGCAACAATCGGACGTTTTAAGTCAAGGACAACTGTCATAGGAATACAGAGGAGGCCTTTTGAGATTGTATGCTATATGAGGACAGAAAACTATAGAAGGAAAGAACATTATTTGCATCTGTGATAGTCTGAAATGAGTTACTTTTGATTAGGATTAGAATCAGGCGAACATGCAATGCTGGATGTATGTATGTAGATATATCGTAAACATTTTGTTTGTACATCAACCATTTGCTGCTATACTACAAGCTGTTTCAGATAATATTCTATTTCTTTGATTTTTTACCCATGTTCTTGGTAAATTACTATTTTAAATTATTCTCCTCATTTAAACTACTTTGTTTACTAACGTATATTATTTTTCCTTATTTCTCCCAGAATACGATTATTTACAATTCACAGGGACATTTGTATATGTAAGCTCAATGTACACATAAATATCTAGATTGCCAAGTGAAAATGAGGGAACTACCTCCTAGGGTCAGTTGCTGATTTTACTGCAGAAGAGGAATACAATGAACGCATGTTTGCCATCTAGTTAATTGAAAGGAACCTCTGAGAGTATGTAGACGCACTGGAAGAGTATAATGAGTAGCTATACTCTCAGAGGATGGGAGAATAAGTCCTAGCTCAGTCCTGTTTTCTTTCACATCGAGGTTAGACCCTGGACCTGTTACATAATGGGTCAAATGACAGGCGCAAATTACTTAAGTTGCATGTAAGATTGACAAACGCAAAGTGGCTTAATGCTGACTCATGTCTTGTGAACAGTGACAATGGGTGTTCTTTCAGTACTAAAACACTACTTTATTTACATGCTTAAAAATAACCTGCTGAAAAAATAGATAATTTAGGGCCAGATGTACAGAAATTTGCAATTGCGATATTCAAATTGTGATTCTTACTAAATCACAATTTGGAACTCACAATTCCTAATGTACTAAAGAATATGTGTAAAAAAAGTGATTCCTAGTAGGGTCGAAAAGCGACCAACCTCATGAATAATAATCAGGTAGGTTGTAATTTGTGACCTTGAGGAATTGCTGTCATCACAGGTATGGTGTCCCGCTGAGGTCAGTAAACCACCATGTCTGTGATTGCTTTTAAAAAAGCATTTTGGGGCATATTACCAAGGGCAAGTATTGCCGCTTTTTCGGCGAATTGTGCCGAGAAAGCGGCGATACTGCTAGAGCCCTATTAACAAGGGCATTTTAAAGCCTGGCGCAAGCCCACTTTGCATGTCGGCGATTAACATTGCGAATGACATGCAAAGTGGGCGTTCCCACGTCCAACCACATGTAAAATGTGGTTGGAGGTGGGAACACCCTATTACCTAGGCAGGCATTGGGAGAGGGAGACCTGCGATAAACTCGTTTATCGCAGGTCTCCCAACGCCTGCTCTGACCAGGTGTTAGGGCATTGATAACATGGGGGAGTGGATCATAATGCTGAATCCACCCCCCATATTATCAAGGCACACATTAGCGCATGAAAACAACGTTTGTTTTCATGCACTAATGTGCCATATCGCCGGATTCAAATTCGCCTACGTGATGCGCATAGATAATTGCGCGCTAAAACGGCGATGAAATCCGGCGATATGGGGATGTGCGTTGTGCGTTTACTAACACACTTCTTGGTAATATGCCCCTTTGTTCTGTAAATGTAGCACATTTACCTCAACGGAAAATGGGATGCGTTTAGAAAAAATAAAATAAAACTCTTTAAGTTCAATTTTTAAATAGTAGCTATTGGTCTGCGGGACGACTGCCTGCTATTAAAAATATAATTATTTTCATTCCATAAGTGCAAGGAGTGTTACTTGGATACTCCTACCCATTTGTGAATGGGTTACGACCTCCTTTAAAGTGTCAATAAAATATTGATGTTATGCGACCTGAATTCAGTCGCAAACCATTCAATGCATACAACTGCTAATCAGTATTTGGAAGAAACGCACTAAAGACTCCCCTTCCAAGTTCCGAATTGCAAAGCCAAAGTACGATTTTGTAAAGAGTTTTAGAATCGCAATTTGACTTTTGTACATTACAAAATGCATTCTTACGGTCATAAAAGTCTCAATAATGTCAATTGTCCATTTGCGACCGAAAAAAATATTTTACACATATGTCCCTTAGCCAATGTCAACTGCCATTGTATTTTCTCCTTTGACTCCATTTTTCTTCTTCTTTGCATAGCCTGTAGTTTTCTGCATTTACAGCTTGACCCCATCAGATTATCTCCATATCTTATCTACGATTGTTCACCATTTTTGCATGTCTTCCTTTCACATTAACTATTAATTATGTGATTTTTAGGTGTTCATGTAAGTGTTGTTTTGCATTGCGTTTTCCTGGCATTTTTGTGTGCCTCGTACCACTGATGGGGCCACAAAGAGCTTCTTGATAGCTAGGTAGCAAGCTGCTTTTCTTGTGGTTCTTTATTGGTGGAGTGTGGCTAATTTATTTCATGAGGACCTCAGCAGAGGGGATTCCTTTCATGCTTACGGGATTTGTAGCTAGCTTTAGGCAACAACAAGAAATTCAGCAGCATTTGACTGGTATACATTATGGTGTACACTGTATAACAATTTCAAGGATGACACTTAGGATTAGAACCTGTCTAAAAGAAAATTAGTTTCAGATTCATATTTTTCTTTCTGTGACATTGGTGCTGCGTATTGCATTACCAGACATTATTGTGATGGGTACATAAACAAATTAGGTGTGAGTTTATTATTCAGCAATAATACAAATAAACATTTAGCCGCCTACACAAAAACAGATTTTGGTCAGGTCTGTGCCACAGTTTGGTCTGCCTTATATCTTAAATAGCTGTAGAGATGAAATAGTGATATTTTACCAGCTCTGATTGTGGTAAATGCCTAATAGTGTAGCACAAAAAACACAACAGCTGCACGCGTACAGGACCTAAAGCAAAACCAATCAACAAATATGAACAAATATTCTTTACACACATCACCACCTTCGCTTTCCTAGTATGGTGGTTAGAGATGTTTGCAACAACACTGCTATACTTACCACCAATGATATGTGATAGCTTCAGTTTTATTTGGCCCAGGTTCACAAATAATGTGCAATTCTCAGTTTTGAAACAGTATCTTCACATTCTAGTATGAGCTCATAAATACTTTTCTGAAACCCCTGTTGAGAGATTGCTAGAATTTTCCATGTGAGCAGTAGCATGAGAAGGTACCCCAGGCTTCCCAGGAGCCTGCAGTGTGAACTGCCTTGCCAGCTGCTCTCTTTCAGTGAGAAAACATTTCCCTTATCTCATCAAGCTATTCAGCATGAAAACTGTCACTTCTTGGATTTTAGGCGAAACTGGAAAGGGGAAAGGATATGCAAATTAGAGCTGCCTGTGAAACAGGACTGCCTTCTTAAGTCCATCTTCTGTGGTCTCTTTACTATTCACAACATTTCTCATTCCAATTACCATGCCTCGCCGCTGTTATTTCTATCATGAAACGGTCTTCAAATATGTTGTACCATTGTGAACAACCCCACTTTATATACTTTTATAAAACATGCACTCTAGTGATTAACGTTTGTTTTTACAATGTTTATGACCTGTTTGTTGCTGTTGTTGACTGGCACTTGTATAGCACACCTGAATCCCTATGAAAGCAAAGCTGGAATTGGAAACCAACAGCAGGAACCCTAAGATGGGCAAACTATCACAAGACCTGTGGGAGCCTCGAATAGTAGGATATTTAATATAACCAAATTGATTTTGCTGCACTTCTGCCTTCCAAATGTTATCCAGTGTATAAGAAAGAAGACATTTTGAAAAATACTATCTAAATCATATACAAGAACGGGTACCCACAAATTAAGAGCTGTATAAATAATCACTGCTCCTAAACTGCATATCCTGTGCCTATTTAAGAAATTCAGAGGTTTTCTTGATACCCTTTTTTCACACTACATATTTCCCCATATGAATTGGTCTATACCAGTCACACAATGAAGAACCATTGTACAGTGCAAGTCAGCTGTTGGCTCTCGGTACCTTCGGTTCTTGGAAAACCTACAAACCCTACATCACCTTGCAACCAGAGTGGCCTCACAGACGTAATGGTAAATTGCTTTTCTAAATCGGCTATTGTGACAAAAAGTTATAGATGAAAAAGTTGTCACAAATGGCCATTTTATCTTACTAATATTCAACATGTCTTCATTTCAACAGTTAGTTTATTTAAGAAACCCCCGCCGGATCAATACAAATGCCCCCATGCTGAATTCATAACTTTTTGTATGTTCCAGAAATCTATAGCTTTTCATACGATCTCTACCACAAACTGGAAGTAGGTTGAGAACATAAAAAATAGGAAAAAATTGGAAAACTGGCCTCCCTCTTCAGAAAATTGTGGTATAAAATTAGACTTTTTTTATTCAGCTCTGCATGTTGCTGAAAGTGGGGAAGATGGTGACTTTAACACACCAAGCCATTAGTTGATGGCATTCATAGAAAAAAACAGATACTTTTATCCAGAGCACTTTTTTCCTATTTTACCCAAAAAACTCAGGGCCTTATTTATGGCCAAATCATGCAGTGCTAAGAAACAATGGTTAGGGGTTCTGCCCACATAACCCTCCCGTACCTGAGCAGGGAACATCCAAGGATGAAAAAGTAGAACAAAAAGGTACTAAAGGGATTAATCGAACTTTTTAATTGCATACAAGAAATAATTCATTATCTTGTTGCCTGCAAATTACTAATAGCATTTGTCTATACTAATTCATTTGAAAATATATGAGAACAGCAAGAGTGGCTCAGATAATAATAATACAAAACACACAGTCTATATACAACATTCCAACATATACACAATATACATCACAAACATAAACTGTACAAATATTTCAATCTATCAAAAATAATATCAATGTATAAATCTATGTACCCTAAAGAAGGAAGAAATACACAACTCGTACTTGTATCCACTCCTAACTTCGAGTGAACTACATAAACAGTAGGTAGTCCCACACAGTGCACCTGAGAACTAACTTCTCTACACAACCTATAATTATTACGGTGCAAAAGAAGGCACTCAAATTTAGTTGAAATATAATGAGGACTCCTTTCAAGGACAAGGTGTCGACGCAGTCGCGGTCGCGTTTCAGCCAGATGATTTAGGCTTTATCAGGACATGGGTACTAAGGCTCAAAGCCAAGAGCGTGGAAGGTCTCACAGGGACCGCCCCCAACAAGGGAGGGGTCAGCACTCCATCTGCACAGGCAAATAAATCTCTCTAACTCATAAGAGGCACACCACACATACATTAATTAGCGTGGTCAGGATCTGTGTAGTAATTCGCATCAATATATCTGCCTCCAAATAATGTGGATCCGGGAACGACGGCCAAAAAGTCTCTCTGCGCTCCTCATAAGCCTGACAGACGCCGTCCAAATCATGCAGTGCAACACAGTGCAGCAAGTCACCTTGCTGTGCTGCACTGCATGACAGGGAAAGGGCGGAATGTGCTTTATTTAAGTCAATATGGCACATTCCTTTCCCTTGTGCTGGCATCCTTTTGGCAGCCCAGCGTCAACGCTGCATGGTGCAAGGGAGCCTGTGTTACATGCAGGATTGTTTTTGTGCAGGGAGGCACCTTTTCCAACATAAAAACAATTCTGAGCGGCATATTTCTCTTTCTTGGTGTGCTGCATGCCGATAAGATCAAAGCTTTTGATGCACTATTAATTTTGGAAACTGATGGATCAACATCAGAAATTAACATGTGTGTATAATGGACTGGAATCGTTTGGTTAGCCAGAAAGCAAATACACGGATAATAAACTAGTACTCTGAAGCCCTAGAGGTTAATTTAAAATCTGGAATTAGAGGCCAACAATAAACCAGTTGTGGTCCTGCTCTGCCAAACTAGCAGTCCACCTGCTTTCCTAAAGCCAAGCCTCCACTGGCTTCACCATTGGAAACCTCTGGCCTGAGGGCCCATACACCACAGGTCATTTTGACAGTTATACCACCGTATTTAGGGTATGATGACCACCATATGGCCCAAATGAGCCGGGAAGTTATTCCTCCCTCCTAAAAAACTTAACAGAGCTTGTACATCAAGCAGGACGCCCAAATGGCCCAGCGTTACTGCCTTCTGTGGAGTCACTGTAGAGGCAGTTCTATCATAGGCAGAGAGAACTGCATCATCTTAGGTGGGCATTCGTTCACTTTGTTTTCCCTTGTTGCAGTCTAGAGCATGACCAACAATAGGCAAATAACGCGGGTAGGGCGTCTTTGTAAGTTTGGTTGGCCTCTGTCACAAGGATACATTGGACTCCTGACAGACTTGAAAATGAGCTCGTTGGTCATTAAATATTGGCATATTGTGAATAATATATTCTTAGTAGTATTATACTAAAACAACAGTTTGAATACCTGTTTTTATTTATCTGTTTTGAACTCAGAAAACTGTTCTATACGGGCTTAATCTAGTTGACCTGCAGCTTCACTCTGGAGTTCTCACCTCTGTGAGAAGGGCTACTTGGTCTTTTGTCTTTCCCATGCCATCCTCAATGTGAGACCAAATATCAGTGTTTTTTCTCTTGCACTGGTGCCATCTCAGATGGACTTTCATTCCTTTACTTTATCGTGGCCTAGAGTATGACCAGCAACGAGCATATCAACACAAGCGAGGCACGCCAATGGCATACAAAAAGCAAGCCTGTCTGCAACCATCCTCACCTCGACTCAAGCAAGGGCCAGTAATGCTGGACAAATGTATTAGGTTAGTAGAGATGTTCTTTCAGGACACTGTTTTTCCCCACCAAGCCACCACGCTGTAGCCCGCCATACTATCTGAGGTAAGTTTTAAATTACTATCACTTCCTCAAACCAGATCGCTTAGAGTTACCACTACCTTTTTTGAGTGAAGGATAACCCTGATCCTAAGACAGATTACACCGAATCTTTTCCATCCTCCCTGGTGAAGGACCACATCAACCCAAAGCCGGAACCTCCATGCCTCCATCAACAACCACAAGTTCTGCTCCCTCGGCAAGCATTGTTTAGAAGTTAAAACATTAATAAAAAAATATCACTTAATAAGAACACTGAATATTTGATCCTTACAGTTCAAATCTCGGCACGGATCTCTTTCAAATGTATTTCGGTCTATAGGCCACCAGAGCCCGCCAGTTGATACATATTTCAAACACATTACCAGCTCGTTTGGTGTCTGTCGTGCCCATTCTAAATCTATCCGGCTTAATATTAGAAATGTCTCTCTTGGTTAGATTCGGTTAGACAAGAGGGGCCTCATTTATGAGGCTATGCGTCACTTTTACACCGCTGGTGCGTCACTTTTTGTGATGCACCAGTGCCGTAAAAAATACCCCTGGTTGCCCCATATTTACAAAGTGACGCATCTAGGTAGATGCGTCACTTTGTAAACCCCTGCGCCACATTATACTTGTGCCAGGTATAATGGGCCTCCTTTATGAGGCCGTGCGTCACTTTTACGCCGCCGGTGCCTCACTTTTTGTGACGCACCAGTGGCGTAAAAAATGCGCCTTGTTGCCCCATATTTACAAAGTGACGCATCTAAGTAGATGCGTCACTTTGTAAACCCCTGCGCCACATTATACCTGCGCCAGGTATAATGTATGCAAGGCCTTGCCCCATGTGAAAGGATACATTGCTGGAGTTGCGTCACTTTTGTGACACACTCTAGCAATGCATCACTTTTGAGCCATACATATACGTCTGAAATATTGACGTATCTGTAACTCCTTGTGCAATGATGCGTCATACTGTAACTATGACGCATCATTGGTGGTGCAAGGAGGGCGCAGTGAAAAGTGACGCATCGCTGTTTTCACGCTGCGATGTGTCACTTTTCATAAATGAGGCCCGAGGTCTTTAGTTAGAATATCTAAAACTGCTTTGATGAACTTTCCAAAACTACTTGCTAGATGCATTTCTGTGGGGTTAAAACAATTTTTGATGGCTGAGGCACAAGACCTGATTCCCATGCGACAGAAGCATGGGACTGAAAGAGCGGCTCGATCCTTACAGAAACATTCGCAGCAGCATTTCACATGGGCCAAGGTTTCCACACACTACAGATTTCAGATTGACGAGTATGTTGCATTTTTATTTTATCTGCTAACGTCCAACTAGCCAAAACTACATCTGACGTGCTTTTTCATTTTTAATAAGGGAGCATCTGTAAAGTAGGGTTGCAGCACTCCTTCTGAATAAAGGATAAATACCGTGTCGTGTTGTTTCAGGCTAAAACAGGCATTGGAGTCCAGGTTAAAAGTCTGAACTTCTACTTTCAGTTTTTTAAATAAATTTACGTAAGGGCAGTGTAAAGTTGATGCCCTGAATTCACTCGTTTTAAAAGATCTAACGAGGCATGCTATCATAGTTTGCTTGATGAGTTACCCTTTTCTGACCACAGGTAAGATTTTAATGATCTCTGCTCTGAGTTCTTGCATCTCTGTCGTTTGATCATCAGAGCAGGGGACACCTCCCAGCCGTAACACAACAGGTGCAAATACTTGGCTCTGATGACATACAGGATTACCTTTACAGATGGACCAGACCGGTTACTCACCAGTTTCAGTAGAGAAAAAATAAGATTGTGTGCCTTTTCTTTTAATTCTGCTTGATCTTTGGTGAACGTCCCCGTGTTATTGCACTATACATCCTTGTGTATATATAAAAATCGACTCGTTTAATCTGTTTTTAATGTATTGTCCCTCTAGATGTTCCTGCTCTCCTTTTCGCTGAAATACAGCAAGTTAGATTTCTCTTGATTCACAGTTAGGCAGTTGTTACAATAAGATACAAAGGGGCAGATTTATGTTAACTGGCGCATCCCCAGGGATGCGCCAGTTAATGTGCGCCACAGTGCGCCACAGCTCCGCCACCCATGGTGCGCCGCATTTACAATGCGGCGCACCATGGGGCAAAAACGGTACAGATGCGTGACGCATCTGTGCCGTAAAGGCGGCGCATTGCTGGAGTTGCGTCGCAAGCGCGACGCAGCTCCAGCAAGGCTCGGGGGTGCCCTATCTGACCAATGCTGCATCAAGACCTACGCCTGCTTCAAGCAGGCGCAGGCTTTTGACGCAGCATTGGCCTGAAAGTGACTGAGTGAAATCTCATAGATTTCACTCAGCCACTTTTGCGAGGCGCACCTGCCCCGGAACGCCCACCCTGCGCCAGAACGCCCACAAGCGGCGCAGGGCTTTACAACGTGACGCAGCTGCCTAGATGCGTCACGTTGTAAATCGTTCGTAGGGATGCGCCACGTTTACGCCGCCTTGCGTGACGCAACAGCAGCGTAAACGTGGCGCAAGGCCTTCATAAACCTGCCCCAAACCCTCGCAGAGTGTTTTGAAATCACGTTAGTATGATCGAAACTTACAGAGTCATCTGATACATTAGCATTGGTACTGACCTTCCTCCGAAGTTTGGTGGACATGCTCTTGGATTGTCGACGGCTTTGGCAATGTTGGAGACATTAAGGTTAAATAAAAGTTCTCTAAAAACAGCCTTGTTTTTAGTCTCGATCGGTAAATACTTTTTATGAGACATAAACATTGTCCCCTAGTCTCAGGTGGACTCAAGTATCAGTGTATAGGGCTTGGGCCTAATAATTTATGATCCATGCCCCAGGAATTTTGGACCGTAGCTAGTAGCCATCGGTGGTGTCGAACGCAGTTCGGAAATCTCTAACACATACATAAAGGTTCAACAAGGGAGATGCTATGTTTGCTACTGGCGATTCCTTAGTTGTACCTAAAGCCTTTCTGTGCCAGTGAATGAGCTTCATGTCCTCTGCACAGCTTTCAAGGTCACTCAGAAGCAAGCCTGCATACAGTTTTCCCTCTGTATTAATCGCACATTCATTCTGTAGTTTGCAGGATCTGTCTGTGAGGCCCTTCTGTGTAGTGTGTATAAAGGAAAGGGGTCCAAGACAAAGGACAAAGTACTACGAATTTATATCTTAGTACACAGTTAATTCTGGCAGCAAAGCTAGTCAATGCAAAAGAGTTTTATTCAGATTTGCATGATTCCCTTTCATGGGATAAAGTTCATCATACATTTTATTATATACATGACAAATTAATAATAAACGTACGTGCCCACATTCACAACAGGGAGGGGATGGTGAAGGTAGTGTAAGGGATAGGGTGGGGTAAAGAAGTAGTCAGATTCATTCAGTGACAAATATTGTTTTCAATTTTGGAAACTAAATGCATGTGGTCCCTTTAGCCAAAGGGCCACCTCAAACAGCTCAAAAAGAGTCCAAGCAAAAATTGTTAATTCACAGATCCAAACTCTGTTACAGCCGTTAGAGTCCTGCTTGGGGTAGGAGATTGGTCGTAGTCGAGTAGTCAACGTTTTGACCCGTAATCTAGGTAGGTAAATGTTCCTTACAAGGCGGGTCTTCTTCAGGACAAAGGAGTTGTGGGTGGGCAACCTCCTAGAGGGTTCTGAAGTTCCTCAGAGCTTCTCATCGATGCCAACGAAACTCAAGATTTGTGCTGATTGTTATTTTCGTTACCAATAATCATCAATCATTTGGCAGATAAAGTAGAGCTATCTGTTGTTGCCCAATTCTGAGTCCTAATAGACCGTTGGGGTATATCAATCCCTCAAATCATTGAGGAGTTCTCAAGGCTCCCGCTGTTAAAATTTCATGTACGGTCCTTAAGCCATAATGCGACTCACTCATACGTTTATCGACGGGGGCCCCTTAAACGAATCGAGACGACCCGGGAGGTAAATCCAAAATGCTCCGGTTCAGCCAGAAAAAACCAATCTCCTTCTGTATAGTGGGCACAGTATCGAGCCTTTAAAGGAGAATGGTATAAAATCTTCTGACGCCTCTTTCTTACTTTTTCGCAATGCAGTACTTTCTATCTGCTATATCCCTCAATGATCACAAAGACCAGTATATAAAATGAGGTTAGTGACTGATCGTTCACCTTTAGAAGTGTGGGGTGAAGTTAGTCAGGTGCATAGTTAGTTTTGATTTAGGCAACCACACATCACCAATGCAACAACATTCTTGACCATAACCTCACACAGGTATGTTTGACGCACTATATAACACATCCCCATGTTCTAAGTAACTCACCTAATTAGTACCAACAGCGGCTTCCTGAGCAGATATGGTTTTAGGATGGTGCCACAAGCAGGCTTTGTAAGGGGTTGAAACGAAAGTATACAAAAAAGTGATGGATGGAATGCTTACATTAATCTCAGTCACTGGTATTCACTCCAACTGCATCCCAATCCATCATTATTTTGCGCACCATGGCACCTCAGTTTGGAGTTAGTTATATGCAAATCAGTGTAGACCCTGCTTACTCCAGTTGGAAAAGTCCAGTCCAAACTGACAAGCCATTTTCATCCCTAAACCAGAACACAAGCAACCCAGGACTGGTTTCGATCTAGTTATGGGCTTTTCAGCCGGGTACAGCTTGGTTCCAGTGACACGTCATGCAAGGTACCCACGTCTGGGGATACCCATCCCACTTACAGCGAAAAACGAAAGTATACAAAAAAGTAATGGACCAAGCTATAAGCAAATCAGTTTTGACCCTGCTCCAATCAGAACAGTCCAACCCGAACTGCCAAGCAATGCAGATGGAAACTCCCTCAACTGAATTTATGGCAAAAAGTTACTATTACTAACATTCTGTTGAGAGTGATCTACATCGGCAGGCAGATATTTTCCTATAAATATTAAAAGGGAATTTAAAACAATGTATTTTAATGAAAAAAGAACGGTTATTTATTTTTAAATTAAAAATAGTAAAACAGATTTCCATATCTCCTAGTGACGTAGGACTACCCCAGAACCAAGCAATAACCAACTTACTCTAAACTTGACAGCCAAGAAATTTAAATCCAATTTTTCCTTTTATTCAATTGAATTTATTTTTAAATGCTAATTTTCCCTCCCCATACCATAATATTTTTGTTGAATGTTCCCAAAATATTTTATGAAAGTTATGCATTATTTTGAATTTATATTTTGAAGCTATCTATAACTATGTATTTTATTAAAATGGTATTATACCTAATAACTTATTAGTATTTGCGGTAGACACACCTGAGTCCTCATGTGTTGACTAAACCCCTCTCCTTGAATATCTCACATTGGCTGCTTTAAAGCATGGTGTTAGAAATTGGGTTTCTAGTTGGCAGAGGTATGCACCCTGTCCAAGCAGGAAGCTCAATCCTAGTCAGGACGAGTCAGATACACATTATAACTTAACCTGTGCCCACCCTCTGGAATCTTGACAAAGAAAAGGTAGGCTTAACTTCAGAGAAAATGTGTAAAGTATTTGTGCAACACTTCAAACAGTAACACAGTGAAAATACCACAAAAAGACCACGTACCAGTGTAGAAAAATAGCTTATACTTTTATGAACAAAAAAAAACACAAAACAACAAACATTCCAATAAGTATAAGCAGGAGCTGTGACTTTTTAAAGAATTAATGAAAATATAGTGCTTAAAAGCTTAAAGCACCAACTATGGTCGCAAAAGACATGTGTAAATCCAAAGTTCAGGCTGACCATGATGGAGCTCAGGTGGGATACAGGGACCAGCCTTAACCCACTGAAACAGTACCTTGGATTAAGGGTGGATGGAGTTCACTGAGTTGTACTCCGCAGAATCCTGCGTAGTTAAAAAAAAACTCCATGAAATTCCGTGGAGCTCCACTCCGCTCACCTAAAGCTGGAAAATGCTGGATGCACTTGTTAAACTACATCAAATAAAGTCTGCAGAGAAGAGATGCAAAGTGCAAATTGAACAGCTGCAACAGTATGTATACTTCCCAAAGAACACCGATCGGTTATCTATCCAGTCAGCCTTCCTCCACCTCATACCACCAGCCATGCTCCCAGCCTCCCACACTGTTCCATTACGTGAGCCCCTTACCTTTTCTGAGACTGTCTTCTTCATTTTTCTCACTCCCTCTCTGCAGTGCGCAGCTCACGGGTGAGGTTCCTACCCTGCAGATCCCATGGCAAGAAAACTGCAGGCCACCATGACAGGATCAGGCAGATCGCTCACCTGGAAAATTCTCATGTCCGGAATGGGAAGGAAGTAATGGTAGTTTTTATTAGAACTAGGTTGCGACAGCTAGGGTGTAAACAGTTAAAGCCACCAGTGTCAAGATAGGTTGAGTGGTAAATTTTGCCCACTCCGTGGCCAGACAAGTTTTTTGCTAAACCCTGCCCTCCGGCAGGGCACAGCATTGGCAAAACTGCGAGAGCTCCGTCGGCAGAGTGGAGTTTGCTGCCCACTATTACCTTGGATGCGTCGACGTGAAACATGCTGCGTCATCATTGATCCTTTTAATGAAGTGGATGTGTTAGTTCTGAGCTTTGCAATATCAAAGATGCATTGACAGTTGAGGTGCGAGAAGCACCGAAGTGATGTGTCATCGGCGAACCGCTGAGTTGTAGGCGACGCAAACAGCACGAAGCAATGCGTTGGCACGAAGTCAGAAATGCATCAGAATTTGGAGTTAATGTGCCATGCAGTCGGTGATGGGAGGTCCGCAGACTGGGCAGCAACGGTGATGCATTGGTGTCAAGGAAAATGTGCCGGGTCTCATTGGTGTAACATTGTTGATGCATGAATTTGTTTGCACTTGCAGCACTTTAAACCCACTTCCAATGACACAGGACTGGGTTGGCATCACTTGGCAGAGCAAGACTTGCAGCAAGCGAAGTCCAGGTGCTGTTGCAGGTTTATGAGAAGACTTTGAAGTCCCTGAGACTTAGAAGGGGTGCAAGCCAGCATGTTCTTGGAGTCACTCTGAGGTCAAGTGAGAAGGGTCCAGTCCTTCCCAACCAGGGCAGAGGGTAACGGGCAGTAGGCAGCACAGAAAAAAACTATTCTTCCAGAGCAGCAAGTTCAGTAGAGTGGCAGTCCTTGTAGCAGCACAGCAGTTGTTCCCCCTGGCAGAGTTCTTCACAAGTCCAGTGGTGTCTGATTTTGTGGGATCAAAGACCCAGTTCTTATATCCAGTTGTGAGTTTGAGGTGGAGGTGACTTCAAAGAGGGGTTTTGAAGTGCACAGAGGTCCTCTCTCCCAGCTCTGGCTCCGGACTCAATGCAAGGAGGTATGCAACCATTTGTGTGGGGACAGGACACAATAAGTGTCAGCTCCTCCCTCCCATCTTCCCCAGATGACCCATCAGGATGTGAATGGCCCATCAGTCATGCCTAAGCTCCCTTTGTGTGTGGCTTTCTAGAGGGAAAGTACAAAGTCCATCTGTCACGCACCCCAGATGTGTATCGGAGACCAGCTGTAGGCACGCAGGCTAAGAGTAGAAAATGCAATTTTTACTAAAAGTGCCATTTTTAAAAGAGCAATGATAATTCAACTTTACCAGTAAATAGGATTCATCGTGACCATTCCAATTATATCAACAATACAGATAGACTTATTCTCAATCAGGAATTACAGCTTATTAGTGTAATAAGGAATTACCAATCTAAACCAATGAGAGGAGTAGGCCACACAGTAGTGAAAATAAAATGTTGGTGTTTTTCACTATTGGGACGTGCCAAACTTAAAAGTACATGTCCTCAGATGCACGAGCGCGCAATTTAAAATGGCCGCCACTCAGTGAGCTGTGCGCCGAAATTGCCCATTTGTGATGATTAAGTACCAATTTCCAGTCAGAAATGTACTGGAAATGATTGTTACTGCGTTTTGAGACCTCACCTGCTGCTGTGGCAGTTTTTCTCGGTTGTCTGGATGTCGTAGGTGGTGTTTTCTCCTTCCTGCTGTCTCTCCATGCCCTGCTTCAAGGTACAGCCCACATTTCTTGTCAGGAGTGCGGAGTGATTACTCAGGAAAGAGCCTCGCTATGGCCTAGACACTCCAACAACCTGTTCAAGCTGCTGCACCAGCCTTTAATTTGAAGCATTTTTTCTACAATTGGCATCTTTTTTCAGTCTATTTATTTCTCCACCATTGTCTTTCACAATAAGAAAATGGATAATAAAATTGCGCAAGGTCCGCATAATAAAAGGAAGCAACAAGTTTCTCCTCCTTCTGTAAAATCTAAAGTGGTCGAATCCAGTGAACCGTCCTTAAATGTAATTCTTGAAGAACTTCAAACACTTCATGCTAACACTGACACATTAGCATCTGACACTAAAAACCTGTGCAAAGATATGGCTAGCATGTCAATGAAAGTTTCAGACAATTCAATTAAAATTCAAGATTACAAAGTAAAAGTTGATGCTTTCACACCACTTGTTGCAAAAAATCTCTCCTATGTCTGCTCTCCTTCTGGATATGGAAAATCGTACTAGGCAATATAATTTGCATATTTTTAATTTGCCAGAAGATGTCGAAGGTTCCAATTGCAGACTATATTTGGAGAATTTGTTACCTGGTCTCTTAAATATAAAATTCCCAGAGAAACTTGAGATTCTTAAAGTGCATAGGATTCTGTCCCATTGTAATCCTCGCCATACTAAACCAAGACAAATGATTTTAAAGTTTTTACGTCACCATCATTTAGTATTGTTAAGGAAAGCAGCACGAGATATTCCTTCACTAATGGTCAATGGCAGTAAGATTTTTATTCACCAAGACTTCGCCAAAGACACTGTTAAGACTCGTAAGGATTTCTCTGAACTTCGTCCTCAATTGAAAAGTCTTGGTTTTAAATATGGCCTTTTTGACCCTTCAACAATGAGAATTTTGAAAGACAATTTTTCTAAGTCCTTTCAACATCCAGAGAATTTGAAAGTGTTTCTGGACCAACATTCACAGCATTCTATGGATACACAGGATTCTGTCACTTGAGCAATGTTATAATATATTTTTCTGTATTTTTCTCAGTTCTTCTGATGTCCAGAAGGTTTAAAAGTATTCCTGGACCAACGTTTGCAGCATTTTATGGTTATGCATAATTCTGCTACTTAAATGCTGCTTTAAATATGTATTTCTGAATAATTTTTATTATAGATTACTCACTGGGCTCCAATGGTTTGGTCAAGCGTGTGCACGTTTCACTCTTGTTATTAATGTTTATTTGTTGTCGTCTTTTGTAAGTTAGTTTGTTTATTCTTTTACCTACTTTTTCCTTTTCACCTGTTCTGGAGCTACTATTTTTCATCATCTTTCCTTACTTTTTATTCTCCTCTTCTTGATCTTTTTTTTCTTTCTCGTCTATTATGGCTAATGTTCATAATGTTAAAGTAGTCTCATTAAATGATAAAGGTTTACGTCATCCTGTTAAGCATAGGACAATTTTGGATTATTTAGGTAGTTGCAAAGCAGATACTTGTCTTATACTGGAAACTCATATAGATGACAAAATCTTTTATTATATGAAAAAAGTGGGTTGATAATATTCTCCTGCAAATGGCAAAAAAATGGTGTGGCTATTCTTTTTGCAAAAAACTTGACATTGCCAAATTTTGAGTACATTTTCAGATACTGATGGGAGATATGTCATAGTTAAAATTAAATTTCATGATTCAGTCATGTTTTTACTAAATGTTTGTGGTCCTACTGCTGATGATCCTGCTTTTTGGGCTAATCTTACAACTGAAGTTCTAAAGTTGGGTAAAGTTCCTCTAATAGTTGGCAGTGATTTTAATTTTATATCTGATCCCTTATTAGATAGATTATTTCTTACTAAGTTTACGTCCTCCTAAAGTTTTTTTTGCTTTCAAATTATTTATTCAAACCACAAAGTTAGTTGATATTTGTCGATTACACTTCCCTACAGGAATACGTTTTAAATTTTTTTCTAACCCACACAATTCTCATTCTAGTCTTGATTATCTGTTAGTTTCCAAGCAAATAATTAACTCTGTGATTACTCCTATAATTGGTAACATCGACATTTCAGATATATGCTTTGATTTCTTATGTTCTGAATTTAAATTTAACTTTTAAAATGCAATCTAGGTGGGGAATGAATACTGGTATTGTTCTTAATGAACATAATAAACCTATGGTCTTAAATGCTATTCAGGATTATTTCCTTCTTATCCCTGAAGGTTCTACCTCCATGGTCAATAGATGGGACACTTTTAATGCTTATATTAGAGGTGTAACTATTTCTCCTATGGCCCACGAAAATAAAACCTTTAATGCAAATGTAAAAAATTTAGAAAAGCTTATTGCAAAATTTTAGAGACTTTTTATTACGTCTAATGATCCTCAATATAGAGTCAAATTACAAAAACTTTGATATGAGTTTAACTCAATCCTTAGCAAAAGAGCTGGCATTCAGATTCCAAATTCTAAAGCCAAATGTAGTTTTAATGCCAACAGATCTGGAAGACTTTTAGCTATTTAATTGCGCATAAAAAAAACAAAACACAAATAAATTCACTTCATGGCCCTAATTTGTAAAAATGCTTTATCCCAAAATGAGATGGTTAATGAATTTTTGGATTGTTACTCCACTCTCTGACAAACCCAATTTTAATTGTGTTTCTTTTTTGACTAAATGTGGATTACCCAAGATTTTGCAATCAGATAAAATTGGGCTTGAATCACCCATTACTCAAGATGAAATTCCATCAGCCATAAAGTCTCTTAAAAAAATAAGTCCCCTGGTCCCGAAAGCATTCCTGCTGAGTTTTATAAAGAATTACAGTTACAGCTTACTCCTTTATTATTTCAACGTTATACCTTTTTTGGTTCTATGGTAATTACCTCAGGTTCTTTTACTGAGGCTTTAATTATTGTACTTCCCAAACCTGATAAGGACCCCACACTCGTCCTATCCCTTTAATAAACCAGGATTGTAAATTATATGCTAAAATACTTGCCTCTAGATTATCCCCTGCATTAGATTCTATTACTCATCCAGATCAATCTGGTTTTATGAAGAATAGATACTCTGCCAACAATACAAGAACTTTGCTACATGTTATTGAACAAGGTTCAACTTTAACTCTACCACCTGGAATTCTCGCATTAGATGCTGAGAAAGCTTTTGATAAAATTCACTGGCAATTCATATTCCATACGTTATTATCATTTAATTTTGGTGACATATTTATCCGCATGATTTCTGCTTTATACTCTACTCCTACTGCTCGTTTATTTATTAATGGCCAAGTTTCAAACCAATTCTCTCTTTTCAGAGGTCCAAGACAAGGTTGTCCCCTTTCCCCGCTTTTGTTTCTTATCAATGTTGAACCTTTACTTACTTCTATAAAAAAACAATTTGATAAAATTAAAGGAATCAATATTAAGAACGTTATTTTAAAACCTTAGCTTATGCTGATGATGTACTTTTATTTATTAGTGATCCTATATCCTCATTCCCTTCCCTATTAGAGAATGTTTTTATGTATTCCACAGTTTCTGGATATAAGTTCAATACTAATAAAACCAATTTTTTTTCTTTAAATATTTATTGTACTCCTGATATAATACCTATGAATGAAATTATTTGGCAAAAGGATACATTGAAATATCTTGGTATTCTGTTCTCTTCATCGCTAAAATCAACATTAATGTTGAACTGTGACTTTATCTTAAATTATATTGAAGATAAAATATCCAAATGGTCTTTGCTTCACTTTTCATGGTGGGGAAGAATGGACTCTATAAAAATGACTACTGCTCCTAAAATCTCTTACACCCTTGCCATGATTCCTACTCAATTTTCATTAAAGTTTTATAAAGATGTTTGCAAATTTCTTTGGAATAACAAGTCACCTCGTATTAGTTATAAAAAATTTAAAATGCCCAAATGTAAGTCAGGTTTTGGATTACTTGACTTTTTTATTACCATAAAGCTTTTATCTTAAAACAAAGTTCCCTGTGGTTTAAGCATTCCTTTTTGAGTAATCCACCTATCTGGCTTCTTGTTGAGAAATCAATAGTAAACCCATTTCCACTACCCATTTTGTTAACCATGCCTAATAAATCACAATTTTTTTATAAATCTGTTATTTTAAAATCCACTAATTTTGGACGATTTAGATTACATTTTTCAGTCACACATATTCACTACCAAAGATATGTCATTATGGCATAGCCCAGTCATTAAATTAAATAGAAATATCAGTTTCTGGTATTCATGGATTAGTACTGGTATTTTTTATCTTAAAAGATGTCAATTTCAACAATGCTTTCATATCATTTGAGGCTTTACAAATTACATTTAATTTACCACCGCCTGACCTTTCCCATTATGAATATTTGTGTAAACTGTTTCCACTTTATCTCATGATGTTTCTATTTTATATAAAACACTATCTATTGTTCTAGGAACCAACATTAATATGATTTTGGTATTTTGGAATAATGAACTTTCAACCTTCATTTCTACTGATGCATGGAAAGATCTTTGGCTTAATAGTATTTCAGGTTGGTTACCTGTTTCGCTTTATCAAACATACTCTTATATTTTATTCAACTGTTTATGGACTCCATTACGTTTATTTCAAGCTAAACTTCTACAGTCTTCAACTTGTTGGCACTGTAAATTACATTCTGGTTCATTACAACATATGCTTTTTGATTGCCGTTTAGTTTTTAAATTTTGGACTGAAGTTTGGGATTTTATAAAAAAGATATTAAATATTCATGATGATGTTTCATTCAAAATGTTAATCTGCAATTCTGCTGTTCTCTCGCAAAACATAAATGACTTAGAAAGTAAACTATTTAATTTTCTACTATTAGCTGCTTTAAAATCCATTACATTCTGTTGCAAAGATGTTTCGCTATTGTCAGTTCATGCTTGGTGGTCATGGGCTATCTTAACAAGAAGAGGAGCTCAGTTATCCTTGATTGGTATTAATCATAATTCTAACTCTTATTACTCGTTTTGGAAACCTGTTGATATATATTTATCTTCTTAATTACATACTTATAGCTAGTTTTTTATTGCTACTATAGTAGTCCAATATCCATGTTATAGTAGCTCTGTTTTACAGTTAATGCAATATTTTGATAGCTGTTTCCTTTCACTCCCCTTTTATTTTTCAATGAATATATATTTACTGTTGTTACCTACTGTAATTCAATTGATGTTCTTGTTATCTCCATATTGTATTAGGTATTTTCTCTCAATAATATTTGTTCTGGATTGTCTTTGTTTATTGCTTATTATGAAATAAAATATTTTGAACACAAAAAAAGCACATGTCTTAGCCTTTTGATTACATAGCACCAGACCATGGGATACCTAGAGCCTACCTTAGGGGTGACTAATCTGTCATAAAATGGGAGTTCAAGGCTTGGCAACGGGGTTTATATGTCAAGTCAACATGGCAGTGCAAACCTCACCCACAGACTCTGCAGCGGCAGGGCTGAGACGTGTTTAAAGTGCTACTTGTGAGGGTGGCTCCAGTGCTTACGGCCCACTAGTAGCATTTATCAATCAATCAATTAAACTTTATTCAGATTCAAAGATGCATCCATAAAAGCACAGGTCAAGTAGATCAATAATAAAATACATAATATAGATAT
Organism: Lissotriton helveticus; assembly: GCF_964261635.1. Classification (NCBI taxonomy): domain Eukaryota; kingdom Metazoa; phylum Chordata; class Amphibia; order Caudata; family Salamandridae; genus Lissotriton; species Lissotriton helveticus. The sequence goes on along the minus strand of NC_136063.1, from coordinate 733,875,611 downwards.
AAAAAACAGCAACATCGTACAAGACAATATCCATAAAAAAACAAGCTTATTGATACAAAATAGCACTAAAATATAGTTCTAAAGTACTGTTAATTGCATGTATTCATTACAAAATACCTCAGTTTTGCTCGGTCCCAAAAAGGAAATAACCTGTGAAGTGCAAGCATAAAAATCAACCTTCATTTAGTGTTCATAGAAACGCGTGAGCGAACTGCCGCTTTCAGGAAGGAACCTACACGAAGACCAGGGCATCCTCTTCTAATTTAAGGATTTCTGTGTAGGCTGTTTTGTGATCAATATTAGCAGTTTTCTTAAAAAAAGGAATCAAAAACAATTTTGTGTACATTTGATAAAAATTACAGAAAAATAGAAAATGTGGCATTGTTTGTTTACTGTGGTTATCACGTGTATGGACAACAAGGGCACCCAATCAAGTCAAACAAGGACCTTGGGAATAGTTAATTATATACAACAGTGGTCCTTTGGAGTAAAGAGGTTGAAGAAGCCTGTGCCCCACTAACCACACAATGACTTACAAACACAGGGGAACGAAAACAAGGGGCTTTTTAGGCAAAAGCAAGGGGTTAGTTGCACTTCCAATTTGATAATGTCAAAGTACAACAACAATGAACATATCTAATACACATGTTATTCAGTATAAGGTGTTTGAGACTGGCTTACTAAGTAAACATGAGTACACCTACCTTAATGTTAAATCACCGAGAATTCTGGTCATATATACACTACCTAAGGTCCACAAAAGACTGCCCAATCCACCCGGCAAACTGATTGTTTCCGGCTGCGGGTCAGTATTGGAACCTCTGCGCCAATACGTTAACTATTTCCTAAAAGACTATGTGCCTACCACTAGCTGTTTCATTAGAGATAGCATGGCCTTCATAAACCTTTTTGAAAACCATCCCTTTGACCATGCAACAGAGATTCTATGCACCTTGGAAGTAGAGTCCCTGTATACAAATATTCCCAGAGAGACTCCCTGTTAGTAATGCAAACTGTATTAAACCAGAGACCACGACCACACAATGTTCCTACCCAATTCATTATGGAACTCCTGGAGGTCTGCCTAACAATGAATTTCTTTGTCGTTGATGGACAGTTCTATTAGCAAGTACGTGGTACCTCAATGGGAGCAATGTTTGCTCCCACCCTGGCTATTCTGTACGTAGGCCATCTTGAACAGAATAATATTTTATCACACACTAACCCTTTCAGTTCATGTATAATGAAGTGGAAGTGTTACATCAACAACATCTTACTTATTTGGAAAGGAGAAGTCGACACCTTAGAAGCATTCCGTCACTGGTTAAACAACAACTGTAGGGATTTGAGCTTCACCCTGACCCATGAAAAATCTTCTATCCCATTCCTAGACTTAGGCATCAAACACTCTGAAGGTTCACTTATAACATGCCTGTTCCGCAAACCCACAGAGCGCAATACTCTGCTAAGTTACAACAGTAACTATCCACGAGCTCTCAGTGATAGCCTCCTGTATTCTCAATTCTTAAGGGGAAGAAGAAATTGTACACTCAAAACAGACTATTTCACAGAATCAAAAACACTTTGCACCAAACTTATCTTCAGGGGCTACCCACAACGCCTAGTGCGTAATGCCATGAAGAGAGCGTGGTATTGCCCATGTGACACCCTTTTGGAACCTAAACTCAAAACAAACAATCGTATGACTTGTGTGTGTCACTACTTTTACCTCAGTGTCCAATGCCATTCGTAAGACTATAAGGAAAGAGTGGCCAATCCTGAACGCAGGCACATTGGACCTAGATATTCCCCTGCTCACTTTTAGAAAAAGCAAAAACATCAAGGACCAATTAGTCCGAGCTGCCCTACCAACTACAAAGAACAACATCCAGACACTAAACGACCTGTGGTCCCTAACACGGTTGAAAGGCCACTCTAGATGCGGTAGCTGTGTGGTGTGTGAATTTACTGTTGATTGTACAGAATTTGTGTTCAATGACATCAGAAATGAACTTAAAACATTTACAAATTATAATACATGTAATGTAGTTTACGCCATCTTTTGCCCGTGTGATAAAATATATGTAGGGCAAACTACCCAAAAAATCCGTCTTCGCATCTCTCAACACAGAAGCAGGATAAGATGTAAAGCAGGAAATGCTCCACTTGTCGAGCATTTCCTACAAATGGGACACTCAGAGAACGACATTCGTTGGACTATAATCAATGCAGTGAAAGTACCCCCCAGAGGTGGGGACATTACGAAAATTCTAAACAAAGAGGAATTGAAATGGATTCTAAGGACAAACAGCCTCAATACAGGATTGAACCTTCTTGAGGATCGGAACTCCCTGATAGAATCTGAATTCCACTTTCCGCTACTTGCAACATGACTAATTTGCCCCTCATGTGAAATGAATTTTTTTCACATCTTGTTTTGATACATCTCTGTTATCTGTTTGTAACTGGTATTAGTGTCACTACTCCTGGTTATTCTGTCTTCTCCAAGATAGCCACCACCTAATCACCTTCAGCCTTAGTCCATCCTCACTTTCACTGGTTCTCCTACCCGAGTCAATCACAGTAACCACGACCCAAACGGGAGAGATCTTGTCTATCAGCGGCTGCACTCCTCTCACTTCCACTGCGATCGTGCATGGAGGACACTACATCCCTGGTAAGTGCCTCCCGTTACTGCCGTTTCCAACTAAATTCGTGCTGTTTTATTCATAGTGATTAGGTTCCCACCCCACACCTCTCTCTCACCCCCCAGGCTATCAAGCTTTGGACTATCTACCTGGATCACGGACTGATCCTGTGAATAATCTGCCGATTCTGGTAAGCATATTTCACCCACTGCAACAATTTGCGATTTCTTATCACCGGTCACGGCCTGCCCCACTCAACCCCCTTATTTCCTTCCAGGCTACGGTCCAGATAATCACCGGAACACTCCGCTACGAGACCCTCGCTGCCTACCAGTGTAAGGATTGCGCAGCTGGAATCCACATCCAGGGAATTGATCTCCCACCTTTCACTGATAATATAGCCGTTTTTGGCATCGTGCATGATCGGGCAGACACTTTTATTCTTACTCTCCTTTTCACTCCCTTTTACAAGTCACAAAGGTTTTTGTAGGATTTTTATGAAGGGTTACCTCTTTAAAAATGAGTATTAGAAATTATTGCATGTAGTATTGATCATGATGATTCTCAACAGTTTTTTTCTCAGATTTTTCATTCGGAAACTGTATTTTGTATTGTCTCATGTATTTCCTGTAGTATTGGTCCAATTAGTACGCTTCTCTCACGCGATTAGCCATGCTTTATTAGATATCCTTATCGTTTCCGTTTTTTCTCCATGTATTACGCACAAATCAAGCATGTGATCGGTCTTTGTTTTAGAACCCGTATGGTCTTTTGACTTAGTACCCTTGTTGCCTCCCATATACATCGGCCATAACTTTAATTAAGCTTCTCCTTGATTACCTGCCATGTATATATATATGTATTGAGCATTTTCTCACAGAGTACCTTCTGTAGGTTCTCCTAACGCCCTTATTTTTGTATTTTCCTCCCACCTTTCATAGGCAAATAAGGCTACCCTTAGGCATACATTATGTCCTGATGATGATTCGCATGACCTGGAAAGCGAATCGAAACGCCGTTGACACCCTTAAAACACCTTATACTGAATAACATGTGTATTAGATATGTAAAGGTGTTTTGGTTCATTGTTGTTGTACTTTGGCATTATCAAATTGGAAGTGAAACTAACCCCTTGTTTTTGCCTAAAAAGCTCCTTGTTTTCGTTGCCCTTTGTTTGTAAGTCATTGTGTGATTAGTGGGCCTGTGCCCTGCCTTGTATATTCTTTGTAATAATCTTGCTATTGATCCTAAAAAGTAAATATCAGACCTCTGTCCGGCTGGATAGGTCAAAAAAACAAATATAGTTACAATTGTGTCTATATTTTATTGTTCTTCAACCTCTTTACTCCAAAGGACCACTATGGTTATCACATCGGCATAACATTTGATCAAGCTTGGCATTAAATCCTAGGGGAAAACAGCATATATTTCATAGTACCCGCTCTTAGGCGAAACAATAATCCTCTTTCCCAGCGGCCAATATTCTTCAAAAGATAACTAGATGGCAGATGGGATGGCAACAATCGTACATCTTCTAGAGACATGTACCTTACTACTGAGGATTTCAGGAGCTCTTTATCATATCTTGCTATATTTATCACATAACGCCTCCTGAAGCGATTTTTTGCTTACACCGCCCATATCATTTGGGTTTAATAAATTATGTTCGAGGTTTACACTGATCAGATTTTCCCGTACGGCAAAGAGCCATGGTATGTCCATCCCCTTTTCACATTTAAGGCAATCGGAGATTATATTTCTTGTAAGTATTGCTGCTGGGTTCTGCCAAATTTTAAGCCAAAATATGCTGGGCCGGGCCCTAATAAAATCCTCAATATATGACAATTTTAACTGTCAATGGCAGATGTACTGTGATGCGGAGATCAGGGCCCCCAGCAATTTCCTGCAGAATTTATTTTCATCACCCTGAATGCCACTGCAACCCGTGAAGCCCCAAACTTCTGCCCCATAGGTTGCAACAGGGATACATTGTAATGTAAACATTTTAGTGATAGGTAGTATCACCTCAACTTTTTTCGGTTGGGGTAGTGACAATACCGAATTAATTACTTTAGCAAATTTTCCCCTGCTGTGTGCCACATGAGTAGTCCAGGAGCCATTAGCTGCAAATACCAGCCCCAGGTATGAGAAAGTGAAAGTTTGTTGTAAATGTTCGTTGCCTATAGTGATTGATATAACAAGGTGCTTTTTTTCACCACCTGCCTTTAAAAAGGATTTGTTAAAATTCGTACGAAGATCTAAGGCAACCATAAAATCAACAAAGCCCTGTATTAAAGTGTGCAGTGCATTAGGTGTGCGGCCCATCAGGACCGCATCATCCGCATATAATAAGACGGGTAGGATATTACCATTGATAATAGGAACATCTTAGTGAGCTTAGTCAGGGAGTCATGCAGATCGTTAATATATAAAATGAATAAAAGTGGGGCCAATACACTCCCCTGCCTGACCCCTCTGCCAATAGTGATATCCTGTGTGACCTCACCACCTTTGCCAATCCGCACCCAGCCCTTTAAGTCCCTATGTAGGTATGCCAAAAAATGAACTAAAACTTCGTCCAACCCATATTTTAAAAGAATAGACCAAAGGTGTGACCTGTTAACAAAATCAAAAGCTGAAGTAAGATCCATAAAGGCCAAATAAATAGGGGATTTTCATGCTTCGATATATTTACCGATGATCAAATTGAGGTTTAGGCACTTGCTTCTAAAACCTAACTGGCAGGAATTTCAAATATGTTCATCCTCGGCCCAGGACTTAATGTTATTGAGCAGGATTCTTCCAAGTATTTTGAATGTGTTATCAATCAGAGAGATCGGTCTGTAGCAGCTAGGGTTGGAAAGATTGCCTTTTTTAAAAATAGGGACATTAATAATAGTAGACCATGAGCAGGGAATGGAAGCAACAGTTAAATTATTAAAAACATTCAGTAGGAGTGGTGCCCAGAAATCAGGTTTGTGTTTGATAAGTTCTATCTGTAGCCCGGCGGGACCAGGGGCTTTATTGCCCAAGTTTTGGTGTATAGCATCCTCAACTTCTGATACAGAGATCTCGATCCTAGAGGGTCTTCGATAGTTATATAGTTCCTCATTTCTTGATGTGGCTTGATAGATGTTCGAAAAATGGGATACCCACGCTTCACTGGAAATTGTACGACTTATGGAAGTTAATGTGAGGCCACCAGTTCTCATATCCTTCACTGCTAACCAAAAGCCATTCCCATTATTAAGTTTAGCAGCACACGCAAGGCTATCCCGTCTCTCTTTTAAAACCACGTCTTTCTGTTGTTTCGTGATACACTTCTATTGATTTCTCAGGGATTTTACAAGTATCAGGTCCCTCGGTTTCATCGCAAGGGCCTCACGAACATCTCTATTAGCCCTAGAGCAAGCACTGTTGAACCAGCATGGACCTTGATTGGACTCAGTTATTGGTCTAGATAACATTTATTAAATGCCCCCACACAGTTGGACAAAAGCTTCAATTATCACAGGGATATGATCACCTGGTGACAAACAACTGTCAATTAGTGTTGTATGACTTTTTATCATTCTAAGAAATAGGTCATTATTATCAACACCTCGCCAGGCCAATCTTAGGGGCCGATTATGATGGCGGACGGACCTGAGTCCGTCCGCCACCATAGAGTAGGAGGGAACCTCCGCATGGCCTGCGGAGTTCCCTCCTGTGTAATTAGGATGTGACCGCCACCCTGGCGGTCACATCCTCTATTTTTACCATTGCGGCGGGTGCGGCTTCAAGCTGCATCCGCCGCAATGGTAAAAATGCATACATTGCATTTGTATGCAGAAAGCGGCAGGCACCGTGCGGTGCCTGCCGATTTCTGCATACAAATGCAGGGGGGTACCATAGGTACCCCCCATGTGCACCCCCCATGCCCCCTTCACCCAGGGGGCCCGCAACGGGCCCCCACAGTGAAGTTACACATGCTTTTCCACGGCGGAAAACCCGCCGCGGAAAAGCATTTTTCACAGGCCATCTTAATATGGCTGACGGTGTCTGAGAGACACCGTCACCATATTAGAGCTTTTCCCCGGCGGACGGAAACCAGGACCCACCAGCCATCCTAATGTGGCTGTGGGTCTTTGGTGGGTCCTCAGAGGATTTTCCGCATCCTCCGGGCCGGTGGTGGCTTCCGCCAGCCCGGAGGATGCGGAAAATTCTCCATCGTAATAGGCTCCTTAGATTGTCGGTAGAGGGCATTAGGTTACTAACCCCGCATGCTTTCACAAATTTTGGCCTAGGGGCGACACTTAATGTTGTGGCAATAGGATTGTGATTGCCCCAGAAGGTTCGTATGACCTCAACCCTTAACAGACTATCTTCCGGTGGGGCAGATATAAACACATAGTCAATAGTAGAGGCGCAACTTCGCCCTCGATATGTTGACACAGTATGACTATATTTATGAGATACAGCCGCAATTTCCATTACATTTATCAAATTGTAATTGGACAAATGGACCAACAATTCAGCCCCCCTACTACACGGGCGTTTATCTGTGGTGGGTTCCTTGTCTAGTATGTTATTGCTTGGAATCCTGACATTAAAATCACCACGTAAACAAATACCAGCTAGCTTATCAAACAACCTTTGCCTTTGTAAGTTTAAAATAAAATTAAACAAATTTGTAAAATTCGCATGGGATAGTATGAAAATCATTATTATAAAAATTAATAAAACAGATGGAAACGCCCAGAGTGTAAATTAGCGCCTGAAAGTTGTCATTGTCAGTTGTTAGGGCCCTGATGCTGCCACCTGCGGTGATTTTGATCCAGATAGAAAGACCACCTGGTGGGCGGCCAATCTATATAGAGGCAATTATATTATAACATTTTTTGGTGTAAATCCCCTGTTGCCCAGGTTTCTTGCAACATAAGAATGTCATATGCTTGAACTGTTTTTGCCCATTCATCCAATTCAATTTTAGAGGCCAAGCCGGCAATATTCCAACTCAAAATGTATGTTCATTGGTATACCTAGTCTTGGCATTAAGTAAGTAAGTAATACTTTATTGTACAGTTAATAAAAACCATTACAAAACCGGCAACAACAAAAACAGCTATGAATATTTATAGCAGCATAGGAAGTGGTCCTTGAGGTAAGTTAAAGGAGAAAAAAAGTGCTTCAGTTTGGGCAGTAATAAAATTGGGATTTAAAAGTGGTTAAAAAGAAAGTGTTAGTCCGCCGCTGGGAACTTCTGCATTTCCTCAGAGAAGGTTTCTTTTGTTGATCCGAGCCTCCTTTCCCTAATCTTGGCATTAGACACAGTTCCACTCAATGGTAAATGTTCTAAAGTAAATGTGTCACACATGCCAGTAAACCTGTATGTTGACTAAATTGTCTGGAGCAATAGAGGAAAAAGTAGTTGCAAATACCATTTGTACCATGCAATGTAAGTGTAGGCCCAAATCATGTGTACATGTCAAGTCTTTGTATATATGTAATACGAACAGTACAAAGTACCTGTAAGCTATTCTTAGAGTCTATTTCCAGACATACACATAGTTATCAACCCACATTGACACACTTCAACATTGTGATACATGACCAGTTTTGAGCCTAAGTTGGCAGAATTATCTGCATTTGAGTCCATCAATGTGACACTCACATAGTCAATTAATATGTGGTGAAACATGGCATACACCAGCAACAAACATAGGATAAAAGACAACCAGGGTAAGGTCTCACACCGTACTCAAAATCCCAATCTGAACACTCTCTTGCCACATCAATGATATCATAATCAAGGCATTTAAGTACTGACTCACCTACAAGGCAAACTCACATTACATCATTAGAAATCCTAAAGTGCTGTGTCCAGGTCTGTCATTGAAAGGTACTTGTAGCTACAACAGTTTGCCCAATATATTTGTCAATCTAAGATCTCATGACACCTTGCCCTCCAAAAAGGCATTATTTGTTGGTGGATCACAAAATGTATAAAGATCCATGTTACATGTTTGAAGTTAACTACATGTTCTAAGCAAATAGCCAAGCTCAATTAATTGAAGAAACCATTGATGTGCTAATGCCATGTAGGCAAACAATGACATAAGAGGTGTCAAAAGGACAAATGATTGTGTGAATGTGAAACCTGTTGGCACTGTCACAATATACATATGGGTGAATATATGCAAGTGAAACTGATCTTAAGTTTGCCACTTTGCCATATAGAGAATCCAAATAACATAGAGAGGTGTAGGCTATTTTGAAATACCTATCATAGCAATCTTCTGCCTACAAATGAAAGTTGGCCTGTAGAAGTGTCCTGAGTATCAGAACATGGTCAACATTGGCAATTGCACATATAACTTGAAGATACATATGTAAACCAATGATCAGCAGTATCTAACACATATAGATCCGCATTGTAAGAAATATGCCTGAGTTTGTCAGCAAACATAGCACATATGGATAGTTATGTCTCTATAACAATGTGCATAATCATTTATGATGTAATGTTGGACTTTCAGGTGACCTATGATATGGGTTGCAGCCATGGTTCCTGACCCTATTCACCCATCCCCAAATGAAGGCAGAAAAACGATATAACTTGGCACACAACAAGACAAATAAAAGTTGTTGATACGACTTGGAGTCCAAAGCTCCAGGTTCAGATGTATGGATATGTCAGGGGGAAGTCTGTTATTTTCACCCCCTATGGTCTTCAAAATAATCCTCATCTATGCCATATTGCACAATATCACGGTACATAATTATCTCCTTTGGGACTATGAGCCACTACATAGAGGGTAAATGGAAGAGGATGAAGACACTGTACGTCTTTTTAGTGTTTTATAAATTAGGGGTAGGTATAGTTTTAAGGGCTGTTTCTTTGGGGGTTTAAATGTCAGGGAGATATTGGTTAGAAGGACCAATTTATCAGAGGTAGAGTTTGGTGGGTGCCTATGGCTCATCGTCTGTTACCTGCTCGGGATTGTGGCCTCTGGGGCAGGGATTTTCACACAAGGACAAGAAGGACAGGTGGGAGTGTGTGCGCTGGCACCTCAACAAACACTTTGGCCTGGATCGGACTGCCATCCAAATAAAACATTGTTGGGCTGACATGGTGGCACAGGAGTCTGATGTTGTAGAACTGCTTGGACTGGAGATCAGAGGGCCAGCAGGTATGTATGTACCATCCTCATGTAGTGATGTAGCTAAAGCAGTCATGCAAAACGTAAACATTTAAGGTACATTATTCGGATTGCTGTATTTTCACATTGCATCATGCAATGTGCAGCATGTGCATTGCAATTCATTAATTTAAAGAAATTAAGTTACCCAAGGGAACTTTGTGTGCTTCAGAGTGGCTACTTTAAGACAATGTAAAGCAACACAGTGGCAATAGCTGTGCTGCCATACACTGGCACAATGGGCTGATCAATGAGTTGTAGGTAGTAGTATACAACGAAAATGCATGGATTTATGAGCATTCCCTTATCTAACATGCGTGAATAACCTGAGAATGCTCCCAAAATGCAAAAGCTCCACCGTTGATGGCTAAGCAGGAAATATGTGTTCAATCTCCATTTATGTTAAACATTCCATGTGTGCTGCATTGTGGTATACACATACACAGATTAATATGCCTCCGACAAATGTAAATTTGCAGAAATGTGGGCCTCACAAGACAACACAAAACAAACCTGCTTACAAGGCATGCATCCTTGCACAATGTATCAAGGTACTAAGATATTCCACTAGTCAGCACTCTTTACACCAGTGCCAATAAAGTTCTGATATGGGCTTTACAATGCCACATACTGTGTATATCCATTATTTACAATCACAGCAGCACTTCTTTCTGTCTAGGGCTAATGGTGTTAGTCATGTGTCATGGTACAATGGGGCATAATATGATGCTAACCAACATTACTAAAAACATAACATGCCTAAGGCATGTTTCAGGCATGTGATAGATACCACTGACCTTCATCATCCAGCCAGCTCAGCTCTGCAAGCTGATTAGCTGCATTCCATATCAATACAATGCATACGTATGTTTGTCAAGAGTTTTGGATATATCGGAAATACTGGGATGACATAAACTCTTGGCCATTTGTAACTACACTATATACAATGCAATGTCCAATTCTTTATCTTCTAGGTGGACATCTACCATAGAGCCTGGGTGAATTGGACAGCTTCAGGGACCCCAATGCTACCAGGAAGTGTAATAAGTGCATGAATGGAGCTCATTGACGTCTGTGTGTGATCCATGTGAATTGCAACACTGTGATGTGTTTTGGGAGTTATCAATCACCCGCGACCAATTTACAGTCAGTGTGCCAACACAACAGAACTTGGCTGAAGAATAATTTGGAATGAACAAAGAGGCATGTCATTGAGAATGTAGGGCCTATGGAAGCAGGCCCACAGGATATAAGCATCTTTACATCTGTGGTGATGTTAGGATATCTAAAGTGTTAATGCTTTTGGCACAGTAACTATCATCTGGTGCTTAATCTGCAGGTGTTTAACACAAACAAATGAGGTTGCACTACAAATGGCACAATCCTAAGAAACCATGTTTCAACATATGTAGCAGCAAAGTCAGTTGAACGCTGATAAGCTTGTTTGGGCAGGTTTATGTTGCATATACACAAAAATGTGTAGACAGGTGCTGATGATGTGCAATATTAATACACAGACACAGTTACCAAGTGTGAACAGGAAGGTATCACAACATCAGAGTAATACAAAATGTGTGACAATATATCACATATATTCCTTCATCATGAAGCATACTATGCTCATACATGAAGCATTCATTTGACCTTCCATACAACATAATTTCAGTGTGACTAACCATAAGTGTGGCTAAAGATACCTGTGTAGAACACTGAAAATGTTTGTCGACACAAACCAGTCCCTGTAGCTGTGTATCACATGAAAAGCCTAATTATAAAAGCATGTAGGACAGTGTCATCAAGGTAACCATCAAACTCATTAAACTATGATAAATGCTGTAAATGTTGTGTTGACAGGGCTAAGCTATCTGAAATTATGGATTTGACCTATGAGAGAAAATAAATACCATGGCAACATGTGTTTCTGTAAAGGTGTTAATACAATATCCTATTGACATAAACAAGATTCAAACTACCCCAAGGTATGGCTGTTGTAATCATGCCTGCCAAGTATCACGCATCGTGTGTGACACTGACGCATTTCAGTGTGGTGTTCCGCATCACCTCACTGAAATGCATTGTCACGCTTTTTTAATCATGCCAGTCTGAAACTGGGCGCCTGTAGCATATTCTGTGCCCTGGCTCTGCTGCTCCCCACAGACATGCGTTGCCAGCAGCGCTCTTGCTCAGTAAGATAATAGTTAAAGAACTGACTGCTCAGCTCTGGAGTCAGTGTGCTAAAATGTTACAATGTTACAATCTACCTCCCCTGCTGCCTAGCTGCATTTCATTTCCTGCCACGGCGCGGCTTTCAGACGCCACTGACTCGCACTATCATCAGACCTGGTGGTGGCCGGGGCCTGGCGTCAGAACTGGTTGCTACTGGCAGCTGTGTGGCACAATGGGGGGCCCCAAGATTGGGACCTCGTGCCTCGTCATATCCTGGAGAAGCCAAGAGGAAGTGAGGTAAGGTGGTTGGAAGGTCAAAGAAACGGCGGGGATTCAGGAGTCGGCGAGTCCTGGTAGTGGTTTGCTGCTGTCTGCCCAATAAAACCCACGCTGGACCAGCGGGAGGCAGCCAGCATCGAGTGAATTGAGTTCACTCACTTGAGTTGAGTTTTTCATGGCCGAGATGATCGCCGTGGCGTAAACTAAGAAGTGCGGGCGGCTACAGTTCAATCTAACTTATGGCAGGCTGCATGCAATGGCAGAGCTGCTTGCAGCATGACAAAGTTGTGCAATGGTTATTAATGAAACAGGCAACGGACCTGACCAGAAGCTCAGCTAAGACCCCCCGCACAGACCGGGGCTGCCATTGGAGTTGCTGAGCCACACCATCATGCCCTGGCCGGTGTTTGCTGCGGCGGGAGTCGTTAGGCAAGGTGTGGCGATCCCACCTGCACCAGTCAGCAAAAGACAGGGTCAGAGAGGCTGGCTCATGAGTCAGGGTGACAGAGGCGCGCGGGGGTGCCATTCGCAGTGAGAGTGTGAGAGTGGGTGCAGCAAGCTGCTGTGCTCACTGGTTGCAGCATGACTGATGGGACATCGGTGGCGGTAATATATCATTCAAATGGGACCAAGCCTACCAGCCCGCAGCCAGCCTCAGCTGCCCAGTGACAATCGTGAATAATTATTAAGTGCCTGAGAGAGCAGGTAAGCTATTAACTAAACTGCAATTATCAATTACATCTTTGTAAACACTTCTCCGCAGCTGCCGTGTATAGATTGCTGTTACAGTTTTGAGCAGTAGGTGTAGTATTGGGTACTGTATTTCCAATTTTTATTTCCTCTATCAGCCTGTGCCTCAGCCCGGGCCCTCACTAAGTGTTGCTGTCGACACGCCTGGCAATTCTAGAACTATGCACTGAGTCCGGAGAGAGGCTGAGCGGGTGGTGTTTAGGGCAGGCGCTTCTCACATTGGCAGAGCTGTGCCTCCGTGACCATTTTTGCATTCAGAGCTCCTCAACAGCGTCGTGATTGGGGGCATATTAACTTCACCACTGGCTGAGCCAGTGAGTGTAACAGATATAGACACTGTTCTCAAGGACATCGGCACCTGCATTATTATTTTTCCCCCACCTAGGTGCACCAGTGTAGTGTAGTGTTGTGACTTTACTAGTGACAGAAGTATTTATTATAAAATTAACGTTACCACAGTGATTTAGCACAGAGGAGAGGTTAAATGTCTCTGTTGAAAGCACTTGACTGTACCAATGATGCACTGCATATTTCTCAAAAAAACTATGATCAGTTTACAAGGACACTCGGTTAGTGCCCTTTCATTTCTGTGATTTGGAGCAGTTTTAAGATTTTGTTAGAGTTTCTTGTTGCTCTAATGGGTGTCATTTCTTATGTTAATAAATTTCCCTTGTCATTACTGCTTGATTTAGCTCGGCGAGAAAAGTGTCACTCATAGTGGTTGAAATGTCACTCATAATTACACTGAAATTATAAAAATGTCACACATAGCAATCATGAAACATTGGCAGCTAGGTGTAATCCAACCTAGGGGTACTTCAGCATCCCTCAAAGTAGGCCATATCATCACTATGTGAAATGGTGTGCCTAATGAAATTTTACACAGATGTCCTGAAGGCTCTAATGTTGTAGCCCTGCTAATCATGGGGTTGTCTAAATCATTACCAGAATGGCTGATAGATGCAAATTGTGACTGTGGAACTATAAATGGCAGGGTTTTGTTCATATTGTTTGGCAAACCTTAGCTGTATGTCAGCCTTCAGATCTTTGTCTAATGTCTAGTTCTTAAAGCACATTCTGCTATTGCAATTGCTGAAAAACCTATGGAGTGTCAGTAGGCCTCAATGCATTGATTCAGTCTAACTGGCATTATGAGGCCAGAAGGACAAATGCACTTGTCTATTCATGGATTGGCATTGTAATGGCAAACTCATTCCCGGTATGTCCCTTATGTAATGTTGCTGAACTGTGTAAAATTCCACATACTGGTGGTCTACGTTTGACTAGCTAGCACCAACTTATTCAACTTGCATCATGGTGCAAGGATCCCTGCCACAAAGTTCTTGCACAGATGAGTACTTCAGCATGCGTACACACACTACTGAGACATATTGTCTTATTTAAAATGTGCACTGATGAATGCATCCCTGGGAGAACGAGTGTACTGTACTTTGTGTAATTAAAGGTCAATATATTTTAGTACAAGTGTACAACAGAAGCTATATGTTAGATTTCAGTCCAATCGCCAGAGGATAAATTGGTGAAATGTGAGCAAGTAATGTTCTGTAGGCGACAAACCACTAACCCCTATCCATGTTTCGGCTAGATGACATTGAGTAAGTCAAGTCCGCAATCTGTGCTGCATTGTGTGACTCATAACGAATTAAGCAATGCAGAGGCAAACTAATTGGACTGTCTTACCTTGTCAAATTTCATGTGGCCAGATGAGCAAATTTCATCCAACTTGCAAGATGTAATAACAACACCCGAAGTTTCAATTCGTATGGGATGTGTCCAGTTTCAAATAAACGCATCATCATAAGTGTGACTCATTGGTCTGAATGATATGGTTGTAATGATATTGTGACTGCATTTCCATATTGTGCTCCTACACAGACGGCACTTGACTCAGTTTGCCTTGCTCAAGTAGGAGATGTCTTTGTACTGAAGCTATAGTGTCCAGATTGCTATCTCATCATTTTGAATTGGTCTGAAAAGTCACACATGATTGTACGACAATGTCCACCTATTCTCACAGACATCATGTTCATTTCCAGATTGAGCTAAATATTTTAGGATTCATCTCTCTAGATTACATGACATCTGACCATGCAAAAACCTATGAACTTTGTAAGGATCACTACCACCACATTAGACACATATGAAAGCCTTCTGCATTTGGGCAAACTGTACAAGAGGCCCAAGGTGGTTGGGGCCTGGAAGTCCAACAGCCAAGTCCAACAAGCAGCATTTGGTGTTTCCCACACTATTCCAAGTTTGCAGCATCTGCCAGCCCAACCCCAGGCCACACCATCAACATCTGCTGCGTCCCAACCACCAATTGAACAGCGAAGGAAATAAACAAAGTGTCTGAGGATGTGTTTTCAAATGTTTCATCATGAGGGAACTGTATAAAGTCAGCAATAGGATGCCTGTGCAGGCCAGCCTGTGATAACTTGTACTCAACATCCAAGATGCCTTGGTGCAGTTTTCTGAACTCGGGTGAACTCTACCTCTGGAAATTACCCATCCCTATTTTCATTCTGTTGTTTGTATTGTATGGATTTTAGGCATAATGTTAGTTAGGGTTTAGTGAAGGTATGTGTTCGGTTTTAGATATTTGAGTAGGTCGTTTTTTACTAATCTATTTTCATAGTTTTAGGTTTTTAAGTGTTTTAAATTAAAAAAAGTATATATAAAGCAAAATTACCAAAATAAATCTATTTGTTTAGCTTTATATGTGCAGTTAGAATACTTTTAGATGTAGTAGCTGTTTGTATTGTACCACTCTATTTGTACACTAAAAGTATATGAGTCCTCTCAGGGGCAATTAAACACATTTACCCAACTTATCCCAGTGTAGCATTATTCACCATTTATCAGTTCACACTGGGCCCCAACAATAAGCCCTTGCATCTTGTAAATACTGCATCAAAGCTATTTGATTAGCCTTGCGCATCCTTGTGTGGCACATGTTTGATGCTAATTCAGGAGGAGTATGGGCATGAACATCAGGCTATTATTAGTCCAAAATACAAAAAAAGGGGGGGAGGTAGAGGGAAAGCAGTTAGGTTCGCCCTCCACAGCCTAGTATACTTACAAAAACAATCCGAATGATCAGATCAAGAGAACCTAGCTGACAATATGAGACACTTTCAGCATGGGATATGTCTCAAGGAAGACAAGTTGGTCAGGGGGAAAAAAACTCTTTTTCTTTAGTCCCCTCACTCACCGGAGTTTCCTCACGGTGACATGCTTCATCATAGGGGCTTCCCAACCCGCTGCGGGTTGAGGCGTGCTGCAACTAACGGTATTGAATAGGAGCACTTTTAATTGTAGACTATGTGTGGTGTCATGTGAAAAAGGGAAAGTGAGTGGAGTGGTGTGGGTTAAAAATATCCTACTAGTGGGCTAGAAAAACTTTATTCGTGCGCCTAGCGGATACATTAAAAATGGGGTGGTTTACTAGGTGAGCTGGTTCTATTATGAAAACAGGGCCCTAGTAAAAGAGTCAACTAGTTTCTAGCTGTACCCCACAGCTCTTCTTCAGGACGTCACAGGGTCCAGCCCTGTGAGTACCACTCCAAAAGGTGAAATGTATGCCTATTTTAGTATAAAATGATACATACAAAATATCTGCAGTTCAATGGCGTATGTTGTTATAGGGCTATACTCGGCCTCATTGTCGATCGAGGGAAAGGATATGGAGTCCACGTAAACACTTGTTACGAGGCTCTTTCTTGTCGGAAAACCTACTCGGCTTCCCTCGAGACCGGCGGATCCACATTTACCCAACTTATCCCAGTGTAGCATTATTCACCATTTATCAGTTCACACTGGGCACCAACAATAAGCCCTTGCATGTTGTAAATACTGCATCAAAGCTATTTGATTAGCCTTGCGCATCCTTGTGTGGCACATGTTTGATGCTAATTCAGGAGGAGTATGGGCATGAACATCAGGATATTATTAGTCCAACCATGCTAATATTTATACTGTAGAATCTCTTCAGTGTGAGTATTGAGGTTATAATATTAGGATGATCATGATGCCATGTTCATTGAGCGAAATGTAAATGGATGAGTGAAACAGTGTAGTGGCCTCACATTTATCATTTATAGGTGGCAAGTATTAGTGTGATTGGGTGCAGATAGATTCTCACTGCATGTTAGTAAAGTGGCTGCAGCTTATTGTTACACAGTGACATTGCATCGGGAGGCAACACATTGCTCATTATACCATTGCACTGGTTTAACTTGGTGAAGGTGCATATCCAAAAAACATCATGTAACATTATCTTTTGCTCAGTCTTCTTGTGATGCAAACAAGTGGGTTATGAATGTATTCTACCACCATGGTATATTTAGTACTTTCTGCTTAAAAATGTACAATACTCTTTGTGGTGTAGTACAAATTGGTATATCATAGTTATTTTGATTGAAGATCATTGGTACATCACAATCTTTTTCGGGAGCCCCCTTTTACAATTTTGGCCAACACCCACAGTTATAAAAAACATAGGTTTTCCAGACATAGTCCATTTGGTAAACATTCCATGCAACATGTGGAGGGGAGGAGCATTTCTGTGAGGAGGTCCAAACTGCCATTAGGGAAGGTATGGTTGTATCTAAGACCACAAGTCGATGGGATCGACATGGGAACAAACAAAAAGTCTAGTACAGGATGACACAATAGGTGGCATGATGATAAATACAGGACCACTATGAAACCGGCCAGGAAGCACTGGCAAATGTCATCAGACAGATTGATTTGATTGATTTGATTTGATTTGGACTTGTAGAGCGCATGGCTGCCCTGGAGCGTCCCAGCGCTAATCCTAATCTGAACCTGGTGAACTCAAGCGAGAAGCAAGGTTTAAGGGACGGTAGGGAACAAAAAGGTTTTGAGTGCTCTTCTAAATTTCAGGTGATCCGGTTCCATTCGAAGTTCTCTAGGAAGGGCATTCCATTTGTTTGACACATTCAGTGAGAACCGTCGGCCTCCTGTTCGTGCTTTCCTCACTCGTGGAACAATGGCCAGATTTTCTCCATCCGAGCGAAGAGCCCTGGTCGACTTGTAAGGTCGGATCAGTCCTCTCAAGGCCGGAGGGCCTTTACCCTGCAGAGTCTTATGTGCGATGCAGAGAGACTTAAAAGAGATCCGCTCTTGGATGGGGAGCCAGTGCAGGGCTTTCAGCAATGGTTTGGCTGAGGCCCGTCTCGGCACCCCCATCAGCAGCCTGGCCGCGGCATTCTGCGCTCGCTGAAGAGTCTTGATAGTAGCAAGAGGGGCTGCGAGGAAGAGGGAGTTACCATAATCCAGTTTGGACAGAATCAAACCCTGGATTAGCAGCTTTCTAGATTGAAACGGAAGGAGAGGGAGGACCTTCCGGGCTGCCCGAAGCAGGCCGAAGCAGCCTCCAACCGTTTTCTGCGCATGGGTCTTGAAGGTCAGTTGGGGTTCGAGCCAAATCCCTAGGCTTTTAATTTGCTGCTTGGGGGGTGGGAGATCTCCCATACAGGCAGGCCACATCTCAGGGGGCAGGGAGGTGAATTGATTGCCTAAGAGCATGATCTCCGTCTTAGATCCATTTAGTTTGAGTTTCGCGCTGGACATCCAGGAGGAAATGGCTGTAAGACACTCTGGGAGATCGACCGGGCTGCCCCCATGTTGTGACAGCGAGACGACAAGCTGGGTGTCGTCAGCATAGCTTATGGATTTAACCCCGAATGGGGCTATCACTTTCTCCAACGGGGCCATGTAGACATTAAACAGTGTGGGGCTGAGGGAGGAGCCCTGCGGCACCCCACACTGAAGAGGGAAGGCCTCCGACATGGACCCATTTTCCCAGATCCTGAAGGATCTCTCCTCCAGGTAGGATTGCAGCCATTTAAGGGCTGATCCTGTAATGCCCAGCAGGGCCAGGCGTTGGGCCAGGACTGCATGATCCACAGTATCGAATGCAGCACTTAGATCCAGGAGGATCAGAGCCACTGATCCCCCTGAATCCAAGATGCATCTTACCTCTTCAGTCACCGCCAAAAGGGCGGTGTCTGTGCCCTGACCCGGGCGAAAACCAGTCTGAGAGTCACTGAGGAGATGGTTAGCCTCAAGGTACTCTGAGATCTGCCTATTCACCACTTTTTCGGCCACTTTGCTCAGTCCAGGTAGGAGCGAGATCGGGCGAAAGTTGGCCAGATCGGAGATGTCTAATCCTGGTTTCTTTAAAAGCGTTTTAACTCTGGCCTGTTTCCAGCTCGGGGCACTATGCCCGAAGATAATGAAGAGTTAAGTAGCTCAGTGGCTACGGGGGCAATGATGTTTAAAGTTTGCTTTAGAATGTGCATCGGGACTGGGTCTGAGGGAGAGCCGCTTTTGATAGTGGAAAAGATATTACAAAAGTCTTCTGTGGATATAAGACTAAAAGCCTCAAGTTGAGGACAAGTAGGGTCAGGAGAGGATGTCTCGGTGAGTTCAATGCCAGAGGATTGAGGAAGGCTGTCTAGAATTTTCCGAATTTTGGTATCGAAAAATTCTGCTAACTGGTTGCATCTCAGTACTGGGTCATTCTGAGCCAGGGCGGGAGCTGGGACTTTAAGAAGCAGGTTCACAATTTTAAATGTTTCTCTAGAAGAATTAGAAGAGAGACGAATTTTTTCTTCAAAAAAGGCAGCTTTGGATTTTTGCCGTCCTAGTTTGTAAAGTTTTAGGGCTGCTTTATATGCAGTTTTGTGAATAGGTGCCCAGTCTTTGCGCCAAGCGCGCTCTGCTCTTTTGCAATCTTTCCTGAGTTCTCTTAGTTCAGGCGAGAACCAGGGGGATTTGAAAGTATTGCTCTTTTTAGTGCAAAGCTTAAGAGGCAGAACCGAATCCAGGGATTTAGAGAGCCAGTCCCGAAAGTTTATATCTGCCTGTAGAACATCCGATTCTGTAGGAGGTGTGGATTGTTCGAGAGCAGTTGACAGATTCTCTACTGACAGCCTTGGCCATGGCCTTTGAAGCGTACGGGAACAGGGGACCTTGGTTCCTTCATGGCAAAATTCCCATGAAAAAGGAACTAGGAAATGGTCTGACCATAACAGGGGCAGGGGGGGTTTGGCTGCGAGCTGGGGAATGTTGGAAAAGATCGGATCCAACAAATGACCTTTATTGTGGGTGGCTTCCTTATTTGCCAGTTCCAGGTCAAAGGAGCTAAGATTAGTGATCAGTTCAGCCCCAGAGTTATCCTTGGGGTCGTCGAAATGTATATTCAAGTCGCCCAGGATCAAAAAGTTCGGGGCCTGAGAGGCAGTTGATAAGGAGATTTCTAAGAGGGAGTCAGGGAAATGTTTTAGACTCCCCGGGGGTCTGTAGATGAGAAGACCTGACAGGGAGTGGGTGGGTGAGAGCTGAATGTTAAAGCTAGCACTTTCTGCATCTAAAATTCCACCCTCCTTCAATCTGCAGGTCAGAGACTCCCGATGGATTATGGCGAGTCCCCCCCCCATACCTTTATCTCTGTTCAAACATTGGATATTGAAACCACTGGGGAGCGCCGAGACAATATCGAAGTCTGAGTGAGGGGATAACCATGTCTCCGTCAGGAAGAGCAGGTCGAGCTTGCTATCTTCTAATAGCAAGTGGATCTCGATCGCATGCTTCGGCAGCGATCTGCAGTTCAAGAGAGCCATCTGCAAGGTTCTACCCACCTTCTTACCAACCGACTCCCCACTGCAGGGGGCCGGACAGGCAGGGCATCGGCAGAAAGGAAGGCTAGAACCAACCCAGTGCGGGCATCCAGGGATGCCCGTGAGTTGAAGTGAAAGTAGTTCCTCCCATTGCTGGTGGAAACTTGTGAAGTCCACATCTTCCTCCTCTGATAGGTGTTGTGCCTCCCCTGCAGTTAGTGGTGTTTGTATGGAAGGCATCTGAGGTGCACACACATCAAGGACAGATGTGACCCCCGTCCCCAACAACATTTTCCAGTGCCAGTACGGCAGCCTGGAAATCCCTGGCAAGTGTCTGGTGGCTTCCCAATAAAGCAACAACATTGCTTTCGATAGCACCCATTATTGCCATTAAGGAGTACAACTTGCACTTCAGGGATTCCATGATGTTATTGATTTCCCACAGCTGTCTGAAAACATCATTGGTTTTGGATGTAGAGGGTTGTTGTTGTTCCCTCTGCATCATGACACCAGCAATGCCAGCTAGAGACTCAGCCTCCCCTGCAGTTAGTGGTGTTCGTATGGAAGGCATCTGAGGTGCACACACATCAGGGACAGATGTGCCCCCCCCGTCCCCACCAACATTTTCCAGGGCCAGAACGGCAGCCTGGAAATCCCTGGCAAGTGTCAGGTGGCTTCCCAATAAAGCAACAACATTGCTTTTGGTAGCACCCATTATTGCCATTAAGGAGTACATCTTGCACTTCAGGGATTCCATGATGTTATTGATTTCCCACAGCTGGCTGGAATCGTCACTGGTTTTGGATGTAGAGGGTTGTTGTTGTTCCCTCTGCATCATGACACCAGCAATGCCAGCTAGGGACTCAGCCATCCCATGGAGCCACGTACAGGCTTCTCTAATTGCCTTAGTCATATCCTTATTAAGACTCAGACAGCTACAGACTCTTTCTAGGGTACCGGTTAGGGTTTCCATCCTGGCCCTCTCCTCATCAACCATTCGCTTATAGACTACCATCACTCGCCATTGCAATAGTATTTAGGGCCCTACATGGTCATGGGCCGTCTCCTCTGCAGGCGATGTTCTCTTGGTATACACCTTCCAGATCTCTCCGCTCTTCGTCAGCCTGTCTGGTGGTAATCCCCAAAATTGTGAGGACTCAGATGGGCAGACGCTCTTTTAGATACACTGCAGCTAAACTGTGGAATTCTTTACCTCTGCCTTTGAGAAATAAGGAGGACCTTACCTCCTTTAAAAAAGGATTAAAAACGTACCTCTTTTAAGGCAGCTGCACGGGGTTTTATTATTAATTTTGTTTCCCAGAAGAAAAAACAATCAATCTCTAAGTCAACTCAACTCTTAGATAAAATTAAGAAATTGGAATATGCTTACTATAATTCCAACTCTGAATCTTCTCTTCGTGAATTAATTTCTGCCAAATTGGATTTTAATAAATATACCACCAATGCCGCCTCAAGCTCTCTTCTAAAATGCAACTCCCGCTATTACGGCGGACAGAACAAGATGGGAAAACTCCTGGCTAATTATCTTAAGATACGTAAAGAACGTACAAAAATTGACTCCGTACAGGGCCCAAATGGCGTATCTTTCTTTAAAGATAAAGACATATTAGCTCAATTTGTTTCCTTTTACCAAAATCTCTACACTCCCGAATCTACTCCCGACCCTCATGACCTTCTTACATACTTTCAAAACATTCCTCCTCCAGAATCTTCTCATCTTGACTTTCATTCATTAGATTTGGACATTACCCCTTCGGAAATCTCTCATGCAATCTCTATTCTTCGTCGAGGCAAAGCACCAGGACCCGATGGTTTTACCATTGAGTTCTACAATCACTTCTCTTCCCTTCTTCTCCCAAAATTACATTTGCTATTCCAATCTTTTGCGGCCTCCGGATCCTCTCAAGGTACTTTCCAAGAAGCATTGATTTGTTTAATACCTAAACCCGATTAAGATCATACCCTTTGTAAAAATTATCGTCCCATATCACTAGTAAACACTGATTATAAAATTTTCGCCAAAATTATAGCTCTCCGATTAGACCCCTTACTACCAGAACTTATAGGCCCTGAACAGTCTGGCTTCGTTAAAGGTCGCCTATCATCAGATAATTCTCGTGTCTTCTTTAATATTTTGATTAAAGCTCCCTCCCTTTCTGATCCCCTTGCTGCTATCTCCCTAGACGCTGAAAAAGCATTCGATAGAATAGGATGGGACTTTATGTTCCAAGCTCTTCAATGGTTTGGTTTCCCCCCTAAATTCATATCTCTGATATCTTTACTCTATTCTAGCCCCCATGCTTCAATCTTTGCAAATGGTATGATTTCCGATTACTTTCCTCTTCAGAGAGGGGTACGTCAAGGATGCCCCCTATCCCCTCTTTTGTTTATTATAGCCTTAGAACCCTTTTTAACTAAGATTAGACTCGATGACACAATTACTGGTTTTCAATATGGTCCTCAAAAACAAGCTAAATTATCTGTTTACGCTGATGACATTTTATTTTATTGTTCAGACCCTCAGACAACTCTCCCTTCCTTCCTCCATCAAGTTTCTTCTTTTTCCACCGTTTCAGGTTATCGTCTCAACATGGATAAATGTGAAATTTTACCCTTAAACCCCTTATGTCAAAAACATCTCTTTGACTCCTCTGGCTTTTCCTGGCAACCCACGAAGATTAAATATTTAGGTATCTGGTTTGCTCCCCGTATTCCAGACACTCTTAAATTTAATTTCGAATCTCTCTCTAACAAAATCAATACATCAATAACTCGTTGGAATCCTCTATTCCTTTCTTGGTGGGGTCGATTGGACTCCATCAAAATGATGCTAGCGCCCTTAGTCCTCTATTCTATCTCCATGATTCCCATCCGTATTCCAGATCATTACTTCAAGTCGATAGACTCCCTTCTATTAAAATTTTTGTGGAAAGGCAAAAAATCTCGGATAGCTCTTTCTTCCCTGAAAAAAGATAAATCCCTCGGTGGTGTCAAATTCCCCCACTTTAAATCATATCACAACGCATTTTCTTTAAAACAAGCTATGAGATGGCTCTCTTCTGATCTTCCTCGCATTCCTCCCCTATGGCTCACATTAGAATCTTCTTTACTTCATCCTTACAATTTTCAAGAAGTTCTATCCTTTACCTCTAAGGTATCATCCCTATGTTCCCCTATCATCTCTCACTCTTGCTCTCTTCTTCGTCCATATTTATTATCCACTTACCCATCTGCCTCCTCCACCCACACCCAACCTATTTGGCATAATAAATTCCTCAAAATCCGTAATCGTTCCTTATATTGGAAAACCTGGCACTCCCTTGGTCTAAAATGGGTCTCACAACTTCTTTCAGACAATCAGCCTCTTTCTTTCCATGATCTACAAACACAATTCTCACTACCTTCCTCATCCCGTAAACAATATTTATCACTGCTTCCGTCCCTTACACACTATCTTTCTTCGCTCCCGACCTCTAACTCTATCCCTACCACATATCTTTCGATTTCTAATGATATCGATCAATCTCTTTCTGCTTCATTTATTTATAAATCTCTACAGTCCTCTGCAGATCGTACAAAATCTAAGGTTGAGTTGGCTTGGGAAAAAGATTTATCTCACACATGGTCCCTCATTTTATGGGACAAAATCTGGTCTAAGATTCATAGTACATCTAGAGCTGCAAATACTACACAAACCTTATTCTTTATTTATAATCGTATACTATTCACTCCATTACTCCTATCATCCTTTTCCCCAGACATCCCATCTACTTGTTGGTCCTGCTCATCCCTTTTGGCTGATCTGAAACACATGCTATTCGAATGTCCTCCTATTTTACGTTTCTGGCACTTAGTTTGGTCCCAATTACAAAAGATTTTCAATTTTACAGTTTCATTCTCCATTTCACACATTTTCTTAGGTTCCCTCTCTCCTATTTTTACAGACTCCCATCACAACCAAAAATTACTTGATCTTTGCATAGCTATTGCTTTCCACCATATTACATCACACTGGAAACAAGCTAATGATGTTTCTTTTACTGCTTGGTGGAACGCAGTCTGCTTTAATCATAGACTTGACACTAATTTTGTCTCTCCAATTTCCTTAGCAATCAAACGTGATCTTTTATGGCTTCCCCTCACTGAATATCTATCCAAAGTTGCTAGGCCTCCTCCAACATCTCCGATACGTAATGTTGAAGTTTGTAAGCCACCATGAATGCATTACTTTACTTGATTATTATGTTATCCATTACAACTATTGTTTTACCATATTATTTATATACATTTATAATTTAGGATATTTCCTCATTCCCCTATGTTCCTCACATTCATTACCTATTTTATATTTTCTGCATCAGTTTTCCTCAACTAATTTCGCTAATGTGTAAGATTGATTTCATGTTTCTCATAACTCTTGATTGTTTCTTCATTTTCTGTCTTTGTTTCTTTTTATTCCAATAAACTTCAAACTTAAAAAAAAAACGTACCTCTTCTCTAGGACAGTGTAAAGACTGTGGCAGTGTAACAACGCGTATGGTTGGTCAAAGCGCCAGGATACCCTTTGGGTGACAGTTTCTGCGCTATACAAATATGCCATACAATACAATACAATACAATAATACAATACACTTGGGAGGCCTCAGAGTGCTCAGCTGGGATTGGACTGGTAGATCGGGCATGTCCTGTGGGTGACGGTTCCTCTGGAGGCACTGCAACACCATCTTCCCTTGCCAAAGCTGAAGAAGTAGATTTAATGGAGTCTAGAAGTTGTTGGAAGGTGTCGTCGTCTGAGAGGGCAGGAGGGCATCACCCACAGGTTGGTCATCAAGGAGAGGCAGCTGCACAGATGGTGTTATTTGGTCCACCTGCAATGAGATGGTTGTAGGTCAGTAATGATCCATGGTAGGTGTAGACATAATTGATTTAGGTTATAATCAAATTGTTGTTATTATTCACTGTCAAGTACACAGAGATATTTGGAACATATGTTACACTATTGTTGCTTTTTACATGGCAATACATTTCCATTGTTCACACACACACACGCACACGCACACGCTGTTTGAGAAGAGGGCCAATTTGTGTAATGACATACAATGCAGAGCAGCTAGGCAGCTGGCGGGCATGCCCTGCCTGAAAGGGTGAGTACAGGTAAGGACATTATTTCACATATTGATTTTCTAATCTTTTTTTGCTACAATGAAGTCACATTAACTTATTCACACCAGTGCTGAGAACATTGACGCATGTCACCATGGTGCCTGCATTCCATCGAGCCATCAGTTAGCCCACAGCACTGTACGAGTAATGGAATTTTGTAATCGATCACGTATAATCCTTTTACTCAGTACAGCTCACCAATCTGTCTTGCTGTACTCTCCTGCATGCAATTTCTGCTATGTTGTAGCCTACAGGGCACATTTGACCTACATCCACACTACTCTACACAGCAGGCAACCTTGCTACACAGCAGGAATGGATGAGGGCATTTCTTTACCATACATTACTTATTTATGTGGAATCCAAACAGTTGTTTCCTATCACACACATTCATCTCCAGAGTCCTGAACAGTAGGCATTGGTAATCAAAGCTGAAAGGGATAGCCACAGTCACACTTGGAATTATGCAACAGCTCATGCACACTCGGTTTCCTTAGAACCCAAGATACTAATCTGCAGCGTTGCACATATGAATTCACTCAGCCCCACTCACAAGTACGTGTATATGACTCCTTTGACAATCATCAGTCAGACACAGGGGCTGACCTTCTGCTCACACACTGATGACAACCAGTACATACAATGACTCTCAGGAGACACCAACACTACCATTTGTTAGATTATGTAATCTCACAGCATAACTACATCTATCTGAGAGTTGTGGCTCAGACTGTACCTCACAAGGTATTAGTGATGATGTCCTGTCTCATGTACCCACAATGGTTGTCCATGTGTCTAGATCCAAACACCTCATCCTCCAAGCATCCCAAAAACCTTCCCATCATTCTGGACAGCTACCTCAGTCTGATACTTCACAATACCCTGATTCACATCCACTTGCTTTCACATGTTCCATAGTTATACTTTTATTCTTACGGCTACCTCCTGACACCTGCAACACCATTACCCAGGCCATCAGGACATGTAGATTGTGGTACACCAATGCCCTCTACAATGGCATTTCTGCACAGCTGTTACACAATCATACACAGCAGTGGCTGACTATCACTCAGCCTACCTTGCAGCACACACACCACACCTCACCACCTAATGATACAATGGCTACCCAGTCTGTGACACTGCCAGCACAATGTGCTCAGCCACACCTACAAGGCACTACACTACCAGGGGCCCACCTGGCTCACACGCATCTATGCTTCCAAAACACAACCATGGACCTTCACTGTCCATTGCATTTCCCTAAACCTCCAATACATATTTTAGCAATACAGGATGGTCTCTTACATGGCAGGCAACAACAATAAAAAAATCACATCAAGCACATCCGGACAGCTGTGTGCAATATGGTTTAGTGCTTGTGACTTTACACCTGGCTTTTTACATGGTCCTACTTGGAAAGCCTTCACATACTGAGTACCTGAATCTCCTCTCAGGTGAGAAGTTTACCCTACGGCACACTGCATTCCATTCCATTTCTCTGTTGGCTGCCTTGCACCTGGACAAGCACATTAGCTGCACGGTGCAAGGGAGCCTGCATTGTCACTGACCTATCTGCAAAGTTTCTAAGGTTCATGCATGATTTGTTGCTCCAGGCCAGGATTTTTATTTGGTATTGTGGGATTATAGCCCTGTTCAATCATGTTGTATCTTACACTACAACTGCCAGGACAGGAATCAAAGGACAATCTGAACGCGGCCAGCACATCACACATGACCCTGAGATAATTAGTAGGGCTGATATTTATGTGATGTATGATTTAACATGTGAGACATTCCTACCCATTCTCCTGCACACATTTCAATGCAGCACAGCAAAGTGTGCAATTTGCTCTGCATGACAGATCATATGTTCCCTTGTTTTGACTTACCATGTAGCTCTTACTGGTCCTTAGTTGCAGCACTCTCCTGTCCTTCCACTCCTGCTACCAACTACTCTGTTGGGATGAGTGATGCCAGCTGCTCCTCTAATGGGTTCAACTCTTCCTGGAGATTGGGTCCTCCTCTGGTACTCATAGCTGTCCTCACGTTCTTGGACAGTTTCACTTTGGTTCTGCATTAATAATCATGCCAGCGCTTCTTGCACTCTGGTACTGTCCTTTTTCTTTGGTCTATAGTGTTGTTGATCTTATCCACTATGGACTGACAAATGGCTTCCTACTTCCCTAATGCAATTTGGAGGTGACAAAGAGAAAGTGTTCATTCTTTGTCACCTCAGCTAATAATATCTGGTTCTCCTTCTCACTGAAATTGGTCTCCCTCATCTCTCAGGCTGCTGTTTTGTCGTTTTGGCTGGGGTTGGTGTTGTTGGCCTCCATTTATGAGTTTTATTATAATCCTAAAGTGCAGAGGATTCTCATGTGTCAGTTTTCCAGCAAATGCATAACTTTTTAAAGCTATTGCAACGCACTCCTATGTGATGCTACAGCACTTTACGAAACACAGAAATCAGCTTTGCACCATACAGGTTGCAGTTGCACTACGACACTTTGAGTTGTTTTACACTTCAATGCTTCCAGGTTTGTGATGTGGTGGCCAGTACCTCAAGTGCGGTGCATCCATGTCACTAAGAAGAAATGCAATGCAGAGCTACGTAATGCAAGAGAAATATAGAAAGAGGCAAGAGAGGTACAGAGAGAAGAAAGAGAGGTGCAGAAAGAAGCAAGAGAGGTACAGAAAGAAGGGAGTGAGGTACAGAAAGAAGAAAGTGAGGTGCAGAAATAGGTAAGAGAGGTCTAGAAAGAAGTAAGAGAGGTGCAGCAAAAAGAGAGTGAGGTGCAGAAGGAGGCAAGAGAGGTGCATAAAGAGGCAAGAGAAGTGATGAAAGGAGCAAAAGAGGTGCTGAAAGAGGTAAGAGAGGTGCAGAAGGAAGCAAGAAAGATACAGATGGGCAAGAGAGGTGCAGAAAAAAACAAGAGATGTGCAGAAAGAAGTAAGTGAAGTGCAGAAAGAAGCAATAGTGGTACAGAAAGAAGAAAGAGAAGTGCAGAAAGAGACAAGCAAAATACAGAAAGAGGCAAGAAAAGTCCAGAAAGAAGCAAGAGAGGTGCAAATAGAAGAGAGTGAGGTGCAGAAAGAGGCAAGAGAGGTGCAGAAAGAAGCAAGAGAGGTGCAAAAAGAGGCAGGCAAGAGAAGTGATGAAAGGAGCAAAAGAGGTGAAAAAAGAGGAACAATGTGCAGAAAGAGGCAAGAGAAGTTCAGAAAGAGGCAAGAGACGTACAGAAAGAGGCAAGAGAAGTGCAGAAAGACGCAAGAGTATTGCAAAAAAGCAAGAGGTACAGAAAGAAAAGGGTGCGGTACAGAAAGAAGTGAGGTGCAAAAAGAGGCAAGAGAAGTGCAGAAAGAAGCAAGAGATGTGCAGAAAGAAGAGAGTGGGGTGCAGAAAGAGGCAAAGGAGGTACAGAAAGAAGAAAGAGACGTACAGAAAGAGGCAAGAGAGGTGCAAAAAGAGGCAAGAGAAGTGATGAAAGGAGCAAAAGAGGAAGAAATGTTCTTAAAGAGGCAAGAGAAGTACAGAAAGAGGCCTGAGAAGTGCAGAAAGACGCAAGTGAGGTATAGAAAAGAAGCAAGAGAGATACAGAAAGAAGCAAGAGATGTGCAGAAAGAGGAAGAAAGGTACAGAAAGAGACAAGATAAGTGATGAAAAAGGCAAGAGAGGTACAGAAATATGTAAGAGAGGTACAAAAAGAGGAAGAAAGGTTCAGAAAGACGCAAGAGAAGTACAGAAAGAGACAATAGAGGTACAGAAAGATGTAAGAGAGGTAAAGAAAGAAGCAAGAGAGGTGCAGAAAGAGTCAAGAAGGGTGCAGAAAGAAACAAGAGAGGTGCAGAGAGAAGTGAGTGAAGTGCAGAAAGAGGCACGAGAAGTGCAGAAAGAGGCAAAAGAAGTACAGAAAGAAATAGAGAAGTACAGAAAGAAGCAAGAGAAGTACATAAAGAAGCACAAGAGGTGCAGAAAGAAGCCAGACAAAATGCAAAAGAGGCAACAGAGGTAGAGAAAGAGGCAAGAGGGGTACAGTAAGAGGCAAGAGAGGTGCAGAAAGAGCCGAGAGAGATGCAGAAAGAAGCAAGAGGGGTGCAGAAAGAAGCAAGAGAAGTGCAGAAAAGAGCAAGAGATGTGCAGAAAGAGGCAAGAGGGGTGTAGAAAGAAGCAAGACAGGTACAGAAGGAGGTAAGAGAGTTACAGAAAGAGGCAAGAAAAGTGCAGAGGAACTCTGCAACATCATACAAGAATTCACCAGAACCCCACAGCAAAACTTCTGACATCCCTTACTCCCAGGACATCTGAAACAAACTTGGCTCCCTATCCACCACAAGATCAGGACACTCTATAGCAACTTTGATGAACATAACCAAGGCACTGACCCAACACCCTCCACCAGCAATGCCACTGAGCTGACCATCCTCGCCTTGACCTCGGTCACCACAGAAGACACTGCAAAGACCATGAGGAGCATACACTCTGGAGCACTCATTGACCCCTCCCCCTACACCTCTTCCACAGGGCCACTTCCAGCATCTCATTAGAACTGTGATGGACAATCAACTACACCCTCAAAACAGGCACGTTCCTTAATGACTGGAAAGGTACAAAAGTCAAACCCCTTCTCAAGAGGCCCTCGGCAGACCCAACGGCCTTCAAAAACTACAGGCCCATTTCTCTCCTCCCCTTCCCCACCAAAGTCACTGAGAATATGGTCAACATACAGCTAACGAACTACATAGAATCCAATGACATCCTCCACACATCTCAATCTATATTCTGCAGCAACCAAAGCACCAAGGCCGCCCTCGCAGCAGCCATGGATAACATCTACAAACTTCTCAACCAAGGACACACTGCTGCCCTCATTCTACTATACCTCTCAGCAGTCTTCAACACCATCTTCCGCCACACACTAGCAGCCAGACTCCACAACACCGGCATACAGGTAACTACCCTAGACTGGATCTACTCCTTCCTGGTTGGCCAAACTCAAAGAATAAGACTCCCACCTTTCCTCTCCGAACCCACAGAGATCAGAAACAGAGTAGCCCGAGGAACCTCCCTCAGCCCCACACTGTTCAACATCTACATGGCCCTCCTCACAAGCATAGTCAGGAAACACGGACTCAGCATAGTATCCTACACCGATACCACCCAGCTCATCCTCTCCCTCACCAGGAAACTCGACATCACAAACCACAATTTCCAGGAAGGAATGAAGGATGTCATATCCTGGATGAGCAGCAGCTGCCTGAAGCTCAACTCAGAGAAAACAGAATTCTTCATCCTCGGACCTACCCCCTTCTCATGGGACAACACCTGGTGGCCCCCACCCTCGGTAACCCTCCCACACCCACGAACCATTCCCACAACATCAACATCATTCTGGACTACTCCCTCACCATGAACCAACAGATCAATGCCGTATCCTCCAAATCCTTCAACACCCTCCACATACTCCACAAGACCTTCAAATGGTTCCCCCCAAATCCATGAAGACCATCATCCACGTACTCATCACCAGCAGCTGGATTATGGGAATGCCTTCTGTGCCGGAATCAACAAATCTCTACGACACAACCTCCAGACCATCCAGAATGCGGTAGCCAGACTCAGTTTCAGCATCCCACGACAAGACCACATCACCCAACACATACAAAACATCCACTGGCTCCCCCTCAAAACAAGAGTGACCTTCAAGCTGCTCACAAACACCTGAAAAGCCCTCCACAACACTGGACCCAAATACCTCAATGAAAGAATCTCCTTCTATGCCCCCAAGAGAAACCTCCGCTCCACTGACCTAGCCTTGGCCACATTCCCTGGTGTCCACAGAGCCAGAACAGGAGGCAGATAATTATCCTACATCGCAGCCAAGACCTGGAACGAACTCCCCCTCAGCATCAGAGGAATGCCCACATTGTAAGCATTCAGGAAGAGCCTCAAGACCTGGCTATTCGGATGACCAAGCTGCACAAAACCCCCCCTTCTGCCTAGCACCTTGAGACCCTCACAGGTGAGTAGTGCACTCTATAAATCCCAGATTCATTGATTGATTGATTGCAGAAAGAGGCAAGAGGGGTACAGAAAGAGGCAAGAGAGGTGCAGAAAGAGGCAATAGGGGTACAGAAAAAAGCAAGAAAAGTGAAGAAAGAGGCAAGAGAAGTACAGAAAGAGCCAAGAGGGATGTGGAAAGAAGCAAGAGAGGTGCAGAAAGAAGCAAGAGAAGTGCAGGAGTAGGTAAGAGAGGTACAGAAAGAGGCAAGAGAAGTGCAGCGGAAGGAGCTCTGCAACATCATACAAGAATTCACCAGAACCCCACAGTGAAACCTCTGACATCCCTCCCTCCCAGAACCTCTGAAACAAAACTTGGCTCCTTCTTCCACCAGAAGATCAGGACACTCTATAGCAACTTTGATGAACATAACCAAGGCACTGACCCAACACCCTCCATCAGCAATGCCACTGAGCTGACCATCCTCGCCTTGACCCCGGTCACCATAGAAAACACTGCAAATACCATGAGGAGCATATACTCTGGAGCACCCATTGACCCCTCCCCTACACCTATTCTACAGGGCCACTTCCACTATCTCACTAGAACTGTGATGGACAATCAACTGCACCCTCAAAACAGGCACGTTCCCTGATGACTGGAAACGCACAAAAGTCATACCCCTTCTCAAGAAACCCTCGGCAGACCCAACGGCCCTCAAAAACTACAGGCACATTTCTCTCCCCTTCTTCCCCACCAAAGTCACTTAGAATATGGTCAACATCTAGCTAACGAACTTCATAGAATCCAATGACATCCTCAACACATCTCAATCCATATTCTGCAGCAACCAAAACACCAAAGCCGCCCTTGCAGCAGCCATGGATGACATCTACAAAGTTCTCAACAAAAGACACACTGCTGCCCTCATTCTACTATACCGCTCAGCAGCCTTCAACACCATATTCCACCACACACTAGCAGCCAGACTCCACAACACACGTAAAAAAACCTCCACTGCCTCCCCCTCAAAACAAGATTGACCTTCAAGCTGTTCACACACACCTAAAAAGTCCTCCACAATACCAGACCCTAATACCTCAATGAAAGATTCTCCTTCTATGCCCCCAAGAGAAGCCTCCGCTCCACTGACCTAGCATTGGCCAAAATCCCTGGCGTCCACAGAGCCAGAACAGGAGGCAGATAATTATCCTACATCGCAGCCAAGACCTGGAACGAACTCCCCCTCAGCAGCACATGAAGCCCCACATTGTAAGCATTCAGGAAGGGCCTCAAGACCTGGCTATTCGGATGACCGGAGCTGCCCAAAACCCCCCCTTCCGCCTAGCACCTTGAGACTCTCACAGGTGAGTAATGCGCTCTACAAATCCCTGATTCTTTGGTTGATTGCAGAAAGAGGCAAAAGTGGTACAGAAAGAGGTAAGAGAGGTACAGAAAGAGGCCAGAGGGGTACAGAAAAAAAGCAAGAGAGGTACAGAAAGAAGCAAGAGAGGTGCAGAAGGAGGAATACATGTGCAGAGAGAGGAAAAGGAGGTGAAAGAGAAGGAAGAAAGAGGCAAGAGAAGTGCAGAAAGAAGATAGAAAAGAGAGGGGCAGAGGAAGCAAGAGAGGTACAGACAGAGGAAGAAAGGTGCAGAAAGAATTAAGAGAAGTACAGAAAGAGGCAATAGAAGTGCATAAAGAAGAAGAGTGGTACAGAAAGAAGCAAGACAAATGCAGAAAGAGGCATGAGAGGTGCAGAAAGAAGCAAGAGAAGTGCAGAAAGAAGTAAGTGAGGTGCATAATGAAACAAGTGAAGAAGCAAGACAACTTCAAAAATAGGAATAAAGGTGCAGAAAGAGAAAGAAAGATACAGAAAGAGGTAGAAAGATGCTGAAAGAAGCAAGATAAGTGCAGAAAGTAGTATGAGAAGTACAGAAAAAAGTCAGAAAGGTGTAAAAAGAAGCAAGAGAGGTACAGAAAGAAGAGAGTGAGCTGCAGAAAGAGGCAACAGATGTGCAGTAAGAGGTAAGATCAGTGCTGAAAGAAGCAAAAAAGATACGGAAAGAGGAAGAACATTACAGAAAGAGGCACGAGAAGTGTAGAAAGAGGAAGAAAGATGCAGAAAGAAGAAAGAAAAGTACAGAAAGAGGCAAGAGAAGTGCAAAAAGTGGAAGAAAGATACAGAAGGAAGCTAGAGAGGTGTAGAAAGAAGTAAGAAAGGTGCAAAAATAGGAAGAAATGTACAGAAAGAGGCAAGAGAAGGGTAGAAAGAGTAATAAAGTTACAGAAACAAGCTAGAGAAATGCAGAAAGAGGTAAGAGAGGTACAGAAAGAAGAAAGGGAAATGCAGAAAGAAGCAAGTGTGGTGCAGAAAGAAGCAAGAGGAGTGATGAAAGAGGCAAGAGAGGTACTGAAAGAAGCAAGAGAGGTGCAGAAAGTATCAAAAGAAGTGCTGAAAGAGGCAACAGAGATGGAGAAAGAGGCAAGAGAAGTGCATAAAGAAGAAAAAGAGGTGCAGAAAGAGGCAAGACAGGTGCATAAAGAAGCTAGAAGAGTGCAGAGGGAGGAAGAAAGGTGCCGACAGAGGAAGAAAGGCACAGAAAGAAGTAAGATAACTTTAGAAAGAAGCAAGAGAAGTGCAGACACAACAACAGAGGTGAAGAAAGAAACAAAAGAGGTGCACAAAGAAGAGAGTGAAGTAAAGTAAGAGGTAAGAGAGGGACAGAAAGAGGCAAGAGAGGTGCAGAAAGAGGCAAGAGGGGTGCAGAAAGAAGCAAAAGAGGTGCAGAAAAAAGCAAGAGAAGAGCAGAATAAGCAAGAGAGATGCAGAAAGAAGCAAGTGAGGTGCAAAAAGAGGCAAGAGAGGTGCAAAAAAAGCAAGAGAGGTGCTGAAAGAGGTACGAGAGGTCTAGAAAAAAGCAAGAGAGGTGCAGGAAGAAGCAAGAGAATGGCAGAAAGAAGCAAAAACAGTACAGAAATAAGCAAGAGAGGTGTAGAAACATAGTGAGACTTACAACAGTGAGACGGGTAGCGTTGCTGTTTTAGATTTGGCTAGGCCCAACATTCCGAGCAGTCAGTGAATAGTGAAGATGCCAGAGAAAAGTGAGTACAAGGATATTGTTTGAATGATTGGATGAGTATTTGAGTTGTGCATCAGTGAATGCATGAGTGCAAAGGTAGTGCCTGGGTGATTGAATGAGTGAACAGACAGAGATTAAGTGAATGGATGAGTGCAAAGGTAGTGCCTGGGTAATCATATAAGTGCATGGGTAGTTCCTGAGACACATATGAAGTAGCCCAATACCTACTCCTTCTGCCAACATGTCTTAAACCTCACTTTTCTTTTGCAGCTTAACTATTCACCACAGCTCAGAATGTTGGGCCTAGCCAAATATATATATATTTAGAAAAAAAAGAAAAGGAGGCAGTGTAGAAACACCCTGACCCCCTAGGCCTGGTCAGAGGGTCCAACACGGCCCTCAGGGCTAAAAAATAGTAATTGCCGGGATCCACTCTGGGTGCACAAATCAGGCAGTAAAAAAAATGTATGAAGCGTGGGCTCTGGAGCTTCATTTCTTTAAGCCTCGGGGGGCCAGGTACCAAGGAGAATGATGTAAATAGATGCGGGGGCTAGAGTGTGCCCCCAAAGCCCAAGGGACTGCCACCACCCTGGGGCTTTCTTCCTAAATTGCGGGGGGCCACGCGGGACCCAACAATCCCAGGGACTGCCACTTCCCGAGTAAAAAAAAAAAAAAAAGCATGGCGTGGGCTCTTGCCCCCCCACACTGCCCTAGGGACCACCACTTCCCCGGGGACCATTGTGGACCCCCGGTCCCAAGGACCACCACCTCCCTAGGCCTACACATAAGATGGGGGGTGTCCCCCTCCAGGAGCCCTTCATGGCCCAGGGGTCCACCACCACCCAGGGCCGGCTCCCACCTCCAGGGGACATTGCAGTTTGCTAGGGCATGGCGAGAGCACTGCTCCCGCCATGCCATATCAAACACTGCTTCGCTTCATGGAAGCAAGAGCATTAAAAATGCTCTCACTTCCATGAAACAAAGCAGAATTGCTGGCTTCTGCAGGAGGCGGGGAGCTGGCAGGGACTGCGGGGGCCTTGGGGGCCACGTCCCCTTTTTACACCACTCTGCAAACAAGCCTCCTGGTGCACTGTTGTTTGGGGGATGAAGCCCACTTTAGTCCTAAGATCCTCAGGACACAAGAGAGCCTCATCCTCCCAGCAGCAGTGAGCCAAGAGGTGTGATTGCAGAGTGGTGTAAAAAGGGGTGTGGCCTCGGACTACTTCTCAGTAATCCCACTGTGTGGGGCTTGCTGGAGGTACCTGGTAGGCTGATTGGCCCCTAAAGGCCCTCAGTAGCGATTGGGACTTCATTCCTCAACCAAGATTGCGCCAGGAGGCACGTTTGCAGAGTAGTGTTGAAAGGGGGCTGGGATTGTGGTGAGCTGCCCATTTGGTTTGCAGTTTTTTTGGTATAGGAAAGGGGACTGCGTGGCCCCCCTACACTTGCTGCTTTTGGGATCCAGGCTGTGCAACCCCCTCCCCAGGCTTATTTCGGCCCCAGGGACCCCATCCCCTGAAGCCAAGACATTGTTGTAAGGGGCGAGCAGTCCCCATCCCCAGGCCATTTACGGCCCTGGGGACCACATCTCCCAGGGCTTGGCCATTTATTTTATTATTTTATTTTAAAGGAGGGGGATGCCCAGCTCCCTGCCCAGTCTGATTTCGGCCCTGGGCACCCCATCCCCCGGGGCACGGCCATTTAATAAAAAAGGGAGGGGCAGCTTGTGCCTTCTCCCGGGCCATGTACAGCCCTGGGGACCCCATCCCCTGGCCCATTGCCACATCGTTGGGGACTGCAGGGAGCCCCAAGGCCCTCGCAGTCCCTGCCAGCTCCCTGCTTCCTGCAGGAGCAGGCATTACCTGCGGACAAAGGGATCTGCTAACATGCAGCTCGCTATGCCCAAAAGCAATTATGCTTTGCTTCATGGAAGCAAGAACATTTTCAATGCTCTTGCTTCCATGAAGCAAAGCAGTGTCAGTTATGGCATGGTGGGAGAAGTGCTCCTGCCATGCCATAACAATCAATCAATCAATCAATCAATCATGGCATTTGTATAGCACGCTACTCACCCGGGAGGGTCTCAAGGCGCTGGGGGGGATACGTTACTGCACGAACAGCCAGGTCTTGAGTTGCTTCCTGAAGGAAAGGTGGTCCTGGGTCAGCCGAAGGTGGATGGGGAGGGAGTTCCAGGTCTTGGCTGCCAGGTAGGAGAAGGATCTTCCTCCGGCGGTGGCTCTGCGGATGCGTGGGATGGCGGCGAGGTCGAGGCTGGTCGATCGCAGCTGGCGGGTGGGCGTGTAGAAGGTCAGGCGGTCGTTGAGGTACTTGGGGCCCAGGTCGTGGAGAGCCTTGTGTGCATGGGTGAGGAGCCTGAACATGATCGTCTTGCTGACAGGAAGCCAGTGCAGGTCTCTCAGGTGGCCGGAGATGTGGTGGTGTTGGGGGATGTCCAGGACGAGTCGTGCGGAAGCGTTCTGGATGCGTTGGAGTCTTTTCTGCAGTTTGGCTGTGGTTCCGGCGTAGAGGGTGTTCCCGTAGTCCAGTCAGCTGGTGACGAGTGCCTGGGTGACCGTCTTCCTGGTCTCGGTGGAGATCCAGAGGAAGATATTACGGAGCATTCGCAGGGTGCTGAAACACGATGAGGAGATGGCGTTGACTTGTCTGGTCATCGAGAGGGAGGAGTCCAGGATGAAGCCCAGGTTGCGTGCTTGGTCCGTTGGCTTGGGAGTGGAGCCCAGGGCAGGGGGCCACCAGGAGTCATCCCAGGCGGAGGGTGATGATCCCAGGATGAGGACTTCCGTCTTGTCTGAGTTCAGTTTCAGGCGGCTGTTCTTCATCCATTCAGCGACGTCTTTCATCCCTTTGTGTAGGCTGGTTATGGCGGTGGTGGGGTCGTTGGTGAGGGAGAGGATCAGCTGCGTGTCATCGGCGTAGGAGATGATGTTGAGGTTGTGTTGGCGTGCGATGGCTGAGAGAGGGCTCATGTAGACGTTGAAGAGGGTTGGGCTGAGTGATGATCCTTGTGGTACGCCGCAAATGACTTCGGTGGCCTCGGATTTGAACGGGGGGAGGCGGACTCTCTGGGTTCTTCCGGCGAGGAACGAGATGATCCACTCCAGTGCCTTCTCAAGGATTCCTATGTTGCTGAGGCGCTGTACTAGGGTGCGGTGGCAGACAGTGTTGAACGCTGCGGAGAGGTCCAGGAGGATGAGGGCTGCTGTTTCCCGTTGTGGAGCAGGGATCTGATGTCATCGGTGGCTGCGATCAGGGCGGTCTCTGTGCTGTGGTTGGCTCGGAAACCGGACTGCGAGGGGTCGAGGGATCCATTCGTCTCGAGGAAGGCGGCGAGCTGTCTGTTGACGGTCTTCTCGATGACTTTGGCAGGAAAAGGGAGGAGCGAGATGGGGCGGAAGTTCTTGAGGTCAGTGGGGTCCGCTGTTGGTTTCTTCAGGAGGGCGCTGAGCTCGGCTTGCTTCCAGCTCTCCGGGAAGGTGGCGGTGTGGAAGGAGGTGTTGAGGATGTCCCGTAGATGGGGTGCGATGATGGAGTCGGCCTTGTTGAAGACGTGGTGGGGGCAAGGGTCGGTAGGTGATCTGGAGTGGATGGTGTTCATCGTGCGGGTGGTGTCTTCGAGGCTGACCGGGGTCCAGTTGCAGAGGGTGGTGGTGGGGGGCGTTGGTTCGATGGTTGGGTGCATGGTTGGTGCGCCGAAGCTGTTGTGTATGTCGATGATCTTGCGGTGGAAGAACGAGGCGAGTGAGTCGCAGAGGTCTTGCGAAGGAGTGATGTCGTTGTTTCCGGCGCTGGGGTTGTGATAGAGCGCGCAGGTCACCTGACTAACAATTTTACCATTACTCACACTTGGGCCCATATATTTTCAAATACACCATTTTTATTAATCGGGTAACCTTACACTCTACTACCAGTAACCCTGTACCTTCCTATTTTATTTCCAATGTATCCGACTTACCACTCCACTGCTACGGGTACCTAATGACCACAATGGATCAGGGAGCTAGCTGTAAAAGAAAGGCAGACATCAAAATACCTTTTCTATATTTGCACTCATATAATAACCACAAACTCAGGAAGTTTTAAAACCTTTATCTAAAAATGATCGGATTCAGAAAGCATAAGGTTCACAGCAAGTAAGCTGTCAATAACTAAGATTATAAAGAGCACATATCCATATAGGAAATAAATCAGACCAACCATTTAGGATTCTAAAGGAAGGTAAGAACAGGGAACAGGCTAGTAAGAATTTCAGGAATTTAGACTGGACGTGGAATAACTAAAGGACGGGGAAAAATAAGGAACATGCTAGAATGTCACAGTTGGTATACCCTTCAAAAGTGGGCAAAGTATGAGAATTTTAGTCAGTCTATGGAAACTCGAAAAGTAACATGTAACTATGGGGACGGAAAAAAGTAGAACGCGCTAATATTCCAGAGCAAACATTTCATTTAGCTAGAGGAAGGTAAGGAAAAAGGAACATCTATATTTCATGAACTGTATGCAAGAACATACTTAAAGGATGGGTAAAAACTGGAACATGCTAGTATAATAACTATAATGTATGACTTTTTCATTTGTCAGTGCAAAAAGGAAAGCATGGAAAATCAATATGCAAGAGTACGTCTTTATTAAGGCAAGAAAGAGAATGAGGATGCAAAATAGATTTCCCAGCACTATATTTACCTAGAACGGTGTGAAGACCAACCTTGGCCACGGGTCAGTTAAAGACAGGAGAAACCCCAAGGAAGGACAGTCGCCAGTAGGCCAACAGGTGCAGAATGGACACCCCAGGACAGGACAGGAAAACCAGATTAGGATCAGGACAGGACAATCAAGGAAAGACCAGCACCCGCAGTTCAGTAGCAACGCCTGTGCTACACCCTCTCTGCAGCTATCAGTCAGAACCCCGATTGGGTTATCGAAATCCCCAGCAAAGTGCTCCACCAGCACTTAAGGTTCTTAAAACCCCGCTTGGGTCTTATGAAAATTACGGACAGAGTGCTCCGCAGCTCTCTATATCAGTCACCTATTGAGTGCGTTGGGTCAGTGACAGGTCAGCTATTTGGACAAGTCGGACAATTTCTCTAGCTAAACCTAGGCTAGTTATACTGTTTTTCGGGTCAGTGTACCACCCCCCAAATGTTGCAAGTGTAAGAATCCCCAATTTTGATTGGTCCACAAGTAGGACAGGTCAACACACCAACCAGGATTAGGCTTCTACAACCTCCAATTTGCATCTTTTGGGACCGCCTATTGAATTTGGGGTTCCCAGGACATGTGCTCTTCTCCTAACAATGCCTAATACAATTTAGTATACAATTGTTACAACTGCAGTACAGTCCAGCTTCGTTCTGCTGGGTCACAGGTCAGTTCTCATGAGCATCTTGACTGTGGCTGCCAGCTGGCTGAGTTCCACTGGTACAAGGTTTTCTTCCCTCTGCCAGGGTGACATGCGCAGTAGGGACTTCTAAGATGGAGTTTCATGTACTTCCCCGGCCCAAAAGACTCGCCACATGAAAAGTAAAGGAAAACAATTTAGAACATAGAAATAAATGAATACACTGTATACCAGGAATCCCTATATGACTCCGCTTACTTTATTTTAACTATAGCATTAATGTTAGTGCAAAACGAACAGCAGTGCAAAAAGTAGCAGGGCAAGCTTCGGCATGTGAGAACACAAAGCGGCCATTTTTGAAGCTAGTGCGCAAGCGCAAAGATTCCCACCAGAACTGCGAGTACGTCACGTCACGTGAGTGTGACCAACGCATGCGCAGACGAAATTCCCGCTAAGCAGCGGCCATTTTAGTGGCAAGCGTATTATGGTTAATAAACACATATGCAAGCTTCTCTTGGACACCCCAAATGTCAGAAATAGTGGGAAATTAGTGAGACAAACAGATTGATTTAATTTATTAAAGTTACCCGAGGTTCTTGAATACAAGCAAGTCGCTTTATGTGCGAATCCTTGCTCCATCAATCCCCTCTTTGATGATATTTTATATCATCATAAATAAAAAAATAGAACCAGATGCCAACTTTTCACAATTTGCCCAATTCAATTTCTTCAAACATTCGATTCAGCTTCTCTTTTGTCTCTTTATTAGGGTGAGAATTTTTCACCCTTTTATAAATCTGATTATTCATTTCCTCTAATTCCAGTTCATCCACATTTCTTTTCACTCCTCTCTGGTTCACAGTGTAATTCTTCTGGTGCTTTCGACATTTACAACAGATGAATATGATGAATAGTACTAAACCTATTCCCGCAATTGGCATCAGTACTTTAATCAGAAAACTTCTACCTAAGTTAGCAAACCAATGACCTACGGCGGAGAGACCATCAGTAAGTCTCTTCCAGGCACTATCAACCTCAAGTGGTTTGAGCTCCTTTCCCAAATTTGTAATGTTCCTCACATACCTTTTGATTTCTACAATTTTATCTGGTATGTAGGTGCAACAATAGTGCGCTTTCAGCATTCTGCAGACTCCGCCCTCTTTTGCCAATAAGGTGTCAAGAGCAAGCCTGTTCTGTAAAACCATTGATCTGACCACAACCATTTCGGTATTGACCATCAGGAAACCTCCAGCAGTGTCAGTGGATAACCGATCTACTACTGTTGACAATTTGCAAAT
Source organism: Lissotriton helveticus (assembly GCF_964261635.1). NCBI lineage: Eukaryota > Metazoa > Chordata > Amphibia > Caudata > Salamandridae > Lissotriton > Lissotriton helveticus. The sequence goes on along the minus strand of NC_136063.1, from coordinate 733,834,000 downwards.
TCTGTGTGTATTCAGAACCACTCCCACTGTAGGTATCAGTGGACTCAAAATATCTCCTACAATTTCACCAGCACTTTCTCGTTTACTACGTACTAATTCATTAGTTTTTTCAGAGCTTCCAGTGATTTTCCCCACATGGTATATCTTTGGGAAGACAATACCAAAATAACAACTCCCGTACCAATGGTCGGGCAATTTGAAGTAAGCCTTGTTCCCACAAATAAAATAAATTCCAGGAAACACAGGCTCTGTCCCATCTTTGAAACCCCAACCTCCAATTACCTTGTAATTATGTTCGCATTCACTGGAACCAATGAAAATATTGCTATAATAACTAGTCATTTCTCTTTTAAGACACAGCTTCCCCTTCTTTTCGAAATCCAAAAGCATCGCAGCATTAGCTCCACCATTTGAGGTGCTCCCTATACTCTCTGCCCATTTAGGAACTTTCTGGTTCTTGTCTTTGGCTTTCCTTTGGAAACTCTCTCTTCTCTTTTCTACCATGTCCAGAAATTCTTTTACCTTTTCATGTAAAGAACAGGTCAGGTTATTTTTGTTTGCATCATCTATATTAATCTTTCCTACAGTTAGAAAATAATCACTCATGTATTTAGCTACATCTCTAGTTGTATGTACAGGATTCAGGTTTCTTCTAACAGGAAGTTGAGAAAATGTCACATCAGAGTTTGAATAGTAATACTGTAAAGGTCTTCTTTTGAAAAACAAATTAGTTAGTATACTACAGGAGATTCCATAAGTTAAGGGCAGGTGATGATAAGTCACGCCTTCAGCCACAGAAGTAGGTAGCTTCATGCAGACATAAAAGTCGTCTATTTCCATTGTTTCTACATAATGTACTAACAGGTTTGCGAAAACATTTAGGTGAGTTTTGTTCTTTATTTTGTTAAAGTGTAATCCTTCCTCATCTGGTGCTTCTAAATCTATTTGTCTCCGTTTCAGGCTAAGTGGTTTATCCAATGTCTCTATTTTTCGTGGTGTACTTCTAGTGTGTGATTCTACAGTGTCGTCAGGTAGATTATTATTTGGGTACAGACTGGGATTTTTACTCATCATAGAAGGAATAGTTATGGTTAGTCCTATCCAAAGGATCAGTACTATTGCTACACTACATAAACATACTTGGCAGCATGTTTTACAACAACTTCGTCTCGGTCTCCCATTCTCAGAAGAATCAGATATTTTAGCTCAAGAAGGAAGCTTAAACCCCTCTTAGTAACTGTAATGGTTTCCAGGAAGGTTCTGCAGGAGCGCCAGGAATCCGAAGATAATTCCACAGTCCTCCCCTACGGCCTTCCGACTCTATCAAACACTAGAGTATCGAGAGGCTCGCCAGGGGAAAACAGGGAGACAAAACAAGGAAAGGTTGGGAAGGGAAAACGAAATCTTGACTTGTAATCTTCTACTTGGTAGTTGCACACACTGTATGGGTTTTTTAGGTGGATGTAGAGCTGAAATAAAGATGCACGTTATGAAACAACAGTGTCTTATAATCATGTGTCTCTATGCTTCCTGTTTTAATATTACATACCATCAATGTTTTGTCTAAGCCTCTGAACGGATGTATAAGAGGTATGGAATTCTTCTTGAACTATAAATGGATGGATAGAACAAGATTAATGACAGCTCGCCTTCAACTATACACCTGTGATGAAAACACCTAAACACAATGTTCTTACTTGGATAGCTATACAAGATGTTCCATAGACTGTAGTAATCAAAACACACTTGATTGTATTCCAAATGCCAACTCCAATGCTGTGTGTTAACATCTATAATGCGAAAACACATGAATTAGAAATCTATGCTTTTTACACTTCGAGAGATAATCAAATAGGCAGCGCACAGCGCTGTTACCGTATTTCTTCAAGTGGTGGAACTGGAATCCTGTACCCTGAATGGCATCCACGCAAATATCCCCAAACACGTGTGGATACTGGCACCAATAAAGGATGGTGAAACGGCCAGCCGATATACAGCCAAGTCAAATGAGGGAAAATGATGGAAAAATGGGGCTTAATGTTAAATGAGGAGAACAAGTTCAGCCCAATGATATGTGTCACACCATGTAGATGACAAAACCTAAATACCTAAAAAAAGGAAGGGGAGACCCACACTACCCGGCCAGACGACGGAGAACAATCCCGGCCGTCTGACGGAGCAAAGGAATGTAGGAGGAGAGGGTAGGACAAGGAAACCCAGCAGGACTGCGGAGAACCAATCCCGGCAGTCTGGTGGGGCAAGGACAGGACTGGGTGCAAAGAATGCAGCGCCCGGCTGGACGGCGGAGAACCAATCCCGGCCGTCTAGTGGGGCAAAGGACAGGACGGGAGTCAGGAGCACAATGCCCGGCCGGACGGCAGAGAAAACAATCTCGGCCAGCGGGCGGAGCCGAAGGAGAAGGCGCATACGCGCCTGCAAAGTAACAGAGAGGAAGTCTTGCTCCAAATGCGGGATCCTCAAGATCAGGGGACTCCGCTCTCGGTACAACAGATGGTTGAGGAACAACAGGAAACCCGGAACTAGAAAACAAGGCGGAACTGAGAACACGGAGCTTGACGCAAGAACGTAAAGCGTCGCTCCAAGGGTTCAGGAAGCTTATGTAGGGAATTCACTTAAAGGGACAGCACCTCGGGGATCTCGGGGCATGACAGTAACTCTGCGCAGCTTGCTTACTCGAGTAACCCTTCAGGTTGGGTTTTCTTCTTCACTGGTCTGTTCAGCAATCAATTCTTCGTCACTTTCAGTACTTTTGTCACTTATCTCCAAATTCTCAAATTCTTCCAGTACAAAGTAAGTCCATTAAGGGCTCGAATACTTGTTATTCAGCTTTTTAATGCGAGCACTTCTTCTCTTTTGCTTTGTCACCACTGGGTCAGTTTGACTTGAGACCTCATTTATTTGTTCAGGCTCCTCGGTTATCGTCTTCAGACGCAATCTCAGCCTCTTCACAAATCTAGGTACTGAGTCACCTTTCTTTAGTCTTTTAACTGGCACTGTGTCTTGGCCTTCCTCAAACACCCTTTTGTTTTCGTTCAGTTGTGTCACATTCGAATCAAGTTCGTCTTCAGTGTTGTTCCCTAACTGACTAGGTCCAGGTCTTTCATCTGTTTCTTCTGCCTGGTCCCTAAACTGGCCTCGTTCAGGTGTATGCTGATTTTGGCTTTGATCTGTTTCGATCTCTTCTTCCTGAACAGTATTGTCTAAACCTGTCTGTTCCTGTTCCAGCTCTTCGAGCACTTCATTTTCTTCCGCTTGAACTTCCGCCCTAGTTTCTATCTGCCCCTCTTCTGGTGCAGGTGTTCTGGGTGGAGTGTCGATTACCTGCTCTCTCCTTATCTGGTCCTCCTCAGAATCAGATTTAACGTGGATTTCGATGATCTGAGTAGCTTCTTCTTCACCTGTCTCGTCCTCACTATCCCACTGTCTATGTAACTGGGCTTTACTTCGAGTTCGTATAGGGTCGATTGGCAGATCGATTATTGGGACCCAATCTTCTTGACTGGAGCTCGGTTGAACTTCTTCAGCTACTTCAGGACCGTGGTCTTGGGATCCTTCAGCTGCGCAACCTTCAGCCTCAGTTTCAGTAGGTTCAGTCACCTTCTTCGTGTGGCTGGCATGGATCCAGCGAGGTACTCCTGTACACTTTACAGCTGTGGTGATTACCAGGATCACCTGTTGTGGCTTTCCCCACCTGGGTTCTAGGCAACTTTTCCGAGTGTGATTCTTTATTACGACCCAGTCACCTGGATTCAGGGCATGTGCTGGAGTCATTGGCCTGGCGACGTTTTCTCCCTCAACCTGGCGAGAGATAGAACGTACTTGGTCAGCCAGCTCTTTACAGTATTCCAGTACCAAATCATCAGATATGCTTATTATTTTGTATCCTGGCACCCATGCTTGCCGCATTGCTCTTCCCATCACTATTTCATGTGGACTCAAGCCTGTGTTCCGATCTGGAATACTTCTGAGTCCCATCAACACAAGAGGCAGAGCATCTGGCCATTCCAGTTGAGTGTATTCACACATCTTTCCCAATCTTGATTTGATTGTGCCATTTATCTGTTCTACCACTCCAGAAGCCTCTGGGCGATATGCACAGTGCAGTTTTTGAGTGATTTGGAATGCTTCACAGATTTGACTTATTATTTCATTCTGGAAATGACTTCCTCTGTCAGATTCAATTAAGACTGGGAAACCATAACGAGGTATGAGTTCCCTAAGTAATAATTTAGCTACTGTGATGCTGTCATTTCTACGTGCAGGCAAAGCTTCCACCCATTTTGAAAACAGGCAGACAATGACAAGTAGGTATTTCATTCCTCGACAAGGGGGCAACTGAATGAAGTCGAGTTGTAATCTAATAAAAGGGCCTTCTGCCTTTCCAATTTTCCCTGGCAGCACTATGGTTTTCTTTCCAGGGTTAAATTGTTGGCAGGTCAAACACCTCTGGCAAAGTGCCTCTGCTACGCTTCTGAATTTCGAATTGAACCATGTCTGGCGGAACATGCGAATCATCGCATCTCTGCCTACATGTGTATTTCCATGTATCAGCCTAGCCATAGGAGCAAGCATACAGTCTGGCAACACAGGCATATCATCAAGGTAAACAATGACACCATCTGCATTTCTCCTACGACAACCAAAGTTTCTCCATCTTTGTTTCTCCTGTGGTTCTGCTGCTTCCTGTAAGTCTCTCACTTACTCCCATGTATTCACACCCTCTAGCATCAAAAGTTGGCAGCTGTTTCCATTTCCCCCAACTTTTATATTGATTGAAATTCGGTATTTTGCACAATGTTGGGCTAACTGGTCAGCATATCGATTACCTGCTGTCACATTGTCATCGCCAGATTTGTGAGCAGCACACTTGACCACAGCCAATTCTTTTGGTAACTGGATTGATTCCAGTAAATCCCGCACGTATTTCCCATTTCTGATAGGGGTGCCTGAAGAAGTCAGGAACTCCCTCTGTAGCCACAATTGGCCAAAGTCATGCACTACCCCATAACCATACTGGCTATCAGTATATATGGTTATTCTCAAATTTCTCCCAAATTTACAAGCGTTTGTCACTGCAATTAATTCGGCTATTTGTGCAGACTTTACTCCATACAAATAGGATGCTTCCACTGGACGCTCTAGAGTGCACACTGAGTAGGCAGCGCTCAGGCCACATGTCTCATGCATGAGCCATCTACAAACAGCTCATAATCTTCACTGTAGAGAGGGTTCTCTTTGATGTCTGGGCGTGGCTTGGTGCTGAACTCAGTTAAGTCAATGCAATCATGTGCAAATTCCTCCCTCACCTCCTCTGCAAATGAGCTGGGTAGTAAGGTAGCTGGATTCAAAATGTGACATCGGCCGATGGTTACATTCCCTGCACCTACAAGGATCCTCTCATACTTAGTCAGCTGACTAGGTGTGAGATACTGGGTTTTTGTTCTTGTCAGTAAAATGACAACAGAATGTGGAACATACACAGTTACTGGATGTCCCATAACAATGGACTCACTTTGTTCAAGACTCATGCATGTTGCAGCTACAGCTTTCAAACATCCAGGTAATCCAGCTGCTACTGGGTCCAATGTAGAAGAAAAGTATGCCACTGGACATCGAGTCAACCCATGAATTTGGGTCAGGACTGAAAGTGCACAATTATCTCGTGTGTCACAGAACAGTGCTAAATCTTTCGAGTAATCGGGCATTCCCAGGGTAGGAGCAGTACAGAGACAGTCTCGTAATTTGATAAACGCTGTCATACTTTCATCATCCCACTCTACTGGGTCACTTGCTCCTTTCTTTGTCATTTTTATTAATGGTTTTGCTAAGACTGCAAATCCCACAATCCACTGCCTACAGTAACCTACAACTCCAAGAAACATTCTGATTTCCTTCTGGGTATTTGTTAATTCGATGTTTCAAATTATTCTGATTCTTTCTGAGGTGACTTTCCTGATACCTTTCTCTATCTGGTGCCCCAGATATTTTACTGATGTGGTACAGAATTGCAACTTTTCTGGTGATACCTTATGCCCCCCTTCACCTAAATGGTTAAGCAAGGCAATTGTGTCAGTCACACAGTCTCTTCGACTTTTAGACGCCACCAAGAGGTCGTCTATGTATTGCACCAAAACTGACTTTCCGGGCAAAATTAGGGTCTCAAGTCACTTTTTCAGAATCTGATTAAAGATTGAGGGGCTTTCTGTATACCCCTGAGGGACGCGATTCCAGACGTACACGTGACTGTCGAATTCAAATGAGAAAATAAATTTGCTGTCTGGATGCAATGGAATTGAAAAGAATGCATGACATAAGTCAATGACAGTAAACCATCCTGCATTCCATGGAATTTGGTATAGTATCACTGCAGGGTTTGGCACAACAGGACAAGGAACCACAATTTTGTTAACCATGCGCAGGTCCTGTACTACCCTGTACTTACCACTAGGTTTCTTGATTCCAATTATGGCCGAATTACATGGACTGCTCATTACTTCTGGTATGATTTTTGCTTCAAACAATCTTTTTATTTCAATGGCAACTCCTGCTTTTACTTCTGCACTCATTTTGTACTGTTTAATATTTGGGTATACTGCATTTTCCTTTATGGCTATTTTAATTGGGTCAACATTTTCCATTAATCCTACATCTTTTCCAGTAAAATCCCATACTTCTGGTTTCACTGTTTCTTGGAGTTCTTCAGGTAAGTCTTGTATTGTCAGTCTTTGAATTTCAGAGTCTGGTCTAGCTAACATTAATTTATAAATTCCATCTTCGTCTGGGGTCTGAATTTCGACGCCATTTGGTGTGCAAAAGATAGTGCAGTTCATTTTACACAACAAATCTCGTCCTAGCAGGTTTACAGGACTGGAATCACATACCACAAATCTATGCATTTCCTTAAAATTCCCAATTTTAATTTCCATAGGTTCAGTAACTGGGGTACTAATTAGCTGATTAGAAACGCCCACTACTTGGATCGCTTCTCCCGAGAGGGGTAGGTTAGGAACGTCTGCTGTTCTCACAGTAGAACGGGTAGCACCAGTGTCCAACAGAAAGGTGACGTCATTTCATTCAACCTTTCCTTCAATGTATGGCCCTGTCTGGTCCATCGGCAAGGAGGCGCCTAGCACGCACTCCTCGTCCTCCCCCCTCAGGCACCGTCAGTAGGTGTCATCACAGAGAAATGTGTCATTTAACAGAAATTGGGAAGTTGCTGCATTTCTATCCTCCCTTCCTTCCCACACTTCGGTGTCTTCGCCCTGTTGTGCTTTGCTCCTATAATTTTGTCTAGGTGCACAAGGCAACTGATCCTGTTTTACCTGTTGCTGGGTCTTTCGTGGTTTCTCATTCTGCGTCTGTGGATTTAAATCAGTTATTTGAACGTTAACATTCTGTATATGTGGACAATCGTCTCTCCAGTGACCTATCTGTCCGCACCCGTGACAGGGAAACTTCTTTTTGGCCTCTTCTCTGCTCATTTTTACTCTGGGCTTTCCCCCACCCCCGTGGCCTTGTTTCTGATTATTGGTCAATTTATTTAGCTGTTGTTCCTGTTGTTCTGCCAATTTTACCTGTGCCCACATGCCCTTTTTCTTTAATGCCTTTCGTTTGTCTGCCATCTCATCCTCACAATATTTGGCGTACTTCAGGACTTTATCAATTGGTTTAAACTGCCAACAGATTTTATTGTCTTTGATCCATTGTGAAATCTCAGGTCTTAACCCTAGCACAAATCTATAAATGAAATGGGTCATGTCCTTCATTTCTATATTTTCCAGGCCACTGTACGTTTTGAACACCTGTAACAGTCGTTCATAGTAGGAATGCACAGTTTTGTCTCTATTCTGGGTAGTTCTGTCTATTTGGGTCCAATCAGTTTCTTTTTTGCAGGCACCTTTCCTTTCAGATACAACATTACCTGATTGAATTTTTTCATTACATCTGCTGAAGGTGCTCCTGTGTTTGGATCTCTCGGGTATTCCTCACTAGGCCAATCAATAGCAATTTTACATTCTGTCCATAAATCTACAGGTACTAAAATGTCGAAGAACCCATCTAAATCTTTCAGGAGGCATTTCTGCACTTTCACAAATCTCTCGACCTGTCGATACCAATCTACAGGTTTTTCTCGTAATTTTGGGAAGTCATTGGTAAAGGACACAATATCCTGTCGGGACCATGGAACATGCACATACTTTCCACCTGGCACTTCTCGCATAGGATATAATTTCTCTGCCTTGTCTGCTTCTTTTAAGACATATTCGGAGGCCATTTGTTTTGATCTAATCTCCTCCTTTTTCTTTGCCCACCTGGCTTTCCATTTTTCTAATTCTCCCCATTTTTGCAACAGGTTCAATAATGCTCTGATCTGTACCTTTTTCCCTGACATATTCATGTTTTCCAAATCTTTGTCTGAGAACTCTGCTCTATAGGGTTTTTTGCAACACTTTAGATTTACCAATATCTATTCCCATGCTAGCTGCGGTGTCCATTAATTTTTCATGGAACACTCTGGTATTACGGGTAATACTCTTGCAGATAAACAGCAATTCTTCCTCAGTAAAAATATTCAATCTGTCTAATCCCACCTTTCCAGCCATTAGTTCTTCCAATTCTATTCTTAGTTTGTAAATATCTAATGGTTTCGACTGAGGATTTTGTTTCTCTAATTCTCGACTCCATCTCTCAATTTCTTCAGAAGTCACTACTTTGGCACTTCTAGTACCAGAAGCTGATTCAATCTGCACTTCTCCTGAACTGAAAGGAGTGTTCTTCCTCCGTGAACCCCTTTCTGGTTCCCTTATCGGTAAATCCATCAAGGAAATCACAGATTCACATTCACTTGCCTGGTCATCTACAATTAAGGGCTCTTTTCTCGGCTGTACTACCGATGGGGTAATCATAGGAGTCTTCGGACTATTCTGCTTATCCCCGTACAAAGGAACAACTGGTCCAATAGTTACTGGGATTGTCAAGGCTTCAGGACTTGTATTTAGTTGGGAGATTTTCTGAATTAACTCTGTTCTCTGCTTAGCTATGGCCTCACGTTCTCTTTCTTGCAATACCCTTTCCATATTTGTTTCGTGCATTATTTGCGGAGTTAGGGTAGGAATATGATTCGGGGCAGTTGGATGCGTCATACTTGGTCCCTCACCATAATTAGGTTTTAGGAATGGATTCCCTGTACTTAAAGGCCTTGACTCCTCCTGATATGGATGTCGTAGGCAGGTATCTCTTGCATCTAAGGATCTTGATCCCTCCTGGTAAGGTGGTCTTAGGCAAGCATCTCCTACACTTGAGGATCTGGGTCCTTCATTATAAGGAGGTGGATTCTTCATTAACAATTCTTCCAAATAATCATCATCTGAATCCCCACTGGTCATCAAATGTTTTGTTTTCTCTGTCCTTTTCTCTCCCATTGGCGCTTCTAGGGCAATAACAGGGTACAGTCCTTCTACTATCATATTCTGTCTCCATTTTTTCATTTTGCTTTCTCGGGTTTCTTTATTTACTTTAGGATACTATGTTGTCAATCCCTTGTCCATTCTGGGCCTGTCTCACTCAAAAGCCTCTATCTCCCATTCTTCTAAGGCCTCATATTGCGTTAGTCTGGGTCTGGGATGTAAATCATTCATTTGGGTCCTCAAATTGAACAGAATCCTACTATTAAATGTACCATCTAATGGAAATACCAAAATTCCGTCATCCTTTGTATATTCCACCCAATTTTCCAACCATACACAAGAATGGTAGCATCTGTCGAACATCATGAATGATGCGGGAGTATTAGGTGGTGGAATGACAAATCCTTGTCTAGTTTTGATAGGCTTGTCTCTTTTGAAATAATTCTTCACTTTGCTTACTAAGGTCATTTTCCTATTTTCTCCGTACATAATGCTGTAGTTACGACCTTTCCAGTGATCTTTTCCAAACCCTAGATATCTTGGATCGGGTCTAGTTTCTGGATTATATGCATGCCACATATAACTTTCCACAAGCGACTTTGTTTACAAAATCACTCCCAATCCAAATGCGACTCTTATTTTTCTGAAACCAATCAAATGCGCAATTTCAAAAAAATTCAACCAATGGGTGTGCGGCGTTTCTCGTAAACGAGTTCTCACGCTTTTGTGCTCACCCCTCCTTTACAATTCCGCCTCAGCTACACATCCGCTGTCTCAACCAATACCAGCGCGGCACTGAGTGACGTCAGCGCAGCTCCGCAACTGACTCCCTCCTTCACAAGGTAAGAAACGCTTCAATTTCTACCTTTTAAAGTACAAGTGCTCAGTTAAATTTACAACAGAAACACATTCGCCACTGTACTCGAGTGTCTAGAAAGAAAAGATTTGTTTCACTGCAAGTAAACTTCTTCTATTTACTTTTCAAATACTGCGAGTAGATCTCTTCTGCCTACTCTTCACACAAGCATTAGTGAACCTGCTACTCCTTTGACTCATCCACTTTGGGATATATACTAAGCCAAAAGTTTCACTAGTGAACTCCTTTGCTACCAATCAAGCTTAGACGAACCTTCTACTCCTTCCGTGTGACCCTTACTAGGTTATATCACAATAGAAGTTTTGCCAGTTAACTCTTTGCTATCATTTATTCATACATTTATACAGAAAACCCTAATTAGTGCTTCCAGTTCTGCCTAACCTGCACCAATTTTCCTCTAGTAAGTGACCTCACTTGCGACGTGGATTCTCCTCACCACCCGCTATTCTGCCCCCGGGGATTCCAGACAAACAAATAACACTTTACTAACGAGTTTTGTTAAAAAATATATCAATATATCAGCAAGAAAAACGATTTAAACATTTCATAATTTTCTCAAAGCAATAAAAAAACAATTGTACCTTCCATCGATCGATTAGCAGCAACATTTTCACAGTTTAGCAGTAAATAACCTATCTATCTCTATAACTAGTCCTACCTAACTTGAACTAGTCCCTAACCATAGCTCTGCTACCAGAAAATTACTGATAGAGCGCGCAGACTAACAATTTTACCATTACTCACACTTGGGCCCATATATTTTCAAATACACCATTTTTATTAATCGGGTAACCTTACACTCTACTACCAGTAACCCTGTACCTTCCTATTTTATTTCCAATGTACCCGACTTACCACTCCACTGCTACGGGTACCTAATGACCACAATGGATCAGGGAGCTAGCTGTAAAAGAAAGGCAGACATCAAAATACCTTTTCTATATTTGCACTCATATAATAACCACAAACTCAGGAAGTTTTAAAACCTTTATCTAAAAATCATCGGATTCAGAAAGCATAAGGTTCACAGCAAGTTAGCTGTCAATAACTAAGATTATAAAGAGCACATATCCATATAGGAAATAAATCAGACCAACCATTTAGGATTCTAAAGGAAGGTAAGAACAGGGAACATGCTAGTAAGAATTTCAGGAATTTAGACTGGACGTGGAATAACTAAAGGACGGGGAAAAATAAGGAACATGCTAGAATGTCACAGTTGGTATATCTTTCAAAAGTGGGCAAAGTACGAGAATTTTAGTCAGTCTATGGAAACTCGAAAAGTAACATGTAACTATGGGGACGGAAAAAAGTGGAACCCGCTAATATTCCAGAGCAAACATTTCATTTAGCTAGAGGAAGGTAAGGAAAAAGGAACATCTATATTTCATGAACCGTATGCAAGAACGTACTTAAAGGATGGGTAAAAAATGGAAAATGCTAGTATAATAACTATAATGTATGACTTTTTCATTTGTCAGTGCAAAAAGGAAAGCATGGAAAATCAATATGCAGGAGTACGTCTTTATTAAGGCAAGAAAGAGAATGAGGATACAGAATAGATTTCCCAGCACTATATTTACCTAGAACGGTGTGAAGACCAACCTGGCCACGGGTCAGTTAAAGACAGGAGAAACCCCAAGGAAGGACAGTCGCCAGTAGGCCAATAGGTGCAGAATGGACACCCCTGGACAGGACAGGAAAACCAGATTAGGATCAGGACAGGACCATCAAGGAAAGACCAGCACCCGCAGTTCGGTAGCAACGCCTGCGCTACACTCTCTCTGCAGCTATCAGTCAGAACCCCGATTGGGTTATCGAAACCCCCATAGCAAAGTGCTCCGCCAGCACTTTAGGTTCTTAAAACCCAGCTTGAGTCTTATGGAAATTACGGACAGAGTGCTCCGCAGCTCTCTATATCAGTCACCTATTGAGTGCGTTGGGTCAGTGACAGGTCAGCTATTCGGACAAGTCGGACAATTTCTCTAGCTAAACCTAGGCTAGTTATACAGTTTTCGGGTCAGTGTACCACCCCCCAAATGTTGCAAGTGTAAGAATCCCCAATTTCGATTGGTCCACAAGTAGGACAGGTCAACACACCAACCAGGATTAGGCTTCTACAAGCCCCAATTTGCATCTTTTGGGACCGCCTATTGAATTTGGGGTTCCCAGGACATGTGCTCTTCTCCTAACAATGCCTAATACAATTTAGTATACAATTGTTACAACTGCAGTACAGTCCAGCTTCGTTCTGCTGGGTCACAGGTCAGTTCTCATGAGCATCTTGACTGTGGCTGCCAGCTGGCTGAGTTCCACTAGTACAAGGTTTTCTTCCCTCTGCCAAGGTGACATGCGCAGTAGGGACTTCTAAGATGGAGTTTCATGTACTTCCCCGGCCCAAAAGACTCGCCACATGAAAAGTAAAGGAAAACAATTTAGAACATGGAAATAAATGAATACACTGTATACCAGGAATCCCTTTATGACTCCCCTTACTTTATTTTAACTATAGCATTAATGTTAGTGCAAAACGAACAGCAGTGCAAAAAGTAGCAGGGCAAGCTTCGGCATGTGAGAACACAAAGCGGCCATTTTTTAAGCTAGTGCGCAAGAGCAATGATTCCCACCAGAACTGCGAGTATGTCACGTCACGGGAGTGTGAACAACGCATGCGCAGACGAAATTCCCGCTAAGCAGCGGCCATTTTAGTGGCAAGCGTATTATGGTTAATAAACACATATGCAAGCTTCTCTTGGACACCCCAAATGTCAGAAATAGTGGGAAATTAGTGAGACAAACAGATTGATTTAATTTATTAAAGTTACTCGAGGTTCTTGAATACAAGCAAGTCGCTTTATGTGCGAATCCTTGCTCCATCAGTTGGAGAGCTCTTTGACGATGCTGAAGAGTTCCTTGCTGTCGTGGGCGTTGTTGTCCAGTCGTTCTTTGAATGCTGTCTTCTTGGTGGTGCGGATCAGCTGGTGGTGCTTGCGCGTGGCGTGTTTGAGGGCGGTCATGTTGTCTGTGGTCTGGTCGTGGCGCCAGGCTTTCTCGAGGGTGCAGCAATTCTTCTTGGAGTCCTTGAGTTCGTCGGTGAACCAGGGGGTTTTCTTGCTGCCGGGTCTGTAACAAACTGCAATGTCCCGGGGTGGGCAACCTCAGGACATTGCTGGAGCTGGCGCTGGGAGGTGGTGGTCCCCAGGGCCATGAAGGGCTCCTGGAGGGGGACCCCTCCCATCTTGTGTGTAGCCCTGGGGTGGTGGTGGTCCCATGGCCGGGGGTCCGCAACGGACCCTGGCATTTAATTAAAGTGTGCACCGGGGAGGTGGTGGTCCTTGGGAGAGTGTGGGGGGAGCAAGAGCCCACCCCATGCTTTTTTTTTTAAAAGCCATGGGGAGGTGGCTGTCTTTGGATTGTGGGGGGCTCGTGTGGCCTCCACATTTTATGAACAAAGCCCCAGGGAGGTGGCAGTCCCCGCATCTATTTACATCAGTGCCCCTGGAACCTGCCCCCCCAGGGGCTTGAAGAAACGAAGCGCTGGAGCCCGCTCTTCATTAATGTTTTTTTTTTCTGTCAGATTAATGCACCCACTGCAAATCCCGGCAAAAACGTTGTTTTTAATGCTCTTTTTGGCCCTGGGGGTCCTTGTGTGACCCCCTGAGCAGGCCTGGGGGGTCAGGGTGTTTCTGCCCTGCCCCCTTTTCTTGTTCTTTATATTTGTACTACCTTTTTCCTTGTGACTTGGTTCAACCGAGTCACAAGCTGGCTGCCAACACTTCCTAGTTGGAACTGTTGGCAGCCAATCGGATCTCAGGCACGAGATCGGGAGGGTTCGCAGATCCGCGTCAGCCACAGTTGTATATTTGAGAAATATTTAAATTTCTCAGGAACAACTGAATAGATTTACACCACTTAAAGGAAAAGAGTGCACTTTCGACCAAGAGCTATCTTTTTGCCAAATTTGGTGTAATTCCGTTCAGATGTTCAGGCTGTAGCTGTGTCAAAATCACCCTGTAACTTTCAACACAGGAGTTGACCTGAGAGCCCTATTAGTTTTCAAAACTTCGCGAAGATTCATCAAGCGGCTCCAAAGATATTGGCAAAAGAAAAAATGCTTTTTGAAGAGAAACAAGGTCCTAACTATGACTACCTACTGCCAATCGCCAGTAGGTAACATACAGACACAGACACACATATATACATTTATATATATATGTATCTATATGTATATAGATAGATAGATATCTATATATATATATGTATATATAGCGAGAGAGAGAGAAAGAGATAGATAAATATAAATCTACAAGTTTAAAATATAAAAACAATATTGATCAATTTACATAATTACAATTCAATTAAAATAATTATTAATTAGTAAATAATTGTTATTCAATAATTAATAATTAACTAATTAACTTCCCACCCTGTACCCTTACAAACATAGCAGTTGGCACCAAAAATATAACTATATATTCAACAATTCCAGAACTTACTTAGTTAAAAGAAATGGAATAGTAAAATAAAAAATAATAATACATTGATGATTATTTATTACTTGATTTACTAGCCAGCCTAGACCCTTACAAACCTATCATCCCACAACTAAAATTAAATGAAAATAAATAAGCTTTCCACAATTTACATAATATAAAATAATTTTAAACAATTACATTTCAAAACTAATAATTAATAGTTAATTAATTATTACTTAATTAATTGCCCACCATAGACCCCTACAATCCTAGAATCTTGCACCTAAAATATAAGTAAAATTATTCAGTATTTCATACTTTACATAACTAAAAATCAATGAAATAATGAATTCAAAAGAACATTATAATTGCTAAATAATTCGTACTTAATTACCTTCCCACTCTACACCCTTAAAAAATGAATTAAATAATCAGTTCAAAGTGAATAATTCAATGTTAATTTACTTTTGCTTAATGAACATAGCACCCTATACCTCCTCAAACCTAGCAGCCCACATTTAACAAAAATAAATCATTACTTATTTTACATATTAAATGTCAATCATATAATTAAATAAAATGCATTAAATAATTCCAAATTATTTTCTTCATAGTTAACTTATCACTTTATGCCCAACCAAACATAAGAACCTACTACAACACTATAAAATTACTATTACAATTAAATGTTTTTTAAATCACTTAAAATTACGTGATATATTTTTAAAACAATTCAGAACATTTATATAAACAATAGTAACAAAAGTGAATACATCAACTAAAACACATTTAATTTAAATATGTCTAACCACTATAGTAGTGAATAATAATAAATAATAATAAAATATAAATATTTCCTAATAGGGTATTACTTGCCTCAATAAACAATATTCTTGTCAGCGATATTTGAACATCACAATATTTGTTCATCACAATATTTATTTTCCCAAATGTATGTCCCCCAATATTTCGTCCAAACACCGGTAAACATAAAGCAGCATCTTTTTTTGTCATGTTATATTTTTAATTGAACACAGTAGCACATGCAGCCAGGAATTCCTTGCTGCTTAGTTTTTTAATGTGAAATTCATGGTTGTACGGCACAAAATAGAGAGTCCTTGTGCTGGTCTCCATTTTGTGGGCCTCTTGATCGTGTACTAAATATTTCATTTGTATCCAACAAAGAAGGTTGGCTCAATGTCCCAAGTTTTTGGCAAGCAGATCATAACGAATTACAGCAGGTAAATGATAGCGTTATTGAACTTGGCTCTCTCCAGAGGGTCATCCCAATTTTTTTGCCTTCACCCTACTGTTTTCTGAACCTACTTTTGCCGCCTTTATACAAGACTCTGTGCACTTTACCACTTCTAGCCAGTGCTAAAGTTCCTGTGCTCTCTCCCTTAAACATTTTGAAGTTGGGTTAAACCCAACTGGCACATTTATTTACTCATAAGTCCCTAGTAAAGTTGTATTACACGTACCCAGGGCGTCAGGGCCGTACTGGCTACAGGGCATTTCTAAGTAAACAATGCAAAACCAAATGGTTTTATTATTATTTTAAAATATTTTTATTAGGCAACTCCGATAATTGTACAAAAGATAATAAAGATGTTCACATATATCAGTAGTAATAGATATAAAATAGGCATAAATAATTCATAATATTAGTTTAAAAAGCTAAAACATCATACTATCACATAGAATATCATACATTAAAGGTCTTAAAATCAATATATAATAGAAAAGCTAGAAAAAAGGAAACAGTTCATGTTTACGCATTTCTTATATCATTATTCCAGGCAGTGATTGGCAGCCAAATTTTGCAGCCATGTATTCTGGACTTTTTCCCTCTAACTGCATAAATAGCTTTTTCCTGATTATGGATTCCCAGAAAATGAGTTAACCACATTTGAAAATTCGGGGGATCCACCTCTTTCCAGCGAGCTGCCAGAAATATTCTATAATCCGCCGTGCCCAAGAACAAACATGTGTCCTCTTCCTTACTATGCCTAAGAGTGCTATCATAGCCTAGTAGATAAAGGGTGGGTGATCCCGCTACTTTATGGCCAAATACTTCATCCTAAAATTCAGATAGCATTTTTCTAAAAGATGTTAGCTTTCGTATTCGTAAAACATATGAACCAAGTTTGCAGGGCCTGTTCCACATCTAGGGCATTCATCATTGGCTCTTTTTCCCCAGGTATATAACTTGGCTGGTGTATAATATGTTATATATGGTTTTATATAATTGAGCCTTTAAATTAGTTGATAAAAATAACTTAGATGTTAGCAACAGAGACATATCAATATCAACATTGTATTTGTTAAGTTTACTCGCCCACGCAGTCTCTATATGTTATAGATCATCCTTCTGTTTTTCCATTAGCATGTCATATATATAGTGCCTATCCTGGTTGATCGTTTCCCTATATGTTCTAGAAAGGGAATGTTGGCCAGTGTATTACTTGGAGTTTTTAGACTAAGGATGGTGTTAACTTGGATAAACTTAAAAAGATCGGTATTCGAGAAAAATTATTTTGAAGGTTCAGAAACCTAGTGTCCGGATCTCCATCGAGAAAATCCCCCACAGTTACAATCCCCAAATGTTCCCATCTTTTGGCAATGTCATCATTAGCTTGTACAGATAATACAGAAGAGTGCCATAGCGGTGTATATTTGTTAAACTTTGGGATTGCAGGAAAGTCTGGAGGACTCCCTCCATATTTCCCAAGCACTTTTTATGATCTTAAATTTGACTTTCTTATAATATGACGGTTCTACCTGTCTTAACAGAAGACCTTTTGCTTTATTTCCAATTGCTAGTTCATATATTGATGGTATCTTGTTGTTCTCGGTACTTACACTTGATGAGTTTGAGTTAAATAAGGATGACATTTGCTGAAGGAGAGTGGCCCACAGGTAAAGCATTATGTTGGGAGTCGCCAACCCACCTCTATGCTGAGGTAAACAGAGGTAATTCATAGCCCTCCTAATTTTCGCATATTGCCAGGTGAATTTAGACATTTGTGAATCTATAGCTTTAATAACATTATCTTCCACTATTAAGGGAATAGCATGGAATAGGTATAATAGCCTAGGAAGAATATTCATTTAAAAAAAATTCCCTCTGCCAATAATTGAACGGTGAAGACTGTTAACCCTAGTTAGATCTTTCTTTATGGCCTTCATTAGGGGTTCATAATTAAGTTTGTTAATTTTTTCTACCCTAGGGGATATATATATTCCAAGCTATAAGGCAATATCTGCCTTCTTTGAATCATCAAACTCAATATTATCGGTGCATATAACCACTGTTTTATCCTGTTTGAGTGAGTACCCAGAAAACTGACCAAAGGCCTGAGTAATGCATTCAATTTTTGCGATTGCCTCGGAGGGGTTAGGTGTTATTACCGCCACGTCATCGGCATAGGCCAGTATCTTAGTTTCATGGATACCAACAGTGATGGGTTCTATTGCGTCTTTTGATATTAATTTCAGGATCAGGGGATTTATATACATGGCAAACAATATCGGGGAGCATGGACATCCCTGCCTTGTATCTCTTAGTATATTAAAAGATCTAGATTCCAGGCCCATCACTTGTACTTTGGCCTTTGGCTCCTGATACATTGACTGAATTGATTTAGCAAAGCCGGGCCCAAAGTTATTTTGATCGAGCACCGCCCATACAAATCTCCAAGAAACTCAATTAAAAGCCTTCTAGGCATCAAGGAAGATCATCGACATCTGGCCCCCCGTCACACTCATGTTTTCGAATAGAGAGATGACCCTGCGGATGTGATCCTTAGTGCCCTTACCAGGAATAAATCCGTGCTTCCAGCGGGAAACCAGATGTTCGACGACCCTCCCGAGCCGATTGGCCAAGATCTTTGCATATAGCTTCGAATCTGAGTTGATTAAAGAAATTGGGCGGTATGAGGATGGGAGTTCTGGGGACTTTCCCTTTTTAGGGAAAATGATTATATTTGTTTCCTTCCAGGACTCCGTTGAGGTGCCGCTCCCTTGTATCCCTAAAAATAGATCTAACAGATAAGGTATTATATGCTCTCCGAGGATGTTATATAATTCTAATGGAAGTTTATCCGGGCCCGCTGCTTTCCCTGAGGCCAGGTCAGACAGGGCCAGTTGTAATTCAGTGAGCGTAATATCTTTTTCCAGATCTTCTCTGGTAATATCATCGATGGTCCTGTTCGATCCAGTCTCAGTTAGCCATGCCCTCAGGGCCTCTTTAATTTCGTTGTGATCAGTCACACCTTCATTTTGAAATAGTTTTTGATAATATTGTCTGAAAACTTCCAAGATATTTCCCGGTACTGTATGCTACTGACCCTCAAATTCAATAGCAGTAACCATATTGTAGGACTGCTTCTGGCGAGTACATAAGGCCAGCTGTTTCCCCACCCTATCCCCATTTTCGGAGATTTTATTCTGGTTTGATTAAAAGATCTCTGCTGCTCTCTGGGTAAGCCTGATATTAAGCTCAGTTTTGAGAACTAGCATTTTACGTAGAGTGATTCCCCCATCTTCCCCCCCGTATTATTAGGGTGGTATGCTCTTCTTCTACTTTAGCCAGTTTGTGCATCTGTTGGTAGTTGGCTTCATCTACTTCTTTCTTACGTTTGGCCACAAAACTAATTGTCTACCCCCTAAGGGCAGCTTTAAAGCACTCCCATAATATACCCCTGGATGAGCTATATCGATTACAGTCAAAAATTCCTTGGGTCCAGGCCTTTATGTATTTTATATAATCTTTGTTAGCAAGAAGTTTTCCATCGAAAGACCAAGTAGACCAAGGCCTGTTGAGGTTGGCTATATCGATTATGAGGACCAACGAGTTATGGTCTGAAATTGTCTTTGGACATTTATTAATTTCTGCTTCAGGAGAGTAGTCTCTAGTTGTCCATATATAATCAATCCGCACATATTTATTGTGGGAATACGAAAAATATGTGTAACCGGGATCCGATTGGTGTTTAGAGTCCCAAATATCTATTAGATCCAAGCTCTCTCTAAGTTGAGAAATAGCTCAAAACACTTTCGGTTTACGTCCAGTATATATATAGGTATCTTGTTTCTGCCTTTTCCCTGTAGGCCCCAGGGAAATATTAAAATCCCCGCAGAGTATTAATGTTCTAGGCCAAGAGGTTAATTCTAATTCTAGTTCTTCAAATATATGTGGGTCATCCTGATTGGAAGCATACACTGTGCAAATAGTAATGCCAAGTTTTAGTTCTATAATAACCCATCTTCCAAGAGTATTGACTGTCTTACGTATAGCCTGTCCAAGGAAAGTTTTGGCTAAAATAGCAACCCAACGAATTCTGGATGTCTGTGTTGTAGCCGCAAGTAAATTATACCCGGGAACCCTTAGTAGATCTCTTTCAACCCAAGGTAGATGAGTCTCCTGGAGGCAGAGTACATCGTAGGAGCTCTGTCTAATTATTTCGTATAAACGGGCCCTCTTGCCCCTATCCTTGAGTACCGCCACATTACAGGACCATCATTTCAACCTCCCCATTGTATTTTTTGGTTAGATGACAGATATATGATATATGTTCTTCTCATCTTAGCCTTTAGCAGAAACGTTCCTATCATTTGCATATTTACTGTACATTTGGAGTTGCTTTTTTGATGCTTTTTCCCCCTACTTCTCCAACACCAAACCCCGCCCTCCAACTCTCCCCCCTCCACCCCCCGGCCCAAAACCCAAAGGGAGGACCAAATGGTTTTAAAGTATACTTTAAAACCATTTGTTTTGGTTTCTTTATTTAGAAGTGCATACAAGCCCCCATCTACAAAATCAGCCCCCACCGCAGTGAAATCGGCCCACCAAAACGCCTGGTAGCCATTTCGGCCGTGCAGGCTGCAGAGTCCTGTCCCCAAGTGGTGCCACCCCAGCCTTAGACCCTTGCAAGTGGGCCTGAAAGTGTCCTGCTAGTCCAGCTGTGGTCTTTGACAGTGCTTCAAAGTGAAAGTGGTGTTGTTGGGCGCACTACATGAAGTTTAACAAATGCAGTCAAGGTTGTATGGAGCTCCAGGGTATCACTCTCTGAATGGGAGTGTAGTTGATGAAATTAAATAGGAAGCATTCCGCTACACATGGGGATATGTCCCCCGGGCTCTACTATAGTCCTTTAACTCCTTCCATGCTGATGACGAGCTCAGCTCGTCATCAGCGTTACCTACCGTGTGCTGATGACGAGCTGAGCTCGTCATGTAACGCGGTAAATTTAAAAATGCCGCATACCGCGGGAAAATTGGCCGCACGCATGCAGTTAAACTGAAGGTTTCAGTGTTCGTTGAGTTGGTGGAATCAAGTAGCTTGAGACATATGCCAGATTTTCAGTTAGTTTATTTCAAATATAGAGTCTTGTTGTATTCACAAGACTCACATGACTGATCGTGTTCGGATGTTTAAACAATGTTTATATTTCCCAATGCATTTTGGCATATAGTTGCCTTCATCCGGGGATATTTCTAGAAAAATAAGTTGTACCGAGACTTTAGAAAAGAGGCATCAATAGTGGATATGAAAGATTAATATTGAGTGCTCGATGTCATGCATCAATACAACCTATATGTGAATCGAAACATGCTGGGTGTGAGAGTTGGTTTCGAAAACGGGTAGTCTTGAAGAAAAGATAGGGATCGTCAATTCGTCACACAACTACGGTTCAGAGGAGCAGTGGGGCTGCGATGCAATGTCCTGCTTGAGCATGCATTGAGCATTCATTGAGCAGCGGCTGTTCTGAGAAACTGTGGGGCTGCAACAGGAGATTCTGCATCAAGGAAGCGTCGTTCAGCAGTGATTCCAAAGAGTTGGAAGGGTCTGTATCAGGGATGCGTTGCGCAGTGCTGGTTCCAATGCAGAACTGCAAGGAGACGTGTTGCACTGTCAAAGACGGAATCAAATAGCTTGAGACATATGTCAGATTTTCAGTTAGTCTATTTCCAATATAGAGTCTTGTTGTATTCACAAGACTCACATGACCGATCGTGTTCGGATGTTTAAACAATGTTTAAATTTCCCAATGCATTTCAGCATATAGTTCCCTTCATCCGGGGATATTTCTAGAAAAATAAGTTGTACCGAGACTTTAGAAAAGAGGCATCAATGGTGGATATGAAAGAATAATAGTGAGTGCTAGATGAACAGCTTCCCTGGTTTCTGACATTGACTGTGATTTTATTTGTCTCGGGCATTGTGAGCCTGATAGAGCTTGCGCCCTTCAATACTGTGTATATTTTGTAGAATTCTTACTACGTACATTAGAGGTAAGATCTCTGCTTGGTTTATATTAGGTTGCAAATTTAATTGCGATGAGTGTTTGCTTGAAGAGACATTGAAGATCGAGGGATATTTTTCTCTCTCAGTTTCTTTGACTTCAATGTCCCAGGCCAGGAAATATTGTTTTTGCTCATGTAAAGAATTTGCTGGTTATTTGGAGTGTAAGTTAACTTTGTTATTTTATTTAAATCATCTTCCTCCTTGATGGTCGATAAACGACTCAATCTGTTTATTATCATTCTCAAAAGAAGAGTCAATTTTACTGCCTATAGCAGTTGAATGAGTAAATGTTTCTGCCTGGTGGTCCTTTGGGGGAATGATGGTAAAGGATCATTGTTACCGATACTCCATACTGGAAAGCCACCATGTTTTTCATGTAATATATTATTGTCATTTGCGTGATGCCTTTCCTGATTTGGTGCAAAATGTAAAGGCTGAAGCTCCTCCGTGGCCGCTGTGGCTGTGCCCGGAGAGCCTTTGCCAGTGAAGTCTTGTCCTCTTCTGATTGCTAGGAGGATTTGTTTGTATGTTCCATTATGGCAACTTTTAGGACGGTATTGCAGATTTGAAATGAGCACTGTGAAGGAGTTACTGAAGCAGATGAAAGGAGAGTTGTAGTCTTTGGAGCACAGGCCGTGCTCACCAGACCTCCTTCGTGGCTACATGCTTACTGTCAGTTGGCTGAGTTTGTACACTCGTTTGACGACCATTTTATTGAACAAGGAGTATAGTTTCAATTGAAAGATTGTATGAGCCATCTCTAATTGTTTACTTTTATTACATTTTCTACGTTACTTACCATTCTTTTTGGGCAGAAATGGAGTGAAACCCTCATTGGCTTCAGTGTTAGGTTGTTTACTGCAATGAATGCAGGCTCTGGGCACACTTTACTGTCCTCAAAGGAAATTACCTTTGTGACTACTGGTTACATCATTCTTCTCATCTTTCACTCTGCATTGTTTGTTTCAGGGATGTTTTTCATTGGCAATGCCCAGGGCGGCATAAGTTGGTTGACATACAACAATGGTATCATTAGTTCCTCCATTTTATTTTATTTTGGGATCGGAGCATCACTTGCGATGTACATGTGAGGTTAGAAGGAATGGATGTGGCAGGTTTGTGATGTACGGTACCTCAGGGTTGGGACTATAATAATTGCTACTCTTCTCTTATTGGCATCCATTACCAAAGCCACCGGGTAGACTGGGTGGATGAGTGCCATAGGTTGCCTTAAACTCATTTATAACTGATTGCTGAATAACTGGTACTTCTAAGCATCGCAACGCCGACACCGCCGAGAGTCATTACATGGCCATAGAAACCGGCAAAAGCTTCAGCCGCCACCGCCAAGAGTCACGAGGGCATCAGACTCCGCGCCGCCACTCCGGGGGACCACAACACCTGGCAGGCCTCGCGGCAGCGCGTGCAGGTGACGCAATACGCGCCAGAGAGCGCCAACACCAGGGATAAAAGTAGAGGGATCCCGGCAGAGCGGGGGAGAGCATCGCAACGCCGACACCGCCGAGAGTCATTACCTGGCCATAGAAACCGGCTAAAGCTTCAGCCGCCACCGCCAAGAGTCACGAGGGCATCAGACTCCGCGCCGCCGCTCCGGGGGACCACAACACCCGGCAGGCCTCGCGGCGGCGCGTGCAGGTGACGCAATACGCGCCAGAGAGCGCCAACACCAGGGATAAAAGTAGAGGGATCCCCGTGTCGCGGGAGCGCCCGGGGCTGAGCCCGGGCAAAGGGCGGGCCCTCTACGGCCCTCATCGGCTGGAGGAGGCCAGGCTAGGCCATCTCTCTAAAATCCACCTTTGTGCACCACGGAATAGTTCCTATTAGTTCATAGATAGTGGGGGTGTAAAAGCTCTTGGTTGACAGCCTCCTAAATCCTAGTTATCCAGACGGGGGTCGGCAAACCGGCCGTATAGCAGATACCGATTCGCCCAGGAGCTCGGATAAGGAAGGGGTCATTGCTGTAAAGCGGATAGCAGATAAAACACTTCTACGAACCAGGAAACAAGTCCGTTGGAGATCTGCACAAGGCATTGAAGTAAGACTTTTGTTTTAATTCTTGAGAACAATACCTTGTTATTTTATTGAGTTGTGGGTGTAAGACTATCACACATCTTGTATAATTATGCCTAAAAGAAATCAACATATGGTATCTGAAACACCAAAGAACACCATGGAAAATTATCTTGTCCAAGTGGTTAATAATATAAACAGTAAGCGCAGACAATCATTGGGTCTGTCCCAGTCACCTATTCTCCACTCCTTGAGCCCACCCACTTCCTCACAATCAAACGAGTCTTTGCTATTAGACTCCAACAACGATGTCCATGAAACAGCTCCCTCAGTAAATGTTAATATTGACACCAGTACAGCGAATGTGGCGGACATTGAGCAACATGCGGATAACGACTTAGATGCACAGGTTGTCATTGAGGTTGTAGATAATGATGATAAAGAAGAAGTGGAAGATGAGGCACCTGAAAAGCGGTCTTCAAGGGCAGTTAGAGCCTGCCGCAGATTACAAAGCAAACGTGGGGGCCCACGTTCAGGAAAAAGCAAGGTTATATCACCGCAAAAATCAAAAAGTACCTGCAAGAACAATGAGGAGAACAATTTGAGGGAAATATTGGACGAGGACCTAATGTCAAGAATAGCGGAGCTGTTAGAAATAAAAATTCAGACAATTATCAAGCCACTTATTAGCAAGATTGATAAACTCTCTGCAGAGATAAAGAAATTGGGAGGTACCCAAAATGTATTAGCAGATGCCATAGGAAATGTTTTAAGTAATGTTAGTAAGGGCCACGATTGCCCAAAGGAAGACAATGAATCTGGGTCAACATCAGACATTACCCCACCAGGGCCAACTCTTTCAGAATGCCCACAAACTGGCCATATTATTAATGACCTGCCATTAGAAGCCCCAATTGTTCAATTAATTGATCCATCACATGCCATAGTGCCCCCTATTCTAGAAGATAATTCCACACAATTTGTAGTTGAAGCATCACCACTAGTGTTAGTGCTAGCTAATACACCAATCCTACCACCGGGTCAAACTGAGTCAGCCTCGTCACTAACAAGCAAGGCATTATACTGGCTGTCAAATAACATGCGGATAGCACAGGGGGGAGAACAACGTCTGGCTGATGAAATTAAAATGGTAAGGAGGGTTGGATGGATAGGAAATAAGCAAAAAAAATGGAAGGGCGACTGTGTGATACTAAATTTTGCTACCCCAGCTGCTCTCCCTGATATCCTATCCAACATACTTCCACCACAAAGAAGAAGTAGTTCCATAATCCCCCTTACATTGGACTTTTTTTATAATGAATTGCAAAAAGCCAATAATTATAAGCCCCCGAAACCAGCTTGGTTAGTGAGAGATAATAGATGGGGTGGGGGACCTACAATGTGTGACATGAACCATGTTTCCAAAAATAGGGTTGGCCCATGGCAAGTCAACCAACACAACACCCCTCGTCACATTACTCCAGGACAAAACTTGAATTTAATGGGTAGACGAGGGCTTGGTATACCACCAAATAACCGTGGAATTTTAGGTAGTGTTGGTTATAACGGAGGATGGCCAGGCATGCAGCAGAATCTATTGCACCCTAATACCCCGGCACCCATAAGTAATGGCAACTATAATGGAGGATGGCCGGGTACTCACCTGAATCCACCGTTTCCTATCACTCCTGCACCTAGATGGAATGTACCTGTAAATGGTTGGGGTTTTGGGGCCCCATCTTACAATTGGGGAGTCAGCACCTCAAACAGATTTGAAGCCTGAGCTGGTTTAGCCGATTGTGATTGACTTAATGGAGGGGTTTCGACAATGTCATGTGGCGCAAATCATACATATTCTGGTTTGCTTTCTGAAATTGCACCAAAACAGATTGTACTTGTCGAAAATCCTCAACAGTTATTGCATCCTGTAGACACAATGGCACGAACATCACATGTAGATGTAATTGGATCAATGACTCCACAGCAGGCAACAGAGGGACTAGGGGTTTTGGAATTAACAAAAATTATCTGTTGGAACATTGCAGGTCTGAAAAAAAAACTTTCAGATCCGGCCTGGCATGATTATCTGGCTAGTGGGGATTTAATTATGTTCCAGGAAACTTGGGGGCTTGAGAACTATTTTAAGGTTGGTTATAGATCCTTTTTCATCCCCGCAGTAAATATAAATGGGGGAAGACCTTCTGGGGGCCTAACAATCTGGGTAAAAATTACAAGAGGCCTGTCCTTCAAGCAAATTGATACAAATAATCCCGACCTGTTATTACTTGAGTTAAAAAACATTACGGGTTGTAGCATATACGTGATCAATATCTATAGTAGACCACATCGATCATGTAGAGAATCGCCAGTTGTAACCCACCTGAGTAATATTGTGGCAGGGTTTGATCAAAACGCAAAAATGATTATAGGTGGTGACTTCAACAGAGGTTTTGAGCCTATCATAGGTCTAGAAGACATCTATAAGGACGAGGACAGTGCCAACAATATCCCTTTAGTTGACACAAATTATAAAGCACCCTGTACAGCGAGTGCTTTACAACTATTGAATCTGACTCTAGAATCAGGCCTACGTGCCTGCAATGGGCGGTTGCCATCAGACTCCCCCAGCAAACCAACATTCACTAGAGGGGTGAACCGCAGCTATTTGGATATTTGTTGGTTTCCTTGAATTTATGGCCCATGACCATCGACTTAATGGTGGATGATCGCACAGAAAGTGATCATTATCCCCTGATCTTATCTGTCCAGACTCAGATCTTTAAAACCCTCGATAAAAGCGTTAGTAGCACAGTATCCTTGCCACAGGATCCTCTAGTGGCAAATAACCGTAGATCCCTGAAGTGGCCAGTGGTATTAGACAATACAAAAATCATTAGCCAAATCTATAATGTATTTGTGAGGCATATGTCTGCCCTCTTAGGAAACAGTACTGTCATCCAAAATCCTCGTCTGGTAGAATCCCATGAACATCTAATTAACCAACTTGGTGAGATCCTGACCAGGGCGGTAAAAAGATCACATAACGCCCGAAAGAGCAAACAAACCGGGATTACCTGGTATAACCAGGAATGCCGGAAAGCTAAAGCAGATCTAATCACAGCAGTCAGGGGGGATTCAGTGGATATTGTGAGAACTAAGAGAGTTCAGTACAAAAGAACCTTGCTAATGGCCAAAAAAGAGTGGGACGAAAGGGTTTGGTCAGATCTGCTGGACGCATGTAAGTGCAAAGACCAGACCTCCTTCTGGAGCCTCATTGCTAGGGGCACCAGGGGGGCGACTGAATGCAAAGATACATTTCTAGAGGAGAAAACATGGGTCGAGCATTTTACCTCGTTATATTCTTGCGGAAGCCCAAGTGAGATTGAAAGCTGGGATAGTTTGCAGGCTCCTCTCGTAGTCCATGATACACCTCTTGTCTTCTCTTTGACAGAAACAATTCTAGCAATCAAGGCAGTTAAGACTGGGAAAGCGCCAGGCCCTGATAAAATACCAGGTGATCTTTGGAAACACGAAAATTATATTTGGGCTCCTTATATCAATTTATTATCCAATGAAATTGCTTGTGGAGCTCCTGTTCCAGAAACCTGGAAGGGGCGGAGATTGTAACACTGTTCAAAAAGGGTGACAGGTCTAATCCTTCGCACTATCGGCCTATCAGCCTAATTAACGTGTTGCAAAAAGTTTTTGCCCGACAAGTTCTTGGTCGGCTCTCCTCTTGGATTGAAGAACATTCTATTTATACAAAATACCAGGCAGGCTTTAGATCAAAGATAAGCACTGTAGACCAGGTTTTTATATTTTTATGTTTAGTCTGGAAATATACGATTATAAGAAGTTCCCACATATACGTGGCTTTTGTTGATTTGAAGGCAGCTTTTGACATGGTTCCAAGGGCAGCCCTATGGAAGTCACTAAGTAAAATGGGCGTCCCTGTGAATATCCTTCAAATTTTAATTAGACTCCATGAGAATAATTATGCACGAGTTAGATGGGGACCAAATGGAGAAGTCAGTGAGAAAATAAAAATAGCAAAAGGGGTAAGGCAGGGGTGTGTAATGGCACCTACCTTATTCTCCTTGTACGTCAATGACATTCCCGATACTCTTTTGGGCTGCGAGCATGACTCTCCCAAATTGAGCGGGCAAGCCGTTCCGGCATTGTTGTTTGCAGACGACACGATTTTAATTTCTCAGACACCTAGGGGGCTCCAAAACCTTTTAAATACTTTTAGTTTGTATTGTCACGACAAGGAATTAGAAATTAATTCCTCAAAAACAAAAGTTATGACAATCAACCCTCATAAAGGTTTTAATAAGGTTTTTAAGATAAATAATGAACCCATTGAAGAAGTCCCCAATTTTAAATACCTGGGCATTATTTTAGACAGCCACGTTACATGGAAGACACAATTGGAGAACTCAAAACTAAGGCTGACCCAAAATCAGTGTCCGATTTTAAAGAGGCATAAGAATAGCCATTTTAAAGCAGTCTCACCAGCCATTGAATTATTCAAATACAAAGTACAATCTTCTTCACTTTATGGCGCGGACCTTTGGGCCTATGCCTCAAAGGATACTTTTCGAGTGAGGGAAAATTCCTTCATTAGGCAACTTTTAGGGATACCTGGGTCAACACCATTGACACCCGTATTATGGGATCTTAACTTTCGACGTACAGATGACTATGCTTCTCTTCGTCCGCTCCTTTATTGGATCCGTCTGTGGTCCATTGAGGAGCTGACTGATTATAGAGAAGCATTGAAAGAGATATTGGCCATAAGGAATATAACGCATTTGCCATGGTTAGAGTACGTCAAAAAATGGTTTGAAAAACTAGGGTTAAGTGACTTTTGGTTTGATCCTGATTCCCTCACAAATAGTTCAAAAAAGATCTTGAAGCAAAGGTACTGGGATTACATTAGAGACTCAGTGCTATCAAACCCCAGAACAGGGACTCTAACTTCGAAATTTTTCGAAATTAAAATGACTATGCAATTAGAGCCCCTTATGGATGAAATTTACCCTCCACTGGCCAAAAGCCTATACTTAAAGTTCCGGTATGGTATTTTACAATTAAAAGAAAGGACAACCAGCTGGAACTGTAATAAGGGGTTGGCCGGGGCCGCCGGCTCTAATATATGTGAGCTATGCGAGATGAGGCTGATAGAGGATGAGTCCCATGTTTTATTCATATGCCCAGCATACCTTAGAGCCAGGAAAAAATGGCTCAAACCAATCTGTAAAAGGCTAGGCTTCAGACAAATTAAGGTTGGATTTAGAATTTTTAAGGGAGACACTGCACAACCGATTGTGTTCAGCCTAAGTCGTTTTCTCTTATGTGTAGCCTTGATTAGGAGGATGAAAAATCTAAAAACCTAATGAAATAGGCTACTTCACCATGTTTCTGAGTTATTGTCAGCTGCTAAATGCTGTTTGCTTCACTGTCCTGATATATTCTTCTTTTTAAAAAACAGATGTTTAATTTATTTTTTTATCAAATTTGTATACTCAGTGTTCTGTATACTGGAGGGGCCAATCATGATCTAGTCAATTTTAAGTGGATGACTTGAAAAATGAATTGAATTTTAGGTATTTTATGCAAAGGAAATGTGTTGATATTTTTACCCACTGCTACTGAATCATTATGTATTATATTATATTATGATGTACTATGATTGAATGTTTGTATCTTACAAGGTTTTTTAAACCGAATAAAGATTGAAACTGAAACTGGTACTTCTAACTTTGAGATGATGAACAATTTTGGGCAGGAACATATAGTTGTGTCCAAAGAGGCAGTTTGCTCCTTAACTATTAGTGAGTTCAAGGCATTGAGTTTGGTATCAATCCCCCCAACCACAGTCATGGCTGGCATTACTCGCTGGTGGCGGGCAGGGTGGGCTGGTCACATGGGGGTTGGCATTGAAGGATCATTCATATTTTTTAAAAAAACAATTACCGGTGTGTCGGGTCCCACGTCTTTGCTGCTGTCTCCGAGCGGACCGAAGCACAGCCAGGCCCCACTAACCAATAACAGCACTGCAATGCAGCGTTGTGATTGGTAGGCACCCAGGCTCTACTGACCAATCACAACGCTGCAATGCAGCATTGTGATGGGTTGTGAGCGTCCGGGTTGGGCGCTCAACCAGGAAATGGGAGCCTGAGCTTGTTCTCCTTGCAGCCTGCATGGAGAAAGGGGACAGCATGCATGACTGGTCTGGGCAGCCCGAGAGGGCTGACCAATCAGCCATTGTGCACGTAGGAGTGGGCAAACCATTCCTCCCCTGCCCGGCGCCATGAGCAGATCAGCCCCACCCACCCGCAAAACAGCAGAACACGGCATGAAGCATAAAATGATAATAACTTGAAGTTATTATAATTTTAAGCTTCTTTTTTTAACTGCTTAAAGGCAGTGAGGGGGGCGATGCTCCTCCATCATAGCGGAGGAGTGCCACTGGTGACCCATCCATCAGAGTGCTTCTTGTTAGATGCTGCTTTATGGGCACACTTTCTTCACCAGGATTTCAATTTCCATGGGTGTGAGAAGATTGTTTTATAAAGGAAATGCAATTAAGAAGCCCCAAAATGTTTTTATTTTAAAAGGTGTATTATATTTGTTGCTCTATATTGAAGTTTTGATTGAGATGGCTTGTGGTATAATATCTGCTCTCTTAATCCTCTTGTACAGAGGCTTCTGTAATTTCATGGAGGTGAGAGGGCTTATAGAATCCCACTGCCCCTCGTAGCTCAATGACGGAGTGAGCGGAGTGCAGATTGAGGGCAGTAGACAGGCAGCCAGGTAGCCATATGGTGGGCGGGAGGATGGCTGGATGGCTGCAGGTCTGGTGCATCGACTGTCCTGGAGTCTGTCATTAGACAAAGTCTGATGCTCCAATGATAACCTGCCACTCAGTCCCGGTAGCTCCCAACTCTGGCTCTGCACTGGAACACACTTGCAGACTCATCTGGTTCACTTAATCGCTCATCTGCTTTGGCTCACACTGCTCCTTTGGTCTACAGTCCAGTGAGCAGCCAGCAGGACCTCCTTCAAGCCTTCAGTTCCTTTTAGCAGACCTAACCGTTTTTGACTCTTCCCTTTTAACTGCGCCCCTTGATGAATAAGCAAAAATTTGAAAAATACCAAAGGCCTCATTACAAGTTTTTGATGCAGGGCAGTGCAGTAAGTCACTTTTCTCTGCTGCTCTGTGTCAAAAACAAAGGGCAAATATATGCCATATTTATAATATATGGCACATTCCTGCCCTTTTCCACTGCGTTGGTGCCATTTTGGTTGCCTTGTGCCAATGCAGGCCCCCTCCACCATGGTGCAAGGGTGTCTGAGCTGTTGGCAGGATTGTTTTTACAGGAAGGGGCACCTTCCTGCATAAAAGCAATCCATGGATGGGTTTTCTTCTTTCTATGTGTGCTGCAGAATGCCCAGGGGAGGTGTACCATTTTGATGCATTCCCAGGTTTACAGTTCCTTGTAAATCAGGACATGTGTCAAAACACATGGGTATTGCACGGGGACATCCACCACAATGCCCATGGAATGCCTCAATGAATGCAGAGTAAGACATTTCAGCGACTTGCGCTATGTTACCTACACCATATCTGCAGGGCCATGAAAAGCCACACAAAGTGACTTTGTGTGGCCTCGTAGATATGGGCCAGCACTCTGCGCCGCCAGAGCATCAAAAAAAGTGATGCGCCAGCAGCGCAAACGTTTTGTAAATAAGTCCCTAACAGTGAGCTAAACATGCTAATTATATGACAAATTACATACTGAAAAATAAAACAACAGTAAAGTCCTAAACAAATAAATATACATATTTTATTACACTGGTCGTGATAACATCTGTGTAGATTAGTTAGATCAGAGTTTTCAATAAAGAGGCATTTCTTATCATCTTAATAACTTAACAAGTCTGCACAAAACTTTCATGAAAAGTACATTCACATTAGATGACAAGTTTCATGCTGATTAGACAAGACTGGGCAGTTACATGCAATGAACTAGATTGCTCCAAGATAGAATCACTAACTTGGTTTTATACGTTTTGCAGAGACTGACGGGAGCAGTTTTGAGGAATAATTCGCGAACTGGTGATACAGACATCATCTATAAGAGAGGTATAGGTATGCCCTCTGACACAGGTGAAGCGGTAAATATTTCACGATGTAGTCAGAATTTAATTGTAAATGTGTCCATCTTGGAACATATGTATTGCTGTAGAATGAGTCAGCTCTGCACATACAACATCACTGACATAGAGAATGCTGTTTCTTCTTCTTTTTCACATTTACAGGAATACCAGTGAATGGGTGTAGGGTGAAGTGACACACACAAGCCCTGAAGAAGTTGCCGTAAGTTTTTTAAGAGGCAACGAAACATGTTGGCATTTTAATTTGAGCTCACTAGCAGCCTAGAATAAAATAGAGCAGGCCAGCGAGTAGTTGCTCACTTTTAACCTCTGTCCTGTGGGATACAGGCTTGCTGCACACAATTCCTGGTGGGCATGCAGGCACTGTTGCCCGAGCACCTTCACCTATTCTTATTCTTTTCCTTTTCCACTTCACAATTTTTGTTAGAGTGGTGTATGCTAATGATGAGAACCTAGGCGGCAGGCGAGTACCTTCCTGCAGAGCCTCCATGGTGTTACTCCCGTGAGGCGACACCATTCCTTTCCTCACTTTTTCTCACTTCTTCTCACCTTTCTTTCATTGAGAGACAGGTAGAGATAGATGGGTGAACAGCGTTCTCTCTTTTTTAACAATTAGAAAGTGGTGAACCTGGTCTAGAAATACCAACCAGAATTGATGGTGACTACCCTATCCTAAGAGAGACAGGAGGGGTGGACCAAGGGTATCTACATCACTGAAAGTAACAGGTCCCGTGTTGTTATAAGTACATAGAGAGGGGGACGACCTGTTCCTTGTATCCCCTGAGCTCCTATATGGAAAAGATAGACAAGACTGGACCCAAAAAAAAGAGTGTTGCTGTAGTAAAGAAGATAGATGCTTTGTAGTCCATAAATGTATTCAGTAGGTTTATTCAGGATAAGTTGTTATGATGTAAAGTAGAGCCTCACCAGGAGCAGCCTTCCTGCTGCTCAGCCCATCCTCCAACTGACACCCTCACTCATCCAACATTCCACTGCCACATCTCACACCAACATTCCATCAACCCAGTCACACTGGCTGAGCAGTAGGTAAAACACGTCTCCTTTTTTTAAATAAATGGCAGAGAAGCTCTAAAAAGAATAACATAAAAAAGTGCATGTAACAGATGACAATAAAACTATTATATGTAACACACAAGGCATCAGAACAAATGCAAGCAAATAATCATTGAAGCAAAGTGCTAATGTAAAAGTATGCAGATAAAAGATGGAAATATATCATGCATGTGTACAACAAATGATAAGATAAAGAAAATTAAAGGGGATATTCACACCCCCTTTTAACCAGACCAAGAAACACAAAACCACGCCACAAAACACAAACTAAACCCAGATGCCAAAAACAAGCTGGCTGGCCAGGCCAACAGAAAGTGCTACAAAGGATACCAACAGCAAGGCACGGTAGGGAACACTGCACACAAGAGCAAATTAAAAAAATGTGGAAAATACATTCCACAGCAAACAGACAGTCTAAACGCTGCCCTCCACCCTTACCCTTAGTAAGGGTGATACGTGTGGAACACCATTCCACATGAAACAAATAGCATGAACATTACCCTACACCCAGACCCAAAGTTAGGGTGGTATGTGTGAAAGAGCTTCACATGGAACATGTAAAAGTGCACAACTCAACCAAATCGTAGGAGAAATAGCAATCACTAGGGAAAAACACTCATTCTTCAAAAATCCGGCTTGAACTCAACCCTTCACCCAAACCTGAAGTTAGAGTGGTACATGTGGAAAGACACTCCAAACGGCACATGTACAAGTGCACAACTCTACAGCGAATTAAGTAGTGAGGGAAAACAGCACTCACTGGCAAAACACAGACTCTTCGCCAAACTGGCTTTAACTCAGCCATTCAACCAAACCCAAAGTTGGGGTGGTATGTGTGGAACAAACTCAACACGAAACATGTACAAGTGTACAACGCTGTACCCAATAAAGTAGTAAGGAAAAAAAAACATTCAATTTGAAAAACACTCAACAATCTGCACCACAATGGGTGGTATCTCTGCACCAACCCCCAACCACATAAGAGTGGGAGACACCAACACAAAAAAATGAGGGGTGGTAATACTGCACCATCCCACATGTCAAAACACATGCTCTCAACTGATCATCTCACTGCACAACCTAAGAAGAAATAAAGGAAGTAGTACCCATAAAAACCATAAAACCCTTGGCAGCATATTTGCAAGTACTGAACAGAAAAAAAAAATAAACATACACATAGCACACTCAAGACCTCTGCAAAATATTACAAGTAAACCAATAGTAAACCATTAGACCTTGAGCATCAGCCCTCAAATGAACAATCATACCAACTGTAAGGCAAACTAAGACATTAAATATAAAAAATATAACATTGTGAAAGGGCAAGTGACAATCTCCGGTGAGCGACCTCTCACCCAAAGTAAAGCACAAATACAGGTTTGCCATAATTTCCTCGAGTAGACTAGAAGACTAAAGTAATCCTTGAAATTGTCCAGCAGACAGCCTCACCCAAAGCCCACAGCAGTAATATCGTGTTGATTCAAAATAGAAGTTGTGGAAATTGTGAAACTGAAAAACAATGGGCTCACCTCACGAGTAAATACTAAATAGAATCAGAAAGGCGAAGTTCCACAATCCTGTCGGATTCAATCACCAAAGCCCTCATTAGAGGATGGTGCCGACCGATACGCGCGATGATGTGCTGCAGGAAAATGCACAAGTCAGCGCTCCAAGAGCAAGAGAAATATACATACCAATAGCAAGATGGGGCCGGATGTTCAGCGTGATGACGTGTAGAACAGAAACACGTCCCTGAATTTGTGACGCGCAGCTGGAGAACTTCGAGAAAATCGCTTCTACAGAAATGAATTCCACAAACAATCAAAGTGAAGAATACTGCGCTGAAAGTTGATGGCAGATTCAGAGGTACCCAAGCACGATCTGACGTCACAACTCGAAGGCAGAGCTTTACCAGCCACACTCCAACATGTGTGCAGGGCGCTTGAGCTGAGGCGTTGTGGTGAGTAGATTTGAATGTAAGCTCAACTGCTAAAGTGTAGACATTTCATCACAGTCCCGGAATTACCTTAAAAATGACATTATCCAGATGAATGCATCATAGCACTGCTGAAAACATCCCCTCACATGAATGTATAGTGCAAGATCTGACGGTCCTCATTGTCGCTTGTTGAAAACATGTAAAAAATGCTGCCAATATCTTGAAATGCGTGCCGCTGCTACAGTGCCTCCATTGGTACTCTTTTGTATGCTTGAAAATAAAAACTGTCCCTTGATACAGTGCTTTAAATGGACCGGCACTTCTTGTTTTTACTAAGCAGAGTACCGGCACTTTTCCAGTGGCTAAGGAGAGTACTGGTACTCTGATCAGATACTGGGGAGGTGCCTGTGGGCCAGCTGTGGCCCATTTATTTCGCAGCATGTTTGCCGTTTTGGCGCCTCCTGGAGGCCTGCCGCAGGGGTAAGATGGCCTCTGCCCCTGAAGCTCTCATTGTCCTCAACCACCCCCTGCCGTGCCTCCATGCTGGCTCGAATTGTTGTTAGTGTATTAAACATCAGCTGCCAGGGGCACAGTGATGTGTGCAGCCTGAATGGGTGGGAGGGAAGAGAGCCTGCATAGGTGACGTGTCATTAAACGCTTGGCCTCCCACTGAGGCCTGACGCACTTGCTCCTGCAATTCCGCCCCCACCCCTGTCCACCTGACTGGAGGGTATTTACTGAGGAGGTGGCTGGACTGCACCTGATAAGACTGTACCCCTATGGCCCCAACTGCAAAAGTTAAACCCTTTAATAACTAAAATGGAAGAATACACACGTCTAGCAATTTCAAAATGGCCTGAATTTTTATTTGCTCCTTTTTTTTATAAGTAAATAACCATGTTTAGCTTGATATCATCACTGCACTTAAATCTTCAGCCATGTGCTTGGTTTACTCAACTGACATCAAAAGCAAGACGACTATGTCAGTTTTATCGAATTGTGAAGCACAGATCTTTCGCCTGTGTACGTTTGTAAATTTATCATTTAAAACATGCCGGAGTGATCGACAGCATGAGAAATAGAGTGTGTCTGATAAACTGAGGGAGAGAAATAGGAGATGCGAAAAAGAAGTAGAGCTGCACAAAAGAGAGAAGGAAGAGTTTGAGGGAGGTTATGGCCTCAGAGAGTCAGGAGGAAGAGGTGTCTGATAAGGATTAATGGGGTAAAGTTGGATTTAAGAGAAGGTGTCTGTAGGCAAAGTTTTGTGAGGTGCTGATGTGAGAAAGTTAGTGTAGGTGTGTGTGAGACAGACAGCAAGTTGATAAGAGAGGATGTGGTTACAGGAGAACGATACAAGGGGGTGAAAAGCAGTAAAAAATTATGTGGAAAAATAATTTCAAGAAAGTTTTGAGAAAAGTCTAAAGGTGACGATAGTGAGGAAGGGAGTCAGTCATGCGTATGCTGTGAAGTGGAGGAAGGTGTCAAAAAATGGAGAAAGATGGGATGTGCGAGAAAAAAAATAGATGTAAGGGTAAGCGGAGAATATGCGAGACAGAGAAAGGGATTAGGAGGGTGAGAAAGGTGAGGATGTGGCAGCCTATTTAGGGAGTGTGGTGAATCAATGCTGTTGGAGAGGAGATGTGGCAAAAGAGAGGATTTTGTGTGATAAATAGAAGGGTGGAGGGACATTTTGTGTGCCGATGGGCAATACCACCCCCACCCCTGCCCACCTGCTGGGACTTTGACATGGATGAGGTGGTGGAGATGGCCTAGGCAGCCTGCCTGGAGCCCAGGTGAGGTGGGAGGAGGTCTACTAACCTGCCCATCAGAGGCCAGTATTGTTCTTCCCCTAACCTCTGCCCTACTGGACTCTGCATATGCTCACGACCCTGCAGTGCGCACTGTCTGCCACTGCAAGCTCTCCTGCCGTGTGGCCTTCTGCCGAGGGAAGAGGAAGGAGAATGGGGTGAAAGAAGGTAAAGAGTGAGGGGCCGGAGATAGAAGGAGCAGAGGAGAGTTTAAAGGGGAAAAAAAGAGACAGAAGGGGTAAGTGCAGACAGAGAAGGGGAAGAGATCGAGACGGCTAAGGAAAGAGTAACAGAGGCACAGAGATGGCAGATTAGAAATAGAAAGAGTGAATGTAGAGAATTATAGAATACCTTAGGGGTAAAGAGAACGGGGCAGCAAGAGAAATCAATACAAATGGGAGAGAAGTGAGTGGGTGAGGGATTGCGAGATTAGAGATGTGAAGATTGGTAGAGAGTATTTGTCTGCTGGTTTGTGTGCGTTTGCCTGGTTGTGTGTATGTTTGTGTGTGAGAGAGAAACTAAATCAGATAGGGAAGGAATCAGGACACCCAGGAGGTATTTGAAAAGAAATGCTTGTTATTAATGATGCTATGCCAGTCTCTCTCGTCCTGGTCCACATTGATTCTTAGCCTGGAAGGGCTAAATGTACTGATGATGGCTTGGTGCATTCAGGGTTTAGAAGCTCCTTGCATTGCTCCCAGAAGTATTTCACACCACCCTTTATTAGCATATGTACCTGTTAATCTGCACACATGGAAAGTTTGAGACAACTGTCAAGGGCAATGCAAGGGAAAAATGAATACTCAATAGAAGTGTTTCTATCATCATGTCTCACCCCGCCTCTAACCCCGCCCACTAGGCCCAATAGCCACGCCCCTAACTCAATTTAATGAGTACCTGCACTTATTTTTTTCCATTTAAAGCACTGCCTTGATATGAGGTGAATGAAAACGCCATGGGGATATTTTTCTTATCTGCTTTTACAGTTCACAAAAACAAACCACTGCAGAATCTACTTCTGTCAAAATAAATTCGACAGAACAATGTTTTTGAGACAGCAGCCAGACATGGTTCTACACAGCTGGAAGAGTTCAAACGTGAACGCTTGAACCAATGCCCTGGAGTGAAGACTGTTAGATGTTTTATAACACTGGTAGATTGATCTCCAGGGCAAAGGTATCACGGAAGAACACTGAAATTTGCCCCTTATGGTTAGGCAAATTAATCTCCAAACAAGAAAATTCATGTTTATGTTGGTTCCCCCATGTATTCGAGTTCAATTCATTTACCTAATAAATGCATTTCAACTGATAAACCGATGGGATGTACTCACACATACATGTGTACAGTCATTGATTAATCGCTTCTCCGGCTTCAACGAAGTGGATTTGCAAACATGTATTTTAGAAACTTCCTTTTAAAGCTTGATGTGGGTTTTTATTTATTCAGTTTCCGCTGTCAGCTAGCTCGTGAGCACTGTGGAGTCAGATATGTTTTTCTTTTCCCTGTTGAGAGGCAGTATTGTAGTCAACAGAAAGCATCAAGAGCTAGCACTCCAAAAGTCACCCTCTAGACCAGAAATACAGAAGGCATTGATAGGAGAGACTGAAATGAACGATTGTGGCTGTCCCCATGACAACATATGACATGCTTTTTACTTGTACTTCACCAGAGGCAGCCATTGCCCTAATAGCAAAAAGCAATCAATCCCACTGTGCTGACAAGATCAAGGTCTCTGAGACACAACAATTATTATAAAAAGCCTCGCTATTACCACTTTTGAAACTACAGAAATGAGTACTTGCATTTGCCCACAGTAGAAGGAAAGGTAACTGTATTTGTTCTTCGCTCAACATGGACAAACAAATTGCCAAGTGGGACAGGCAAACTGGGGAACTGAAATAGACATTTTCGAATTTATCCTAATGCATATTTGCTTAAAAATATAAGAGCATATCTCTTTTTCAAAAGTAATGCACACAAAAATGAAATAATTACTTGATCTTTTGATAGCCTAATTACTCCAAAAATTAAGAAACGTGTTTTATATTAAATAGAAAATAGGGAACAGTTATTGGATTGGAAAAAAGAGGACATGCCAGTGATTATATGATGACAAAGGCTAGCCAGAAAGTTAAGAACAATTGGACCAAAGTCTATATGTGTGTGTGTGTAATGGTGGATGGATCTGTGGCAGACCACTTTACCTCCCTTTTCACGGGTACCACAACTTTTTTTCTAACGTGTCTGAATAATCAAGGGCACTAGGAGTAAAGGCTGCTAGATGTGTGTCTGGTATTTATTTGTGAGCTTCAGGTTACATATGTTAGCCGTTTATGATGCACATTAATGTGGCCATTACAAGTTTGGCTCTTCACATTTGCTACTAAGGGCCAGATGTACTCACATTGGGAATGGCCATTTCCAAATTGCGATTTTGTCCAAGTCAGAATTAGGAAATCACTTCTCATAATGT
Organism: Lissotriton helveticus; assembly: GCF_964261635.1. NCBI lineage: Eukaryota > Metazoa > Chordata > Amphibia > Caudata > Salamandridae > Lissotriton > Lissotriton helveticus. The sequence continues at coordinate 733,794,399 of NC_136063.1, read as the reverse complement.
ATGAAGGTTTGATTTTAAATTTAACGATTCCTAGTTGGTTAAATTGACTTATCTCATGAATATTAATAAGGGAGGTTGCAGTTTGCGACCTGTTAGGAATGAAAGCAGCAAAGGGATGGTGGCCAGCTAGAGTCAGCAGACCAACCTGGTTGTGATTGCTTTTAAATAAACCTTTATTTTTGTTTGCAATGCAGCCTGTTTTCCTTAAAAGGAAATGAGATATGTAAAATAAAACAACAACAACATGAAACGTTTAACATGGGACTACAGCCTGCACTTTCAAATGTTTATTTATAATATTCTCAATGAGGACCCATTCCCATTTGATAATTGGTTACCACCCATTTTGGATTGGTGGTAAAGTATTACTTTTTTTTGCTACCAGCATTTGGTCAAAAACATTTATACATGCTGTTGGAACCTGGGATGTCAGGTCACCTAGGGTAGCCTGGCCTAGGGGTAAGACATGCAATTCTAGAGGCACAAGTGTGAGGTTGCAAACCACCCAGCAGTAAATCCACGCAATAACACTTAAAAAGGACACTACACCAATTTGTTATGAAAATATGTACTGGTTTATAAAAATAATACCTCTGCTCTTTGGTTTCAAAATGTACAGTTTAGGCACGTCAGTTTGTCATGGAAGCATTAACTCCACTGTTAAGTTCTAAAACATATTAACAATCCGCATTTACAGTTCATTACATTTAGTCAGATCTCTTAACCAAAACTGGCAGGTGACTCTTATACTTCAATAGCTCAGTCATGCATTTACTGTACTCTGCTTACTCTACAGCATCTCTCATTACAGCATTACTTCAAACATTGGCAAGATCAGCAATTATATTAGATCAGGTAAACAATTTCCTTTACATGAATAACTCCACAGTTCTCCTTCTTATCTTGTTAAAGAGGAATTAGTTATAACCACTTAAATCAGCATTTAATTAAGCCCTGTCTGGGATTCCTCATAGACCCTATACTCCTGGGGACAGAGTCTCGGTTTACTCACTGGTAAAGTATCAAGCTATGACACCAGTTTCTCATGTGGCAGTCACTTCCCCCACGTGTTTACCTCCTTACTTGCATTTAAGTTGATGCTGTAATCGTCCTGCGCCAGAAGGAGAGGGAATAACAGAAGCGAGGGGCCCGAGGAACCGAGGCTGAAGAGGCTCTCTCGCCTCAGAAGACTCCTCAGTGCTCCCCAGCTCGGGCCGACTCCTCAATGAGGCACTTGCGCAGGAAACAACAAAGGCAGACACCACAATGCCCCCAGACCCCTACCGGGCCTCGTATCTCTCCCTCCCTGCCCGGGCCAGCTCCTCAGTGTGGCGCTCGGGCAGGAGGAACGAGCCGATCACTCGGCAAGCTGAAGAAGCCTCCGGCGCCTCTCCTCAGCGCTGGTCGGCGAAGACACTCCTCCGGCGGGCATGCGCGGTAGCGCTCGTGCCGATGCCGCCTCCCACTGCTCCCGCTCCAAGGAAGGACGCTACACTCCTGGGCCTGCTCACTTCTTTGCCCCTCCTTCCGGGGATAACCGAGTCGGCCTGGACATGCGCGAAGGCGCCTTCACTTTCCCCAGACTACCGGGACACTGCGGCAACGCGTCAGAAGCGCGGAAGGCGCCCCCGGGGTCCCGCTCATGAAGGGAAGCCTCGCAAGGCTTCTCAGGCTCAGTGGATCCCGGGGAGGCGCTGTCACAGTGCGCAATCAGTGCCCCAGGGGTCCCACTCACAGCCAAGGCGGCGCTGCCTCAGGGGAACCGGCACCCTTCACCCCCTGTCAGTTCCCAAGGAAAACAGGTGGGGGGGGGTCTGCCGACTGCACGTCCGGCCAGGACCCTCCAGGACACAAGGACTCAAGCTTTCCTCCACACCCAAGAAGGTAGGAAACAGCGCTAGATCTCTTCCTTCAACGGCTCCTACTTCCTAGCCCTATAAAGTCCTTTTTCCACTCAACACTGAAGGGAGGCTGGTGTCAAGGGATGGGGATTATTCCTTCAGAGTTCCTTCCACTGGGCAAAGGACTGCGCTCCACAGCGCCACAGTCTCCTTCTCCTGTTTACACCCTACTATTTTGAAGCTAGGGGTCAGTCAGGCGCCCAGGGTCTCCCTTGAACATCCACAGCGGGGACAAGACAAGGATCCCAAAGGAGGAGTAGAGAAGTGGATTAATTAGGCTGCTTCCCAGTCCAGGAGATCAACCCTCGCACTAGTCTCCCCCCACCTTCCAAGATAGCCTGTCCTCCAGCTGACTCTCTCAGGTAGACAAAATGGCTGCCCCGCATTCCGCCTTATATAGGCTGCCCCTCAGTGGTCCAGAATGGACCAGAAGGTTCTGGAACGCCCTATACTGGTCTATGGGCAAGTTCTGGGTTTGGCAGTTAAGGCAGTTGGTAACCACCATTTTGTGTGGTTCCCACTTTTCCTGTCAGAACAGGCCTCTGGGCCTGAGGTGAAAAACTATGAGGGGAAAAAGAACACCTATCCCCTTTACCAACACCTATAAAAAGTTAGTGGACAAAAATGATCAAGGTATGAGGGGCAAAAAGGGGACAAAATAAATAATAAATTGGAGGGACTACGCAAAAAAAAACCAGACAGGTCTAACACATGCCATAAGGTATCACTGTTTGCACTGTTAAACATGTTCCTTCGAAATAGTAATTCCTTATGATTTCCTAAACCCATTTGGTGATTCACTAACTTGTTACTTCATCAGCAAATAGGTTTACTACAAGCCATTCAGTGGTTGAAAAACCTGTGATTTAGCGAATTGCAGACTTTCTGACCATTAAATAGCTTTGCTCATCTGGTCCCATGGCCTTTACCAAGATAAGCATGCTTTGGCAACCCCTGCTGTTGGGTAAAGAATAAGGGCCTCATTTGTGGCATTTTGGTGTAGGGCAGCACAGCAAGGCACCATTCTATGCTGCCCTATGCCAAGGTGAAAGGGCAGGAATGCACCATATTTAAGCAATAGAGTGTATTCCTCTCTTTTCTGCCTGTGCTGGTGCAGTTTTGGCAGCCTAGCACCAACATAGGTACCATGGTGCAAGTGTGCCTCCATTGCAGGCAGGATTGTTTTTGTGCAAACCTATGAGGCATTTTCCGCTTTTGATGTACTCTACAAAATGCAGCACAAATGGAAAGAGGAAAAAACAAGGAGAAATAAACATATTTTTTCTCATTAGGTCTCACCTCGGGAGGCGGATGGATTTCATGCTTTCCCAGGTTTATATCACTTCGTAAATATGGGGTAGCGTGAAATTCCACAGGTGTTGTGTTGGAAAAGCCACCGCAATGCCCATGGAACACCTCCCGGCACAGAGTAAGGTGATGCAGTGATTTACACTGTGTCCTTACTCATGAATTATGAGGCCACTCAAAGCCACTGTGGTAAATAAATAAATAATACCTCTATTTTTGAATGGATAAATGAATAACAGATAGCTCAATAAATAAGAGTCAAGATTCGAGGTAGTAGGAGTTTTGCAGGTTTAATACAGCATAAGGACAGGAACAGGACAACCTGCACAGGAATAGGATGGCAGCGCTGCCGGGGGCAGGATCGGAATCGGCGTAACATTTAATAACAGTGCACGATCATATATACTAAAACAGTTGCATTACAATACATACGATAGGCGGAGCAGTGGGTGGAGCAAAGGGTGTGACGCGTAGCAGTCGCGAAAGATAAGGGTGAAAGTAGGTGTAACAGGGCGTATACATAGACATGTGATGCAAACGTAACAGAATATGTCATGAATGGGGCGGAAACATGGAGGGGGCTACCTAAGGAGCCGGGACCTCTAACCTGATGGTGCGCGCAAGCTGGCAATGACGTATTACTAGGAGAAGCTGGGGGCTACGAACTCTGTGCTAGGAGCAGAGACTGAAGTCTGGAGAGTCAGGGCGACATGTACCTAAACAGTATCTAGTATCTGATGTTTAGAGAACATGTTGATAGAATCCAAAAGTTATCGGGGTAAAGGCGAACAGACTCTAAGACTGGAGCATGCATTATTCTACATGTAGTGCGTGATGAAGAATATTAAATGACCATTAAATACAGTATTTCTCTTACATGGAGACGTAAAGGCTAGACTATGACGGAAACTATTGATGCAGTTCAGTAGCTTTAGGAATGCAGAGAAGGAGGGCTGGACTGATAACTAGAATCATAACATACTCTTGGCAGACTCAGAGGCAGAGCCAGGCTGAGCCGGGCACTGTGAGGCAGGAAGTAAGTGAAGGGTCAGGGATACAGGTGGGGGCTGTATCGCTCCTCAGCGAGGGCTTCAGGAGACAGGAGCTGAATCTGGTGTCCGGGCCCTTTTGAGGCCTAGAAACGGGGACTTTATAATGAAATAACGTGCACACTGGGAAATGTGGCAACGTAACTTTACATAGGCCTGATATTCGTAGTATTCACGAGAACTGGAAATAGACATACTAGAGATGGACACAACTGTAATTGCGTCATTAATCGAACATGGGGAATACATATGCATATTAATCATGCACAGATAACATATGATGGAGGACGCGTAGGGACACAGAACATGGCAGAATTTACTTTTCCACATTCCCTCCTTGTCACTACGTTTCCATCAGGAAACATCAATATTCATGATACCATCTATCATTTCATACAGTATCATTTGCTCGTCTCGAATTTTCTTGGAACGGGTTTTAGAACGGGGCTTGGGACTAGGAATACAAGAGGTAGCACAAATGCCGCAAATCGCAGGGCCACATTGTATACAGAGGCAGCAGCTGAATATGATCGCTACTGCAATACCCAGAAATGACAATACTTTCCATCCCCAGGCGGAAATTACATTCCAGAACCAACCGGACCATGTCCAGGTGCCTGGATCTTGGTGTAACAGATGGGCAATTTTATGGAGTCTGGTTATAGCTGAATAAACAGACGGCGCGTTATTTGGAATGAAAATGCAGCAACTAGATCCGATGACTCTACAGGCCCCGCCCCTATCGGCCAGTATGACGTCAAGGACGAGACGATTTTGCAAAACGACAAATCTCATAGCAGATTGCTCTTCAGTTAAGTTACCTAGAGCAGAGGCAGTCTCATTTACTACTGCTTCAAGGGTTCTTGTTAACCTACGGATTAGCTTACTATTCTGGATAGGTCCTATAAAGAAGAAGAAACCTCTATTGAAATCTGTATACTGTTCTAGAGCAGTTTCAGTATAATCGACAATTGGGGACTCGATCTCCCTTCTATGTCTAATGTGTACTAGATGTGTATTTCTATGATAATCAGATGGGGCTAGGAAAACTGGTGGCAGTAGGAAGGCAATGTAACAGGTTCCCTCCCAATCGAGGGGCAGACGAACATATGCGGTTTGGCCACAAATAAAATAAGAATGACGTGAAGCTTTGAAAATAGATTTCCCACTGTCACTATATTTGACAATAGTAGTACAATCACTATGTCCTACATGTACGGAACCATTATTTCGGACACATAATTCACCTTTGACTGGTAGTACTGAAATAGCAGGTAAGTCTGGAGTAGTATCAGACTGAACATTCAGGACCATGAAATTCGAAGAATAATTACCTAAATTATAAACTTCATTCTCTAGATCTAACCCTGTTCTGTGGGGAAGACCTTGCTTGTCTGGGAAACATGTACTGTTAAGAAAAGACATATCTGTTGAGGATGACGTTAACGTGGACCATGCTCCACACGAACCATTATGTGAAAATGGATAAGGAAAGAGTGGCAGAACTCCCTTCGGTGTCTGGAAAGGGGGGAGTCGACCACACACCCAACAATTAGTGGCATTGCTGGTCTGGTGTGAATAATGTAACATGCGGATAAAGGAATTGTTACGCATAGCGAGGCGGTAAGAGAGTTCATGAGGCGGCAGATCACTAAACGTGTGCTCTACTGTAACATTAGAAGACTTATTTACATGAGAAACTGGAAAATACAGATGAAATGCATAACTGGTGCAGGAAATCATAATGCTGAGAAATAATATGAAACTTAGAAAAACGATACATCGGATTGAGTTTTGACTAACTCTCTCACTATGGGGGTCTATTTTATACATGTCAGAAACCGGTCTAACCGTTTCACCTAGGGGAGGACTTAGACAATCAAACTGGCTGACTTATTTTACTAGACCTTAACTTAAGTTTATACGCCTCTTGCGGAGTTGTCTCTAACAGGGAGGGTGCAGTAACATTGTCTTTTGCGGGACAGTCCTTAAGAATGGTACTTTGGCAGTCCCTTAAATCCTGGGAAATGTTCTTTGAGACTGGCTTCAATCCATAAAACTTCTTGATGTGCGATAGATGCACCCAGCCTTTGCGTCCCTCCAACTTCACGGCTGTACGGGTGGCGAGGAGGACCTGTCGGGGCTCCTTCCAGCGAGGCTCCAGCGGACTTGAGCGATCGAAATTTCGCACTAGGACCATGGATCCGGGAACGATTTCATGCGGTGCCACCTCGGTATTGTCTGGAAATGCGGCGGCAACCTGTGAACGACAAGAGTTGAGGGCAGACATCAAGGAAGCTAGGTAATCTGTCAGCATATTACTTGAAACATCGGTAATACTTCGAGGTCTAGGTGTACCCCACATGTTAGGGGGGCGGCCGAAAACGACCTCATACGGGGACAGACCTGATCTGGAATGTGCGACCATGCGCATATAGAACAAAGCGACTGGCAGAGCTACTAGCCAGTCCACACCTTTCTCTTGACAAACTTTTGCAATGCGGATTTTCAGGGTCTGGTTATGTCTCTCTACGAGACCGGCTGCTTCAGGATGGCGTACACAATGGAACTTCCACTGGTACCCTAACAACAGGGAAACATGCTTCATGAGTTCAGATGAGAATGGCTGGCCGTTGTCAGAATACACGACTCTAGGGAGTCCGTAACGGGGGAAGAACTCACGAACCAACTGCTTGGCAGTAGTCGCGGCTGTGTAATCTGGAACTGGATATGCTTCTGTCCACCTGGACAAAGCGCATACAACTACAAGGACATACTTGAAACCTCGACATCGCTCCATCTGAATGTAATCCATCTGGAGGACTTCAAAAGGGTGGTCAGGGGGCTGGAATCCACCTTGTTCCACCGGGACACTTTTACCTGGATTAAACTGACAACATATCATACAGGTACGGACTTTCTGCTTGGCTGCAGCTTGTAAATGCTTGTTGAACCAAATATTCTGGATACTGTCTAACATAGCTTTTTCTCCTAAATGTGCTGGACTATGTGCGGTATTGATAATGACTTGAACCATAGAGTCGGGGAGAAACCATGTGGCTCTACCCTTCGTTACCCATCCCTGATCTGTCTGGACCCCTCCGTGTTCGGACCATTTCTTGACTTCATCGGGAGTAGCATGTAACTGGATATCTATGACATCTTGAGTAGGGTCCTTAACTGTCATACATGTAGTCAGAACTGGAGTGTATGTCGGTGTCTTATTAACTGGAATGTCTGGTGTCTGTGCTGTAAGCTTGGCTGTGCGATCTGCCAGATCATTACCCTGGGAAATAATGTCAGTAACTTTCATATGTGCTTTGCATTTCATGATAGCAATGGATGTCGGTAAATGTATAGCATCTAACAGAGCTTGAATAAGGAGACCATGCTGAATCTTGGTTCCATGAGAAGTCATGAAACCTCTCTCCTGCCAGAGCACTCCAAAGTCGTGTACGACTCCAAATGCATAACGTGAATCTGTGTAAACATTAACTTTCAGGTTCTTAGCGTGTATGCAGGCTTGCGTCAGAGCAACTAGCTCTGCTGCTTGAGCAGACAGGGTGTCAATACGGTGTGTTTCAATAACTTCAGTGTCAGTAGTCACTGCATACGCAGCTACTAGTTCTCCTGTACTAGTTCTCATGCATGAACCATCCACATAAAGTGTCAGGTCGGGATCTGGTAATGGAATATCTGTCAGATCTTGTCTTGGCTTGGTCATGATGTTAACTACTTCCACACAATCGTGTGTGGCAGAATTCGAAGTAACTGATGGTAACAGTGTAGCAGGATTTAAAACGTTGCAGCGTCTGATTTCGATGTGTGGCTGGAACAGTGTCAATTCATAACCTGTTAAACGTGCAATTGTCAAGTGCTGAGTTTGTGTTCGGTTTAAAAGAACTTCCACGGAGTGTGGGACTTGTACTGTCAGGGAGTGTCCTAAGACTATGGAATCACTTTGTCTGATAGCTAGTGCTGTGGCTGCAACTGACTTGAGGCACGCAGGCAGAGCCTGGGCTACAGGATCTAATGTGCTCGAAAAATAAGCACAAGGCTTGTATTGTCCTGCTTGATCTTGTGTGAGAACAGATAATGCTGTACCTTCACGTTCTGTGACAAAAAGTGTAAAAGGCTTACTGTAGTTCGGTGTAGCTAGAACTGGAGCTTGGCATAGGGCTTTCTTTAACTCATTGAAACTAAGTGTATGTTCAGATGTCCAAGGGAGGACAGTCGATACGGCTGCCTCCTGTGTCGTTAACTGTATCAGTGGCTTGGCTAGAAATGCATACTGAGGAATCCATTGTCTGCAATAAGAAGTAAGGGCGATAAAAGCACGTACCTCCTTCTGGGTCTTGGGCTGAGGAAGACTCGCTATTAACTGGATACGGTCAGGTGTCAACTGCCTACCCCTCTTGGACAGTAAGTGTCCTAAGTAGACCACTTGCTGGACACAGAATTGAAGCTTAGAAGGGGACACCTTGTGCCCCATCTCGGCTAGGAAATACAAGACTGTAAGGGATGCTCGCTCGCAAGCATGTTCAGAACGGGCTGTGATCAGTAGATCATCGACATACTGGAGCAGGGCAGTGTCAGTTGGCATGTGAATGTTGTCTAGTTGTCTCTTGAGTGCTTGACTGTAAATACTTGGACTTTCTGTGAAACCTTGAGGAGCTCGTGTAAACATATAGCTCCTTCCATTTAAACAAAATCCGAAAAGAAACTGGCTGTCTGGATGAATGGGGACACTGAAAAACGCGTTCTTGAGGTCTATGACAGTGAAAAATGTGGCTTCGGAATCAATGGCTGTCAATAGGGAAGAAATATCTGGGACAACTGGGTACTGGGGAATAATACATTTATTAAGTTCTCGGAGGTCAATCACTAATCGATATACTGGGGGTGCATTTGGATCAGTACGTTTCATGACTGGGATGATCGGAGAATTACATACATTGGAGTCAGTTTCTACCACTACTCCTTGAGCCATGAGCTCGTCAATAATTTTGGATAAGGCTGCTACAGCCTCAGGTGGCAATCTGTACTGTCTGATTCGTGGTAACACTACACCTGGCTTGAGAGTCACACGATGGGGTGTGATTTGCATATAACCGACATCAGTTGGACCTTGCGCCCATAGATGCTGCGGGACATTGGACAATCTCGGATCAAAATCTCGCAATACATAGTGACCCTTGAAGTCACGAAGAAACAATCGTATTCCCTCTGGGGAACAGCATATGACTGCACCTAACTCTTTCAGTGTTTTAATGCCTAATAAATTTTCTGGACATGACTTAGTAAGTAACAGATCAGTAGTGCGGGACAATGGACCTACTTCTAGAGTAACTGGCTTTGATATTTCATTTACGATAGGCTTTCCTGAAAATCCAAGGGAAACATTTCTAGAGCCTGAGAGCGGAGCCCCTGGAACTTCGGCGTGACTTATAGTGGTCCTACTTGCCCCTGTATCAATCAGAAACTTTCTGTCTTTCCCTAGTACTTGACTATGAACATAGGGACCTTCTTGATCTACAGGTATCTCGATGAGAGGCAAGCCTACCTCCCTCTCTAGGCTGTTTCATGAATATGGCTGATACTCTGGATACTCGGACTGTGCATACTGATACATCTGCTGTGTAACATGCTGTGTTGCAGCAATAGGCTGCGGTACAGTAACTGTCTGTTGTGCATTCTGTGGCTGAGAAGTCTGTGAAACTTGTTCTTGTCTAGGCGGACGTGGTCTTTCTTTAGTCTTACCGGTAGCTATGTTGTGTTTCAGAACTGCACACTCGTTTATAAAATGACCTGGCTGTTTACAATAATTGCAGTTCCCTTTAACGGGAGCTGCAGGATGACTGGCTTGATTCGGACCCCTCTTCTGACTGTCTTGTGGAACAGATTGTGCGACTAGTACTTTCATTTTCGTGTCTTTCATACGTTTTCTCTCATGATCTTGCTCTTCTCTGATTCTATTCTGGTGATATTGAAGCATCTATAACATCTGGGACGGGGTATTAGCTTGCCAGGTACTTTCGACTTTCAAAACTCGATTCTTAACTTGTGGACTTGAATTCTCGACTAATTTAGTAACAAAAAGATGAGGGTATGACTCACTACTTGTCTTGAGGCCACTGTTTATGATAAAACATTTTTCAAATCTAGAATAAAAATCACTAGTGTCTTCGTCTTGTTTCTGTTTACAGGCTGAGATTGCATCCCAGTCTTCCTTTTTAGTTGCTAATAGTCTGGGCAAAACTTGTATTAATAGTTCAGGTAATTCTTTACATTTATCTCCAAGACCGGTACCTGGTACTCGTATCTTATCTTCAGCTTCTAGAACTGCCCAATCGATCTTTTTCTCTCCCACCTCCCATTCTTTTTCTTTGAGTTTCTCATATACCCCTGCGGGCAACAGGACCTTTAACATTTTAATAATATCTGGATACGTGTATTCTCCCATACGGAGCATGTCTTTTAATTCTCGGTGGAACCCTGCTGGATCTTTATCATGACAGGGAATTAACTTTTTCATCTCTAAGAGTTCCATCTTTGTGATAGGGGTGTAAACAAACACTCGTTGCATCTCACCACCCTCTGTCTTAACTGGATGCACTTCTCGTAACGGATTCTGTCTGTCTATGTAAAAGGGTTTACTTTCTGGGGGTGAGACATGAACAAATGCGGGTTCAAAAACATACTATATTTGTGGCGCTGTTCTAGAATGACACTAATTAAATCGGTACCTAAACCTTTCCATTTGTACTGGAGTAACTCGTTCAGGACATCATGTAACGGACCTGGATCAGAATGTTGACCCTCATACAATGTAATGAGGTGCTGAATCATATACATACCCGCCAGTCGCTGCTCGGCTGGGGGCAATTTCAGAAACATTTGTGCCACTATTTCGTCTGGAAAAGTGGTAGAATCAGTAGTCCATCGGACTGCTGATCGGACTAGTTCTTGTTCATGCATGGTACTTAATTCACTGTAACCGATTCGTGATTTCAGAATGTGATCGGTAGCTTGAAATACTTGTTCTAGAGAACCTTGTTCTGGTGCTGGATGGTGAAAAACTGGCTTGTGTTCTAGACGTAAATGGCGATCTGGAAATCTAGATTTTCCTACATACGCTATTCTGTCGGGATTCTCGTCCTCTACCTCTTCTGTAGAAGAGTCATTTTCTTTCTCGCTTACTTGTGCTGCTTTACGTTGATCGTGTAACCTTATTATTTCTTTACGAATTTTCTTGTACATACTCTCTATACTACCGATAGTCTTATGCTTACCCTCGGCTATATTATCACTCCACTTTGTCAGGACTTTCATTTCGGCTCGATCTTTGGTCGGATAATCTTGTTCTCGTATTAAACAATTAATCAGAAACTTTAATAGCATGAGCTGGACTTCAACTTTTCTTTGGCACATGACGTCACTAATACTTTCTGGATCATTCCCTGTACGGATGAAACGATATATTCTGTCTAGATCCTCTTTCATATCTGGTAGGGTGACTAGATACTCGGTCACCTTTCTCACGCGTAATGAATATAATACCATATTATCCTCGCCTGGGACGGGATCATAGCCACATTCGTTAAGGGCTTTTCTTATTTCTGCAACAGACTGATATCTGGGCGTACGCTGTGACGCTTGTACATGTAATTCGGCTAACGTTAAACGTTTGTGTGGCGGCGGGGTCTGAGGAGGACCTCCTCCTGCGGCCCCTAAACTAGAGTCGTCTACTGATGCTCTTCGTCCTGGCAGAGTGGGAAATGGAAATGCAGGCTGGACTTGTATGGTGGGCTGGACCGGGGGTACCGTAACAGGTACTCCGGTGTCTGGAGGAGCGGGAAGTGCCTGATTTACAGGGACTGGCGGAGCGGGATTTGCATATTCTGGGACTGTGTCGTCCAAATAGGACGAAATGAAAATATCAGCTGCGGTCGGTTTGTGACGTAGCTTGGTCGGAACTAGTGGTGGCGGAAAGTTACTGGATGCCTCCGGGGTCGCTTTTGGCAAGCCCTCGGCAAGAAGAGGATACATACCCTTAATAAGGGCATTCCTCTGTCTGTCTGACTGTTCGGTTTTAACTCGTTCACCTATCTCGATTAATTCTTTTTCTTGTGCTCGTTCTAAGGATTCTCTACTTAGTTCAGACTTTCTGATTTCTTTTTCGGTTCTTTTATGAGATTCTTTGCGCCATAACTCGATGGCATCTTTCTGTGACTGTCTGGCTTTCTTTTTCCATAATGCTTCTTCTACTCGCATGATGCACTCGGCATCCCATGTGCCTGATACGGGCCATCTATACTTTTCCTCTAACTGTTTGGTATACTCTACCCATAAATCTAGATATAATATGGCGCTTATGCCATGCTTCTGATACATAAAATGACCTGGACTGTCCCTAGGCGGGACAGGAACTGCTGCTTCTAGCAGACCTTTTCTAGTTTTTAATTGACGCAGTTTTGAAAAGAGCGGCATGACTGAACTATAATCTGGACACAATACAATACACAATAAACACGATAATTACTTCACACTCATACCACGACATTAAAGTACATGAAGAACATTTAAAATAACAGTTCGAACAGAATACTACCTGGAATACGGAACACAGAATACCTGGAATACGGAACACAGAATACATGAATTTTCTCTCGAGAACAGAACTGACTGGAACAGAAACTAGATGCACTGCTGAAACAGTACGAAACTCACCGGTCTCATAAAGAGACACGTCAGGACCCGCATCCACCGAAGTGGACACTTCGTTTTGTGGGTCTGTGTACCACCAACCCACGGACCAGAGTCAATTAGATTGACCCAGTCTAGATACTACCCCAGTAATGGTACTCACCGGGCAGCAAGAACGGAAGGCCTCAGACTGGACGGGACTGCTTCGACGCCGGACGGACGAACTTCGGACTTCTGTTACGGGTGGGCCTCCGGATACCTCGGACCTTGGACTCTCGGCTTGGGCTCTGGTCGGGACTCGCCGCGTTCCTCCACCGTCTCGTCTGGATGCTGGACCGCCTCCTCCGTCTCCTCCGTGGGCCTGAGGGATACTTAAAAGCAGAAATATCTGCCGGTGCGCAGAAGAGTTCCGTCACGACTGCAGAGGGTCAGGGGGTCGGCGTGGCTTCACCGACGTGTGGGGAAAGGGCAAGTCCCTGTTCGGGCGCCATTATGTGGTAAATAAATAAATAATACCTCTATTTTTGAATGGATAAATGAATAACAGATAGCTCAATAAATAAGAGTCAAGATTCGAGGTAGTAGGAGTTTTGCAGGTTTAATACAGCATAAGGACAGGAACAGGACAACCTGCACAGGAATAGGATGGCAGCGCTGCCGGGGGCAGGATCGGAATCGGCGTAACATTTAATAACAGTGCACGATCATATATACTAAAACAGTTGCATTACAATACATACGATAGGCGGAGCAGTGGGTGGAGCAAAGGGTGTGACGCGTAGCAGTCGCGAAAGATAAGGGTGAAAGTAGGTGTAACAGGGCGTATACATAGACATGTGATGCAAACGTAACAGAATATGTCATGAATGGGGCGGAAACATGGAGGGGGCTACCTAAGGAGCCGGGACCTCTAACCTGATGGTGCGCGCAAGCTGGCAATGACGTATTACTAGGAGAAGCTGGGGGCTACGAACTCTGTGCTAGGAGCAGAGACTGAAGTCTGGAGAGTCAGGGCGACATGTACCTAAACAGTATCTAGTATCTGATGTTTAGAGAACATGTTGATAGAATCCAAAAGTTATCGGGGTAAAGGCGAACAGACTCTAAGACTGGAGCATGCATTATTCTACATGTAGTGCGTGATGAAGAATATTAAATGACCATTAAATACAGTATTTCTCTTACATGGAGACGTAAAGGCTAGACTATGACGGAAACTATTGATGCAGTTCAGTAGCTTTAGGAATGCAGAGAAGGAGGGCTGGACTGATAACTAGAATCATAACATACTCTTGGCAGACTCAGAGGCAGAGCCAGGCTGAGCCGGGCACTGTGAGGCAGGAAGTAAGTGAAGGGTCAGGGATACAGGTGGGGGCTGTATCGCTCCTCAGCGAGGGCTTCAGGAGACAGGAGCTGAATCTGGTGTCCGGGCCCTTTTGAGGCCTAGAAACGGGGACTTTATAATGAAATAACGTGCACACTGGGAAACGTGGCAACGTAACTTTACATAGGCCTGATATTCGTAGTATTCACGAGAACTGAAAATAGACATACTAGAGATGGACACAACTGTAATTGCGTCATTAATCGAACATGGGGAATACATATGCATATTAATCATGCACAGATAACATATGATGGAGGACGCGTAGGGACACAGAACATGGCAGAATTTACTTTTCCACACCACGCAGGGTAGCTTTGCGTGGCTTCATACATCTTTATGACTGCCCTGCGTCGCACAATTACCACTGCAAGAGTGACACAGGGCTCTCATAAATAAGCCCCTAGGGGATTTATTTATACCTGACCGGGCAGGGGGAGTTAACTGTTCACTCCCTGTTTAGGTTTAGGGAGACTAACAGTGGCACTACAAGTTAGCTGGTGCAAGAGGCAACATATCCTGTGGGGTACATGGAATCAGTCTGTCACTATCTTAAGTTTCAATCATCTGCAAACATGCAGTTCATACTGATTGGAGTAACTACACAACACAGTAAGACTATGCTGCAAGAAAATGTAACCTGTGAAAAGCAGCACATGTGCCGTCCTGTAGGTTGACAAAGAGAAAATGGCCTCAGGTCTAACTGTGCAGCCTGACTACAGCAACCTTTTAACTTGTAGTCACATTTGTCAAAGTAACGCTTTTAAAAGGAAAGAAATGTACTTCAAAATATTAAATAGGTCACCCCCTAAGTAGTCTTTATAGTCCACAAAGTTCGAAGGCTAAGATTCAAGTGTTTCATGCAAGCATTTTGTGTTAGCGCGTACCTAAACTCACTAGCTTCTAAAGGCTATTTTCACTCTAAAGGATTGTAGGTGTCCAATGTGAAAGACTATAGCTCATATAGAATATTATTTCTTCTAACTCCTGTTTCAGATGAGCTACAGCAATGAATTAATTAACAATCCAATTCATTGATGAAGTTGGATTTGTATTAAATTGTTTAGGAAAAGTACTTTTTAAAATCTTATAAAAAGTAAATCTTTGTTCCAATGGAAACTCCAGGATGCTCCCAATATCTTGTGAATCCTAGAAAAGTGGCACCTCACCAACAGCTAAACAGTGCACATCTGGACATGTGAACAAATCAGGCCTATACCTAATGTCTGTATCACGTGTGAAGACCTGAGGGGGAAGACCTACTCCCACTTATGCTCAGGATGGAGTAGTGGATTCCAAGTGTCATTTCCTGACCTCCTCTGTGGTTACAGGGACAAGCTGGATCACTAACATAATACTAATGCACACAATAACGATATACGAAAAATACATATTGTTAACAGACATATCGCCTTCCTATACTTAACTAACAAAACCACAAACACGGTTAATAATGTCTTATAACTTCACCTGACCGACTCAAATCGAACACGGTTAATGATATCGCTTTTTACTCATATTCGGAAACAAACATGTCAGAAGCAAAAATATCATTAGCTCTAAATAAACATAGGATTTGTTAGAAATATTGCCTCACACCATATTGACTACAATAATATTACCTAAAAAATTACATCTTCATTAATAAACATAAAAACAACTAATTGTTTGAAAAATAATTTAAATGAACATTAATCAATATATACACATGTTTTAACAAAAAAGATTACATCACCAAAAGATAAATAAATACATACCAATACATGCGAAACCAATACCATAACCTACACACATTTATTCAACAATATAAATATTAATAAAATACATCTATAAAAATAAAATGTTATTCAAAAATATCAAACTACATATTAAACATTATAAAAAAACACAAATTAGCATTTACCATAGATGGACATAATGCATAAAAATAAAAATTCAAACCAATACTAAGCTAACCAATAAATCCAAACTGCAAACAAATGTAACCAATAACATCACACAAACGATTAAGTCCTCAATATAAAAGGCACACAAATTTGATCAACCTAATAATGCAAAAACAATAAAAATTGCAAGACAAGGAACCTCTGACAAATTCTTTGACCAGCCCCTGAAAAAAAGAAAAATACACATCTTGACGACTACCTTGCAAAGAAATGAAAACATATATGTTAGCTAAAACTAACATTTTATTAAACACAATTGTAAAATAACAAATAATTATCTAAACACTCTTCAACTTCAATCTTTTCACATGTACTTACTAAAAAAGAATAAAACTTCGAGAAGATGTTAACCTGCTGAGAAACAACACCGATCACAAACGAGTAAAAACATAAAAAACTTAAGTATATGTAAATTATTATAAAATACAAACTCACCCCATAGACAAATAAAATAAAATCTAAAATGCTTAACCTCTACAAACAACCAAAGATAAACATTGCACATGAAACGGATGCTCTTTTTTTTCTTCCAGCAAAAATAAAAAAGCTGCTCCATAACAACATCCCCATCGGAAAAGATGCAAAAAAGTAGGAAACATCTAAGAAAAACATACATTCAAGTATAAATAATCAAAGTAGTTACATAATCTTATATGTAAATTACAATGTTTTTTAATAGTAATGGGTGGCTGGGAGAGGAGGGGGACTAGCGGTAGTGTTCAGGGATTGTGGTCTTTTACTTGCGATGCTATCAGGGACTGGCCGGAGGGGGAAACTCTTGATTTTGCCCTTACCATCTCCCCATATTTTACTCTAGGCGGGACGTTGGTCTACCGTCCGCCTGGCTCCCCTGGAGCTTTCCTTAAGGCCCTGGATGACATTATCATCCCGCGTGCTTTTCGTTATCCCAAATTTCTCCTGTTAGGAGACTTTACTATTTATCTGGATACCCCTTCTGCTCCTGAGTCAAGGGCTCTCTTGGATTCGCTAGGCCTCGCCCAGATGACTCAATACGTGACGCTTCCATATCATGAGGGTGGCCACCTTATTGACTTGGTCTGTTCTAATTTCCCTATCCAAGTCACTGATCTGGAGCCAGTAACGTGGTCCGACCACTTCTTGATTAGGTTCTCCTGGTCAGACGATAGGTCTGGCAGAACTCTTGTCCCTTTCCTCTCAACACAACCTAAAAAGATTAATCTCCCAGCACTCTCAATGTTTCTACGCCAGTCTCACCCAGCCCCCGCCACAGATTTGGAGGAGGCAGTGGCCAATTTCGACCATTGGATTAGTCAGGGGGTTAGGGCTAGCTCCAAAGCCAATAAGGGCTGCTCTCGGCACTGTTCCCTCACAGCCTTGGTATTCCCCCAAGCTCAGGGACCTGAAACGAGGGTGCAAGAGGTTGGAGCTCTGCAGGCGCCAAAACTATTGCATGACAGCTAAGGCTGCCTTACAATCAGCACAGAGGGAGTACTACATGGCTATTAGAACAGCTAATAGCAACTATTTTGCCGGGAGGAATGCGCTGGCCAGGAATAACCGCAAGGAGATCTTTGCTATTGTCCGGAGCTTTCTATCCCCTTGTGCGGAACAAAGTGCGCTACCTGCATCATATGAATGGTGTGAGAAGTTATCTACCTTTTTTGCCGACAAGATTCTCAAGATCCAGGAGAATATTGACCCACCCTCCGGATCTGGGGTGTCCCCTTCCTCAGGGTCCTCCCCGAATCAGCCTGCGGCCTCCGCCCTGTTCACCTCATTTCGGCCCACCACTGAGACAGATATTTTAGCCATCCTGGGGTCTCTTAAGTCTGGTTCTCCTGCTGACCCCTGCCCGGCACGAGTCCTAGCGGGTGTAGTAAAGGTAATCTGCCCAGCAGTTGTGGACATGGTTAATTCTTCCCTTCTGACCGCCTATGTACCCGCCCAATGGAAGCGGGCTAAATTACTACCCCTCCTGAAAAAACCCTCACTGGACCCTATGCTTCCGGCCAATTATCGGCCTATCTCACTTCTTCCAGCACTGGCCAAAGTCTGTGAGAAGGTGGTCTTCAGGCAACTGGAGTCGTTCGTGGAAACATCTGGGGCACTACACCCAACTCAGTCAGGTTTCAGAGCTGCCTACAGCACTGAGACTGCTCTGGTGGATGTTCTGAGGCGATCAGAGAGGGTCTTGATGGGGGCGGCAGGGTGGCCCTGGTGCTACTTGACCTCTCTGCTGCCTTCGATACGGTAATAGTAATGGCATATGCTGATGATGCACAGCTGCTTTTTACTTGGGGGATCACGGACCTGAATACGCTCACTGCCCAGACGTGCCTCACCTCCGTTTTTTACTGGATGGCCCAAGACTGTAATGAGGACAAATCGGAGATCCTCCTTTTTGGCCAGTTCCCTGCAGATTTTAGACACCGCCTGTGGCCTCCCATCCACCCTAGGCCACAGTCTGAGGGCGGGCCTGCAAAAAAATCTGGGGTCTGGTTTAGTGAGGACCTTCGATTTAGTGATCATATAAAGAAACTGACGGGAGTCTGTTTGATACCCTTAAAACACTTAGTAAAATGTTCCCTTTTATCCCGAGAGTAGCCAAAGAGACGATTACCTGTGCCCTGATCTTGTCCAGACTGGACTATGCCAACGCTCTGTTTACTGACCTTCCTGGCTATCTGCTGCACAGGCCCTGAATCATTCAGAACGCGGCAGCCAGGCTCTTCTTTAATGCCTCTAGGAGATCTAGCGCGCGCCAACTTACTGGAACTGCACTGGCTGCCGGTGGCTCAGCGGGTGCAGTTCAAAGCTATCACTCTGGCACACCGATCCCTTCATGGGCTGGGCCCCACCTATCTGAGGAAGCATTTCACTTTCTATGTGCCAAATCGCCTCTTGCGTTCGGCATCTCACCGCTGGATGATTATTCCCCGCTTTCGTAGAGTGCGTTTGGGTGGCCAGTCGCTGGCTGTCAAAGCTGCGGAAGCTTGGAATGCGCTCCTCGCTGCTCTTCAACTTATTCCTGAGTTCCAACTTATCTTTTCTGCAAGTCCAACTAATCTGACTCTCCCCTCTACCCCAGCTCTCCATTGCGCCAGGACGCGCTACAAATTCAGTATAACATAACATAACATTCTTTATACAATCACAGCATTTTCAAACATAATGACAGAAAGAGCATGATACATAATATCCTAGAAAGGAAAACAACTATAAGGGCCTGATTTAGGACTTGGTGGATGGGTTACTCCATCACAGCGGTGATTTATTTTTTTGAAAGGTTTTATAAAACGCAAACACGGCCTGTCAGGGTGTCAGAGTGCTCCACACAAAGCATGCAAGATGAACAGGAAAATGTAGTAAATTAAACATTTAGGTAGTCAGGTAAGCAGTAACACGAGAAAGAACAATCATGTTAATAGAAGGTATAAAGCAGAAGAAATGCAACTTTGAACGTTAAAAATAATGGTGTAGGCCAGAAGTCAAAGGTAATTTGGGTGGCTTCAGTTCTATCATTGCTGGTAACTATTCAGGAGCAACCCTTTGACTTCTTTTTTGAAAGTGGCAATCGAGGGGTTAAATCTGGTTTCGGGAGAAAGAGCCTTCTAAATTTATGGAGCAACACCAGAGAAGGCTCAGTTATAAGTTCTCTTCTTATTGAAATTTGTGTGGTTGCAGCAATAGACTATTAGAGCTTCTTAGGGTTTGATTCAAGCCGATTAGTTCAAGATATTTTGCCAGGTAAACTGGAGTGCTATGGTGGAGTGCTTTGTACATCAATCAAGCTTTCTTGAAACGAATCCTTGATTAAAAGGGGAGCCACTTGAGTTGTGTTAAATCTGATGTGATGTTTATATGTTTTCTTTAACCTGTGATGAGTCTGGCAGCAGATTTCAGTGTAGCCCTTAAAGGGGCCAGCATAGCCCCTTTAAGGGAAGTCAAGCCAGTGTCACAATTCCGTAATCCAAGCGGGAGATAACTAGGGATTGTACTGCAAGGTTAATGTTGTCAGGATGAAGGAAGGGTTTGTTTTCCTTAACGTGTTGAGTTGGTGACTAGCTCCTCTCAGTGTTTTGCTGATATTGTCTTGCATATTCAGGTGTTTGCCCAGAGTTATGCCTGATGAGGTAGTGAAATCCACAACATGTGGAGTGCAATTGAGGGCTATTAATTGTCTGAGCCAGTCCTGAATGGTTGTAAAATGACTATGACGGGAAATCAGGAGGAATTCCATTTCCAGATTATTTAGAATAAGGTGGTTGTAAGTTAACCAATGTTGAGTTTCCCCTAGGGCAGAGTTAAGAGTTTTGATGTCAACCAGTGTAGAAATTTTCATGTACAATTGAGTGTTGTCTGCGTACATGTAGTAGTGTATGTTCGAGTGGTTCCGAATTTCGGTGAGAGACTTCACAAACAAGTTGAAGAGTGTGGGTGATGGTGCTTATCCTTGAGGCACTTCAATTGAAGGAAAGGGAATGGTGGATTTTGACTCTCTGAGTTCCATTAGGTAGGAATGAGGCAAACCAATTTAAGACTGGGCCCAATAACCCCATCCTTTTTTCAAGAAGATCAATCAAATTGTCATGTTTTACTATGTCAAATTCCAGAAAGATCAAGAAGTATAAGTAGGCAACTTTCATTCTGGTTTAACAGTCTAAAGGTGTCATCAACGGTGTGTGTCAGAGCAGTTTCAGTACTGCATCCCAATCTAAAGCCTGATTGATATTGGTTGAGGAGCTGAAATTGTGCAATGTGATTACATAGTTGTTTGTATACACATTTCTCAAGTAGTTTGGCTAAAGTCACATTTGAAATAGGTCTGAAGTTGTTAGGATCAGTTAGGTCTGCATTTGGCTTTTTTGAAATGGGGTGACTTGAACAATTTTGAGGCAATCAGGAATCATTCCTTGCAGGAGAGATTCATGGACAATTTTTGACCAGAGGGGGAAAATGGAGGATATAAGTTATTTGAAGAGATTGGCGGGCAGAGGATGGTTGAAAAGATTTGCAGGTTTTAGTTAAGTTATAGTTTTGAGTAGCTCAACATCATCTGGGTGTAGAAAAGTATTCCACAATGCCTCTTTTTTTTAGGTTAATACATAGAAAGTAGGAAACTCATCAGGGGAAGTAGAGAGGCAGTGGACTCGGACAGACAATGCATATTTGGTGTGATGCATAGGGATGTATGACATTACAGCGCCTGCTTTTACATCGCATGCCTTTACAACGCGGTTTTTACATCGCAAACCTTTACAACGCATAGCGCTTTGGGGTGCTGGATAGTGAATAGTTTAATTTACTATTCCAACTCCAGTCCCCGTGGACACTAGGGAAGGTGTTGGACAGTAAATTAAACTTATTCCCTATCCTAGAGCGCCCCCCAGCGCAATGCGTTGTAATGGTTTGCATTGTAAAAGTTGCGTCGTAAAGGCACTGCGTGGTAAAAGTTGCATTGTAAAGGATGTTTCCCGATGCATAGTAGTTCTACTTCAATCTTTCTTGTCTTTTCAATGAAGTGTGCTGAAAACTCTTCACTGCTAGGGGTTAAGTCCTCACCTGCTTAAGATTTGTTATGGAGGGAGAGTTTCTCCATGACCTCTCCGCCAGGCTCAGTTTGCGTCTTTCCTTATTAAGGGAGCAGTTGAAGAAGGGTTTGGATGGTTTGCTGGGAATTCCTTTGAGTTGTTTTGGATCAATTGAGTTGAATATATTAGTCATGGAGTGGATGTAGTGTTCGGTGAGGCGATCCAGATTTGTCAGGTTAAGGGACAGAGGAAGTAGGTTATTACTGAAGATGATTAGAATATTTAAATTGATGTTTCCTTAAGTCTCTTGGCCATTGTTTGGCCCTACAAGGTTGTCCTTGTCTAAGCTCCCCCTTTCCAAGATGAGAAATGAAATTAGGTACTCTAATCATCAAATTCGAAAATGAGAATAAGAACAAGGGGACTACATTCATTTTAATAGGAGCTACTTTGCCCATAATAGTCAGAGGGAGATCCTTCCATTGAGAAAGAAGGTTTTGCTTTTTATTAAATGTAGGAATATAATTAAGCAAAACAGTTCTTCCAAGTGTGATGAAACAAATATTCCCAGATACCTTATAGAGTGGGACCTGAGAATTTGTCCCTACATCGAAGGGGGTAAGGCAGCTGGTAAGCAGTTGAAAAGAAGTGCCTCTGATTTTGCTTGATTGATTTCATAACCCCTGATAACTGTAAATTCACTTATTTGAGCAACGTTATTCAGAATTGAGATAGTTTTTTTGGCAGGGCAAAAAACCCAGATTAAAGTTAGAAACTTTGCAGTTAGAAGTCATAGATGGGGGTCTTGCATTTCCCAACATATGTTTATACTACCAAGCGTCATTGATCAACTGGCTTAATTATAACAACTTGGTAGTAATGTCTTCAGCAAAAAAAAAATCTTGAGTTATTGTTAGGGGAAATGGAGATTGCTTTAGCACCGTTTTTCTGAATTCTGAAGTTTCCAAAGAGATCGCAATATAAATGTCCTAAATTAGTGGCTTTTCAATTCCAGAGGATCTGGGAGCCATTTAATATCCCTTGGTTATATCCACAGTTGAGATTAGTAGAATGCCTCCCTTTCGGTCTACACGTGTCCACTCGGACTTGTGATCTCTGGGCTAAATTTGGTTTCTCCAAGCTTCAAGATTTGTTTTTTATGATAGATTTAGAACCTGGCAGGAAATTAGATCGCTTAACAACAACATCAAGACGTTTCTTTTTTTAGTCACTTCCAGATAAATACGTTATGTGTGGGTTTGAGGAATTTGGTTAATTCTAAAGGTTTACTATTAAGTGAAGCTCATTTTCAACTGAAAATGCGGGGAATTGGGAATTGGTACAAGCTGCTCAAATCTACGCAGAGCGATCAAATAGTCCTAACCCATTTGGAAAAAAATTCTCAAACAATTAAATATTATCTCAATCTTCAGCAATGGCGTTTTTAAAAAAAATGAGCTGTAATGCAGTAAGAGCAGCTAACTTAAGGAGGATTGCCTTTTTTAGTAAATGGCAGATTTATTTTACTCCGGCCAAGCTTAATAAAATCTACCCTCCAGTTAATCCTTACTTCTTTAGAGGCTGCCAAGTTCTAGGAGATTGGCTACATGTGGAATTTACTTGTACTAAAATTGCAAGCATTTGGGAAAATGTTTTTTTAGAAGTAAGAAGACTATTGCAATAGATCTCCTCTTTAAGGCTTCTACAGCTCTCTTAGGCTAAGCTGAGCTCAGAGCCTCTTAACATTATCTCAAAATCAATTTATTTTTATTGCTGCTGTGGTAGCAAGATCATTAATTTTGGCAAATTGGAAATCAGCAATAATCCCAACTCTCTCCCAATGGATAGCTAAAATGAGTAACATTTTTAATCGGGAACGTGTGTACGCAGGGAGAGTTGGTTCTATGGTTAAAGTAAATAGAATATAGAAAGGATGGAAATAATGTAAAGTTTCTAGTTCAATGAGATGTGCAATTTTAAAGAGTTTTCAATGCCTATTTTATTCATTATGAATAGCATGTATCTTGATTCTTGAAATTAAGTGGTGTAATTTATGGAAGAAATATTATTAAATGTTTTGTATTGGTACATCTAAAATAAAAGAAATAAAAAAAGAGAGAAATGAAATTAGGTAATGATCCAATCAGTCACAGAGTAATAGGGCATCCAATTGATTAACGTTATCTTTAGCAATGATTAAATCAAGTTTGGATCCCTTGATGTGGGTAGGTTCATTGCAAGACTAGGTGACGTTTTCCTTAACGTGTTGAGTTGGTGATTTGCTCCTCTTAGAGTTGCACTTATGTGGTCTTGCTTATTCAGGTGTTTGTCCAGAGTTATGCCTAATGATGTAGTGGAATCCACCCCATGTGGAATGCAATAGAGGGCCATTAAATGTTTGAGCCAGTCCTGAAGATATGATTAGGGTGTTGGTCAGAGTTGTAGGATATGGTCTCCATTGTTTATTCTATGAAGAGAATTTCATCACCAGGGGTTAAATATTGTGTGGAGTATACAAACTAAATTGTTGTTGTTACAGATTTTGACGCCCAGGTGCTCACAAGTGGACACAGGATCAGTTTTTATATGACTTAGGGTGAAAATTGATCGAAGCTATGCTGCCTCTGACTTTCTGAGGCCTATCTAATCTGATGATGTCATACAAAGAGGGAACTAGAATGTCTAAAATTGGTGAGGGTGAGTCATTAAGCCAGGTTTCTGTTAAAATCATGAGGTACACTTCTTGCGAGTAAATAGGGTCAGCAATATTAGATGCATGTCCTAGTGCTGACCTGAATGATTTCTCTCCCACTCATTAGTGGGAGGGATGCTATTATCACTGCTCCAAAGGGCAGCACAAGAATGTCATTTAGGATCATGGAATGGGGTTGCAGGTGATTGTCAGCAGCACATTGCACTGCCATTTGCTGCAGCAAGAACAGTTCCCCGCTGAAGCTAATGGCCCTGAAGTTGCCATATTATTTTTTGATTTTGTAAGGCTTGCACTTTGCAAAAGTAGCAATCATTGCATCATTGACTAGTGACGGATATCATGGTTTAATGCATTTCCTGCCCTTACAAAGAGTAGGGCACCATGAATGGCATCATGAAAAATCTCATTAAATATTTCTTACCATTAGGAATAGTTTTCCAGACATTGGGCCAGACTTACACACCTTTTGTGCTTGGTTTCAGACACAAAAGTGATGCAAACTTTGTTGTATTCACTTTCTAGAGCAAAACTTGTGCTAGAAAATTGGATAACAGTAATGCAAAGCAGCACAAACACAGCTTTGCATGTCTCTGGATCAGAAGGGTGTTACATGGGTAGGACATGGGCATTCCTATGCAACCACCCATACTTTTTGAAGCAAAATCCTATCTACTAACAATAGTTGAAAGGGTTTTGAGGCAAAAAATATTGTGACTTTGGAGCAGGCATTAAAAGGATAAATACTTTTATTTATCCTTCGTTTCCAACTGTGCATTTGTGCTGCACTGTACAGAACACATACAAAGTAGGAAATGTTTCACCCTTCCACTACAAAACCTATGCTAGACTCATGCAGACACCTTTGCACAGTGGTGCAAAGTCATGTGTGTGTGGCACTTGGCAAAAGATTGTGTGCCAGAACTAGGGAGAGTGCCATA
This sequence comes from Lissotriton helveticus, assembly GCF_964261635.1. Classification (NCBI taxonomy): domain Eukaryota; kingdom Metazoa; phylum Chordata; class Amphibia; order Caudata; family Salamandridae; genus Lissotriton; species Lissotriton helveticus. Next base: position 733,768,941 of record NC_136063.1, on the reverse strand, counting down.
TTCTCCTCTCTCCCTGTCATGCAATGCAGCGCAGCAGCTTTGTGTGCTTTGCTGTGTTTCGTGACAGGGTCATAAATCTGGTCAATTCAACTTTAGCAAATATGAAGACTCTACATACAGATTTTGGGAGTCATTCACAAAAGTTGATGTCTAACGGGGTTGCGCAGTATTTGCACCACATAACGTGGTGTATGCGCAACACAGCCCCAAAATGCAATTTATGAAGCTGCGCAAGTCCATTTTGTGTGGCTCTTAGTGGCTTGATAAATTAGGAGTAACCCAACTCAGCACAAACTGCTGCATTGTGCTACTCTGCCCCAGGAGACGTTCCATGGGTGTTGCATGGGTGTTCATATGCAACGCCCATGGATTTGGATGCATTCCCAGATACACCACTACTGGTAGACCTGGCAATGAGTCAGAAAGCTATGCCTTCCCAGGGAGGCATATCAAAAAAATCATTTTTCTCATTGTTCCCTCCTTTTTCTACTGGTGCTGCTTTCTGTAGAACACCTAGATAGAGGAATATGTCTTAGGGAATTGTTTTTGTGCAGGATGGTGTCCCTTCTTGCACAAAAAGTCCTTTATGCAACACTAGCACCCTTGCACCATGGTGCAGGGGTGCATGCATTGGAGCTAAGCAGCCTATTGTGTGGCAGCGCTGAGAAAAGGCAGGAATGCACCATATTGTGATAAGTACAGTGCATTCCTGCCCTTTACCTGTAGCGCAGTGCAGCACAGCAAGGTGATTTGCTGTGCAGCATTACTTTTTCATAAATATGCCCCAAATTCTGCACTTCTTCACTCACCTTTTGTCGGGCCCGAAATGTTGCATTGTTAACCTTGTTTTTCACCATTTATTAAATGCATTAAGTGTTGGGGAATAGGTTTACATTCCTGCAACTAATTAAACAATGAAACTGTAAATCAAATCATGAATATATACAAATCTTTTAAGTCTTGTTCATGCCAGCCCATGACTGCTGATAGTGTGGGGTTGTTCGTCTATTTAAATGAGCAGGCCTCAGAAGTGGTGGCTCATCTGATAAGGCGGACGAGTGTTGCCCTACTGCTCCGCGAGTAGTAGTTAAAGGTAAACTAAAATCATAATAACCAACGTTATTATTATTTTAGTTTTCCATTTCCTGGTGTGGGGTGGGGCTGCCAGAGCAAGACCCAGGAGGAGGAGTAGTTGCTTCACTTTAAGGTGCGCATAACTGTTTGTCCGGCCCGCTTAGGCTGGCCAAACAGTCAGGCACACTTTGCATGTTCTGCACCCAGGCTGTATTGCAGCCTGGGTGCAGAACATGCCCAGGCTCACATTCCCCATCTGAGCACCGAACCACAGCGCTCAGACCAATCACAACGTTACATTGGCTAGGGGAGTCAGGAGCCGGAGTGCCTCCTGGTTCCTGCTTCCGGGAAGCAAGATGTGGACGTGAGTGGACTAAGAGGCGGTAGATGGCCAGGTGGCCGCCTTGAAGGTAGGTATTGTTTTTTAATTTTTATTTTCATTTACAAGCCCCCTCCTCCTCTCCTTGCCTAGCACGCCCGGTAATGAGAGGCACCCCCCGCGTCTAGGGGAGGGGTGCCTTTAGTGGGATTTTAGTGCCAAGGGAACGGTTTCGTTTCCCTGAAAGTGGGCAAGGGGAGGGACGCCGCCTGAAATGCGATTAAAGAAGGAGGTGCATTGGCGGTCCCTCCCCTTAGTTGATAAAATAGCCAGAATCAAGGGAGTAGCCCTCTTTGTCCTCTCGCCTTGTGGAGTAGCCGGAAAGGCGCAGCGGGAACAGTTGGCTTTGGGTGGCTACCTGGGCCCGGCGGCGTTGGCGACTCGCAGAGGTGAGGGGGCCTCACGCGTAGTTTAGAAAGCGTACGGGCATCATTAGGATGTAAAATGGCATATTGTTGAAAGTGCTTTTTCGTAGCGGGAAGCGCGGCTGGGTGTTATTAGGAAACTCTTTAAAGGTTTGTCATGTGGGTTGTTTCGGCATCCACCGCCACTTTTTCTGGTGACACACTGTTTGCTACCTCGTTTGCTTTTAGCACCCCGGGGCTCCTACTTTAAAACTGAAACGGTATAAACTATAGAGCCTCAGACTCCTCGTGATCTTGGCCGAATAGAGGGGTAAATTCAGGAGCGAGTCATCCCTAGGTAATGATAATGAATAGAGAATCTTAAGCGTGCTAAACTGCCTGTGCCAGCTGCTAGGGGTCGCGAGGGTCACCTTCGGCCATTGCAGGTTTTACTTTAGCACCCCGGGGTTCCTACTTACTTAAAACGGAAACGGTATAAACTATAGAGCCTCAGACTCCCCGTGATTTTGGCCGAATAGCGGGGTAAATTCAGGAGCAAGTCATCCCTATGTTGGAAATAATGAATATTGTAATTTCATTTATATAGCGCTTACTGCTCCTGGCCAGGCGTCGAAGCGCTTTGTTGCGGCGAGCAGCACGCTACTCCGGAACCCAGATCCGTTAATAGCAGTAGTTTTCTGTAACCCGGGCCCATGCCGAGGAAGGCATGGCAAAAGCACCTGGGGGCAGAGGGTCACGGAGCCCGGGCAGAATGCCCAGGAGCGACTGGCTTGGGGATATTTTCTTGTCAGACTGGGTCTGCTCTGCAATGGGGCAGTGTCGGTCACAACAAGTCCGGTAATTGGGCATATTTGGCACGTCAGGCGCTCGCCAGGATGGTGCCTCTGACAGATGGATTCTCTGTGGTTTGTTGTAAAGGATTAGAATAGATTATCTATAAAAAGGACTTTTCACCTGTTGTGCTCCAATAGAGACGTTTTAAAGCTGACACCCAGGGCTTAATTTGTGCTGAGGTTTAAACCCAAGAACTTCCCGACTTTCGCGCTCACAGCCGCGCTAAGCTCACGGCAAGGCATGCTTAGAAGAAACAAGTGCGAGGCCTATTCTTGAAATTATAGAAATGTGGCTGGGCAGCGAGGCCTAGCAAAAACACAAACAGAGCAGTGGCAGGCAGCCACGGTCCTGCAGAGCAAGCAAGGCGCCCGCACACAGCAAACATACGCAATCCGACAAAAAGTAACAGAAATGTACAGTGATCTGCACTACCTGCAGTGTTCACAAACTAATGCAGAGAATGAAAGATATACATAAGAGCAGTGGCAGGCAGCCACGGTCCAGCAAAGCAAGCAAGGCATGTATGCACAAATCACGTTGTTGAGGAAAACGTGCACAGAGAGGTACTTCAAATTAAAGGAAATTATCTTATAACAATTACAGAGTGTGACCTAAGGACTAGAACAGTCAAATTCGAAGCTGGGAACCCGGGTTCGTGTCTCGGCAGGGACGCTCAACATCCGGTGATTCTGGGCAATTCACTTAATCTCCCAGTGCCTAACAAAAACAGAACGGGTCTGTCTACTGTAATGCAACTGGTGCTCATGTAAAGCACTCTGATGCTTTCTGGTCGAGTTCGCGCTACAGAAAATAAATAATTAAATAAAATAAATAAATAAATGAACCGTTCCCAATATCCGAAGGCCCGATTTACAATTTGTTTGAGGACCAGTATTTAAGTTTTGAGGGACAAAAAGCCCCCTTTTGGATTTTTGCATGTGTAATTCAGTCACTGTTCAACAGGGTCAGGGGACAAAAAGCCCCCTTTTGGATTTTTGCATGTGTAATTTAGTCACTGTTCGACATGGTCAGGAATTAGGAAGGTAATAACATTAATAACGCCTTAACTTGGTGTGTAGTCATATACATTTCAAGTAATGCATGTTAACGCATAAAGCCAATTTTTAAAATATCGATGGAGAATTCCCAAATACGTTTTCCCGAACCACCATATTACACGGTAGTGTAGGAGTTTGGACTAGAGCTGCAAATGTTGCAACAGGTGTCACAGGTGGTAAATGACATTAAAGCTGGCCGGGTTGTTGGCAGTCCAAAAAATTGGTGTCAGACGATATCACATTTAAAGAACAGGGTGTGAATGGGGCACCACAGTCTCGTGGTTAGGTCTCTGACTCTTATTCCAAAGATTATGCATTCAAATAAGGTCCTTTTGAGTTCACATTTGCGGTATTTCTTTAAAAAGGGGTTACTGGTGGCAAGTTTATGCACAAGTAAGATTCTGAAAGAGTGTGTATTGGGCTAAGGTTTTGGGGATGCATAGTTAGACACACATCGGCATGTGCTTGGCTTCAGATTGCTGATGCCCTAGGGGATCTGCGGCATTTCTCAGTTGTCTCGAAAGGTTGACTGTTCGGTGGCAGTCGTATTGGGGTGGAAGATGATATTTGCTTGGGGTTTATAAAGATGAACTTTCTGCTCCACACATATGAGCGCCTTCGAAGTGGAAGACCATCTAATATTAACTGCTTGTTTTCTTTTCATTTATATGCTGGTGGGGGCGTACTATGCTGAGAAGGGCGGTAACATGGTCGCCGGACGGCAACTGGCAGGAACTTAAGGATGGCCGTCATATCGGTGCCATTACACATGGGAAGGAGTCCAGGTTCTCTGTGGTAACAGTATGGATCTTGCCATAGGATATGCCATGGTGGTGGAATGGGAACCTGAACGGCAAGGAGGGAAGCAAGTTCGCGTCTCAGTGGGCTCATTGGTATGGGGATACTTCGTCAGATACAAGTTTCTCACTTGGTGCTAACACGTTAAAATTTTGGTGGTGGCTACACATTAAGGGGGGATTATCCTCGGGGGCCAGGTGGATAGAGCTTGCCCAGCTAGCCCGGTGGGGGGGCTTCACCGCTGTAGTGGCTTCCTTTGAGCTTGGTTGCTAAAACGCGTTGTGGTACCTTTTACTCACAGTAAGAAACAAGTGGGCATGGTGCCGGGCGGATTGTCAGATATGTCATAATATGGCAGCACATTACGTAGAACAGACATTGCAATATAAAGGGTTTATCCATAAGTACTTGTCTCTCATTATTGACAAGTCTCTCATCATCAATTACTTTGAGCTCACTGGGGTTAATGTCACTTAATTTAATAACGCCTAATTTATTTCTTGCACGATTTTAGCAGGTTTCTGACACACTGGAGTTGGTTTCACTTGACTTTAATAACACTAGCAGGCTTAATTTATTCCTGCACCATTTCATCACGTTTCTGACACCATTTAATCTGGTACCTGCAAGGAACTGTTGGATCGTAGCTCAGTGGGGACAGCAGTAGGGGGATTTGGGCCTGCCGAACATGAGCAGATCATCTCATGTGGTGCTTGTTAGGATCTAACATAGGCTTTTCAAATCCCTTTGGAGTAGTGATTAAGGGCACGCGAGGTTACCTTGCGCCAGTTGCAGGTGCAGGGGTTGGTGGGGCAACTCAATTTTGCTTTATGAATTAAGCCCATGGGCAGGGTCTTCTCCAGGAATATTGACAGGGCAATGTCAGGTTTAAGGAAAAACACCACCACACTAGGCTATCGGTGGGGGTATAGGATGACTTGGTCACATGGAGAGAATTTTGGAGTGTTTCAGTGGTTCGGTGATCGGGCAACACCCGGCACAGGCGAACGGTGAGTTAGAGCATTACACAGATGCGGCAGGCAGAGTGGGGTTCGGTGCAGTGCTAGGTCAAGGTGACTAGAGAACAAGCGCATTGTGTTTTGGTCAGGCAGCATGTCGGTACTCCTGGCAGTGAACAGTCAAAGGGCACGTGGGTACTTCGCTTGCTTCAAGAGATGGTGCGGGGTTGCCTCAGGCGTAATGTGTATTTTACTGCCAAACATGTACCGGGTGTGGATAATGCAGTGGCTGAGGCTCTGTCTCTTTTTAAGTTGACAGAATTCAGAGCGCGATGGCCGCAGGTGGGCGTTCAGATGACAGTCTTCCCGGAAAGCCTATGGAGGTTTGGGGCCCCATTGCTCCCGAACTCATAGTGGCGTTGATGGCGCGCAAGACTAAGTGCATGTATGAGAAGGCATGGCAGGTATACATAGAAGTGGTGTGGAAAGATGGGAGCACAGTTTAATTCACAACACAGGGGGTGCTACGGTTCATAGTTCATCAGAAAGATAAGGGGCGGTCGTTTACCATTGTTAGGAGGCAGTTGTCGGCAATTACCTTCTTTGCTGGATTAAAAGAGGTAGCGGATCCTACCAAGTATGTTAGAGTTAGGTGGGCTGTAAAAGGTTGGGAAAAGCTGGCTACAAGCGTGAAGGATAACAGGAGACCCATAGATGCCAGTAGGTTGGTAAATATCCTGAGCGTGTTACCTCAGGTGTGTTGGTCGTCATACGTAGTACATCTGCTGAGATTTGCGTATTCCTTCGCCTTTTTAGGAGCATTCAGGATATCGGAGCTTGTATCCAGCTCTAAGGCGGACAGAAAAGGAGGGATTGGCATTGGTAATGTGGGGTGGCCGGGGACGACGTAATGCAGGTCAGAGTAAGGAGGTCAAAAACGGACCCGCTGTGGAAAGCCGCTTGCGTCCAGCTACGATCAAGCGCTATGTCAGACTACAGCTGGTGTAGGTAGGAACCAGGGTTTTTGGCGGTTTGATAATTATGCCCTCTTCTGTCTTTTGTCTGGGGGATTATATGCAGTGGTGTCAAGTAAGGAGACGCAGGTATGCTGGTGTGGACATTCGGTTATACACAGAGCCCGGAGATTTGGGAATGCAAAGGGCCATGGGAGTCAACCATAATTGGTTAGGTATTGATGGGCATCGTGTGGAGGACGTGGCAGGCCATTTGCAGAGTGCGCTGGACGATGGTATGGTATGGTATGCCCAGATGTGTTGGTTATTCACTCGGGGGGTGAAATATGGTTCCGGGTGGCAGGAGGGGATGAAGAAGGCCCTGTTCTCTACCTTCTCATGGGACAAGAGAGTATTGCCGGACACCATTATCTTATGGTCAGAGGTGTTTGCTAGTAGAGTCTGGGGTGATGGGGTGTCTTTAGCCGCGGCTAACACGTCTGTGAGAAGACTGAATCGAGAGGTAGTGCAACTATAGCGGGGTTCGCAAATTCATCCCAGTAGGCATAGTATGCTGCAGGCATTAAATTCGAATTTGTATTTGGCAGAGGGATTATTTGGCAGAGGGATTGCAGCTGTTCAGGGCAGGAATGGAGCTGTTTGTCCAGACTATACTGGGGGCTATGGAGTTGCATTCAAAAGTATAGCCTAGAGCATCACAAATGGAAGGTGGAGCAGCTTGGGGGGGAGGGCAAGAGCGCCAGTGGGCTACTTGCCCTGTGGCGGGGTCCCAGACAAGAGGAAAAGGCCCGGGGACTTCTTTATGCGGAAACTGCCTGACCTTGCAACAGGGAGGCAGTCATTGGGGCTCTGGGCTGGCGGGAAAGGGGGCCGTCCTGCTGGTGGTCCTGGACTCTCCGGCCCTACCCTAGTAGCCGGTGCTTGGATGAAGCAACATGGTATCTCATATGGACGAAGTGGTAAGGGGTTGGGTTGTGTCCTGCTGGTACAACACGCCTCGAGTGGATCTAGAGCTGATGAATTGTAAATACATGGTAACCTGTGGCGCAGATGGATACTGCGCCTCCTTATGTTCAGTAATGCTATTAAGTGGTAAGGGGTTGGGTTGTGTCCTACTGGTACAACACGCCTCGAGTGGATCTAAAGCTGACGAATTGTAAATACATGGTAACCTGTGGCGCAGATGGATACTGCGTCTCCTTATGTTTAGTAATGGTATTTTGATGGATAATAAAATCGGTCAAAAGCTTGAGGTTTAATAACAAATAAAGATGGTGTTATTGAATAAGTAATAAAAGCTACGGAGTGAACACCAAGTTCGTGTAAAGTGTCTTTGTGGTGGGGGGTTGGTGGACGAATGGCACGGATATCCCCACTAACAGCGGTCGACACTGATCCTCAGCTACCATGCCCTAACTGGAGTGGAAACCAATGCATAAAAAAGCAATGCGACTGTGCCTGGTGGTTTTTATTTTGCTTGAAAAACAGACTGAATCTGTGAGCAGATATCCAACCCTCCTCTTTCCACGGGTCTCACATTTGGGCCCGATTACTAGTGAGATGGTGCCCTATTCCTGGGTGCCCTAGAATTCATACATCGATGTTGAGGAGCATTTGATCCCAATTTTACCAGCCACAAAAAGCAACAAGTAAAATTGCAGGGGAATTGAGTAAGGATTGTGGCAACACATGCAGCCCGGTCATTATCTAACTTCCTCCTGTGGCACAGGATGAGCATAGATGTGTTCTGTACCTAGCTCCTGCCTCTCCTGAATACTGTTGCCTTCCCATATTTGACTCTCACCTACCGGCCCCCACTGTAGACCTCGCTAACCCCATTCACTAGCTTCTCAGACGAGGTGGTAAATTGAAGTGATAATCCATATTGAATTGGAAATGACACGAGTAACGTGAACTGAAAAAATCCATGGGGGTTAACTGGTAATTTCTTGGTATTGGTGGAATGTTTAAGCATTGCACTGGTGTTTATGACTGCAGATTTTGCAATACCGTAGGCTCATCAACTGCAGGTGCACACTTTTGAGGGGAATATTCTCCCACACATATGTCTTCTGTTGTAATGTAAAACAAGACATAATGATATGTGTTGTGCTTTCTCCATATCTCTCTGAATTGTATATTTTTAAACTATTTGAAACATATTTCTGGAGTCATTCTTAAATACCTCCTATTTTTCTCTGCTCGCCTTTTGCTTTGAGTGGTTAGCAGCGCTTCACTAAAACCTAATATGCACAACAAAGGCATCAAAACCAATTGAGAAGTTTTCTTTGCATTTGCCTACTACTTCACACTTAAGACTACGATATATGTATAATAAGCAATTTAATGGCATCTGTACTGAAGCAATATATTTTGACACAATTCAAATACGATTGTGTAGGGTACAATAAATCAATAGCCACTCATGAATAAATCTCGAAGCATTCAAAGAGTAACCTAAATTTAAATTTGCTCTGAATAGAAATACACGTATTTTAAAACTGTGTACAATGCTTCATCATAACACATTCTCTCTCATGTTTCCCAGAAGCTTTGAGCTCAATGAATGCCAACCACACATTATGAATTCTGTTTATCAAAATGCCCGAAGGCAGCAGGCTCTAAGAAAAGGTAACTATTTTTGCGAAAATCACCCAGATGCTGAACAACATGATGCAAACTGATTGAAAAGTGCTGTAATATTTGGTGCACTATTAACATCTCTATAATATGCTTTACTTACTAAAAATAATTTACCTTAATTGGGTACATAAATAATTATTTATTCAACTGAGTGAAACTAGTCAATATTTTCTCACATATTTGGTCTTTACCTTTGCATTCGTTATGTTTTAGTGTAGAGGTGTACTGTGAACACCTAAATCTCAAGATTAGATCAGCAGAGAATCAAAGATGCAACCTGCATGCGATCTACCACCCTCCAGGCAATAATACATCTTTCATAGATCAATTAATGGAAATCATCACTACCAACTCCAATACTGAAACTAACAACATTGTCCTAGGAGACTTTAATTTACACTGGAAGGATAATGATGACAAACAGGTCAATGCTCTTAAAGACCTTCTAGCGGAGCTAAACCTTAACCAAGCATGCACACAACCAACACACGTGAAGGGAGCCACGTTAGACTGGATAATTTCAAAGACGAACAATACCTCAATTACAGCAATTGAGCCATGCGACTGGTCAGATCACCATGCCATAACCTTCCTGATAAACACTATGAAAAATACCAAAACCAGACAACCTACCAGACACAAGAAATGGATGCGAGATACCAAAGATCCGAATATGAAATTACTAATAGAAAGATGTGAGAAGAACCTAAACCCACCAAACAATATGCTGAAAGTGGAGGATCTTACGAATCATAACACTACAACAGTATCGAACATAGTCAATACCACAATGCCACTAAAACTGAAAAGAACAACAGAGAAGATCAAAAATCCATGGTTCAGTGGAACACTGAATGAAGCAAGGCGGAAACTGAGACAGGCGGAAAGAAAATGGAGACAAGACCCAACAACGCCCGAACTGAATACCCTCAGAAGAATCCGGAGCGAATACAATAAAAAGATCTTAAATTCTAAAAAGGAATTTATTAGATCCGAACTAGATAATGCCAAAAATAGGCCGCGGAAACTATTCGAGATTTTAAAACAGCAATCAAATAAAGTGGCCAAAACTGCCCAAGAAACGACAAAAACTCAACTAAGTTGTGAAGAGTTCTCATCCTTCTTCACAAACAAGGCTAATACTCTAGAAAGAGAGCTCAGAAAAGAAGCTGACAATATTGATAGTATAGACAACCTTACACCGCAAACAGCTAATATCACCTCGGATAACACCCATATCACAAAAAACATGGCGCAATGGGATAACTTTAAGATACTTGACCAAAATACCGTCGCAAAAACACTATCAGACATCAAACCCACCAACCACTATAACGATCCACTCCCATCAAAGTGCATCAAAGAAATAAATCATATTGTGATTCCCATATGTACGAAAATAATAAACGCCTCCCTATCCCAAGGGACCCTTCCAGATTGCCTAAAAACTGGTCAAGTCGTTCCCATCATCAAAAAACCCTCAGCGGACCCAGCAGATCCAAATAACTTTCGCCCAGTGACCAACATCCCGATTCTTGCCAAACTAATTGAGAAATGTGTTCAAAACCAATTAAGCCAACACATCACTAACTTCTCGCTACTAGACGATTGTCAGTCAGGATTCAGAACAGGACATAGCACAGAGACAGCGATCCTTCATATTGTCGATGATGCAGTACAGGCATTAGACCTTAATCAGACATGTCTTCTTATCCTCCTAGACCTATCATCAGCATTTGATACAGTAAATCATGAGAAATTATTGAACAGGCTCCATGACAGGATGGGTTTATCAGGAAATGTGCTAAAATGGTTTGAATCATTCCTTCAGAATAGAACGCAAAGATTTTTGGTCAATCAATCACTCTCAACATCAAGCCCTAACTCAATTGGAGTCCCTCAAGGCTCTACGTTATCTCCATCACTATTTAACCTTTACATTGAACCTCTCACAGAAATCCTTCGAAATTCAAAAATATCCTATCACATGTATGCGGATGATACGCAGATTTACATCAAGATAACATACATGGAGGACGTCAAGAGAATGAACGAAGCCTTAAAAATATCATTACAATGGCTAGCTGACAATCATTTGAAACTAAATGCACAAAAAACAGAATTCCTACTAATCACACCACCAAAGAAACACACAGAAGGGAAAGAATGGTGCAATATGATCACAGCGTTAAACAGCACCCCTACACTAGTTGGCTCAGCGAAATCATTAGGAATCACACTTGATGAGAACCTAAACATGAAAGCCCACATCAAAGCTATGGCAAAAAGCGCAAGCTATCACCTGAACTACATTAGAAAAATGAAACCATTCATATCCAAGCCGGATCTCAAACTGGCAGTACAATCACTAGTCATCTCAAGGATTGAATATGGATGTACAACGCTAGCAGGGCTCCCAAAAATATCAACAGCACCTCTAAAGGCATGTCTCAAGTCAGCTGCAAGACTGATAACCGGATCGAGAAAATTTGACCACATATCACCGCACCTGAAAGCATTAAACTGGCTACCTTACGAAGCCAGAATCCAGCACAAAATGGCATGCATAACCCACAAAGCGATACACCACAACACACCTAAGTACCTGGCTCAGAAAATTAAAATATCCGGAGGAAACAGACCGGCCAGGAGTGCAAAGGAGCTGGTGCTGAGACCAGCCATCTTCAAGAAGAAGAAAACGTACGATAGAGCCTTCTCAGGAGCAGCACCAAGGATCTGGAATTCACTTCCGCCGAGCATAAGAAAAATTCCAGACACTACATCCTTTAAGAGGGAAACGAAGAGCTTCCTAATAAATAAGTTCCTTCCATAGGCTGGGCCCAGGTCAATAGGACACTCGAAAAAGGATTGAAAACAAAAAGCTACACAAATAATAGACACTTGGGATTTATTGATTCTATTCCATTTATTTTAGCCAGACTTAAATATATATCACATCTTGTATATATTTTCTGTATAACTACTAATGTAAAATCTCAGACTGTGTCATACCCTGTATATATTTTACTGTATAACGTTTAATGTATAATGTCTATCTATTGCTACTTTATGTACCTACCTCTTAACATTGAGAAGAACTCGAGCTTCTGTGCCAATCAATTGATGTTCAAGTCCCCATTGACTTTATAAAAAGAACCTTTAAACGTGGGACTTGCACCTGTCAGAATTTAGGGCCTGATTACAAGAACGGCGGTCCATGGTATTACAATTCCGGTGGTTTGACTACCACAAGATCGCTGGCACCGCCCGTATCAAGGATCCCGCTGGGCCAGTAGTCTTTCACCGGTAAGAATATGCTGGTGGTGTCGCAGCCATCACCGTCGAGCATATTCTGGCACATTCCTGGGACACCTTCCTGCACGTAAATATTCATTCTCTGAAGCGCAGGTAACCTTGCATTATAGTACAAGGGTGTCTGTGTTGGCGCTAGGCAGCTATTTTTAGCACCCGTGCAAGGGAAAACACGGGGTGTGCCATTTTGTAAGTATGGCACATCCCTGCGTTTTTTAAATGACGCAGCCCTTAAACATTTGTTGCAGCGCCACACTGCGCCATTTCCTTGTAGATATGCCACTTTGTCTGTTCCTGAACTCTGACCCACCCCTGGTGCTCTCGGCCTGCTGCATATATTTTGCCTTTGTTCCATTTAGGTCGTCTTTTACTTCAGCTTCTTTATAGACCTTCACCAGTCCTGATTTCAGTCCCCTAAGTGGCGTACTACCTAACAAAATTTCACCCAGAATCTTTCCAATCTTACCAACTCCTCTTCTGCTAACCCATCCTGCTCTTCTTTACACTTGATGCACTTATTGTTAACAACCTGTCTCTCATTATAAAATGGCTTATCTCTTGCCAGGGGTTCCACCCGTCCTCCATGTTGGAGGTTCTAATACGTCCATCATGCTGGCATAGGTTCTCCCACCAGATTTATACATTCGACAGAAGAGTCTGAGTCAGCCTTGACAGAGGTTTATACGTCACACCAGCAGTTGTCCTCCATTAGCGCTGTTTATTCATCTGCCATCACATAATACTCCGTTGGCATTGGACTGGTTGTTTTCAGCCTGCCAGACTGAAATATATATGTCATCTCAGTAGTAGTGCAGAGGTCGACAGATGTGCAAGATGGATGTGTACGCCAAGCATAACTGCAAACTAATCACATGTAGAAACCACGGTACAAAAACACACCCCTTCCTAAACAACTATTTGGCCTTCCTATTTTGCAAGCAGCACGACTTAAAACATTTTTTGCCGTTAAGATTTCAGGATCATATATTCTATTAAAGCTGCTTTGAGTATCAGGAAATGTTTTGGCACCTCTGCTACACTAAGGGGCATATTATCAAGACAGGAGATAAAATTATCGCAGTTTTAGCGGCAGAAAACTGGCACTAAAACGGCGATAATGGGCCTGATAATATGCTCTATGGAATTCCAATTGAAGCCCATGTTAAATGTGAAGGACATCTAACATGGGCTTCAATCGGAATTCCATAGAGCATATTATCAAGCCTATTATCGCGGTTTTAGTGGCATTTTATCGCCTGTCTTGAGAATATGCCCCTTAGTTTGTATTATATGTGCTACCTAGGTCTGTTTGTTTGGGCGCCAAGTACTATTTGTACACATATTTTATATGACTGTCTTTTTATTTATTTTTATGTAGGCTAAAGTTTTTATCAATATGATATTTTCTTTTTTGTGAGCTTTTTTGTGAGTTTTTATGCCGAAGAAAGGAATGATGAAGGTATTGCGATGCTAGGCTCAGCTACACATTTGGCTGCCTTTTTAATCTGGACTAGTGGGGGAATGCTGGATAGTAGGACATTTGCGACTCCCTGCACATTTTAGAATTTTTCTTCACAGAAATGTGAGGAAATGCATGCAAGATTTTAGACAAAGTTTGAGGTTTGCAGAGGTTTGCAGGGCAGAAGGGCCAAGAAAACATTTTGGGATCCACACAGGGCACACCACCCTAGACTCCCCTTGGTGTCTACTTTTCAAAATATCTGGGTTTAATTACTTTACCTTTGTGACAACCCATCCACAATGACAAACTGGGTTTGGGAGGGAAAAGCTCTGGTCCATGCCATAGTGGTCACTCCCCAAACAAATACTGGCCTTTAACTATCCTTGATGTCTAGTGGGCTTTCCTCTCTTCTGGTGGGGGGGGGGGTGGATTGGGGAACACCCCTATCTGCTGACTGTTGGGTCAGAAAGACTAACTGGGCCTGGGACAAGGGGGCATTGGGGGAGCACTAGCCGGATCACTGACATAATATCGACGAGCACAATATCGAGTTAACAAAATATCGGCGATATAATATCGACTACAAATATATCGACATCCTATACTTAATGAAGAAACTACAAAAATATCGACTACAAAATACGAGTACATTAATTATCGAAAACAATATTATCGAATGACAAAATATAGATTAACAAAATATCGTGTTGTTAAAAAATACACAGTACACTACAAAAATATCGATAGCAAATATATAGATAACACTAATATCGAAAATTAAGGAATATCGACACTATAAAATATACCTAAATCATGGTAAATACAATACAACTATATATTTAGAATATAAAATACACTCCACAATATATATTAGGAAAACAAAATAAATGTATACATTTTAGCCACATATAATCCAAAGAGCACTGTGAAATAATAAATAAATACTATACTTTTAACATATATTCACAAATTATAATTACATATATTTAAAATACTACTAAATACAAACCAAGTTTCCTGCAGCTGTGTTAAAAAAACTGCGTTTCCACAACAACAAACATAGCAATTAAATAAAAAAAAATTCAAACCAACCAATAAAAATGTCCCATTCTTAAAATATCCAATCAAATTAAAGAACTAATCAAATACACAGTATAAAAGGATTATTGTCCAACTGCTATTTCCTGCTTCTAACTCTAAAGAAAGAAGAAGGTGACACTCTGACCAACTGTTTCCTGAGAAAAATACTTTTCCAAACAAGACTCCTACTGAAATAATTGAAGTAAGTTAAACTATTTTGTAATTAACACTAAAGTAGTAGACTAAAAGTGGAAATCTTTCTCTAAAGATTTTTTTTTTCTTTTAAACAGATTTTATTTGTCGCATGATAGGAACACATCAAGTAATCCCCTGACACCCAGTGGTAATCACTAGAACAAGTTACCACGGGCTTTGACATGCAGACATTTCCATATGCAATAGGCAGTCAAGTTAAGAAACAGAGAAACGCAGTATTGTACAACCCCCCTTCCCTCCCCCACCTACCCTCAACTCCCCCCTCCCTCCCACCCGTGCCGCTGCTCACTCCGTCCATGTCGTGCAAGGCGCATTGCAACGTCCGCCACACCATTGGCCATTAGGCTGTCAGAGCAGTTGTGATACATCCTCCTCCGGAGGTGGGTCCAGGTCCAGGCCCCGATAGTCCGCCCAACGCTTCCATATTTTGTAGTGTTTGAGCGGGCACCCCCTTGCCACATACACAGGCTGTTCCAGGCCCATGCCAAGGTCAGCCCCAACAGCAGCAAGTGGCGCTTATATCGATTACCCCCCACTCTAGCCAGCACATGAAGGAGAGCCAATTTAGGGTCTTTCTGTAACTCCCAGGCCAGAACCTCATTCAAACATTGAAACACTCTGTCCCAGAACCTCTGGAGAACCCTGCAGTCCCATACCGTATGCAATAGCGTCCCCACCTCTGTGCTGCATTTAATACAATCAGGAGATGCTATCAATCCCGCCCTCCACAAGCGCTGTCTAGTGTGATAGGTGCGATGAAGGTACCTGAATTGTATCAGTCGCAAGCGCGTGGAGATGGCCGCTCCCCTGGGTCCCTCCAACGCCTCCACCCAATCCTCCTCGTCTAGCTCCCCGACATCCTGCTCCCACTGGGTCCTGAGATGGGCAAGGTCTGGTGCACTGTGTCGCACAAGGGTTTGGTATATGCGAGATATCTTTTTATCTGGCAGTGCTCCCATAAAGACTTTGGCTTCAATAGGACTAAATTCTGGTATGTCTTCCACGCCCTGGAGATACGGAGCCAGAGAGTGACGGAATTGGAGGTATCTATAGAATGGAGTGTGTGGCATTTCAAACTCCTCCCGCAACATGGCAAAGGACTTGAGCACGCCCCCCGAAATGACATCGCCCAGTGTGGAGATGCCTATCGCATCCCTACCTCGGAAGCCCACCAGGGTCGCTAGTTGAGGTAACCTACCATTTTGCCACAAGGGGGTCTCCAGCGTCAGGACATTCCACCAACCTACCCTGTGCAGTGCCTGTTGCCATACCTGGAAGACCACCTGCGTGACGGAAGGCAGGGCTCTCCGAAGAGAAGCAGAGTATAGCAGCATGTGTAAGGAAGCAGAGCCCATGAGGGCTCGTTCTACCGCATAGGCCGGATCTCCCCTGTCCGCGTACCACCAGTCGTTTAATACCAGAAGGTGGGATGCCTGGTAGTAGGATAATAAGTCCGACGTAGCAAGGCCTCCGGTATAAGTGGAGCGAAAGCAGGTACGCAGCGCGACCTGCACCGCGCCCCCCTCCCACAGAAAGCCACTCAGTGCCGCGTTCAGGCGCCGGAACCAAGATTGTGGAACCAACGCCGGGTGATTCTGTAGCTGGTATAACAGGCGCGGGAGCGCGACCATCTTAAAAATGGCAGAGCGGCCCTGAATGGAGAGCGGCATCCTGCCCCATGCTTTAAAATCTTCTCGTGTGCGTTCCCAGACAGGGACAATATTACGCTCCATGGCCACGGATGCATCCTCCGAGAGGTACACCCCCAGATATTTCACTCCATCTACAGCCACTGGAATCCCGGCGGCCCACTCACAAATGGGCCCCCCAGAGTCCAGAGGGTGGACTTCCTGGGGTTCATGTAAAGCCCAGATGTTTCTCCAAAAATTTGGAGGATCCGCAGAATGCGAGGCCCCGATCGATCCAAGTCGGTGAGAAAAAATAGCACATCATCGGCGTATAGGACTATCCTCTCCGCCACACCAGTCGACCTCTGAAAGCCCCTCAGTTGGGCATCAATCCGCACCCACGCCGCGAGGGGTTCCATTGCGAGTGCAAAAAGGTACGGGGAGAGGGGGCCCCCCTGCCTAGTTCCCCGCTGAATACTAAAAGAACGGGAGATTCCTCCGCCCACACGTACCGCTGCTGTTAGATCCGTGTACAGGAGCCGTATATATGCCAGGAAGCGGGGGCCCAAGTTCAAACGGCCCAAAAGGGCGACTAAATACATCCAGCTCAAAGAGTCGAACGCCCTATCCATGTCCGCCAGCAGTAGCGCAGCTCGTTCCTCTAGACCCCGCCATGCTGAAATCGCAACTTGAGCTCGCCTAATGTTATGCCGAGTGGCTCGCTGGGGCATAAAGCCGGCCTGGTCAGGGTGGACCAGGTCCGTGATATGGGGCTTGAGTCTGTTGGCGAGGGCCTTCGCCAGTATCTTGGCCTCGGTATTAAGCAGCGAAATGGGTCGGTAGGACTCGTGTCTCTCCGGAGGCCGCTCTGGCTTCAAAAAGACCACCACCTCCGCATGTCTCCAGTCCGGAGGCAGTGTACCCCTCTCGCGTGCCTCCTCGATAACTGGTCGAAAGTGTGGTGTCAACTGCGTCGCATAGTGCCGAAAAAATGCGCTTGGAAACCCGTTCGGGCCCGGTGCCTTGCCCGGGTTCAGTTTGCCCAGGGCCGTGGCCAGCTCGTCGTCCGTCAGCGGCCGGTCCAGCATATCACGAACCTCATCCATAACGGACCTCGGCGGAAGATCATCTATGAACCGTTGTACCATGTCGGCACACAGGCACTCCGGGGCCCATACAAATTCTCAAAGTAGGAGGCAAAGCTACCTGCCATCGCACTGGGTTCCAACAGCGACTCCCCGTCCGGGGCAACAATCTGGGGTAGTGGCTGTGCATGCATAACGCCCTGGCACAGGCGATGAAGCATTTTACAGGACTTGTCGCCCCATTGGTATATGCAGCTTCGCGTGGCTAGCCAAGCCTGGCGGGCCTCGTCCAGCAGTATCGAGGTATATTGCTGTTGTGCCAACACTAGCTGGCGTCTTTCTCGTTCGCCGTCCGTCCCCCGACTCCTACGCTCAAGATCCACCAGTTCCGCCTCCCGCCGCACCAGGTCTCTACGCTTCTCCCTTCGAGCCGCCGAGCACCTTTCTCTAAACATTTTAATTAATTTTTATTTTTGCCTTTACATTTCTTCTACACAGATCTCGAAAACACAACAAAAAATACTTTACTGAATATTCACTAGAAAATCATTATTGTAAGTATATTTTAATGTTTTCTGACAAACTAACTACATTTATTAAACCCAATTTTCTAATACACATTTTATCTTTATTCTATGTTATTTACAGAAATCTTGAAAACATCCAAAAACTACTACATCAAAGCTAAAGACTAGACAATTTAAACAAGTAAGTATATTTGTTACATTTTTAAGAAAACCTTAAATGCTAACTAGAAAATTGCTTCCCCCTAGAAAAGGCTCAAATTGTAATAAAAGAAGAGATTTCCAAATTTTTGTAATTTTCTACTAACAGAAATAAAACAAGGCAATACAAGAAAAAGCTTGAAAACACCGTCTGAACATTTCAAAGTACAACACACAATAAATGTAAGTAAATACTAAGTGAAATAAATCTTCCCCCTAGAAAAGACTCAAAGTATCATAAAAGAAGAGATTTTCTAATTATTTTTGTTTTCTACCAACAGAAATAAAGCAAGAAAATAGAAGAAAAAGCTCGAAAACACCTTCTCAACATTTCAAATTACAACACATAATAAATGTAAGTATAATCATTGAAAGAGAAATGTATAAAACACATGTATAGCAATATTTAAACTTAAAATATATTACTTTCTAATTTTATCCTAGCACAAGAAATAGAAAAATGACTGAAGGTGCTGAGTTTGTCATGTCTCAGAAAAACAAGCTTTTACTGTGTTATATGGGGTATGTTTATACGCAAGAAAAACAATCAGGACACAAAGTATTCTGGAAATGTAGTAAATACTACTCTAATAAATGTTATGGTAGGGCTACAACAGAAGAAGCTAATGTATTATTTACCAAAGAACACAATCACCCCCCTAATATAACTGAAATTGAGGTCAGGGATGCTCTTGAAAGCATAAAAGAAGCAAGTACAGGAACTGACAAACCAACTACCCAAATACTGATAGAGGAACTATTAAAAGTTCCTCAACATGCTTCTGGGCAACTACCCTCAATTGACTCTCTAAAACGCACTATTGCCAGACAAAAAAGACTCACAACAACAACTCAACCTAACCCCAAAACATTTGAAGAAGTAGTCATTCCTCCTGAATTGAGTATAACACATAATAAAGAACCATTTGTACTATTTGATAACAAAAGCCCTACCAACCGAATTATAATGTTTGCTACTGCAAACAATCTAAGAAAACTCCAGGAATGCCCTAAACCATTTTACCAACTCTACAGCATACATGGATTATACCATCATTCCAACATCCCATTTATTTACTGTTTGTTACCCAACAAACAACAAAATACTTACACAGAATACAATAAAACAAGAAATCAACAATTATTTTCCACAAAAAATAATTATTGATTTCGAGGTAGCAATGATTAATAGCATATTAAAAACATTTCCCCACACAGCAATACAAGGTTGCTACTATCATTTCAATCAGAGCATTTGGAGACATCTCCAAAAATCTACCTTAAGCGTGCAATATGCTACCGATAGCACTTTTGCATACCAAATAAAAAAATTAATTGCACTATCCTATGTCCCTGTTACAGATGTAGCAGCACATTATAACATACTAATTGACAGCCCATACTACAAAAAATATGAGGAAAAACGAACCCCATTCCTAGGCTACTTTGAAGATACATGGGTGGGAAGGCTACATAGATCAGGACACAGACGCCAACCTAAATTTAACATAGCTTGGTGGAATGTATATTTAAGTACACTGAATCAAAAAGCTAAAACAAACAACAGTGTAGAAGGATGGCATAATGCATTTCAAGCTACCACTAGCAGAGGAAAACCCACTGTACACAAACTAATTGAAGCTTTACAAAAAGAACAAAGCTACCAAGAACTACGCATTGAACAATCAGTAACACAAATAGGACCAAAACTAACTAAACAAACAAAACAAATGTATACTCTACTGCAAAGCCAAGTCACCCTATATCCTTCTACAAGAGGCCTAGACTACCTATCCCTAATAGCAAAAAGCCTACTATGAATTATGTGATCCAAAAAAACAATACCTTATCAATATTAAAAAAATGTTCACATCATGAAAATAATATTTGATCATAAAAAATATTCCATAATTGTCATACATATTTATTTCAATTTAAATAACATTTTCTAGACAATTACGAAATATTTATTATGACATCAAATATACCAACAATAATAAAAATGACATTTCCCACCCAAATGACTCTGATTTAGATGCTAACGCTGCTCTAGCGCTGCGTGCAAAACGCTCCCTCTTGCCTGTAATTTTAAAGATTTAAATATCCCTTGCTTGTTTATTTAGTTTGCGCCGAGCGCTTCGCGCTTTTAATTGTATTAGCACCGCTTAGGGGGAAATAAGGGAGCTCTTACCTGCACTATAATCGCCACTTACCCACACTTGTGGGATAGAAGGGACTGGGGGGCATTGCAGTATCATCGCGCCGGTTTCGAGCGCCATTTTGGAGTGGGGAGAAGTCCTTACACTTTGAGCGCCATCTTAGGTGAGTGAGAGTCACTCGCCCTACGAGGACCCACGCATTGGAGGAGGAGGTAATATCAGTAGGACCTCCTACCTCGCTCAGCCTGACTCTGATTTAGATGCTAACGCTGCTCTAGCGCTGCGCGCATAACGCTCCCTCTTGCCTGTAATTTTAAAGATTTAAATATCCCTTGCTTGTTTATTTAGTTTGCGCCGAGCGCTTCGCGCTTTTAATTGTATTAGCACCGCTTAGGGGGAAATAAGGGAGCTCTTACCTGCACTATAATCGCCACTTACCCACACTTGTGGGATAGAAGGGACTCGGGGGCATTGCAGTATCATAGCGCCGGTTTCGAGCGCCATTTTGGAGTGGGGAGAAGTCCTTACACTTTGAGCGCCATCTTAGGTGAGTGAGAGTCACTCGCCCTGCCAGGACCCACGTGACGCCCTGTAGGCCATTTAAGATGGCCACTAGACAGGTGCGCAGCGACGGTGCGCAGCGGGGGCGCCGTAGGGGCGCCGGAGGTGCGCCAGAGGTAAGCCCGTTTGCGCCCGTTCGCGCAACGGACGCGCTTAGGGCCGCTACCTCTGGCTCCCCTCGCACAGCTTATACCCGCACTGAACTATTGAGACTCAGACCTGGTCAGGACTCGGTCAAGCCCCCAACTTCTAGACCTATCTCCTGTGGGCTGCTTAATGTGAGATCTCTCTGCAAGCACCACATGGAAATAGCCTTCCTCATTGATTCTGAACAACTCGATGTCCTCTTTCTTACAGAAACATGGACACGGGAGGACTGTGAGGTCGAGCTGGGCCTTGCCTGCCCCTCAGGATTCAAAATCAGCCACTCTCCGCGCCCATCTAATCGAGGAGGGGGGATTGGATACATTTATAGAGACTCGCTTACCATCTCCCAGTTAAAGATACGAGAAGTACCGGGATTCGAACTGATGGGTTTTACAGTCAAACAGCAGGAGCTGATCCGCTGTTCGGGTGTCCTATGTTATCGTCCCCCAGGACCGGCGCCTTCCATATCTCTTCTTATAGATTTGATTTACGAACTTGATAGCTCTCACTCCAAGCTATTGGTTCTTGGAGATTTTAATCTGTGGGAAGGCAGCGCGCTGGATAATGCTTTTTTCTCCCTCAGCCAAGCTTGCATAGATATCAACTTAGAACAACTGGTGACCGCCTCCACGCACCGGAAGGGCCATATTCTGGACATGGTGTTTGCGGACCCTCAGTGGGTATCACTAGTTGACATCAAGTGCCAATACTGGACGGACCACTTTTTGATTAGGTTCTCCCTCTGTTCGGAGGACCTTACGTTGCGGAAGGCTGGACTACCGCTAGCTAAGCTAGAGAGACCTCGGTCCCGAATCCTCAAAACCTCTCCTTTGCCGAACATTCTAGGCGAGGACTTCAAGCTCGGCAACACAGCCGAAGAAAGCTATACTCTCTTCTGCCAGTCTATATCGAGTTCGCTGGACAAACTGGCTCCCCTTCGGAAGTCACGAGGGAGGGTGAATCGAGCCAGTCCTTGGTACACGAGCGAACTACGCCAGCTTAAACTTGACTGTAAACGGGCAGAAAGGGCTTGGCGGAAACAGTACCTAGACTCGGAGAAAATTGCATTTAGGTCTGCCATGCAAAAATACAAAGCTCGAATCAAGATAGCGAAAGCGACCTATCTTGAGTTCACCTTGAATCAGGCCCCTAACAAGGCACAGGCCCTCTTTAAAATCGTGAAGGACCTTGCCCACCCCACGTGTGTGGCTAGTGCGGTCCCTTCATCGCAAGTCCTTTGCGATTCACTTGCGGACGCCTTTGAGGAAAAAATTCGTAAAATTTTAACAGGTCTGCAGGACCCAGGGAGCCCTAATAGGGAGGGAGCTCCGGAGGAAGTGGTCTGTGAACCCCTGCAGAGGGTCACGTACCTCCGTAAGGAAGCTCCGGTCATGCCCTCTAGTCAACCCCGACTTGATGAGCAGCCCCCCAGTCTGGGAGCTCCGGCGACGGAAGCCAGTCGACCCCAGCTGAGTAGCTCCCCTTTTCCCTCTTTGGACCAGGCTCTCAGTGTGGGAGCTCCGGCGAGTGTGGCCAGTCGACCCCAGCTGAGTAGCTCTTCCTCCTCTTCGTTGGATCAGGTTCTCAGTCTGGGAGCTCCGGTGAACGTGGCCAGTCGACCCCAGCTGAGTAGCTCTTTCTCCCCTTCTCTGGATCAGGCTCACAGCTTGGGAGCTCCGGCAAGTGAGGCCAGTCGACCCCAGCTGAGTAGCTCTTCCTTTCCCTCTCTGGATCAGGCCCTCAGTTTGGGAGCTCCGGCGAGGGTGGCCAGTCGACCCCAGCTGAGTAGCTCCTCTTCCTCCTCGTTGGATCAGGCTCGCGGTTTGGGAGCTCCGGTGAGCGTGGCCAGTCGACCCCAGCTGTGCAGTTCTTTCTCCCCCTCTCTGGATCAGGCTCTCAGCTTGGGAGCTCCGGCAAGTGAGGCCAGTCGACCCCAGCTGAGTAGCTCTTCTTTTCCCCCTCTGGATCAGGCTCTCAGTTTGGGAGCTCCGGCGAGTGAGGCCAGTCGACCCCAGATGAGTAGCTTTTCCTCCCCCTCGCTGGATCAGGCTCTCAGTTTGGGAGCTCCGGTGAGCGAGGCCAGTCGACCCCAGCTGAGTAGCTCTTCTTCTCCCTCTCTGGTTCAGGATCTCAGTCTGGGAGCTCCGGCGATTGAGGCCAGTCGACCCCAGCTGAGTAACTTTCCCCTTCCTTCTCTGAAGGAATTTGGGGATTTAGCCCTTACGATTTCATCTGGCTCGCCTCTGGATCCTCTTCCTCCAAAATTATGGAAGGTGTTTCATGAGGATCTCTTCC
Source organism: Lissotriton helveticus (assembly GCF_964261635.1). Taxonomy (NCBI): domain Eukaryota; kingdom Metazoa; phylum Chordata; class Amphibia; order Caudata; family Salamandridae; genus Lissotriton; species Lissotriton helveticus. The sequence goes on along the minus strand of NC_136063.1, from coordinate 733,745,187 downwards.
AGCCTTTGCACGCCATCTGCTGCCAGTCGTTTGAGACAGGTATGGTACCGAGCTGCTGGAAGAAGGCTGTGGTTTCTCCGCTGCTAAAAAAACCTACACTCGACCCGGCGTCCCTTTCCAACTATCGGCCAATTTCCCTGCTTCCTTTTCCGGTTAAAATCATGGAAAAGCTGGTCACCCCCACTCTGTCCGGCTTCTTGGAAGGAAACATCTGGTTGGATGAGATGCAATTCGGCTTCCGCCCAGCTCATGGAACGGAATCCGCGTTGCTGACCGTATTAGACAACCTGCGGACGCGAGTCGACAGTGGTCGGGCAGCATTTTTGGTGCTGCTCAACATGTCGGCCGCGTTCGACACAGTCAGTCATCCCACCTTGATTTCTAGGCTGGAAGAATGCGGGGTCAAAGACAAGGCCAGGGACTGGTTAATCTCCTACTTGGACTGCCGTCAGCAACGGGTTTCGCTACCCCCCTTCAGTTCAGAGGAGCGGAGAGTGGGACAAGGAGTACCTCAGGGCTCAGCCATCAGCCCTATACTCTTTAATGTCTACCTCCGCCCTCTAGTCCAGCTTATTAAGTCATTTGGTATCTCCGTATTTAATTATGCGGATGATACCCAGCTGGTTTTTTCCCTGGAGGGTCAGGATGCAGTCACACTGGAGACCTTTCATCGGTGCATGCAGGCCACTGCGGAATGGCTCCGTGTGAACTCGCTACAGTTCAACGGAACCAAAACAGAGGTCCTGCATTGCTCCACTGATCGAGTTCCCAGAGCTCTCCCAGCTGATTTCTGGCCTCAGTCTTTTCCAGAGACAGTGTCAGCCGCACAATCGGCACGCAACTTGGGCGTTATTTTTGGGCCCAACCTGCAGCTAGACCTTCATGTAAACAAGACCACCTCTACATGTATGATGTTAATTCGTATGCTGCGTAAGGTTGTTCCCCTTCTCCCTGAGCAAGCCAGACCAGAAGTAGTGCGTTGTACCATCCTAAGTCGACTTGACTATTGTAACGCACTGCTTCTGGAGGCCCCGGTAACTCTGCTGGGTAAATTGCAAAGGGTACAAAACATCGCTGCCAAACTCGCCCTCTCTCGCCCCTACCATAGCTCTTCTACGGCAGCGTTGCGAGAACTCCACTGGCTGCCGGTCCATTTGCGGGTGCGCTACAAAGCAGCGTGTATAGTGTTTAAGGCTATCCATGGCCTGGGCCCTACTCCCCTGCGGCGAATGTTCGCCTGGTATTGCCCATCCCGTGCCTTACGCTCCTCGTCATCCAGGCTATTGGTAGTTCCGCGCTTCCAGCGAGTGAGGAGGGGCGGCCGTTCGTTTAGAGTAGCGGCGGCCAAACTCTGGAACTCTCTGCCAATAGCCTTGAGAAGCTTTGAAGATCTCTTAGCCTTTAGAAAGGCTTTGAAAACCTACCTCTTTCCCAGGACAGGATGAGTTATTGCTTTCATTTGAATTATGGGTCAAAAGCGCCAGGATGCCCTTGGTGGTGACAGGCCGCGCTATACAAGAATACCACAATACAAATAATAAGAAATAAAAACACTTACAATTTATGTTGCTGAAAAATACGTATTCCAGCCACTTCTTGGCCATGTACTCCACTGGTAATCCCATTAGAAATCCAATTGATGAAACCCTCAAAAACCCGAAAATAAGTAAAAATATGAAAAAAAGCACCAGGAAATCCGGATAAAAGCAAGTGTGGTAACTTTATTAATTAAAGTCACATACAAACACTTTGGTTAAAAATAAAACGCATAGTCTTCTCCAAATCCAAATAGATACCCTTAAAAACCCGAAAATTAGACAAAAAGTTAAGAAATTGCTCCATGAAACCACGAGAAAAGGAGAGAGAGTTTAAAACATTACTTTAATAAAGTAATACACTCTTTTCTCCCAAAAAAAAAAAACGCATCCATTTTCGGAACGAAACCGCGAAATCCGGGAACCTATAAAAAATGGTTACAACAAAACCACCCATACAAACTCCCAAACATTTCAAAATATACATAATCATCACTATAAAACAATAAAATAAACATATTATAACATTAACTTACAAAAAATACACTACGCCTTAAACACTCACAACACTTCCGTAAAAACCAACTTACACCTAAAACATACCAAAACCACGACTAAAACCACACAATAACACTACACACCTCCTAAATACACTCAAACACTACTAGTCTATAGCATATAATAACTAAAACACACCTTACCTTTCTGAACGCGATGCAGCATCCAACCGCGAGCTTCTCCAGTCCGGAATGAAGCAAAATAACCTTACGCGGTAAAAAAATAGTCCCATTTAAACAATAATAGAAACCTAAACATTTTTAATACAATGTTCTAAATAATAATAAAATACATTACTAGACTTAAAATGTAATACATTTTTTTTCTAACATTTTTAAATATAATATTTCATTTAATCTCCTTAGTAAATTAATAATAAATAATAATAATATATTATTAGTTATTATTAATACTTTGTTAAATATGTAAACACTATAATAAATACATAGAACAAATTAATTTGCAGTTTATATAAAATTGTACATTTCCAAAATATTTGTGGTTTCTTAAAAATTATATATCATTTGTAAATTATTAATAATAATAAATATAAAAAAACATTTATTATTAATATTAATCATATTTATGTATCAAAATTGTAAATAAACACAAAAGAAAATGTACACTTCAGTTAATATTTTCAACATATGTTAATGTAAATATGTAATAATTAAATAACATTTGTAAATTAATATTAATAATTAATACAATACATTAATTATTATTATTAATTATATCTATGTATGTAAATAATGTTAAAATACATATGAAACATTGTATCCAACTGTAAAACTAAATTACTTTTTCATTCTGTATTATAATTTACTTTTTTGGCCAAACACAATTATATTGTTATTAACAATTATTTTCCATTTTTTGTATTTATTGAGAACATTGTATTTAATATTTATAGATATTATTAAAAACATATTTTGCATGTAAATAATGGAAATATATACTTACCTGTTTATTATGTTCTGTTTATGTAAATATTCTAAATATATAATTAATAATATTAATATATTATATATTAACATTATTAATTACATATTTATTAGATAGAAAATCAACATGTTTGTAATTATTTAATTAATGTTACAAATTGTTTCCAAAACTTTCTAAAACAACACTGTATATTTTTTTAAGGAATACTGTTTAGAATACTTTTTGGGGGGAATGTAAAACATTTATGAATACAAATAAATGTAAAGTAATACATTCTATTTACCTAACTTTATAATTAAAACATTAGAATTATTGTTTACTTTACTGTACATATTATGAATACAATCTGTCAATAAAAAATTACTAAAAGTTCATGTCTACTTATTTGACAAAGAATATTAAAATGTTATTTTTAAAATATTATTATTATAACAATATTATATATGTACATCTTCCTTTTGCATTACAAATATTTTCTCTACAATTACAATATAACATCATAATTTCATTTTACAATCCTTTTCAGAAATAATTATAAAACATATATTTCGTAGCGCGCGCTGCATCGCATTTTGCGATGCAGTGCGTGCTACGAAATTCGTTTTATTAATTAAATTGTTTACTTACCTGTAATTATCCATATGCCGGTTTTTAGCTCTCTCCACACTGCCCCTCCCCCTCCCCGCCTCCCTGCCCCACCGTAACTCCCTCCACGGCCCGCGGCTGTACATTACTATTCCCACTCCATTCAAATAACATTAATTAAGGTGCTGGACACTGACCCAATATAATTTACTATTCCAACTCCAGTCTAACAAATGTCAGTGAAGGTGCTGGACACTGACCCAATATAATGTACTATTCCAAATCCAATCTAACAAATATCAGAGAAGGTGCTGGACACTGACCCAATATAATTTACTATTCCAACTCCAATCTAACAAATATCAGAGAAAGTGTTGGACACTGACCCAATATAATTTACTATTCCAACTCCAATTTAACAAATATCAGAGAAGGTGCTGGACACTGACACAATATAAATTACTTTTCCAACTCCAATCTAACAAATATCAAAGAAGGTGCTGGACAGTGACCCAATATAAAGTACTATTCCAACTCCAGTCAAATAATTGTCAGGGAAGGTGCTGGACACTGACCAAATATAATTTACTATTCCAACTCCAATCTAACAAACATCATGGAAGATGCTGGACACTGACCCAATATAATTATATATTCCAACTCCAATCTGACAAATGTCAGGGAAGGTGCTGGATACTGACCCAATATAATTTACTATTCCAACTTCAGTCAAATAATTGTCAGGGAAGGTGCTGGACACTGACCAAATATAATTTACTATTCCAACTCCAATCTAACAAACATCAGAGAAGATGCTGGACATTGACCCAATATAACTATATATCACAACTCCAATCTGACAAATGTCAAGGAAGGTGCTGGACACTGACCCAATATAATGTACTATTCCAACTCCAATCTAACAAATATCAAAGAAAGTGTTGGACAGTAACACAATATAATTTACTATTCCAACTCCAGTCTAACAAATGTCAGGGAAGGTGCTGGACAATGACCCAATATAATTTACTATTCCAACTCCAATCTAACAAATATCAAAGAGAATGTTGGACACTGACACAATATAATTTTCTATTCCAACTCCAGTCTAACAAATGTCAGGGAAGGTGCTGGACAGTGACCCAATATAATTTACTATTCCAACTCCAATCTAACAAACATCAGAGAAGATGCTGGACACTGAACCAATATAATTATATATTCCAACTCCAGTCTGAAAAATGTCAAGAAAGTTGCTGGACACTAACCCAATATAAATTACTATTTCTACTCCAATCTAACAATTATCAAAGAAAGTGTTGGACAGTAACACAATATAATTTACTATTCCAACTCCAATCTAACAAACATCATGGAAGATGCTGGACACTGACCCAATATAATTATATATTCCAACTCCAATCTGACAAATGTCAGGGAAGGTGCTGGATACTGACCCAATATAATTTACTATTCCAACTTCAGTCAAATAATTGTCAGGGAAGGTGCTGGACACTGACCAAATATAATTTACTATTCCAACTCCAATCTAACAAACATCAGAGAAGATGCTGGACACTGACCCAATATAACTATATATCACAACTCCAATCTGACAAATGTCAAGGAAGGTGCTGGACACTGACCCAATATAATGTACTATTCCAACTCCAATCTAACAAATATCAAAGAAAGTGTTGGACAGTAACACAATATAATTTACTATTCCAACTCCAGTCTAACAAATGTCAGGGAAGGTGCTGGACAATGACCCAATATAATTTACTATTCCAACTCCAATCTAACAAATATCAAAGAGAATGTTGGACACTGACACAATATAATTTTCTATTCCAACTCCAGTCTAACAAATGTCAGGGAAGGTGCTGGACAGTGACCCAATATAATTTACTATTCCAACTCCAATCTAACAAACATCAGAGAAGATGCTGGACACTGAACCAATATAATTATATATTCCAACTCCAGTCTGAAAAATGTCAAGAAAGTTGCTGGACACTAACCCAATATAAATTACTATTTCTACTCCAATCTAACAATTATCAAAGAAAGTGTTGGACAGTAACACAATATAATTTACTATTCCAACTCCAATCTAACAAATATCATAGAAGGTGCTGGACACTGACCCAATATAATTTACTATTCCAACTCCATTCTAACAAATGTCAGGGAATGTGCTGGACATTGACCCAATATTATTTACTATTCGAACTCCATTCTAACAAATATCAGGGAAGGAGCTGGACAGTTACCCAATATTATCTACTATTACAAATCCATTAAAATAACTTTGACATAAATAGCTGAATAATAATCATATCAACGTTACTATTCCTACTTCTAAAATTGTATAGTTTATAATATTTATATAAGTCTAAAAATATATCACATTACCCATATTAACATATCCTCCCAACTAAATATTAATATTTTATTTTATTAAAATAATATTTATATTTAAGATCATTGATGTTTTATTTTCTGTAATAAAAAATGTAAGCTTTGATTTTTATATTTTTATAATACTATTAAACTATTTATATATTTCTAAAATTGTTAAATAAAATTATAAATCATATATTATTTTAAAATGTTTAAACTATTTATAAATGTGTAACAAATTTTAAAAAATTCTAAATTATATATTTATTTATAAATTTATAACATATTTTACTATTATATTCGAAAATTTGAAATCAAATTTTAATTTTGAAATCTTAATTTAAAATTTTAAAATGCACCCTAGGTGTCGATTCCGATCCGGTAAAAAAATCCGGCGTACGATTCGTATTCGTAGCCGATTCCGTACGAATGGGAAACTACCGTCCGACCAGCGAATTCCGATCCGTTACCGTTGATTTCTGTACGATTTGCTACGATCCGTACGATTGACATTCGTATACCCGTACGAATAAGCCTCGGGCAGACCACCGTACGATTCGTAATCAGTCCGTACAAACTCACTATTCCGATTCGGAACGAAATGCCTGAGCGAGATACGTACGGGCCAAAGTATTCACGCTTCAACATTGATTCGTATGGGACATTCGCCTCACTGCAAGCTCCACCAATACATACTACACGCACACCCCTCGGCCAAGCCTACGCGAACACCCCCACCCGCCAACGGTCCGTACTACTCACTCGCACGCACAAGTACGACACGCACACCCCCCCAACAAGCCTACGCGAACACCCCCACCCGCCAACGGTCCGTACTACTCACTCGCACGCACAAGTCCGACACGCACACCCCCCCAACAAGCCTACGCGAACACCCCCACCCGCCAACGGTCCGTACTACTCACTTGCACGCACAAGTACGACACGCACACCCCTCGGCCAAGCCTACGCGAACACCCCCACCCGCCAACAGTCCGTACTACTCACTCGCACGCACAAGTACGACACGCACACCCCCCCAACAAGCCTACGCGAACACCCCCACCCGCCAACGGTCCGTACTACTCACCCGCACGCACAAGTACGACACGCACACCCCTCGGCCAAGCCTACGCGAACACCCCCACCCGCCAACGGTCCGTACTACTCACTCGCACGCACAAGTACGACACGCACACCCCCCAACAAGCCTACGCGAACACCCCCACCCGCCAACGGTCCATACTACTCACTCGCACGCACAAGTCCGACACGCACACCCCCCCAACAAGCCTACGCGAACACCCCCACCCGCCAACGGTCCGTACTACTCACTCGCATGCACAAGTACGACACGCACACCCCTCGGCCAAGCCTACGCGAACACCCCCACCCGCCAACGGTCCGTACTACTCACTCGCACGCACAAGTACGACACGCACACCCCCCCAACAAGCCTACGCGAACACCCCCACCCGCCAACGGTCCGTACTACTCACCCGCACGCACAAGTACGACACGCACACCCCTCGGCCAAGCCTACGCGAACACCCCCACCCGCCAACGGTCCGTACTACTCACTCGCACGCACAAGTACAACACGCACACCCCCCCAACAAGCCTACGCGAACACCCCCACCCGCCAACGGTCCGTACTACTCACTCGCACGCACAAGTACGACACGCACACCCCTCGGCCAAGCCTACGCGAACACCCCCACCCGCCAACGGTCCGTACTACTCACTCGCACGCACAAGTACGACACGCACACCCCCCCAACAAGCCTACGCGAACACCCCCACCCGCCAACGGTCCGTACTACTCACTCGCACGCACAAGTCCGACACGCACACCCCTCGGCCAAGCCTACGCGAACACCCCCACCCGCCAACGGTCCATACTACTCACTCGCACGCACAAGTACGACACGCACACCCCCCCAACAAGCCTACGCGAACACCCCCACCCGCCAACGGTCCGTACTACTCACCCGCACGCACAAGTACGACACGCACACCCCTCGGCCAAGCCTACGCGAACACCCCCACCCGCCAATGGTCCGTACTACTCACTCGCACGCACAAGTACGACACGCACACCCCCCCAACAAGCCTACGCGAACACCCCCACCCGCCAACGGTCCGTACTACTCACTCGCACGCACAAGTCCGACACGCACACCCCTCGACCAAGCCTACGCGAACACCCCCACCCGCCAACGGTCCGTACTACTCACTCGCACGCACAAGTACGACACGCACACCCCCCCAACAAGCCTACGCGGACACCCCCACCCGCCAACGGTCCGTACTACTCACCCGCACGCACAAGTACCACACGCACACCCCTCGGCCAAGCCTACGCGAACACCCCCACCCGCCAACGGTCCGTACTACTCACTCACACGCACAAGTACGACACGCACACCCCCCCAACAAGCCTACGCGAACACCCCCACCTGCCAACGGTCCGTACTACTCACTCGCACGCACAAGTACAACACGCACACCCCTCGGCCAAGCCTACGCGAACACCCCCACCCGCCAATGGTCCGTACTACTCACTCGCACGCACAAGTACGACACGCACACCCCCCCAACAAGCCTACGCGAACACCCCCACCCGCCAATGGTCCGTACTACTCACTCGCACGCACAAGTACCGCAAGCACACATAACGCCAACACCAAAACGACCACAAGGACCTTGCTAACGAGTCGCACTACCACACTGAACATGTCTCCTGTGTACACACCTTTGACAATCAATGTCCTGGTCACAGCCAAGCAGCCAAACAGTGGACAACACCAACACCCACCCCATATAACACCCACACCTACAATTCTAATTAAGCCACACCCACCATTTGACCAATAAAAGGGACCACACATACAACCCATCATCCTTTGCAACATACCCATGCTTGCGAGGAAACAGAGAGCACACCAACAATTGCAGCCACATACCTTCACACATACACCCTATCACATCTACACCAACACCACCTCCTTCACTATCACAAACACACACCCTCATCCATACACACCATCACACCCTCAATCACATACACCTCACACCATGACCACACCCAAGAATCCAAAATTCACCAACCCGGAGATGGAGATACTTACTGATGAAGTCATCAGAGTCGAGCCGCAGCTGTTTGGCGCATTGGTCAGACAGACCAGCCTGGCAGAAAGAACACGCCTGTGGGAGAGGATTGTAGACCGGGTCAATGCTGTTGCACCCATCAGACGCACCAGGGATAATTGCCAGTCCAGGTGGTACGATCTGCGGAGGATGGTGAAGAAAAAGATGGCACAGGATTACGCCAATGCACACCACACTGGAGGCGGTGGTCCCCGCAGACCTCCTGTATACCAGCCCTGGGAGGAGAAGGTCATGGTCCTACTGCCAGCGGTGGGAGTACATGGAATAGAAGGAGCCATTGAGTCTGGTGAGTGTACAAAAAACACAACTTACATGGGTAGACTAACAACAGTGCCCAGCAGCATGGGGTGGGTGGCCATGACTCCAAGCAGTACACAACCAAATGGTGGTAGTTGCAAGGGGGAGGCACATAGGGTGCAATGTGTAGGGTAAGAGGCTGCTCTCATGCCATATGTCCCAGGGACACACACAAGAATAATGCCCAATGCACAGGGATAGGTAAAGATCACACAAGATACTAGACCACAGCTGCTAAATATTAACATTTTGCTGACACACCTTTCAGAGATGCATCATTTTGTGACAAAGTAAGGCAGTGTAGCAAGAGAGCAAGCACAATCTACCTGTCTCCATCCCTGTCTCACCCTCTGTCTCTGTCGCCCTCTGTCGCCCTCTCCCTCTCCCTCTCCCTATGTCTCCCTCTCCCTCTGTCTCCCTCTCCCTCTGTCTCCCTCTGTCGCCCTCTCCCTCTGTCTCCCTCTCCCTCTGTCTCCATCAGTCAGTGTTTGTCCCTCGGTCACCTCAACGCACATCCCTGGGGCACACACACAGTTGCACACAAGCACTGCACAGGCCTCACAAACTCCATAGAGCTGAATGTTAAGGGATGTCTCACAAGTACCAGCAAGCATCTGCTATGTGCCTGTAAGTCACCCACCATTTGCTGTCAACACTGTACTGTGTCAGGACACACATCTCAGAAAGCTCTATAGTACACAATGGGCACAGGTGTAGGCAGCACAAGTCCCTCCTGTGCTCATTGCCAACACAAACATCAGGACAAGGTCACACATCCTGTGCACCAACACAAATCCAACACAATGGCAGCATACCACATGAGGGGACAGCCAAAACATGAACAATGGACGCTTGCAATTCGCAAACGAAGTAATAGTATGGCCTGTTGTACACACCCCTTACAGAAACTCATCCCCGGGGGACAGGCGTTGTATTGCAACACTGTCCCAATTGCCATGTACCACAACAAAACACGTACTCATATGAATATGCATACAACTCTTACATGCACATAACAGAAGCTCCAGTCCATTGTGCCCCTCTAAAAAAGCTAGTGCCCCATCTCATTACCTTTGTGGATGTACATAAGTACCAACATGGACATGGGTATTGACAAGGTGATGCGTCTCAGAGAAGTGCCAAGTTCTAAAGCCATGATCTCCAAGTGGGTGTACAGGTCCAGCGGTGTTGGCATTGTTTGGCCAGCATGGAACAGCAAAAGACATCCAAAGTAGTCGCTGACATGCTAAATAATGATGCTCTGTCTCTTACATCAACATGCTGCATCTAAACTCTGTGCATGCTTGACGCACACATAAGAATTTTCACCACATCCAGGATGTTGCGTGAAACTTACAAATGCTTTACACGTGTGGTGCCGGCAACACAAGACACAGCAATGGCTGTGTCAGTCATTGTCAAGAGATTGGAAGAATGTATATACCCCATCGTACTATTGTTTTTTCTACCACTAAATACACAACTGTACAATGTCAACTATGTATAGCTTGTGGAACAGTGATGCTGATAATGGATAACCAAACCACATGTCACTTGATATAGCCCTAACAGTGTCTCTCTCTCTCCCACACACAGGGCAACGTGCGGATCTCCCCCCCAGCCAGGGGGGCCAACGATCCCAGTCCCAGGCTCAGCAGGACCCAGACCCCACCGCCAGCGCCGTCCCTCAACGCACTGTGGATGACCCCAGCCAACCTGGCTCCTCTGGATCCCAAACCCCTGCAGCAACTATACCAGCTACATCTCTGCCAACCACCGGACCTATTCCCACCACATCCCAGCAGACAGGTCAGAGCCCTGCCCATGATTCACAATCGAGCCAGTCTGAAAATGAGGGACACCCTTTGTCGGGCGCCCCTGAGGTTGGTGACAACCTCCACCCTCCCAGCACTCGGGGGGCCCATCGATCGGATGTGCCCACAAGCGCAGGCCGTGCTCATGTGGGTCAGGGTGGTGGGAGTGGCGCAAGGCGGAGGCGAGAATCTGGGCAGTCAGCTGCAGGGACCGGTATGGCTCAACTCGGTAACATCCTTGAGGCATACCGGCGGGACACCAGTGAGGTAAGCCAGCTTGCGGAGACCCTCAACCAGCTCAAAGAACAGCAGGCAGAGCAAATAGCCAGGCAAGACCTGCATTATGGACGGTTGGAGGCACACCAGGCTCCGCTCTTGATGGTGCATAGGGACATTGTCCATGTGCTACGTCAGATGGCTGCCAACATGCAGCCACCTCCCTGTGTCACAAGGCCAGCAACATCACGGCAAAGTGCAACACCAGCCACAGGGAGGGAGGAGAGGGAGGAGGATGAACCCTCTGACGTAGCGTCCCATGCATCGTCCATGCCTGCACATGAGGGTCCCCCAAGGAAGGTGGGTCGTCCACGTTGAAGACGTTGAGGGCCTGTGGCCCATGGACTTCTCCCAGGACACTGGACCTGGCATATAGCCCCTGGGTGCAACAGCATCCCCTATGAGACTCTCCCACATGGACTTGCTGGTCCCAGTCTGCCCAATGATGTCAGGCACTGTGGGCTGGACTCTGTTGACTGAAACAGTAAGGCATCTCATCTCCAGCAGTGAATTTTGGATTCCCCCCCTTTCTGTACAGCACCTATTCACGTTTCATGCACTAGAGCACCCAATAAATAATTTATACATCATACGCATTTGGTGAGTAATCTTTGAAACAGCATACATGTATATGTGTCAGCAAATGTCATAAATGCAAGGTATACAACAAACAGCAGTCATCCACACACTTGGATCAGAATCTGAGTGAGGACACACATTGGTCAGAAATTTCCACAAACTATATACATGGATGGTAAGACACACCTGTGTGGTACAGTCAATGCTGGAGGGGGGATTGAATCCCAATACTGCTAGCACAGGCAGGCCCAGGAGAGTCACTTTGAGGAGTACATGTCAGTGTCACAAAAGTAGTAGTCCATGTAGGGAGTACCTAAAACTGTGTCCTCAGGTATGTGAGCTACCATCAGCATGATGCATTACTGTGTATGTGATTAATGCCGCACAGGATTACGGTGGCAGGACAGACTGTGGGCAATGGGCTGGAGCACTCTACACAAGCACACCTGATTAGGTGACCTACCCCTATGGAGCTACAAGTACTATACTACTGTAATGGGAGCAACGCATACAGAAAAACGACACACATCAGACAAATACTAACCCCGGAACGGCCAAATCACACCACACCCAAGAGACAGGGTCATGGTGTGTGTCCCATGTGCCAACTTGACTGACTGTGACAGCAATGTTGAAGTGGTGTGAGCATGTTGTGTTCTGGCACGTGACTGTAAGCTAACAGTTTTCGGATCTAGTGGTGTTGACAAGCTAACACTGTACAATATTGTGCCTATGTAAGGTGTGTGTGTGTTGGACACGCCACATGACCTGGTGGTACGTAGACCCAATGTCATGTGAATCTGCATAGTTGTGCCAGTATGTGTTGCACACACACGCATAGCAGCAGCTATGGCTGAGTACACAGCATTTTCATAGCACGAGGGTGAATGTCTGGTGTTGTCTGTGTGTAGGGTGGCCGGAGCATGTTCTATTAATGGATGGAAGGAGGGTCATCCTGTAGGTGTCTGTGTTCCTGGATAGTGTGCGCTGCATGTTGGCTGTGTATGCAGCTGCAGCAATGAGTGAATACATGACGGCAGGAGGGGTGTGACTAATTGCTAAACAAACACATAACACAAGGGCAGCCGCAATGCACAAAGTGACATGTGGATGTGAAGGCAGGAGTGTCTGCCTCACTCAGGATCACTGACAACTAAATGGCACAGTAATCACCACACATCACAGTCAGTGGATCAGGGCCCTTACGGTCAAGTGGGGCACAAGACACACAGCGTCTGCAGGTGTATACAAGAGCTAGTATGTTCAAAGGAAAACTGCACCAACAAAGACATGTACCTCACACACAACATAGTATTCTAGCCTTCACCCACGCCATGCGTGTGGTCAATATACAGTTACACACCTAACAAGCATGAGGTAACTACGTTCAAAATAGTATATGTGCACGTAAGACGGACATGTGTGTAGAGCCACAAGCAGGCACTATATTCTGTAGGAGTCAGACGTCATGCACAACATGATAATCTACATTGTGAGCCCATGGAGCTTTCACAATCATACATGTGCATTGTCAATAAGTCCAATTTACACTAATCATGATGTCACCTGTAATGCCACTTTACGAATACCTACAAGGCTGTCAACGACTGGCCGTACCTTTCTTCATCAGACTGGTGTGATGCTCTAAGGGTTCCACCTCCAAATAGCCCATTGGTCTGAGTACAAACAACAGACACAAAAGGGTGATCAGGCGAGGGAAGGAGAGGATGGGAACTGCTGGGAGGGAGACCTGAAACAGAGGCAATTAAGCATTAGGACAACATTCTCATGTCACAGACACTTCAAAAACCTCATTAGCTACACTGTACCAGTCACACCTGTGAAGTGTACTGTCTGGTGACAAATAATGATGATTAATCATGCCATCACATCAGATTCGATGCTGTGACACAGACACATAAAAACTGGGACAGTCTGTCATCCATTAGAGTCATGTGTAACGCTCACAAGTGAGCACCCATGCAAAAAGATCTATGTAGTATAAACACATTCCCAGGCACAGATGAGGTAGACCTCAGTAACAAATGGAAACATATGGAAATCCAACTACCGCTAACTCTAAAGTCTGTATGTGATATTGGTTAGCCATAAGGGCCCTGTAGGCTAACTTGAGCAAATCCACTACAGCTGTTAGTATCACATATGATGAGGAAGCTAATGATCGACATGCAATGAAGGCACTCTGTAGCCAGTCTTCTGGCGTGTCAAGTATGCATCACAATGCTAAACATGATATGCATGTACAAAAAATATTACGTGCAAGTGATGTCCATCCAAGCTACATAATCAGACCCTACCATAGCACAGTCATGGTGCCGGCGACCAGAGATTCATGTGAATGACCGCACTCCACTGGTGCTACACAGAAATTCACATATGCATCTTTCACACTTTTTACTTTGTCATGCTAAACATACATGGCATCATGTGCATCTAAACATCACGGCTACTCACTGTGAAGGCTGGCGTAGCAGTATTCTCAACCTGCACTGAGGTAACGACATGACAGTGACATGATATACTGCTGCAAGGGGCAATGCATCCATGTTAACTGATTCACAGGACAGTTGTCTTAAGATGTGGAACATACACTGGGCAACACCAACACCACATGGTTTCATGGTAATCACACTGGACTGGCCCACAAGCTGGAGGTGAGGATCCAGTCACATTCTAATGCACACAGTGAGGCTGCAATCCCCCACAGAGTCCGTGGTTGTGACCTCTGACACAATGTCATGCCATGGTATGTGCAATGTTGCTGTGGCAATGTCTACACACATTGATGCATTCACCAGAGTATCAAAGTACAACAGATGACAGAAGGGGTGACTATCCTGTCATGGGAGTGGCCATACATGTCATGAGGTACATAATGGAGTAGCATGTATGCAAGATGACACCACATGCACATGAACATGTACCACACATTTCTACACATACCAACGCTAAACAGCCTCATATGAGTCCTTACCCAAATTGACTTCTCCACATGTTCAAGCATGCTCCGTTGATGTGGCTGACGTTGCAATCATAATGAGCAGTAGCAGGATGACCACGATGTACCCCAACGGACAACAGGCAGGGCGAGCTGTGGATGAGAGTGGCACACAAGGGGTCACGTTCGGTATAATGTCATTTTGTCAATGTCTGTTGAATAGCCAGATGTAGTATGACACCTGTACATTCCGAGTGCACTCATAGCACGTATGTGTGTAGCATTACAACTGAACATGTGACACAGCACAACACACATCCAAGTGATCTTGCTTACAGTCTGTTGCATACACAGCATGCTACCCATGCTACTCTATAGTCCATCTTTTACTTAAAAGATGAAAGGACTCACCATCATGAAAAGAAGTTGCGGATGAGGTGACCGCGGATATCATCTTCACCCTCCTCATCACTGGCATCCTGGCCAAGGCCTTCATCCTCAACGGGCGGATGTTCCAGCTCATCAGGATCCAGGTAGAGTGGCACAGCCTTCTCCACTGCCATGTTGTGTAGCATGCAGCACACGGTGAAGATGTCACACACCGTGCGTGGGCTGTATTGGAGGGCTCCGCCTGTCTTGTCCAGGCACCTGAAGCGGCTCTTCAGGAGTCCAAAGGTCCGTTCGATCACCTGCCTGGTCTTCACATGTGCATTGTTGTAACGCTGGTCTGCAGCTGTCCTGGGGTTGCGTAGCGGAGTCATTAGCCACGGCATGTTTGGATATCCAGCGTCTCCTGCAATTTGACATCATGTACAAGAGTGAATCATATGACGCAGATCATGAAGTTGTGACATACTGACATACAGAGCTCACAGTGTATACTCACCAACTAGACATGCCCGGTGGTTGTGCAGCTGCAGCATCATCTGTGGTACCCTGCTACGCCTCATGATGAAAGCATCGTGGCACGATCCTGGATAACGTGCACAAACATGTGAGATAATCATGTTGGCAAGACACACCACCAGGGCATTTATCGAGTGGTAGTGTTTCCTGTTGCGATACGCTTGCTCCTGAGCCTGTGGTGGGACAAGAGTAACATGTGTACCATCAATTGCACCAATTACATGTGGCATACGGCCCAGGGCATAGAATTCCCCCTTGACATCTGTCAACTCTTCTGGAGTAGGGAATGTAATGAATTCATCAAGGTGGAGCAACATTGCTCCCAAAACATCACCCAATACCCGGCTAAACATGGTCTGAGACATCCCTCCCACATCAGCTATGGTAAATTGGAAGGTACCTGTGGCAAAGAAATGGAGGGCTGCCATCACCTTTACCTTGGGTGTCAGTGCACTTGGATACCTGTGGCGTGGTTGTAGGTGAGCCTCAAGCCTGCCCGTCAGGTCCTTGATCAACTGTCGGCCGAAGCGATATCGACGGATGCAGTTGCGCTCCCTCATGGCTTCCAAGTCAGGCAACGGCCTTTCCAGAGGGGGTGCCCTGCAAGACACAATTTTAAGGATATGTCTACAACTGTCTGACTAAGACTATAACAATGTACATGGCACAAGCAACACTTCTTCAAATAATGTAGACAATTTGGAGTGTGGTGTGGGATACACACAGATGCCAGCTCCCACACACTCCTCCGTGGCGAAGGAAAATACCTGTAGTGTGTGGAATGGATGTGACATGCATACAAGCCTTCAGATGTAAAGGTCTTAGTGACCATGACAATGTATCATGTCAGTGAGACACGTCATGTCAATGTCAGTAGGAGGTTGTCTGCACACCCAGAGGGCAGACTGCAATACACACACACACCACATGTGCAATCCTTTGCACTGTTCAGCCTTAGTCATGTCGCGGTGTGTAGTTTCAGTGACAATTACATGACCATCATCATACAGCATGATAATTACATTTGTCACTGACGGTCTGTGATGCCATCACACATGTGAACGGGTCATTAACACACGTGGCATGGTGTGTGTACATTAGTCACCCTGCCATCACAGCAAGGACACAACATAGATGCTCCTACAGCAGATGCACAGTACTTTCAAGGACTAGTTACTTACCTTTTGTAAACCAATATCTGTAAGGAACAGTAGGCAGTAGCAAAGTGTCACGTTTCTATACATACATAGCTTTGGACTAATTAGCCTCCCTGGGTGTCATCGATCTGACCAGTGAGTGGTGGCTATCCAGGCCACACTGGAACAAAACTAGTGTTGTTGATTGGCATCCGACAATGGCGTGGCCAGGTTTTGGCCGTATCTACAACGCATACACTGGCAGCTGTTACACAAACATATCCCACAGAGAGTGTGGGTAGCAGGCAAAGATGCATGTCAAGTAGCTAAACATCACTCCCAGAGTCAGGGAGGATGATGACATCTATGCGTAGTGCCTGTACCTCTTGGATACCCTCTACAACGTAGGTAACGGGAATGTGTTCTGTGGTTTTGAGGGCTGCATGCAGATGCTTCCTGGGATGGGGTGGTAGGACAGGGAACATGGTCAGTCCGGGTAGGGCAGTGGGGGTCTGACAACGTGCCTATGTACAGACAAACATGCTGCGTGGCTGTACATGCTTGCAAATATACATACAGTACTCTCATCAAGATAGGCCTGCAGAGGCTCAGCGTAGCGTTAGTGTAGTTGAAGGACCTGAGTGACAAGTTGGTCCTCACCGCAGCAACAGGGAGATGAAGGGCCATGGTTCCAACCGCCCACATAAACACTACACTGAACGTTGCCCAATCATCCAAATACATCTTTTGAGTTGAGACATCACCTGTGTCTGGCTAGGTGTCCACAACACTCGCATCCCCCAGTCCACCTGTCCTGTGGTGCCAGTGGGTCTTCTTGACCCTCCCAATACTCATTAGCGCCTATTGTAATGAGGTGTGGCCAGCTCATTGATGTTTACATTCCCATGCAGCATTAAGAGCGGTGTTCTGCCACACAGTTACCACGGCGGAGCCGTACAGTGTGTGGTATCGGGGCCAGCACCACCCCAGAATGGCGCCACGGCTGACACCTGGGGGAGATCTGGCAGTGAGGTTGTGAGTTGAACCAGCGGGGACCAGGATGAACATTCCGATCATGTCTGTCACAGCGGTTCTGGGACGTATGCACCGCCTGCGTCCGTCACTCAGCGAATGATGGCGTCAGGGGCATATCAACAGAGGCGCAACTGCCCCCTGATGGGTACGGTGGGCCAGAAGCTGATGCGGAGTCAGTGGGCGGGGTGAGGGACATCATGGACATGAGGAAGTGCACTTACTCCTCCTGTGTCACATGCAGGGCTGGGACCGTAGGTCGTGGTCCTGGCTACGATGGCTGCTATTCTGATGGAGCCGTGTGGTCGCCGTCACCCTAATCCCATGCAGCATTGCACTTGCATCGTGGTTATTTGTCAATGCAATTACACATCTCTGACTTTTGTTGTTTACCTGACGAGTTTGCCCTGGGGAATGATGTACTAATGAGGGACTCACATGTCTCCACACCCACACACATGCACTGGTCCTACATCCCAACCATGAGCTATTGTGGTGCTGTGCCAACTGCTGGAGTCTAAGTGGCTTGTGGGACATATCACACCTGGATTCATATGTCAGGTCCCCGCAATTGGAGCAGCTCTTGTTGTTGTGCCTGACGTGAAAACCGTGGAGACACAGACGGTGAGGGTCACTCACCAACATGAGGCCTTTTCATTCCTCACAGGCTTTGTACGTGACATCCCTATTGGCACGGTCTTGAGTATGACAATAAAAGATAAATGTTCTGAAGTGTTAGTACAATGATTTAGGGTACAAAATGTGTAAGCTTTAACTTAGACCGGACCTGCGTTGGTGTTGAGAAACAAACAGAGGACCTGACGTGTGGACGCAGAGGTGACATATGACTACTCAGATAACGTCATCAGGGCAGACACAACGCCAAGGATACTTGCAGAGCCAGAGGATTTACACACCAACACACAAGTGTACGGTATTACGGAAATTGCCATGTCCAGGATGACATGTGGGGATATTCTGAGGTGAGTAATACTTTACTGACCTGTTCATGGCATATGCTAACAGCATGCACAATGTAGCACATGGCACACACATGACGTGGTCACACAGGGTCATGCTGTGCGGCTATGACACCTCTGTGACAGTGGGCATGTTCCTGTCATCATGTGCCAGTTCCCTGTACTGAATTGTGGCCCATTCGAGTGTTCATGTGCCTCGCTACATGTTGCAGACGTTAATCGTGTTGAAATTGTTGAATGCATGTGATGCACATGTGCATCATGAATGATGACATGTTGTGCAAGCTATTCACACATCAACTGAGGCACAGGGTCACAATCCCTGTGCTTCTTCAATGTCTGCCAAACCTGGCACATACTGATGTATGTGTGCCATGCTGATGTATGCATCCACATGGTCGACATGAGTGTAGACTACATCCCTGCTGTGTGATTTCCTAGTGTGACTCTGCCAATGGTGACATGAAGGTGGACAGGGACGCAGCCTACACAATCGTTCACTTGACCATGTCTGACACAATGTACCCCAATGGTACGTGCCTGTGTACGCATCGTTTCCCTATCGCCTTTAGGCTCTGCGCGAGCTGAGCGTACCCCAATGGTACGGGCGTGTGTACGCATCGTTTCCCTATCGCCTTTAGCCTCTGCGCGAGCTGAGCGTACCACAATGGTACGTGCCTGTGTACGCATCGTTTCCCTATCGCCTTTAGGCTCTGCGCGAGCTGAGCGTACCCTAATGGTACGGGCGTGTGTACGCATCGTTTCCCTATCGCCTTTAGGCTCTGCGCGAGCTGAGCGTACCCCAATGGTACGTGCCTGTGTACGCATCGTTTCCCTATCGCCTTTAGGCTCTGCGCAAGCTGAGCGTACCCCAATGGTACGGGCGTGTGTACGCATCGTTTCCCTATCGCCTTTAGGCTCTGCGCGAGCTGAGCGTACCCCAATGGTACGTGCCTGTGTACGCATCGTTACACCATTCAATGTGTAGCATTGGCAATGGCAATGTCACCGTACTTGTGTGTGGATTTTAAAATATGCATAGGGAACAACTAGGGGAACAGTGTACTGTTCAAAATGCAACCAGGTTGTCATGGATACGGAGTTTTTTTACACTCCTACAGGTGTCCTGGAAGAATCAGTTAGGAAAAAGTATACAATGTTGCGAAAGTTGTTGTTCAGCTCTGGCTCTATTTTCAAACCATGCATATGTGTGTCATGGGCTTAGGTGTGATGTGATTGGATGGAACATAGGATGCAAATTATGGTGGCCTATCACACACTACTCCTTGGACTCACAGACCCTCTGCAGCACAGATATAAGGCAGCATGTGGCTGTGGGAGGGCACTTGCCTGCACAACATTGGTGTGCTAACCACAGCTGCTGTCTCTGAATCCTCTGGCCCTGATTAGCTGAACATGGAGAGGGCACCTGCATTCACTGATGGTGAGAACAAGGCCCTTCTGGATGCCCTCCTGCCAAACTTCAGCAAGCTGTATGGGAGACCAGAGGATCAGGTGAGTGATGTGTGCAATACCTTGGAGTGTGCACCTGTTGTGTGTGTGACATCATAGCCACTGTGTAGTAATAGTGGATAGATGCAATGTTGTTGTGAGTGAGTGCCAGGGTGCACAGTGTTGTTAGAAGAGAGTTATTTGTTGTAGTGTGGTGTGTGACAGCATGTCACGTGCTGCATTGCACCCAGACATAGCATATCTTGTTCAGTGAGTGTCATGCTCAAAGAGTGTTTTACAGCCCTCATGTAATCTGTAGATTTTCAATGTCATGCTAAGCAGTTGTGTTAGCACACAGGCCACATACTCCTGGACAATGATGCTAATGTGTGTGCCATACGTTGCCCTATTGTCATCATGTATTTTGTGGACATATGGGTGTCTTGGGAACATGCACCAGGTATACTGATGTTCTGTAACTTTACGTTTGTGACAGGTATCTGCCTATGAGAAGGGTGAAATCTGGGTGGACATCGCCAGGGCTGTCCGGAGAGAGGGGGGGCCTCGCAGGAGGCTTCGAAACATAAAGAAGAGGTGGCAGGACATCCGGTGCTGGAGCCGCCGCATCGCCCGAGTCCAGCTGAAGCTGGAAGCTCCACGCCGGCATGGCGGCAGCCGCCAACTCACCCCCAACATGCTCCGGGTCCTGGAAGTGGTGTTCCCAGACCTCCATAGGCAGTTGCAGGAGGGACAGCAGCACGAAGGGGGTAGGTACATGTCTGTTTGTAGTCATGTGTGTGAGAAATGGTACCTGAAGAGCTCTAAGGCATGGTCACATTCCCATAGTTTGAGTGGTGTGGTCAGACAGGCAGTTCATGCATTGGAATTCGATTGTCCCTCTGTCAGCAGCTGCTTCTTTACATGCCTTGCCCTACTCCACAGTAGAGGTTTGCTTTGGCTAATGCTTGTTTTTGACATGTACTCCTATGGTGCAGTGTCTCAAGTTGCATCTTCCTTTGCACATCTTCATGTTGTAGGGGG
Source organism: Lissotriton helveticus (assembly GCF_964261635.1). Taxonomy (NCBI): domain Eukaryota; kingdom Metazoa; phylum Chordata; class Amphibia; order Caudata; family Salamandridae; genus Lissotriton; species Lissotriton helveticus. The sequence continues at coordinate 733,723,515 of NC_136063.1, read as the reverse complement.
GTATGTGACACCTGTTCGTACCTTAGATGTAGCACCACATGTGCACTATGTCTGCCCTTCTTCATATTGTGGCACTGTTCTTGAGTCTCAACAAGTGTTTTGTGCACAAGTCAGCCTCAGTGGCCTTTGTCCATGGTACACTTTCTAATTATCTTGTGTTAGCTGCAGGTGCACAATGTACATGTGCTATTTTTTGGACTTCTGCATACTCACACTGGGCAGTGCGTGTGTGCATATTCTCAACATCTGTGGCATGTTCTTTGTACATAGTATTGATGGTTTGCCACACAATGTGACTTTGGATGTACAAAGCGGTGATGGCAGTGTGAGGTGATGGAAGACTTGTTTCAGGTCCCAGGATGGCATCACATGGCAGTTTGCCCAGGACTTTTCTAATGTGGCACAGAGTCAAAGCGAATCAAACATGGACAGGTCTTCATTTGGGTGGCAGGGTTGGCTAATGAACTGTTATGCATCATCAGCTATCCTGTTGTCAGGCAGTGGATCATGATTGTGTCTCTCATACAAGTATTTTCCTTGCCTATACCTTGTCTCCTACCTTACATTGAGCTTTGTGTCTCTGACATTTCTCCACTAGTAGAATTGTCATTATGAAGAGTTATGTGTCATGTGACTCATGATGCATGCCATGTTGACGAAAGAGGCCATATGATTTGCAGCTGATATGTCTGATGTGTACAGGTGACTGATATGTTTTCATTCTTCTCCTTGCTCACAGCATCATCATCTGAATCTGGAGGAGATAGAGGCGCGGACCAGGCGGAGGGACACACCGACAGTGCCACCTGCTGGGAGGTGTCAGAGGGAGGCAGTGGCACAGAGTGGGAGGAGAGTCTACAGGCCGCACGACATGTGACTGACACATCGTACCATGCCGACGAATCCGAGACAGACTCTCAGGAGGGGGGGGGAATATGCAGCAATGGTCACTCATACATCTTTGGCTGCCCTCCCCTCCTCCAGTCCCATCTCCAACCTCCCACTCCTTGGTGTGCCTAGGGTCCGTGCTAGCCCCCGTGTCTCCTTTGTTCCCGGCACCGCAGCCCCTGCCCCTGTGTCCCCTGCTGCCCTCAGTGCTGAGACAGTGGACCTACTCCGGCAGATTGCAGTAGGTCAGGCATCCATGCTGTCTGTCCTCCATGGACATACACAACTGATTACACAGGTGGTGTCGTTCATGGAGGGCATGTCATCAGCCATGTCTGATCTGCGTCGGAGTGTGGCTGCCATTGAATCAACACTGACGGCAGCTATGTACACCCAGCAGCATCTGTCCCCCCCCCATCCTTCGGCGCCATCCACCTCTGCCTCTCACATACCTACACAGCATACACGCACACGCCACAGGTCAGACACACCCAGCGCACACACACAGCATAAGAAGCTCAAAGCTCCACGCACACAGTCTCAAGGGCAAGTAGGCACACCCACAGGGAGAGGGGAGACACCTCACACACGCATCCACACACCCAGTAGGACTGACTCACAGCCCTGTACCTCCACCCCCAATGTGTCCCCGGGTTCAGGTGGTAGTTTTTCCGCCCTGGCTGAGGTGTGCAGCCAGGTTTTTGAATCTACTTTCTGCGATGCCCCAACCAGTGTGGATGAATCCACTACACCTGCTCCCACTCCACCTGTCCTTCCCTCTCCTGTCCATGCGGTGCCGGAGGATTCCACAGATGGTGCCCCCGTAGTCAGCACAGCTGATTAAACGCCATGTGCAGGCAGGTTTGGGTGAGATGACACCCATGGAGGCACAAACTATTGCTGAGACTCTATTGGACTGGCCATTGGCCTTTAATGAGCGAGGACTCTCATTTGCTTTTATTTTGTGATTCCGCTGAATAAAGCTAATTTTTGCTTTTCAGATTTGTAGTTTGTGTGATGATGTCTGTGACTGCTGGGTGCCTGGGAGCTGGTGTGATGTTCACATTTAGGTATACTAAAATGTGTCTATCTCCTGAGGGTAATGAGGTTGACAATGGTATGTTTATGATGTACGAGCTGGGCAGTGGTGGGCACTCTGATGCTGGGCAGTGGTGGGCACTCTGATGCTGGGCAGTGGTGGGCAGTGGTGGGCACTCTGATGCGGGGCACTCTGATGCTGGGCAGTGGTGGGCACTCTGATGCTGGGCACTCTGATGCAGGGCAGTGGTGGGGACTCTGATGCTGGGCAGTGGTGGGCAGTGGTGGGCACTCTGATGCTGGGCAGTGGTGGGCACTCTGATGCTGGGCACTCTGATGCAGGGCAGTGGTGGGCACTCTGATGATGGGCACTCTGATGCTGGGCAGTGGTGGGCACTCTGATGCGGGGCACTCTGATGCTGGGCAGTGGTGGGCAGTGGTGGGCACTCTGATGCTGGGCAGTGGTGGGCACTCTGATGCTGGGCACTCTGATGCTGGGCAGTGGTGGGCACTCTGATGCGGGGCACTCTGATGCTGGGCAGTGGTGGGCACTCTGATGCTGGGCACTCTGATGCAGGGCAGTGGTGGGGACTCTGATGCTGGGCAGTGGTGGGCACTCTGATGCGGGGCACTCTGATGCAGGGCAGTGGTGGGGACTCTGATGCTGGGCAGTGGTGGGCACTCTGATGCGGGGCACTCTGATGCTGGGCAGTGGTGGGCACTCTGATGCTGGGCACTCTGATGCAGGGCAGTGGTGGGCACTCTGATGCTGGGCACTCTGATGCTGGGCAGTGGTGGGCACTCTGATGCGGGGCACTCTGATGCTGGGCAGTGGTGGGCACTCTGATGCTGGGCACTCTGATGCAGGGCAGTGGTGGGCATTCTGATGCTGGGCAGTGGTGGGCACTCTGATGCTGGGCAGTGGTGGGCACTCTGATGCTGGGCACTCTGATGCTGGGCAGTGGTGGGCACTCTGATGCTGGGCAGTGGTGGGCACTCTGATGCTGGGCACTCTGATGCAGGGCAGTGGTGGGGACTCTGATGCTGGGCAGTGGTGGGCACTCTGATGCGGGGCACTCTGATACTGGGCAGTGGTGGGCACTCTGATGCTGGACACTCTGATGCAGGGCAGTGGTGGGCACTCTGATGCTGGGCAGTGGTGGGCACTCTGATGCTGGGCACTCTGATGCTGGGCAGTGGTGGGCACTCTGATGCTGGGCACTCTGATGCTGGGCAGTGGTGGGCACTCTGATGCTGGGCAGTGGTGGGCACTCTGATGCTGGGCACTCTGATGCAGGGCAGTGGTGGGGACTCTGATGCTGGGCAGTGGTGGGCACTCTGATGCGGGGCACTCTGATGCTGGGCAGTGGTGGGCACTCTGATGCTGGGTACTCTGATGCAGGGCAGTGGTGGGGACTCTGATGCTGAGCAGTGGTGGGCACTCTGATGCGGGGCACTCTGATGCTGGGCAGTGGTGGGCAGTGGTGGGCACTCTGATGCTGGGCACTCTGATGCAGGGCAGTGGTGGGGACTCTGATGCTGGGCAGTGGTGGGCAGTGGGGGGGGGGTTTAGCCATACACACACTCTGATGCTGGGCACAGGTGGCCGGGGGGGGGTCTCAGACACACACTCTCATACTTACACATACAATTACTTAGCAGACGTATGTCCCACACGTCTATTGCACTGGTGTTGTGCGGTGAGCTGGATGACATACATCGAGCTGGATGACGTACATGCGGCACGTATGACACTGGTGGAGTGCGGTGACGTACCGTACCCCGAAGTCGATGACGTAGGTGTGGTACGTCTCCGTATTACACTGGTGTTGTGCGGTGACGTACCGTACCCCGAGCTGGATGACGTACATGCGGCACGTATAACACTGGTGGAGTGCGGTGACGTACCTACCCCGAAGTCGATGACGTAGGTGCGGTACGTCTCCGTATTACACTGGTGTTGTGCGGTGACGTACCGTACCCCGGGCTGGATGACGTACATGCGGCACGTATAACACTGGTGGAGTGCGGTGACGTACCGTACCCCGAAGTCGAAGACGTAGGTGCGGTACGTCTCCGTATTACACTGGTGTTGTGCGGTGACGTACCGTACCCCGAGCTGGATGACGTACATGCGGCACGTATAACACTGGTGGAGTGCGGTGACGTACCGTACCCCGAAGTCGATGACGTAGGTGCGGTACGTCTCCGTATTACACTGGTGTTGTGCGGTGACGTACCGTACCCCGAGCTGGATGACGTACATGCGGCACGTATAACACTGGTGGAGTGCGGTGACGTACCGTACCCCGAAGTCGATGACGTAGGTGCGGTACGTCTCCGTATTACACTGGTGTTGTGCGGTGACGTACCGTACCCCGAGCTGGATGACGTACATGCGGCACGTATAACACTGGTGGAGTGCGGTGACGTACCGTACCCCGAAGTCGATGACGTAGGTGCGGTACGTCTCCGTATTACACTGGTGTTGTGCGGTGACGTACCGTACCCCGAGTTGGATGACGTACATGCGGCACGTATAACACTGGTGGAGTGCGGTGACGTACCGTACCCCGAAGTCGATGACGTAGGTGCGGTACGTCTCCGTATTACACTGGTGTTGTGCGGTGACGTACCGTACCCCGGGCTGGATGACGTACATGCGGCACGTATAACACTGGTGGAGTGCGGTGACGTACCGTACCCCGAAGTCGATGACGTAGGTGCGGTACGTCTCCGTATTACACTGGTGTTGTGCGGTGACGTACCGTACCCCGAGCTGGATGACGTACATGCGGCACGTATAACACTGGTGGAGTGCGGTGACGTACCGTACCCCGAAGTCGATGACGTAGGTGCGGTACGTCTCCGTATTACACTGGTGTTGTGCGGTGACGTACCGTACCCCGGGCTGGATGACGTACATGCGGCACGTATAACACTGGTGGAGTGCGGTGACGTACCGTACCCCGTGGTCGATGACGTTGGTGCGGCCTCTATCCGTATTACACTAGTGATGTGCGGAGGTGTGTGGTGCAACGTACCCAGACATGACAGTCGTGCAATGGAGATGTGCCCGAGTGGCAACACGTACAGGTATGTTGGAGTTCGTTGTACTCACCTTCTGCGCCATCGTCGGTTTCTATATACGAGGTGGTGGGCGTACAGGATAGGGATGACACGGACGATGGCGTTCATGTCTTGCTTGTCGTGTACCGGGTGCCGGGTTTGCCGGAGTGTGGGTTTACGGTAGTTTAGAGCTCTCGTAGCAAAAGAGCCGTTCGGTGTGTGTTCGACACGGATCGTACTTCCTGGGTTGGAAGGCGCGGTCTATTTACGTACGGACGCTGCGTGGTGCGTCAGCCGACTGCAATTCGTATGGAATTTCGATTTGTACGGTGTTTTTTACGAGTCGTACGGAGTCACGCATTAATTTGTGATCGTACTTGCTGAATCGTACGGGGACGCCTACGGGTGCGATTCGTACGGGGAAAAACGCTCCGAACTGCAATTCGGAGCGCTTTTTACCGGATCGGAATCGGCCCCCTAATGTTTCATTACTTTTACAATAGATTTATATTTTATAAGCTCAAATTTTCAACATTACAAAAAATAAATGAATTTGTAAGTTTTTATTTTATTTAAATTTACACATTTTAATAAATTTTTTAATTTTTAATTTACTTTAAACATTTAACATTTTCAAAATTAGAAATTTGAAATTTGCATATAATTAAAAATAAAAAATTTTCATCATTTTAGAATTTTTTTAAAAAAAATGTAATTTTAATAAATTAATTTTTTTCAAATATTCTAAATTTGATTTGAAATTTTAATTTTGCATATAATATTTTTTTTTTAATTTGCATCAATTTTGAAAATTTTATTACATATTTTAAAATACTCCCCACCCTTATCCCCTAATAACCCAACATCCCGCTCCTAAAATTTAAAATTCATTTTCCAAAAATATTATAAATTATTTAAAATATTTTACAATTTAATATTTTAAAACACTCCCCACCCTTATCCCGTAATAACCCAACATTCCGCTCCTAAAATTTAGAATTTATTTTCTAAAAATATTATAAAATATTTTAAATATTTTAAATTTTATTATTTTAAAACACTCCCCACCCTTATCCCCTAATAACCCAACATCTCGCTCCTAAAAAATACATTACACATTTAAAAAAAAATCTAAAATAAAAATTTATAAATATAACACATTTTCTTTAATAACTCTTTTTTTATACTCATATTATTAATATTACATACATTTTATACTATCGATATTTTTTTAGATATTATTTACATTCTATATATCAGATTTCGATATTTTAAACAACACTAACAACACGATATTAACACTACACGATATTTTTGATTCGATATGTTGTACTTCGATATTTTATTAGTGAAATATAAAACGATATTTATTACATTGATATACTTACTTTCTATATTTCTGTACACTCGATATTATTTACTCGATATTTAGCCATTTCGATATTTTGAAATCGATATTATGAGTAGTTACCCACTAGCCAATGACATGGGGGCTGCTCCCCTAAAAATAAAACACTGACCTTCAATTATCCCTGATGTCTAGTGGTCTTTCTGCCTTCCGGAGGGGTGGAGTGTGGGTACACCTTCATCCACCTAACTGAGAGAGGGGATAGAAAGACTAACTGGGACCAGGACAGGGGGGAACCCGGAACCCGTGACATAGGGCCTCACAAAATACTGCCCTTCAACTAGCTCTGGTCCCTAGTGGGATTTTTGCCACCCTTGGAGGTAGATTGGGGTTGGACATTTCCATCTGCCCACAATGGTGACAATAGACTAACTGAGCATGGGGAGAGCACTGGCAAATGCAATGGTGACCTGTCCTCTCTCAAACAAATACTGCAATTCACCTATTTCAGGTGCCTAGTGGGCTTTCTACCCCAGAGGGCAGATCAGGCATAAACATCTTGATGACAATGACCAGAGGGGCAGCTTCTGTCCTGCAATCATCATCCATGGTGGTCTAGTGGTGTGGATCTCTAAGCAGTGTTCAAGTAAGGAAAGGCAGAGCTGAAAAGGGGACATTGTCTCCTTTGCAACACTGGCTCTTCCTTGATGACTGGAGCTCAGGGGGCCAGAACTGTGTCCCCGTCACCCAAAAAAAAGTGAAAGAAGACAGAGCCATTAGCACAGTTTGCTTTCACTTTTGTTTTGCTGTGATGTGATTGGGCTGTATGCACAGCCAAACAAACTCCGTGGTACAGAGGACATTAACCGGTCATCCTCAGCACTTAAGGGGTTAAATGTGCTTCTTTGTGCTACCCTCAAAACCTGTCTGTCATTCAAATGTATTTCAATGGAGAGCATGTCCGAGTCCTGTATTTGATGACTCAACTATGATGTTCATGCCAATCAAAGGGAGGTCCTTTTTGCAAACCCTCCTTTATATTGTTATATGGCTCTTAGGCTTATTCTCGACATTACTAAGTTAGCATCAACTCTGCTGGCCTGATGCTGCATTTGTGCACGTTACTACATGACTTTATTTTGAAAGACTCTGTTTGTGTCTTTCACATGAGAATGGTCTGCTTTCTGCATTCTCTGCTGTTCCTGGAGTTTAGTCTGCAATGTCAAAAATCATGCCCCTTGTTATTCTGTTCTGGTCAGTCCCTATTACCTAGACAAAACATGCTACACACAGCTGTACTGCTCGAGAGCTCAGGCTTTGATATTACGGGGTTGCATGTTATTCATACCACTTGGAGTGAAATCTTTCCTTGGAGAAGAGCTATGCTGTTCCTATGATGTAAAGCTCCCATCTAGGCTCCAATGTATGGGGTCTGCTGACAAAGCACAGAGAACTTCCTTCATACAAAAAACTTTAACTTACCAAGGGGTTCGGTTAGGCCTTATAGTCCTTTTTCCACTGTCTGTATATAATGACATCCCCCTTCATATTCTATTGTATTGTAACAATGCTAACTGTGCTAGGTTAATGCATTTTGCTGCTGGTAGTGAGTCGTATACTGCATTATAGGGCACAATAGTAAAAATAAACATGTTAAACTATACTGTGTTTCTGACTATCCTTATTGTGAACAAGTACAAGGGAGTGAGCAAAAAGGTATGTCTTGCTACCCCGATTCCTGAGAGAGTTGGGAGTGTTGTGTTCTGGGTTGTCTAGTCGGTTTTGGGATTTGGGATACTAAGGTGGTTGGAAGATACAACCCCTATACACCGAGGTCCTGCTTTCCTGCTTTCCACGCAACAATATGGCTTTGAGTGTGCTCACCTTGCCTCTTATATAGTTTTTCTTATTCATTTTCAGGATACAAGGATCATGTCCCTGTGTCCTGTAAGGACTTCCAAAAGAAATCGATCAGGTTGTAGCCAGTGAATCAGGATTGACCAGTCCACATTGAAGTGGCCAAGCAGATCATATCTGGACACCATATCATTAGTTGTCGCTCTGGATCTTTTTTGCGGAAGCTATCCGTGGAAAACTGCCGATATTGGCAGTTTTTACCAGGTTGAGAATGGGATGATAATTTAAAATTACTGACAAAACCATAGGTTTAATGAACATTATAATTAGAAATTAGCATTAAAAAAACTTTTGAAATTCACAAAAAAACATAGGATTCAGGGACATTATAGTTAGAAATTAGCATTTAAAAAACTTTAAAAATACACTGAAAAAACCAAAACCATAGGTTTCAGGGAAGTTATAGTTAGAAATGAGCATTTAAAAAACTCAGAAATTCACTGAAAAACCAGAGATATTTGACTGTCATAGTTAGTAGGGCTAACTATAATTCTCGCCCCTGGAAATGCACTGCTGATAACGTCATATATTACATCACCCATGACCTGGTCAGTGACATCACTGAAGACATCACTGATGACATCTCAAATGACATCACTGATGACATCATCCATGTGATAATATTATGCACCTCCTCACACGCTAATATACATTTTTATACACCCACTCTAAAATACAGATCACCAATTTTGCAACCATAGACAAACCAATAGCAGTTACTACATACCCACTGACTAATTCCTAGGTATACACACACACCCATTCATTCACCCATACAGTAACTCATACATTCAGTCACTCATCAATACAGCACTATCATATGCACTCATACACCTATACAGACACTCACACATTGCCATTCTTCCATAGTTATTGACATACCTAGCCAGTCTTGTAAAGAATCAATAACACTGCCATTTACTCACCTATACAGTTATACATTCACTACCTAACCTATTCATACAGATACTAACATATACTTACCCTCTCATACAATGACTGACACAAGCACACACTCATTTATACAGCCACTCTCACAATCACTCACTCTCCCATATTGTCATTTATATACTCCAACACTCACATATACGGAATTTCACATATGTAGTTTCTCACACCTATACCACTGAGACATCCATTCACTCACCAACACACCCATATACACACTCACCAACCCACACAGCTATTTCCACATGCACGATTGAACCCATACACCCAGTGAATCATCCACTCACACATGTATGCAGAAAGTCACATCCCCCCACCCACCCACACAAACACTGAGGCACCCATACAGATACTCATGCAACCAATAAATAACCCATATAGACACCCATGTAGCTACTCACCAACCCATACAGCAGCTTACAGACAGACTGATAAAGACATTCACACAGTTTAGTCACTAACCCATGCATTCAGTAAGACACAATCAATCACTCACATATACAATCAGTCACACACCTATTAAATCCTCCACCCAGACACTGATACACCCTCTCATTCTTCAATACACCTTGGCATATATATATAAAACATATTTAAACTGTATAGAAACACAGTCACTGGATGATGTCATCAGTGATGTCATCAATGATGTCATTTGAGATGTCATCAGTGATGAGACCATGTCATGAGTGATGTAATATGTGACATAATCAGCAGTGCATTGAGGGCAGTGAGTTATAGTTAGCTCTACTAACTATACCAGCATAATTTCTCTAGTTTTGTATGAGTGCCACATGTCCATAGAAGGCATCAGGCAGGGTAGCCATGTGGCCCCCTCACATTTAAGAAGTGTTGTGGCCCTAGGAGATGGGGGTCACTGCGGCCTTTAGAAGCTCAGGGAGGGGGACCACATGGCCCCCTCGCTTCAGTAACATTTATCAGCCCTGGGGGATGGGGTCCCGTGTCCTTTGAAGTCTCGGGTAGGTCTGACACATGCCGCCCTCCCCTTATGTAATAAGGCCCCAGGGTGGGCTCCCTGGGGTCTATGATGGCCCCTTCCACTTTAATAAAAAAAATCCAGCCCTGCATGATAGAAGAAAAATTGTGAAAATATTTTGGCCTTGGGGGAGCCCCTCAGGTTTCCTCCATGGGGGAAAGGGGGGCAGGGTATCCCTACCCTGCCCCCTTCTATTAATTGTATTAATTTATTTCAAGACAGAGGACTAAGTCCCTCTGACCTATAATGGCTGCCAGCAGCACTTTGCTCTTTTTGCCTGTAGCCAATCACAGTGCTCAACTCCCACAAGAGTGAATTGGACCAAGGGAAATAAAGCTACCTTGGCCAATCAGAATGCTCTATTTTTAAATTGGCGCTCACACAAGAGACTCTTGAACCTCTTGCGAACCTAACCGTCCAGATATACAAATAGTTTGACCCTTAATTTCTAAATAACTACTAAAAACTAAAAACGGATTTACATCAAGTCACAAATAGCACAATCTGCGGACTAAGATCTAGCGTCTTGCCAAATATGGTGTAGTTCCGTTCAGCATGGTTTGCTGTAGCCCTGCTTAGAGAAGTCTATGGAAAATGCATAGGAATTTTGTATTTTGGGACTCTACTTTTTTCTCAGCCCTCACTAGACAAAAACAATCACTTTTCTGGGAAGTTTTGTGTGCCAACGTTATTAGCAATCTAAAAACGCATTTCCTATGGAAACACTGACCATTAGACATTTATATATATACTAGCTTACCCATCATGCGTTGCTGCGATCTCCGAAGAAAGGAAATTCAATGAAACTAGTTTTGATAACAATCAATTTACATTGTGTTATTTTTATTGAAACTTATTAATTTTAATATGGAAATCATTTCAAAGTGTTGTTTTAATTCTATTTATTTATTTGAGTGCTTGTGGATACACAATTTTTTGTTTTTCCATCTGGTGCGTATATCAGTATTCAAAAGATTATGAGGGCCCTGGGGGGCCGATATTTAAAAAAAAGTTATGGCAGAAACCTTTGCGGGAGTGTACTCAACAACTTCCCAAAGTTTCCTGGCGATCGGATGAATGATGTTTAAATTCTATTTATTTATTCGAGTGCTTGTGGATACATGATTTGTTGTATTTCCGTCTTGTGCGTACATTAGTATTCGAAAGATTATGATGGCCCTGGTGGGCTGATATTTTAAAAAAATGTATGCCTGAAACCTTCGCGGGAGTGCACTCAACAACTTCCCAAAGTTTCATGGCGATCGGATGAATGGTGTTTTAATTCTATTTATTTCTTCGAGTGCTTGTGGATACACGATTTGTTGTTTTTGCGTCTGGTGCGTCCATCAGTATTCGAAAGATTATGAGGGCCCTGGGGGGCCGATATTTAAAAAACAATGATGCCAGAAACCTTCGCGGGAGTGTACTCAACAACTTCCGAAAGTTTCATGGCGATCGAATGAATGGTGTAGTAATGCATAAAGGACAAACAGACAGACAGACAGACATACATTCGTTTTTATATATAGAGATATATATATATTCACTGAAAAAAACGAAGATCAAAGTAACGTTATAGCTAGATGTGATAAAAGGAACCTTTTTTTCTTTTAAAACCATAGAAATTCATTGCAAAAAACAAAAGTTAAAGCAATTATATAGTTAGGTAAATTTCACAGGGACAATGTTAAAGTTTTAACCGGTTCCGTGCTCGGGGTGCTGCGCACGACCGTTGGCCGACGCAGCCCTGCCCACCCATTAGAACACCTGCACCGCAGCGGAATGTCCACTGTGGTAAACGGACTAAATTAGAAGAAATACAGAAATTCATCAGTTACAGTTAAGTTAGCAGCATTAACAATATCTTGTGCGCTCACCATCCACTGCTTATGACTTCACATATGGCAACACTGATAGCATGTTCTATGACATCATTCATGACTTCACTGACAACATCTCAAATGACATCACTGATGACATCAATGATGGCATCCCTGATTACATCATTCAACGAGTGTACAAGTTTGTTTTACAGTTTACATAGTGGCGAGTAACTACCATATTGCTTCTACATACACTTTTTACAGCTTAGATGCAGCTCATGGGTCTAAATGTTTACAAAACGCATGTGTTCCTAATGCCCTGGAGGTATTCAACAAGTTATAAAAGTTTACATTTAAGAGTAACTCTGTGTGCAAGTGATGGTTGGCTTTTGCTCTCTACACAACTTTTTTGTTCTGCAGAAATAGTTTCCTTCAGGAGAAAGATTCTACGTAGCAAATACTAACTTTTGTAAGCATTAGAGCCTAGAGTTATTAGCGGGAATCTTGTCTGCATGATCATTTATACTTTTTTTTTTTTTAAACTTTATTCGTGAGTGTATATTTCCAGCATAACATACATTTACAATAGACATGTCATACATCACGGTTTTCATTTTTCTCCCAACCCGTGCTTAAAGTTCAGGGCTATAACCATTTGTATTTAAGGTTCAGCGTCGCTCCCAGGAACAATAGCCTCAGTGAACTTCAGAGGTTGTCCCCCCACCCCACACCCTTTCCAACTATCCCACCCCCACCCATCAACTTTGGTGCTTAAGTCCTCCTGTCTGCTCGGTCCGCGCTCCCCAGCATTGTTCTTTCTCTACCAGGATGTGCAATGAAATGAGTCTCAACCTACCCCCACACATCCTAGTGCCTGACTCGTGCTAACTTAGTACCTCCAGGCCGCAGTATGCTTAAGTGTCCTGGGACTGTGGCTGGTCAATGTCTTCCAATGCTAGGAGCATAGTCTCCCAGTCCAGTGCCTTCGGGATTTTCCGCCTCCCCCCCTTCTTCCTCCTTTCTAAGGGTGGCCCTCTCCGCTCTGCCCCATTTCACTACTTCTGCTCGCCACGCCTCGGCCCCAGGCGCTCTCAGGGATTTCCATTGCATTGTGATTTTCCTGATCGCCAGGAGTAGGGCCAAGTCTACAAATTTCAGTTTGGGCTTCAACGTCTTGGGTCGAGGCCTGGCTCCAACCAGACAATACAATGCACTGTCCTTTACCTGAATCTGTGTTACCTCTCTTAGCGTCTGGCACACCTCACACCAATACCCACGCAATCTCGGGCATGACCAGAGCATGTGGAGGAGGTCCGCCTCATCCGATCTGCATCGCGGGCACGGGTGGGAGGCATTGGGGAACATCTTGTGTATTCTCTTCGGGGTGAGGTATGCCCTATGGATGATCATGGCCTGAATGTATTGAAATTTCGCGTTTCTGGAGACCCTCCTCGGGTGTTCTAGGGTCACCAGCCAGGTCGTGTCTGTGAATTCCTCCCCAGTGTCTCGGGACCAGAGCTCTCTTAGGGTGTCGAGGGATATTGCGGCCTGGGCTCTGATTCCGGAATACAGCCACCGTACCAAAAGTCCACCGGTCCCCATGTAGTGCATTAGATGTACTAGTTCATGTTGTTTTGGGCGGGTGCGTTGAGGCGCCCAAGTCGTCCTGATGTAGTGAGAGATCGTGGCGTGCAGTAGGTAGTGTCTGTCCGAGATCCCGGTCACCTGCACGAAAGTGCGTTGATCTAGCAGTATGTCGTCACTGAAGAAGCTGCCCACCCCTTCGATACCATTTGCCGTCCAGTCCCTAAGGGCATGTCTAGTGAGTCTTCCCTGTGGTGTCGGGATACCGAGCAGTGGTATGTTGTCTGCGTATGGTAGGGCGGTGGGCGTGTAAGCCAAAGCCTTCTTCCAGCATAGGAGGGCAACGCGGAGCAGTGGGTGGCACTCTCGCGGAATTTTACTTTTGGGTAGCAATAAGGTATGTAATTCCCCACGGTCTAGACGGCCCGCCGTCCATCCTATCTCTTGAAGGTTTCTCCCCGCCAGCCAATAAGACAGCCATTGAAGTTGGCTTGCATAAAAGTAACCTTGGAAATCAGGAGCTCCCAGTCCTCCCTGGGAGGTACTGAGTTGTAGTTTCCGCAGGCCAACCCGCCGTCTGCCCGGCCCCCAAATCAGGGTAATCAGTAGGGATTTCAGGGACTCAAAGGTACGGCGCGGTACGCATATGGGCAGGTTCACAAAGTAGCATAGCAGGTGTGGTAGCATGACCATCTTTGCTATCGCAACGCGGCCTATGACCGACAATGGGAGCGAGGTCCAAAATCCGACACTACCCCGGAGACCGTTGATAGCCCGAGAGATATTGCCCTCTAGTTGGTCCTCCGGCTTCCGGTATACGTATATACCCAGGTATTTGAAGCTAACTTGGGCCACCGGGAGTACATAGTTGCCAAATGGTAGAGAGGGCGGGCGGGGTCCCTCATGGAAGTAAAACCCCGTAGATTTGTCCGGGTTAATAGTCAGTCCCGAAGCTGTTTCGAAGCGGCGGAAGGTGTCGCATAGTGTTGTGTGGTCGGCCTCCAGATCTCGGAGGTACAGCAGCATATCGTCTGCATATATTGAGAGAAGATGGGCCGATCCCGCCACCATTATCCCCTTCTCCTCCGCGTGTTGGTGTAGGGCGATGGCTAGTGGTTCCAATGCCAACACGAATAACAGCGGGGACAGGGGGCAGCCCTGCCTGGTGCCCCGGTAGACCGGGTACTCATCGGACATGTGGCGTCCCGTGCTCGCCCTAGCAGTGGGGCCGGTATACAACAGCTTAATCCATCGTATCAGTGGGCCCGGGAACCCGAATCGGTGCAGTGCCTCAGACATAAAGGGCCAAGAGAGCGAGTCAAACGCCTGCTTCAGGTCCAACGCAACACAGCCCGCTCGCGCCAGCGTAGTCGGCGTCACCGTCATAACAGCGTGCAGGCGTCTTGTGTTGAGGGAAGTGCTGCGTCCTGGGAGGAAACCGCATTGGTCGTAGTGTATAAGTGTGGTCAAGTGGGGCTGGATCCGGAGGGCAATGGCTTTACTCAGTATTTTATATTCCCTGGCCAACATGGACAGCGGTCTGTAGTTCGTGAGCTCTAGAGCGTCCCTGTCCGGCTTAGGGATAGATATCACCACAGCCTGCATGGTCGAGTGTGGCAAGTGACCTTTCTCAAAGGCCTCATTATAAATCCGTTCCAGGAACGGTATCAGTATGTCGGCATAGGTAGAATAGAACTCCACCGGGAGTCCGTCCATGCCCGGGGTTTTTTTTCTGTTCAGGTGTTTAATTGCGGTGCGTATGTTGTGTTGGGTGATAGGGCCTTTTATAGCCTCCTGTACTTCTGCTGTCAGTTGGGGAAAGGGGAGATCCCGCATGAACTCGGTTATGAGTGTAGGATCATCCGGTCCGGATCGGGCATATAAGGCCCGTAAGTGATCATGAAACGCCCGATTTGTGCCCCATTGTGTGTCCACTAGGTCGCCCTCTGGGTTACGTATTTGGGTAATGACTGGGGTGTCCAGCCTATCTCGTGTGATGCGGGCAAGCAGCGCCCCTGAGCGGTCCGCCTCTGTATGTTGCCGTTGCAAGTAGGCCTTTTAGTCTATATTACGCAGCGTTTCTAACGTCTCAGCGTGTAATATGTGTTGTGTCTGTAAAGCTTGCTTCCTCTCCGGGTCTTCCACTGCTCCCCGTTCAAGTTCCGCTAAGCAGTCCTCTACCGCACACAGAGTTTGGTGGATCTCCTGTCTGGCGCCTACTAATTTCCCAATCGCCTCTCCCCTCACTACCACCTTCATGGCGTCCCAGACTACTAGGTTGGAGGAAGCCGTGTCCCAGTTAACCTCCCAGTACCGTGTCAGGGCCTCCGAGAGGGCTGCCTTGAATGGGCCGTCTTCCAAGTGTTGGGGGTTGAGTCGCCACGTAGGAACTGGAGTCGGGACCCTACCCCAGGAGATAGTGCAGTTGAGGGGCCTATGGTCCAAGAAGGTCTTTGCTAGGTATTCTGGGGCGCTCATCAGTGAGATCAGTGCATGAGAGCATAGGAAGCGGTCTATGCGTGAGTGCAAGTCGTGTACGGGGGAGTAGAAGGAGTATTCTCTATGTGTAGGATGTGCCTCCCGCCATACATCCCTGAGTCTCCAGCCGTCTACCCACTCTCTAAACGTGTCTGTGAGCTTAGTCGCTCCGGCCGCCTGTAGGGGCGGGTGTGACCTATCCAGGGCCAGGTCCAGCACAGCATTCCAATCCCCTCCAAGCATCCAGGGAATGTCCGCCCATGGGGATAGCGCCCTCCCGACCCTCTGTAGGAACAGATCCTGATCGTAATTCGGAGCATGTATGTTTCCCAAGACTATCAACTTGCCATCCAGTGCCCCTTTCACCAGGATGTACCTGCCCTGATCGTCCACTTTCTGTTCTATAGCAGTGAATGGTGTACCGTGTCGCACCCAGATAGTGGCCCCTCTGGAGAATACAGAGTAGGATGTTGTGTATATAGTCCCTCTCTACTTTTTCCGGAGCTTCTGAGCCTCGGATACCGTAAGGTGTGTTTCCTGCAAGAAGGCGATTTGTGTACGCTGCCTAAGGAGATAGGCGTGGACCCAGTGTCGTTTCTGCACTGCCCCCAGCCCTCGCACATTCCAGGTGACTACCTCATATTGGCCTGTTCGGTCAGCCATGGTCGGTGTGCGAGGAAATCGGTCTCGGGGTTGGTCCTATTTCGAGAACCTCGGGGAGCTGGAGACAGGAGTGTGCACCTATGAAGATTATTAACAGTTCTAAACCAAACTTGGCGCAGCCATATAACCCAGCTGGGCCCAACGCTAACAATAACAACATATAAAACCAAATGTATGTGCATTCGCCTTGGGGGGTGGGTTCAGCACACATACAGTCATTTCGTTATCAGTTCCGGTCTCCACCAGCTCAACTGTGGCCCGTCCGGGCACTCAATGTAAGCATCACGTGTTCACGGACGGGGTTTTCATAATGGACAGTTAGCGGCCATGAGCCGCACCCCGGGGCTCCACAGTGCAATACATGTTCCAGAAGACGTGGAGCGTTCTGGGGTGAGTGAGTTCCCATCTTTCCACCCTTTCCTCACACCCTCCTCCCACCTCCAGCACTGCTTCGTCGAGGTCCGACCCTCGGGGTCTAGGCATAACAAAAAAAGGATACTTTCATACGTTGTGGTCAACTTGTCGCAACTGCTGTAGAGGAGTCTGCTCGGGGTAACACCCGACAGGACAGCTGTCTATGAGATCATCTGCAGCTCTAGGCGTGATGGTAGGAAAGAGCAGCACGCTGTTGTCTGAGTCCGAGTGACCGGTGGTGTCTTCAGAGTCCGAGGTTATCTTCGCTGGGTCTTCCCTGAAGGTGCCGGCGAGCGAGATGGCCTCCCGTTGTCCGTCCCTCTGATGGTTCCTTGACGGGCCGCGCTCAGTGTTTCCTTTCCTAGATCCAGTCGGGGAGCGGCGGCTACTGCTCGATTCCTCCTCCATTGCTCTCGCCTCCGCCTCCTGGGATGCCTCTTGGCTGCCATCCAGGCCCATTACCTCCAGCCATTCTTCAGCGTCCGTTGGGCTCTCGAAAAAATGAGACTTCTTCCCGTGGATAATTTTTAGGCGGGCGGGGAAGAGCAAGGCATATTTCAGGTGCACGCTTCTCAGTTTCTTCTTCACCTCCATATAGGAGGCCCTCTGTTTCTGCACCATATTCGTATAGTCTGGATAGAGCGATATTCTCCGGTTTTCGAATTGAATGGTGGATTTCTCTCGAGCTTTTCTCAGTAGGGTGTCTCTATCCCTGTAGTTAAGGATGCGGACTATGAGAGGGCGGGGCGCGCGCCCCGGCTGGGGCTGTCCCGTCAGGATCCTGTGCGCTCGTTCCACACAGAAGTACGGAGAGAGTCCGTCCGTCGCCACTTGTTCTCTGAACCATTGTTCTATGAACTCGCAGCTCGCGGTTCCTCACATCGTTCCGGCAGACCGATCACCCGTATGTTATTTCTTCAGTTGCGGCCTTCCGCATCCTCGACCCGGTCCATTAGTGCGGCCATCTGCCCTTGGATGTCCTGAATAGATCTACCATGGTCCGCCACCTTGGGTGTGATGTCCGTGAGCCTCAGCCCCTGGTCTTTGACCCTGTCTGCCAACTTGCCATGGTCCGCTTTTTAGAGGGACAGATCACTAGTGAGGGTCCCCAATTGCCACTCCAACGCTTTTCTGGAGTCTCGGATCTCTTGGAGAATGAGGTCCAGCTTGTCCGTTTGAGTATTGCCTTGTTCTGACTGACCCTCTCCGCCAGGTCCCCCTCCACTCACCCAGTGCCGTTCGGCGGGCCGGATCCCGTCGGCTCACTCGGGCCCTCCACATTTCTCTGCCACTTCCGAGCCATGGTGTGCCAACCAACTGTCCTTAGCCGAGCCCTCTAGTTGCCCCTCGATGTGTAAGTAAGGAGAAATGGCCTTCCGAGTACCGGGTTCTCAACAGGGGGTCCAGGAGTCAGCCAATCGTGTTCAGACAGTAGCGCTATTGTCCAAGACCCTGTACATGAGTCCGCTATGGTCGCCGTCGGTCCCTGCGTAGGTCCCGTTCGGCGTGCGCTTTGACCCCCAGTCCTTATAGTAGGGCTCCAGCAGCCTCACTGCGGTGTGCCTGGAGCCCGCTCTGCCCCTTCCTGGTGTCGACCCTCCGGGCTCCTCCGGCCACGGGGTGCGTCCCCGTCTCCTATGGTGGCACCTCGGGTGTCTCCTCTCTCAGCCCTTTGGTGGGGGAAGGGCCGGCGTGTCGCAGGGTTCGGCTCCTAGCGCAGCTAGCCTCCCCGGGAGTCCGGGCCTGTGTCTGGGCCCGGTATTGTTGCCTCCTAGGTTCAGGGCCAGGGTCGGCTTCAGAGGCAGCCCCTGTCCCCCACGGGCACCGGGTCTCGGCCCCCCTCCAGCTCCCGGGCGAGGTCAGCCCGTCGACCACTGTGTCTTCAGGGTGGGGGGGTTCAGAAGGCAGGGCACAGGGATGTCCAGGGCCCCCAGTAGCTCAAAGGGCTCACCTTGCTCCCCTGCTCCTCACCGGTAAGGCGACACAAAATGGCGGGTCCGCTCCGTCCGGCGTTCCGCGGCGGGCTCTCGGGGCCCTGCGCCCTCTTCCCAGCTCTCCTCGCTGCACTACAGCCGTTCTTCTCCCAGGCAATGGTGTCCGCTGGAGGCCCGCCGATCGTCTCCGCTCCTTACCGGATGCTCCCACAATCCCGGGCGCCGTCTCCCATCGGGTCCCAGTGCGCCCGGGGCCACCGTCGGATCAGCCCCGCACCCCACCTCCCGGCTTCACAGGCCTGCGCCACGAGTCTCGGCACGGCCCGGGAATTGACCTTGTCGGCGTTTCTTCTCGCCGCTGCACAGGTTCCCGGACTCCGGGCAGAGCTCCGCAGCAGCTGCGAGTGTTTTTAAGAGTCGGTGTCCCCAGTAAATCCGTGCAGGGACGGATGAAGCCCGTCCGGGCTCGGAGCACTAGCGAAAGCCGTCCGCCATCGTGGCTGTTCGGCCACGCCCGATCATTTATACTTAACATGGAAGAGTGTGTGCAGCAGGTAATAACCTATGTACGCATGCTTGTTTTGCTTCATAAGTAGGGCTATCTGAAAAGTTTTCACCACAGTATGAAGGGTGCAGGTAGTATGATCTTTAGCACCTTCAGATCTTGGTTACTTTTTACTAAATAGTGTCTGTTTTGACAACTGTTGCATGGGAATGTACACTGTTCTTAGTCGATTGTTTAGATTATCTGTGGTGTATTTCTCATGAGAGATTCACTATTTGCTAACAGTTTGGTACTGTGTGAACTGTCTCCACAGAGTAAACAGTGTGACCAGCACCCGCTTTTTTACATATATGCACTTATTTTCTCACTATAGTTTTAGGACTGTCAGGGGTTGGATACAGGTAAAGACTGTTCATAGCAGGTCATTAGTTATGTAACAGGGCTTGAGTATCTGGAGGTTTCGCTGAAGAGTTGTATAGAATTTTAACTCCATGTGCACTATAAGTTAGCCTTTTATCTGTGGTTCCTAGTCAACATGTACTTGGCTACCCATGAAACCTATGGTAAATGGTCAATGTTGCACATAAGACAATATAGCTTTACCTATGGAGGTTGGATGTATGATAGCAGTAATGATGTTTTATATTAGTGAGAGCTATTTTACACTTGCTTTCATAACGCCAATGCTATACGCATTTACAGAGTAATGTGTACAAAAGAATCTTTGATGATGTCTTCAGTGATGACATCAATGATGCCATCAATAATGTCATTTGAGATGTCATCAACGATGTCATAAATGATGCCATAGAACACATCATGAGAGATGTCATATGTGAGGTCATATGCAGTGCATGGCAGGGCGCAAGTTACTGCTAATGCTGCTAATTATGACTGCTGAATTGTTTTATTTTTGTTAGTTTAAAACTTAAACGCTATCACTGAGAAACACCTACCTGTAATGTTGCTTTATCCTTTATTTTTTTTCAGTCGATTTGTAAGGTATAAAAAAAAGATCCTTTCAGCAGACCTTACTATAATGTTACTTTACAAGTTTTTCTTTTCTAGGGGTGTGCGATACATTTTACTGTGCCAGCAGAGTGTACAAAGCTTTGCCCACTCGGCGTTACACTTGCAAAGCACAGTTCTGGCAAAGCTCTGCCAACTGCCACATGTGAAAGTCATGGGCTGTCCTGACCATTCATGATGAGAAATCTGAAGCATGAGGAGGAAATCTACTTGAGTGGCAGGAAGGAAGCAGTGCCCTCTGGAATACCACATGGTGCCATTTCAACCAATTATGCACTGTGGAACAAGCTCCCGGCTCTAAAAATCAGTGAAAGCAAAGTGACATGCCGATTCTGCCAGGTCCCGTACTCTGCAGAATCCACAGAGTGAAACTCCACCCCTATTTTTTTCAGTGAATTTCTAGGGTATTTTAAAGTAAATAATATATAATATATTTTTGTGAGAGTATGTATGGTAGAATGATTTTATATTCTATGTTGTGTTCAGACATTATTTTAGTCAAATAATGTTTGTTTATTGTAACAAAACAAGATATGGTCACAGTTTGCAAAATCTCTGTAAAATGTGTGTGAGTATTATACAGATAAATATTCAATAGAAATTGATCAAGTATTGTAACTCTGATATCAAGACATGTCACCAGCAATCTGTTTTTGAGCTGTCAACTCTCGCGCAAGTTGATCGGAAGATGCTCACGGGAAACTTGTGAGGTCGTAAAAGTCTGAATTTCATTGCTGTCTATTGTATATGCTTTTTTATCATGCAAACAAACTTAAGACAAAATCCTAACTTAAGTCTGTCTTAAGTCTGTCTTTCGTCTGTCTTAAGTCTTTCTCAAGTTTGTCTTAAGTCTGTCTTAAGTCTCTCTTAAGTCAAACTTAAGACAAAATCCTAACTTTACTACTAATAAATGCCTTCTGTGAATACCAAAAGTAGTAAGTTTAGGATTTTTTCTGTTAGTTCTGTGAATCGGGCCCTGAGTTCTTCAGTAACACCTCTGCCCAGGGCTACCAGTGTGTATAGTAGGTTATAGGGAGAGAGAGTCTTTCCAGGAACACCAGGCATCAACATGTTGTATACTCCACTACTGTATTTTGCAATTCTCTGAGAGAATTTACACTTTTCTTTATTGCAGCCCTTATGCCTTATAGTCTCCATTAGTAGGTTGTGGGGAGAACGTAGACTCTCAATGAAACCTTTTCACAGTATGACAACAGTGCATAGTAGTTGTTTAAAGAGACACTACAGTCTCACTGATACCTCTCCACTGTCTAACAACTGTGTACAGTAGAGGATTGAGAGATTCTGGCCTCCCCACTGGCACCTTCCATTAAGCTAACCAGTGTGTAGAATATGGTAAAAAGACACACTTCCACCCCACTCACACCTTTCCCTAAGCTCAGCAGTATGCATAGTAAGGTGGGGAAGGTACACACCTCACATGTAAGACCATACTATTCCATAGTAGGTACAACAAGTACTAGCCTCCCCCCAGGAAAACAACCATATATATTAGGGATACCCAGTGGTATCTGGGAAGGGAGTGACCTGTCTGCTAATACATAGTGAGGTGAAGGGAGGGACTGCTCTGTTTGCTGACAGATCTCTCTTGCACACTAAGTCTGTGTATTAGTGTGGAGAGAGACTTTTCTCACTCCTGTGACTGGTGTGTTGGATGATGGGTATGCAAATTAGTGTGTGAAGAGAGGCTTCCCTCACTGGTCACAGCGCTGCCCCAGATGACACATGTACAAGTAAGGTGTGGGGATAAAATTACCTCTATGCAGAGATGTTTGTCTTGCATACGACTATAGAGACTATGATATGGAGACTATGATATGGAAACACACTGCACTGTCAGCTGAGACCTATTCTGAGAGTAAACCATATGTGAAGTAGACTGTGGGTAGAGACTGCTCTCCGTGCACACATCTCTCTTCATAGTGATGAATGTCCATAGAAGAGTATAACATAGAGTATCCTCTTGGCTCAGAACTGCCAGTTTTAGTTAATATTGCAATAGTTTGAGAAAATTGAAATTTATAATAACTGTTATACAAAGAAATCAATATAACTTTCATCCTTTTTATTACACTTGCCAATTTACCAGCAATACAAAACTACAACAACAATTTTGACAAACCATCTGAACATCTAATAAACAAACAAAACAAACAACTTTAGTAATCTGAAACATTTTTCGTTGACATTCATCAGCAGGCACTAATATCTCCCCCTTTTTTGCTTTATTTGCCTACTGGATTTGATGTAGGTAGCACTTATTTTCCTGTCTTTTAGCCACCTTAGCCCTTAACCTGTCAAAGAGTCTTCTGTTTCATGCTGTTTCATTGTAGACTAGGTGACAAGAAAGTCTCAGCAAAGCTGCATATCTATAAATTATAGTTCACAAAGCCTAGCTCATGCGGAGTTAGCTTGTGATGCCAGACTGCACAACTTTTTAGGTGCTTCCAAATTCTTCCACCCTGAATACACTGCCTGAAGAGTTAGTTATTTCTGAACAACACAATAATCCTGCTTGTGTTAATAAGACTCTTTTTTGCCACTTTGTAAACAGATAAATATTTCCTGAGACAAGTTTCCATTGTCCTCCTAAAGAAAGACAAAATAACAAAAAAGATGTTACATTAAAAGTTACATTCTGATCAATAATTCAAAATAATTCACTATATTGTCTAACATTTGCTAAATATTTCACCCGCAATCACATATTTATATCTAGTGCACCAGTACATTTTTATTACTTTCTCCTGAAAAAGTCCACACCCTCAACCATTCTATTTTCATATTTCCACATATAAATTATAACATACCATGAACTCTGCTTCCATAACAGTTTATAAAGTAGCACATTTGTCTTTACATGCCTTTGCTAACACTCACCACAGTGTTTCACTCTAGAAATAGCTATATCACCAGTCAAACATCTCATCGGGCTAAAGTATACTTATAACGAGGTTCATTAGAACAGTAGAGTTTATATTATTACTTTTTTTATAATTTAAAAACAGTACTTCCTTTACTTACAAGAAAATACAGTTGAAACACTTTATTTATTAACACAATCTGCAAACCTTGCTCACATCCCTGTACATTATAATGTGCACCTCTCAAAAGCTATATTAACACATCCCAAAACAGCTTTTCACTCTGTAAACATTGTGTATGCTTACAAGAACACTTAATGACACTTCACAACAAAGTTAATAAAATATGTTATACCTATACTTGGAGTTCCTACTTAAATGCAGATAAAGACACCAGTCTCTTTCAGCTCCCAATTAAGTCAAATCTGCTGAGCACAACTCAAAGAGACTTCTTTCTCCTCTGAAGTAGCAAGGACGCACTGAGCTATCCCTGGTTTAATAGCCAATTACATCACAGCATTTCCTCAACCATGTAATAAGAATGGCAACTACTGTTTGACCTTTTGCCCTTTTTTTACTTCTCCCCATGCAATTGTGAAGACTCATACAGGACATTTTGGTCTTGTAAGAGGCTTGCGGAATTACAAAACAGCTCATGGCAGGCTCAGCAATTTTCTATCCAGCTCTTGCGAGTGTCAGGAGGGATCATATGAGCCTCATGTGGCAAGCCTCACTCCCTGAAGCTTGCACTCTACTCTTGCAAGACTCTCAAGGAATCACAATACAATTGTTGGGAAATAGTATATGGGCACTACTAGCCTCTCCACTGAGAAACCTCTGTCGTATAATGGGTGTGCATCCTGGAGTATGAGGTGTGATTAACCTTTCCTTTTAGACCTCTCTCTCAGATGACAGATGTGAGAAGTAGGATGTGTGGGGAGACTGGCCTCTCTTCTGAGACCTCTCGTTGTAGGGTTTGGGGAGAGACCGAGCTCTCCTTTAAGACCTCTCTCTCAGATGACGGATGTGCATATTAGGGTGTGAGGATGGACTAGCCTCTCCTTTCAGACCCCCATTTCAGATTACGGGTGTGCATAGTAGGGTGTGTGGCTGGACTGATCTTTCCTTTTGGACTCTTCTTGAAGAGGACAGATGTGCGTAGTAGGGTATGTGGAAGGACTGGCATCTCAGCTGAGACCTCTCTCTGTAATGATGGAAATTTGAAAAAAGGTGTGGGAAGGAACTGGGCTCTATTTTCAGGCATCTCTCTCAGATGATAGATGTGCATAGTAGAGTGTGTAGAGGGACTTGCTTCTCTACTGAGACCTCTTTGTAATGATGGTATGCATAGTAGGGTGTGCGGAAGGACTGCCCTCTCTGCTGAGGCTTCTCTCTGTAATGATGAGAGTGCATAGTATGGTTTGGAGTATATTCAAACATGACCTACTCCTTCCGACTTTTCACAATCCTGCGAGCGAATCGGGAGATTGTAATAAAGAAATAATAGAATTGACCTTCTACTCGTCATACTACATATATCTTACACATTTTCTCTCAATAACCAGGGCCACAATATGTATTCCTACTAATAGAGCGTATTATTGCAAACTCGTCTACTCCTTTACACTATTCACGATCCTGTAAGACTAAGAGATCATAAAAAAAGGTTAAAAACACTATACATTTATTTTCTTCACAGTAGTTATCCCTTAGATATCCCTCTCTAAATTCAGGGAAACAACATGCCATTCTGAAGCCCCGCTATATAGTGTTTTTACTTCACTTCCACAACACCTCAAATTTTTCACAGTAAACAGTAATAGTGGCCATTTCACTTCTAACATTCCAACAGCCAGCCAATCAGAGCACTCTCTCTCGCTGAACTTGCAGGAGCCTCTCACTCCCTTTAGAATGTGAAGGCTCACAGGGAAAATAGGCCTCTGAACCAATGACAGTTTTCCATTTTTGATTTTGATCTCTCAGGCTATGCCTGCGGGACGCTCTCAAGCCCAAGTGCCAAAATATAAAATTAGTTTATGACCCTTAACATCTCAAGAACTACCAAACGGATTTATACCAAATAACAATAAGCACAATTTGTGGACCAAGATCTATCATCCTGATTAATTTGGTGTATTTCTGTTCAGCAGTTTTTGCTGGAGCTCTTCCTAAAGAATTCTAAGGAAAATGCATGGGCATTTTATGTTTTGGGACCCCCTCCTTTTTCCTTGGCCCCCGCTTCACAAATGGCCCTGAAATCTTTCCAGGAAGGATCTGAGGTGGATGAACTTTTTTTGGTGACAGTTTTGTGAAGATTTGTAAAACAGAGTAAAATTTATTAGCAAACGAAAAAATAGATGGCCAATATTAAATTGACCCAATAGTTGATCTAACAAAAATTGTACATTACATATTGGGATGTGCAACAGTAGTATCAAATATTTATGTAGTACCATAGTTGCCTAGCATTTTGTATGATGCATATATGAATATATGTCCTGAAACTCTGTGCATTTGTTAAAACAGTCAGCTCGATATCGCCTGCCCCAAACAACACAGACACAGACCTGGACTCTAGTGCAGTTTTATTTAATAATTAAATGCGTGCTAGTCGCCATAACGTTTCGGCTCAAACAGATGATGCATATATGTATATATGTGTGTGCATATTACCTACTGGCAGTCGCCAGTAGGTAGTTATAGTTAGGACCTAGTTACCATAGGAAAATTGCAACATTCTATTCCCAATACCTTTGGCACCGATTGACTAATCTTCGCAAAAGTTTCAAAACATATGGCCCGCTTCCGTCCGCTGCTATCTTGAAAGTTTTGTGCGGTTGCCGAGAAAAAAGGGGGGGTCCCAAAACGTGTTTTCTCCATGCAATTTTCCATAGGAAACTTTAGACACGGCTACAGCCCGAACTGCTGTACGGATTTACACCAAATTTGACAAAAAGGTAGCCCTTGGTTCAGAATGAGCCCTTTTTGTTAAATGGTGTAAATCCGGTCAGTTATTTTTTGAATATTAATGGAAATATATGGGCGGAGCCTAACCACACATCTCATTGTGAGATCTGATTGGCTGTCAGCACTTCATCCAAGAAGTGTTGGCAGCCATCTTGGGACCAATATACATAATAGAACCTCATTAAAAAGCATTTTAGTTAATAGAATGTTTTAAGACTTTAGTTACATTATAAATCATTTGTTGATGGTACCATACTCATTTTAGGAATTGTGGTGTGTTCTAATGTGATTTTACCATGTAAAAAAGGCGTCTGCTGGGATAATATGAATCATGTTTGAGAGAAAACTATTTTCTCATGCTTTTCCCACAGAGGTTTGGAAGGTGATCAATAAGCTAAACTGAGAGCATATTTTCTGTAAATTCACATTATCTTTCTAAGTCATGTGAGAATGAAGTCTGACATTCTCAGTAAAACATATACATCCAACAAGGGCAGAGACTGTCAGCTGATTCCTTTGTGTTCTACTGCAGCTTCCCAGAGTGTTCTAAAGAAAACTAGAGCCCTAACAATCCTACTTATGACAAACATATTGCACACCTGAAGCCATCTTGATTCGAATAAAATGGTAACTCTTAAAACATTTAATTTAAAAAGGAACAAAATAAGGGGGTTCATTTTGCCATAGGAAGTATGATAAGTGCTGCAGAAAGAAAATTTAGAGCACATTTTTAGTGACTTCTCGAATCCTCTTCTATTTCATTAAAAATACTGACATGCAGACTGAAACATGAACTTTCATACCAGAAGCAGACTTCCCTGGTGAGCAGTAGCTTTACTACAGTGATCTAATAAGTAACTAGAGCGCTAACATTCTGAATTTATGGCAAATGTGTGACACATCTTAAAGCCTTCTTGATGGAATCAAAGTAAAAAACTGAAAGTATTTCCTACTGAGGAGACTGTAGTGAATGAGGAAATTAGGAAACTTCATAACACATAAGTCTCCCAATATGGCGAACAGAGACAAAAGAGCGCAAATGTAGCACAAATATCACCCAGATGTAGCCCAAGTATAGCCCAATGACAGAATGTTCCAGAGTGTTCTAAAAAACAACTAGAGCGCAAACAGTCTTACTTATGACAAAAGTATGGCACACCTGAAGCCATCTTGATTGGAATAAAGTGTTAACACTTAAAACATTTAATTTGCAAAGGAACAAAATGAGGGGGTTCATTTTGCCATAGAAATTATGATTAGTGCTGAAGAAAGAAAAATTAGGGCACATTTTGAGTTGTCAAATCCTCTTCTATTTCATTAATAAATTCTGACATGCAGACTGAAACACACACTTTGAATACCAGCAGCCGACTTCCCTGGTGAGGAGTAGCTTTACTACAGTGATCTAATGAGCAACTAGAGTGCTAACATTCAGAATTTATGGCAAATGTATGACACATCTGAATGCCTTCTTGATGGAACCAAAGTAAAAAACTGATAGTATTTCCTACTGAGGAGACTGCAGTTAATGAGGAAATTAGGAAACTTCATAACAAATAAGTCTTCGAAGATTGCCACCAGAGACAAAAGAGCCCAAATGTTGCACAATTATCATCCAGATGTAGCCCAAGTATAGCTCAATGACAGAATGTCCCAGAGTGCTCTTAAGAACAACTAGAGTGCTTACTGTCTTACTTATGACGAAAGTATAGCACACCTGAAGCTATCTTGAATCGAATATACTGGTAACACTTAAAACATTTCATTTAATTAAAAGGAACACAATGAGGAGGTTCATTTTGCCATACAAATTATGATTAGTGCTGAAGAAAGAAAAATCAGGGCACATTTTGAGTGACTTCTCAAATCCTCTTCTATTTCATTAAAAAATTCTGACATGCAGACTGAAACATGCACTTTGAATACCAGCAGCAGACTTCCGTGGTGGGCAGTAGCTTTACTACAGTGATCTAATGAGCAACTAGAGTGCTAACATTCAGAATTTATGGCAAATGTGTGACATATCTGAATACCTTCTTGATGGAATCAAAGTAAAATACTAAAAGCATTTCCTACTGAGGAGACTGCAGTAAATGAGGAAATTATGAAACTTCATAACAAATAAATCTCCCAAGATGGCCACCAGAGACAAAAGAGCCCAAATGTAGCACAAATATCACCCAGATGTAGCCAACATATAGCCCAATGACAGAAGTGTGCAAAACACTTTTGTTTTTTGTGTTTTTGCAGTTTTATATAGTGCAGACTTGTCAGGTATTGGAGTGCTTTACATGATCATTACTTACATCACACAAGAACAAATTCATTTTGGTTTTAGACATGGGAGATAAAGTGATTTGACCAGAATCACAGAATGTCGAGCTGAAGCAGAAACTCCAACCTGCTTCCCCAGTTGCAAAGTCTGCAGCTCTGGAAGTAACACCACATCCTCTCCCCTAAGTGCCACATTTAATCAAGTGATCAACTGGATAACAAAACATAAATATAACAAATAATTTAAAAGTGCTTTGTCGCTATTTGAAAACTCAGAAAATATGTCCTCATTTTAGTTTTTTAGAGCACTAACCATAATTTTGATGCAAATAAGACCCTCTCATATATGTAATTTCGCAAGGAAATGCTCTAGGTATTACAGTTTCGATTACATCAAGATGACGTCAGGCGTTCCACACTTTTGTAATGAATATAGAATGTTAGCAATCTAGTTGTTCATTAGGATACTGTTGAGAGGCAGAAGCCAGGGGCACGGACTCTGAAAATTGAAGGTAGGTAGGAGGGTGCAGAGGCAACAATTTGACCACACTGGGCAGGCAGGACATGGCATTGGTAGCACAACAGACTATAGAGGGCAGTGGAAAGGGGGTCAGGGGAAACAAACCAACAATACAGGACTGGCAAGAGAGGATGTGGCAATACAATAGACCATTGTGGGCAGAAGGAAGAGGCAGTGGTAGTACAACCATACATGCCAACAGACCCGATTCAGCCAGGAAACGTCCAATGTTTTATTTGATCAGTCTTCTGTCTACAATCTCCTCTTTTTCAATGTAAATCAAAGGGGAACATTAATACCCCAGTTTAAAAAAAAAAAAAATCTCCCTCTTACCAAGTTCAAAATGTTAGCAAGTATGGTACATTGGATCATGGAAGGCAGAAGGAACTGGGGTAGGGACATGGGCTCGGATAACAGAGGACAGGAGGGACATGGAGAGCTGCACCAAACTGACCCTACAGGGCAGGCATCAGGGTTTGCAGCATCAACATACAACTGACAGGGCATGTGGGATGGGAGTGCATTACAACAATCCATAGAAAGCAATAGGGAGGGGACAGGACCATGCAAATTGACAACAGAGAACAGACGGGAACGAGGCAATTGTAGCTAGCTGACCATATAAACAAACAGGAGAGAAAGGTGCAGCATAACGGACCATAAAGGGCAGGAGGGACGGATCAGGGCCATTACAATGGAACAAACAAGCCAGGAGAGAGGGAATAGGGGTTTGCACATGGAAACAGAGAGCTGGGGGCAAAGGGCAGGGCAGGAGCAGCAAAATGACCATAGAGGTCAGGCACTAGAAGCAAGACACACCATGGAGAGCAACAGTGAGGCTATAACTGCATACACTCTGACCATGGAGGGAAGGTGGGAGGGGGTCAGGGGTAGCTAGCTGACCACACAGGGAAGGTGGGAGGGGCTGTGGCAGCACAGAAGACCATGCATGGCAAGCGGGAGGGTTAGTGGCAGCACAATGGCTATGATGGGCAAGAAGGAGGGTGCAGGAGCATGCACAAAGGACCATGGAGGATAGAAGGGAGAGTCAGCACCTGGGCACAGACAAGAGAGTTCTGGGGAAGGGGCGTCACAACAGGCCATGCGGGGCAGGCAGGAGGGGCAGTTGCAGCACAACAGACCAGGGAGGGCAGAAGGGTGTGGCAGTAAAATGGACCATGGAGAACAGGAGGAAGGGGATGGGGCTTGGAATGTGGACAGGCAGGGTGGAGGGACAGGTTACAGTCATCTGACAATGCGAGGCAGGTGGGAGGGGAGTGACAGCTCAACAGAACATACATAGGAGTGGCAAGTCCATGGAACATGGTGGGCAAAAAGGATGGAGCACACAGACATCAGAGTGCAGGGGGAGCAGAATAGGGGCAGCAAGCTATGCACAGAGGCTAAGCAGGTGGTCAATGAAGGGGCAAGGAATTGGGCAATGGAGGGCAGGAGGAGTGGACTGGTACATCGTGCTAAATGGAGGGCAGTGGCAGCACAACAGACCATGCATGGCAGGAGGGAGTAGGCTAGTCCATGGATTCAGACAACAGAGGATAGGGAGGAGGTGGATGGGGCAGTATGCTAATTGTTCTGAGATGGCGGGAAGGCCAGTGGCAGAACAATTGCCGCACAGGGCTGTAATAAGGGAGCAGGGACACGAAATTGGACAATGGATGGCTAGGAGGAGGGAAGTCAGGAGCAGCAAGCTTGGGTAGGGGCAGCACAATGCCAGGCCCTGCTTCCAACCCCCCACTATCCATTGTGATATGCATCAAACTTAACGTTAAAACAAACCTAGAAATTTACTGAAAAAGACAAAAGATTACAGGGACGGTATAATTGGACTCAGATTTCACTCATACGCAACCAGTGACATTCAGCAGTTATAGTTCCGTGAGCTAACTATAACTTACAGCCCACAATGTACTGCTAATGACCTTAGACATTACATCATTCATGACATGGTCAGTTACATCACTCATGACATCACTCATGACATCTTAAATGAGCTGTGAATGGAATGGATCTGTAATTGCTAGAACTTTATTGAGGGATAGTGTATATTAACATCCCTTTTTTTCTTTTCTTTAGTGTAAGAAGCATTTTAATACGCAATGTGCCCAGATTAATATGGCCGATAGCCTTTCACTTTAAAGTAAAGTGTAGTCCATTATTTATGTTGATGTTTGCAATCCTAAGTATGTTTATTAAGAATAAGTCACGTTGACGAACATACAGGTATGACATTCACGGGGCTTGATATGCTGAAATGACATTGTGTGCATATTAACATTTGTTTTCTTTTCTTTATTGTATCAATTCCTGAATTTCACATTGTGACCAAGCCGATATAGCCGCCAGCTTTTTGAATTAAAGTAATATGTAGTCCTTTGTTATTGTTGGCAACTTTAGGCATTTGTAATTTTAAATAAGGATGCTACAATGACGTCTTGTATCGTTATCAAGGTTCGGACGAGCCGAAACGCGTGGAGCACATCCTTTGCAGATTAAATACTTCCAAATTACAACCTGAGTGCTGATTTCTTCCTTGTAAGAGTGAGAGGAGATTAAATACATATATATAAAATTCCCTCAAAAAAACATAAGTTTCAGGGACATTATAGTTAGAAATTAGCATTTAAAAAACCTACATACCCACTCACTGATTCCTAAGTCTACACACACAACTACCCATTCAACAACATAATCACTTATACATGAAGTCACTAATTAATAGAACACCATCAAATGCACTTATGCACATATATAGACATTGACACATCAGCAGTCATCTTAGTTGGTTATGTAGTCATCCTACTCACTCATGAAAAGAACTAATCACACTTACATTTACTCACTTACACAATTATACACACAACACCACATTTATTCAAACACATAGTAACTCATAGTTAATATGTTAAAAAAATCACCATTACAATTATATACTCATTCATATAGTTACGCTCACAATCACTGACTCTTACATATACTTATTTATATACAGCAACTCTCACATACAATGCCTTTTATTTTTTTACTTTGTTGAAGATGTACAACTAAAACATATATTCGCTCACCAACACACAAATAAATACACTCAGTCACCCAAACACCTGTTTCTGCATGCACTCTTAAACCTATACACCTAGTCAAGCAACCATTCACACATCTAAGCATAGAGTTACACACACCCATTCCAACCACACACAATCTCAGTGTCCCATACAAATACTCACCCAACTAACCGATAACTAATATACACACTCATGTAGTTAGTCACCAACTGATGCAGCATGTTATACAACAACAGAGACAGGGATGCACACATTCACATAGTTTAGTTACTAATCCATGTATTACGTAAGACACTTTTAATTTCTCACCTAAACAGACAGTCAGACAGCTACTAAATCCTCCATCCAGAAAGTTATATATCCACTCAATCTTCAATACAGATTGGTATATATATAATACATATTTAAATTTCAAACTAAACCACATTCACTGGATGATGTCATCAGTGATGTCATTTGAGATGTAATCAGTGATGTCATCAGTGATGTCACTGACCATGTCATGAATGATGTAATATGTGACATTGTGTACGAGTGAAATGTCCAGCTAACTATAACACCCCTGAAACCTATGGTTCTGAATTTCTAAGGTTTTTTAAATGCTAATTTCTAACTATAACGTCTCTGAAACTATGATTTTTTCAGTGTATTTCAAAGCTTTTTTAAATGCTAATTTCTAACTATAACATGTCTGAAACCTATGTTATTTTCAGTGAATATATTTATATATATACACACACACACACATATATATATTCAAGAGTAGATTGTACCTGCTTTCAGAAGGAGAGAAAATATTTACAAAGGGAGCTTTGTCTCATACAATAAAAAACACATTTTATCAGATTTCCAACCTCAGAGGTCATTTCGATCAGAGAGTCATTTCCATCCCAGAAGCGCAAACATGATTTATACTTGCCAGCTCCTGCGTTTCCTACTGTAGCGTGCAGTAACATAGATCTGCGCCAAAGGTAAAACTCCAGAGACAGAGAGCAGAAAGCAACAAGACAACTATGAACAACATGAACAAGAAACAACTACACACATCAATTATTATTTAGGACAACAGCCACCACAGTGACAGAGCTAGTTGGATGGTGGTTTAGTTTTCCACTTAAAATATTGCATGACACAAAAATGTGTTTTCAACATTCTTCTTTAACTTATGTGACTGTAACAATAAAGTGGGAAATTGTGTTCTAAAAATGACACTTTTGTTATAAATTTAAGCAAGGTGACATCTAAAAATGCCTTTTGCAACCTTATGTGGGTTACACATGAGTAGACTTTGAAAATCTATATAACAACATCAAAGAATTCGCTGCCTCTTTCACTTACGGATAAGCATATAAGACTTGAATTTGCTGATCAGTGAAACAGAAAAATAGACACAACATTAAAAATAACAGTGCTCATTTTTTTATTCTCTCCTTTAGTGGAATAAAGGCCTCCGCTCAAACGTCGAAGTTTAGTTTTTAATGTATTATGTACACAGCTTAACCAAACACTTTGGGGAAGATTCACAGGCCCCTGGTGACACTTTTGCTCTGTCATTGCTTCACTTTTGTGACGTAGCGGCAGCGTAAAAAATGTGGGCAATTTATAACGTGACGCATCTAGGGAGATACGTCACGTTGTAAAGACCTGCGTCACATTATACCTGCATCACGTATAATGTATGCAGGGTGGGCGTTCCCATGCAGGAAAGCCTTGTAAAGGTGACGCAGTGAAATCTACAAGATTTCACTGCGTTACTTCTAGGACGCCACTGCGTCAAAACCTCTCGCCTCCTTGAAGAAGGCGTAAGGAGTGACGCAGTGTACTGGGAAAAGGCCTCTAAATGCATTGCTGGAGTTGTGTCTTGCTTGCGACATGACTTCAGCAATGCGTGCCTTTTGCCCCAACAGATGCGTCAGAATTTCTGACGCAACTGTCAATCCTAGCGCCATGGTGCACTGTATTGTAAATACAATACCAAAGGGGATGATGGAGGGAGCGTTGGAGCAAATCAAACACTTACCCCCAGTCAACTGATTTGGGTTTAATCCATCATCATTCTTTAGCTCACTCCACCACCCCAGTTCAGACATGGCCATATGCAAATCAGTCTGACCCTGTGCCTCGTGGAAACAGTCCAGCCCGAACTGCCAAGCCATGTCTTCCCTGGACCAGAAACAAGCATCCTGGGACCGGTTTCTGGCTAATCAGCCGTCATCAGCCAGGCTCGCTTGAATCCAGTGGCAACATGAGCAAGGGACCAACGCCTGGGCATACCCTGCCAACTTGGGGCGAACAAAGTGAAACCGAAGGGGATGATGAACGGAGAGTTGGAGCAAATCGAACACTCACCTCCAGTCAACTGATCTGGGTTTAATCCATCATCATTCTTTAGCTCACTCCACCACCCCAGGTCAAACATGGCTATAGGCAAATCAGTCTAACCCTGTGCCTCATGGCAACAGTCCAGCCCGAACAGCTAAGCCATGTCTTCCCGGGACAGGAAACAAGCATCCTGGGACCGGTTTCTGGCTAATCAGCCGTCATCAGCCAGGGTAGCTTGAATCCAGTGGCAAAGCGAGCAAGGGACCCACGTCTGGGCATACCCTGCCAACTTAGGGCAAACAAAGCGATACCAAAGGGGATATATTGTAAATACAGCACATCCATGGTGGCGCATGGGTTTCTCAGGGTGGTGCAGGAAAAGTGGAGCATCGCTACAGATGCGTCACTTTCTTGTAAATCCTCCCTCTTGTGTTAGCGCTGCCTCAGATGCAACTCTCTGGCCATGGAACTTTAAGGAAGAATCTTCACAACATTCTCTAATAAAAGTCAACAGTGACACAAATGTATGCATTAAAAAATATCTCATCTAAACGTGTAGGAACAAAGAACACTCCAAAACGTAAAGTAAAAAATCTGAAATTTTACAGAATTCGTAAACAAATTCATTTTGCATTGTGCTAGACCGTTACACCATATTCTCTCACCCTAAGTACGTCCCCATTATACAAAGGGTCTTGATCTATGAAGTCTACACTGCTGAAAACAGTGTTCGATAATTCTTCCAATATGATTATTTTGCAATATAGGGCTAAGTAAGGAACATCTTCCTGATAGCTATTGGCTGAGGATGCAGACAGAGGGTCACAGGCAAAAAGACCTGCTAGACCCTCAACCAATAACCACCAGAGCATTCTTCGTTGTTCAGTTGTGTAGAATGGCTATAAAAGCGCTATGCCCCGTACTGGTGAGCAATAATAGCTGGTCATTACCCCAAACAATTGCAGGCAAGGGCACATAATGAGGGTAAGTGCACTCTTGGCTCCTATTGTCCTGAAGGTAAGAACAATAAGCCTATTGCTACCCTCTTCTCAACTACCTCACTGGTGAACTCAACTCATTACCGACAAGGCAATAAATGGCGTCTCCGTAGAGCAATTGTTAGAAGCTACACTTTGTCACACTGTGCTGGCTCTTCCCCCTTCCTTCTCTTGGTGGAAATGTAAGGACTAATGCCTAATGATTTTTTTGATCTCCCCTAAGTGAGGGAAAGAGAGGACCAGCTCTGCAAGATGGAGAAAGCTTCTTCTTACACAAAGGAGCCAGAGCTGTGCTGCTGCAATAGTAGAGAGGAGCCTCAGCCCCTGGCCCACGGTGAGCTGAGTTCAGTACTGGGGACGGGGGTTGGAGGGTAAGGAAGGAGAGTATGTCAGATGGGCAAGTAGCTGGCTTCTACAAGGTGCACAATTTCTAAGTCTGCAATAGCTATGTTCCCCAAATGGCTGATTAGCTGCTGCCAAAGTTCTGTACATGTTGTCAGTGTTATTTAAACTTTTGAAATTGCAAGTGTATTACACAATATATTATGTAAGATGTTGACTTATTAAATAATGCGAATATGTCTTTTTTTCCCTCCTAGTAGTACGAACAAATAAATAATTGTTAAAATGAACTATATTATGGGTACTCACAAACATTTCCCCAGGGGCCAAAAAGTACGACCTGTGATGTGACGGAGGGACACATTGAAGCCAGCATGGTGACAGTCAGGAGGAGTGGTGGATCTATAAGTGGGCATGGGGGTTGCAGTTAGGTGGGTTTAGGGGAAGCAAAGTATATACCTCTAGTGGGTGAAATGCACAATGTAAAGCCAGACAAACTTTACCAAATGGTGTGATCCTAGGCAATTGTTTAATTTCACTTTCCCTCCCTTTTCTTCATTATCACATTTAAGAGGACCATGCAATACATGCCTTCAGTTTGGGCACTGTATAAAATATTTGCCTATGTTTGATTTACTGAACTATAATGTTGTTCATGTATAATAGGAACCCAGGCCACCCAAAGAGTGCACATAATAACTGACATGCATCTTAGTTCAATATTCACTTTAGCACTGATAAATTGCACAGAGACCGAAGGCCAACTAAAACAAAGTCAGCAAAAAAATGGAACGAACAGGCAAAACATTTTGGGGTGACCCTGCAGAGATGGCCAGGTCCAACACTGTGTTACCAATTCTTAAACATATTCTACAAGAGTGGCAGACTTTAAAACAACTCAAACAGACAGTTCAAATATACTTAGGAACAAAATGGATGCTTTGGGCTGTGGAATGGAAACTCCAAGTGAAGATAGAAAATGTTTCAGATGAACAAGGAGAAGAACAATCACAGATTACAACACATTCCAGAGACACTCTTTTGTTGAAGTTAAAACAAGAAGAGTTCTTTGAAAACTGTCAGACTGCAACATCTGTTTTGAAGCAGTTCTTGAGGAAAAGCAAAGAAAAGGAGGGAAAAGGAGGGAAACATTGCTTACTTCTCATGCGTTACATCACATGCCATTACAACACGGTTGTTATAGCGATCACGTTGTTACATCGCAGAGGATTACATCGCAAGTCGTTACAATGACTTGCTGTAGGGGGCAGAAGGGGTTGGATTTACAATCTAACACCTTGCCTGCTGTTGCACAAACTGGAGTAGGAATAGTAAATTATACTAATCCTAAATCCAGCGCGCCCCCTAAAGCAAGTCATTGTAATGACTTGCGATGTACTCATACACAATGTAACAACACAGTAATTGTAATGACCGCGTTTAATGGCCTGCGATGTAACTCATGCGTTATAATAAGAAATATTCATTCTTCAGTAGTCATAGAAGAACGTAATCAAAATATACATTCTTCATGAATTAAAAGAAGATCCCGCTAATTGCAGAGCCCACAGTGCTCTGCTTAACTCATTTAAGGATAGCTCTAAACCACAGACCATGCTGTTAGAATTTCAGGTTTCTGTATAAAAGATCAATCTGTATCCAAAGCTATAGAGCTGAAAACAATCTGAGCAGAAAAAGAGTATGAATTAGATTTTTTCTGTGATGCTATTTGAGGTATCAAACGCCAGTGGAAATTTAAGTGATTTGTCCCACAGTTCTAGTTTATAGGTGCACAATTTTGCAGCTGGAATTATTAGAAAGTACTTTAAGAAGGTATGTTCCATATTATCATTGATCTGCCCGCTGCACATAACCTTTTAATACTGTTACAGACGGGCATAAAGACAATCCTCCATGAGCAATCACACTTCATTGGAATAATGGATTTGATGAGTGGGTGATGAGAGAGAGGTGTCGTGGACATGGATTCATTGAGTGAAGGTGCATGTGCAGTAGTTGTTGAGGAACTTGATCCTTTCTGAGTAAGGCAGATAGGCAACCACAGCAGGTGGTACACACTGGGAGACAAGGTGGGCAAGTATATTAGGATTGGAGAGGGAAAAATGTAAACGGTAAACATATTGACTCTCTTGGTGATGATCCACATAGCAGTTTTTCTGATACTGCTGCTTGAAATAGGATGCATAGTTATAAATGCAATTACTGAACATAAGAGAATTTGTATGGGGATCATCCATGTATTAATAAGTATGATAGAGTTCAGCATGATTGTGCTTAATGCTACCAGGATAAAAAACTGCTTGTCAGAGAAGAAAAAAGCTTAACCTTGGCCAGTAGCTATATGTTCTGTATTCTTCTCTTGCAAGAACCTAATCTACAAAGACAGTATATATATATGTCAAAATGAGGATGACCATTACTTGCACAGAAAGGGGAAGCAATTTAACAGTTTTTTAGAAACAATATATTTACATATAGCAGATGAATAGAAGTAAAAGGTGAGCTAAGAAGGCATTTATTTGAGCAGGAAGCTTATAAATCCCAAGTGACAGGCCAGCAGAAGATGAATATGCAGGGACTTTTTTAGCTTGAAGGCAAAAGGAATTAAAATCTGCAATGAAATAGCAGACCATGGAACTGATACTGTATAACAGGCATGATTTCCCTAAGCGCCCATAAGGCCCTGATGCTTAGCCTAGTGGAGGTTGCATAGGTAGATGGAAGCTTGATGGGGCAGCACCATGAGCCCCAATGCTGTGGGGTTCATCAGTCTCTGAGCTCATCTTACTGGTGGTCCACTGGATGACCCTTCACTTCCTCAAGCTTGCCTGGGAGCGGGTTCACCTGGTGGAGGGAAGCTTGATGGGATACCCAAGGGAGCCAGGTGCCACAGGGTCTTTAAGTCCCTGAAGCTTGCCTGGGCAGTGGTCTATCTGATAGGTGGAAGCTTTGATGGGTACCCATGTGTGCCCTGCACTGTGGGGCCCTTCAGTCCTTGAAGGGCAGCTGAGCAGTGGTCTGCAACTTGGCAGGGTATTGCAGGGTATTGCAGTGGGCGCAGAGGCAACAAAGCTGTCAGGAGGCACACTGACATTGCACCACTTAAATGTTGCTGTGGCCGCCCTCTGAAGTGGGGAAAGGGACATCCCCTTGCAGGCGGGTGCAGTCACTTACTGCACCCCCCTGTAAGGCGGTCTCTAATCCCACCTAAAAGATGCAGGTGCGTTGCCGCCTGCACTGTGAAACATGGAGCGGCTTCAAAGCAGCCACTCACTTTCACATGAATGTACTGCCCCCAGTGCAGCGTGAGTTTGGGGCTTCCCTGCGGGCAGTGCATTCATCCTAATGTGGCACATTTTCCTTGTTTGCGCCAGGCGCACCTTTAAAAGGTATGCCGGTGCAAAAAAGAAAATACACCCTGTGTATAATATGGCCCCTGGTGGGCAAAGTTTCACAGTTCCCCAGACACAAACTAGGAATCCTCAATACCATGGGGCATCACTGAGAGTCAAGGAAGACTAACAAATCCTGTAAAAACATAGAGGGCTCAATCAAAACTGCATTTTGCAGTAAATAAAGTAGTACTAAAGCTGTAAATTTCCACCCCACCACTCTTATCTTGTCTTTCTGGAGATCCTCACACATGTACGTTAACTACTTGGTAGTGAATGTGGGAAGGACTGAGGGAGTGGCATCCTACATGTTCACCCTTCATTTCAATATTACTTTTAGCTTTGTTCATCACTGTTAGAACTGGCATCATTGGAGTCATTTCCCCTGCCTTTTTGCCTCTACCTCCTGTACTTCCGACTGTATGCTGGACCATGTTTTGATGGTTTGTATACTCTGGGCACTTTACACTGCTGACTAGTGCTAAAGTGCAAGTGTGCCCTGTGTAAATTGTAGTTCTGATTTGTTATCAATGATTGGTAAATTTGATTTACTGGTAAGTTCCTAATAAAGTGCACTGTGTGTGCCCAGGGCCTGTAAATCAAATGCTACTAGTGGCTCTGGAGCACTGGTTGTGCCACCCACATGAGGGTCCCCTTAAGTTTGTCCCTGACCTGCCATTGC
Source organism: Lissotriton helveticus (assembly GCF_964261635.1). NCBI lineage: Eukaryota > Metazoa > Chordata > Amphibia > Caudata > Salamandridae > Lissotriton > Lissotriton helveticus. The sequence continues at coordinate 733,683,397 of NC_136063.1, read as the reverse complement.
AGTGTCTGTGAGTGCTTTTTTAAACTACCATATCGACTTCACATGTGCACCCACTGCCAGGCCCAAAGAGCAGACAGTGTAATACCTTTTTAAATCTGTTTGTCAAAGCCAGTTCACAAGCAGAATAAAATGATGACCTACACAGAAAGCATTTATTTGAAAAACATATGTCTATTTATTATTATTTCTTTCATTTTCTGAAGTGTTCATTCATTAATCCAAAAGCAATAAAGACATCAATATATATATACTCTATTTACATTTCAACTATTATAGAGAACAAGGGTCCTAAGGATAATTCAATAGAGTAAACAATGAAACTATAGACCGGAATCAGTACTATAATCAAATTTCCTCCACCCAGCCGGGTGAGGAAATATTTAATGTATGATCAAGGAGAAATCAAATGACCTAGGGGAGGTCACATACACACATTGAGATAGGGCACAATCCTGTACATATCCCAAAGTCAGAAAACATATAGTAAGAAAAGTAAACACGTCAAGAAAAGAGTTTAGCAGGCAAAAAACGTTGGAGCCAACTGTCACTTGCAAAATGTTACACAATTTCAGCAAGCTTCGACATACAGTATCTACAGAACAATATACAGATGGATTTACTGCAGAACTTTTTAAGCGTCGACGTTTCGATCCCCTGGCTCCTAATAAACCGGGATCATCATCAGGACTGTATTAATCATTGCCTGTTTTAATTGCAAACGCCTGTTGGGGTAAAGAGGGAAGAAAAATAAGAGAACAACATAAGGCATCCGCCTAGAATTGTAGAAGCTTTTTCAGTAGCGAGGTCCATATGCACGTCTAACTAGCAACTGGTGATTAAACAGGTGACCTAAGTTTGTGGCTATGTGGCATGTTCAAGGCGCAAACATGCAAGTGAGGGCCGCCTGGTGAACCACAGCTTGGTGCAATTGGAGGCCACGCCATGAGTTGAAAGACAATACCTTACCGTCACTGTGAGTGGGCGGGTGCTGAGTTACGACGGTCATGGTGGTCTAACCTTGTGCCGTGTGATTACTAACCAATTGGCCAGTACGGAGATCAGTGGAGTGGTAATAGATTAAAACCGGTTTGGTACAAATTTACTGGGTACAGAGCGGCGCAGTAAGTAGGCGGGTGCCAAGATGCTAAAATGAGCTGGTTTAACAGAGATGGACATGTCACCGGCGCTGCGAACAATATAGTGAATAAAACGAGTGAATTACATTTCAAAGCACATGTGAAGTAAGCCCTCTCACAGCTTCAATACAAACATCAATCACACCCATCCAAACCATCACCAATCAAACCACTCGACAATATATACAGAAAACACAAGATAATTACAATTTTTTTTATATATATATAAAAAAGATCAAACAAACAGGGAAGAAGCAAAAAGAAAACAGAACAAAAGCGCCGACGCGCGTTTCGGAACAGGACCGATATCCACCAATCCTTCGTCAGGGCGCGAATAGATACATGAAGTTTCTTCAGTATCTTCTCACAACTTCAGAAGTATACCAGAGAGTTCAAATTCAAAGAATAATTTAATTAATTAAAATCGCATAATGCAATGAAATCAGGGCTGCAGCTTCACATCCTAGTATTGAATCTTTCAAGAATATCTGCGGGGACAATGAGACAATCAATAGAACTGATAAACATAACATTGGCTGCTGGAGAACTATCACCCAGAGAATAAAGACACCCGAATAAAGTAGTAGCCAGAGAAAAATGAGAACGATAAGAATAGTCTGATTGGAATGAGCAAAAGAAAAAAAGAAGGGAAATATCACAGAGTCTCCATGAATAACCGCAGAGCCAATTAAGATCAGACAAAGTCCCAATAATACGTGAAAAATAGACAACAAACCTCAACCATGTTACAAAAATACAGAGTGCATTCAGCCCGTGCACCATACCTCCATGCATCTGGTGAGGAAACCAATTATCAAAAAAGCACATACCCCTATCTTCAAACAGGGAAATAAATTGGCGATACACGTGTATCAGATTGTGCTTCACTGGAGGGCTGCATTAAACTCTAGAAAATATAAAACAGTGGTTAAGTCAACGTGGACCCCAACTGAACAGCCTCAAGTTATAAAAATGCAGCCTTCGATAATTAGTGTTGCTTCAAGTATAGAGATACCCTCAGACTCGCCACATATTCGTCGTCCCCACGTATGAGTGAGGATAGGTCCCACCTATGTGTCAAACGCTACGCTCTATACTCGCCTCAACCCAAGAGACAAATAAATAAGGTCTCGTACATTGTTGCAAATGACAGGCTTAATGATAGTATGGGACCTACCGCAATCAGTTAGATCGTAATTAACGTTCGATATACACATCGATGGTTCAACATAAGATGTTTATGTTCGGGCCCATACTCCTGAAAGTGTCTCCCGGTGAGATGAGCCTCCTAATCTGAGTAGAGACAGGATTTGGCAATTAAGAGAGAACGCTTTAAATATCAAGGCGTGTTGCGAAGAGTGTAAAAATATGTTACGCTACCTACCGAGGAAATGTGTGTCCAACAGATAATACTTGACTGGAAACGATGGTCCAGTCAAGGTAATGGATAGTGGGCCCGGTTTCCTATGAAGTCCCCCGGCAATAGAAGTCCCGTAGCTACAAAATAATATGGAGCACAAGGTCAGAAAGTAAGAAGGTGTTGGTGACGCACGCCCTGGCAGCATAGGGGATACAATTTTTCACAGAGTGGAACCTTACCGCATGGGGGTAGTGCGTCTCCTCTAGAATACGTCGCAGCGTGGATCCAACGATGGAGCTGGAACGGTCAAAGAACCAATCAGAGAAAGGTTCTTTTAAATACTCGAATCGCCCGCCAGATAGCAATAGATTGCACCTGGAGCTATGTAATTCAGACCAAGTTGGGCATGTGTGGCCCTGAAGATAGAGAGGAGACTGAAAGCGGGGCCTCAGGGCGGGCAGCAGACTCCGACACTGGACGATATCATAAAAATAAAAGAAATACTCGGCACGACGCCTCGTAATGGAGTAGGGCTGGAAATAACGTTGGAATAGAGGAAAATAAACCCCTCAATCCAAGAACAATTAATTACAAACAAATATATATACAATTAACCAAAAACGAAAATAAAACAAAAGGATGTCAGAAACGGCACTATAACACGTGAAGCGTCAGGGGGTCAGAGCATGCTAGCATAACAAGAAGCTAGGCAGAGCAGAGTTTCAGCTAAATATATAAGGAGGACCCAAATCTGGTCCATAACTTATATAAAAGAATCCTCATGTCAGGGCATTATGCCAAGGAATGGATTCATTGAGTCCTAATTCTGCCGTACGTAGAGTATAAATCCAAAACACCTCTCTCTTGGCTCTATAGCCATTGATGTTATTATCAATGGGTTTGTGTACTTTTTCCAGAATTCTCCATTTCAGGTCACTGAGGCGATGTTGTTTTTCCTGCCAATGGGCTACCAACGGTGCTCCACTCTTATTGTTTTTGATGGCTGACCTATGTTCACTAAGTCGGAATCTAAATTCTCGACTGGTTTCACCCACATACCCCAAGGGGCAGGGGCATAAGATGAGATAGATCACGTTAGATGATCTACAGTTTGTCATTTCTTTGGCAGCAAATTTATTTTTACCCCATGTCAGTTCGGAAGAGACAATTGCTGACTCACATGCGTTGCAGTGGCCACATTTATGGGTGCCAAGTATGGGGTTAGTTCCTGTGATGAATTTCTATAGTACTTGGGGTCCTGATGTAAATTTGGTGTGGACTAAATAGTTCCTTAGATTTGTATTTCTGCGAAATGCGAAGATAGGTTTAGGAATAGCCATTCCTGTTGATCCCGAGTTAAGTATGTGCCATTGGGAACAGACAATTTGTCGTATCTGGTTGTTATAGTTAGAGTGGCGTGTCACGCAGACAAGTTTGGACTCAGTCGTCTTGGTCTCATTATTTAAGAGCGCATCTCTGTTATAGTATTTTGCCCTTTTGTATGAGTTTTTTAGTAGTCTAGGTGGATATCCTCGTTTTAGAAGTTTTGTTCTTAATTCTTCGGCATGTAGTTCAAAGTTACGCATGGTCGTACAGTTGCGTCTCAACCTCAGGAATTGACTGAATGGTATCCCATCTTTCTGGCAACGAGGATGAAAACTCTCGTTTCTCAGGAGGGTATTGCGTGCTGTGGGCTTAACGTACAATGACACTTCAGACACTTCAGATGTCTAAGAATTCAATCTTGATCTTACTTTTGTTGGTACTAAATTTGAGGTTTGGATTGCATAGATTGAGCCACAGGGTGAATTCATCTAATTGCTCTTCTGGTCCGCTCCAAATAAAAAAGACATCGTCAATATAGCGATGCCAATGAAAGATGTTCTCAAAAAAGGGAGCGATTTTGTTATAAATAAAACGATTCTCGAACTCACCCATATATATATTGGCCACATTCGGGGCGCAAGCTGCGCCCATAGAGACTCCTTGCACCTGCAGATGGATCTATTAAATTCAAAGTAGTTCTCTTGGAGCACTGTGCTCAAACAGTCTAGAACAAATAAATTATCCGAGTGGCTATTAGTCCTCTCTAGAGCCGCTTTAACTGCTTCAAGTGCCCCCCTTTGAGGGATTGAGGTATAAAGCGCCTCAATATCCATCGTAAGGAGTATATCCGACTGATGGTTAAATGTCAACCCTTCTATGACACTTATGAAATGGCCAGTGTCTCTAATGTAGGCTGGCAAACTCAGGACAAGAGGTTTCAAAAATGTGTCTACATATTTCGACAAAGGTTCAGTAATTGAACCAATTGTCGAGACAATTGGCCTGTATGGGGGCAACAGAATACTTTTATGGGTTTTGGGTAACCCATATAACACAGGGATACTGGTATATGGAGGATTCAAATACTCAAACTCTTGCTTGCAAATGGTACCTCTGTTGAGGGCATTCTCAGTGAAGCAAAGTACATCAATTCTAATTCTCCTTTCAGGATAGCTCGCCACCTGTTGGTAATGACTTAAGGGCCAAATATTCCTCATATTCAAGGTTGTATGTAACTTTGGGAACAAATTTGATCATGTTATAAATTTAAGAGCACACCACCTTCTCAAAGACCCTCACCTCGGGACCAACTTCATCTAGGGAGGGTGTAAACAGAGAGTCCGGTCTTAAGCCTGATACATTGAGAACCGTGGGTGGATCGTGATTTTCAAAGAATTTCTTAAGTCTTATCTTTCGGAAGAAAGATTGTAGATCACGATTGAGCTCACATCTGTCCATTCCAGTACTAGGGACAAAGGAAAGCCTTTTAGAGAGAAGACTTACGGTGGAATTGTCAAATGTAACCTTGGAGAGATTAAATATCGGAATCACATCCAATTGTTCTGATTCTTTCATACTCACAGAACCTTGATCTGCCATACTCACAGAACTTTGATCTACTTTATTGTTCCCTCTTAATATCTCCAATGTTGGTTCGCCCTCCTGTTCTGATATTGAGGGTAGTTCTCTGAGTGATGATATTCTTCCGTTGGTTGGTATTGACCCCTCCCCTGGGATCTGAATCTGGTCCTCGGTGTAAACTGTCGGTAGCCTAAAAAACGCCCCCCTCTATGTTGTTGGTTGGCAAACAGTCTTCTATAGTTATTGCCCCTATATGTATTGGGTCCTGTATCTCCCTCGGAATCAGAAGTCTCAGAGAAAGTCAAGATTTTTCTATTGGACCAATGGGCAGTGTCCCCTTGATATCCCTGGTCCCTAGAGGTATTAGAATAATATTGGGCCCCCAGGTATGGGTAGACTCTCTCCTCAGAGAAATAACGAATATCTTTTTTCAATTTCTCAGTTTTTTTCTTTATAAGATAGTCGTTGAAGGAAGCTAGTTCAGAATTAACTTCTTCCAGCTTCTTTTTGGCTTCGTCTACTGGATCACTCTTGCTAAGAGTTTCCTCTATTTCTGATATTTCCTTCAAGAGGGTATCTACAACCTCTCGAGCTGTTTCAATGATCAGGATCATCAGATCCCTTGAACATCGATTGGCGATGAGTGACCACTTTTCAAGGAATTTACGAATTTCCACAAATAGGCCTGGAATATTGCGAACACGAAGTCCGTTAGGTATCACTCCTGCCTTCAAAGAGGCTAGCATAAATTCGGCATGTGACTCTGTTCTTTTAGCTTTCTTTTTCAAATTTAAAAGTTTGAGCCATTGATCATTCTCTGCTTTGTTAAGGGTAACAGGGCGTTCACTCGAAGTACTGGCCCCAATAAGATTAGAGAAAACCTCGTCTGAAAATCCGAAGGTTTTAATGTTCTCCATAGATCTCAATACTACACTCACCCAGACCGGAATATGTGCAAAGGTATCATACACACGCACAAATAGTGAATCCAACAACCAAAATAAAGAGTGAAAATGATCAGAATAGAACAAAAGATGTATAAGGAAAAATATATAAAGAGGGTGGTTCCAGCAAAAAGGCACAAGAAAAACCCTCACAGCAACGTGCTGGGGAAATAGTCAAAAACACACGAGGGTCCCTGAATATGAATGCTAGGCGGAGGAGGCAGGGAAAACACTGTAATCAAGAACAAGAAGACCTCCCCTAGATCAAAATATATAGTAAGGTAAACACTCTAATCTTTGATTCAAAACATCATCATTGTCCCACACAGAAAGAATTTATTTGAAAAACATATGTCTATTTATTATTATTTCTTTCATTTTCTGAAGTGTTCATTCATTAATCCAAAAGCAATAAAGACATCAATATATATATATACTCTATTTACATTTCAAAGCCCATGTGAAGAAAGCCCTATCACAGCTTCAATACAAACATCAATCACACCCATCCAAACCATCACCAATCAAACCACTCGACAATATATACAGAAAACACAAGATAATTACAAAAATATTTTGGTGATGGTTTCGATGGGTGTGATTGATGTTTGTATTGAAGCTGTGAGCGGGCTTTCTTTTCAAATGTGGGACAATGATGATGTTTTGAATCAAAGATTAGAGTGTTTACCTTACTATAAATTTTGATCTAGGGGAGGTCTTCTTGTTCTTGATTACAGTGTTTTCCCTGCCTCCTCCGCCTAGCATTCATATTCAGGGATCCACGTGTGTTTTTGACTAAAATGATGACCTACACACCCTGGCAGAAAACTCCTAGGATATGGGGTGGCAATAGAGTTTTTAGTTTTCAGTATCAAATGCCCAGTTTGGCAAATATCACACCTAAAACACTGAGGCTGAACAATGTATTCTACCAACATTGTAGCAGAATCATTTCTGTTGAATTTTTCCTTGATTTCCATATTATCCATGCTTATAGATCTGACCAACTCTAGATTATTTTGTAATCAGATTTTCCCGGAAGACTTAAATCTCTTTTTTGCATTGTAAATTTAAATCAGAGAGCAGATTCAGAATATGCTATGACCATATCAGGAGGGAAAAATTAGACCTGTGTGGATATCATTACAGGACCGGACGCTGACATTATGCATAAAACCTTTAATGCAGACCCCAAGCAGCCACATCACAATACAAAGGTTCCAAATAGTACACAGGCAACAGCAAAGTGCCATGAACCAACAAGAGACAGCCTCTGTTAAATGCGGCTCCCAAGCAGATAAGTTGACTCTTTATCTTCTCTTCATTTTACTTATATTTTGCATTTTAATCTCTTTATTTTCACAGGGTGGCATATTGGTGTGGTATGACCCCCCCCGCACCCCTCCCCTCACTGATCTCCAATTTATGGAGATTTCTTTCCCTTTATCCCCATCCTCGTTGTGGCATTAAGTTGTTTGCCCATATTGTGGGTCTGTTTTTTACCAAACGAGTTAATAGGGAATGTCACGACATCAGCCAGTGCCGAGTTTACTTTACCGCCTGTGTATTTGCTTCTTGTTACGCGGCCTACGCGCTGCGCTATACTTGTTCTTTGAGCACTGCCCATTCAACTCAGTAGCGCTTTCTCATGTCCCCACCTTTTGCATCCTGGTTTAATACTCGGACTCGGGTCTCTGCAATCTCTTCTGGCCTCTGAAGTCTCTCACAGGCCCGCATTTGGTTGAGGACGGGCCATTGAAGGAATGAACCTTAGCGGGAACTACACTATGCGTTCCCGTTGCTAAGGTTCTTTCCTCGCACTCCCGTCGGCTTGGTTTTGAGCCGGTCTTTGGTTTCCATAGCGACCCTGCATGCTCGAGCACGGCACTTGGAAATTACCCGCTGTTTTTCTGTTGGCACTCACTTTTAATTACCGTTTGGCCGTTTTCACTCGTTTTTTCAAGGTTTTACCACTGATCATAAAAAAAAGAAAGGTTTTGGATCTAGTTACTAGCCAAAGGGTCCTAGTTACTAGCAAAGCGTTTGAGATACTGACAAAAGGGTCTGGATACTAGCATAAAGGTTCTAGATACTAGCAAATAAAAAAAAAAGCTCTTCTGTGTTTGTTGCCCTAACATCGCAATTATAATGTCCAGCAGCGAATCAGATGAGGCTTCTGCCCCTACAGCAATTTTGGAAAGTGATTCTGTTGTGACTTGATTGACACCGTGGCTCCGCTCCGCGCGCCACGGTAGAATGTTGGTGTTTCAAACGTTCTAAGTTGAGCGCCGCCGCATGCTGACCGCCAAGGTGGCGGGCGCGCTGATGTCTTGTTGCGATGTTAAATAAAGCCTGAACTTGAATGAAGTCTCTGCCTCATGTTGTAGCTACAACATGTTCTTCGCGACGAGGTTGGCCTTTGATCAGCGGGCAGAAGGACATACAGCGAGGAGTCCACGCGTGAAGAAGACAGGCCAGTGACCTCCTCTGGCGTGAGAGAGAGTGACAACGTGAACACGGAGTGAAAGGTGACAAAGTTTTGAAAGCGAATGATACTCCGGCGCAGTTGGTATCGTGAAAGTAAGGAATTGGATCTATAACTTTGGAATGGTGAAATATGTGGGAAGGGAGCAAGAGAGGCTCTGCTTCGGGCGTTGAAATGAAAGTCGATTATAGCTGAGAAGCAGAGCGCAGAAGTAAATTCCAGCAGGAAGACGAAGTGACAGATGATTAAGGTAGAGACGTGGAGTGCAGAAGAGAATGCCGGAGAGGAGATATATACCTGAGGAAGCCGTTTATTGAAGAGGCTGAGGGGATTGAGGCGTATGAAAGTACCAGGGGTGTGAGGCGGCGAGCAAAAGTATTGACGGAGACATAGGGATTTGCTGGAAACGGATGGCAGACCAGCCATCATGTGTGAAAATAAATTTGACGGGACTGCTGCATGACAGTTTGGAGTTTGAACATCGCGACGGAAACAGTAAATATAGCGTAGACAAAGTGACGCAGATGTGGAAATTGTGCTCCATCTAAAATAGAGGCCCGCGTGATGAGATGTGTGTTTAACGGAGTATTGCGGCGCATATCCCGAGTATGTGAATACGAACGTCGTCTCATGAATCGGAGCGTTCCTGAGGTGAACTAGAAAGGAGAGTTCATTATCAGAACTTGTGTGGGCGAAGTCACAATATTTTTGAGGGAAATAAGTCACCCTCAGGAAGAGACTCACGGATGACAAAGTGTATGGTTTGAATATCCTACAGAATCTGTTGTGGCTCTTGATACAACACTGCCACCTAAGGGTACAAAGCGGTACATACATTTGATTCACTGTTATGTAAAAACACATCATCTGAGAAGGCTAGAACTAACACGGTTACGAAGTATACACCAATGAGAATTGAGGCCAGAGTGTATGGCTATGCTATATTAATTTTCACGTTTCTATTATTATACATAAAAGTTGAGTTAAACTGACGTTACTGGCACTACCTGCATGTTAACATTGAGCCAGGTTGGCGAAGACTTAAAAACAAAATGGATATAAGTGCACTTGATGTATCTGCTGTGTACAGTCCTCCTCACTTCCTCAGTCAACCTGGGAATCCAAACATAGAATGGGATGAGTGGATTGAGATGTTCGATAATTATTTGGAAGCCTTGGATGCACAAGACTTCACTAGCAATAGGAAAAAAGCAATTTTGCTTACTAATTTAAGGAAGGACACCATATTTTGAAATATTTACCTGTTGCTAACAATGAGTGAGGTCAGCCTATTGGAGATGTTTTTGGAGGAGGCACGCAAAAGGTTGGAATTAAGATTTGCTAAAGAAACAAATATAGCATTGAGGAGATACAAGTTTTATACCCAGCCGCAGAAGGTTGGGGAGTCAATAGATGACTTTGTCACAAGACTTTGTGAACTCTCATTAAAGTGTAAATTTGTTCAATGCAGATGTGGGAAAACCCAAGAACGTTTATTGCTAAAGACCCCTCTCTTAAGGTTGCCATTGACATTGCAAAAATAATAGAGGAGTCAGACTCTTGCATGAAGGAGATGGATCGTAGGGATGCTAAGGTCAACATGTCTAGTGAGGGTGAAACTGCTGTTGTAGAGGGTTGCGAAGGGGAGGTAGCTGCATCTACCAAGTTCAAGGGTGTGAAGAATATTTCTGGGGGTAGAGCATATCCCAGTAGATACGGAAACAAAGTTTGTGGGAAGTGTGGTAGTGCCTACCGCACGACTGACTCAAAGCGGTGTTGGGCCATTGGTAAAGAATGTAGAAAGTGTGGCCGCAAGGGTCATTTTGAAAGAATGTGTAGGGATACAAACAAGGGTAAGGTAGCAATGTTATCTGAATAATCTACTGTGTATGAATACTCTTGCCGACCTGATAGGATCTTGTGTGTTGAACCTTCGTTGATTGATGGTAGTGAGGACAGAGACATTCTTCTCACTGAACCTCTCCAATCACATGACAGGCGTAAACACAGACCTAAGGCAGGATTTGTAATTGGAGGAAAAAGTGTTGATTTGATGGTTGACTCGGGGTCACTATATACCATCATACCCAAGAGGATTTTCAAGCAGGAGTGGCCTAGCAAAAATCTTATGCCCAAAGATATAAATCCTGGGGGGTATCAAGGTGAACAAATAGATATTCTTGGTTACATGGCGACTGACATTGTATTTAAGGGAAGATCTGTGAGGGGTAAAGTGTATGTGGCAGAATCAGGACCCCCTTTTTTAGGATGATATCACCAGTTTGACCTCCACATCAAAATTGACCCACACGCTGTTGAACAGGTTATGGTGGTGGATGACCTCTCAGTGGAAGACATCTTAGAGGGAGGCAAAGGTGTTTTTAGAGATCAGCTGGGCAATCTAAAGGGATATGTACACAAGTTAAAGCTCAAAAGTAATGCCATCACTGTACAACACAAACTAAGAAAGGTTCCCATCATGGTCAGGGGGGAAGTTAAGAAAATGTTGAACGAGATGCTGTCCAATGGAGTCATAGAACCTATTGAATGCTCATCATGGATTTCCCCAGTTGTGATTTCACAGAAAGCTGACGGTAACTTTCGCTTCTGTGTTGATCTTAGAAGTTTGAACCAGAATGTGATCCCTGACACTTTTCCCCTGCCCAACATAAACGAGATGATGGTGTTGCTTAAAGGGGCGAAATACTTTTCAAAACTTGACCTTCGTCATGCTTACCATCAGATACGTTTGCATGAATCTTCAAAACACTTGACAGCCTTCATCACCAATGAAGGGATATTCCAATTTACCAGAATGCCCTTTGGGTTATGTTCAGCTGCAAGTGTGTTTTAAAGGATGGTCACAGAGATTTTCAAGGGGATGGAAAATGTTATTTATTTCCAGGACTATATTTTGGTTTTTGCTGAGAGTGTGAGTGACCATAACTCTGCCCTGAAAAATGCCCTACGAGAATATTGGAGTCAGGTTTGACTTTGCGCAGGGAAAAGTGTTCCTTTTTGGCAACAGAGGTGGAGTATTTGGGGCATTCTATCTCGTCCGATGGTGTAAAACCAAAAAGAGACTTATTGGCATCCATAATGCTCCTGTACCCACCAACAGGGACCAAGTACGCTCATTTATTGGGCTAATTGAGTATTACGCGAAATTTATGAAGAACTTTGCAAGCAAGACCGAACCACTTAAGATGCTGTTGAGGAAAGGAGTCAAGTTCTGTTGGGGGGATGAGCAAGAAAAGTGCTTTGGTAATATTAAGATGGAAATATGCAATGCAGGAATTTTGGTTCCATTTGATGTACATGGGAAGACTATTGTCACTGTGGATGCGAGCAAAACTGGCATAGGAGCTGTGTTATCACAGAGCGATGGTACTAATGAGAAAACAGTGGCATTTTCATCTCGCACTTTAACTGCCACTGAGCGCTGTTATTCTGTTATAGAAAACGAAACCCTGGCAGCTGCTTGGGGTGTAGAGTATTTCAGGATGTATTTGTGCGGGCGTAGGTTTAAGCTTCGCACTGACCATAAGCCTTTGTTGAAAATACTCTCACCAGGTGGAACAGGGAAGGGGTCAGCCAGACTGGCTAGGCTGGCCTCCAGGATACAGGAGTACAATTTTGATGTTGAATTCATTTCGGGCTGGCGTAATGTACAGGCCGATTGTATGTCACGTTTATCCTTGAAATGGGAGGATGTAGACAAGGCAGGAGTGGCGGAAAAAGAGAGTGAAGGGGCTATCTCTTGTGTTGAGGATGTGATTCAGTGGAGTTGTGGCGCAGTCAGTAAGAAAGAGTGGGGAGAAGCAATGTCTCACGATGAAGTCTTAAAGAATGTTATGAACCTCATCTCTAAGGGGAGACGTAGAGAAAGCACTCTGCCAATCAGCGCTAAGCCTTTTAATGCAGTCATTGACAAATTATCTATTGTCGATGATCAGGTCATCATGCGTGGTGATAAGATAATTCCCCCATTTGAAATTCGCAAGCGACTCTTTGACTTAGCGCATGAAGGGCACCTAGGCCAAACTGCTACTAGAAGACGGTTGAGAAATGAATTTTGGTCGCCTAGAATGGACGGTGAAGTGGTCAGTTGGGTGGAGAGGTGCAGTGAGTGCCGTGAAAGTGAAAAGAGACTCAAGATGGGACCCCAATCTGTCCCGAGTTCCATCCATGATCCTGGCGTAGTGTTTCAAAGCATATGCCTCGATTTTATCGGGCCTATGCCGGGTGTTCACTCCAGCAACAGATTTGGTTTAGTGGTTATGGATATCCATACTCACTGTGTCAGAAGCAGTACCTGAATTATCCTGATTTACGTGGGAGCGAGGTACCAAGGCTTCTACGATGAATATTTCCTAATTCCCAATCACCCCTGCACCCGGATTTCTCCGAGCCCAGAAATGAAGGGGAAAGGGGAAGTGGATAACAAACAACAAAGAGAGACGTCCACTCTGGTGTCTTCGTCACTACCTCTTGAATTCGAGTGGCTGGGAGCACCTGAAACAGTTAACAGATGATTACTAACATTCAAACAACATTTGGGAATTCTACTCTCTCTCTCATTCACCTCTCAATACCTGTTACAGAGTGGAATGAGCCTCTCTCTAAGAGCCCAGTACCAAGTTTCTAAGTTGTTGAATGGTTAGACTCTTGTTGCTGTTAGTGTCTTTTTGATTGCTGATAAGTAGAGGTGGTAGACAACAGTATTACCATATGCATATAATGAATACTCTCATTTACTAGTTGAAGTACGTAGATGCTGGTCAGTAGGATTACTACACAAGACTTCAAAGGCTCACAGTTCTCTAGAAGGTCTGGATCTCTGGAAAGTCTTTACTGGTTTCTCCTTTACAAAATGTCTTTAAACAATTTACTCAAAACTTGTCATAGCCGGCAGAGTCCGTAACGATGAACTTACACTCCCTGACGATGAAGACACTGCCTCAGGAAATATCTGTGAATAACTCTGGACTGAGATAGTGCCACAAGAAGTCTTATATGAGGAAAGGATATTCTTACCGCTTGACAGTTGAGGTGATGCGGAAGAATTACTTGCCAATCTGAAGGTTCGCTGATAAACGCTGCTCTCAGAATTCCAGCCTACTCCACGGAACCTTTGACGAAGCGGAGCTAAGGCTGGATACAGAATGCAGAAAACGGAAGAGAACTGAGAAGGAACTTGCTCTCGTTGCCGGCTAATGAAGTCTCTAAAGTTTCTGACAGAAAACGGGCAGAAAACTAGGAATTACTAAGCGACTTGACGGGAGCCTAAATCAGGACGTCGAGCTGCCGGAATGGAACAGTTGAAGTGCGCCACATAGAAAGCGCGGGATAAGGAAATGGCGGCTGAACTGGAAAAGACTAGAACGCTAACCCTACACCTCAGCGGCACAATCAGGAAGCGTAAACCAACCTACTCTCTGACTGCGGACATGAACTAGTTTCTGGATGGAGCCCCAGATGGGAAACTGCTGCAATGCGTTAACTCTTCCTTTGGCAATGGGGACTGATGGGGGCCTCCTGAAGAACCCTGGCATGGACCTGACAGTACCCCCCACCAAAGCCCCCTCCCTGGGCTTCAGAGGATGAGTCTTATGAAACTCTGTGACCAATCGGGGAGCATGAACATTGCAACTGGGTTCCCAAGACCTTTCCTCAGGACCATAACCCTTCCAATCCACTAGATAAAAGATTGTCCCTCTTCTCAATTTTGAGTCCAAAATTCTTTTGACCTCATATTCTTCTGAACTCTGTACTTGGATTGGGGCTGGTGGCCAGATCCGTCTAAAGTTCGGAGGGTTTCTTTTAATCAATGAGACATGGAAAGTTGGGTGGATCTTCAGAGACTTTGGAAGAGCTACTTTAACACTCACTGGATTCACCATCTTAATTACAGGGTAGGGACCCACAAACCTCGGTTGGAACTTCCGATTCCCCCTCAACCGCATGTGTCGAGTGGAAATCCACACCTTTTCCCCTGTCTCATAAATAGGACTTGCTCTGCGCTTCTTGTCAGCCTGCACCTTATATGACCCCTTAGCCTTTTCCAGATTTGAAGAAGCTATTTGATAGGATTTCTGTAATTCTTTTATCACCTACTCAGCTGCAGGGACCTCAACATCCACCCGCCCTACCAGCATATTGGGATGACGACCAGAATTCAAAAAGAAGGGGGAAAAACCTGTAGCGGAATGGACTGAATTATTGTAGGCAAACTCAGCAGTGCTCAACAACGAAGGCCATTCCCCTTCCTGATCCATCAAATACAACCGAAGATATTGCTCCAAATCCTGATTCACTCTTTCAGTCTGTCCATCAGTTTCTGGGTGAAAACTGGTGGACAAACGAGAGTCAACTCCTAAACCATTAAGGAAGGACTTCCAAAATCGGGAGACAAATTGGGGTCCACGATCTGAAATAACCACTTTAGGGATCCCATGCAATTTAACAATGTTTTCAATGAATAGTGTGGCCAATTGGGATGCTGTGGGTAGAGCCTTCAGAGGAATGAAATGACTCATCTTTGTAAACTGATCCACCACCACCCAGATCACTGAATACCCCAGACTAGTGGGCAGATCTACAATGAAATCCATCGATATAGTGTGCCAGGGGGATGGGGCAACAGGTATAGGCATTAGGAGACCCTGCGGGGATTGTCTCAAACTCTTGCCCTTAATACATGGTTCACAAGTGGCGATGTACTGTCTCACCTGAGCGTCCATGCCTGGCCAAATGAAGGTTCTCTTGATCAATTCTAAAGTTTTCTTTGCTCCTCTATGGCCCGCTAGCTGATGATCATGGAATTGCTGAATGACTTCTTCTTGTAACTTATTGCTGGGAACAAACATTTTTCCTTGTATGAATGGTTTCCCATCCCTCACAATGCGATCTGGACCTTCCAAGACCCAATTGGAAAATTCGGTTTTAGTGAATTCTTCTCTAATTTGGCTCTCGAATTTATCCTCGACGGAGACAGCTACAATTTTTTCTCCTGGAATGATAAATCCCTCCACCTTGGCATCAATTTCTTCTCCCATGCTCAAACGCGAAAGGGCGTCAGCTTTTCCATTGGCTGAACCTGGTTTGTAGGTCAGAACAAAATCATAATCTGCAAAAAAGAGTGACCACCGCAGTTGTCTTGGCGTTAAAGTTCGGGCAGATTTTAAAAATTGTAAATTCCGATGATCTGTAAAGACAGTGATCACATGTCTCGCACCCAACAAATAGTGTCTCCACACCTTGAAAGCCTCTTTTACAGCCAAAAGTTCTTTATCTGCGAAGGAGTAGTTGATCTCCGCAGGGGAAAGTTTACGAGAATGGTAGGCCACAGGATGAAGCTGACCAGTGTCTTTCTGGCGTTGGGATAAGATTCCACCAATAGCCAAATTGGATGCATCAGCTTCAATGAAGAATGGTTCCTTTAAATTAGGATGTTGCAAAACAGGAGCAGTGACAAAAGCCTCCTTTAACAACTGAAACGCCTCTTCTGATTCACGTTCCCAACTGAATCGTACATTCTTTTTGAGAAGACGGGTAATTGGGCTCACTTTTTCAGAAAAATTCTGAATGAATCGTCGGTAAAAATTGGCGAATCCCAAGAAACTCTGTCTCTCTTTCACTGACCTAGGCGCAGGCCAAGACTTGATTGCCTGCAGCTTGGAATCATCCATGGATACACCTTCTGGAGATAAAATGAAGCCCAAGAACTCCACGCTGGAAGAATGAAAAACACACTTTTCCAACTTGACGAACAGATGATTCTCCAGCAGTCGTTCCAGAATTACACGTACATGGTCAACATGTTCCTCCAAACTGTTTGAATAAATGAGGATATCATCAATGTAAACCACAGCAAAGCGATCCAAGTACTCCCGAAGCACATCGTTCACGAAATGCTGAAAGGCTGCTGGGGCGTTACATAGCCCAAAGGGCATCACTTGGTATTCGAACAACCCAAGTCTTGTTCGAAAAGCAGTTTTCCACTCCTCGCCCTCGGCCATGCGCACCAAATGGTATGCCTCACGTAAATCCAACTTGGTATACACGCAGGCATCCTTGACCTGGTCAAGAAGTTCAGAAATGAGAGGGAGTGGATAACGATTCTTTTTAGTGACTAAGTTCAGAGCCCGATAATCGATGCAGGTTCTCAAAGTTCCATCCTTCTTAGGGATGAAAAATAGGGGCAAAGACACAGGAGATTGTGAAGGTCGAATGAAACCGTTGGCTAAATTTTGTTCTATGTAGTCCTTCAGATGGATATTCTCTGGTTCAGATAAAGCATAGATTCGACTGCACGCCAGCGAAGCTCCCGGCTCCAATTCAATCCTGCAATCGTACTCTCGATGAGGTGGTAGTTTTCGAGCTTCTTTCTCATTGAAAACTTCCTTCAGATCTTGATATTCTTCTGGAATCTCAGGAGCTTCCAAAGCACAAATTATCTGAATTTGATTGGCCAAATTTAACGATAAGGTGGAACTGGTGGATTCTGGTGTTGCCTGATAACAATGCTCATGGCAACAATTTGAACTCATCTCTACAGTACGACGGGACCAGTCAATCCGAGGATTATGCTCAGTAAGCCAAGGCAAACCCAATATGAGCTGGAACTGGGGAGCATCAATAAGGTTAAATCGGATATAACTCCGATGTTCTCCGGGACCCACTACCGTTATGGCCCGACTGACCACAATACATGCGCAGCTTGCCTTGACGCCTCTTTTCTCTCTCCTCCTTGGTAAGAGGACCTCAAATAGTTCCCACCTGCATGGGTTCTTCATTAGAATGACTTTGGCCTTCTTGGTTCTTGACCAACTCGGATCTGGCCCGATCAAATCGCGGTGGAAGAGAGCGAACATCCCTCCGACGTTCATTTCGTCTTTCAGCCTGCCGCTGATCAATCTGCAGAACTAAATCAATAAGTTCAGATACATCTGTGGGTCTCTTTGGAATTTGAGCCAACCCATCCTTCAGTTCATCTTTTAGCCCTCTGTAAAAAATTGCCGCCCTCTTAGATTCAGGCCAACTAGTTTCAACTATTAATTTATTAAATTGTGCTAAATATGCCACCAGGTCTCGATTTCCTTGCTTCAATTCCAATAGTTCATTGTCTGTAGTTTGTGAAACATTTCTTCGATCAAAGATTCGCAAAAATTCGGCCTTGAATTCTTCAAATTTATACAACACTGGATCATTACAGGCCACCAGGGGCAATGACCACGCTGCTGCATCGCCACTCAGGTAGGACAGCACAAACGCCACTTTAGACTGATCCTCCTTAAACAAAATGGGCTTACAAAGGAAATGCAACGAACACTGTGTAAGAAAAATTTGGGCCTTATGAGGATCTCCCTGAAATCTCTCGAGGGGGGCCAATGGAATGGTAGGGGACATTGCGTGCACAACCTGTGTAGTTAACTCTGTAGAAGAAGAGGAGGAGGAAGTGGAACCAAAAGCTGGTGACTTAATACTCCCAAAATTTGGACAAGGACTTACAGAAAGATCTTCAATTCTCTGACGCTAGTAGCTAGCCTCCTGATTAGATTTCCTAACTTCCTCCCTGGTTTCACTCAACTGTTTCTGTAATCCTTCTAACACCGAAGCCAAGGCCTTGACATCCAACCCTTCTGCCATCTCGCCCAGACGGAAGGTATTTAAGGCACTTCAATCTGTCAGAAGCAGTACCTGAATTATCCTGATTTCCGTGGGAGCGAGGTACCAAGGCTTCTACGATGAATATTTCCTAATTCCCAATCACCCCTGTACCCGGATTTCTCCGAGCCCAGAAATGAAGGGGAAAGGGGAAGTGGATAACAAACAACAAAGAGAGACGTCCACTTTGGTGTCTTCGTCACTACCTCTTGAATTCGAGTGGCTGGGAGCACCTGAAACAGTTAACAGATCATTACTAACATTCAAACAACATTTGGGAATTCTACTCTCTCTCTCATTCACCTCTGAATACCTGTTACAGAGTGGAATGAGCCTCTCTCTAAGAGCCCAGTACCAAGTTTCTAAGTTGTTGAATGGTTAGACTCTTGTTGCTGTTAGTGTCTTTTTGATTGCTGATAAGTAGAGGTGGTAGACAACAGTATTGCCATATGCATATAATGAATACTCTCATTTACTAGTTGAAGTACGTAGATGCTGGTCAGTAGGATTACTATTTATTTATTTATTTATTTATTTATTTTAGCAATTTGTAAAGCGCGGCGTATACCCGTAGGTGTCTTGGCGCTGTAACTCATCTTATTGTCTCTGTCAGAACATTGTCAAGTTTTAAAGATGCATGCTGAGGAAGAAAATCATTGGTCAAACAACCAGGTCTTCAGGAGTTTTCTGAATTGCCACAGTGATGATGTCGACCTTATCACCATCGGCAGAGTGTTCCAGAGTTTGGCCGCGGTGTTGGTGAAACATCTATCCCCCCAGGTGACTGTCCTCGTCCGAGACACTGTAAGTTGGTACAGATGTTCGGATCTAAGGGGTCTCGTAGGATGATATAAGGTGAGCCTCTGTCTGAGAAACACCGGTCCAAGACCTTGTAATGCCTTGTAAGTAAGGCATAAGGTTTTGAATTTGATCCGGTTTCTCACTGTGAGCCAGTGGTAACTCCTTATTACATGCTTGACGGATTTGAATTTTGGGGTGCCTGACAGCAGTCTTGCTGCTGCGTTCTGAATATGTTGTAGTTTGGACACCAACTTAGATTGAGCATTCACAAATAAACCGTTGCAGTAATCCAGTGATGATAATATCAAGGCACTGACCACAGTTTTCTTCGCACTCTCTGGGAGAAATGGTATGATTTTTCTAAGGAGTCTGAGTTTATGAAATGCCACCGATATTACCTGATTAGCATGATTGGTGAAGTTCAGCTTTTCGTCAAAGATTATCCCTAGGTTTCTAACCTTATGAACCGGGATTGGTATGGTTCCTAATGACGAAGGCCACCAAACGGAAGACCATATCGGAGATAATTTTCCAAAGATAATTACCTCGGTCTTCTCAGAGTTTAAACGTAGGCAGTTATCTGCCATCCACTCCTTAATTGCCAGCATGCCTTTCTGGAATCGAGCTGCCACCTCTTCCCCATCGTTCTTAATGGCCAATACCAGCTGGGTGTCATCGGCATATGTGGTGAGGCTCATCTGGTAGCTTTTGATAACCCTAGCTAAGTCCGACACATATATATTGAAAAGTGTCGGACTTAGAGATAAGCCTTGGGGGACACCACATGGAAGAGCAAGATCCCTGGATTTAAAGGGCCCTAATGTTACTGCCTGTGATCTGCCTGACAGAAATGAGGCAAGCAAGGCCTTAGCCCTGGCATGAACTCCCAGTTCTTCGACACGGCCAATCAAAATAGAATGATTGACCGTGTCGAAAGCCGCAGAAAGATCGAGCAGGACCAGCAACGCTGTCCCTCCCTGATCCCTAATGGTCCTGATGTCGTCTGCGGCCTTGATGAGTGCAGTCTCAGTCCCATGCATTTTACGAAACCCAAACTGTGAATCGTCAAGTAAGGTGTTTTGTTCTATGAATAGGGACAGCTGCTTGTTCATCGCTTTCTCCGCTACTTTAGCTAGGAACGGCAGACCCGCGATAGGTCTATAATTTTTTAGCATGGTTTTATCAAGCCCAGCTTTTTTAAGAAGTGGCTTCAATAAGGTGTTTTTTAATCTTTCCGGGAAAACCCCTGAAATAAACATCTTATTACAGACCTGTGTTGTCACTCCAGTAATAAGATCGACTATTGGGGGAAAAATTTTGGGTGGACATGGATCTAGGGCTGAACCTGTTTTTATCATCCTGATGATATCAGCTGTCTCCTCATCTTGTATCTCTTTAAATTGGGAGAATGAACATGTATAGGTTTTGGCTGCAGCTATACATTTCGATTTTGTTATTGAAAACTCAGCATAAATATCGTGTACCTTGGAAAAGAAAAGCTGGCCAGGGCATCACAGAATTCCTGCGAGAGAGGAGGAGCTAGGTCCTCCGATTTCCCAGCTAATGTTTTAACCACCTGATATAGTTGCCTGGATGAATTTTTAGAGTTCTCAATTTGTTCCTCAAAATATTTATTTTTCCCTTCGTGAATCATTCTCTTATAGGCAGCTAGTGTTTCTTTATATTTAAGTTTGGCATCGCTATCATAGGTCTTTCGCCACCTTCTTTCTTGGTTTCTGCAACACTGCTTTTGCTTTCTCAAGTCTTCAGTGAACCATGGGGCTGAAGGCACCGTTCTGTTTTTTTAGATGATTTTAACAGGAACATGGACTTCCACCGCATTGTCCAACCAAGTGCAGTACTGATCCACTGCAATATTAGGATCTTCCGATATAACAGGACAGGTTTTAATCAAGGTGTTTCTAAAAACCTCCTAATCAATATCCTTCCAGACTTTAAATGATTCCTGTATTAAGGGTTTTTTTGGACTAAAAGTCTTGATAATAGGAATATGAAATATATTTGCATAGTGGTCAGACCACGTAAGGGGTAGTACATCTTGAATTACTAACTCCTTAATATTAGAAAATAGACCATCCAGGATATGCCCGGCCTCATGGGTGGGCCCAGTAATAAACTGATTTAGGCCCAGCGATTCACAGTCAGCCAATAGTGCTGCTGTTTCCGGGTCCTCCGTTTTATCTAAATGAAAATTTAGGTCTCCCAAGGCTATAAAGGTGTCATTAATGACCAATGGTTCCAGGAGAGCCATGAATGAGGACAGGAAATCTGATCGTGTACCCGGCGGTCTGTAAATGAGGACTCCTTTAAGATTATATTTCTGAGACAACTGGATAGTATAATGTAGAGCCTCACATGTCAGGGATGATATAGGAAGCATTCTGACCGGAAAACTGTCCCGAGAGATAATTGCCAGACCTCCTCCTTTTTTCCCTTGTCTATCTAACCGATGTACCGTATAATTCTGTGGTACTGCCACCAATAGATCCGGACCTGATGCTTTATCCATCCAAGTCTCTGTGATAAAAAGGATATCTATTTTCATATCCAGAATTAAATCTGCTATCTCCTGCCTGTGACTGGCCAGAGATAGGGCATTAATAAGTGATATAATAACTTTTTCAGATTTAGCTTTATGTGTGTTTAATGTCCTTACTTTAGGTGTAATTACTGGGATGGACAACTTACAATTGGGACAAATCTTCGTTCTTTCGCCGATGGAATCTAGATTGTGTTGTAAACAGGCCTTGTCAACTACTGGCTTTAACTGCATAATCTCGCTTGGAGCGTATACAATCCTCCGTGTGATGCCTGACCCAGGGGGTATGGCGCTGGGCGCGGATCCGGCGCGGACGGGCGCAGACGGGCTTGCCTTAGGCGCGCCTTCGGCGCGCCGCCCGCTGCGCCCGCCCGCTGCGCGGACGGAATGACCATCCCCTTTTATCCAGTGCTAATGAGGGTGGGCGGCGGCCAGCTACTGGTACGCTACCCTTCTTACCCCCAATATGGCGCACACTCCACCTGTTCTCCCGGCGTCAGCAAGTATTCTGCAGCGCTAAGAGCAGCGTGTAATGCGGTGTTTGTACCAGGCAAGATCTTTTAAAATAAGCACCTAAGTTTTAAATAAAACACAAATCAAAAAAATAATGCACACGTTTAAAACTGACAGCGAACCCCCGGCTACTTTGCCCCAGGGGAGAGACCTTCAATTAGTCAGCGCGTCCGTGCTACATTAATGCTTTTATAGGCACAGAGGGCGGGCGGCGGTCAGCTACTGGTACGCTACCCTTCTTACCCCCAATATGGCGCCCACTCCACCTGTTCTCCCGGCGTCAGCAAGTATTCTGCAGCGCTAAGAGCAGCGTGTAATGCGGTGTTTGTACCAGGCAAGATCTTTTAAAATAAGCACCTAAGTTTTAAATAAAACACAAATCAAAAAAATAATGCACACGTTTAAAACTGACAGCGAACCCCCGGCTACTTTGCCTCAGGGGAGAGACCTTCAATTAGTCAGCGCGTCCGTGCTACATTAATGCTTTTATAGGCACAGAGGGCGGGCGGCGGCCAGCTACTGGTACGCTACCCTTCTTACCCCCAATATGGCGCCCACTCCACCTGTTCTCCCGGCGTCAGCAAGTATTCTGCAGCGCTAAGAGCAGCGTGTAATGCGGTGTTTGTACCAGGCAAGATATTTTAAAATAAGCACCTAAGTTTTAAATAAAACACAAATCAAAAAAATAATGCACACGTTTAAAACTGACAGCGAACCCCCGGCTACTTTGCCTCAGGGGAGAGACCTTCAATTAGTCAGCGCGTCCGTGCTACATTAATGCTTTTATAGGCACAGAGGGCGGGCGGCGGCCAGCTACTGGTACGCTACCCTTCTTACCCCCAATATGGCGCCCACTCCACCTGTTCTCCCGGCGTCAGCAAGTATTCTGCAGCGCTAAGAGCAGCGTGTAATGCGGTGTTTGTACCAGGCAAGATCTTTTAAAATAAGCACCTAAGTTTTAAATAAAACACAAATCAAAAAAATAATGCACACGTTTAAAACTGACAGCGAACCCCCGGCTACTTTGCCTCAGGGGAGAGACCTTCAATTAGTCAGCGCGTCCGTGCTACATTAATGCTTTTATAGGCACAGAGGGCGGGCGGCGGCCAGCTACTGGTACGCTACCCTTCTTACCCCCAATATGGCGCCCACTCCACCTGTTCTCCCGGCGTCAGCAAGTATTCTGCAGCGCTAAGAGCAGCGTGTAATGCGGTGTTTGTACCAGGCAAGATCTTTTAAAATAAACACCTAAGTTTGAAATAAAACACAAATCAAAAAAATAATGCACACGTTTAAAACTGACATCGAACCCCCGGCTACTTTGCCTCAGGGGAGAGTCCTTCAATTAGTCAGCGCGTCCGTGCTACATTAATGCTTTTATAGGCACAGCGGGCGGGCGGCGGACAGCTACTGGTACGCTACCCTTCTTACCCCCAATATGGCGCCCACTCCACCTGTTCTCCCGGCGTCAGCAAGTATTCTGCAGCGCTAAGAGCAGCGTGTAATGCGGTGTTTGTACCAGGCAAGATCTTTTAAAATAAGCACCTAAGTTTTAAATAAAACACAAATCAAAAAAATAATGCACACGTTTAAAACTGACAGCGAACCCCCGGCTACTTTGCCTCAGGGGAGAGACCTTCAATTAGTCAGCGCGTCCGTGCTACATTAATGCTTTTATAGGCACAGAGGGCGGGCGGCGGCCAGCTACTGGTACGCTACCCTTCTTACCCCCAATATTGCGCCCACTCCACCTGTTCTCCCGGCGTCAGCAAGTATTCTGCAGCGCTAAGAGCAGCGTGTAATGCGGTGTTTGTACCAGGCAAGATCTTTTAAAATAAGCACCTAAGTTTTAAATAAAACACAAATCAAAAAAATAATGCACACGTTTAAAACTGACAGCGAACCCCCGGCTACTTTGCCTCAGGGGAGAGACCTTCAATTAGTCAGCGCGTCCGTGCTACATTAATGCTTTTATAGGCACAGAGGGCGGGCGGCGGCCAGCTACTGGTACGCTACCCTTCTTACCCCCAATATGGCGCCCACTCCACCTGTTCTCCCGGCGTCAGCAAGTATTCTGCAGCGCTAAGAGCAGCGTGTAATGCGGTGTTTGTACCAGGCAAGATCTTTCAAAATAAGCACCTAAGTTTTAAATAAAACACAAATCAAAAAAATAATGCACACGTTTAAAACTGACAGCGAACCCCCGGCTACTTTGCCTCAGGGGAGAGACCTTCAATTAGTCAGCGCGTCCATGCTACATTAATGCTTTTATAGGCACAGAGGGCGGGCGGCGGCCAGCTACTGGTACGCTACCCTTCTTACCCCCAATATGGCGCCCACTCCACCTGTTCTCCCGGCGTCAGCAAGTATTCTGCAGCGCTAAGAGCAGCGTGTAATGCGGTGTTTGTACCAGGCAAGATCTTTTAAAATAAGCACCTAAGTTTTAAATAAAACACAAATCAAAAAAATAATGCACACGTTTAAAACTGACAGCGAACCCCCGGCTACTTTGCCTCAGGGGAGAGACCTTCAATTAGTCTACACAAGACTTCAAAGGCTCACAGTTCTCTAGAAGGTCTGGATCTCTGGAAAGTCTTTACTGGTTTCTCCTTTACAAAATGTCTTTAAACAATGTACTCAAAACTTGTCATAGCCGGCAGAGTCCGTAACGATGAACTTACACTCCCTGACGATGAAGACACTGCCTCAGGAAATATCTGTGAATAACTCTGGACTGAGATAGTGCCACAAGAAGTCTTATATGAGGAAAGGATATTCTTACCGCTTGACAGTTGAGGTGATGCGGAAGAATTACTTGCCAATCTGAAGGTTCGCTGATAAACGCTGCTCTCAGAATTCCAGCCTACTCCACGGAACCTTTGACGAAGCGGAGCTAAGGCTGGATACAGAATGCAGAAAACGGAAGAGAACTGAGAAAGAACTTGCTCTCGTTGCCCGCTAATGAAGTCTCTAAAGTTTCTGACAGAAAACGGGCAGAAAACTAGGAATTACTAAGCGACTTGACGGGAGCCTAAATCAGGACGTTGAGCTGCCGGAATGGAACAGTTGAAGTGCGCCACATAGAACGCGCGGGATAAGGAAATGGCGGCTGAACTGGAAAAGACTAGAACGCTAACCCTACACCTCAGCGGCACAATCAGGAAGGGTAAACCAACCTACTCTCTGACTGCGGACATGAACTAGTTTCTGGATGGAGCCCCAGATGGGAAACTGCTGCAATGCGTTAACTCTTCCTTTGGCAATGGGGACTGATGGGGGCCTCCTGAAGAACCCTGGCATGGACCTGACACACTGGCCCATTGTTCACTTATTCCCTGAAATAACAACTCGAGTTACCATTAAAGTTTGGCGCATGATTTTCAAAGAGGAGGGTTATCCCACGGTCCTCATTACAGATAACGGGACTCAATTGACTTCCACTGAGATGAGAGAGTTTATGAGTGAGTGTGGCATCAAATATTCGTTCACTACTTTGTACAACCCACAATCCAATGGGATTGTTGAGAGAGCCAATCGCATGATTAAAGGTGCGATAAGTCTGGCACTCACCAACGACCTTGACATAGAAGAGACTTTGAGTGAGTTGGTATGGGCCTATCGCACGACGCGACCGTTATCCCAGAACATTTGTAAGTAATGCTGACTCCAAGAATTCATGTTCTGGTTACATGTTAGCCCTTGATCGTCAATTGCTCAGCAGTGCTCGCACAGGTGCTGAAGTGAGGGCACCAGGTCCTCGTGGGGATAACTTGAGCACTGGTCAAAGGGCTATTGACACAAATGATGAGTCTCACGATCACCATAGAGCTCAACCTTATCAGAGACCCTTACGGGACAGGAGACCGCCCCAACATTTCCATGATTTCATTGTGGGATGACTTCCAGTTATGTTCCTTGTTCCTGCCTCCTATTACCTTGCCTTCCTATTGTCCTTTCTTCTGTTTATTCTATACCTGCGTGTAGAGGAAAGGGAGGTGTGTTGTGACTTGATTGACACCGTGGCTCCGCTCCGCTTGCCACGGTAGAATGTTGGTGTTTCAAACGTTCTAAGTTGAGCGCCGCTGCACGCTGACCTTCAAGTTGTTATCAGCTGGCTGAAGGTGGCGGGCACGCTGATGTCTTGTTGAGATGTTAAATAAAGCCTGAACTTGAATGAAGTCTCTGCCTCATGTTGTAGCTACAACAGATTCCTTCCAGAAAATGCTCCATATAGAGATAACATCTTGTATGATGGAGAGTCTCTCTCATTTCACCTATAAAACGTCCAAATGAGGATACCAGACAATCTCTACATCATGAGAGTGATTTAGGAGGTAAGAGACTAAAAAATTGCAAACACACTGATGTGAGCATGGGAGGTCTTAGCACCTCGGGAAATCAAGGAGGTCCTAGCATCTCATGGCCTGATGGAGGTCTTCACACCTCGAAATATATGGGAGTCCTTGGCGGCAAAGATACAGGTGTCCTAAGCGACACACAAGAAAGAAATGGTCAACACAGCAATGGAAATGATGACTTAGATATTTCTGAATTTATTGACGAATATGTCCTCGACCTCAACGATAATGATGAGGATTTCAAGGATTCTTTTGAGGATGCTCCATCTTCCTCAAAGGACGTGATCCTTAACCCACTTTTTTTTATTTCAGTTATGCCTCAATAATCAGATTAATTTAGGTAACTCTAATTTACTCCTTGATCCGGAATTAGTGATAATAATGTGATTACACCCACTTGCGTAATTAAGAAGAATTGGATGGAAAACACCTACCACAAGTGCACATTTAGGTAGTGTGAACAGATTCTTGCACTGCTATTTATATTCTGTTTCATTTTGTTCTATTTTCTTGACTCATAATGCATTGTCACATCCATTTGGATGTGAGGGGCATTTTTGCGCTGAGATAATAGTGCTGAATACATAATTATTGTTTTTGCATAATTCTGCATAATCTTGTGGATTGTTTGGGTAATTCCGCATGATTACACTACACTGAATTGATCGAGTTATGGACAATCCTAGAAAACATACAAAACATCATCATTACAAGGAGTCTGAAATGATTTACTCCTCAAGATTTTTTGCTTATTTCATAGCTTTTATTGAGCATAACATTTGTCTGCAAAAGCATCTAAGAAAATAGTAGTAGGCGACCATATGTGTTCTCTTTTGATAAGTAGGGATAATGGAGAAATAAAGGCATGATCCAGTTGATGGTTAAAACAGACACTATACCACCAAGCTTGGTAGGATAATTGTGCGAGTTGTTTCCAATTCTTGGTGATTTGCTGGAACTCAGTGTCAATTAGTAAATCCATAATGTCTGTCTTATATGTTATAGTTTGCCATTATTCAGAGAGTGGGCATAGAAAAATGTTTAAAGGAGGAAAGGGAAATTGAGTGTGAAAGATAATATTGATTTGAGACCATATTTTCAACCAAAATTAATGGGTATATGGACAGGAGACTAACATGTGAAATAAATCTGCATTGGAAGCATTACAAGACCAGCAATTTGGAACAATTGTAGGCATACATTTATGTAGAGATGTTGGAGCAAACATGAGTCTATTGTATAAAAAGAAAAGTGTTTGCGTTGTACTAGCCGTTCTTGAGGTCTTACAAATTTTGATCCATACTTGATCCCAAAACGAAATGGACCATGAAGTATGAAATTCATGTTCCCACTGTAATTCCACTTTGGATTTACTTCTATATTCTGTGGGTTTGAATCAATGCCTTACATTTATTAGAATATGAGTTTGGAAGGCCATAAAGTGTCTGTGCTTCAGGAAAAGTGAGAAAAGTATCATGTGAGTAATGCTGCTGAACCAAAAGCAGACCCTTGTCTCGCCAAGGTTTCTAGAATATAGGTTTATTATTAATTGTTATGAGGCGATTATGCCAAATCAAAGAGTTGAACAAGTGGTCAACATCAGAGAGGTGTGAAATAATTATTGATTGAAATAATTTAAGAGAAGTATTATATATAGGTGAGGATGAAAATGGTCTCTTATGGGTAAACGTAAGAGGCTCTTGAATTGAAAAAGGGGAAAGAAAGGAAATTTCGACATCTTTCCATAGTAGAGAAGTATCTGAAGATGAATTATTTAAACATTTAGAAATCTGCTTAAGAAGAAAGGCCTTATGATCCATCTGAAAACCACCTCCAAGTGATTTATTACGTTTAAGCATAGTGAGGGACATACGTGTTTTATTTTAGTTCCATGAAAAGACCGATAGAACAGTGTAAACTTTCTTGAAAAAATATAAGCGAATAGTAAGGGGGTAGCAGAAATAGTATATATAATAACAGGAATAATAATAATATTAATCCACATTTGTAAAGCGCACAATCACCCGTAAGGGTCTGTAGGCGCTGGTGGCCGTCGGGAAGATTAAGCAAGCTTTTGCCCAGAGTCACATGGTGCTGGGCTAATCTGCCGCCAGTGCCGGGGATTGAACCATGATCCCCAGATTCCGGAGTCAGTCGCCCTAGCCGCGGCACCACACCTCTTCCTGGAACAAGCATCACTTTAATAGTATCACATCTGCCCCAGTAAGTTAAATATAGAGGGTGCCCTTTAGAAACAGAATTGGATATTGTAGTGGAGACTTGAGCCATTTTCAACTTTTAAAGTAAGTTTAATAGAGGGAGCAAACCATAAACCTACATATTTTTTTTGGGGTGTTCCATGTAAAATTAGTTGAAAGAACGTCATGTCTAAAACATAAAAGATTAAGAGGGAGGATTTTGCATTTATCAGGATTTCGTTTATAACTACAAAGTGAAGAAAATGCCGAAAAGGCTAAGAGAGAAATGTCTGGTTTTGATAGATATATTAACATATCATCTGCATAGACACTCATTTTAATATCAGTTTTATCATTTTGGAAACCATGAATATTAGTAGTTTGTTTAGTTTTTGCAAGAAAGGGTTCCAGAGCAAGGGAAAAAAAAGTGGTGAAAGAGGGCAACCCTGGTATACACCTCTGAGTAGAGCGAAAGAGTTCGAAATAAAACCATTAACAAAAATGGAAGCTTTAAATGATGTTTATAACAAAGAAATGTAAGAAATACATTTAGGTCCAAAACCAAACCATGAAAAATAAAAGACCAATCCATACGGTTGAAAGCTTTCTCTGTGTCAAGCGGATAGCCACGAGTGAATGAGGATATCTGATTTATGAAAAATATTAAAAAAGGTCCTAGTATTATAAGAGATGGATCTACCTTTAATGAAGCTAGATTGCTCTGGACAAATGACAGATAGTAAAAAGGGCTCTAAACGAAGAGCAAGTAATTTGGCAAATAATGTATAATCGGAATTAATTAAAGATATCAGTCTGTAATTTTTACAAAGATGAGGGTATCTCTCCTCTTTAGGAATTAGGCAAATAAGGGCATCTTGAAAGGTACCACAAAAGCCATTAGAAGAAAAGAAAAATGTAAATAGAGAATGGAGATGTGGTAGAAGTGATTTGGAAAAGTGAGAATAAAATTCCACAGGAAATCTATCCGGACCAGGTGCTTTGCCTGTTTTAATGAGATGTAGTGCGTGAGAAATACCTTTAATTGAGATGTCTTTTTGTAAGGATGAAAAATCAGTATCAGTGGGAAAGTGTTTTGGAATCGAATCAAGGTAGAGCTGTACTTGAATAGAGTCTGGAGTACCATCAGGAGTATAGAGTGAGATATAATATTTCTTGAACTCCTCTAAAATATCTACTTTTTGGTCGCTCTCGAAGAATCAATATTTGTACAGTCTTTCCTAACGTTAAGATGAGAGGAAAGGAGCTTGCCAGCTTTATTCTGGCCACCACAATAGTGAGCACTACCTTTGAGAAGATAGGAGCTGGTATTTTCTGTAGATATTTAATTATATTTAAATTTGTCTACAATAAGATTATTAAGATCAGCTTTAGAATTAGAGGTAGTGTAAAGTGTTTCTAACAACTTGATGTTCTTAACTCGTTCTGTGCATCGGACAGCCGGGAGCTGTCCGATATTACAGTGGGCATGTGCATTAAAGCGCTGGTGCCCCCCCCCCCGTGGGCTGCCCTTTAAGGTGCCCCCACTGGGGATGGCAGGGGAAGCCTCCTCCACGTCATCTAATGACATCAGCGCACGAGGCGTGCTGATGTCATTAACGATTCCGGACGTGCTTGAAACCATTGCTTCCATTCTGTCCAATAGAGAGGAGGTAAGTTTCTCCTCGAGGAGGGGTTATTTAAACAAAAGAGGCATCGGGGAAAAGAAAAGGGTTTTCCTTTCCCCTGAAGCCTCGTTTGTGCATTCCTGCTGCACGATTTTGCAATCGTGCACCAGGAAAGCCCATTGGACACCAGGGATTTTTTTAAAATTAAAAATCTGCTCAACTCTTTGCTGGGAGGGGCCCCTTAGGTAAGGGTTGCTCCCCTTTTAAGGGCAATATGTTTTGGCTGTGTCTGACCCCTAGGGGGCAGATCTCACTATTTTATTTTAAAGTGTCCCAAAAGACCAATAGGGATTCATTTGTGAGGAGTTGTCCCTTGGGCTAGGGTCGCTCCCCATTGGGGACAATTTGTTTGGCTGTCTGCCCCCCAGGAGGGCAGACCTCACCATTTCTTTTTTTAGTGACCCACTAGACCACAGGGATTCATTTGTGGGCAGTGGCCCTTTGGGCAAGGGTCACTCCCCTTTGAGGCAATGTTTTTGGCTTACTGCCCCCCTGGGGAGCAGATCTTGGCATTTCTTTTGTAAGTGGCCCACTAGAACACCAGGGATACATTTGTGCAGAGTGGTGCTTTGGGAAAGGGTCGTTCCCCTTTGGGGTCAATGTTTTTGGCTGTGTTTTCCCCCAGGGGAGCAGATCTTGCCATTTTTTTAAATCGGGCCCACCAGACCACTAGGGTTTTATTTGTGGTGAGTGGCCCCTTGGGCAAGGGTTGCACCCCTTTGTGAGCATTAATTTGGCCATGTCTGCCCCCCTGGCAGATGGGCTGATTTTTTTTATGGCCACTAGGCCAACAGGTATTTTTTTTTGTTTGGGTGCGCCCCCTTGGCCAAGGGTTGCTCCCCTTTTACGGGGGTGAATATTTTATTTATACTCTTAGACCCATCCACCCCTTAGCTTGGCTGGTGGATTGTATGTGGACTGGTGCATTATATGCATATGTGATTGTAATTTGTTTGATTTTTTTATTCTAGTATAAAGCTTTTGATTCTTGTTTGTGGTTTCGGCAGTGCTTGTTCTGCAATATTGCGTAGTTGCATTTATTTGGAAAGAAGCACATTTGTGTTGTGTTTACTTCAAATGAGTATTATTGTCATGTATGAATTACTTTTTTTTGTAAGTGGTGTCATAATGGCAGAATTTACTTAGTGTTTTGAGCATGAAATTATTTGCAATGTGTTGTGCATTGCCTTATGTGTAATTTTATTTTTTATTTGTCTTTTTAGTGGGATATTGTTGATCCTTACTGTGTCTGTGCAGAGTAGGTGGTGGTAAGTCTAGCTGCTTCTGGCAAGTGAGTGGTATAGTTTTGGAGTATATAGGTCTTTGTGATAAAGACACATTTTGTTTATTGCTTATTTTACAAAGTATTTGTTGTTGTTGACTTGTTACCTTTATTAGTAAGGATTATGGCTAACCGTAGAATTACTGCTCAGCAGGTGGTTGGTATGCTTTTTGAATCTTCCTCTGAGAAGGATTATGAGTGTGTCTGAGGGAGTGCAAGATTCTGGCAGTGAATTTTCTGTCCACGAGGAATCACCCGATGATGAAGCTACTCTCAGTGCAGAACAAGCTACTGTCTGTGCAGATGAAGTGCCTGTTTTAGAGGAGGACACTGATGTGTCGATGGTGAAGCAAGAGACATCAGGATTGCAGCCTAAGGCTGCAAGGCTTCCTACTGGAAGTGCTGGACTCTGGGTTGATCCAAACATGGTGCAGCTGTTGTTGCCTGCCTTTAGGTGTGATACAGGGTGTAGAGTGGTTTGTGATTTTTTTTGCCTATAGTTTTTTAAGTTGTTCATGAATGATGTATTTTTGGCTGAGATTGTTGAGCAGACTAATTTGTATGCTGAATAGTTTTTGAGGGACAACAGTGCCAGACTTAGGGCCCGCTCTGGAGCTACCAGGTGGATTCACACAAATCTGGATGAGATGAAGACGTTTTTGGGTTTGACTTTTTTGATAGGCTTGATAAGGAAGCTGTCCATGGCTTCATATTGGCCTACCAGTCCCTTGATGGCAACGGCCATATTTCCTGCAATTATTAGTCGTGATTGGTATTGACTTTTGCTACGGATGCTGCATTTTGTTGCTAATGCTTTGCCGTTGCCACAAGATCACTCTTACTGTGACCGTATTTTTAAGATTCGGCCTGTTCTTAATCACTTTGTAGATCGATTTTCTGAGATCTATACTCCAGGGAAAGAAATATCTGTTGATGAGTCTTTGGTCCGGTTTAAGGGCTGTTTGGTTTTTAGGCAGTACATTCCTAGCAAGAGGGCACATTATGGAATTAAGATGTGTATGTTGTCTGAGAGTAGGACAGGATATGTCTATACTTTCGGGGTGAAGACTGGTAGGGATTCTAAAATTGACCCCCCCTTGTTGTCCGTCGACTTTTGGAATTTCAGAGAAAACTGTGTGGGATCTTGCTAGAGGACTGTTTAACAGAGGCCACCCTTTGTACCCTGATAACTTCTCCACTGCTGTGCAATTGTTTAAGGAATTGTTCAAAGTGGACACTTTTGCTTGTAGCACAATCCGCTCTAACCGTAAAGGTTACCTAAAAGAGTTTGTTTGCAAAAAGCTTCAGAGAGGACAGTGCAGTGCCTTGCGTAGTGAGTAACTACTAGCTGTACAATTTGTGGGCAGGAGGGATGTGTAAATGCTGACTACCATTCATGATGAGAGTACTTTATCTGTGACAGTTTGGGGTTAGGTTGCTCAAGTGTGCAAACCTGTGTGATTGTAGACTACAATAAGCACATGGGTGATGTCAATAGAGTGGATCAGAGGTTGGAACCTTACACTGCTGTTCGTAAGGCCTACATTTGGTATAAGAAGTTGGCCATCCATCTCTTCAATTTAGAAACTTTCAATGCTTTTGTTGTGTTGAAGGAGTGTTCTCCTGCATCAAAGATGACTTTTGTTGAGTTTGAGGTGTCTGTGATAGGCTGCCTTGTTGTTGTGGAACAGGCAAGTGTTCCTTAAGTTGGAGTGGTCGAGGATGTGGCTAGATTGAAAGATTGCCACTTTCCTAATTTAATTCCTCCCATGCCCAAAAAACAATCCCTGTAAGAGATGTAGAGTCTGCTTGTGAAGAGGAATGCAGAAGGAGGGTTGTATGCACTGTGCTGATTGTCCTTCTAATCCTGTGCTGCGTGTGCCCACATGTTTCAGATTGTATCACACTTAAAAGAGTTTTTGGGAGCAAGTGTGAGTCTAATAGTGTACTGCCTGGTCCGTATGGTTCTATATAGTTGTTGTTCAGTTTCACGTTTGGCAATAGAACGATGTCTTTAGTTACTGCTGTTGGTTTTGTAGTTATGGTTTTGTATCTAGTTGCAATTGTTTTGTGTTTTCTTTCTTGTTAAAAAAATGTAATGACAGTGTGCGTGGAATGGCGCTTGGCTGGCGGTGTGCGTCGACTGGCACTTGGCTGGCAGTGTGCTTGGACTGGTGCTTGGCTGGCAGTGTGCGTGGATTGGCGCTTGGCTGGTGGTGTGCGTGGACTGGTGCTTGGCTGGCAGTGTGCGTGGATGGGCACTTGGCTAGTGGTGTGCAGGGCTTGTGCTTGGCTGTCAGAGTGCGTGGACTGGCATTTGGCTGGCAGTGAGTGAGTAGTGACTTGCTGCTGGTCATTACACACTCTGCAAGTGAAACACCACTGCAAACACTATCTCAACCACCAGCCGGTGTGATTGCTGTGTCAGTCATGTGGGCTTATGAAAGTGATGGGCCCTTGAATGGCTCTGTCTGTTGATGTAAATGTTGTAATGTGCTGGGCCTGCGGCTGGCAGTGTTAATGGCCTTGTGTGTCTTGTATGAATGGTGTATAAAATGGCCTGTAAAGAGGTTGGTGCCTTGCCGTGGCTTTACAGCTCACGAGCTGTAAGTCATTGGTTCAGGTTGTTAACATTTTAAATATTAACAGTGCATTTCCTTTTGTGAAATCTCTTGTTAATATAATTTTATGCTCTGAACCTTCACTGACCCTCATGCCAAATCCAACCAGTATATATGAGTACTTAAGGAATTGTTCAATTTGAAGTAATATTTGTCTTTTCTGTCTCTCTCTGCCCGGGTGTACATTGCCTCCACATTGTCTGTGGATGTGAGTGTTGTAATGTGCTGGGGCCGCAGCTGGTTGTGTGAAAGTGTGTCTCAAGTATGAAAGGTGTGTGAATGGCCTGTAAAGAGGTTGGTGTCTTGTCGTGGCTTTACAGCTCACATGCTGTGAGTCATTGGTTCAGGTTTTTAACCTTTTAATTATTAACAATGCATTTCCTTTTTGTGAAATCTTTTGTTAATAAAATATACATTTTGAACCTTTCACTCACCCTCATGCCAAATCCAACCAGTATGTTTGTGTACTTGAGGGCCACATGGATAGGCAGTCATATTTGTCTCATCTGTCTTTCTGTGCTAAGTTGCAGTCTGTCTCTAGGGAAAACTTACCAACTTTTGATATTTCTGTAAAGTAAAAAAAAATGGGGACTACTGGGTGGCATGCCTCTCATGGATCCCAACACGTTTTTTTACTCACAATGCCTGGTAAACCTCAAAATGTGTCCAAAGTCATGCATTTTCCTTGCATTACTGTTTCATAATATTCAGTTGTCAGAAAAACCACAATTTTCCTACCACCCAGCATTCCCCCAGGTATCCTGATAAAATAGCACCTCATTCACGTGGGTGGATCAAGTACCCGCGACAGGCAAGGGCCCAAATCCTATTGAGGCGACATCAAAATTATCTATCGCAAAACAACTTGCTTTTTTGAAAGGGAGTCCCCTGGGTTTTTAGCCCCAGGATCGGTGCCATCTTGGAAAGCTACCAACCCCACACATTGCTGAAAACTAGACACCCAGGGGAGTCCAGTGAGGCATAGCTTGTGTGGACCCCCAAACGTCTTCCTGCCCAGAATCCCCTGCAAACCTCAAATTTAGCCGAAAGAATAACTTTTTTCCCAGATTTCTGTGTGGGAAAGTTCTGGAACCTGCGTGGATCCACAAATTACCTCCCACCCATTGTGCCCCCAGGTCTCCTGATAAAAATGGTACCTCACTTACATAGGTGGGTCAAGTACCCGTGACAGGCAAGGGCCCAAAACCTATTTTGGCAACATCGAAATTACCTGTCGCAAAACAACCTGGTTTTGGATGGGGGATCCCCTGGGTTTTTAGCCCTGGGCTCGGTGGCCATCTTGGGAAACTACCAAACCCACACATTTCTGCAAACTAGACACCCGGGGAAGTCCAGCGAGGTATGGCTTGCATTGGTCCCCCAACATTTTCCTACTCAGAATCCCCTGCAAACGTCAAATTAAGCTGAAAAAAATCACTTTTCTGTGTGGGAAAGCTCCGGTATCTGTGTAGATCCACAAATTTCCTTCCACCCATCATTTCCCTAGGTCTCCCAATAAAAATGGTACCTCACTTGCCTGCCTGGGTCAAGTACCCGCTACAGGCAAGGTCCGAAAACCTATTGAGGAGACATCAATATTACCTATCGCAAAATAACCTGGTTTTGGAAGGGGGTCCCCTGGGTTTTTGGCTCCGGGCTCGGTGGCCATCTTGGGAAACTACCAAACCTACACATTTCTGAAAACTAGACACCCAGGGGAGTCCAGCGAGGTATGGCTTGCGTGGATCCCCCAACATTTTCCTACCCAGAATACTTTGAACTTTTGACACGTCATTTATCCAAAAATATAAGAAAAAGAGAAAAATGCATAAAAATTCACAATCAAAAAAGCCAGTAGTGAAGCGCTCAGTAAGAATAGAAAAGGATACTAAATGGAAAAAATGTAATAAAAAGGAAAGAAGAGGAGGCTAGAAAGGAGGAAAAATGAAGGAAACAAGGAAGAAAGAGAAAAAGTGAAAATATAGAATATATCTGGAAGAAGAACAATTAAACATACCAAAGACTCAAAGATGGATGGAGGGTGTTTAGGTGACAAATCGAGAAGACGTATAACCAGTGAAACAACTCCGGGGAAAACCACGAGGAGAGATATGGTCCAGATGGTATTATATAATGAAGGGTGGAAACAGAAGGAACTGACACCTGGAAAAGGAAGACATAAGAAAAAGGGTTAATTAATAAGATATTGTCGTGAAGAAGGAAATGAGAAACAATGTAATTACAGTTGGCACAGTAAAACAGTATTATTTTCATGTAGAAGATGATCTTGTGAACTCCATAGATTCTTCTCTGCAGTTATCGAGAAAACATTGAAGTAAAGCTGGATCGTCGTAGGTGGTTCTTTTATTCTTATATGTTACTTTAAAGAGGCAAGGGTGAATCACAACAAATCTGGCATTTAGATCATGTAGCGCTGGTCTCATTGTGAGAAACCTTTCCTTTTATCCGCAGTGAAGAATAGTTGTGAACCTTGCAAGGAGATACTTCGTTTAATTTTAACTGCCTGCAAAACTTTCAACAAGTTAGTATACTCTATGAAGTAGAGTAATACACCTCTTGGTTTACGTTGAGACGATGAAGCAGACGGAGGATGACCAAGTCTGTGTCCTCTTTGTATGTTCAATGAAGGAGATTTTGAAATTTCCAGTACCTGCAGAAGAAAAAATTGAAGGAAGGCTATTGGGTTGAATCCTTCCAGCCCTTCAACTAAGCCATAGATTCGTAGATTATTGTGTCTACTACGGTTCTCAAGGTTTTCCATTTGTTTCTGAAGCTGAACTATTTCTGCTATCATAGGAGGAATCTGTTGTGAAGAGACTTGTAGATATTCAACATGACATTATACAGAAGCAATCTTGTTTTCAAGCGAAGACCAATTATCCTCTATAGCTTGTAGGCAGGTGTTTGTCTCCTCCATATATGGCTTGACAGCTCGTATTTCATTCAAAAGTAATTCCAGAGAAGCTTGTGGAGGAGAGGTGTCTGGCAAAGGAGGGTCATTTTTAACTCGCGTAGTGGAAGATAGTAATGACGAAGAAATTGGTTTAGACGCATTTTTGCGGCTGACTAGAGATGAATGAGAGCTTGAAGTAGGTGCAAATGTAGAAGTTCTGGAAGAAGGTTCAGCAAGATGCAGCAAAATGGCTTGT
The DNA here is from genome assembly GCF_964261635.1 of Lissotriton helveticus. Classification (NCBI taxonomy): domain Eukaryota; kingdom Metazoa; phylum Chordata; class Amphibia; order Caudata; family Salamandridae; genus Lissotriton; species Lissotriton helveticus. Next base: position 733,645,708 of record NC_136063.1, on the reverse strand, counting down.
TATTGAATCTGACATGTCGTTCTGTAATATTGAAAAGGGGTTAGAGGTAGGTACTGCAGTAGACTTTGAGCATAAAGCAGATGCATAAGAAGAAACAGTGCCGGACCAGATTTGGTTCTCCCCATAGGCATGCATATTCAACAAGGAAATACAGACTGTGAAGAAATGCCAAGAGATGGGCGTAGTGCAGCATCATTAGGTAGAAATAATATCACCAGCTGAAATCCTGTGAAAAATTGTGTGCCACTTTCAAGTGTTTCAAAGATGAAGTGCAGCCAGTAGAGGTAGCATCATTCCCAGGGTTAAGGTGCCAGCTGTTGTAGCTGAATGCAGACTACAATTTGGAAATATGACTTCCGCGATGTTTAGAAAAAGAATACATCAATCTGACATAACAACAGACCTTCAAAGTGTCCTGCTATCTCTGCCCTTCACAAGTGGTAACTTGTGAGGAGACCGCTCCTCGAGGGAAAACATTGCAGATTAAACAATATGGCGGCTGCGGTCCAGTCACGGAGCCCGCTACAGGTTTAAAGCAGAAGGCCTGAAAATGTAGGCTTTCCACAGTTGACAAAAGGCACCTTCAGATGCAGTGATGGTTCCGCCAACGAGTCCCTTGTGTAAAACCGGTGTCGGAAAGCTTCCACCGAAAGAAAACTTCACAATCCTTGGATTTCAATGCGGAGCGGCGTCAACCAGCCACCATCCTCATCGGCGCCCAAGACACCCCCCCACACATTCGTATTAACCTGTGCCCTTTGCTGTTGTGCACCAGGGACAATCCCACTAGCCCTCAGGTGCAAGAATATTGTTGTATATTCTCCCCAAGACCTATCATTACAACGAGGTCAATGTTTTGTATAATATGATTTCAGAGAACACTGAGGTCCTCATTCTAAATGGGACGTTCTTTACAATGCTCCACATACATGCTTTAATATTATATAGGTGTATAATTTGTGAAACATATTTCAGCATTAGCACTACATTATACAGTCAACATTTTTCCGTGATTTCATGTACATTTATGAGCATGCATGGTTAGGTGTGCAGTGTGTGTGTGTGTGTGCGCATGCCCAAAGTGCTTGGCAATATTTTAATAAAATGAGGGCCTACCACCACGGCATTGAGAAATTTCACTCTCAATCTAGGGCAATTTATTTTGTGTGTACATTAAATTGCCATCGTTTTCCACGTAATATCTGTATTTGATTTCTCACTTATGAGTTCTACGACTGTTATGTTCTTGCTGCATAAGGCATTATGGGTCAGAAGGGAATTTATTAATGGCCAGGAAATAGCTAAGCTATTCTAGTAATTTCATCTGTAAAATTGTTTTGTGGAAGGAAATTGGAAACATGTTCGCATTTCAATTTAAGGCCATAGGAGTGCTGCTGTTTGTTATTCTGTTTATTCAAGTGATGTTATAAGAAACACATAAATCACAGCGACCCTTTAGCCTTGTGCAAAATTGAAGACCATGCAATTGTCACTGAATAGTTTCTATCATCATGCAATTTTATGGCAAGCCAAACACATTTCAAGAGAACCGTCAGCCAAAAGGTGTTTGTCTATATATTATTCAGAAGCAATTGTCTGTTATTCAAAGGCGCGATTTCAGATCTTTACCAATACACTCATGACTCGAAACTGATACTGGACACGCAGCCCTTGAGAGAAAATGAGGCTAAATCATGCAGCGCCTTCTTTAAACGACAGTCCCTGCTGTGCATATAAATATATTTTATTATGCGCCTCAAATTCCGCGTCGCGTGCAAAAGGTTCAAAAATACAAATGTTTATTGTGATTCACCCATTTCCAGTAGAGAATATTTGCTGTAAACGTGTCCTGTTTTCAAGTGAACTGCCTCTCAGCCTCCCGGTCACTGTATTCCGGGCTCTCCAGGGCATGGATTTGTCGGCTTTTCCTGATTCCTGCTTGAGTATTCTATCTTTTATCAGTCTTCGATGAAGCATGTACTAAGAAGATCCCTTCTATTTAGCAGTTCCTCGCGTGGCAACGTACATTTAATATATGCAAACATGATCTATGTATTAATTGCATTCAGTGACGGCATACATTTGAAGTATTTCATTTAAAAAAAATCAATTTCTTTCTTTATTTATTCCTTTCTATCTTCAAATTTTAGGGGTTCGGGTCTAATGAAACGTGTTCTCTTACAAGTGCAGTTATGGCTAATCAGACAAATGATAGATGTATTGTTGCCTCTAATATTTTGGGTGACATTCCATCGCAGGTCAGAAGTTTAAGTCAATGTGGTGTGGCCACAGATAAAGGATCTTTAGGCTGGGTAATTGAAAATGTATGTGTCAAGTTGTAATTCAGTTTTTGGTTTTCTCTACATAAATAGGCAATAATATGGGTTATTACTAATAATGAATTAGTGTTTATGAAACAGTTCATTAAAAGCTATGCCTACGTATGCACCAAAGCATTTGAAAATCATCCACTTAAATACCTTGCACACAAACGTTGCCAGCATCAGACGTGATCTGATTTTGCCTATAGTGCTTTTTTTTGCCCTACTTTTAAGCAGGAAGTTCATCCCATGAATCCCATGCAAGAACGCATTTCGAGTTAAAATAAAGCGCAAAATGCCAATTTTGCCTTTCACATAATTATTCACAAATTATTTCACAAATTATACCCATTGTACACCCCCAAGTCATTCTCCGGTTTGCAGGCTCAGAATTGCCAGTTCACGGCTAACAGCCTCCACCTGCACTGCTGCTGCAGTCCTTGTGCAAACTTGTGAATTGGCCTCTGACACAAGGTGAATGTCAGAGTCTGGTGAGTAATATCAATTGGCATCAGCTTACGCATGTCTCTCTCTTCACATGTAAGAGAACAGTGAAACTGTGAATTCAATAACACACTGAGAGGACCTCATGTTCAGCGAGTCTTACCAGCATGTGGAGTGCCTGGTCTGATGTCTATGTTCCTTGTGGACAACAAAAATCGTTGACATTTACGTTTTCACTGTTAAACTTGTGTCTTCTGTCACCCGCTCAGTACACCCAGGCCTACAGTGCAGCCAATCATGAAAAAATAAGCCCAAAATCAATTTAAATTCGAGGTAAGAATGGTCAAATTGAAAGCCATTCCTCCAAACAAGGCAACATGTTATCCTGACTGTCCTGGGTTGGGAATACAGCTGCTGATCATTTACTGCTTGAGATGTAATGTTCGCCTGGACCAACTCCTCAGGTGCAGGCTTAGAATAAGATATGTAGGGTGAAATAAAGTGATGGAGGTAGTGTACAAACTGGGGCTCGCAATGACAGAATCCTGGGGTTGCTTGGGGAGGAGGAATGAGGTGGGGGGCCATAAGCTCTGTTGATGTGGAGACCTCCACCTTGTCCTTGGAAGTGGCCTCAGGTCCCGATGCGGAGACACCTGTTCTTGGGACTCCATATTGTCATTATGTACAAGAAAGCTGGTGACATTAGTGCCTTCCTGGCCAGTGGTGTCCATGGAGCCTCCATTGTTTACTGCCCTGGAGCCAAGATCTTACAATTATTTTTTCCTGGGTCCTACTGCTCCCTGTCACAAAGAGGAAGATTGGCGAACGATAAGGAGTGCATGTGTTCACTGCTTCATTTCCACCAGAGAACAACGTTTTCTTTTGTGTATTTCAAACGCTGTGCCAGTCCTCCAGTATCACACTGATTACACTCCTGCCTTAAGAAAAATTGGAAGTTTAACCCCTCCACTGCACCGCCGATTTTGACAGGTGGGGCCGCGTCGGCCATTGGCCGACGGCAGCACCAGCGAGGTAGCGTTGCCGTCGGCCAATGGCCGACGGCAGCATGGAAGGGGTTAAGGTATAGCATTTAGTGATAGATCACCCAGGCTAAACAAAATAGTTCCACACATATAGGGACTAACAACTTTTAAGAAATATGTCACCAAAAGGTGAAATTGACGTAACATCACATTTATTAGATGATTACAGATTTTGGACCATGATGCTTTACATGTGGCCTACATAACTGCATGGGCGCCTTTACATGTAACTATGCACAATAAAAGACTCACAAAACCGAAGTTAAAAAGTGAGTATTTTTTGTTGTGCTGCCGCTAATGTATGTCCAGGTAAGCATGGAGTTCCGGCCAAGCTAGGGGTGTCTGGTGTGGGGCAGGGAGTGACTTCCAAGATGCCATGGGCCTTAATTGAGCTCCCGAATTAGAGGAGGTCATCAGAGTCTTTGCAACGCAACATAGATTTTCAGGTGGCAACGCTCAGCATGGATCATTTTGTGGAAATCTCAGTCCAGATTGCCAGGGATGCCTTACTGTTTAGCTGCGTGTCTGGGCCCCAATAGAGCCGGGAGCTAGGGGGGCTTGAAGACTATTTCCTTATGATTTCTAGATTTTCTGCCTATCCTGTGTGTAGGAAATGGCCATTTGTGGCGGCTTATGCCCCAAAATGTTGCTTCATCCGCCTATTTTTTCTTACCTGTTTTTGTTGGCTTTAGAACTCTGGGCACTTTACCATTGCTAATCAGTGCTAAAGTGCATATACTCTCTGTGTAAATTATGATTATGATTAGTTCTCCATGACTGGCATATTTGATCTACTGGTAAGCCCCTAGTAAAGTGCACTGTGGGTGCCCAGGGCATGTAAATCAAATGCTACTAGGGGGCCTGCAGCACTGACTGTGCCACCCACATGAGTATCTCTGTAAATATATCTCAGACCTCCACTACAGTGTCTGCATGCTCCCTTTTATACTGCCATGTAGACCAAGCAAGTTTCCCCACTAGCAAGGCCCCATCTTCCCTTTTCTTACATGTATGGTACCCCTAAGGTAGGCTCAGGGTACCTCCATGGACAGAGTTAAGGGTATGTAAAAGGTAGGGCATGTGTTGTTGTGTTTTACATGTCCTGATAGCGAAATACTGCCAATTTTGTTTTTCACTATTGAAAGGCTAATTGTCCCATAGGCTAACATGGGAATTACTTTGTAACATGTTACAAAGATAACTTTCTTTTGGGGCCATATAGAGGAATGGAGTTTAGGCTCTCTGAACTCAGAATTTACTAAGACACCTTTTTAAGAAGATGGTTGTTAATGTGTGTTTAAAAATGGCACTTTCAGAAAGTATAAACATACAGGGTTAAGCCCCTAATCAGTAAGGATAAACTCTCTGTAAACCTCAAAAACTTCAGAAATGCCAATAATGATGCATTGTCACACACTCATTCCAAACCGTGACCATATAAATTAAATATTATGATCACCATTTATGACAAAAAAGATATATACAATGTAACTATTTTTACATTAAACAGAATTCACATAATCCCAAAAATAAATATAAAGAATAATTATTTAGATGTGCAGATCAACAGCATTAGTGAAGGGCATTACACACAACTAAATCATAAATAATCACATACAATAGCTATTGCGATTCTTTCATGAGCACAGGTTCTGATTTTTATACTACCAAAGGAGCTTCTTTTCTTTTCATTACTTTTTGGCTTCTAGCTTAATGGACCATAACTAAACAGTGTTCATACGGAGCTCTAAGATAAACAAACTGGATTACATTGTGCCTTGCATGAATTTTAAGCTCCAATAATGGCTAGATTTAAAATGCATTTGTTTGGTAAATCGATAAACTGTCAACACATTTCAAACCTGTCATCCAATTTAAGGATTCTCCTCAGCACACAGAAAATCCGAGCACTGGAAGAAATAAATAATGGCAATTCTGTTAATTACCTCTACACACTTTCTTGCACACAACACACATTATATTCACAACTGCTAATCATATTACCTCATTTTTTCTGATCACATCTAAGCCTCATCCAACTGAACACCAGTTTTCTGAATCCTCTGGTTTCCCATATAACCTGTAACGATATGAATAAACCCCAATTGGGCCACCTTGTCCACATACAATTAACAAGCTGGAATCCTGCTTCTCTACTGCACAAAAAAAGCCAGAACTGAACCGCGTCAAAACAACATTGAAAGTAGCTTATTATGGGACCAATTAATGTTTCCGTCCATATCTCCACTGCAGACATAGAGCGGCATAAATCCATCCTAAACTATGGATAAAATGTCCAAACCATAATCCTTTATCAGGAATAGGATTACCATATCTTCCACTTTAAACGAGTGCAGATTTTCTTTATGTCCATTTCCTCTTTTTAAACAGGGATCAAGTTGATTATGACCAGCACATTTTACAAGTGTGCACACTTTAGAAAATAGGCATTTTCTTGTTTAACAAACCTGTGTGCCTCTGCTGGTTAGTGTATTGACTGTCTGGTTTTGGAGTTACAGCAAGCTGGGTATGTGCATTCACTGTAGACAGCCTCAAGGGGGGTTGAGGTGTGTCCTGACATTCCTGAGTGACTCATAGCTGAGATGAATTGGCCTTGTCTGCATTTAGAGTGATAGGAGGAGTTTTCCCATGTGCCTGAAAAAGCTGTCTCCTTTGCACAATGATGTCTCCACCCGCTGTGGTCATGCTGCACCAGAGAGGACAGAACTGGTTTGGACTGGGCTCAGAAATCCTTGCCACAAAGAGAACAAAGTAAAACTGGGGTATAAGTAGGGGACCTTAAACCCTAGAGAATTAGATCACTTCTGAACTGAAGAGGAACCTATCCCAAGGAGAAGAGCTGGAATGCTGTGAGGATGAGTACTACCACTTTGCTGTGTGCTCTGCTGGGTTGACCTTCAGTCACTGCTTCTGCCAAGGAAAAGACAAAGGGCTAGATGTAGGTAATCAGATTTTACCGATTCTTAAATACCGAATTTTACCGATTCGCTATTCAAAAATCGGTAAATGAGATGTAGGTAAAAAACCGGTATTTTTTACCGATTCGGTAAAAGTCGGTATCGTACTTTCGGAATTTACCGAATCGGTATTTACCGATTCGGTATTTCCCGATTCGGTATTTTCCATTCATCCCTATGGGCCCAAAGGCCCATAGGAATGCATTGAAAATACCGATTCGGTAAATACCGAGTCGGTAAATAGCGATTCGGTAAATTCCGAATCGGGAAGCAAGCAAAAGTGAAACTAATGGAAACAGTCAATCAGGTGCTACCACCCTCCCCCTCCCAACCAGGAAGTGGCTACCCAGGCAGCTGCAACTCATTAGAAGGTTCTGGAGAGGCAGTCAGAGCTGAGCAGAGACACAGAGCAGCAGGGAGTGATTTCTGGGAGTGTTTCACAGTGAAAATGGCTAGCAGCAGTGAGAGTCAGAAGGGAGATAGGAAAAGGAAAGCTAAGTTCAGCAGCATGGAGCTGCAGGTACTAGTGGAGGAGGTGGTTAGAGTCCACAAACAACTTTTTGGCAAGCAGTCCCTCACTGTACCTGAGTCAGCTAAACGCAAGATGTGGCTACACATTGGTGAAATGGTCAATGCTGTGGGAGTCACCAGCAGGAGCATTGATGACCTCAAGAAACGCTTCTACGACATCAGGAGCCTCACAAAAAAAAAGATGGCAGAGCTACACAAGCAGGCTGGTCTCACCGGTGGAGGCAGGAACCCAGCGCCCCCCCCTGACTGACCTGGAGGAGTTGGTGGCGTCAACCATTGAGCCAGACAGTGTTGTGGGACTGGGAGATGTGGAGCAAAAGGTAAGACGCATGTGCAGCATGACACCCCATACCAACCAGCTTCCCTTAACCCTTTGTGCACAGGCCAACCCCAGTCCAGTACAGCTAGCACTATACAGGAGCAATGCATTATGGGAAATGTAGTCAGCTAATATAAGACCATGTGTAACTGCACAGACATCAGCAAGGCAGTGAAAGTAATGCAGATTAATGAAAGTAAAATGTGTAAAGAATTTATTTTAGTGACTGTGACACAGTAGCAGTCAGTTGACATACGCTTATTTATACCTAGGGGCAAAATCAGCCAATCAAGCAACACCAACAGCAGGGACTGCAGCAGCGAGGGAGGACAGTGACGAGGCAGGGCCAAGCCATGTCCATGCCTCGCAGGAGGAAGAGGACACAACTGCCATCACCCAGGAAGAGGAGACAATCCAGACCCCCGAGTTTCTCCACTCCCCACACCTTTCCCAATCCCCTTCATTGGTATTCTCTCCTGAGACCTCCCCATCAATGTTAATGCCTGCACCTGCAACCTCACCAGCCAGGAGGCAAGTCGTGGCCCCACTGCCAGTGATGGAGGCAGTAGAGGTTGAGGCTCAAGACACTGCACCTGTGAGTCCTGCTGCACTGCAGCCCACCAATGATTCTTTCACCATGCGCAGACGTCAACGCAGGCCCAGCAGTGCAGGTGGACCTGGAGATGGCACTGTGTTTCTGTGGGCTGGAGGGGAGCATGGTGCGCATCCAACGCAAGCAGGGGAAAGCAAAACAGGCCTGCCACCGCCAATTCCGTGTCCTAAACCAACAAATTGGAGAAATGGGGAAGGGCATCAGCGACATGGTAGAAAGCAACAGGGAGATATCAAAAACCAATGCTGACCTAGCTGCAGGAATGCAGCAAATGAGTACTGCAATCACCCAGCTGTGCACAAAACTGGACAGCCTGGAGCACACAAGGCGCAGGGACGCCCGTGTAAGCAACAGGGCCATGAATCGCCTGGCCACATCCACAGCACAGCTATGCCGTAGAGGCATTAACATGCAGGAAAGCCTCACTCAGAACACGGCCGAGGTCACCAGGGGCATGGCCAGGATCACCAGTGCCCTCGAGGCAATGATAATATCTCAAACTGCACAGAATCCTGCCCTGGATGTGGCTGAGGGAGACGACAGCAGTAGCCGCAGCAGCTTGGCAAGCGCTGTGGTTCAGCCTCGTAGGAGCAGCAGGCGCCCAGCTGAGCCTGCAGGCCATGAGGAAGGCAGTGAGCAACAGCCCAGTGGCTCTGGGAAGCGCGGGCGCAAATGACTTTGGCAGTGAGGCTGATGTAACCCAGGACATGTTGTCCCCACCTTTCTTTACTTTAATTTGTTGCACTTAAGTGCTTTAACGTTGTGGCAACATAAAAATACGTTGGTCCCATACACAACCTGTCTGTGGCTCATTACTTACTCAGAAATAGTTGCTTGTTATTTCCTCACGTCTGTATCTGCCATCACTTGGTGTTGTCACTCCAGCAGGTTGTCTGTCAGGCACAGCATTGTCGTCGTCATGATCCTCGTAGTCAGACAACTCCACCTCAGTACCCTTCCTCACAGCCAAGTTGTGCAACATGGCACAGGCAGCAATTATCGTGCAGCAGGTGATGGGGGTATACTGCCTTGCACCTCCACTCTTGTGAAGGCATCTAAATCTGCTCTTCCAGATGCCAAAGGTCCGTTCTACCACATTCCGTGTACTTTTGTGGGCCCGGTTATACCTCCTTTGGCTGGGTGTGGAGGGGTTGTGGTAGGGAGTGAGGATAAATGAACGTAGGGCATATGCACTGTCTCCTAAAAGGGAAATGGGAATACATTACTCACATGAATACTTGTAATTCTTACTGCAATAGGTGTTGAAGGGGTCGCACACTGTGTCTTACCTAGGAGGTATCCTTCGCCAAATTCTCCTGCAGACAGCCGTGCATAGATGCCGCTCTTCTGAAAAATATAGGAGTCGTGGGTACTCCCAGAGAATTTCGCAACAAGGTCTGCGATGACGAACTTTGCATTGCAAATCACCTGTACATTGATGGTGTGGGTGGACTTCCTATTCCTGTAGATGTATTCTGTGTCAGCAGGGGGAAAAATGGGGATGTGCGTGCCATCAATGCATCCGATGATATGGGGAAATCTAGCCATCTGGTAGAACTCAGATTTGGTTTGAACCAGTTCAGCATGGGTGGCTGGAAAAGAAATGTAATGCTCCATCCTCTGCAACATGGCGTCAAGGAATTTGTGAAAAAACCTTGAGAGTGTGCTCAGGGTCATCCCACCCACCACAGAAACCACGCTCTGGTAGCTCCCAGACGCGAGCAGGTGGAGGCTGCACAGCACCTGTACATGGGGTGGAATTGCATGTGCCCTTGGGGTAGTGTACTGCAACAGTGGTTGTAGGTCCCTGATGAGGTCCAAGATGGTGTCTGGAGCCAACCTGTACCTCTGCAGTATCTCTTCCTCTGTGAGCATGAACAGGGTCACCCTCTGCCTGTACACCTGCTCCTGTCTCAGCCATTCCCTCTCTCCTTCCTCCTGTAGCCGTAGCCGTCTTGCGATGACATAAAATGCCGCCATTGTGCAAACAGAATTGCATTTTGGGTCCATTTTTATAGGCTGCACCTGGTTACCACCTGATTTGAATCCATGGTAAATACCGACTCTTAAATACCGAATTTGAAGCAAATTCGGTATTTCAGAGCTTAACTACATCTCAATCTTCAATTTTACCTATTCTTAATTACCGAATCGGTATTTAACCGATTCGGTAAGTTTACGGATTCGGTAAATTTTCCGATTCGGTAAATATTCCGAATCGGTATTTTACCGATTCTGTAAATTTTCAGATTCGGTAAATATTCCGAATCGGTATTTTACCGATTCGGTAAATTTTCAGATTCGGTAAATTTACCGATTTGGCCTAATTTCTATCACCTACATACCGATCGCTCAATACCGGTCGGTAACGGCCGAAAATACCGATTTTCGGCCGTTACCGACCGGTAAAGGGCTACCTACATCTGGCCCAAAGACTGGAACTTTGCTGTGAACCTGCTTGAAGAAGAATCGCCCAGGGCTAGTGTTGTGTTCGATTTTAGATTCTGTATGCATTTCCCGATTCCTGCCCTTATATAGGTATAACTCACTTTGCCCTCATATAGGCATAGAAATCCAGTCCTTATTTAGGCATAGCCCATGCTACCCAAATACAGGCATGGCTACTTACATCCGTTCATCTACGTCACAACGACGTCTTGGAAAACCAGACTCTTAAGCCGTAGGGACTTCCCCTTGCCTGGATATTGATTTCTCCAAGAACTCATTTATTATGCATGAACATCTATTCCTTAGGGGTTCATTCATGATGTTCATATGCCCGACGTTTACGTCAATACTGGCATTCCTAAACATTTTCAAGGTATAAATATACCTTCACTTGCTATGGCAAAGCACAGTGTGGTTCGGTGCAGTTCGACTATCTACTAGCACGACGCAGCTCGCTACAGCAAGAGACAAAGGAAGATAACTCCCCAGCTGACGCACTAACTGGAAGCTATCATCCTCCTGCCGAGAATCCAGCTCCAGTGTTTCTGACTCCCCTTGCGGGGTGTTGGGAAATCGAGTCCCGAGAAAGAGATACCAACCTCTCTCATTCTAAGGTATGGAGCTGATTAGAACCTTGGGAAACCTTTGGCAATACTTGGCAAAACTAAACCTATCCTAAACCAGCACCTACTTCTTCCCTTGTACTAGACCTAGGTTAGGTACACTGGGGTATTTTAGAAGCTTTTGTTCCAACATACAGACTACTTTTCACGAAACAGAAGTTGCTTTATACCGGTTCATGCGTACGCTTCGATTAAGGCACTTTTTTATCTACCTGGTTATACACTCCATTATCAAGGAAGAACATGAATTTCTGGAATTCAAGCCCAAAAGCACCTTCTTGGCACCAGTGTCTCATAAAATACTTGACTGCTTTGAATCATCAGTTAAACAGGATCTCAATAAATTAAAGTATCATCAACATAAAAGTTACAACCTGATGACCAAAGAGAGGAACATTCTTAAATAACTAGCAAACAATGTAGCACTTACATTTCAACCAGCTGATAAGGGAGGGTTACTGGTTATGAAGGATGCATCGTATTACCACCAAGGTACATCTTTCCGATGAAAACACCTACCTGAAATTAGAACATGACCCTACTTCAGAAATACTGCAGATTCTCAATGTATTTTGGAAAAAGCTCAAAGCAAGGAATGGATATCAGGCAGAACCAAAACTTATTTGTTGCAACAAAATCCTAAATGGCCACATATTTACATATTGCCAAAGATTCATAAACACAGCACTAATCCACCATTCAGACCTATCGTGTCTGGATGTGGTTCACTCTTTGAACCCTTGGGCGTGTACATAGACCATTTTCTTCAACCTATATTATGTAATTGGAGAACGTACATAAGGGACAGGACTGACTTTTTAAGTCAACTCAGTCAGCTAGATTTATCCAATACTCCAGATTTTTTGCTTTGCACTATCGATGTGATATCATTGTACACGTCCATTCCTTTACAGGCAGGACTTGAGGCAACAGAATGGGCCTTATTGAATCAACCGGAGATAGGAGCACACAAGGTTTCCCTCATAGAATCGTTACAATTCTGCCTCCAACATAGTTATTTTCACTACAAGAGGAATCCTTTTTGCAGATAAGCGCGTACATCTATGGGTTTTGGGGGGGCACTCACATACGCCAATATCTACATGGCCTCATTCGAAGAGAAATACATTCTGAACAATCCAGAGTGGAACAGTCATCTGAAAACGTATTGTCATTACATAGACAACATTTTTCTAATTTGGTCAGACACTGAAGAACTACTCCGAAAACAGATCCAAATTCTCAATACCCACAATAATCGCATTCAATATACATTCAACATTAGGTCCACCAGTTTACCATTCTTAGATGTGATGATGGAGAAGTCAGGAGTGGCTATCAACACTTGGGTGTTTACCAAACCGACGGATCGGAACAACACCTTACTGTTTAAAAGTTTCCATTCTCCCAAACTCATCCAAAATTTGCCATATTCGAACATGATCAGGTCCAAGAGAATATCTCTACTACTGAGCAATTTCAAAATTAACTCACAAGGATCAAAACCAGATTTTTACAACGAGGATATCCTGCAATAACAATACAACAAGCGGAGGAAAGGTTCACTGAAGTAGAACAGTGCACTCTTCTCACTACTAAACAAAAAGTCTTTATTTCGAAGTTTTCCACGAAGTCACAAAGTATAAAAAAATATATTTTTGAATAGATGGGAAGTACTCACCAAGAGAACCAGATTTTGGGACTTCATTTGTACAACAGCCATTATTCGCTTACACAAGAAGTCAAAACCTTTAAAGAACTATTGTCCAAAAAGAAGTTAGTGACTGTATCTAACCACACAGGAATGAAAAAATGCCACAATTGCGTAAACTGCAATAACGTCACACAACAAAAGTTCATAACCCATCCTAGAAAAGGAGCCAGAATCAGTCTTAACCATTCCTCAGATTGCAATGCCATGAATGTAATTTATTGCATTAAATGCCCGTGCGGCCTAATGTATGTAGGCAAAACAGAAAGAAAAATTAAAATTCGAATAGGGGAGCACAAAAGCATGATTATGAACAAAAACATGAATTCAAATTTAGTGGTTCATTGGCTCGAACTAGGTCATAACATCACCCAGGTACGATTTACAGTCATTGAAAAGGTGACCATCAAGCAAGGAATGGACAACAGCAAAAAACTTTCTCAGAGAGAGGTATTCTGGATTTGCAAACTGCAGACAATGATGCCAGACGGTTTGAACGACAAATTAGATTTGAGTTGTTTCTTGTAAACCCAAATATTTTGTCTACACATCACCTATCTTTCATATTACAACTCCATTTTTACCATCATAGAGATTCATCACATCACCTACCTTCTACTAGTTAATCACATCCTTTCCCACAGAGGTTTCTCTCATTCAACACATTAGTTTATTTGATGTTGTAGATTGTTTCATGTTCATGAAAGATTTATGGACATGATTCATTTATTTCATACATGTGGGCACGGTTTGCATGTAGGGAGACTTTACTCTATTTCTTTTTTACTTTTTTCACTGTCTTAGAGCAATCCTGATGTTCTTCTCAGTTTCTCTTTAGGTTGGTTAACAACAACTCTTAGGGACCACCAGCCAGATGCATCAACTAAAATTGCGATCGCAATAGGTGCGAATTAGCTATTGCGATCGCAAATAAAAGAAAAGCTATTCATGATGCGAAAAAAAAACAAATTGCGAATTCGCAAAATCGAATCTGCGAATTTGCTAAATAAATCTCAGAATCCAGGTGGAACCCCCTTAGCGAATCGGAATTTGCGAGAATCCAAGGATACTGCGAAATATTTTGCAATTTCGCTAAATCGATTTTGCGAAATCGCTAAATAATCGCAAACACAAATCATGAAAAATTGCAAATGGCGATTATATCAAAAATCGCAATTTTGCGATAGCAGTTTAAAGGGAATCACAATCAGGTGGTAAAAAAAAAAAAAACTTTACTCACCTGCTATCCATCTGAAGCCTATTTAAACAGACCCATGAGGCCGTAGTGGCCTTCCACAATGGCAGCACTCTTCATTTTTGCAAGGAGGAGGAGGATACTTACAGCAGGCCAGCCCAGAAGGAGAATCCAGGAGAGAATCTTCCGCCTGCGCATCACTTTGTTGGGACAGACTCGTGAGCAAATATATGACAAGTACAGGCTGAATGCTGCAATGATTCACTACTTAATAGATGAATTGGACCCACAGTGGAGTGGTGTGGCTCACTGGTTAGAGGCGGTACAAAAGGGGCTGGTGATGGACGGAGCATCTGAATCAATCAAACACTCACACCCAGTCAAAATATCTGGGTTGAATCCATCACTGTTCTTTAGCCCACTCTGCCACCCCAGTTCAGACATGGCTATATGCAAATCAGTCTGACCCTGTGCCTCATGGGAACAGTCCAGCCCGAACTGCCAAGCCATGTCTTCCCTGGACCGGAAACAAGCTTCCGAGGACCGGTTTCTGGCATTACAGCCGTCTTCAGCCCGGCTTGCTTGAATCCAGTGGCAAAGTGAGCAAGGGACTCACGTCTGAGCATACCCTGCCACACTTATGGCGGCCAAAAGCGGTACAAAAGGGGGTGGTGATGGACGGAGCATCTGAATCAATCAAACACTCACACCCAGTCAAAAGATCTGGGTTGAATCCATCACCGTTCTTTAGCCCACTCTGCCACCCCAGTTTAGACATGGCTATTTGCAAATCAGTCTGACCCTGTGCCTCATGGGAACAGTCCAGCTCGAACTGCCAAGCCATGTCTTCCCTGGACCGGAAACAAGCTTCCAAGGACCGGTTTCTGGCATTCCAGCCGTCTTCAGCCCGGCTTGCTTGAATCCAGTGGCAAAGTGAGCAAGGGACTCACGTCTGAGCATACCCTGCCACACTTATGGCGGCCAAAAGCGGTACAAAAGGGGTTGGTGATGGACGGAGCATCTGAATCAATCAAACACTCACACCCAGTCAAAAGATCTGGGTTGAATCCATCACCGTTCTTTAGCCCACTCTGCCACCCCAGTTCAGACATGGCTATATGCAAATCAGTCTGACCCTGTGCCTCATGGGAACAGTGCAGCCCGAACTGCCAAGCCATGTCTTCCCTGGACCGGAAACAAGCTTCCGAGGACCGGTTTCTGGCATTCCAGCCGTCTTCAGCCCGGCTTGCTTGAATCCAGTGGCAAAGTGAGCGAGGGACTCACGTCTGAGCATACCCTGCCACACTTATGGTGGCCAAAAGCGGTACAAAAGGGGGTGGTGATGGACGGAGCATCTGAATCAATCAAACACTCACACCCAGTCAAAAGATCTGGGTTGAATCCATCACCGTTCTTTAGCCCACTCTGCCACCCCAGTTCAGACATGGCTATATGCAAATCAGTCTGACCCTGTGCCTCATGGGAACAGTCCAGCCCGAACTGCCAAGCCATGTCTTCCCTGGACCGGAAACAAGCTTCCGAGGACCGGTTTCTGGCATTCCAGCCGTCTTCAGCCCGGCTTGCTTGAATCCAGTGGCAAAGTGAGCAAGGGACTCACGTCTGAGCATACCCTGCCACACTTATGGCAGCCACTTATGGCGGTCTGCCTCCGGCAGACCCGGAGGCAGGAATCGGCCCGGGACCAGGGTTCAATTCCCGACGCGGCAGGGTCGGGGACCAGGGTCAGTGGACTCGATAATTCTCGCCTCGGTGCCTACTCTAACCAGGGGTCCCACTCGACAACTCTGGGCATTAGCTTGCCTAATCTCCAAAACGGCCCCATCAACGCCGGGGATGCCTGGCTTCACCTTGGGGACTCCCAGTAGGGACCATCCCACAGGGAAAGCCAGGACGGGTTCCCCAGCGGTATACCGCTCCAGGATACTCTGGTAGTAATTGAGCGCGTTACAAAACAGTTTATAACATAACATAACATAACTGTTGCAGCGCCAAACACTTAGGACCCAGGCCATTCCAACTCATGTCCAGGTGCTATGTTGCCTGCACCTGCTTGCGTCAGGTAGCTTCCAGGATGTAGTGGCAGAAGCTGGAGGGGTATCACAGAGCTCACTTTCGCGGTTCTTTAAATCCTTCCTGGCCGCCATGATGTCTTTGATCAACAACCACATCACCTTCCCCACAACCCAACAGGAATTGACCCAAACAAAACAGGACTTCTATCAAGTTGCCCAGTTTCCACACGTGATCGGATGCATAGATTGCACCCACGTAGCCATATGTCCCCCTGCCGTAAATGAGTATATCTTCCGCAACCGGAAAGCATATCACTCAATAAATGTCCAAGCAGTGTGCAATGCAAAAAACATCATTACCGACCTCGTAGCACAATACCCTGGGAGCACCCACGATTCCTACATCTTCCGCCATAGTGGCATGCACACACGTCTGCTCAGGGGTGATTTTGGCGACGGACACCTGCTAGGTAAATTGAATACAATACTCATCACTGAAGTATGTAATGGCAATGCATACCTGACACTAACACATTGCATGTAACCCTGTAGGTGACAGTGCATACGCGGTGAGGCATTACATCATGACTCCATACTTGAACCCAGTTAGCCCACAACAACAGAGGTGCAATGCAGCCCACATCAGGACACGTAATGTAATCGAACAAACATTTAGTTTGCTCAAGAGTCGCTTCCGCATCTTGCATAAAACTGGAGGAGCAATGCTGTACCAACCGGAAACATGCTGCAGGATAGTGGCGGCATGTGCTATGTTGCACAATATAGCAACAAGGAGAGGTATCCCCATTGAGGAATCTGATACTGAGGGCAACCAGCCCCCAGCACACCTACGCCGGGCACATCTTGCGAGCTCAGCGGAGGGGCAAAGAAAACGTACAGACATCACCCAGCATTATTTCTAAGGTATGTAATGATGACACACAACACTTATTTGCATTTGAAGAAAAACATTTATTACCACGTGAAGCGGTAGGGATGTATAAACGAACATAGCTGGTGTCCATTATCACATTAACTGCATGCACTGAAGGACATATGAGACACACAAAGGACTTGAAATGCAGTCACAAAGAATGTCTTGGACATGGTTACGTCACCATGATGAATTCCACCCTTCTGATTATGTTTAGCGTTTCCTCCCTCTCACACCCAAACGTCTTTCACCTGCATCTGCATCTACATTCCCGGATGCAGCGGGAGGTGTTTGTCTACGGCTACTGCTCCTCCTGACAGTGGTGAGTGCGCAGTGATGCTGCTTAGGCTGGATGCCTCACTACCCTCTTCCCCTGTAATATTGCTGTGCTCACCAGTGCTAGACTGCATCACTTCAACGGCAGTGGTAATTTGGCCAAGTGCTTTGGACACATCCCCGCACCAATGACCCATACCAATCTGCATTTCCACCGACCGACGTGACAGCTATGCTATGCTGTTGCAAATATTGTTGTTGGACCTGGTATAGCCAGCCATGCAGGTCACAAACTGGTGATGCCTCCTCCTCTGTGTGGTGTGTCCCTCCTGCATCACACGCGCCACCTCCTGCAGTGTGTTGTTTGATTGTCTGTTTGCTTCCACAAGTGCAGTAGTTAGTTCCCTCACACTCTCGGCCATGACTGATATGTTTTTGTTCATTTTCGTCATCCGCAGGTTGATGGCTCCCTTATGCCTTGCTTGCAGGCGCTGCAACCGCAACATCTGTGACTCCACGCCACCCCACTCATTGGGAGTTCCTGCCTCCTGTGCCCAGATATGGGTCCATGGCCTGCGTCTTGTTCCTGGACGGACATGTGCCTGGGGTGTAGTTGTGTGGCTCGCACTTGGACGGCTTGTCCCAGGAGCAGTTTCTGGTTCCTGTTCTGTCTCCATTGGCTGCAGTGGTGTAACTGTGGCCCTGCGTTTTGCTGGTGCCTTGGATGTGGGTGGTGGTGTCACAGGTTTTGACACGGCAGCCTCATCAATGACCTGTGTGCTGTCTCCACATTCACTGTCATCAGTGTGTACTTCTGCTGCATCTGTGATGTGAAACAGTGCAATGTATTTTATGTTGTTTCATAAGTTGAGCAACATTGAAATTCTTTACATTTATGCTTTCACTGTCTCTCATCAATGACTGTACTGCATTTTGGTAGCATTTGGGCTTACAATGTTGGATTGTAACAGGCAATTGGGTTCTACAGCCTACAGGTCCCATAATGCATTAGTGTCCCTATGTAAAATGTGGACTGGACTATTTCTACTGTGATTTTGCTGGTTGATTAAAGTTTGGGCACAATCAGTATGTACATTGATATGTTGATTATCATGCATCTTACCTTGTGTGCTACTGGCCGCCCCGGATGTATCCAGCTGCATTACTCCCACCACTGCTTCAGGCTGGATTGTGCCCTCAACCATGTCCTCTAGGGCTGTGTTGTCTGGGACTGTTGAGCTTTCTCCTCCGGTCCCCTTCGCCTCCTTCAGCCTTTCTGCTATCCGCTCCTTGGCACGGCTACGCAGGTCGTACCATCGTTTCTTTAAGTCATCTATGCTGCGGTGGGTGACCCCCACAGCACTCACTTTGGTTTTAATCTGTTTTTAATTGTAATTTAATTTGTTCCAGATCCTTCTTTTTTCAGCCTCTGGTACTTTAAGGGAAAGCTTCCCAAAAAGCTTCTTATGGTTGTTTGCCACCTCTTCGATGAGGTTCTCAAGTTCACTCTCACTGAACTTGATTTTTCTCTTCCTGGCCACTGCACCCTCCTCTGTAGCTGTTTGGGACATTTTGGCTGTCTCCACCTGTCAGCAACCAACAGTTTGTGTTTTCTGCTCTCTCCCCCAGCACTCTGCTTCTGCCTCTCTGTTCCTCTGTGCACAGGTGGCAGCATGGGCTGATTGACTTCCTGATTGTGATGTCATCAGCCTGCTCCCAATGCGACTCTGTCGTTTTCACGATATCGCAATTTGCGATATCGCAATTTGCGATATCGCAAATAGCGGGATCGCAAAATGCGAGAATGGAGGTTTTTCACGATAGCGATTACTTAACATGGAATCGCTATTGTATTTAGCGATTTTTAGCTAATCTTTATTTTTTCGCTATCCTCATCATGCATAGCTAACAGCGAGTCCTTATTTGCGATTCCTTAATTCGCTAATAAGGAATCGCTATTTCTTTGCTTGATGCATCTGGCCCCACGTCCTTTCTATTATTGTGGTCCACCCGTTTATTCCAACCGGTTTATTTCATTCAGTACTTTTGTAGCGCACATTTCAACATGGCAACCGCTGTCTGCGAGCACATGAGATCAAATTACTTTTGGGACATAGTTAATTGTTTTTTCTATATACAGTGGTAATTGCCATCTGAGTCACATATTATCTGTCGTTTGGATGATGCTCTATTAAGTATATACCTCGGTACCCCTTTCGTCTAATTTACGTTTTGTTTGCATTACAATAGGTGCTTTTACATTCTATAATTGTATTCATGTAGCTGTTATTTTGTCCGGTTTCGGTATGATTCTGACTACACATCAGAATTCTCAACCGCAATCTTAATCCCGTCTGACGTTCATATGCTCTTGCTTTCTCAAGAGCTTTACTTAGTTCCTCTACTAACATGGCTGTATTTCTACTCGCCAGTCTCTTTCAATGTCTAGTGTTTTGCAGGTGACCACGTTTGCATCTGTATCACACCCGTTCTCCCGGCGTTCCTGGTGTACTCAACCAAGCCTAACTCGGGATGAGGCCACGCTTTTGAGTGTTCCCGGTAATCGTTTGTTTTTGTTAGCTGTGTGGTGCTGTTCAGTTCGTTTTCATATGGTTGTGTCCTGTTTGTTGCCGCAGTTGGTAACACGGTCATCTCATGCTTGCATTGTAGATTCCCTCAGAACTGTTTTGTTTACATCGCCTGAGTCTTCTTCTTTCCCAGGTATGGTGATCTCTGTGCATGTAGCGGGCTGACTACATTTTTTTACACATTTGTTGCGTGATACTTTGCTGTATTTAGTGGTTTTTGTTCTTTCTGCGGGGCGCATGACATCTGGTCATCTTCAGGTATTTGACCTTTGACGTTCTGAATCTTCCGGTGTTGTTTTCAGCAACGTGTTACAAAGTTTTTCCCTTTTGCTCCACATGATTCTTTCCTCTCATGTTGGCAGCAGCACCTGGTCATTAGAATAGCCTGTCCATGCTATATAGGTAAATCATCATTATTAATTCATAGGTTTCCACCCAATATGTGTTCACCACTCAAGTCTTGTTCTCAGCACTATGCACGTTCTGGACACATGGGTGATGGTTTGATGGTATTTGCAAAGAAAGGGTTACTAGGTTGCCCTTCATGTGTGTGTTCTCTAATTTTGGTAGAGATATAAATGTTTGACCATGTAACAACATGGATCTTTCTGTTCTAAAAATGAAAATGTATTTGTTTGTTTCATTACAGTGGCCCCCGAGGAAGGGACTAGTGTACCGAAAAGCATTGGGCTACCTTGAAATGCTTTTTTGTTCTGCAAAACATTTGAAAGCCAGTTTGTTATTTTTCTCAACAGAAGAAATTATTTGTATTTGTAATGTTACATGAATTCCTAATGTACATTAAGGTTGCTTGTATCAATATATTGATTGTGCAATAACAAACAACCATTACATGACAACTACTTTGCGATGGAAATTTCTTTTACGGATAATTATGTGTATCATGGATTATCATTTTTTGATCTTGAATAGATTGTTTAAGCTGTTTAAACGCTCACTATAGAGCACACAGTTATTCAAGTGAGAGTTCTCTTGAATTTGGGGTATTTTAGGAGCACCAGTTGAGTATTTTAGCATTTGTTATTTATGTATGTATTTTTATATATGTCATAGCAAAAGACATTGCTATTACAGTATTATTTTATATTACTGTTTGCACTGTACGCATTATAATTCGCATTCTGTCTAACAATTGTAGCAGTTCATATCTCTTGCATGAGAAAGAAGACTGTTCAATAAACCCTTTTTTATTGAAACGCCCGTCTCTCTATTTCTGTGCAACTCTGTAGCAACGAAGCATGCAGGATTGACTAAGTGAAATAGTTATTTATTGTTTCCACGACTCTGAAGATATTATCCGACTCTAAGAGAAACAAAGTTGTCATCTTTATGCGGTTGTCAGAGACTAATCCCTTCTTGTTTATTCGAGAAAGTTTCTAGTGACCTCTGAGTTAGCTGGCACACACAATTAAGTTTAATGTACTCCATAGAGACATACTGACCCCAGTCCTATGTCAAATCTATAGTATATAATATTCCAATTTGCAGAGCCTATTAGGGATATAGGAACTACACTACACTAGTGTGTGCTGGCCTCCTGGGGACATGAATATTTCACCTGCAACCCACTGACCAGCACCTGGACTCCTGTGTGGAACTCCTGTATTTAAAAGGGTGCCGATTCCAGTTCCTGGGCCCTGAGAATTGTGTGGTTGGTGCTGTGAAGCAAGAAAAACAACTCTGCCGCTGTCAGCGATGCCACCTGTGACACTGTGACCAGCACCACGGCCGGGGGCAATGCTAGTGAAGTCCAAGGTGCACCACCCCGCCTGCCCCATAGCTCTGATGGCTTTTGACGCCAGCGGACTCCTGAAGTTGTTGGCCTTCCTGATGTCAGCATTCCCACCAACCCCATCACTGCCAGCGCATGCACCCTGTTATCGCGGGGCTGATCACCGAGAGGGTGACTTCACAAACTCTTTGACTTTGCATCACCTCACCAGAACCGACGACTCACTGCTGACTCTGCCTATCTTCCCCTGTCCTAGATTCGATGCCTCACCTCCTCACAGACTCAATACTTCGCTTCTTCCGTGGCAACCAGGGAGCCAGCTTTGCCTCAGCACTGACGAATCTCCACGATTACACCCATTGTCCCTAGACTTCCCTTCCAAGGTATTGTTGTTTGGGGTCCATGTGACTCCGTACCCGATGCCAAGCACCTTGCAGAAGGCGCAGTGCTTTGAAATCAAGCCTGTCACTACGTCGCAATAGCCCCAGATTGAGCTATTTGTTTCTATAAGTGTTACCTTTGAGATAACTGTCCTAAAAGTGATATCTTGACATATGCATGTTGGAATTGTGTCATTTTGGTCTTGTTTGGTTTAGATAAACTGGTGTGGTGTCCATTTGTGGTGTTTTCACTATGTTACTGTGTGTTTGAGTACAAATACTTTACACATTGCTTTGGAATAAGCCTGTCTGCTCAAGCCAAGCTACCAAGGGGGTGAGCAGGGGTTATTTTAAATGTGTGACTTCCTTACTCTGAACAGATGCTAAGGTCCCTACTTGGAGAAAGGTGCCTAACTGTTCCAACTAGATACCCCCGTTTCTAACACTGGTGGTCAGCGGTGAGGATTAAACTTGTATTTGTTCTTGACACTCAGTACTCGGTGTACATCATTAGACTCATGCAGACCACTACATAACCACATACTATGTTTTTTGGTTTTGTAAACCCTTTTGTATATGCACCACGTGCTTAAGTGGTAAACCATCAAGTGAGACTGCAGAATTTGAGTTTGACATTGAAATGTAGCTACAAAGTAGATCAACTCAAGCAATTCTGCAAGAGCTTTGGATTTCCCATGAGGAGCCCAGATGGGAAGGACAATCTGCAGAAGGCCTTAGCAGCCTGCTGGGAGGCCAGAGAAACTGACAGTCAGGTGATGAAAATGTGGATCTGGATGTAGAGAGCTAGCAAGGGGAGTTTGAAGCTCAAGATCTGCCTGTGGGGAAAGAGCCCATTAAGCATGGCAACAGCGTTTCTTCTAGAGGTCTGTCCCCAGAGGACCTCGATGCCAGGTGACAGGAGAGAGAGCATCAGAGGGAGCTGTGAGAGTTTGATAAGGAGTTTGAGAGGCTTGAGGCCATGAGTGTCACAGTCACGCGAGAAGAAATGTGTTTTTGCTCAAAAACAGAGCTTTGCTGAGCTTGGGGTGGTAGCCGGGAGGGCGAAGCCCAGCTCAGATGGTGGCAGTAAAAATGTCATGTCTAGTGATGAGGGAGAAGCATACTCATCCAGAGATGTGGTGCCTGACTTGTAGGAGGGGGTTGACATACACAAGGGGGTTCAGGTTTATGAAGTAGCTTTTGTGGTGCAGTGTCCCTGAGGTGAATTGGGGAACTGGCTCAGGGGACCATGTTCCTTTTTTTTTTAATGTTTCAGTGTTTTACATATATCCATTATAAGAAAAATATACATATACATAGGTATTTTGCCGCAGAGGTTTAAAAGCAATAAAACTTCACAGTATTAGATAAAATATTATACCGGCTGAAGTACAGAAAAAAGAACAATTAATCATTACACATTTCTTATACCATTATTCCAGGCAATAATAGGCCACCAAAATTGGTTTCCATGTTGTCTAGCCTTTTCCCCTTTACTGAGTAAATTGCCATTTCCTGATTGAAAATCCCCAGAAAGCGTGTTAACCAGATTTGGAAATTAGGGGGGTCGGCATCTTTCCAACGAGCTGCCAGGATTATTCTATATACAGCTGTACCTAAAAACAGGCATGTTTCTTCTTCCTTACTGTGCCCTAGAGTGTTATTATATCCTAGTAGATACAGGGTGGATGACACAGCAACTTTATGACCAAATACCTCCTCCCAGAATTCAGATATCTTTTGTCTGAAGGATGTTAGTTTCGTGCATTCAAAGAGCATATGAACCAGATGTGCGGGGCCTATACCACACCTAGGACATTTATCATTGATTCTTTTACCCCATGTAAATAATTTTGCAGGTGTATAATATAGATTATATATGGTCTTATATAATTGGGCCTTTAGATTAGATGCTACAAATAGCCTAGAAGTGAGGAGCAGAACCATGTCGATGTCGACATTCAGATTGTTCAATTTATTTGCCCAGGCAGTTTCTGTTGTTTCCAGATCATCCTTCTGTTGGTCCATTAGCACCTCATAGAGTGTGCCTATCCTAGTAGATTGTTTCCCGATGTGATCAAGCATAGGGATATTAGACAATGAAATACTTGGAATTTTTTAACTAAGAATGGTGTTCACTTGGATGAACTTAAACAAATCAGTATTTGGGTTACAGAAATTATTTTGAAGGGTTAAAAACCTAATATCAAGGTCTCCATCAAGAAAGTCCCCCAACGAAACTACCCCCAAGTTTTCCCATCTCTTAGTGATGCCTTTGTTGACTTGCCTGGATAATAGAAAAGAGTGTCATAACGGTGTTTATTTATTAATCTTTGGAATAGCAAGGTGTTTAGAGGCTTTCTTCCAAACTTTCCAGGCACTGTTTATGACCTTGAACTTAACCTTCTTATAATAAGAAGGTTCTATCTGTCTTAGCAGAAGCCCTTTTGCATTATCGCGTACTGCTAGCTCGTATATCGAGGGAATCCCATTATCCTCTGTATTTATACACAATGGATTCACATTAAGTAGGGGTGACATTCCCTGGAGGAGAGCGGCCCATAGATAATACATTATATTGGGAAGCACAAGTCCACCTCTGTCCTGTGGTAGAGAAAGATATTTCATGGATCTCCTTACTTTGCCATAGCTTCAGATACATATTGAGATTTGTGATTCGAGGGCCTTGAGCAAGTTATCCTCCACTATCAATGGAATTGCCCGAAATAAATGTCAAATCCTAGGGAGGATATTCATTTTTACAAACTTTCCTCTACCGATAATTGAGAGGTGAAGACTGTTAACCCTCATTAGATCTTTCTTTATGGCCTTCAGTAGGGGCTCATAATTGAGTTTGTTAATATTTTCTACCCCAGAGGATATGGATACCCCAAGATATAGGGCACTAACTGCCTTTCTAGGATCATCAAAATAAATATTGTCAGTGCAAATGACTACAGTTTTATCACGATTAAGAGAATAGCCAAAAAATACCCCAAAGGCCTGGGTAATACATTCTATATTTGCAATTGCCTCGGAGGGGTTAGGTGTTACTACCGCCACGTCATCGGCATATGCAAGTATCTTGGTTTCATAGGTGCCAATAGTAATGGGTCTTATTACATCGCTTGACAGTAGCTTCAAAATCAAGGGATTTATATACAAAGCGAACAAAATCGGGGAACAGAGGACAACCCTGCCTTGTACCCCTTAGGATGTTAAATGTTCTGGATTCCAGGCCCATCACTTGTACCTTAGCTTTTGGGTCCTGATACATTGCCTAATTAGATTTAGCAAAGCTAGGTCCAAAATTATTATGATCGAGTACCGCCCAGAGGTATTTCCAGGAAACTCGGTCGAAGGCCTTCTCGGCATCGAGGAGGATCATAGACATCTGACCCCCCCCGGTCGCAGCCTTGATATCAAACAGCGATATAACCCTACGGGTATGATCCGTGGTACCTTTACGAGGAATAAAGCTGTGCTGCCAAGAGGAGACCAGATGCTCTATGACCCTCATGAGCCGATTGGCCAAGATCTTTGCGTACAGTTTCGAATCCGAGTTTATTATGGATATTGGGCAGTAGGAAGATGGTAATTCTGGGGGCTTTCCCTTTTTGGGGAATATAATTATATTTGTTTCCTTCCAGGTTTCTGGTGGGATACCATTCACCTGGATCCCTACAAATAGATCTAATAGATAGGGTATAATATACTCTCCCAAGATGTTATACAGCTCTAATGGGATCTTATCAGGTCCTGCAGCTTTGCCTGAGGCAAGATCGGACAAGGCCAGTTGTACCTCTATTAGCGTGATATATTTTTCTAGATCGTCTCTAGTGATCTCATCAATAATTTTTATCTGAGCCACACTCGATTAGCCATAACCGCAAAGCTTCTTTGGTTTCAACCTGATCAGAGATAACCTCGTTTTGATATAATTTTTGATAGTATCCTCTAAAAACCTACAGAATATCTCCTGGTGTCATGTATACCCTACCATCTGTCTCGATATTAACAATTTTATTAAGCGACTGTTTCTGACGAGTGCGCAACGCTAGTTGTTTTCCCACTCTTTCCCCATCTTCGTATATTTTATTACGGCTTGTTTGAAAGGTCTCTGCTGCCTTCTGATTAATCCTGTTATTAAGCTCAGTTTTGAGAATTAGCATTTTACGTAGCGATGTACCCCCATCTTCCCCCCACATTATTACAGTGGTATGCTCTTCCTCAGCTTTGGCCAGGTCTTGCATCTGTTGGTGATTCATTTTTTCTAATTCTTTCTTCTGTTTGGCCACAAAACTAATGGTCTCTCCCCTGAGGGCAAGCTTTAAAACAATCCCATACTATGCCCCTAGATGAGCTATAACGATTGCAATCAAAAAATCCTCGTGTCCAGATCTTTATGTATTCTATATATTTTCTGTTTGCTAAGAGTTTCCTATCGAATGACCAGATAGAGCGGGGCCTATTAAGATTGGCTATATTGATGATAAGGACTAACATATAATGATCAGAAATTGTCTTAGGACATTCATGAATTTCTGCATCCACAGAGTAATCTCATGCTGTCCAAATATAGTCAATCCATACTTATTTGTTATGGGGATATGAGAAATATGTATAGCCCGGATCGAATTGATGCTTAGAGTCCCATATATCTACTAGATCTAAGCTCTCTTTAAGTGAGAAATGGCTCTGAACACTTTTGGTTTTTCGTCCCGTGTATATAAATTTGTCGTGGTTTTGGCTCATACCCTTAGGCCTTAGGGAGACATTGAAATCCCTGCAAAGTATAAGTGTTTGGGCCAGGATGCTAGTTCTAACTCTAGGTCCTCAAATATATGTGGGTCATCCTGATTGGAAGCGTACACTGAGCAGATTGTAATACCAAGTTCTAGTTCTACAATAACCCATCTTCCAAGAGTATCAACTATCTTACGTTTGGCCTGTCCCAGAGAGCCTCTGGCTAAGATAGCTACCCCACGGGTTCTAGATGTCTGTGTTGTGGCTGCCAGTAGATTATAACCAGGAATTCTTAGCAGCTCTCTTTCGTCCCAGGGACTATGGGTCTCTTGGAAGCATAATATGTCATATGACCTTTGTCTAATTGTTTTATATAGACTAGCCCTCTTTATTCTATCATTAAGTCCTGCCACATTCCAGGAGCATAGTCTCAACCTCCCCATGGCCTTTTTTGAATAAATGACCCATTTACCTTCTTGCCAGTTAGAAAAAACATTCCTAATACTTGTAGATTCAATTAACATACAGAGTTGCAATTTTTTTTCTTTTTCCCCCGTCCCCTAACCCCACACCATCATACACCTACCCTCCCCCCTCCTGCTCCCCCACCCCAACACCCAAAGTGAGGCATTTAGACTCCATAAGAGTCTTTTTGATGAATGTGCATCTCCCGACATGTGCTAGAACAATATATATTATAATCTTTTTACAGATTCAGCAGCTTAGGAAAAATTCAGCAAATTAAACACATTAGCCCTAATTTGTCACAATAGTTGTTTTTAGCACTACTGCCTATATTTCAATATTATCTTCATATTATGCAATAAAGCTATGATTATCAGCCCTATTGATGTAAGTAGCCTCTTACATCCTGCTCCTACTTAACCCTTAGTTAAAGGCCATCAAGGTATTCCTTTGCTTTGATTTCAGATGTAAAGAATTTCGTTAGAGCCCCATTTATTACTTTGAGACAAGCAGGATTATTCAGATATGCCAGTGCCTTCTTTTCTTGAAAGGGTTTAATCAACTGGTGGAGTTGCCACCTCCTTTCCACAGTTGCGTGGCAGAAATCTGGGCGAACAAAATAGGAAATCGCACCTCTAACACGCTTTTCTTCTGGTCTAGCTTTCTCAGAGATCGCTTGCCTAAGAAGAAAATTGCCAAAATAAACAAGAATAGCGCGTGGGTACCCCCTGGTTTCACTGGTTGTCTTAGGGTTAGAGGGACAGAGTGGGTGCGTTGAATTTCTAACTCCCAGTTCCAGGTGGATAATTCGGGCAAGAAGTCACGAAAAAGCTGAACCACAAAGGAGCAAGCATCTTCCCCCTCCAGTGTCTCTGGTACACCTAATACGCGCAGATTTCTACGGAGGCGGTTCTCAAAGTCCTCCAGTTTCCACCTCACATCTGACAGTTCAGCCTCATGTGATTCAGCCAGCTCATGGTTTGCCGCAATCTCTGTTTCGTTGGAGAAAATTCGAGACTCAAGTTCCACCATTCGATTCCCAAAGGTGCCGACAGTTCTAGTCAGCTTGCGTACCGCCCCTTGAACCTTCCGGAGGGCAGCTTGGGCTTTGCGCCCATCTTGCGAGGTCTCCTCAGGGTGTGCCGCTGTAGCTTGAAGAACCGTTTCCATAACCGTATCTGAAGTAGCAGTAGTTGGGTTTGGGCATTCAGAGCCCTGAAATTGCTAAGACATTTGAGAGGCGCTTGTCAGAGCGTGTTGAGCAGAGAGTTGTGTTGTAGGAGTATAATCCCATGCTAGATCATTTGCGCCATGATGGCCCTGTTTTTTTCTCACTACTGTTTTTTTAGGCCCCCAGCTAGCGTCCTCTCCACTTCCCTCAGTTGATATAGAGCATGTCTCATCGGACCACTCGAGTTCATCTGAGAAAGAATAAAAGTCACTCGGGTCCTTGTCCTGATCTATGTCAGCAAGTTTTGAATTGGCTACCTCTGCTATCTTAGACTTTAGATCAGCCCTTTCTGTCTGAGATTCATTAGGCGGACTCAGCAGTTTTAGACCACAGTCGGCCCCAGGTGGGTTTCTCATGTTCGTATTTGCATTAGCCTCTAAAACCCCCGTGGCCACTGGGACAGAGCTATTGTTGCTATTGCTATCCACCAGCTGAGAGTTCGGTGGAGGGGGAGTACTCTCCCCCGTATTATTCTGAGCCAATGTGCGAGTATTAGTACCCCCCACTGCTAAGATATTGGAAGAGTCAAGACTTACTTCGCTGAGGTTGGCATTTTCTGGCACATCAGAAACAACGGGAAAACTACCTTCGTCGACAACGACGGCACTCAGCTCTTGTGTTTGTCCCTGTGATTCTGCCGGCTTGCTCTTCCCACTTTGACTAGGAAGGGCTCCCGCCGGTGTTCTGCGAAGGAGGAGATCAGCCACAGAGGGGCCGGCCACACTCCCCTTCCTCGGAGCTGCGGGTCCCTGCTTCGGGGTCCTGGATCCCAGGGACAACATCCGCCTTGGCTCCACTGTCCTGTTTGTCGGACCCAGCGTCCTCACGTTCTGCCAGTCTCGCCGCCGCCTGCGCAGCCGCCCTTGCTTTAGCGGCAGCCGCTACCGCATTCTTCGGGGCCATCACTCCACCGCCTGCTTCGAAGTCTTTACCTCCGCCGCGCTCCTGCACAGATCTCAGAAAGAGGTATGTTTTTTTGTTTTTTCGCACTGTACGCGCTGTGTGGCCACCTTAGAGCCCTTGTCTTTATCGTAGTCCTGGCAAAGACATCGGATCACTGCCAAACCAATCAGGGAACCTACAGTCATGAGGTGGTTTCTGATCGCTGCATTTGCTGCATTCGCCTCGGGCATGAACTTCTCTCCTGCCATCGGTGCCGCCTTGTGTAATTTCCGTTTATCATAGCCAAATGTAGGCTATACACATCTAGATGTGGTTTTGGGGCTATGAGTTCCTTGAAGGCTTACAGGCTACTGATGTCTGTATCTCTACATCTCAAGCACTGGTCCGTCCGCACATCGGTCTCACTCGACCGCCATCTTGCCCCTCCAGTCTGTGGTTATTCCCGGGGACCATGTTCCTAGTGGTGGGTGTAACACTCTACTGACTCTAGATGAGAGGTGCAGGAAGAGGGGTTCCCCCATGTTAATAGCCCTGGTATGTGATCATGGAGACCACCCGGAAGAGTGTGGGTTGAATGGCAGAAACAGTAGGACACTGTCTAACAAGTCTCAGGAGGTTGATATGAGGTACTTTAGCAAGGCACTGGATGGTGAAGTGAAGAGTAGCTTGGTCAACACTTGTGTCCCTGTTTTCCAGAACTATGCCAACACCCGGTGGAGTGCAAGCTTTCTGATCGCAGGAAGCAAGCGCTGGAGGCAGGCCTTTTGGTGGATTCCAGAAGGTCTGTAGAAGCTTTTGGGAGTGATCCTGAAGGGGATGGCTCAGGTTTTCCCCAACAAGTTGAGGTAGGGGATGCTGCTGCCAGGTGATCTGGGAGGCGGCTGTCACAAGCGACCAACCTGTCTTGGTGTCTGGTAGCACCACTCCAATTGGGAGGGTGCATGAGTCCAGAGAACGGGGTGAAGGGGAAGACAGTGCCCAGTGGAAGGAGCAGTAGTTCAGGGGTTACCAGCACTGAGGTCACAGCACCCCAGGACTGACTCTGGTGAGGCCACTTCTGGCCCTGGGTGTCTTCAAGCACTGTCAGGCGGACAGTAGGCTGGAGATCTGCGCTATGCAGATATCGCATAACTCATGAGGAGTTTTCTTCCCTTGGGGGGAGTGTGTGTACTCCCCCAGAAGTCATGGCTTGGAATTCAGAATTTACTAACGCATCTTTTTAGTAAGAGGGTTTTTAAATGGTCTGTTTGAAAATGTCTCTTATCATAGCACTGCTAAGTAAATTGGGCAACCCAATAAACCCTTGGAGGCTTGGGTAACAGGGCATTTATATCAGGTAACAGTGCCTTCAAGGGATTTCATTTAAAAGTAACAAAGCTAAATTTGTCAAAATCAAATTTTGAACATCCAGATTAGTGGCCTTAGATATATGAATTATAGAAATCATTTAGAGGAATCCCAAAATAATGTATCAGAAAGAACAACAACGGGTGTATACTTTTTTGGACACATTTATGTAGTTAAATAATTTAGATTCAAAGGGTACCAACCAACATTCACATAAACAAAAATGACTGAGATTGATTATCTATCAAATAGAATTATCTCATAATCACTTTTGTGAATAACCCATTTCTTTCACCTATTTACAAATGGAAATTACCATTAAACATTCAGGGCCTGATTCACAAAAGTAATCTGAGAAAAAGTCCTAACTTTACGACTTTCGGTATTCAAAAAAGGGATTTCGGAGTTTTAAAGTTAGGATTCCTAGGAATATTAACTTCAATCCTCATATTCCTGGACTTATATGCAGCTTTCGACATTGCCAGCTGTCTTACTCAGTCTCTTCATTAGATTCATAGGCTTGGCACACAACTGACTTACCTCGTACCTCTATATATTTGGTGACTCTATTGTAACTCTGGCTATATTTTGGGAGAGGAATACCAATGATGAGCCATCACACTATTATGGGGTTGAGGTTTTCCATTCCACAAAGGATGGCTTTTCTCATAAGCGTGACAGAAGTCCTGTGATGTTCAAAACTATGGACTCTGGATTGTTTCTATAACATTACGAAACAATATATCTTCTATCGTTCTCTTCTTGTTCCAGCTGCTGCCATACTTATTCTTGTGTTTTCATTGATACTCTGGGGGGACGTTCTGTGGCCTATCCTCCACATCTCTGTTTATGTGCTAAAAGGAGATGACATGCTATGCCATATAGGACCCCAGTGTTTTGATTGTGTGGACTGGGGACACATCGTCCAATTCAAAATCAGCCAGAACCCACTGAAATCAGTGAAGCAGCAATTCATTTTGCATTTTAGAGATAGCTATTCTATTGAACAGCCATATCTAACGCTTTCGCCGCGGCACGAATTCCACCGCAGCGCGGGGGCTAGAGGGTGGGCGCTGCGCTTCGGTGCTCCGACATGAGTCATGGGCGGCATGCGTCATGACCCGCCCACTCTTTAATTCGCCCGCACAGGTGGGGAATTAGTACCGCATGGCCGGAGCAGCAGAGGCATGATGGCACAACGCTGTCATGAGCACACGCCACCCATGACTCATGACGGCGAAGTGCCGTCATGAGCACCCAACGCGCTAAATGAATTAAGTGGAAATGGAAAAACAGTTATGCACTTAATAGATAGTTGGTATTTACAACATGTGATAAGCCCATACCATAGCTTTGATGCACCTGAAGGAGAAAAACATATGTCACCTGCACACACTGGGTCGCTCAGGCATAGCCCACCAGTACTATAACTATGAGTATAGAAGAATATGACTTCACTATTAAGGTAGGACTATTTACTAGGCTCTCATAGTTCTAGGGCCAAACTTGCCCATCTTTATGGAACTTTTATTTGGTCCTTTCCAGAACTGGTGTAGGAAGGCTCCCAGTTCCATTGATGAGCCTCTGTAAATATTTGATAAAGAAAAGAAAGGGAACCTGAACATAGAGGTGGGTAGAAAAAGAGGAATTACAATTTTTCTTTTTCATTCAGTAAAATGAGTGCATGATAGTGTTCTTTAGAAGGGAGCAGAGCCAATGTTCTACAGCATGACATCCCATGTGCTGACAAAGAAATTTGCCAATACTCCCTGCCAGACAGGCGAAATTTTCAGTGTGAGAAACACCTGGTTACAGTATTATTCCCAAAGAAAATAAATCGCCTTCACAGCAACTTCTGATATCTAAGCCATTCCAAAGGATGATGCTTCAATTAGCACACAATCAATTATTGAAAGTCAAAATGGCACTGAAAAGATGCAACAAGTCCTTTTTCAATGTTTCTTCTGCCAAGTTCATATCCAGTACCTATGATGTACCTGAAAGATGCCCGTAGTATCAACTGAAGAACAAAGGGGCATATTATCAAGGGGGTTTATCTCCGCTTTTTTGGCTTTAAAAGCCAAGAAAGCGGAGATAAAATTATCTCCCTATTACCAAGCTGTCGCTAACACCAGTTAGTGACAGCTTATAGGAGATAGCGACCATCTTGGGCCCCACTTTGCATGTCAGTGATATTTATCACTAATGACATGCAAAGTGGGCGTGCCAAGATGTTAGCGACTGGAAACAGTCGCTAACATCGCTATCTCCTATTACCAACTTTTGGAGATATTCGAAAGCTAACACCTGCCCTGAGCAGTTCTTCACCATGTTATCCAATGGGAGGTGAATAACATGGCTAAGAGCATTTGC
The DNA here is from genome assembly GCF_964261635.1 of Lissotriton helveticus. Taxonomy (NCBI): domain Eukaryota; kingdom Metazoa; phylum Chordata; class Amphibia; order Caudata; family Salamandridae; genus Lissotriton; species Lissotriton helveticus. The sequence continues at coordinate 733,612,453 of NC_136063.1, read as the reverse complement.
TCGATAATGCATGAATATCGCTGACTTTTCAGCGATATTCATGCATTGCGGCAGTTTTTTATCGCATTTGCGATAAACCTTGCTAATAGCAAGGTTTATCTGCGATAAAAATCGCCGCGATAAATTTTGTCTCTAAACAAGTTAGAGACAAAAATTATCGCTAGTTGTTGGTAATATGCCCCAAAGTATTTTGCTGAAACCCCTAATACACCAACTACCTCTGATTCATGTCCCTTCTTGTGAATTAGCACGAATTTGGTTTGACGAATTGACCCATCCAGGAGCGGACAACTGTATATTCTGGTTCTTTTAAATCATGCCATTCAATAACGTACCGTGTTTCCATTCTAAAGTTTACAGCTGCCTGTGTCTGTCATGTTTTTATTCCTCATTTCTCCAGAGCATTTTTTCATGTCAAGATCCTGATGGACCTATGACCATATTTCATATTCTTGATTAGGCAACAAATGTGTAAACTGGTACAATCAACCAATTTGAAGAAATTTGTCTGGCACACGTAAACCAATGGTTTAGTACAATGAGTTAAAAATACGATTTAAACTATGAAGATAGTTAACCTGGATGGTTAACACTGGAATGAAGTCCTTCCGTTGATCATTTTTACCATCTAAACTACTCTCAATACTTCAACGGGATTAATCCCCTGAGAATTGCTGATCAGGCGCCAATTCTAATCTTGTTGGATATGACTTTAGAGGAATGAGAAGAGGATGATAATAAGTACGTGTCGTAGTGAGATATACAATACAGCACCAGGAGTGTGACGTGTATTTATATATTAATGAGTTGTGCTGCTAACACTCCAGAGGAGTCTCTTTGTTCTTCAAAGCAGAGAACAGATTCTGCATCAGCAGGGATTGGGCATTGTTATAAATGGGGTTTCTGGTTGTCTAATATATGCACCTAAGACTGAACACCCCACTTTAGTAAGGGTAAGGGAGTAGGACTCCCAGGATAACCCTTCTCACCCCCTTGTTAACTTGCCAGAGCTGTCAGCATTATCCCAGAGGCAATGTGTAAAGCGTTTGGGCAACACACACCAGTGACACAAATAATTACACCACAAAAGAGACTCCATATAGGAATATATAAAAATCTGTCATATATTGTATATATCACTTAGACCACAATCACACAAATGATAAATTACTTTGACAACTAGGCGATTGTCACAACATCACATGTAGTACAATAAAGTAAACACTTCTAGGTTGCGCACATCATGAAAAATCATTATTGGTCATGCCTGAGAAAGCATTGGGCATACAAAGCAGCTGTTAGTTGGAAGAATAACCCCTAAGCCTCCTAACATCACATAGATATAGCATACTTGCACTTTCCACATACTATACGGTAATCAATTCCAGGGTACAGGGATACCTGTGCACCTATTACGTGCACTATGGTAATTGATGCAGAAAGGAATGTCACATGTGACCTCCGACAAGGGTTCCTACCCGTCTGGCGAACTGATGCCAACCAAATGCCCCGTAAGGTGATCAACAACCAAAGATGCCCAGCAGGTATGTAAAAGATGAGGAAAGTGTGTGGAGGCACAAACCTCCTAAGTCGGGGAGTTGACCTCACTGGGTCCCCTGCATATGGCTGGAATTCAAGGTTCAAATTGAGGGCACACACACAATGACAATCAAGCTGGGAGACCTCGATGGGCTCCTGCAGACAGAAATACTAGATGCAGCTGCCTGTGACCATGCAGTGCAGCTGCCGAAGGTAAGGGCAGCCCCCACATGATAGGACTCAAAGCGGGACGTGATCGGTCTGCCAAAGGCAGTGCTGCAATAACCACTGTGGCCCTCTGGACCGGAAGGTCGTATGGCGCTATGGGGTCCCCATGTGTGACCTCTGGGCTCCGCATTCGCCCGGCTCCCTGGAGAGGGCTGTTTGCATCAGCTCAATGCTGGTTCCTGGTTGCTACACCAACCCACTAGAGTGGCAGCAGAGCTTCCCTGATGATGGGGCTCCACTGGGGGGGGGGGGGGGGGGGGGGGGGGGTCTGCAGTGCTGCCGGTGCTTCTCCAGCAAATAGAGCCTATTGCACTGAGGGGATTCATGGGAGCAATCAGTGGGGGCTCCCCACTGCCTATAACACTGCACATGTGCGACTGGGGAAACCTGGGGGGCTAATCAAGCTTGAATTTCACAATACTACGGGGATCGGCTATAGGAATAAGTAGTGCTCACTACACACTAACTGTAGGACCCAGAGCAAGTTAACCTGCACTTTAAGTGCGGAATAACACGCTCACCACATGCATCCTTCTTGTTTTAAGGTGAAGGACAGCCCAGTCCTTGTCCTGCACCAGACAGAAACAGCAACTGCAGGCCAACCCACCCCTCACACATCAAGAGGCCGTACTCTTCAAACAGCTCTCTCAGCTCTTCCACCAAGCAGGTTACCTTTTGACAGAGCAAGAATGTTTTGAAGTCTTTGGTTTACCTGAGACTTCCAACAGGACACACAAACCCTTGAAGAACTTCTCAAGCAGGATACCACAGCATCGCAAAAAGAGTCAGTCATTTTCCTCTGCCTACAAATTGAAGCAGCAAATGCAGGCCAACCCACTCCTCACACAACAGAAAGGGTACCGCTCATCACACAGCTCTTCACCTCTTCTTGGAAGGGTCCTCTTGTTTCCAGAGGTAATCTAAAGATTGTGGGTTACTTATACCCCTTTTTCTCATTGTAGTCTTTCTTTCAGAATCCCGAAGCTCATCACAAACCAGTTCTGTCCCCTCTGATCCAGCCTGACCACATGGGGTGGAGGCAGCATTGTGCAGAGGAGACACAGCCTATTCAGATGCCAGTGAAAACTCCTCCCATGACTCTAAATGCAGAAGGGTCTATACAGCCTGGCTATGAGTCACCCAGGAAAGGTAGGACACACTTCAACCCCCCAAGTTGTGACTGTCTAGAGTGAAAGTACATTGAAAGTACATCCCCATCTCCTGTGACTCCAAAACCAGACGGTGAATACACAAACAGGCAGAGGCACACAGAATGGTAAAGCAACAACATTTCCACTTCATAAAAATAGCATTTTCAAACACACAGTTTAAAAACCACCTTTACGAAAAGCTGTGTTATTAAATTCTGAGTTCAGAGAGCCTAAACTCCATTTCAATAGTGAAAAACTAAATGCACAGTATTTCATTAACAAAACATGTAAAACACACTAGCACATGTCCTACCTTTTACATACCCTGCTCCCTGCCCATGGAGGTACCTTGGACCTACCCGAGGGGTGCCTTACATGTAAAAAAAGGGACGGTTAGGGCCTGGCAAGTGGGTGCACTTGCCAGGTCGGCATGGCAGTTTAAAATTGCACACACACGCTGCAGTTCCAGGTCTGAGACACATTTACAGGGCTTCTCATGCACGTGGCATAACCAGTGCTGAAAGCTCGCTAGTAGCATTTGATTTTCAGGCCCTGGCACACTCAGTGCACTTTACAAGGAACATACCAGTAAATCGAATTTGCAAATCATGGACAATCGATCATAATCACAATTTACACAGAGAGCAAATGCACTTTAGCATTGATCAGCAGTGGAAAAGTGCCCAGGCATAAGGCAAAAGGCAAAAGGCAAAAGGCAAAAAGGCAAAAGGTTTGGGCCTAAACCTGCGAAAAGAGCCAGGTCTAACGCAAACTCCCATAAGCCTAAAGACAGGGAGGACTAATTAATAACTTGATGGACTTTCCATGATTGGGACGATAAAACATGGACCCTGGCACTCAACAGCAGGGGTGCAATCCAGTTCCACACCGTCATGAACCTAGTTGGATCCCTCTGTCCATACACTCCGGGCCCACTAAGCTAACCCATGGTAAAGTCTTCTCCTCACCTGCAGGCCCCATCTTTGCAGTGCCTAAACTTCCTTTGCTCACGGATGTGTCCCAGTAGGCAGAAAGTACCCACATGGTGAGCACAGTGCTGTGGCCCAGTCCACACCTGTGCCGTGACTCCTGTCCCCCTTCCAGAGGCAACTCTGTCCACCAGGACAGCAAGCCACAGTGGCAACTGACAGCTGTCAGTGCCTCTCAGGGCTCTCTAACCTGTGTGGTATCAGGGAGTAGGGGGCGGTAGGCCCTGGTGCCTGGCACACCTTGACCACTCTTCCTCCTGCCAGGTCAGGGATTGCATCCTGACACTGGTACCAGCCTAGGGCCTGTACCCTAACGCTAGACAGGAGACTGGGGTGGGCTCCCCACACCCTGACCTCCCTGCAGCTATGCACCCTCTAACCTGGAGAGGTACCCCAGACTCCAGAATTGTCAGGGCACCTGTGGCAGGTATCCTGCACAATAATCCCATCAACACAGAGGTACTCTCTTGCAACTGGTATACCAGCCTAGGGTTTGTACCCTTAGGATGGACAAGGGTCAAGCTTTCCTCTCCCTGCCCTCCCGCCTGGGGCTCTGCACCCTCTCACCCAGAGTGGTACCCTAGAAGTCAAACCAGTAAGGACACTGCTAGGAGCCGCCACTTACCCAGGTCAGGGGGACACTGGGAACCTAGACTTCCAACTCAGGGTCTATACCCTTAGGCTGTACATGTGCCTGACAAGCCAGGACTTCCCCAAGAGAAACACACTCCTCATGAATTGTTGGAGATTCTGCCTAGTGCAGGTCTTGAGCTTCCTGTCCACCCGACAGTGCATGAAGAACCCCCGGTCAGAAGTGGCCTCTCCATGGTCAGTCCTCGGTACTTTGAGCTGGCAACCACTGATCAACTAGCCCTCTAACTGGGGACTGTCTTCCTCCTCACTTCTTTCTCTTGACTCATGCACCCTCCCACTTGGAGTGGTGCAGCCTCCAGCCCAAGCTCCCTGGAGTCGGAGAATACACACTCCACTGGGTGTTGACATAGCTCTAGAAAACAGAGACTGAACATATGCTCTCCAACAATTGAGTCACATCGACCAGCGCTTGTCACTCCAAAACCAGACAATGAATACACAAAAAGGCAGAGGCACACCCAATGGTAAAGCAACAAATGGCCACTTTCTAAAAGTGCCATTTCAAACACACAATTTAAAAACCACCTTTACTAAAAGGTGTATTATTAAAGTCTGAGTTCAGAGAGCCTAAACTCCATTTCTCTATCTTGACCAAATGGAAAGTTACACTTGTAAGATGTTACAGGGTGGCTCCCATGTTAGCCTATGAGTCAGACAACCTTACAATAGTGAAAAACAAAATGCACAGTATTTCAATATCAGGACATGTAAAACACACCAGCACATGTCCTACCTTTCACATACATTGCACTTACATGTACGAAAAGGGAAGATTAGGGCCTGGCAAATAGGTGCACTTGCCGGGTCGACATGGCAGTTTAAAAAATTGTGTGTGCAGACACCGAATTGGCACGTTTGAGCCACATTTACAGGGCTACTAATGTGGGTGGCACAACCAGTTCTGCAAGCCCACTAGTAGCCTTTGATTTACAGGTCCTGTCACACTCAGTGCACTTTACTAGGAATTTACCAGTAAATCAAATATGCAAATCATCGATAACCAATTATAATCACAATTTACGTAGAGAGCAGATTCTCTTTAGCATTAATCAACAGTGGAAAAGTGGCTTGAGTCCTAACACCAACAAAAAACAGTCAAAAAAATAAGAGAAAAGGCAAAATGTTTGGGGATAAATCTACAAAAACAGCCAGACCTAACAGGCATTAAATGATTAGAGGGTAGAAATACATCTTTAGAGCATTCAGGACTTTATTAATAAGGTTTAGGCTACATTCCTGTGGAGAATCAAGTTGCGAAAGGCAGCACCCTGTATCCTAAATGCTCTGCTGCTTCATTTCTTGTTACTGGAGTTGGAAATTGCAAAGTAGCTTCATTCAAAGATCCGAGGTTCCAGATGAGAGCACATTCTTTACCTTTGTTTTGTAGTCATTTGGAAGCAGTGCCATGGTAGATTTAAAATAATTCTCTTTTTCACTGGTAACCTGTGAAGCTGATGATTGAAGATTGTCCCTAATAAAAGTCTTTGGATTGTTTGAAGATGGTCTATAGATGTATATGGGAGGCCAGCATAAGCTGCATTGATATTGTGAAGACATAAATGCACAAATGCATTAGCTGCCACAATTTTGTTGGGAAACCAATGAAAGGGTTGGGTGGTCTCAGCATTCGCAATCTATATAAACAGGTTTGAGTAACCTTAGTCTAGTCCAGGATGAGCTCAGCATCCAGAATGAACCTCAAATTAAGGAATAGGGAGCCTGGATTTGGGCAAACACCAAGTTAACTTGGCCAAGGGGGTTTGACCCAGTGATTAAACTTGCTAGAGAATGAAAGGTTTATTGTCATCTGTTTTAATTAGTCCAATGTTGGTTTTGCACTACCTTGAAAAGGGACATTTAGAAGATGATATGAAGTGGCAAGTAGTCATCACCATTTCCACTCTTGAATATGGAAGCATTATATAAATGCTACTGAACAAAGTAGGGTTATAAAATAATGGGGACACCCAAATGTCCACTGGACCTAAGTAGAGAGAGTATGGTACAGAAGAAAATAGTCACAGTGGAAACAGATTCAATGTTAGATACAACATTACCTTTGGATAAATCCAAATTACAGTTTATTTAGTCCTGCAGCACTTTCTGCATCCTTTTGGCTGACTACAGCCCCTACACTCACCACGCACATCGTCCCTGCTTATTACTAGCAGCCTCCCACACTGTGAAGAACAGACCTGCACAACTGGCAGTGTGCTCCCTTTGTGGTAGACCTTGGATCTTAACGGATCAGTTGTGCATTTATTGTTTCTACCTGTATTGCTTTGTTATGCTTTTTTTTAGATCAGGCCTATATCCTTTGAAATATGCTCTTGTTAATTATATGTCATTTACTCTCTTTTCTTCTAGTGCACTTGCCATCTTCTTGACTCTGTGAGAACGGATTCATTCATGAAACATATCTTGGACTGATTCCTTTTTGTGTCAATATTTTCCTGCCATTATTTCAGCCCTGTCTGAGGGTTACAATTCTTTGAGTTCTGATCTGATGATGATCTCAATATTCATATTCGGATCGGAATGCCGTCAACTTGAAAATGCATGGACTCTATATGATTATATTTATGGAATTTTCTTGATGGGCTATGCTATTCTTGCCTTTCTGATACACGTGTTGTTCATGCTTTATCACGTGGGTGTATCACTTTAAAAATAGAGCACCAAGCATGTTTTCATACACCCACTCTCACTGTGCTGTTAAATGTTTTCTTAAAAAATGAATTAGTTCATTTATTTTTTGATCTACCAAATTGCCATATTGTACAGATTATTACTACGGATCGTTATTTGCTAATATATAGTTATTACCCCAACTCCCCAGTGATCCTTGAGTTTCCCTTGTTAAATAATAATTAAGTATGGGCGAAATTTGCGAATTCGCGGTCCGCGAATTCGTGCGAAATTGCAAAAAAAGTCAGAGAGTTCGCGAATTTTCCCGCGAACTAGCAGATTTTTGTGCCATTTGCACAAATATGTGACCACGTGTGGCTGTAACTTTGCCAGCGCGCCAAAAGGCGCCGAGGTATCTTGAGTGAGCTAGCCATTATAGTGGGGACGGGGGGGAAGACGTTTCATACCGCTAGTGTGTGGTGGATGGGGCCAAACGGGTGGGGTTTCTATGTGAGTTCACATGCATCTTGTTTATAAAGGGTCAGAGACCGAGCAGAGCAGCAGATGAGGAGAAAGCAGCCTCCTGGTCACAGGAGCTACACGGGGATGGCGCTCGGGAAACTTATGGATGCAAAAATACGTTTGGCACAGGACCCCAAAATCCTTCAGATGTCTAGGATAGCTCTGCTGCGCATGTTGGTACAAAGCCATTCTGATCCTGCTCAGTGGGTTCAGGTGCATACAGCTGCTGGACAATGTCCAATCTCATACTAAACTGCCCCGTACAGGCGTACAGGCAAATGCTGGCGCTGGGCAGTAGGGTGCAGTGGCATGCGGGTGCTCCACGCCTGGTGCATGGGCATACCGGTGCCAGGGGGGACACGTGTTTTTTGGTGCTGTGTAGCAAGTTATGACTTTACATTTTGACTGCACCAGACCGTGGTACCACCTACACGGATCAGGAGCATCCAGGCACCAGACTTCATGGTGCAAGAGCATAATGGTGTTGTGCGGTACGGGTATATGTGAACTGGGGGCAGGGGGACACTTAGCACAATGTGTGCTCACACCCAGAGGGCTCCCAGGCAATTGAGCACGAATGGATTTCACACTGAGAGGGCTCCGGGGCAGTTCAGCAGCACGAGGGCTCACACCCACTGGGCCCCAGGGCATGTTTAGCAGCGCCACCCTCTGGTTCACCACTGCCACCCTCTGGTTCATCACGTCCACCCTCTGGTTCACAACTGCCACCCTCTGGTTCACCACTGTCACCCTCTGGTTCATCACTGTCACCCTCTGGTTCATCACTGCCACCCTCTGGTTCATCACAGCACCCTCTGGCTCACCACTGCCACCCTCTGGTTCATCAATGTCACCCTCTGGTTCATCACTGCCAAACTCTGGTTCATCACAGCACCCTCTGGTTCACCACTGCCACCCTCTGGTTCATCACTGCCACCCTCTGGTTCATCATTGTCACCCTCTGGTTCATCACTGCCACCCTCTGGTTCACCACTGCCACTCTCTGGTTCATCACTGCCAGCCTCTGGTTCACCACTGCCACCCTCTGGTTCATCACTGTCACCCTCTGGTTCATCACTGCCACCCTCTGGTTCACCACTGCCACCCTCTGGTTCAGCACTGTCACCCTCTGGTTCATCACTGTCACCCTCTGGTTCACCACTGCCACCCTCTGGTTCATCACTGCCACCCTCTGGTTCACCACTGCCACCCTCTGGTTCATCACTGCCACACTCTGGTTCATCACTGCCACCCTCTGGTTAATTACTGCCACCCTCTGGTTCGCCACTGCCACCCTCTGGATCATCACTGCCACCCTCTAGTTCACCCTCTGGTTTGCCACTGCCACCCTCTGGATCATCACTGTCACCCTCTGTTTCATCACTGTCACCCTCTAGTTCATCACTGCCACCCTCTGGTTCACCACTGCCACCCTCTGGTTCATCACTGCAACCCTCTGGTTCACCACTGCCACCCTCTGGTTCATCACTGTCACCCTCTGGTTCATCACTGCCACGCCCTGGTTCACCACTGCCACCCTCTGGTTCATCACTGTCACCCTCTGGTTCATCACTGCCACCCTCGGGTTCATCACTGCCACCCTCTGGTTTACCACTGCCACCCTCTGGTTCATCACTGTCACCCTCTAGTTCATCACTGCCACCCTCTGGTTCACCACTGCCACCCTCTGGTTCATCACTGCAACCCTCTGGTTCACCACTGCCACCCTCTGGTTCATCACTGTCACCCTCTGGTTCATCACTGCCACGCCCTGGTTCACCACTGCCACCCTCTGGTTCATCACTGTCACCCTCTGGTTCATCATTGCCACCCTCTGGTTCATCACTGCCACCCTCTGGTTTGCCACTGCCACCCTCTGGATCATCACTGTCACCCTCTGGTTCATCACTGCCAGCATCTGGTTCATCACAGCAACCTCTGTTTCACCAGTGCCACCCTCTAGTTCATCACTGCCACCCTCTGGTTCACCACTGCCACCCTCTGGATCATCACTGTCACCCTCTAGTTCATCACTGCCACCCTCTGGTTCACCACTGCCACCCTCTGGTTCACCACTGCCACCCTCTGGTTCATCACTGCCACCCTCTGGTTCATCACAGCACCCTCTGGTTCACCAGTGTCACCCTCTAGTTCATCACTGCCACCCTCTGGTTCACCACTGCCACCCTCTGGATCATCACTGTCACCCTCTGGTTCATCACTGCCACCCTCTGGTTCATCACTGCCACCCTCTGGTTCACGACTGCCACCCTCTGGTTGATCACTGCCATCCTCTAGTTCATCACAGCACCCTCTGGTTCACCACTGCCACCCTCTGGTTTACCACTGCCACCCTCTGGTTCATCACAGCTCCCTCTGGTTCACCACTGCCGCCCCCGGTTCATCACTGCCACCCTCTGGTTAATCACAGCACCCTCTGGTTCACCACTGCCACCCTCTGGTTTATCACTGCCACCCTCTAGTTCATCACTGCCACCCTCTGGTTCACCACTGCCACCCTCTGGATCATCTCTGTCACCCTCTGGTTCATCACTGCCACCCTCTGGTTCACCACTGCCACCCTCTGGTTCATCACTGCCACCCTCTGGTTCATCACAGCAACCTCTGGTTCACCCCTGCCACCCTCTGATTCATCACTGCCACCCTCTGGTTCATCACTGCCACCCTCTGGTTCACCACTGCCACCCACTGGTTCACCATGTCACCCTCTGGTTCATCACAGCACCCTCTGGTTTACCACTGCCACCCTCTGGTTCACCACTGCCACCCTCTGGTTCACTTCTGCCACCATCTGGTTCATCACAGCACCCTCTGGCTCACCACTGTCACCCTCTGGTTCACCACTGTCACCCTCTGGTTCATCACTGCCACCCTCTGTTTCATCACTGCCACCCTTTGGTTCACCACTGCCACCCTCTGGTTCACCCCTGCAGCCCTCTGGTTCATCACTGCCACCCTCTGGTTCATCATTGCCACCCTCTGGTTCATCACTGCCAACCTCTGGTTCACCACTGCCACCCTCTGGTTCACCACTGCCACCCTCTGGTTCACCCCTGCCACCATCTGGTTCATCACTGCCACCCTCTGGTTCATCACTGCCACCCTCTGGTTCACCACTGCCACCCTCTGGTTCATCACTGCCACCCTCTAGTTCACCACGGCCACCCTCTAGTTCATCATTGTCACCCTCTGGTTCATCACTGCCACCCTCTGGTTCACCCCTGCCACCATCTGGTTCATCACTGCCACCCTCTGGTTCATCACTGCCACCCTCTGGTTCACCACTGCCACCCTCTGGTTCATCACTGCCACCCTCTGGTTCGCCACTGCCACCCTCTGGTTCATCACTGTCACCCTCTGGTTCATCACTGTCACCCTCTGGTTCATCACTGCCACCCTCTGGTTCATCACAGCACCCTCTGGTTCATCACTGTCACCCTCTGGTTCACCACTGCCACCCTCTGGTTCATCACTGACACCCTCTGGATCACCACTGACACCCTCTGGTTCATCACTGTCACCCTCTGGTTCATCACTGCCACCCTCTGGTTCATCACTGCCACCCTCTGGTTCATCACAGCACCCTCTGGTTCACCACTGACACCCTCTGGTTCACCACTGACACCCTCTGGTTCATCACAGCAACCTCTGGTTCACCACTGCCACCCTCTGGTTCACCACTGACACCCTCTGGTTCACCACTGTCACCCTCTGGTTCATCACTGCCACCCTCTGGTTCATCACTGCCACCCTCTGGTTCATCACAGCACCCTCTGGTTCACCACTGCCACCCTATGGTTCATCACAGCACCCTCTGGTTCACAACTGCACCTTCTGGTTCATCACAGCACCCCCTGATTCACCACTGTAGATCATGGGGAGAAAGCACACCTGCCCAGCCTCAACCGGGGGCTGGTTAATGTGTTACTGAATTTGAGCTTCAAGTCCAGCACCTGCTTCCTTATCTGTAAGTCCTTCCTGTTGTGGTTTAATTTGTGTGACAGCCTGGAGCATTGTGCCATACTTGTAACTATTCTCTGACCCTGCTTCGAGGGTCAGAGCAGGGTCAGAGAATAGTTGCAAGTAGGCAACAACTCTGGATGCGCCGCTCAGGAAGTTAATTTCTTTGTAACCATTTTGTAAATGGTTACAACGAAATTAGCTTCAACTTGGGCACCTGCTGTAACCCAAGTAAGTGCTGTAAGTGCTTCATGTACTTCAGTTTTTGAAAATCCGTTCCGAACGCGATTTCTTGGATTTTTCTGCAATTTCGCGAGATTTGCGGACCGCGAAATTGCAGAAAATCCGCAAATTCCGTGAACGGAACGGATTTTACGCCCATGCTTAATAATAATAGCACAGCAATATACATCACAATTTCTCTTGTACCTGATTTGTAAAGAGATAAGGATTGTGGGACAACATTGACATTGCACTACAGTAAAACCTTATCTACTACTGAGGAATGTGGTCTGGGTTTTGGAGAGGTAACTTGGATGGTGGTTAAACTCTGAAGACACTGATTGACAATCTTGGGTGTCTAGAAATTGGGAATGTCATATAGTGCCCAAGAACAGGCTGAACCCATCTTTGTGGGCTTGATTTCCCTGAGGCTCCTGACAGTTTCTCCCTGATACATTTTTGTATGACTCCCTCATTCAGACTGTGAGTGGTAAGCAGTTCAAATTTATCAAGCAGTATATTTTGAGACTTTACCTACCTCCTTGTGGCTAACTCCTAGAGTCAATGTAACAAGTTGAGAGTTGGTTGAAATGGATGAACATACAAATTAGATGAAAAAATTGCAAGTGTTTGGACAAGTAAAATTGTGATTAAAAAATATTGTGTAAAAATATAGTTAGTGCTGAAATATCATGTCACAGAATATCATTATAAAGAAAATGTATTTTGGAATGTAACATAATTTTTGCAGATCAATTGGATGCCTTGGTATGGAACTTCAAACACTACCACCCTCCATGAGTGGAAGAATCTAGTTCCATACATTACGGTCGGGTCAGTGGGAGTACCTCAAGAACGTTGCTGTTTGAGGCAACCCTCTCTCAGTCATGCCCTCCCCATTGGCCCAATTAGTTCCTTACCCCTGGACTCAAGGAGTCCCAATAGCTGGCAGTCTGGTGGGGGGTATAGAATGGGTCCTTACCAATGTCTGCACTTGAAAACATAATGCTCTCCGTGTACAGGCAGAGAAAAAGAGAGCCCCAGGGCAGTTTCAAAATGCATGCTGATCTAGGTAGTTGTGGAGGGTGAGTTCATTTTAAACCAAATTGATAATTTATAGTTCTTAGCTATATGGAAAAACAATTAACAGGTGGGTAGTGGCGATGAAGTGCAATTTGTACAAGATGACAAGATATGTTTATTTTGTATGGAATGTGGCGATGACTGTAAACTCTTTTGATTTATGTTGCACCTTCATCTTCGGTAGAATATGGTGGGAAGTAACTTAGATTGTATATAATGTATTGCTATTGGTAAGTAAACTATTGCATGGCAAATATAATATTCAATTGATATATAAATATTTAAATTGTTTAATTGTTTAATGATTATTCTATGTATTTAAGTTACATTTCTTATTTCTACTTTTTAATGTAGAAATGTGTAGTTATTATTATTGTGGCAACAGCTTTGTGGTTTTTGTTAAGAAGTATGGTGTAAAGTTATTTAAATGACTAATAAGTATTTATAATTGTTTACTCATTATGTAATTGAATATGAATTATTTAAATTGTGGTATGCTATATTATTGGAATATACATTTTTTATTTGATGGAATACTTGCATTTTTGTTTGTAAATTAAATTTCAGTAGCAGATTGTTTAAAGTTAACTAACATGTAAATAATTCTATTATGATGCTTATTAATTGTGTATTGTTATTTCAATATGTAATTGGTGCCTTATTATGTAAAATGTTTCATTTTGTAAGAGCTCAGTTAATTTATTTTTACAGTATTGTCAAATGTTCACATTCGTTAGTAATGAATATTTTTGTGGTCGATTTTTGGTTTGGCAGGGGAATAGAGTGGGTAGAGACTGAAATTATAGCATATGTTAAATTCATTGTTGTAATTTAATTGCGTTGGTTAATAATTTAGTGTTTTCAATAATAATGTTTGTACAATGCTTTTAATTAAAATGTTTGTTTTTGTTAAAGTAATATTAAAAAATTGTTGTGCTTAATGCGAGTTATTGTTTTTGGTGATTTCTGTTTTTGTGGAAGGAAAGTACATAGTATGTATCAGGCTGAATCTTCAAAAAAAGGTTAAAAAAGACATAAGGAGGCAGGGTAGGGATACCAGGACCTCCTACCATGGTGGTGGGGTCCAAAATGGACCCCGTTTGGGATCAAAAATGGTTTTTTTAAATATTGCTGCTAATTTGTGTAGGATCCATTGCAAAAGTTTTTTAAAAGCATGGGCTCCCACTCTAAGATTAGAAAAAAACCTGGACTGGGCTCAAATCGGAGGGGAGGGGGGAATATTCTCCTGAAAAATTCTGTTCAGCCGATGTGTAAATGAGGGGAGGGGGCAAGAGGCCACCCACTCTAAGTCTTATTGTTCACCGAGATCCAGGTGCCGAATTCCATTTAAAAAGAGGAGGGGCCACGTGGAACACCTCCCCTAACTTTAAAAGGCCCAAGGGCCAAATTCCATGAATAGTGGATACCACATCCCTGGGGCCTAAGTGGAGGATGAGGGCTGTTCCCTGAACAATTGATGCCCCAGGGACCCCATCCCCTGGAGCCATTTCTTAAATATAGGGGTGGAGGCATGCATCCCGTGACCCAGACTTTAATCTTCCAGGGCTGAATGGCATAAAAAAGGGGAGGGAGCCATGCAACCCCTCCTGAGCCTTAAAAGGCCCTGAAGACCCCATCCCCTTGGACCAAACACATTTTTGAAAGGGAGGGGTCCCAAACCAGTAAAGGCCGTAGGAACCACTTCCTCTCAGGCCATCTCATGGACTGCATCCCTGGGGGTTCACTCTCAAGACACAATAGTTTGCCTGCCTGCATCAGCGCATCAGTGGAAGCATTCTTTAATCTCCCACCAGGTAGGAGCATACATGCCTCCTCTCATTCAGATGGAGCTTTAAAACACATATTGCTCTGTTTCGGTTGGAGCAAACAAACAAGCACATTTCTCTTGCCAGGTGGCAGAAATGATTGTTCTTCCAGCATGCAACAAGTCGGCTAGGGCTGTGGGGGCCCTCCCCATGTCCCCCAAATTGCTGTTTGGTGGGTGCCCCAGGTGGGCACCATGGTATCCATCTAAAAAAAATAAGGTCCCAGAAATGGCTCCGAGGCCTATTAAGGCTCAGGGAGGCGGTCCAGACAGCCCCTCCCCTTTTTAGTGAGGATAGGGTCCCCAGGCTATAAATGCTCGGGTGGGTGTTGCAAGACCTCCTCCCCTTTTTTATGGCATTTGGCCTAAGAGGTTGGAGTACCAGTGGCCAATTAAGGCTCGAGTATTGGGAAAGCATTCCCCCACCCCTATATTTAAGGGGGTGCACAAATAGGTTGGCTGCAGAGCCTAACCACAGGCAAGGCCCTGCAGCCAACCTTATGCTTGCACAACCATAAGCTGTGCACAGGGTTGGGTTGGCTCCCTGTGGGGGTTGGCCACAGGGCGTGGTCACAGGCCAGGTCCTGCAGTCAACCCCCACCGTCCACAGCCAAAGGCCAATACACAACAGGGTTTGGCTTATGTATGGTAACAAAATAGTAGTTTATGTTAATAAAAAACTGAAAATTCACTAAAAAAACAAATATTAAAGTAATAATATAATTAAGTGAGAATTTGAGTAACAACGTAACATTTTAAACATACAAAACCACTTAAATTCACCAGTTACAGTTATTTCAAGTAACAATAATTTATTCCCTAAGGCAGGGTTCTTCAAAGTCAGTCCTGGAGGGCCAAATCCATGCCAGATTTTTAAGATAACTACATTTATCTAAATGGGGATATGCTAAAAATCTGGCATGAATCCGGCCCTCCAGGACAGACTTTGGGGAACCCTGCCCTCAAGTAACTTTACCTCATGCCGTTGTGATGCACTGCAATTACCCCACATATTACATCACTCATGACATTTTCAATGACATCACTAATAATATCAATGCAACATTTGCAATGAAATTATTGAAGAAAAAACTGTGCATGGTGGGAGAATGAGTTATACTTATCTTAGGACACGAGTTAATGTTTCAAAGTTCCCATGAGGCATTGTTTGGGCAAACTATTCTCCTGAAAATTATGTGAAAAGTGTAAGTAGAAGAAAAGTAAAAAAATGCTGGAAATACACAATACGCAATAATCAGGATTTGCATTACACTTAGGTAAAACAACAATCTGTTGGGCCTAGCCTCACTCACGAATGGCATGGGGCAAGACCCACAGAAGCAAAAATATTGCCTGTGACTATTTAAGGAGGAATGAATCTTGTCATATACAAGAACATATCACTATAGGGAAGGAAGGAGTCAGGTTCTGATGATACTTTGGAAGGCCAGGTGGTCTTACAAACTACAGACACATTCTAGTAGTTAGTTCCATTGTTTAACCAGTTGTACAAAATCAACTATAGCAGGCATAGTTACTATAAGCTCAGAATATCAATCCAAGCCACACTTCCAGGGAAAATCCAGGTAGTTCTGCAATCGATAATTTTGAAGTCTCCACAGTACATTTTGGGTCATTTCCTGTCACGGGCACTATGCCTACTCACACAATTGAGGTGCCATTTTTATCAGGGGACCTTCAGAAAAAAAGGGTGGTAGGACGTTTGTGGTGGTCTGGTGATCGCACAACTTTCCCACACAAAAAAATTGGTTTTTTTTAGATACATTTAAGGTTTGCAGGGGATTCTGGGTAGGAAAACACGACCCTCACCTCCCTGAACTTCCCCAGGTATCTAGTTTCAGAACTGTCTGGATTTGGTAGGTTTCTCTGGATGGCCGCCGAGCCGTGGACCAAAAATGCAGGTGACCCACTTGCAAAATCAGATTGTTCTGTGTTGATCATTTTGATGCTCCACAATACATTTTGGATCCATCCCTGTTGCGGGTACTTGGCCCACCCACATAAGTGAGGTACCATTTTTATCCGGAGACCTAGGGGAATGCCGGGTAGAAGGAAACTTGTTTCATCCCGGTTATCCCACAAACATTCAGGCACTCAACATATAAATTTGTGAAGTTCCGTGGAGTACAGTGGTAGGTTGACAGCTTGTGTTTTTTCTGTTAAAAAGGACAGATATTTGGATGCCAACATTGTGCAGGAGTTTCATGAGGATGTTAAATCCTGCCAAGAGTTCCAGTATGATGAGGGTTGCCATGCCTCCTCCGTCTAGGATCATATGAATGCCATCTGTGGTGGCGATGAACATTCTTCTATGCTAATATTGGGTCAGAACCTGGATTGTATGGCTTTTAGGAGCTGGTGGTTGATGAGGTGGTCAGTGAGACATTGATTGATGAGCTTTTAGAGGACCTTGCCATGTAGTGTAGGAGGAAAATGGGTTTGTAGTTAGCAAACGTGGATCAGTCAGCAAAGGGTTTATTAAGCAGGGGTGATAGTGGCGCATTTGCAAGTGTCCAGAAAAGTGCCTGAGTCAATGCAGGCATTGAGAATGGGTGTAGTGCTTTGCAGATTGGTAGGAGTATTTTGGTGAAAGCGATGTGGGAAGAGGGGTCCGATAGGGCCTCTGAGTGGATTGACTGCATGCGGTGGCAGTTTAATAATGGTGAGTGTAGGCCATGAGGTCAGGGTTTATTTTTCAGCTTTGATAGGAAGTTGAGTTCAGAGGGTGATGGTGTTGAAGTTGTTGTATATGGAGGTGATTTTGGGGCAGAACAATTCTGAGAGCTTGTTGCAAAGGTCCTGGGAGGAGGTGATATTGTTGGCGGCAGCAGGGGTGGTGGGGAAATCTCTGACAATGGTTAAGAATGTTTGCTGCTGTTTATTCTGGCATTTATGTGGTCTGTGAGAGCTGTGTGCTTGGCATTCTGAATTCCCTGGTGGTAGCGTGTTGGGATGAATTTGAAGGAAGAAGCAGGACAGGGAATTCCTGAGCTAATAAGAGTGCAATGTAAGCGCATCGGCAGGTGAGGAGGTGTATGTACTAAAAGCCCATCTACCTTGGACCTCATATGCAGACCCCTTGGACACAAAACTAGAAATCTGGGGTTCCGGATTGAACCGTTCAAGAATAAACGGCAGTTGGGAAACAGGGATTATTCAAATCCATTTAAGAAGGGGGTCCAGTAAATAGACCATTTTTCGAGTCTGCAATATAAGTACAAGAAGAAGTGCAAATGTCAACTCCCTTTCATTCAGGGTATGACAATCAAATATACCACAAAGAAAAGAGAGCATAATGTCTTGATAAAGATGGAATAACTAGATACCCATCGAAACACGTCGACGTATTTGTATACATTTTCCCGAGGACAAGTTGGACCTGTAGATACAAAATAGAGTATATGTATCCAGGCTAATCTTACAAAAATTATTCCCAGGGGTTGTTGAGTTAAAAGACAAAGCATACTGTCAATCATTGTTCGTCCTCCCTATTTTGTAGGGTTCTCTGTGGTAAAAGTGTCATAAGATGTTATGTTATGTCCTGATATGATGAATTGTATTGTTTTTAATTATGCTGAAATTATGCATTGTGTTTTATTATTGGTGTTTTTCTAATATTTGTTTTTAATAATATTCACATGTACTAAATCAATAAATTGACTTGTTTTCACTGCATGTTATAGTAGTATCATTGTTTGAGTGTTTCAGGGACTTTGAGTGCGATCTTTTTTGAGTTTATCTATGTGTTTTATATGAATTAAGAATTCCGCTATTGATAGGAGGTTCTTGTTGATTGAGTGAATCAAGGGATACTTTGTTTTTTTGTACTGATAGTACTCTACTCCCTTGGTTGCTGACAAGGGGTAACTCTGTTTAAACACATGAATTTGAATATGCCTTTGCCCACAGTGTCTTAGCTTGTTCTCCATTTGCATTCCAGGTGCTGGCAGCAATATTTTGACATTTTGAGTTCTTCTGTGTACCAACTGGCCTGTGACCTTGCTCTTACCATTAGGTTGCACTTGAGAGGAGCCAGGGTGTGGGTTTTTGCGAAGATTCTTTTGTTGAAGTTCTTGATGACTTTTGGGACTTTTGGGACTGTTTTATTTCTGCTGGTGACCAAAAAGGGCAATAGTCCAGTCCTGTTCTGTGATGATTCTGTGGGTCGCGGGTCTGGTTGTGGTGGCATGGTAAGACAGGAAGGGAATGTTACAACTAGCAAGGAGGTGGTCTGTTCAGGCCATCGGTCTGGTTTCCTGACTGTGCTGTTGCTTAGGTAGGTGCAGATCTGGTCCCATGGGTGTCCAGCTTCATGGGTGGAGTTCTGGTAGCATGCTGATAATTGAACTGAAGAGTTACTCTTCAATGAAGCCTGGTATGAAATTATATGCCAGTAGTACCGGACAAAGATTCACTAATAGCTTGTAGTTATATAGTTGTGTCAAAGCTTCCTCATGTTAGATTGTTAGTTAGTTTAGATACAATTTAAATCTAGGGCCAACATTATGAGTGACTTGGTGTTAGGTGCAATACTTATTGCACTCAAAAAATAACCAAACCATGGGCATGTTATTTATTGAGTGCAATAAATAGCACCTATTACAAGTTTGTCCCCTGAATATAGGGCATAATATGCTAATTGTGGTGCATACTAAGCAAAATCAACATGCCCTGGTATTTACTGAGCATTTATTCTCTATAAATAGTGGCAGTTGTGATCACCTTAAATACACCAGGAATGCAATTTTTTTCACAAAACTTGTAATTTCAATAATCGCTGTAACATGAGTTACCGAATGGAATGGATCAACAAACTCCTAATGACTCGTAATGAGGGTCTAACTTTACAAGAGTAAGTTTTATCAGGATGCCACTATCACAAACAATCCCATTGTCAAAACGGACACAACAGAAGTAGTAAACTAGTGGCTATTTGAAGTTGGACCACTTGCATGCCCAGCATCCATGCCAGAAACCTCAGAATTATCATAGACTGCAAACTGGACATGACCACAAAAGTTAGAGCTGTCACTGTCTCCTGCTTTCACATACTGAAGTTGGACTACAGAGACTTTCTCTGCATCAGTATCACCAAGACTACAAACCTTCCAGAACTTAGCAGCCAGACTCATCTTCAACCTCTCGCACAGAACTCACCTCACACAGTACCTTAAGGAGTTCCACTTGCTCCCAATACACAAATATGCCTAGTTCCATCATTTTGGGACCCTCTTTTGCTTACCTACTGTTTATTTTCATTTGAAAGATCAAATATAATATTATTGCCAGGTTTGTTAAGCACAAAATAGTTGATCCGGTGATTCAAGTATGTCCTGGATAGGGTAATTTCTGGTGCATCTAGAGATCACTCAAGATGTACCTCTAAAGGCCTTGCTGCCACCAGACATCACACTTGGTGTACCATAATGTAGTCCCTACACTATGTTTGAGTTCTCAGGAGCTGCACTGAGAACAGAAGACTGAGAAAGGAATGAGAGGTAGCTCATCAAGCTCCCTTCATGCTGTATAGGGTTCACTTTGCTTGAGTGTCTTGACACTGATGAAATGTAAGTGGTGGGAGGCTCTCTTTATTGGGATCATGGAGAGTGGTTTTGGTCAGCAGAATCTGACAGAAGCGTTCCTCTACTCTCTTCAATTCCATCTTCCCTTGCAACATGTTTATCTACATTATTATGCCGTGAAATGCGCACATTATTCTACGTTCATGCATAATAGAAGAATTCTCACAACTGTGCATGGTATTCTTTTGCTTCATGGTCTGTTTTTGAGTTGAACATTTACTTCACCTTATTTATTACAGGGTAACCCAGAGCTTAAGTGCTATGCATTAAAACATACAAAAAAAAGTAATTCAAACTCTTTGAAACCTGATACCAGAGCCCAGAGGCTGTCAAATTTGGCGTCATCACCACTGCTTAAATGTAAATAAGACCTGCATACATCTGTTGGAAGATTAAGCAGGACCCCCAGGATATTGCAGCATGGATTAGCAAATTTAACGGCACAAATATGGAAATTTAGTGGCACAATATGGAAATTTTCCAGCATTTTTGCGGCACTTTATATTACTCAAAAATCAATCATCTTCAGCCTTAAATCAATAGAAAATGTTTTAGCAGAGTATTTCACTTTAAAATAGGCATGTTTAAAGTTCTGCAGCTCTACAGAAGGACAGTTCGAATCCTAACCTTGTGAGAGGGGGTCCAATTTCTCCCTGGGATGTTCTAGCACCTATGTACGAAGCCCTGCTGGGGCACCACTGCCTCCTGGACCCATGAGGAATGACACCTCTTCCTCAGGTGCCCTAGGGCACAGGATCATAGTGGGTGGAGGCGCATTGCCACGGCTAATGTAAGGGTGTTAAATATTGCTCTATGCCATGCAGGCACACCGAGGCCTATAGATGGGAAACTGTGTAATGTTTTGTTCACTGTTAATTAATATCGCATTATTGTTATATGATACAGGATGTATCTGTTCTAACCTTAAAAAGAGATGGGAGATGCAATGTACATGCTTTTTGTAAGTTCAGTAATCTTACGTACCAATAAAAAGAATATCAAAATAAAATAAAAAATAATGCTCTAAGAGGATCAGTGCGATACAAAAGGGGATGATGGACGGAGCGTTTGAACAAATCAAACACTCACCCCCAGTCAACTGATCTGGGTTTAATCCATCACCATTCTTTAGTTCACTCAGCCACCCCAGTTCAGACATGGCTATATGCAAATCAGTCTGACCCTGTGCCTCATGGGAACAGTCCAGCCCGGACTGCCAAGCCATGTCTTCTCTGGACCGGAAACAAGCATCCTGGGACCGGTTTCGGATTCATAATCCTCATCAGCCAGGCTATCTTGAATCCAGTGGCCAAGTGAACAAGGGAATCACGTCTGAGCATACCCTGCCACACTTAGGGGATCAGTGGCATGGGGGTGGTTGTGAGCCCTTATACAATACAGCCCCATCTCAATATGACTTACAGGTGCTGTGTGTGCAGTCACACCTGTTTGATGTTTTGTTTCTGTTAATATGTGTGTGTGATGCAAAGCACTCTAACATCCTGCATTAGAAAGAATAGTGGTATTAAAGAATTAAATGAAAATATATTAATTTGTAAGTGCTTTTTAAATTGTTGTGTAATTAGTCAGACAGATCCTCCTCATTTTGTGTATGGAGGTAACTAGTCCACTTCTACACATGAGGGTACCCAACGTTCTCTTTCAAAAAATATACCTGAAGTGGTTGTTAACAACACAGTAGAAACTGTTCTCCATCACTTGATAGTCTTATAATAAATGAACATGCCCGGCTTGATAGCTTAGCCCCAAGAAGGTGAAGGAGAACGGACAGCTCTTAGTAAAACTTACATATCCTGCACAACTTAATTACGTTGCCGAAATTCAATTTAATACAGTACTTAGATACTTTCAGGTTCACTCTGTGTATTAACTTTTGTCATTTTTACATTTTAAAACTCATTAGTTCAACACCTAAATACTGCAGTCAGTGACTAAAAAAGCCTGAAGTCACAGTATCTGAAGCACAGGCTGTGCCTCTCATGCCCAGCAGTAGTAAACCTCTCCTGATGACCTTTCCCTTTACTAGCCTCATCCACCTGCCAGACCTTCTCCCTGCCCAGTCTCCTCCGTCACCCTGGGCACTACCTTCACTCCCTCCTCTGCCATCACCTTCACTTCACCTCAGCTCCGCAGCTGTCCTCCCTCACTACCTTAACCCTCCTGTAGAAGCAGCATCTCTCTCTCCTCCACAGACCCTTTTACTGCATCTCTCTTCAACACTTGCCTCCATATGTATTGGTCCCCATCTCACACCAGGCCCTGTCTTCACAGCTCCTCTCTCCTCTCCAGCACCTCTCCTCACTGGCCCCTCTATCTACAGAAAGGGAGCAGAGGATGAGAGGGGGCCTGGGATTTTAAAGGTCACTTAAATGCAAGCCAAAGTGACATGCCTAAAACATATGACCTGCCTGCTAATTGATGAGCAGGCTTGCCACATTAACAGGCAGAGACTGGTTGCGTTGACTCTGCTTGTCGCAGTGTGGATGGAGGAAGCAGAGAGATGATGACAAACATGCATTCATTTCTAGTAACTTTCCAGCATGTGGCGATACCTAATTACACTGCATCACAACAACAGTATTATCAAGAGGGCAAAAGAAACAATAATTTAAATTTAAAACAGCAATAAATGCTACCTTTTATTTTCTCCCTATCCCCGCAGCTCTCCACTTCTCTTCTCCTCCTTTCTCCACTGATGTTTGTGGACCCCATGTGCCTTTTCACCTGCTTTGCTTGTGTCCCTTTTACTCTGCTCCATATCTCTTAACTTCCCTCCCTATAATGCTGTACAGAGACACGTAGTGATGCCTGTATTTAGATTGTATTCATAGGAACACACTTTTGATTTCAAACGCTAAGTCCTCTGCCTCTTCCTCTTGTGAATATTTTTGTCTCAGCATCTCAAGTAAGAACCTGTCGGTTTGCAAACTTCACACCTTCTATCACCCCCGGAAGACGATCTCCCCTTGATTGAGCAATTAATGGAAATCATTTCTAGCAATGTTGACTCAGTTGTGTCTCATATCTTCCTTGGTGACTTTAATCTTCACTGGGCAAACCCCAAGGACCTCGCGGTTTCAAGCCTTAAAGCTTTTCTAAATGATCATGATCTGACTCAGCACTGTAACCAACCAACCTATAATAAAGGAGAAACCCTAGACCTCATCATCTCGAAAGGGCAGACCATTACCCTGCACTCCATTGCCCCATGTGACTGGTCAGACCACCACTGCATCCTTTTTTATATCAACAAGGAGGTTCTGTTGAGGAAGGCTCAAACAACAAAATCAAAGATATGGAAAAGGGACCTCAGATCAATAATCTCTGTTGAGCTAGCTGCCCATTGTACATCTGCCTTCTCCTCCCAAGCTGACTTAACTGAGGTGCAGCTACTCACTGACTCCTGCAATTCAACCTTCTCCAACATCATGGATGATATTGCTCCAATCCAACATAAAAATGCTTCAACCAAAATAAACAAACCTTGGTATAATGAAAACTTAAACACGAAACGTCGCAACCTTAGGGTAGTTGAACATTCTTGAAGAGCAAATCCCTCCTCGGACCAACTTAAACTCCTAAGAGAGGTTAGGAACCACTACTAAAAACAAACCAGGAGCGCCAAGGCTAACTATTTTAGACACCAATTAGATCAAGCGGCAAACCGTCCCAAGAAACTTTTTGAATTGGTCAAACAGCAATCAGTGGTAGGTTCAAACCTCTCCAAATGTTTATGCAGCCCACCCTCTTGCGACAAACGTGCTGCTTTCTTCATTGAGCCATCAAAGCTCATCTCCACTGAATTCGCCTCTAGGAAGGCCTTACTGCTCTCCTCCAGGGCAGCATCACCCTTGACCTAATAGTAAAGCTCAACTCTACCCCCCAGAATGCCAAGAACTATGCGTCTTGGGGCTCCTTTACCCTATTTATTGAACAAGACATCAAAAAGATCCTCCTGAATATTAACCCAACCAACCACTTCAGTGACCCGTTACCCACGGCCATCTTCAAGGAAATCAAGAATGCACTCATCCCCACCTGGACAAGGATTGTAAATGCTTCTCTATCTCAAGGCACGATCCCCGGCTGCCTAAAAGCAGCTCAGGTATCTCCTATACTAAAAAAACCTAACCCTGACAAGACTGATCTCAATGATTTCTGACCTATCTTCAACATCCCCACCCTAGCGAAACTCCTTGAAAAATGCGTTCAATCCCAACTCTGTGCTCACATAGAGAACTACCACCAGCAAGCATCAGGCTTTCGGAAGGGGCATAGCACCGAATCGACTCTCACCCATGGTATGGATGACATTTTAAAAATGCTCGATCAAAATTAATCCTGCCTCCTAATCGTCCTTGACCTTTCCTCCGCTTTAGTCACTGTGTAATCTGTGATCATGCTTGTTTTATCCTTACTTGTTGATGTACTTGTCTCATTGTCCTTCCTTTCCTTCCTAATGTAAAGCGCTCTGATATCCTTTGGGATCTAGTTCGCGCTATATAAAACTTTATAAATAAAAATAAATAAATAAACAAATAAATAAAATGTGTTTGCGTACTGTGGTAAATAAATAATTAATTACCGGATCTATTTTTCAGGATACTCATATAAACAGATAGCTCAATAAATAAGAGTCAGGATTCGAGGTATCTTGAGTCTACAGGCTTTAATAAGGCATAAAGGACAGGAACAGGACAGCCTGCATGGGACTAGACGGATGGCAGCTGCCGGGGACAAATGGGGAAGGATAAGGGGGTAACTTTTAACATGAGTCCACAGTATATATATTAAAACAATTGCATTACATTCAATACAGTAGGCGTAGCAGTAGGCGTTTCTCGTAGCAGTCGCGAAAGATAAGGCATAAAGTAGGTGTAACAAGAGGCGTGTACAGGGCGTATACATAGACATGTGATATGAACGTAACAGAAGTGTCATGAATGGGGCGGAAACATGGAGGGGGCTACCTGAGGAGCCGGGACCTCTAACCTAGTGGTGCGCGCAAGCGGGCAATGACGTGTTACTAGGGAGAACTGGGGGCTATGACTTCTGCGCTAGAAGAGGAGACTAAAGTCTGCAGAGTCAGAGCGACATGTACCTAAAGCATATCTGGTATCTGGTGTTTGGAGAACATGTTGATAGAATCCAAAAGTTATCAGGGTAAAGGCTACTTGACACTAAGGCTGGTGCATGCAGTATTCTACATGTATTGCGTGTGCTAGGAATATTCTATGAATATTAATACAGTATTTCTCTTACATGGAGACAGAAAGGCTAGACCATGACTGAAACTATTGATGCGATTTAGTAGCTTAGGAATGCAGAGAAGGAGGGCTGGACTGATAACTAGAAGCATAACATACTCTTGGCAGACAGGCAGGCAGAGCCAGGCCGGGCCGGGCACTGTGAGGCAGGAAGTAAGCGAAGGGTCAGGGATACAGGTGGGGGCTGTATCGCTCCTCGGAGAGGTTTCAGGAGACTGGAGCTGAATCTGGTCTCCGGGCCCTTTTGAGGCCTAGAAACGGGGACATTTACTGAATTAACGTGCACACTGTAAAACGTGGCAACATAGGTTTACATAGGCCTAATACTCGTAGCTTTCACGAGAACTGGAAACTGGCATACTAGAGTTGGACACAACTATAATTGCGTCTTTAATCGATCATAGGGGGGATACATATGCATATCGATCATGCACATATAACATAGGATGAGGAACACGTAGGCACATATAACATGGCAAAATTTACTTTTCCACATTCCCTCCTTGTGCCCTACGTTTCCATCAGGAAACATCAATATTCATGATACCATCTATCATTTCATATAGCATAATTTGTTCGTCTCGAATTGTCTTGGAACGGGACTTAGGACTAGGAATACAGGATGTAGCACAAATGCAACAAATCGCAGGGCCACATTGTAAACAGAGGCAGCAACTGAATATGATCATTACTGCTATACCTAGAAATGACAATACTTTCCATCCCCAGGCAGAAATTATACTCCAGAGCCAACCGGACCATGTCCAGGTGCCTGGATTCTGGTGTAACTGATGGGCAATTTTATGAAGTCTGGTTATAGCTGAATAAACAGACGGCGCGTTATTAGGAATGAAAATGCAGCAACTAGATCCGATGACTCTACATGCTCCTCCTCTATCAGCCAGTATGACGTCAAGAACGAGACGATTTTGGAGCACAACAAATCTCATAGCAGATTGTTCTTCAGTTAAGTTACCTAGGGCAGAAGTAGTCTCATTCACTACTGCTTCAAGGGTTCTGGTTAACCTACGTATTAACTTACTATTCTGGACAGGGCCTATAAAGAAGAAGAAACCTTTATTGAAATCTTGATATTGTTCTAGAGTAGTTTCAGTTTGATCGACAATCGGGGACTCGATCTCCCTTTTATGTCTAATGTGTACTAGATATGTGTTTCTATGATAATCAGACGGGGCTAGAAAAACTGGTGGCAGTAGGAAGGCAATGTAACATGTTCCATCCCAATCAAGGGGCAGACGAACATATGCGGTCTGACCACAAACAAAATAAGAATGACGTGAGGCTTTGAAAATAGATTTCCCACTGTCACTGTACTCGACAATAGTAGTACAATCACTATGTCCTACATGTGCGGAACCATTCTTTCTGACACATAATTCGCCTTTGACTGGTAGTACTGAAATAGCAGGCAGATCTGGAGTAGTATCGGACTGAACATTCAGGACCATGAAATTCGAGGAGTAATTACCTAAATCGTATACTTCATTTTCTAGATCTAACCCTGTTCTATGGGTGAGACCTTGCTTGTCTGGGAAACATGTGCTATTCAGAAGGGACATATCAGTTGAGGATGACGTTAACGTGGACCATGCTCCACACGATCCATTATGTGAAAATGGATAAGGAAAGAGTGGCAGAACTCCCTTCGGTGTCTGGAAAGGGGGGAGTCGACCACACACCCAACAATTAGTGGCATTGCTGGTCTGGTGTGAATAATGCAGCATTCGGATAAAGGTATTGTTTCGCATAGCAAGACGATAGGATAGCTCGTGAGGAGGCAGATCACTAAATGTGTGCTCTTCTGTAGTATTGGAAAGCATATGTACATGTGAAATCGGAAAACATAAATGAAAAGCATAACTTGTGCAGGTAACCATAAGACTCAAAAACATAAGAAATAACAAAGTAACAATGCATCTACTGCAAACATTTTTCCGATAACGGATTCTCTTAGAGTTTTGACTAACTCTCTCACTATGTGGGTCTATCTCATACATGTCAGGAACCTGTCTAACCGCTTCACCCGAGAGGGACTTAAACAATTAAACTGGCTGACTTATTTTACTAGACCTGAGTTTCTGTTTATACTCCTGCTGCGGAGTTTTCTCTAACAGGGGAATTTTCGATTCAGAGTCTGTATCTGGGCAGTTTTTAGGAATGAGGCAGTCCTTAGCAAAAGTTTTTTCTCGTAATCCATGGAATTTTCTGATATGGCTCAGGTGGACCCATCCTTTTCTGCCTTCAAGTTTTACGGCGGTCCTTGTTGTCAATAAAACCAGCTGGGGCTCCTTCCACCGGGGCTCCAACGGACTTGAACGATCGAAGTTGCGCACCAACACCAGGTCGCCTGGAAGGACTTCATGCGGTTTCACCTCGGTGTTGTCTGGAAATGCGGCGGCAACCTGTGAACGACAAAAGTGTAGGGCAGACATCAAGGAAGCTAGGTAATCTGTCAGCATATTACTGGAAACATCGGTAATCTTTCGGGGTCTAGGTGTACCCCACATATTAGGGGGATGGCCGAATACGACCTCATACGGGGGCAGACCTGATCTGGAATGTGCGACCATGCGCATATAGAATAGAGCAACTGGCAGGGCTACGAGCCAGTCTACACCTTTCTCTTTACATACTTTGGCAATTCGGATTTTCAGAGTCTGGTTATGTCTCTCTACGAGACCGGCTGCTTCAGGATGGCGTACACAATGGAACTTCCACTGGTACCCTAACAGAAGGGAAACTTGTTTCATTAACTCGGATGAGAATGGCTGGCCGTTATCTGAATACACGACCCTCGGTAATCCGTAACGGGGAAAGAACTCACGAACCAACTGCCTGGCAGTGGTCGCGGCTGTGTAATCTGGAACTGGATATGCCTCTGTCCACCTGGACAAAGCGCATACAACTACGAGGACATACTTGAAACCTCGACATCGCTCCATCTGAATGTAATCCATCTGGAGGACTTCAAAAGGGTGGTCAGGAGGTTGGAATCCACCTTGTTCCACCGGGACACTTTTACCTGGATTGAACTGGCAACATATCATACAGGTACGGACTTTCTGCTTGGCTGCAGCTCGTAAATGCTTGTTGAACCAAAGGTTCTGGATACTGTCTAACATGGCTTTTTCTCCTAAATGTGCAGGACTATGTGCGGTATTTATAATGACTTGAACCATAGAGTCGGGGAGAAACCATGTGGCTTTTCCCTTCGTCAACCATCCTTGATCTGTTTGGACCCCTCCTTGTTCGGACCATTTCTTGATTTCATCGGGAGTAGCATGTGACTGGATATCTATGACATCTTGGGTAGGGTCCTTAACTGTCATACAAGTAGTCTGTTCTGGAGTGTGTGTCAGTGTCGTGTTAACTGGAATGTCTGGAGTCTGAGCTGTGAGCTTGGCTGTTCGATCTGCTAGATCGTTACCTTGGGAAATGATGTCAGTGACTTCCGTATGTGCTTTGCACTTCATAATAGCAATAGCTGTCGGTAAATGTATTGCTTCTAACAGAGCTTGAATAAGAAAACCATGCTGGATCTTGGTTCCATGAGAAGTCATAAAACCTCTTTCTTGCCAGAGCACTCCAAAGTCGTGTACGACTCCGAATGCATAACGTGAATCTGTGTATATGTTAACTTTCAGGTCCTTGGCACGTATACAGGCTTGGGTCAGAGCGACTAGCTCTGCTGCTTGAGCGGACAGAGTGTCAATACGGTGTGTCTCTATAACTTCGGTTTCAGTAGTCACTGCATACGCGGCTACTAGTTCTCCTGTACTTGTTCTCATACATGAACCATCCACATAAAGTGTCAGGTCGGGGTCAGGTAATGCAATATCTGTCAGGTCTTGTCTTGGCTTTGTCATGGTGTTAACAACTTCCACACAGTCATGTGTGGCAGGATTTGAAGTAACTGACGGTAACAGTGTAGCAGGATTTAAAGTGTTGCAGCGTCTGATTTCTATGTGTGGCTGAAATAGTGTCAATTCATAACCTGTTAAACGTGCAATTGTCAAGTGCTGAGTCTGGGTTCGGTTTAAAAGAACTTCCACGGAGTGTGGAACTTGTACTGTCAGGGAGTGTCCTAACACTATGGAATCCCTTTGTCTGATAGCTAGATCTGTGGCTGCAACTGACTTGAGGCACGCAGGCAGAGCCTGGGCCACTGGATCTAATGTGCTAGAAAAATAAGCACAGGGCTTGTATTGTCCGGCTTGATCTTGTGTGAGAACGGATAATGCAGTACCATCACGTTCTGTAACAAAAAGTGTAAAAGACTTACTATAGTTCGGTGTTGCTAGAACAGGTGCATTACATAAGGCTTTCTTTAATTCATTAAAAACAAGTGTATGTTCCTGGGTCCAAGGGAGGACAGTCGATACGGCTGCCTCCTGTGTCGTTAACTGTATCAGTGGCTTGGCTAGAAATGCATACTGAGGAATCCATTGTCTGCAGTAAGAAGTGAGGCCGATAAAAGCTCGTACCTCCTTCTGGGTCTTGGGCTGTGGAAGACATGCTATTAACTGGATACGGTCAGGTGTCAACTGCCTACCCCTCTTGGACAGTAAGTGTCCTAAGTAGACCACTTGCTGGACACAGAATTGTAATTTGGAAGGGGACACCTTGTGCCCCATCTCGGCCAGAAAATACAGGACTTTAAGTGACGCACGTTTGCAGTCACGTTCAGAACGGGCTGTGATCAGTAGATCATCGACATACTGGAGCAGGGCAGTGTCAGTTGGCATGTGAATATTGTCCAGTTGTCTTTTAAGTGCTTGACTGTAAATGCTAGGACTTTCTGTGAAACCTTGAGGAGCTTGTGTAAATTTATAGCTCCTTCCATTTAAACAGAATCCGAAAAGGAACTGGCTGTCTGGATGAATGGGAACACTGAAAAAAGCGTTCTTGAGGTCAATAACTGTAAAGAACGTGGCTTCAGAATCAATGGCTGTCAATAGAGAAGAAATATCTGGGACTACTGGGTACTGGGGAATGATACATTTATTAAGTTCTCGGAGATCAATCACTAATCGATAAACTGGAGGTGCATTTGGATCAGTACGTTTCAGAATTGGAATGATAGGAGAATTACATACATTGGAGTCGGTTTCTACAACCACTCCTTGAGCAATGAGCTCGTCAATAATTTTGGATAAGGCTGCTACAGCCTCAGGTGGCAATTTGTACTGTCGGATTCGTGGTAATACTACACCTTGTTTCAGAGTCACACGATGTGGTGTGATCTGCATACAACCTACATCAGTTGGACCTTGCGCCCATAAATGCTGTGGTACATTCAATAATCTTGGATCAAAATCACGTAATACATAATGACCTTTAAAGTCTCTCAAAAACAAACGAACCCCCTCTGGGGAACAACAAATTATTGCACCTAATTCTTTTAATGTTTTAATACCTAACAAATTTTCTGGACAAGACTTCGTAAGTAACAAATCAGTAGTTCGGGACAATGGACCGACTTCTAGGGAAACTGGTTTCGATATTTCATTAACAATTGGCTTTCCTGAAAATCCAAGGGAAACATTTCTTGAGCCTGAGAGCGGAGCCCCTGGAACCTCGTCATGACTGATTGTAGTCCTACTTGCCCCTGTATCAATCAGAAACTTTCTGTCTTTCCCTAATACTTGACTGTGTACATAGGGACCCTCTTGATCTACAGGTATCTCGATGAGAGGCAAGCCTACCTCCCTCTCTAGGCTGTTTCATGAATACTGCTGGTACTCTGGATACTCGGACTGTGCATACTGGTACATCTGCTGTGTAACATGCTGTGTTGCAGCTATCGGCTGCGGTACTGTAACTGTCTGTTGTGCATTCTGTGGTGACTGAGAAGTCTGTAAAACTTGTTCTTGTCTAGGCGGACGTGGTCTTTCTTTAGTCTTACCAGTAGCTATGTTGTGTTTCAGAACTGCACACTCGTTTATAAAATGACCTGGCTGTTTACAATAATTGCAGGTCCCTTTAACGGGAACTGCAGGATGACTGGCTTGATTCGGACCCCTCTTCTGACTGTCTTGGGGAACAGATTGTGCAACTAATACTTTCATTTTCGTGTCTTTCATACGTCTCCTTTCGTGTTCTTGCTCTTCCCTGATTCTGTTCTGGTGGTACTGGAGCATTTGTAACATCTGTGACGGAGTATTAGCTTGCCAGGTACTTTCGACTTTCAGGACTCGATTTTTAACTTGCGGACTTGAATTCTCGACTAATTTAGTAACAAAAAGATGAGGGTATGATTCACTACTTGTTTTCAGACCACTATTAATAATAAAACATTTCTCAAATCTAGAATAAAAATCACTAGTATCTTCGTCTTGTTTCTGTTTACAGGCTGAGATGGCATCCCAGTCTTCCTTTTTCGTGGCTAGTAATCTTGGCAAAACTTGTATCAATAACTCGGGCAATTCTTTAGCTTTATCCCCAAGACTGGTACCTGGTACTCGTGTATTATCTTCAGCTTCTAGAGCTGTCCAATCTATCTTTTTCTCTCCCACCTCCCATTCTTTTTCTTTGAGTTTTTCATATATGCCCGCGAGCAACAGGACCTTTAACATTTTAATGATATCTGGATACGTGTATTCTCCCATACGGAGCATGTCCTTTAATTCACGGTGGAACCCTGCTGGATCTTTATCATGACAGGGAATTAACTTCTTCATTTCTAAGAGTTCCATCTTTGTAATAGGGGTGTAAACAAACACTCGTTCTAGACCACCACCCTCTTTCTTGACTGGATGGACTTCTCGTAACGGATGCTGTCTGTCTATGTAGAATGATTTACTTTCTGGGGGTGAGACGTGAACAAAATGCGGATTCAGGAACGTTCGGTATTTGTGGCGCTGTTCTAGAATTATACTAATTAAATCGGTACCTAGACCTTTCCATCTGTACTGTAGTAACTCGTTTAATACATCATGTAGTTGACCTGGATCGGAATGCTGATCCTCATACAGAGTGATGAGGTGCTGGATCATATACATACCCACCAGTCGCCGTTCGGCTGGGGGCAGTTTCAGAAACGTTTGAGCCACTATTTCGTCTGGAAACGTGGCAGAATCAGTAGTCCACCGGACCGCTGATCGGGCTAGTTCTTGTTCATGCATGGTACTGAGCTCACTATAACCTATTCGTGATTTCAGGATTTTATCTGTAGTCTGGAATATTTGTTCTAGAGAACACTGTTCTGGTGCTGGAGAAGGAACAACTGTCTTGTAATCTAGGCGTGAATGTCTGTCGGAAAGTCTAGTTCTACCTACATACGCTATTCTGGAAGGATTCTCGTCGTCTACCTCTTCACTAGAAGAGTCATTCTCTTTCTCGGTTGCTCTACTTACTCTTTCTTTCTCGTGTATACTTACAATTTCCTTACGTATTTTCCTATACATACTCTCTATACTGTTCTGTGTCTTGTGTTTTCCCTCGGATATATTGTCACTCCACCTAGTCAGGACTTTCATTTCTTCCTTGTTTTTATCAGGATAATCTTGTTCTCTTATTACACAGTTAATCATGAATTGCAGAATCATACTTTGAATATCGACCTTTCTGTGTGCCATAGCTTCGTGAATACTTCCTGGATTCTCCCCTGTGCGAATAAAACGATATATTCTGTCTAGATGTTCTTTCATGTCGGGCAGGGTGACTAAGAAGTTGGCAACTCGTCTTAAACGTATTGAATACAGGAGCATGTGATCCTCCCCTGGTACCGGATCATATGCGCAATCAGTAATATTTCGCTTGAGATCTGCGTATGTAGTCACTTTTGGCGTACGTTGTAACGCTGCTTCTCTCAGCGTCATTCGTTTTGTTTGAGGCGGGGTGATAGGAGCACCTCCTACCGCTCCTCCTGAACTAGAATCGTCGGTGTGCACTGTACGTGCTGGTAGAGTGACTGGTAGAACGGGTACATGTACTGTGGACTGGACCGGGGGTGTTGTAACAGGTGCTGTAACATTAACTGGACCCACGGGACCAGCGGCTGGAGGAACAGGAATTACATTATTTACAGGAGCAGGCGGGACAGGATTTGCATATTCTGGGACTGTATCGTCCAAATAGGACGAGAGAAAAATATCAGCTGCGGTCGGTTGATGACGTAGCTTAATCGGAACAAGTGATGGCGGAAAATTACTGGATGCCTCCGGGGTTGCTTTCGGCAAGCCCTCGGCAAGAAGAGGATACATACCCTTAATAAGGGCATTTCTCTGTCTGTCTGACTGTTCTGCTTTAACTCGTTCACCTATTTCGATTAATTCCCTTTCTTGGGCTTTCTCTGAGGATTCTCTACTTAATTCTGTTTTTCTGATTTCTTTTTCGGTTCTTTTATGAGATTCTTTGCGCCATAACTCGATGGCATCTTTCTGGGACTGTCTGGCTTTCTTTTTCCATAATGCTTCTTCTACTCGCATGATGCACTCGGCATCCCATGTGCCTGATACAGGCCATCTATATTTCTCTTCGGGATGTCTGGTATAATCAGACCATAAGTCTAGATATATTATGGCACTTAAGCCATGCTTGTGATACATAAAATGTCCTGGACTGTCCCTAGGAGGGACAGGGACTGCTTCCTCGAGCAGCCCTTTTCTGGTCCTTAACTGACGTAACTTAGAGAATAAAGGCATTCTGTACTTGAATCTGAACACAATACAATACACGATAAACACAATAATGACTGGAAAAACAAATCACTCATACCACGACATTGAAAACACATTAAATGACATTAAAATAACAGTTCGGACAGAAATATTACCTGGTATACTGAGAACAGAACACATGAATTTCTCGAGAACGAAACTTACTAGAATTACTAGATGCACTGCTGAAACAGTACGAAACATACCGGTCCCATAAAGAGACACGTCAGGACCCGCATCCACCTAGGTGGACACTTCGTGTTGGATCTGCGTACCCAGACCCACGGACCAGAGACAAATTAATTGACTCTGTCTAGATACTACCCCAGCAACGGTACTCACCGGGCAGCAAGAACGGAAGGCCTCGGACTGGACTGGACTGCTACGACATCGGACTACGAACTTCGAACTTCAGTTACAGGTGGGCCTCCGGATACCTCGGACCTTGTACTCTCGGCTTGGGCTCTGGTCGGGACTCGCCGCGTTCCACACCGCCTCGTCTGGATGCTGGACCGCAACCTCCGTCTCCTCCGTGGGCCTGAGGGATACTTGAAGCAGAAATATCTGCACGTGCACGGTATGGTTCCGTCACGGCTGCAGAGGGTCAGGGGCCTGCGTGGCTTCGCCGGCGCGTGGGGAAAGGGCAAGTCCCTATTCGGGTGCCATTATGTGGTAAATAAATAATTAATTACCGGATCTATTTTTCAGGATACTCATATAAACAGATAGCTCAATAAATAAGAGTCAGGATTCGAGGTATCTTGAGTCTACAGGCTTTAATAAGGCATAAAGGACAGGAACAGGACAGCCTGCATGGGACTAGACGGATGGCAGCTGCCGGGGACAAATGGGGAAGGATAAGGGGGTAACTTTTAACATGAGTCCACAGTATATATATTAAAACAATTGCATTACATTCAATACAGTAGGCGTAGCAGTAGGCGTTTCTCGTAGCAGTCGCGAAAGATAAGGCATAAAGTAGGTGTAACAAGAGGCGTGTACAGGGCGTATACATAGACATGTGATATGAACGTAACAGAAGTGTCATGAATGGGGCGGAAACATGGAGGGGGCTACCTGAGGAGCCGGGACCTCTAACCTAGTGGTGCGCGCAAGCGGGCAATGACGTGTTACTAGGGAGAACTGGGGGCTATGACTTCTGCGCTAGAAGAGGAGACTAAAGTCTGCAGAGTCAGAGCGACATGTACCTAAAGCATATCTGGTATCTGGTGTTTGGAGAACATGTTGATAGAATCCAAAAGTTATCAGGGTAAAGGCTACTTGACACTAAGGCTGGTGCATGCAGTATTCTACATGTATTGCGTGTGCTAGGAATATTCTATGAATATTAATACAGTATTTCTCTTACATGGAGACAGAAAGGCTAGACCATGACTGAAACTATTGATGCGATTCAGTAGCTTAGGAATGCAGAGAAGGAGGGCTGGACTGATAACTAGAAGCATAACATACTCTTGGCAGACAGGCAGGCAGAGCCAGGCCGGGCCGGGCACTGTGAGGCAGGAAGTAAGCGAAGGGTCAGGGATACAGGTGGGGGCTGTATCGCTCCTCGGAGAGGTTTCAGGAGACTGGAGCTGAATCTGGTGTCCGGGCCCTTTTGAGGCCTAGAAACGGGGACATTTACTGAATTAACGTGCACACTGTAAAACGTGGCAACATAGGTTTACATAGGCCTAATACTCGTAGCTTTCACGAGAACTGGAAACTGGCATACTAGAGTTGGACACAACTATAATTGCGTCTTTAATCGATCATAGGGGGGATACATATGCATATCGATCATGCACATATAACATAGGATGAGGAACACGTAGGCACATATAACATGGCAAAATTTACTTTTCCACAGTACAATAAGAAGCCACCATTTTTTTTATGCCAGCCGGGACACATTTTTTGCAGCTGAAATAGTAAATATCGCCGCCATCGTGCTACGCAGCTGATTTTGCAATTTTGCAAAAAGCTGGAGGGTCTTATTAAACTGGATGGGCAATTATAAGTTTCTTAATTAGATTTTGCTGTGTGAACAACAGAGAATCCAGGATTTCAGGTCGACATTTTGTAGCCTTCTCTCTCCCGCATTAGTTTTTTTTACTAGCCCACTTCAAAGCTACAAATGTTAATCCTCTGCTCCACTTTCTCCCATTAAATAAAAAATTAACATTGAGTTTTAAAATTGCAGTCTTATAAAAGTTAATCGGAATTTAAGTTCTACGTAATAAGTAGGCAGTGGTCAGTGTGACCCATACCTGCTCTCCAAAAATGTAGCTAATTTTTTTTTTCGCAAAGGTGAAGGGGTCCCTTGGGGAATTCTTCCCATTTGTGAATGGTTACCAAAACCTTTCAGTAGGGGGGCTGATTTATCAATTTTCACACAACACAATGCACCTAGACACCTTACTGTGATGCGTGGAAGGTAGAGGGAAGGCATGCACCACATTTAACATTATATGGTACATTCCTGCCCACTCCTAAGCTGACACACAATGTAATGCAATGTAATGCAGGATTGTTGCTTGCAAAAAGAGACACTTTCCTGCACAAAAACAATTCTCGCAGGGATTTTCCTCCAAGTGTGCTGCATTTAGAAAGAGGAAACAGATAGTAGAAATAAAGATAACTCTCCTTGTTGTGCCTTTGGCGATAAGGCATACAAATCTGAAACATTCCCTGGTCTGCCAGCGTTGGCAAATCTGGAAATACCACAGAATACATGGGTGGATGCGTGGCAACTCCCACACTCCACCCATGTAATGCCCCCCACCATGCATTGTAATGCAAGGCAGAGACTAGTGTCGCCTTGAGTTACCCCAGAATTACCAAGCAAGCAGTGTGGCCTTGTGCTGCTTGTTGAATTTGAATTTTTTTTTGCTTTACTTTGCGTGGCACAAAAGAGACGCAAATGTTGATGAATTTGGCACTTAATGTTTTGCAACCGTATTTCGGTCCACCGCAATCTGTATTTGGAAGTGGCACACTAAACACGACCCTTCCAAATATCGAATCGCAAACCCAAATTGCAATTCGATAACTACTTACTGAACCGCATTTTCGCTATAAGTAAAAAAATGCTTTTTTGCTGATGCCCCAGGCACAAAAAATCTTATTACATATGGCCTGAGTGATTGTTGTAAAAATTTAGACTCGTCAATTGTTCAAAAGGTGGGCCTGGCGATCAGACTGTTATTAAAAAAGACGCAGTAGCAGCTTGCACAGGTAAGAGGTGGTAGGTCGGGTGGGGCGCAGTTGAACTTGACAGATGATTGGCTAAGTTATATTAAATAAATAAATAAAACCACTTACTTTGTGCTCTCTACACTATCACTCTTACCTGTGCGAGCCGCCACTGAAAATGAATGCCTGCACATAGAGCACGTTGCTGATCAAGGAAGGCTACTTTGGTCACAGCATCCACTGCTCTATTGTTAAGTTCAGATGATTCTTCTATTCTGCAAGCCACATTGCTATTGGAAAAACTTATCCATTTCAAGATTTTAACGTAAGGCTGAAAAAAGCCCACAGAGTTGTTGACTGCTGTGGAGACTGATACAATATTTAAACGCTGCTGACCTCTAGTGTTGACCTTCGGCTGGAAGATGCTGATTCGGATTTCACTAGCAGTCAAATCATCGACTCAACAGAAGTATTGTTTGCCTTTCTAACTTCTTTCTCGTGCGTTTTTAACTTCGGTCTTTATTATAGAAATAGTTGTCATTAAGCATGAATCTTTAATTCGTCGTCATGGAAACATTCCCTATGATTCTCTGTCTGTCATTTAACTTGACAGGATGGTACCTTTTAATGAACCCGAAAGTTGTCAATAAATATTTTATCAGAAGAAGGATGTCATTAGATTAATAAAGTACCCATCCAGAACAACTCCAGCCATGGCCAATTATTGTAATTAAAGGCAGTGTTCTTCTTTCTTTGACTAGCAGAAAAATGAAAAACACGAGAAAGTTTTTCTTAATGATGATTTTCTTCTTTAAATTGCTCTGACGCCTTTCCAAGGAAATAATGCACTTTCAGTTCCATGTAGAAGTTGTGATTTATTTGGTGATTACATTTCTTTTGCTTTGCCTCTCTAATTGTTCACAGTGATTTTAATCACCCTTGCTAGTGCTATGCTGGGGATCTTGGAAAATGGCCACTCCTCTCTAGGATTTGATTGATCATTTCCCATGTAACTATTTAATATGACTCCTACAAATCTGCTAACTGTGATGTGCACAAAATATTAAAGTAATCTCAGGGCTTTAAATCTCAAGGCGTTTTTCTTTTCTTTAACCCGTTTTTTAATAGCCTTATCTTCGTTCTACCCAAGCACACCCAATGGAAGAACCTGTTCAAGGTAACTAAAACTTCCTGCATGATGACAGAATTTCTTAAGAGTTATATTGATCACACCAAGTAAATTATTTCCTGAAACTAGAAATTAACAAATGAGACTCGTTACAGGAGTGTTACTGTAGAACAACAACGTTTTTGTGTATGCAGAAAAGGAAGCACAGTGATTTTAAGGATTTTGTTAAGGATTGTATAAAGTAAAGTAATAAAGTAATAAAGTACATGATCTGATTTCTCGGGAAAGACTAAAATCTCCAAAGACAGGGTGAGTAAACAATTGCATGTGCCACCTGCACATTTAAAAAAAAAAAAATTAATGAAAAAAGATACCGCCTCGTACAATTTCTCATACTGTAACCTCATAACTCCAATTCCTTATTACTCTTTAATGCTGATTACACATAAAGTGACATTGCAAAAGTGCAGGGTACATCGCAAAAAAATATATAAAACGCATGTGAATCTTCTTTAAGATGAAGTAATACAAATTCAGAGAAAAACAGAAATAAAGGGATACATTTATGGGGATTTGGCACAGGGCAGCATAGAAAATTACCTTGCTGTGCTTCCCTGCGTCAAAGTGAAAGGGCAGGAATGCACTTTATCTATGCCATACAGTGCATACCATTTTGGCTGCCTAGTGCCAATCAGGGCCGGACTGGCAACCGGGCAGTTTTGTGTGCTGCCGTGCTGGGGGCTAATTTCGTTAATGGGGACCTGCGTGCGCAAAACGAAATTCGTTTTGCTTTTTTTATTTCAAATCGCACGCAGGTCCTCATCAACAAAATAATCCCCCACCACAGAGAAATTAGCTCCTAGCTCGGCAGCACACACAACTGCCCGGTAGCCAGTCCGGCCCTGGTGCCAATGCAGGCACCCTTGCACCATGGTGGTGCAAGGGTGCCTACGCTGCAGGTAGGATTGTTTTTGTTCAGAAAGGGGCATCTTTGTGCACAAAAGCAATCCTGGAAAGCGCTTTTCTCTTTCAATGCATGCAACACAATGCAGCACACAACGAAAGAAGAAAACAGGAGGAGAAATAACGTTTTTTCTCCTTGTTGCACCTCCCCTGGGGAGACATAAGGTTTTGGTGCATCTCAAGGTTTACATGGTCTTGTAAATCTGGAGATATGTCAAAATGCATCAGTGTTGCACTAGAACTTATAGTATTATAATACGTATAACTCAAGTTATACTTCTCTCAAGGTATACTCATAACTTTAATATTTATCTCAAGAAGCTATAACTAATGCCCTAAGGTAATTATAACTCGCGGCCCCACCATGCACAGTTTTCTCCTCAATAATTTAATAAATTGAAAATTAACTTGTCAGCCCCAGAGGGAAATGAGCCCCAGGAGCTTGATCCTAACACAGCAGAGGTTTTGGGCCCAGGGGGATCCTCTAGGGAAGATTGGTGCCATGGACAAACAACCTGTCCCTCTCTTGAAAGCCTGAGGCAGCCAGCTGCTGATCAGGAAAAGGGAAGTGTCAGTGGTTCCTACAGGACCTACTGGAAGGAGGGACTCCTGTACACTGAGGCCAGAGACCCCAAACCTGGTGCCACCAGGAGAGTGGTAGTGCCTCAGCAGTTTAGAGAATTTCTCCTAACATTGACCCATGACATTCCCCTAGCTGGGCACCTGGGCCAGACCAAAACTTGTAGTCAGTTCACGAATCACTTCTACTGGCCAGGAATGTCTTAGAAGATGAAGGAGTTGTGTAACTCCAGTGCCACCTGTCAAGGCAGTGGCAAGGCAGGCAGCCACCTAAAGGCCCCCTTAATTCCACTTCCAGTGGTTGTGGTACCCTTTGAAATGGTTGGGATTGATGCTGCTGCTCCCCTTTACTCTCCAACAGCATCAGGGAACACATTTATTCTGGTGGTAGTGGATCATGCCACCAGGTACCCTAAGGCAATTTCCCTAAGGACCACTACTGCTCCTGCAGTGGCCAAGACCTTCCTTGGTATTTTCACTATGTTTGGCTTTCCTAAGGATTTAGTTTCAGACAAAAGTACACACTTTATGTCTGCATACTTAAATCATATGCGGACTTAGTGTGGGATGACCTATAAGTTCACTATACCATACCATCCGCAGACCAAAGGGCTTGTTGAAAGATTTACCAGGACCCTAAAAGGTATGATTGGTGAACTCCCTGAAAAACTCAGGAGGGGGTGGGATGCTTTACTACCATACCTGCTTTTTGCTTATGGAGAGGTGCCACAAAATGGAGTAAACTTGAGTTTTTGTTTGGACACGTTGTAAAGGGAGCACTCTGTCTGGTGAAGAAAGGATGGGAGAGACCCCCTCCAAGAAACAAAACTAGGCATTGTGGATCATGTGCTTGGCCTTCGCTCAGGGATGGATGATCGCATGAAAAAAGCAAATAAAAACCTTGAGGCCAGCAAGAGCTCCAGAGGCTCTGGTATGATCAAAGGGCTGCTATGTTGGAGTTCCAACAAGGGCAGAAGGTGTAGGTATTGGAGCATGTGGCACCTAGGGAGCATCAGAACAAATGACAACTGGGCCCTACCCTATCCATGAGAGAAAAGTGGCGGTCACCTACGTAGTTGACCTTGGCACATGTAGAAACCCCAAAAGGACAAATTGACTTAAACCCCATAATGTCAGGGCTACATGACCATTTTCATGGTCACTGATGAGGCGCAGGAAGCAAAGAACTAACCTCTCCCTGACCTCCTCTCAAATAA
Source organism: Lissotriton helveticus (assembly GCF_964261635.1). Lineage (NCBI taxonomy): Eukaryota > Metazoa > Chordata > Amphibia > Caudata > Salamandridae > Lissotriton > Lissotriton helveticus. The sequence goes on along the minus strand of NC_136063.1, from coordinate 733,570,976 downwards.
TGCTAAAGAAAGTTCAGTGGAAGGAATGGTCTTTTCAGACACCGTCACTGACCAACAGTAGACTGATTGCAGGCAAGTCCTAAATCAGTTTGCTGAGCTCTTTTCTTTTACCCCTGGTAAGACTAGTTTGGGTGTCTCTGAACCCTCAGAGAGCCCCTGGGCCAGCCCCGTTGTTTTAGTCCTAAAGCCTCATTCCCAGGGTGGAAAGAAAGAAATTAGGGTTTGTAGTGCCTATAGGGGCCCCAATGTAGTCACTAAAACTCATGCACATACAATTGCTAGGGGTTATGAACTGATTGACAGGTTGGGTGCAGCCAAATATATGAGTACCTTTCATCTTACGTCTGGGTATTGGCAGATAGGTCTGACCCCTGGAGCCAAAGCAAAATCTGCGTTCTCGACCCCAGATGGGCACTTCCAGTTTACTGTAATGCCCTTTAGATTAACTAATGCCCCTGCCACCAAAGGCTGGTGAACAAAGTCCTTGCTGGATTGGAATCCTTTAGTGCAGATTATCTGGATGAAAATGCTGTCATTAGCTACACTTGGCAGGAACACCTGATCCACCCCAAAAGGTCTTGAAGGCTTTGCAGACTGCAGGACTCATTATCAAGGCAAACAAGTGCCAGATACGGCAGGGCAAAGTTTTATTCTTGGAACACCTTGTAGGTGGAGGCCACATTCAACCACTACAACCCAACATCCAGACTATCATGGATTGGGTAGCTCCAGCCACCCAGACCCAAGTCAGGACATTCCTTGGCTTGACTGGGCACTACAGGAGGTTTGTGCAGGGATACAGGTCCATTGTGGCCCTCCTCACCAAACTGACCTCTAAGAAAATGCCCAAAATGCCCAAAATGTTTAACTGGACATTAATCTGTCAAGAATGTGCTCAGCACCCATGCAGACAAATGCCTCTATACATGGGATAGGAGTGGTCTTATCCCAGACCAATTATTATCGCCATGAACAATCTATTGCTTGTATGAGTAAGAGGCTTCTCCCCAGAGAGCAGCATTGGATTGCCAGAGAGATAAAAGCCTTTGCTGTGGTTTGGTCCCTGAAGAAGCTAAGAGGATACATATTTATCTCTCATTTTCTTGTCTAAATTGACTACAGACCTCTCAGATGGCCCATGCAGATGAAAGGACAGAACCTCAAATTGTTAAGGTGGTCCTTATCCCTATAGGGAATGCACTTATTAGTGGGACACAGACCTGAGACTTACCATGTCAATGCAGATGGCCTTTACAGGTTCTTCCACTTAGAATATGAATACTCTCTAGGGAAAGGTTAGTGTCATCCTCTTTTGCTTGGGGGGGGGGGGGTCACGTGATAAAGTGCCTCTTTTGACACAGTTAGCCCCAACTTGTTTCCTGATATGATTTCAAACTGTAAGTGCGCTGGTGCTCTGCTAACCAGGTTACCAGTGCCAAATCTCTTTCCCCAAATCAAAACGCTGCCACATTTGGCACAACTTAGGTTACCCCTGTAAGTCCCTAGTAAATGGTAACCATGATGGGAAACATCCTTTACAACACAACTTTTACCACGCAGTGCTTTTGCACTGCAGCGCATTGCGTTGGGGGGCGCTCTAGGATAGGGAATAGATTTAATTTACTATCCAACACCTTCCCTAGTGTCCACGGGGACTGGAGTTGGAATAGTAAATTAAACTATTCACTATCCAGCACCCCAAAGCGCTATGAGTTGTAATGGTATGCGTTGTAAAAACTGCGATGTAAAAGCATGCGTGGTAAAAGCATGCGTTGTAATGTCATACATCCACCATAGTACCAGGGGCATGGGTACTGAAGATGGTCCTCAGGGGCTGCAGCACTGTTTGTGCAACCCCAGCAACCCCTTATCAAGGCTATGTACACTGCCATTGCAAGCTATGTGTCCTGGTGCAGAAAAATTCAAAGGTTCTACAGGCCGCCCAGCCCTATGTGTCATGCCCACAGATAATGCATGACATATAGGTAAGTCACCCCTACTGCAGGCCTTAAAGCCCGAAGGCAGGGTGCACTATAGCCAATGTGTGGACATATCTACTTGAGTAGATATGACCCTACAATATATGAGCCATAGTTGAATATTGTAAGTGAAAGTGAACAGGGAAGTCATAAAGAGTACATGGGCTACACTGCACACTAAGATGTTGTTGCTTCCAGGCGCGAGACGTGCATCTCAGCCCGGGCTGCTGCAGCTCCAGCTGCTGGGGGCTCGGCTGAGAGTTTCAAGAGTCACAGGTCTTTAAAGGCCAGAGGCACAATGATTTCAGGGAGGGGGGGCTAATTCTCATGGTCATGGAGATGCAGGGGCTCTAAGAAAGGGTGGAAAACAACAAAGCCTCATTAACGCGTAAATGGTCTTTTAAAGACATGTGAAGTACTCAGGTGCGGCTGGCAGCTCCAAAACTGTCTTTGTGTGTGCCCGGGAAGCTGTCTCAACCGGGGCTGACACACACGACGGGTTAGGCATGCTGAAGCCTTTTGAGCCCATGGGCATTGGGCATTGTGCACCTGTTATAAACCATGGGGCTTTTGCGTCACCTTTAACATGAAAAAAGTGACGCAAAAGTGGTGCAAGGGGCTTGTAAATCTGCCCCCATGTGCATATTTACATACCTTTGTAAACTGATTAAAGAGGCTGTTTGTTTTCTAGTTCCAGTACCCCCTGTGCCCCCACTCTGCCTATTCCTCGATCCCTGGACCTTGAATAATGCCATAAAAGCAATATTGTAACTTATATCTGAAACCCTATGCCAAGCGTCAATAATATGCTGAGTAACTTCAACTGTGTCTGGGAATGCACCCTGCATTCAGACAACTCACTCCTCATTCTCGTCCTTCACTTTCACACTCACCCTGCACTCACAGGGATCACAATGTACTCACACTGATCACTATGTACTCAACCCACCCTCTCACCCTGTACTCACAGTGACCACACTGCACTTAGGCCACCCACCGTGAACTTACACCGTTCACCCTCCACTTATCCTGTGGTCACATGAGCACACCGCACACTTTTCATTCACAGTGATCACTCTGCACTCACAATACTTTTGTGCTGTTTACCCTGTACCTCACCTTGCAGTCACACAAGTTCACCCTGTACCTCACCCTGCAGTCACACAAGCACACTACTCACCCTGCTCATGCGACACTTTACTCACCTGTCCCTCTCATGTGTGCGATCAGTGTTAGGGCCAACCCTGGCTGGGAATCTTAGTCCCTCCCCCCCGAAGTTCTGTCTAGTTGCTCCCCATGTTGCTACCCACTTCAGAAGTATGTTTCACTGCAAGGAGTTTACAACTGTTACATCCTTCCTGAAGATTCCATTCTCTGGCAGGTAAGAGTGAAGAGCTTTTTGTATTAATTTTTTAAAGCCTCGCTCCTTTCCCTTTCGTCTCAATACTAGTGGGAACATTGGATATTTCAAGGAGGAGTGGATTTGGCATTAATGCCATAGGTGCTGCCTTTGGTTCTGGGGCCCCAGGTTTGAGTCCTGGGTTCCGCTCAACATCGTGTGATCCTGGGAAAATCACTTAATTTAGCAGTGACTTACGAAAAATGAATTTGACCTTTATTAAAGTCCCTGGTGCTTGTTTAACATGTTCCAATCACTGGAGCTGAGTCCACAAGTCAAATATTGTGAAGTGTGCCTACCATCTGTCCTCGCTTCTTTCGTAGACCAAATTTAAATGTTTTCTTGTGCAGCTATTTCTGAAGCTTTGGAAGGCGATCTTCTTTATAAGCCAACTATGCTAACACATTGACTCTTGATGCTGCTAGAGAATAAAGATGTATACATCCTCTTGAATCACTTATATCACATGTGTATGATGTAAATGTCCCCTAGGCCTTCTTGGAAAACTGTGGCTGGCCTCCTACTGACATGGCAACACCTAGCCATACTCCACATAATCATGGATTTTTCAATTGTGTCAGAAAGCATGTTTTGTGGAACTTCTTTTTCTGATATCTTGTTTAGGGGCAAGGATGTAGCACACCAGCTGTAGCTGATGACTGTAGAGCTGGGAAACCAGGTTACATTCTTGATGTCTGCTCAACATCCTGTGATTCCTGGGCAAATCACTTAATCTCCCTGTGCTTACAAAAAATGAATGCGTGCTTGTGTAATGTAAAAGATGCTCCTGTAAAGCGCTCCAATACCTTTAGGTCATGTTCGTACTATATAAAACTACAAAAAGTATATTGCAACATGTTGTGAGCACTCCCGTTTCCTGGCACTGCTCAAGACTGGAAGTGGGGCGCAACCTAAGGATGGCAGAAGCAAGAATCCATCCACACATTGTCTCTGTGGAAAAAAAACATGCACTCCCACACCTGTGTTTTGGGAGTGTTTTTGTTAATCTATTCTACATTTTGTGTTTTTATGTGAAAAATAAAGCACCAATGTAATTTTTTGTGCTAATATTTTTCTTGGAGACTTTTCATTTGAACTTTAGAATAAGCACTTGTACTACAAAAACTCCAGTTTACTAAACACTCTTACTTAATTTAATATTAATTGCCCTATACAACCTGGGCTCTGCAGGAGGGAATGGCCATCAATGATGCAGAGTACCAGCTTCCAGAACTTTTTTGTCAGATGGTAGTGGCAATGGGGGGGCTCGACGTGTAAAAAGATTTAGATGGGGGGCTCGGCCGACTAAAGTATAAAGACCTCTGCTCTAGAGGGTCCTCTGTAAAGCCTACCAAGCACTGGTGCAAACTCAAACTAGTTATAGCCAGTTTGCCCCCCCAGACATGCTTTTAACCTCATAGGGTAAGAAGCTGTGCTCTCAGAGGCTAGAAACAAAGCCTTCTCTGGGCAGAGGAGTTTCACACCTCCTCCTGGTCAGAATGGCCTTCCAGAGCTGGACGCTTCAAATGTTTTGCCACCTTCTGCCCAGGCTTCAGCAAATAGTGGGGGATGCCAATCCTCCTGTTCTGCTCCACATTTGGCAGGAGGACAGGTGGGAAAATTAGTTAGATGAGGAAGAGGGTGCTCACTCAGACAGCTCCACCCCTAGGGTGTGGCAGGTGAGGTCATTCCCTCTCCTGAAATTCCACCATCTTGAGATGGGGAAAAAACACCGATCAGGGCTAGGGTTGTGCCACTTTCCACAGGAAGTGGCCACTAGGGGGTGTAAACACTCTAAAGGTAAGTTTCTCATTGGCTACTACCTGTCTCTGCTTGTGATGCCCCAAAAATTTTACATTTAGGTGGCACCCAAAGATCTAAAAACTTAGATTTGATAGACAAAAAGAAGACTGGGGGACAAGAGGAACCAATGCGTGAGACCTGTGGCCCTTCTGCAGAAGAAAATTGGCTACAAACCCTACCTGCTTCCTCTGGGATTCAACAGTTGCTGTGTGTTGTATTGTCCTGAACCTGTGAGGACTCAAATTACCTTGGAGCTCCTCCAGACTTCGAAAAATCACCAAGAACCTCCCTTGGAATGAAGGTTTCACTCCCCTGCATACCGCAGAAACCAATACCAAGAAGTCCAGTTTGTCGACTTCCTGATCCCCAGTGATCCCAAAGAAGCATCTACACCAGAATTGGTATATCTGCTCCAGTGGTCCAGATCTACCTCTCCACCAAGTTTGGAGGCACCAGCACCTACCAGAGCTGAAACATACCAATAGCCAGGAAACTGGACTCCCATCTGCAAAACGAGAGAAGAATAGTCCACTCTGGACTCCCAAAACACCAGAAGCAAGCACCCATCGAGGTACATTGAGACACCCAAGACCCACTTCCTGAGTGTCCCATATGTCCTGAGATCACCTCTTTAAATTGCCTGCTCCTGACCACGAGGACCTCAAGATGTACAATGCCCGGCTGACCTATCTGCTCGGCACCTGGCCCCACTGGCCCCGGTAATGATGAACGAACTGTGCTCCTGTGGACCCTAGGGCCTTGCAACCTCTTCTATCCAAAAAGACCCCTTGGACTTACCTTTAACTCCCCCTGTGTAGTGTTTTTACAAGTGGCCCCCTTCGTTGTAGTGCACCAGCTACCATCACATTCAGCACGCTGTTCCCGGCGGATCCGGGACACTCACAAACATCTGGTGCTGTCACCTTGGACCTGGTCCTGCTATTAACTTGCAATGAGAAGGTGAACTCCGTGAAAGCCTTTCCTGTTTTTCTGTGCAATTTTAAATGTTTTCCCATTTACTTCAATTGTGTGGAATTGCAGACAAAAGTGATATGTTTACTTAACTTTGATGAATCGTAACTCCGAAAGTACTTACAGTAGATAGAGATTATGGGTCTTAAAATTGCATAAAAATTGATTCTATTTTTATAAATTGGTCTCAGATTTATTCTTGATTGTGTGTCACATTTACTGTCTCTGTGAGTACAACAAATGCTTAGCACTACCCTCTGATAAGCTTAAGTGCTCTCCCACACTACCACAAAATGAGCATTAGAATGATCATCATTTACCTCTGTATACTAATTGAGGATCCACTGGACTTTCTGCACAATGTACTTCATTTTAGTATAGAGAGCCAGCTTCCTACACTGATGTGATGTATGATAATTAACAGTGGCAAGAGTTGTAGTTACCTTAAGGCATGAGTTATAGCTTCTTGAAATAAGTATAACGATAACTGCTGAATTCCTATGGTTCCGTATGTTTAAAATCTGAACCCTAACTATAAAGTTTTTTTAAAATTCTATTTCCTAACTGTAGTGTCCCCGTAACCTTTTGTTTCGTCAGTAAATTTCTGTTTTTTAACATGAAGTAATATTCAATTACCATATGCTAATTCAACCGCGCATGTTCTTCTGTCATGTGCTCAGTGGGGGGTTGGCCACAGCCGACTCCATTCTGCTCACGGCCTTCAGCCATGCGTGGTAGGGAGTTGGCTACAGGCAACCACCATGGCCAGAGGTAGCCAACCATAGAGGGGGACACTCGGTCCCCCTCCTTGGGCCGATTTGGGCCCAGGAACCCAATCCCTCTGGGCCCACCATATTTTTTTAGAGGAGGGGGCATGTGACCCTCCTCCCTGGGCTGTATTTGGCCCTGGAGACACCATCCCCAAGGGCTCACCATGGGGGGCACACAGACACCCTCCCCAGGCCGATTTCAGCCTGGGGACTCTCTTCCACAGGGCCCAGCCTAAACATGGTAGGTGCCCTGGAGCCCAGGCAGGGCACCCACTGCATCTTTGTTGGGAACTGTGGGGGAAGCCCCAAGGCCCACATGGCCCTAGTTGATTCCCTGCCTCCAGCTAAAAATGCTGCTCCCTACAGGCAAGAGCAATATTTTCATTTGCTTCCCTTCCCATTTCAGTGCGAGCAGGGAAACAGATGAACAGTCTTCTCCCAGTGGGCAGGAGCAATTTTTATGCTTCATGCAGCCTGGAGCCAAATTAGTGTATGCTCTCACTTGGATGGAGCTTTAAAATTGCTCTAGACACGCGAGAACAACATAGTTTTCCCTGCCCTCACTTTGTGGGCCAGGGAAATCACTATGTCCCAAAGGTGGGCACCCTAGGAGATAGCAGGAGCCGGCCCATGGGCCCCCCAGATCCATTAATGGCTCCAGGAGAGGGGCTGCATTGTCCCCTTCACACTCTCCCCCTTTTTCACAAAACTGATAAATGTACAGCTTTGAAGTTTGCAATTTGAGTTTCCAATTTGGAACCATCTACTCTGTATAATTGTAGCATTGCTATAAGGTATTTTTCAGTTCTACTTAGGTTTATTGTAGGGATAACACCTGATCTGCAGTTTGAGCAGGTCATATTTTGGTTAGCCTTCTTCCATAATTTCCTGAAAGGCACAGTTTTGAAATCTGGTCATGTTAAATAGAGAAAATGCTTAGAATTTATTTGAGTGGTAGTTAAATAATCACAATCTTCACAGTGATGGTTCCTTGTGTTACCCAGTCCAAATAAATCATCAATATTTACATCTTCTTCTTTTAAAACTCCAAGAATGGCCATAATACATTTTTGTGCATCTTGTTGACTGTTGAGAGTAATCATTACTGATCCACTACATATATGTAAAAGACTCAAATACCTGAAGCAGAATGTGTCTCATTTCTGTCAGTCTTTAAATGCTGGAGAAAGTGATACAGTGCAGCACACAATCCTTTATCTGGGTTTTGTTCAATTTGGTTTGCTACATGTGGTAAATGAAACAGTACATTGAGAACAACATTTGCATAGCAGTAGACACCTGGATTGTTTTTCAAGTGGTAACTCTCAATATCTATGTCATTTTCCAGTGTAGTCTTCTTGACAGCTTCTACAATATCCTAATGTTCTTTCTTTTCTCCAGCATCTGTGTACTCTTTTGTAACCTTCCATTTTGGACAGATTAGCTGTTTCTCATAAACAGGGTATTGGCTGAAATGAAGAGCTTATACACTTCTTAGCAGATTGTACTGTCCAACATTTCTTGCATGAGCACTAACTTTCTTTTCATCAAAATCAATCACAAACAAACCAGACAATGTTCAAATTCACAGCAATGCTACAAATGGCATTCCTTCTTTAAATACAGTACTTTTGATATAAACGAAAGCTGCATCTACACTTAAACCTTGTGATTTACGGACAGTTACAGCATACGCTAGAGACAGGGGGAACTGCTGGCAGCACACATATAAGTCTTTCACAAGCAAAAAACATTCAACGCCATGGCCAATCTGCTTCACACCACCAAATTGATCAGTCTAGTATTCAACCACATCTCTATTTAGGATATTAACAAAATCAATTACTTTGCCCATTGTACCATTTACTAACCCTACTTCTACATTTACGACACATAATTACTCGGCAGTTTTTGGTGACACGTAAAATCTTTTCTAATTATGCAGTTCATGAGACAGACTTTTCCAAAGCATCACATTTTGGTTGTAGTAATTATAGGCTTCTGTTCTTCAATGAAATTGTGCATTAGTTCAGCTGCGGTATTATTAGATGGAAAAAGTTTCTTGATAAGATGACTTTCCAAAGTGCGTTTGCCCTCCTTTGTTAGAATTACTATTCTAATGATCTTCATTATATCTGCATAGTTTACATTAGGTGCATGACACATATTTTTCTTTAGTTCCTGTATTGAAAGTGTAACCAAATATGTACATTGCAGCCGCGGCCCGCGGAGGGAGTTGCGGTGGGGCAGAGAGGCGGGGGTTGGGGGTGTGCTAAAAACCGGCATATGGATATAAGGAGGAAAGTAAACAATTTAATTAATAAAACGAATTTTGTAGCGTGCCCTGCATCGCAAAATGCGATGCAACGCGCGCTACGAAATTTGTTTTAATAATTAAATTGTTTACTTACCTCCAAATATACATATGCCGGTTTTTAGCACCCCCACCCTGCCCCCCCCGCCTCACCTCTCTGCCCCACCGCAACTCCCTCCACTGGCCGCGGCTGGTACATTGGCAATACTCCCCAGAGAATTTCTTGTTTCTTTATGCTCAAGCGTTTTGAAAACAGGATGTCCTTTTGCATGGGTGAGTTGCAGTAGTTCACCAAATAAAATTAAATGCTTTCCTCCAAAGAGCACATTGTAGTTTGTTCTTAAAATCTTAAGAATTAGGTTCGATACCATGCTGACCTCATCCATGATTAAAAGCTTCAATTTCTTCAATACTCGTGATACCTCATGGCAAGCTTCACCAGATAGTTTCTGGTATTCCATTTTGTTGTCATGTTCAAAGGGTAGCATTAGTAAGTAATGTAAAGTAATAGCTTTAATGTTATTGCAGCTAATCCTGTTGGTACTATTACTACACATGACAAATTTGATTCCGTAGTCTTCTCCAGATAACCAGTGAGAGCTTTAATTAGGAAGCTTTTTCCAGTGCCAGATCGACTACTGATGCATAGTAATATTGGTTTGTATGAAGAACAATCACACTGTTTCCTCTCGTAGAGAAATCCATTCACTATTTTACCTTTAACTTTAATGTAAATTTCTTTGTGCTCATTGTTCAGTTATTCAGGTATTCGAAATCCACAGTTTAATCTCTTGTTTGCTGCGTTGCAGTCTCCGCCTCATTCATAGTTATAGCTGCTTCATTTTGAATGATTGGTTCTCCAAGTGGATCTTGATTCGCGGGTGCAGAAATGTGACTGCTTTGGGAACTCTCCTTGGCTCCCAGCAGCAATTGCTTTTTCTTGTTCAATCTCATCTTTCAACATTTGCTGATAGGTTGAAAGGACAGAGCACTCATTGGTGTCACCTGCCATGTCTTGTACAGTAGAAAAACTCTCTTCTCTCTGGGGTTTGGCAACTAAGCTTTCATGGTTAATTAGATTTCTTTTGATGTGCCTGACCAAGCAACCATCACCTTCAAGTACTCCCTACCTGCCTTGTTCATCGTTTTCAGTTAAATTACTTCTATATGCGTAGTGCTGAAGTATGTCATAGAGACACATATTTTGTAGATGAGCGCTCCTTGTTTGGTAGTATATACCAAGCATGTTAGTTTTGAGGCTATCTCTATTTCCCGGATTGAATTCTGTGAGATACTGTATTTCTGGGAAATACTTTAGTACTCTATTTTGACTGCTTGCAAGGCCTAGGCCTACCCACAAAATTCTTCTTGACTTGGAGAACAAACTAGCTGAGCTCAACATGTCTGAGCATTCGTAAGAACCTATTTCTCTGTGGGAAAGCATTTTCAAGCAGAAACTGTACATTTTCTCAGTAAGACTCTTCTGCAGAAAGATCTCCACACATCTCCTTCATCTCTGTCTTTTCTGCTTTTGTTATGTATGAAGTTACATAGCAAGCAACAGCGATGGAGATCTCTGCAACAAATTGTAGATCAATATTTTTATTCCACATCTTCAGAATCACATGGTTGTAGTCATTGATATACTTGGACATTTCTGTTCTTCTCAGATTGTATGTATTTTTTGGTCATTTCCTTGTCATGGAATGTCTGAATGCACACAAAAAGCTGTTGACTCTCCCTTCTGAGATGACAGGTGGTGGGAATCCAAAACAACATCTCGTGCAAAATTTCCCATTTGCATTTGTATTTTTGACTACCGTACTTTCCAAATCTATTTGTTTGAAACGGCAGAACTTCTCTGGACCATCTTTTGGGATGGCATATGTTACATATTGGTGTATGAAAGACAAGACAGACTCATCAGTGTCTGTTCCAAATTTCGTGGCATCTTTTACTCATAACAGCATGTGAATATGTGAAACACCTCTAGCTTGGTAGTCTTTGCCCAAAAAGAAATCAGTTACTTGGCCAGGAGGAGGATTAGCTTTGTTACAGATGACAGCCATCATCTCTTGAAAGCTGTGGTAAAAATATCTGCAAACGTTTGCAGGATCCATTGGGCAAAGTTCCCCCTGGTTTCTTCAGAATAATGTATTTTATGTTTGAGCTTCTCGCAGTTATCCCATGCATACTCAGCGCAACTAAGTGTTAGGAAACAAGTCGGTGCTCCTAGGTTTTGCAACATGCATTTTAGCTCACCGTAACAATGATACCAATAGTGATTGGTGCCACATTGGGATGCCATCAAATTAATCAAGTTGTATTTCGGGTTCTCATCTTTTCCATCGATTTTGTCCACAAATTCCCTTGCAATGATATTTTGCAGATTTACACTTGTCTTGAGAATGTGGCTTGCTGCATAAGATAGTCCTGATAAGTCGCTCTCATATAAAAGGTGAAATATATAAGGAATGCAGGGTCGAAATCAAGGATCCTCTGAGTACAGTCTAGTAGATCTGTACTCAGCTGCTGATATCTGTACTTAATGGTCATCTTACCTACCACCCATTCCTTGTGGGGAAAAGATGTGGAAAATATTGAGCTTTTAAACTTTTCTCCCAGACACTCAAGGAAGCCCCTCTTGAATCTTTCATTTGAAAGAGATCAATTGCATTACCAATAATCTCTTTAGAATGCAGAGGAGAAATTGTAGTGTTCATAAATTTCGTTTGATTGTAATCGATCCTCCTTTTCCATTTGAACTGTTGATGATGATGTGTCATCCGTAATATGCGTTATGACTTGAAGAGCATTTACATTTTTGTAATATATTGTGTTTTGTACCAGATATAATGCTGGTTTATTTTACTTTACTAACATCTACTAGCTCATGCCATATCTTTGTACTCTTCATAGGGATACCATTGACTAGAATAATTAGTATTTCTTCCAAATACTTCTGTACCTCTACAGTTTAAATATTGTGCTTTAAATCTAATGGAAAATATACAACTCTACCTTTAAGACCTTTCTTTAAATTTGTTGTAGGTAACTTCACTGTCTTTGGCTCCATACTGACTATTGCTTGGAATGGATGTATAGACTGTATTAGAATTGATTCATAAACATTTAAATCTACTAGTTCTTAGGGGATTGGTACTAATTCTAGCTTGCTGTGGACTGCTCTAGGTGACATTTTATTGTCCTTTACTTAATATAACAGAACTTTCATATAATTTGTCATGTGGAACAATCAAAGCCTTCCTCTAAAAATAAATAGGCTGCAAATTCTCACCGCTTATCTCTGTTGTCTTGTTCAGTTTTTGTTGACACAATAACATAACAAGTTTGACTTTTGTAGTGAGTGTGTCGGAAATATATGCGAAAACAGCCTGCTTTCTCTGAAGAGATTATGTTAAATGTTCTAATCGCATCTTGAAAGTTATCAACAGTAATAACAGTCACCTGTTACGCTACACCTGCAGATACCAAGTCTTCATTTTCCCTACAATCCTCTTCAAGACCAAATAAACAAAACTGCACATCATCACAAACGTTCTGTATCACTGCTACTGTACAATGCAAAAGAGCTCTATTCATTTGTCCTAAACATAGGACAGGAGCTTTGACATCATAAACCCTCCTAACTCTTTTTTGTGTTGGCGAGTGGTGTACAGCTAATATTCTGAAATGACGAAAGCTGGTTTGGTACACTTTCTTTGATAGACATGCTAGGCAATGTCCCTGTAAATTTGTATACTTTCTTATCTTACATGGATCTAATCCTTGTAAAGCCACAATATTCTGTTTGAGACTTCTGTTTGGAACCTTTTGTAGGACAGATCTCAATATATCAACAGATTGCTGCTGCACACTGCAAATACTGCTATATTCCCATTTGTATGCAGGGGCCTTTCCATGCCTTCCCTGTACCTCTTCAACGATCACTTCCTCCATATTTCTGGCTACCATTACCTCTTTTGGAATAGGGTAACTATTCTTCATCTCATAACATTGTTCAGACTCCTCAACTGCATGTACTAATGTTTTCAGTTGGAAGTAGCTTTCTTCATTAAACAATGGCTCAGTACTAGAAGTATGTCTTTATTCACCACAGAAAACTTGGCAAAAGTTAGTTATATTACCAAGTCTTTTCTTTTGACTTCTTCTTCTTATAATTCAACAGTATTATATCCAGTGTCTTTATACTGTTTAGAATCAAATTAAATAGCTTCCTGTAGTTGGTCTTAAACTTTGTTTTTTATTTACTTGATTTTCCACTCTTTCGGGTTGTGCATATACAATTTTAAGAAATGTCTTTCACCTCTTACCAGCAGTTCTTTTCTCTTTCACCACTTCTTCCGCATTGAGCCTCTTTTGTTTCTCAGTTGTGAGGATGTAGTATCCTTGTCTCCATTTTTTCTTTTCTCACTTTTGTATGTAATTATGCCTGTCTGTAGTTAAGTGGAAATTGATGTCTGAAAAGAAACAAAAATACATATATTTAGGTTTTCATTACATAGTATCAGATACTAAAGTACAAATATAAACAGTTATGCAATTGTAATATCGCTAACATTAATTGTCATCTGTATATGTCTTTTTCTCTGTATTACTGTGTGTAATAGTTTCCTACTGAGCATCCTATTATATTTACTACTGTGCTCCTGTGCATCTACCCATGTTTAAATGAGTACTTGGCTACAAACATGACTAGAGTGTCTCAGTAAATTGCTACATACCTCAGTGTGTTTATGACACCAGTTGTAAGAGTGTCATAAGATTTTCATATAAATGTGCCAGTATGCAAATCTCTGTGTTAGTAGTTCTATAGCTATTTTACTGTATATAGAAGTGATACAATGAATAACTCACTGCTTGTGTTAGGAATTACAGGAGTATGTAGGTGTCTGTGCAACTGCCTTTCATACTTCTGCATACATAGATCGTTTCTGAGTATGTGAGTGAATGTAGAAGTGCATCTGTCGCTCTGAGAGTTGGTGAGAGAGAACCTCAATGCTTTGGGAACATGTATGTCAGTTTCTTTATATGTGGTATACTTTGTGTGGTACTTGGCAAATGGGCCTGCAAATGCATGTGTAAATTATTGAACAAAAAAGACATCTCTCATGTTTTAAGCACAAAGCACCATGCTTTATAGCATACCAACAGCATATCTCAGAGGTGATGTGTGTACTAAAACATGGGTTTAAGACTTGACAAGCAGCATTTACATGCCAAATTAAGCTGCAAGTAAGAGTGTGCAGACAGAATCCGCACTTGTAGGCATCACCCATGTTTGAAGGACTATTTCTTTGGATGTTGTACAATGTTATGTCAGTACCTGCCTACATATGTGAGTGAGTGCAGGAATATACCTGCAGCAGGGCCATAATATGTTTAAGTAAATGTGCTGGTATGTGACAGTTTATTTTAGTACCTCTATGGCTATCTAAATGTATATGTGAGTGGCTGAAAAAATACCTCACTGCCTGTGTTAGGAAACAGAGAGCTCTGTAACTGTGAAATGAAATGAAATGAAAAGACAATTTGTATAGCGCGATGGCTACCCTAAGGCGTCCCAGCACTGCGGAGGTCGGAGCAAAGGGAGAAATGTGGGGGATTACACAGGTTTGTTAAAAAGCCAAGTTTTCAGGAGCTTCCGGAAAGTCAGTAGGTTAGGCTCTGCTCTGAGTGTGGGGGGAAGGGAGTTCCAGAGTCTGGCGAGGTTGTGGGAGAGTGAGCGGCCTCCGCACCGAGCTCTCTTGACACGGGGCACTGTCATGAGATGCGAGTCCGAGGATCTCAGCTGTCTGTTAGGGTGGTAAGCGTTTAAAAGGGGGAGATTGATAGAGGGACCTGTGCCCCAATAGGACCGGTCGGCAATACACATGGCCTTGAACTCGACCCTGGACTTTACTGGGAGCCAGTGAAGGTCTTTTAGTCGGATTTTAACTGATGTTCTGCGGGGGATTTGGAGAAGGGTTCTAGATGCGCAGTTCTGAATTATTTGGAGTTTGTTAAGAGTGGACTGTGGGGCCCCAAGGTAAAGGGCGCTCCCACAGTCTAAATGAGACAGGATGAGGCCTTGCACCATGATCCGTCTTGCGTGGAAAGGGAGGAGGGGGAGGATCTTGCGCAGTAGTCTCAGGAGTCCGAAGCAGATTGCCGATAATTTGGTGGCCTGGTGGTTAAAGTTGAGGGACCTGTCCAGCCATATACCGAGGCTTTTGATGACTTCTTTCAGAGGGGGAGGGTGGCCTAAGTGGGGGGGCCAGATTGGGTCGATGGTTTTGGTCATGGTGTTTCCGAGGAGCATAAGCTCTGTTTTTCCCCGTTCAGCTTCAGGCAGGAGGATGTCATCCATGAGGAGACTGGCACTTGTAGAGACCGTGGTGTGTGTTGAGAGGCAGATCTAGGGTGACCACCAGCTGTGTGTCGTCCGCATATGTGACAATGTTTACTCCAAATGGGCGGACGACCTCAGCCAGTGGACTCATATAAATATTAAAAAGAGTGGGGCTCAGGGAGGAGCCCTGTGGTACTCCACAATTCAGGGGTTTGCTGAGTGAGATGTGTTCTTTCTCAAATACCTGGAAGGAGCGATCTGCGAGAAAGGACTTGAGCCAAGTGATTGCCTTTCCCGGAGACCCCCACTTTGCTGAGGCGGTGGAGTAGGATGTTGTGGTTTACAGTGTCGAAGGTGGCACTAAGGTCGAGGAGAATGATGGCCGTCGAACCACCATTGTCCAAAATCCTTCTTGCCTCCTCCGTCACTGCGATAAGTGCCGTTTCGGTCCCATGGAGGGGCCTAAAGCCCGTCTGAGATGGGTCGAGTTTGGAGTTTGACTCCAGGAAGCTCGTCATTACTGAATTGACGTGTTTTTCCAGGAGTTTGCTAAGCCAAGGTAGTCGGGAGATTGGCCTGTAGTTGGAAGGGTTATCCGGGTCCAGGCTAGGTTTCTTTAGAAGGGCCTTAACCATCGCTTGTTTCCAAGGGGATGGGACGGTGCCAGTGTGTAGGGAGGTGTTGAGTAGGTCAAGAATCGTTGGTGAGATGTAATGCGTGGCCTGGAGTAGGATTCGTGGGGGAGCCGGGTCTTTAGGGGAGCCTGATTTGACCTGTAGCATGATTACCTCTAGATTGCTGAGGTCTAACGGGGGGAAGTGCTCGAGTGTGACTGAGGAGGGGGGCAAGGGGTCTGGGGAGCAGCTACTCAGAGGGACGGGGAGAGTGAAAGAGGAGTTTATTGTTTCAATTTTGTGTAAAAAGAATTCTGCTAGGTCATCGCAGTGACCTTGGATGTTGGCATGCTCCTTTGGTGCGTCTGGCAGTTGGAGGAGGGATTTAGCTATCCGATAAATTTCCTTTTGTTTAGAGGCGGCTTTATTGATTTTGTCCTCAAAGTAGGTTGCCTGCGCTAGTTTGATACTGGTTTTGTAGTTTTTGATTGCCATTTTGTAGGCCGTTTTTACTGAGGGCGAGTAGTCCAGGCGCCATTTCCTCTCAATTTTTGGCAGTTGCGTTTTGATTCCCGTAGGTTGGTGGTGTACCATGGGGCAGTTGTGGTCCCGCGCTTGGGGTTAATGTTTTTTTTGGGAGCACTAGATCGAGAGATTTAGTGATCCAGGTGTTGTAATTCATATTCCCCTCTATGGGATTGGAGCTTACAGGTGGTTTGGTTGACTCAAGTTTCTCCAACTATCCTGGCTGGGGGAGTTGGGACCAGTTTCTGGATGTTTGCGCTGTTATGGGTCTGGGACGGTGGGACTTGGGAATAGTCCATGTGAAAGGGATGAGAAAGTGATCTGCCCAGGGGAGGGGAGAGGGGTTTCAATTTGGCAGGTTCGGGCAGGTATTGAAAATTAGGTCAAGGAGGTGACCCTTTTGATGAGTGGGGCCGTAGACCTGTTGCTGGAGTTGGATGGCGTCTAAGCTGGAAGTTATTTCTCTGGCGTTGGGATCGGTCGGATCATCAAAATGTGAGTTCAGATCACCAAGGAGAGTGAAGTTTGCAGTGCTATAAGCAAGGTTTGCTATGGTTGGTGCGAGGGCAGGGAGAAACTGTCTTTGGGCCTCCGGGGGGTGGTATATAAGTATTCCTGAGAATGAGTTTGTGGGACTGAATTTTATTATGAACGGAAGACTTTCACTATCTGGGATGGGGGCAGGGAGGGTACCTATTTCGTAACATGTTTTATGGAATATTGCCGGACCACCCTCCCTTCCTGTTTTGCAATCGTTGCGCCGTATCTGGTATCCATGGGGGAGGGTTTGAACAATGTCTGGCCCTGAATGTTCTTGCAGCCAAGTCTCTGTGAGGAACATAATGTCACGTTTTATGTCCTCAATTAGTAGAGAGATTTCCAGAGTGTGTTTGGGGAGAGATCTGCAGTTAAGCAGATACATAGAATACTGACATGTTTGGTTTGCCTGTGCTGGCAGATATTGGAACCCACATTGTTTACAGATGGTATGGTGTACTGAAGGGTCCCATGATGAGTCACATGATGGAAGAACATCTCTCCTTAGCTGGGGAAGAGCTTGTGGGCTGTATTTCTTAGCATGGATGGATGGCCGGATAAGGGGGGCGGCCCCTGGCCCCGAACGGCCGCGGACGGGCACAGACGGGCTTGCCTTTGGCGCGCCGGCGGCGTGCCCGCTGCGCGCATCCGCTGCGCGTGGTGAAAAGCATCCCGTTAAATAGGGTGCTGCCGGTGAGGTCGGCCCCCTCCTCCCCTCTGGCCCGGAAGTGCTGTGAGCTCTGCTCCTCCCTCCACAACAATCGGGAAACAAATCCCGTGGTGGACCGGGAAGGCGCGGGGAGCCGGGTGTTCAAGGGTGCAAGAGGCGTTCGGGTGAGTGACAAGTGCTAATTAAAAAGAATGCTGTTATTTTGAGCCAAATCGCCCAAGTACGGTATTTTTAAAAGCAGTTTTATCTGTACATTTCAATTTTTAAAATACTAGGTGGTAGGGTACCGGTGAAAGCGTTCGCAGCTCTCTCTATGCCTGCCTCCGTTGCATGACTGCGGAGTGGCAGGCTAAGTAGGGTGCTGCCGGTGAGGTCCGCCCCCTCTTCCCCTCTGCCCGGAAGTGCTGTGAGCTCCGCTCCTCCCTCCACAACAATCGGGAAACAAATCCCGTGGTGGACCGGGGAGGCACGGGGAGCCGTGTGTTCAAGGGTGCAAGAGGCGTGCGGGTGAGTGACAAGAGCTAATTAAAAAGAATGCTGTTATTTTGAGCCAAATCGCCCAAGTGCGGTATTTTTAAAAGCAGTTTTATCCGTACATTTCAATTTTAAAATACAAGGTGGTAGGGTACCTTTGAAAGTGTTTGCAGCTCTCTCTATGCCTGCCCTCTCTGTGACTGTAACTACCGTTGAATCTGCTGCATGCATGACTAATTTATGATACATGACTGAATGTATAAGTGCATCTGTAACTGTATCAGTAGGTGAAAGAGGCTCTATGCTTTTGTGATTATGTATGATAGTTGCTTTAGGGGTGGCATGCTCTATGTAGTACTTGGCATTGGGCAAATAAAAACATTTGATGGGCAGAATGCTGAACAAATCAAACATTCACCCCCAAGTCACAGATCTGGGTTAAATCATGTGCTTTCTTGCACGCCATGCCATTCCATTTTAGACCCAGCCATATGCAAACCAGTCTTGACCCTGCTCCCCACAGTAAACATCCAGCCCAAACAGTCCAGCCTAAACTACTTGACATAGGGTCCTGAAAGTGCTTGAGTAACTAATTCAACTCAAAAGGACATCTCTCTATCTTCTAAGACAAATAATCATCATGCTTAAAGGCATGCCTACAGCTTATGTTAGAACTGTGTTATGTGCACTAAAACATAGGTTTGGCACATGAGAAACACCTATTACATTCCCAGTAAAGCTTGCAGTGACCGTGCGCAGACAGGGTCTGCACTAGTAGGTATCACCGATGTTTGAAGGATTATTTCTCTGGATGGATGATACATTTCAGTCAGTAGTAGCCTACATATCTGAGTGAGTGTAGCAGTACACTTGTAGCAATGCCATTAGATGTTAAAAAAATGTGCTGGTATGTGACTGCCTGTTTTAGCACAAATATGACTCTCTAAATGTATATGTAAGTGGCTGAGCAAATTTCCCAGGGCCTGTGTTAGGTAACACAGGGGTATGTATGTGTGTCTACTACTGCGTTTGATACTACTGCATACAGAAGGTGTTTAAAGTATGTGTCGGAATCTATAAGTCCTTCTTTAGCTGTGTGACTGGGTGAGAGAGATAGGCTCCATGCTTTTAAGAACATGCTTTGGGGTGGCATACCCAATGTAGTACTTGCAATGGGGCCTGCAAATGCCCAAGTAATTTATTGAACCAAAACAACATGTCTCATCTTTTAAACACAAAGTACCATACTTTATAGCATACCTACAACGTATCTCAGCAGTGACTTGCGTGTATTAAAACCTGGGTTGGAGGCTTAGGAAACAGCTTTTAGTTTTATATGGCAACTAAAACTGCCCTTAAGGGTGCACAGACAGGGTCAGAAGTAGTAGAATTGCTCCATGTTATGCCCTGCATTTTTAACCGTGCCTACGACTCTCTTACCACATATAAGACTCAGTATTAGTTTAAAGAACATATCTAACCAGCTAAGCCTAATAAAACGTGTCCTATATTTACCAATATCTGCCCTAAAGGGTAGCTAAAACATAGCTGGCAAGTTTCACAGATTCATACCTAAAGCGCATGTTTATTCCTTTCAATTCTTAGTCTTGTACTACTCATTTAAAATACAATAAACAGGATTTCAAATCCCAGAATTCAAAGAAAAATATTCTTTAGGAACAGCATATCATATATACACATGTAAATCTTTCCACATCTCCTGATATACTGTAAAGTAAAATTGTAATCCTTCACATACAGTTTTTCAATAACAATTAGAATATTCAGTAAAAAAGGAGATGTACAATATACAATTCCAGGGTAACACATTGTGAAGCAAGTTCTTACACATCTAGTCTGCACATCAGAAGACATTGCAACATGCTCATACACTCATAAATCACCTTACTTACCTTTTAATAAATACACAAAACCACTCATACTATCACTCAAAGATCATCTCATGTAGTTTGAATATATTTCCAGAAATATTTCATATTGTGTTTTTACATTCTCACTAACACATATACCTTATCAATCATGTTTTTGTCTTCAAATTAAATGTAATTTACATACCTGAAAGTTGAGTTTGTTGAACAAATATATGTTCCCTCTTATCAGATACATTAAATAACCTCAGAAAATGTAAAAGCTAAGCATAAGAATGAGACACCGATCTCATACAAAGCAACCGTTAATGGAAATGTTTTTAACTTTGCAACCTCTGATAGTGCCAAAGGCAGCAAATAAAAGCAAGTCTTTCATTGTTTAGTTTTGTAACTCCACTTCTGAATTGTTAGTATATATTAACCCTTTCATGCACCTTTATAAAGAAACCCAATATGGTTGGGTATTTGTGCACATTTGCGACTTATTCACAACCATCACAACAAATGCAGGGATCCAAAAATATATGTAGCTTGGTACTTTCATGACTTTATGAGTATATTAGACTTTATTAGCAAGCCCTCACTATGAACTGTAATCCTTACTACACAACAATCACTCTAAATTCCACTAATTTCTTAAAAGAGACAACTCTCTCTTTAAAACATTTCCCAGCGGTACACTCTAAGCACAATCTCCATAGCAACCTACGAGAACAAGTATGTCTGAAGTTTGCAGTACATTGTAGAAGGGATATACTAGTTGCAAAATGTGCTGCAGCAGGTGCGGTTTACAGTACAGTACTAAAAGCATATACTAGTCTGCAGTACATTTTTTTATTTTTTCTGCAGCCAATCATAGTTCTAGTTACTTTTAATTTCAGGACACTACCTAACTGTATGACCTCCATGTTCACAGGAATCCAATCAAATATATATATATATATATATATATATTTGGAATTTGGAATATATCATGTGACCAAGCTCCTTCGGAGAGCGAAACGCGTCATGGATTGACACTTGTATGACGATTTGCTGAATAAATTTTACACTCTGCTTGCACTTTGAAACTGCATGCTGGTCCGTATTTTATAGAGGTCTTCAAGAGGTCTACACCTGAGTCTTTCCGTCACGTATCGACGGCCAGGAACCTGTAGGATATATATATATTATATTAGATCTGGTAACTCGTCTAAAATAAATACCTGTGCCTGAAAAAAACGCTGGATTTGCGTGGTTTCTCTGTCGTCGTGGTGACGTTTCTGGGAGACTGCAGCTGTTGCATATATATATATATATATATATATATATATATATATATATATATATATACAGCTACTTCCTGTCTCTCCAAATGGCAAACACAGAAATCAACGGACCACCAAGCAGCATGAATTTTGCAGGTAGGTTTATTATCCTTTCATTCTCACTTCTGGCATGACGCGTTTCGAGCCCCCCACACACCCCAGGGACCGTCACCTCCCCGGGTCACTAAATATTCAAAATAGGGGGTCCGTTACGGACCCCCAAGCCCCGGGGACCACCACCCCTGGGCTCTGCATTAATTGGGAGGGGGGCCGCGCTGCCCCCTCCTGGAGCCAATGATGGCCCTGGGGACCACCACCCCCAGGGTCGGCTCCTTCAGTGTCTCGGGGTGTCGACCCACGGGACACTGCTGTTTGCTATGGCAGGGCGGGAGCCTCGTGGCGCCCGCCCTGCCATAGCAAACTTGGTTTGGATTTTGAAAGAGAGAGCAGGGAAACCTACTCTCTCTTCCAAAATGCAGACCAAATTACTTTTCCACACGGGGAGCTGCATGTTAGCAGCTCCCCATATAGGAAGGCAATGCCGGCTCCCGATGGACGTGGGGTGCCAGCGGGGTCGTGGGGGCATTGGGGCTCCCCCCCCCAGTCCCCAACGTTGTATATAGGCCACAGGGCCACAGGGAGAATCTAAATTAGTGGTAGGAGCAAAAAAAATTGCCGAAAAAGTTTGGAGTCACAACTCCAGCGCGGTGCTCAGCGCAGCCCCCTGATGTGAATGCGCTGGGTGCGCGACTCCAAGCGCTGCCCCCTGGTGTGAACGCGTTGGGTGCGCAACTCCCAACTCAGCCCCCTGGTGTGAACGCATTGGGTGCGCGACTTCCAGCGCGGCCCCCTGGTGTGAACGCGTTGGGTGCGCAACTCCAAACAAAAAAAAATATATTTTTTTAAATATACATCAAGCTTATATGTTTATATCTTAGGTGGCTTTAAAAATAGCCCTTTTGTTTATTGAGAGATTTTGGTACCTACAAGTAAGTACCTATGCGGAGTCTGAAGTTGTTGAGAAAGACTCTGTTACCCTCATCTGTAAAATGTACACCATCTCTCCTATAGATGCCATCCATATTAAAATGCAGATTGTTGTTGTAAATGGACCCCATCCCATAATCTCTGAGATAAGCAGAAACAGCTTTATTGACATGTTTCCTAGCTTTCTCAATCTGTGGACAAAATTGATTGGACCAGTTCCATTTCTGTCTTTGGCATATGTTATAATAGACAAAGACAGTTTGGAGGAAAAGTGACATCAATTCTCCAAAGGTGTCCTTCATAAGCATTTCCAGACCTACCCCAGTCGAAGTGCCTAGGTCATTGCCACCACAGTGCACAATTATGAGGTCAAGAGCTTGGAGTTGCAAAAAGGATTTAACCAATGGCATCAATTGGTGCCACTTTAATCCTCTCTGTCCAATCCATTTAATGTCTACATTTGGCAAAGCTAAATCTTTGTCAATACCTCTGCTTTCAGCATACCTTTTCAACCAGACAATATAGCGGTGCCCCACAATCCACACTCTAAGCATCTTGAAGGGAAGTCTGGATGCACTCAGAAGATGTCTGTATGTGAAATGGGCAGTTTGAAAACTAAGATGTTTCTAAAATGGTGGATAAGATGCAGTTTAAAAAAAAGAAGAAAAATGATTGGCCGTTCGAGAACATTATCGACTGAAAAATAGGGTGCATGTTTCTGCGTTTTAAAAACATGTTTCTTATTGGTTAGTAAAAACTGTTTGAAAGGAACATTAGATCGGATAAGCTGATATTTTGAGAAGCCAGGCACACTCGCTGTTTGATTTTGCAATATTCTGCGCTGAACTTGCGACCTGTATGTTCAGTTGAGTGTTCCATGAACTGTTACTATGGTAACAGGCATTAAGCAGAATGGGGGTAGGGTTGAAAGGTATGTCAATTGGAAAGGGTTGAAATGTGTAAACAATAGAAATGTGTGTTAGCTTTTGCATTAATGTGGGAAGCAATGTGATGTGATATTTACGTGTATATGTGTGCAGAATGAGAGGGAACGTTTACCATTTTTTGTTTTGCTAAGAGAAGTACACTACAGACATTGTGTGCATAAGAAAATCTGGTGTGTGATTCACATACTTCCTAATCTACAAATCAATTTGAAAGGTGAGTTATTAATTTATGAGGTATTGTATGTGGTGCCTTTGTTTTTAATTAGACTACTGTGTTTCTTCTGCTAAAGTCAAGGGTCTTGCTTGTCTAGAATCACACTATGAGTCTGTGTGCACTTGTGCAACCATTGTGACAGAAACATGTGGTTACTTCATGTCTTTGCTGGCAAATAAGTACTTAAAAACCTATCCTGTTGTTAAGTTTCAGTAGTATTAGAACCCAGTTACTGCGTATGGATTAGCAGAATGATTGTGGCATTGACACTAGCAGTGCAGTTGTGAAATGTGTAGAATGTATGCAGTCACCTAACCCCTTCCAGACTAGTGTGTCTCTTCTGCTAAAGTCCAGGGGATAGTCTTGGTTGTCTAGAATCACACTGTTAGTCTGTGTGCACTTGTGCAACCATTGTGACAGAAGCATGTGGTTAATATATGTCTTTGCTGACACATACCAGCTTAAAAATCTATCCTGTTGTCAAGTTTCAGTAGTATCAGAACCCAGTCACTGCTTATGGATTCGCAGAATGATTCATGCATGGAGACTAGCAGTGCTGTTGTGAAATGTGTAGAATGTATGCAGTCACCTAACCCGTTCAGACTAGTGTGTCTCTTCTGCTAACGTCCCGGGATATAGTCTTGGTTGTCTAGAATCACATTGTTAGTCTGTGTGCACTTGTGCAACCATTGTGACAGAAGCATGTGGTTAATTCATGTCTTTGCTGACACATAACTGCTTAAACATCCATCCTGTTGTCAAGTTTCAATAGTATATTATAACCCAGTCACTGATTATGGATTCACACAATGATTCAGGCTTTGATACTAGCAGTGCTGTTGTGAAATGTGTAGAATGTATGCAGTCAACTAACCTCTTCCAGACTAGTACGCCTCTTAATAGTGAACAGCCACTCATGCTTACTAAATGTGATCTTGGGTAGGATTTTTCCCCAACTCACTACCAGCATTTAGTGCTATTTTGTTAGTGCCAAATGAAATGCACCCTTGCATCCAAAATGGATTGGATGATGCATTTTGCACTAAGAAACAGCACTAAAGTCAGCAGAATTGCATTAGCTAATGCTGTCTAAATGTGATCTAGCA
Organism: Lissotriton helveticus; assembly: GCF_964261635.1. Classification (NCBI taxonomy): domain Eukaryota; kingdom Metazoa; phylum Chordata; class Amphibia; order Caudata; family Salamandridae; genus Lissotriton; species Lissotriton helveticus. Next base: position 733,546,117 of record NC_136063.1, on the reverse strand, counting down.
GTAGGATTTTCCCCCCAAATTACTTGTCATTAGATGAGAAGTAATTATGCAATCATCGATAACCCTGCACCAAGGAGTAACACTGAATTACCTAAATACTGCGCTTTTCATCTAATAAGAATCATTTTTCCAAGTTTATTAGCTTGAATCAAAAGAAATAAATGATAATTTTGTGTGATTAATAAGCATTCAGTTTTGTTCCTTTTTTTACTTTAGAAAGTCCTACATAGATGCTGTGTGCTCCTTTTGTTTCTTTTGTGTGTGACGTTTTTCATCCATTACAAGTAACATCTGGGACTTCGTTAAGGCTTCAGTCTTTAGTCTGCATTTGTGTTTGCTTTATGTTGACAGTCTCCTTTCAGTTGATTTGAGAGGCAAATAATGGTCTTTCTAAAGTCATATTGTGTTATGAATAATTCACAGATAATCAATATGTATAGCCAATATGCATAAAGACCAAAGAATGTTCCATTAATCTTGCCTGGCCACGCCACAGTTTAATCAATTCTTTCATTGATATTGAGCTGTGGAATCAAACCTGAACACGTCATATCTTGGGAAAGTCCGAAAAAGCCTCAACTTAAGGATTTTGTTCAATTATTTCCTGAGGGCAATTGATGATATCCTAGCTCATCATGCTAGTAAAATAACCCCTGTTTTAGACACCCTGCTCCATCAACAGAAAGTAGAATCCAATTAAACTAAAAAAAAAAGTTTTAATTCAACTTCTATCTGATTGGAAAGCAGGCAGAACACTTTTAGCCATTTTTTAAAGTCTTTAAGTCCTATATGATTTATAGTATCTTAAAAGTAACTTATTGCAACTATGATTGTCACATTAAATAAATGAACTTAAAGAATGTTGAGGCTAAAATTGAAGAAGGCACTACAGAACATCCTTCTTACAGTGAGAAACATCATAATTTATATCGAATTGATGCACAGTGCAAACAACTGACAAGCTACCTCTGCAAGTGTGAAAAATACAATTAGTTTTAGAACAGGAACACTGTATTTCTACAGTTAAGATATGTGTACCCTTATAAACTTAAAACATATCATCCGATTCCTTAGAGTACTTAAGTAAAAGGGAGCAAGGCCATACATATGTAATTTCAGTAATAAAAGACCTTAAAAGGGGGATTGAGAAGAGTCATGTTAAGAGGGAACAGACGGGTAGGGGGCAGCGTGAGATCAGGAGACTATGTAAACATTTACTCATAAGCAGGGACTGGTGGGTGAAAGCAGTCCATAGATGAAAAGCTAGCTACTAATGTAAATTAATTCACAGGTGTCAGGGTATGCACTATTGGAGTAGGTGGATCAGGGTTCCAGACATGCATTTCATTTTAGGAAGGAAACCCAGGTACGTTTGAAAATTGTGATTTGATAGTGCAATCTGTAAATATTACGTACATGAGCCACTAGAAAAACAAGTTGCAAAAACCATTCCTCTTGTTGGTATTGTGACCACCCTATTGTGTCTTAGCATACTTCGCTTATCCACTAAAAGTTCAGATGCCATTAAGCATGCTGCAGTGTGACTTCAAAGATTGTGTGTCAGCGGTATATTGTGAAGTATTGCCAGTTTCAGGTAGGATTGGAAGGGACAGCTGGAAATGGTCACCAGCACATTCCGTACAATTGTCCAGTACACTAGGATATGAGGGTATGGCCATAATATCTATGTATGGTCACATTAAGGAACCGTACACCGACGGCTTAGACCCACTAGACATTACCTTTGCTTGATGAAACTAATAAGAGGACCAATATCGGTCATGTAGAACCTTAAAGTTTGTAAATTTGAGTTGTTCTTCTTGTAAGTCTATGGGTACAGGAAAAGGTGGGAAACCCAATACACCCTTGGAGGTTTTGGTAATCAAAATATGAACAGGTAAGTATATGTAAAAGAGATTTTCCGACTTATACACAATTTGGCATTCAATATGCAGACAATTATGGCAAGCTCTATCTAGTAGCTTACATTTAATTCTTTAGAAATTCAATTAACTCACTTCAATTACAGTAAATCTACTACAAATAGTCATACACAGGATGTACTTGTTTCAAAAAAGTGAATTTATAGTGAAAAGATGTCTCCTGTATTAGCCCCCGAAACATGCTCATGGCTCGCATCTCCCCCGTGAGCTCTACAGCCTTACGATTGAATAGAGAATTCAATTTAAATCCTTCTGCTTTATTTTCAAGGCCAGAGCTGGACTTAGCCCACATCAAATCCAGGACCTGGTGTTTCCTTGTCAGCTCAGACAGACATTCAAATAAGGTAACTCGACTATTTACTTTGTGCTCAGAATCTATCTGGTGTGCTCCTTTACACACTTTGGTTTAAAACTGTGGAATGGACTCCTACAATTTTTTAAGACATTGTACTTCAGGTCTCTGTACCATCACCGGGCGCAGGTTTATCAACACAAGCTCGTCAGCTCAGTAGCTCGAGAGCCTTTTCAAACAGAAGAAGGGTGGGAGCACACTGCCTCACATCCCCGCACTCAATTCACCATGGTAAATGCAGTGCATGATAACACATATTGCCATAGTAGTCTTTAATTGTTCTCCCTTGTTGGTGTAGTCTGTGCAGTGTAAATCTAGACAGATGTTTCTGGATTCCTTCTTTCATAAGAAGAGAGCAACATGTCATTTTGGGGATCTGGAAAGGCTGCCAAGAGTCTCTGTACCATCACCGGGCGCAGGTGTATCATCACAAGCTCATCAGCTCAATGGCTCAACGGAGCCTATTCAAACAGAAGGAGGGTGAGAGCACACTGCCTCACATACCAGCACTCAATTTGCCCCAGTACCTTATGGTGAATCAGTGTATGAAAGCACTTACTGCTATAGTAGTGTTTAATTTTTCACCCTTGTTGGTACAGCCTGTGCAGTAGAACAGTAGACACGTGTTTTTGTATTCATTTTTTTTATCAGTAGAGAGCAACAAGTCATTTTGTGGGTGCTGCAAATGCTGCCCAAATTTTTCTCAGGTCTCTGTACCATTACTGGCCGCAGGTAAATCAACACAAGCTCGACAACTCTCCCAGCACTCAATTTGTCCCAATGCATCATGGTAACTGCAGTGCATGTTATCATTAAATTCAGTAGAAGTCTTGAATTTCTTGCCCTTTTCTCCGAATTTTTCACTGAGTTACTCTGTTTACTCCTCTTTCTGAGGCCCATGTGACATGCAGTGTCACGCTTCCGTGTTTGTGCCAGCTGTTGGATGAAGCAGCAAACAACGTGAACGCTGCCAGTAGCTGACTCCCCGTGGTGCCTGACATGCTGTGCAATATGCACGCATTGCTGGGGCTTCTCTTTTTGTTTGGCGCCACCTGAAGCCTCCTTTATTTAATCTGTGTTGCCTTGGCTAGCCACTTGAAATTGATTCTCCCAGTCTCCTCGTACCATTGTCAGTGATGGCAGGAGCCCCTGTCATGGGGCATCTGCTGTAACATGCTATTGAGTGGGACAAGGGCAGGTCAGTAAAGGTCCTGGAAGGCCAGATATGCCAGGAAGGCGACACAAAACAGTGCCCTGTAGCTGGGGTGATTGCACCACAGCTCCCTTAAATAAGGAGAGGGAACATCTAAAGGGTGCACAGTTGAAGTTCAGTGGCCGAAAAGAAAATGACTGTGGGTGGTGGTGGAAGCAGCGCTGTAGCATGGCTTTAGTCAATGCGAGCAGGAGGAGGAGATAAGTGAATTTATTGTTAAGTTTTAAAATTGTTTAAAAACAAACAAATAGGAATCTACTGTTACCTACTGCAAACTCTGTTAAATCTCCCCTGAGATGCCTCCAAAAAGGAAAAAAGGCATCAAGCCCCCGGTGACTGTAAAAAGTAAACAATGTTGGGATGACCTTCAATATACCAGAAATTAGAGACTCTCTAGCCCCTGAGATCGTTTAGTAAAGATGGCATAAGTCACCGTTGGAGTTAAACACTATCCCGTACTAGGAAATATGCAATCATCAGCAAAAATCCTGGCAGTTTTGATTAAGGACTTTGTGGGAAAGCACTTCAGGTCCATTGTGACACAGGAATACGCAAATGTGGGACAAGTGGACTCCCCTTTAGGATGTCCCCTGGAGTTATTAGATGCCCAGGAAAAGAAGGCTCTGGACTCCGCCCTTTTCACTGAATCTTTCACTGAGTTACTTTGTTTCCCCCTCTTCCCGGTGACCATGTGACATGCTGTGTTGCGCATCCGTGCTCGTGCCAGCTGCTGGATAAAGCAGCCAATACCGTGAAGGTTGCCAGTAGCCAATAGCTGACTCCCCGTGGTGCCTGACACGCTGTCCAATATGCCCACAGTGCTGGGGCTTCTCTTCTTGGTTGGCTTCGCCTGGCGCCTACTTTATTTAATCTGTGTTGCCTTGGCTAGCTGCTTGAAATAGATTCTCCCAGTCTCCTCGTGCCATTGTCAGTGACGGAGGGAGCCCCTGTCATGAAGCATCTGCTGTAACATGTTATTGAGCGGGACAAGGGCAGGTCAGTAAAGGTCCTGGATGGCCAGATATCACATGAAGGAGACCCGGAACAGTTCCCGGTAGCTGGGGTGATTGCACCAGAGCTCCCAGAAATTAAGGTGAGGGAGCATCTAAGGGGTGCACAATTGAAGTTGAAGTTCAACGGCCAGCAAGAAAACGACTGTGAGTGGTGGTGGAAGCAGCGCTGTAGCACAGCTAAAGTCAAATCGAGCTGGAGGAGGCTGGTATGCTTAATGAGATTCTCTGTGAGCTAAAGGCAATTAACTATTGTATGCCTACATTTGTAAGGCTGGTAGCCTCCGAAACTCATGAGCTTGGTGAGGAGGTACTGGTGCAAGGAGGATCAGGGAAGCTCCACTGTGTATGTATCTAGGAGGCCAATATTGGTGAGCCGATGGTGTAAGGGGTGGGCTGGAAATTGGTGTTTGTGCCGTTTTAATGTGAGTAAAGGCAGGAGCATGGGTGAAAATCAAAGAAACCTCCTCCAAAAGCCTAGTTTAGTGGAAGACCAAGATAAACCAACTCAACCTGGAAAGAACCAATGAGTAAATTGGAGATTATATCAAGGGGAGAAGGGCATGATCAAAAGAGCAAATGGAATGGTAAAGGAAGCCTCCGCCCTATCACATTCAGGTTCCAGGTCGCTTAGTAGAGGTATTAACAATCAACATAACAAGAAGGGAATTAAGGGCCCCACAGGGTCAGGAAAATTGTTTCACATATTCACGAGAAATCCCCCTGTGCACACAGGGGGAACCTTAAAATTATAAAGTGTCACGATGTCTCAACTACTCAACAAATAGATCTAGAATCGGTCCTAGAGCAGACACAAGTTTTTCAGAGGATCCCAGGCCAAAACTCTTGTATTTGGCTGTGACCTGCAAAGGGAAAAAAGCAAGTAAATGGAAACTTGGAAACTACTGAACAGTTGGATTGTATTCTCAACCTGTAAAGCATTGGAGGAGGTTATGTCACGGGATATAGAGCAAGTAGCCTTCAGAGAATCCAAAGCACCGAGAGAAATCTCAAAAGTTAGCTTAAGTTTTTCGGTTTTTCATGAGCTTGTTATTGGAGGTCAGCCATGAGCTCAATAAACTTGGCCTAAGAATTGTGCCTGTAACAGAGGTAGTGATTCCTCGACTGAAGTCGCCTTTGTTAGCCAATCATGTTTGGCCTCAGCTTGGAACAACTAAATATAGTAATTGATGCAGAGATAATCCTGTCCCTACCCGGCTTGGTGGGTTATAATCAGGGTACCCATAAGGTGACTATTGCAACCCACTCAAGAGAAGGATTAGTAGACCCAATACAACTACAGAGAGGGTTATAACTACATAACAAAGTTGTATGAGGCGCTGATCACTGCTAAGATACAGGCTTATTATCAGTCAAATTAGGACGTCAAGATTAGCACTGTCCAGGATGAGGATGTGAATACATTTTAGAAGCAAGTCGAACTTGCCTCTAGGGTGTATGGTCCCAGAAAATGCGTGGGTCACCTATTTAAGAAATATTTATAAGACCAAAGTGGTAACCATAAGAGGTAATTGACCCAAAGTGGGGCAGGAGCTATTGGACAATCTTGTAACACTGATATCCTCCCTAAATGTAACCAAGGCGTGCGATACCCTCTCTGCAATTGTAATAAAGTCTAACCCTTTGTAGTGGGGAACTTACTTCTTTAAAGTTTTCGTATCTAGAACAAAGAAATTGTATATTTCATCCAAGCTGGAAAGGTGCAATATTTAAACCTATGCATGAAAAAGGGAGACTGATGTCCTAGTGAATTTCCGCTTGAAAAGCTTGCTTGACATTGGTGTAAAATTGTACTCTAAGGTAATTCTCTTTTCACTTAAGAACAGGATTGAGTACAATGATATTGTCCCAATGCAACAAGGAGGCCTCAAGCAAGGGAATCCAATGGTTGATCACTGTTTCAGCTTGTGGGCCCTGGGGCAGAAGGTGATTAAAACGTCAGGGAATCTGTTTTGTTGCATCATCAAATTTAGCATGGCCCTTGACCTTGTGGATCAGAGTGTGGGAGAAGCTATGGCAATAGGCAAGTCCCACCAGCCTACTAGCAATACTACAAGAACTACACTCACAGAACTGAGCCCAAGTTGAGCATGACGTAAATGAGGCCTTTTTTGGAAAGAATACCCTTAGAAAATGGATTAAGAGAGAACTATGTCCCGGCCCTTACATTGATTTCATTATTCCTTCAGATCTCCCAGGAGTGGTTGCTTCCACCAATTCCTTATCGCCGTCAATTGTGGAAAGGCACATATCTTGCCTCTTCTTCGCAGACAACCTGGCCATTTTAGACCTGACCCAAGTATGGCCATAGTAGATATTGAATAGATGTAATAACTATTATGAGGAAAACTAACTCAAGATTAACCTGGAGGAAACAAAAATAATCGCCATTGGGAAAAACTTGATAACCGTGTAAGGGGCATTTAGGTAATAGGATGGTGGAGGTGGTGTCCTCTTACAAATATCTAGGAATGGTGTTTACTAGAAAACTGAACTGGGCCCCTACAAAGAAACTGTAGAGAAGCGGGCAACTACAACTATAGGAGGCGTAGTACGTTTTAAGAACATCTTTAATGAACCATCTTGTACCCCGCTTCTAGCAGCCTATAATGCAATGGACCTCTCACAGTGCCTATATGGGGTCAAGCTATTGCCCCTAAGCATGGAGGCGAGTTGGGAGAAGTGCAAGGTAAATGTTTTGCCGCTTCTTACAGATGAGCATAAAAAGACAGTGGTTACCAGTCTAGTGTTATCCCGCCTAGACTATTGCAATAGTCTGCTCTTAAACGCACAACAGGGAATTCTTAACAAACTGCAAATTCTGCAAAACGCAGCAGCCCGCTTGATCACAGGAACGTCTAAACGTGACTCGGTGGCTCGGGACCTGGTGAGGCTACATTGGCTCCCAGTCCGGAAAAGAATATTATTTAAATCACTGTGCATAGTCTTCAAGGCTCTTAATGGCCTGGGCTCTCAATGCATGACTGCGCATTTTCACTGGTACAAACCAGGAAGAGCTCTTAGATCGACTGAGCAAAGGCTGGTGGTAGTCCCCAGAGTTAGGAAAGCTCGATGGGGGGGCAGGAGCTTCTCCTTGGGAGCAGCTAAGACATGGAACGCTCTACCGCCCAGCTTAAGACAGACACAAGACCTTCTATCGTTCAGAAGAGCTCTAAAGACCTGGCTTTTTACAAACTGACTCCCCTGATGCAATACATGCTTTCTTAGTCATACAGCGCCAGGACACCTCCGGGTAACAGTGCGCTTTAAAAATGTGAAAAATAAATAAATAAATAAATAAATTTGAAACAATTATTAGGTCTACCAAAAAGTATAATGGGCCCGGTGATAAGACTGGAAGGGGATCTGCATGCTTGGAATTTCCTGGTCTATAAATCAACACTATGATTCTGGGACAAACTCTTGTCCTCGGCGGTTCAAAAGGAATCAGTTCTCAGTGCAAATGAAATTGTAAGGAGTGAGATAAAATGGGTGGTGCAGATCAGGATTAGGAACAATTGCTGTGGCTTTAAAAATAATGGAGACATTTAACATGACTGAGGCCTCCCAACTTTTGAGAGATCAATTAAAAGAGGCCTATAGAAGAGCATCAAGGCTGTATGATGTGGGGTATGTAAGGAATACAACCTCAGAAAATTAAATGATTGAATTCTAGGATAATCAGAGAGTTTTCCGGTACATATCTGCACTACTAGCTGCCCAGCTATGCCTATCATTTTTACAATTTTGGGTTGCTTTGAAAATTAGGTACCTTAGGTTCGAGAAATGTAATGCACTTTTGGATGCTAAGAATAATTGCACATGTGGATTAAGGTATCAACATTTTTATGTTAATTTTTTATTATACTGCTTTCATTTTTATAGGACTCAATGTATGATTTTAAAACCACTTTTTCATCAAATATAACATAAATCATCATAATAAAGCACTTGTACTTTTGGTGAATGTGGAATTTTTTGAAAGAGCATGTGCCTTAGAATAAAAAAAAAAGTCTGGGCTAGCAATTCAATGATTGTAGACTTTAGACCAGTGGTTCCCAAACTTTTGACTCCTGAGGACCCCCATTGAGTCACCACTGGAAGCTGGGGACCCCCAAGCAATTTGTATGAGTTACATTTCAAACATTAAAACAGTAATTCGAAAAAAATACACGTGTGCACACAAAACAAATACTCAAAGTACTAAGGATTTTGGGGCCAGATGTACGACCATTTCATTTAGCGCCTCGCAATTGGCGACACATTAGACCCTTTAGGTGAGCTGATGTTGCCTCCTAGCAGCTAAGTGTTAGAAGGAATATATAGTGTTACATGTGGACTTTAGTCTTGCTGTTCATAGTGGACTCTGTGGGGTCCTGTGAGATGGCTAAGTTTCAAACTTGGAATGGTCGGGGGCAGGGGTAGGGTTAGGTTAAAAATGTTTAACGTGTATTACATGTATTTATTGTTTTAAAGACAATTGTCTAAACATTAATACTTTTGAACTCAGTGGACTTATACAGAAGTGTTAGCATGCACTGATATTATCATGATGCATTGGGGCAATTTGAGTGCTGGAATAAGAGGCAGTATGCTCCCACACTCTTTCTGTTTGAAAACTCCCCAGCAGTGACTTTAAGTCAGGGTTTAGCCACATTCAACTAACAGAGTAATGGAAGAATTATATATTACCTAGGAATAGCCTTTAGGGAATTAGACCTTTCCTTAGACTTTGACAGTTGGACTTATTTCTAAGGCTACAGTCATACAGAGCTATTTTGGTTAATCTCAATCCTACAGCATCCATGTAGTAAAATGGGTCCTTTCCTCTCCAGATATATCAACAACATGTATGATGTACATCACAGCTGTGCACTAAGTCCAATGGTAATAAACATTTGTATGGCTACTCTCATAACATTTTTCCTACCGATAGGTTACCACATGTGCATAAGTGATACCCAGTTTGATCTTAACGATGACAACAGCTCTGGTAAATTCAAAACTGAATTTTGTGAAAGAGGGGCAGTGTCTGAGCATTGCAAAAACATAAAAATAACCCATCACTAGTGTTATGTCAGGCAATTTCCAGTACTTTTAACTTGGCCTGAACCACTGGGCTCTCCCCAACAACCATCCTGTGGTAAAATCTTGCACTCTAAGGGGTCTATTTACTAAGATTAAACGCTGTTCGTGTCTCAATGTGATTTTTTTTTTACTAATTTACTTTCAAGAGCTAAAATTGCTTCGCACTAGAAAACACTCGAAAGTGGCGCATAGTGCTGCTTTGCCCTACGTAGCACCAAGGAGGCATACCTTAGATAGTGCATGGGCACTGCGATGCAACCGCCCAAGGTTTCTGAGGCTTATCCATATTTGATTTAAAAAGTAGACAGGATTTAGCTTGAGAAAAAAGCGCACATTTGAAATGGGCGCTATGAAGGAGAAATGCTTTCATGTTTCCTTATTTTTCTGACTTTGTATGCGTGCTGCACTGTACAGGAAACATACAAATTAGGAAAATGTTTAAAGTTAGTCTGAGTGTAGTATTTTGTACTGAAAGACTATCCTTCCAGTACAAATCCTCCGCTAGATTCACGCAGCCACCCTTGGAATATGGTGCAAAGGAGTGTGTGTGGGGCTGACGTCAGGTAATTTCAGTGCCGGCGCTTTGGTCGAGGAGAGGAGAGTGGCATATTTCTGTAAATATGCCGCTCTCTTGCTCTCTTTTATGCCGGCTGCGCTGCGTTAAATGAGATATTTGTTAATCTGCCCCATGTGTGCTCACATTCATAACCCAGAAAATGCTGCCTGTAAACCTGCTTTCAGTCATCATAACTACTTAGATGTGTTTTTCCACTCCTTCAAGAGTCTCAAAGAAATTGCTCTAATGATTCCTTTGGTCATTTCCCATCTTAACTAAATCAACAGTAGCTATATTGACCTCCCAAACAAAACTATTTCCTAACTCCAGCATAGCCTTTTTAGACTAAACTAATATAACTATATAATGCCTGTGCTAAAAACTCTCCACTAGCTTACAGTAAAGGAAGTAGTCAAATTTACATGGCTTTGTCTTCTCCACAAAATATTACATATAACATCAACCAACCACTTAGCATGGGGCGTGGCCATTACCACCATCAAGGAGTCAACTTTCTTGTGAGGCTCCAGTGGTGGCAGCCTTTAATCTCTCTATATTAAGGTATGGGCGTAAAATCCATTTCGCTGGCGAATTTGTGGATTTTTGGCAATTTCGCGATCCGCGCATCGCGCGAATTTGCCCAAAAATCCGCAAATTTGCAAGCAAGAATTATTTTGCTTGGTCGCGTTAGAAAAATACAATATAGCGCGCGCGGCGTTGACTTACCGTGATTCTGAGTCGGCCGAGTTGTTTTTCTCCCGGTTTGCGTGTGCTGCGCCATTTTCGATCTTGCTGCGTGCTCGCGCGAGAGTTTTTCGAACGCAATTACGTAATCGCGGCTTGCCATCTTGCACAGCGAGAGTTTGACAACGCGAGTACGTCATAAAGGCCCGCGATCACCCATTGAGGGAGTAAACAATGCCGAACAGGTAGATGCGGCGCGCAGCTGACTTCCGGCGGGAGATTTGAACAGCTCGCGTTCCCGAAATTGCAAAAATTGCAATTCTGCACAAGAAATCCACCACAGGCAGCATAAACCTTCTGAAAATGTTGATTTTGATCAGAATAACTCCTCAGATTGACATTTGGCAGCACTTTTTGGCGTGAGGAGTCCATTTTGTTTTGGGGGGCGGGTGGGAGGAAGGAAGTGCCCCAGAGTCTCCAACTTCCTGTTCCTGTCCAGCAGGCTCCTCCCAGTGCTTTGTCCATGTCCTGGTCACTTTTGATTTGGATCTGGAGCTGGAAGGATTACTTTTTGTGGCTGCTGCTGGATATTTGTATTTGAGGACTTTTGGGACTTTGGAGTTTGGATCACTTTTGGATTTGAGATTTTACAAGTAAGTTGGTGTTGTTTGTTTGGGGCATTGCAGTTGCTGCAACTACAATTTTAAAACTTTTTCACAACTGTAAAAATCTATTTTGTGGCCTGTGGGTAGCCACAGTATCCAGTGGGCCCAGGGTTAGTCATGGGTGCATGATACTACTGTTTCTGTGATTTTTTTTAACTTAATTCTCATTTATGTCATGGAATTTTAGCTGTTATATGTTGATTTTTTTTTATTTTGGGGTGCCTGTAAAGCCTCCCTAGCCAGTAGGCCCAGGTGCATGGACCTAGTCTTTCTGTGGGGTGTCTTGAATTGAAACATTCTTGAGGGCATGGATGGCATTGGATTGGGGTGATTTTTGTGTGCTTTTTGACTTTTTGGGTGTTGTTGGGGCCTGGCCATTTGGGTGGGGGCCATTTTGAGGCCCGGTCCAGGCAGGACCTGGCCATGTGGTGGGGGTCAAGGGGCCATTTTGAAGCCAGGCAGTGTGCTCAGGCCTGCACACAGTTTGCTTTGCTTTCATCCATTATGCCATGGGGTACTCAGTGGTGCATGGACCTAGTCTTTCTGTGGGGTGTCTTGAATTGAAACATCCGTGATGGCATGGATGGCATTGGATTTCGGTGATTTCTGTGTGTTTTTCGACTTTTTGGGGTTTTGTTGGGGCCTGGCTATGTGGGTGGGGGCCATTTTGCGGCCTGGTCCAGGCAGGGTCTGGCCATGTGGTGGGAGTCAAGGGGCCATTTTGAAGCCAGGCAGTGTGCTCAGACCTGCACCCAGTTTGCTTTGCTTTCATCCATTTTATGCCCAGGGGCACTTAGTGGTGCATGGACCAAGTCTTTCTGTGGGGTGTCTTGAATTTAAACATCCTTGAGGGCATGGATGGCATTGGATTGGGGTGATTTTTGTGTGATTTTCGACTTTTTGGGGTGTTGTTGGGGCCTGGCCATGTGGGTGGGAGCCATTTTGAGGCCTGGTCCAGGCAGAGCCTGGCCATGTGGTGGGGGTCAACGGGCCATTTTGAAGCCAGGAAGTGTGCTCAGGCCTACACCCAGTTTGCTTTGCTTTCATCCATTATGCCCAGGGGTACTCAGTGGTGCATGGACCTAGTCTTTCTGTGGGGTGTCTTGAATTGAAACATCCTTGAGGGCATGGGTGGCATTGGATTGTGGTGATTTTTGTGTGTTTTTCGACTTTTTGGGGTGTTGTTGGGGCCGGGCCATGTGGGTTTGGGCCATTTTGAGGCCTGGTCCAGGCAGGGCCTGGCCATGTGGTGGGGGTCAAGGGGCCATTTTGAAGCCAGGAAGTGTGCTCAGGCCTGCACCCAGTTTGCCTTGCTTTCAACCAGTATGCCCAGGGGTACTCAGTGGTGCATGGACCTAGTCTTTCTGTGGGGTGTCTTGATTTTAAACATCATTGAGGGCATGGATGGCACTGGATTGGGGTGATTTTTGTGTGTTTTTTGACTTTTTGGGGTGTTTAACTGATGTTCCTCTGGCTTCCATTGCTTTTAGGTGCACAAGAGAACCACCAGTGCCAGGAAGAAGTCCTGCAGCGGTGTGTGCAGCACAACGTCACGTGACGTCACGTGTGGCCACAGACAAGATAACTGCAACTCGTGCAACTGCGGGCAGCTGTTCTGACATCTGACGAAGATGGCCCCAAAGAAAGGTGGCCGTAGCGCCTCAGTGAAAACAGTTGCCAGTGCCACTGCCAGTAAGAAGGAGCAAAAGAAGCAAGTGGCACCACCTACCAAGGAGACTGGTGTGCCCACTGACACCTTTTTGGGGGGAAAAAACCACGCCTGCAGCAGCAGTGGTGTCTGCCGGGGACCAAGCTGGAAGCAGCACCTCCGTTTCCATGAGCTCAGTGCCACCACGCCAAGGTAGGTCCAAGACCATGAGTGCTGCTGCGGCAGCCACTTTGGTTGTTCAATCACCGTCGACCAGTGATGTTGGCTCATCACAAGAAAGTACCATCCAATCAACACCGGGTGTAACTCAGCTGACGAGTGTTCAACAACCACAGCCGCAACGACAACCACAGGTGCAACTAGTACAAGCGCAAGTTCATGGACAAGGAGAGGCACAAGTAGAGTCGCAAGTAGAGCCGCAAGGAGAGGCGCAAGTAGAGGCGCAAGGAGAGGCGCATGGACAGGTGCATGGAGAGGTGCAACTAGAGGTTCATGGAGCGGCACAACTGCCTACAACGCTTGTTCCTCCAGAAGTAGGGGCACATCAGGAAATTGATATTGAAGCGGAAGTACCTTCCGAGGAAGCCACTCCTCCTAATGTTGATCCATTGTCTTCCAGATCCCCAGCAAGAAAAAGGTCAAGGAGGGATACTACTACTACAAGTTCTTCTTCAAGCCCCCTTCATTCTGATGACCTTGATCCTGATTGGAACCCACAAATGCAGTCTGAGAGTGAGGCACACCATGAGCCGACAAAGGTAGCTAAGCCTAAAAGGAAGGTTCCCGCAAGGCTTCGACTTATGGGTGATGACGACGAACAAGAAGTGGTGTCTTCTGCTGCTGATGAACAGTCTGACGACGACCCAGTCATCACAGACGTCACTCCAGCCTCAGCCGGCATGCAGCAGACAGACATTTTCACCCAATCCCGAATGGCTGCTGAGCGGGATGTGGATGTGGGTGGCGTGGCACTGGTACCACCACCAACGCAGTTAACTACAACACCAACACAACCTACAGCTTCCATATTTTTTAGTCAGAAGGGCCGGCAGGGACCTCCATCCAGCTCGACCTCATGTAGTGGTGCTGTAAGTGAACAACAGAAACAAATTCAGCCACGCCCATCCTCCACTTCATCTGGCATTGAAAGTCAAAGTAGCATCTCCACCACCAGCAGACATTTCCAGTCCCCAGTTTGGGACTTCTTTACTGTTAGCAAAAAGGCAGAAAACATGGTTGTTTGTTTGATTTGTAAAGTATCAGTTAGTCGGGGTAAGCTTGGTACCAACTATGGTACCGGAGGCCAGAGAGGTCATCTCAAACAACACCACCCTATCCAGTGGTATAAGCACCTAAGTAAGATCGAGGAAGCCAAAACAAAAACAAATCCAAATGTATCCCTTGATATTGCATCTGATGATGACGAGAGGCTGATCGTGCAGGGGGGAATTGAAGAAGCGACAGACATTTTTCTGGTACACCCAGTACCCCTGGCAGCAGCACTGCAGTGGTATCGCCCACACCCTCTACCCCTGCCACATGTATGAGGCACACTAAGAGTCTGGTAGAGACACCAATGTGAAAAAATACATCACTGGGCCTAACTGGTTTGAAGAAGTCATCATCATCATCACGTAAAATGGTCCAGCCCACCATTAGCGGATTGTTCTGGTCGGAGGCGCCATTTGAACGCAACCCCCCAACGGTACGTCTGTATAACGCAAAACTGGCTAAAATGCTAGCGCTGAACCTTCTCCCTTTTTCTTTCGTGGAAGGGGTGGGGTTTCTAGAACTCGTGGCAACAGTCTGCCCTAAATGAAAGGTTGCTAGCCCTTCCTATTTTGCCAGGGTTGCTGTTCCCGCTCTACATCAAGATGTGCTGGAGGTGATTGGCGCAGCTATTCTGAAGAGTACTGTTCACACTATTCACATGACAACAGAAATGTGGACCAGTTGCCAAGCCCTTGATTACATGTGCATCACTGCACACTGGGTCTCTTTTGCAGGGGTCACACAACAGTTAAAACAAGCAGGTGTTGACACGGAGGAAGTTTTTCAAGCTACTCGCAAACATGCAACAGTAGGCATGTTTGCCATGGAGAAATCTCACACTGCAGCTAACCTTTTGGAGGAGTTTAACAGGAAGGTCAAGGAATGGCTGCATCCAAGAAATCGCATAGTTAGTTATGTTTCCACGGATAATGGCAGTAATATAGTTAGGGCCGTGACTGATGGTGGATATTTCAGAGTGCCGTGTTTGGCGCACTGTATCATCGTGGTGCAAGAATTCTTGAAAAAATAAGACACAGTCATCAAATTACTGACCATCTGCCGAAGAATCTGCACACATTTCAGCCATTCTTTTAAGGCCCGGAAGCAGCTGAGGAGCATTCAACATGAACGTAAACTGCCAGTCAAAGGACTAATCCAGGAGGTGGCAACACGTTGGAACTCAATCTTTTACATGCTTGAGTGTCTGTCTGAGTAGTGGGGGGTAATAAATGAGTATGTCTATAAACTGGGTTCTACTCAGAAAGAAATGAGGTTAGAGTTGGAGGAATGGAAGCTAATTGCAAGCCTGACAGACATGCTTCGTCCTTTTGAGGTCTTCACGCATGAAGTCAGCAGGGAGGACTGTTCTTTGGGCAACGCTATCCCATTGTTGGTCATGCTAGAGCACCAACTGAAGGAGGTGTCTTCAACGTTCAGAGATCATGGTGAAAAGCGAGAAGCATATGATTTGGCGGAGAAGTTATTAAGGCGCCTACTTCACAATGAAAGGCTTCAATACATACATACAGAACAACATTACATTTGTGCCACTATTCTGGATCCACGGTACAAAAGGGCAGTGGCCAGCAAAGCATTCATTCCTTTTGATGAAGCAGATGTTTCAAAGTACAAACATTGGCTCGTTGTGTCAGCCACTCGGTTCGAAAGAGAGCGGCAGAAATTGCAAGGAGACAGCACAAGTACAACTGAATCAACAGGCCATCCGGCGTCAAGTTCCGCTTCTGAATCTGTGGCCGAAGGGAGTCACTTCCCCTCACAGCCGTTAACGACACCAGCAACCGTGTCATCATCATCCTCACCTGCACCAGGCCCCAAAAAAATATTGTCGGAAGCGGATTGGCTAACTCAGCATAGGTTTGCTCGGTCCACTGCTGCAAAGGCCACAGATTGTACGCAAAGTGGAGCAACCCTGGAGAACCTTGAGTCGGTGGTGCAGGCCTATCTGGATGACCCAACAGAGGTCTGTGTTAATGAGAACCCATTGGTGTATTGGTATAGGAAAAGGGATGGATGGCGACTGATCACCAACCTGGCACTAAATTATTTGTCTTGCCCACTCGCAAGCGTGTCTTCTGAACGTGTTTTCAGTGCTGCTGGTGCCATTGTAACTTCAAAAAGGACCCACCTCTCGCCCAAAAATGTGGAGAGGTTAACAATAATCAAGATGAATCAGCACTTCATACCACCCAATTACAAAATACGTGAATGCACGCAGGAAGAAGAGGACACCGACTTAGGTGACGCCGACGGAAGTTTTTCTCTGTCACCTGACCTACTCCCGTCTCAATTCATAGACTTTGAGGACAAGCTCTACTTCCCTGACACCGAGGTCTGAAAATTACTTCTTTTTTTTTTCGTCCTTATTCACTTTTATTCCTGTGTGTCTTTCTTTGTTTTGCAACTTTTACCACAACAAAACTCTAATCACCTAATCACAACAAGTACATCATCAGCACTGTCTTCATCTTATTTTCCTTATTGATTTGAAGGTGCCGCAGTCTGCATTCCTGCTGTTCACAAGTTCACAACTCAATCATGCTCCTCTATCCTCCTCCTCCAGAGTCCCCCTATCCATTTCCCTCAAGGCAGATGGATGGATTATGGAGAAAAAATAAACGTTGTCTTCGTAGACGAGTCCCCTCAAGTGGGACTGAAATAACTGACTGACTACATGCTTGCTAATTGTTGACAGACTTACTTCTGAAATTGACAGGGGAGGCTGCCCTGGCCTGTGGGCCCTCACTTTCCGAAGAAGATGCGGACAAAAAGTAGAACAGGTAATGAATAATGAGAAGATGGACTGCAGTGGACAGCAATGGCTGTCTGTCTCTGTTGAAACCAATTGCTGTTTGATTTTTGTGTTTTTTGTGAACAGCGCAATTTGCCATGTTTTGAATATACCAGTATTGCAGGTTTTTGGGGGTTTCTTTGGGGGTGTTCTAGATTTGCGGTGCTGGGTCGGGGGGTCTTGGAGCACTGCTGGGAAGGTCTAATTTTGATTGCATTTGTTTTTAAGGAAATCCATGGTGGAAAAGGGGAGTTATGGCCTAGCTGCAGAGCACGTTTGGACAGAATTGAAAGAAGGCTGAAAAGTATGAGATTTTCCATTTTTGCTTTTTGCCTGTTTGGTGTGTTCTGCTTTCTTGCTGGTGGGTTGGCGGATCTTGTGGCATTGCTGGGAAGGTCTAATATCGGAATCAAGTGGTTTGGACAAAATCCATGGTGAAGAAGTTTTTCCGTTTTTGCTCACTTGCCTCTTTTTGGGGGGCTGTTTGGGGGGTTCCTGGTGTTTGGGGTGGGTTTTGGGGTCTCGGAGCACTGCTGGCACAGTCTAATTTTGATTGCATTGTTTTTTCAGAAAATCCATGTTGGAAAAGGGGAGTTAGGGCCTACCTGCAGAGCACGCATGGAGTGATTTCGAAATAAGGCCTACACATGTTCATTTGTATTTGCCAATGGTGAAATGAGGATTCAAAAAACAAAAAAACAAAAAACAGTATCCAAAATTCTCCTTATCTTTTAAATGATATTCTTGTGAACTTGAACTTATTTCTACGAGTGTGACTCTGTGCGTTTGTTTGATCCCTCCAGCTATTTGATACGTCTTTGCTATGTTTAACAATAATTTAATGTTCTAACTGTTTATTCTCTCTGAGGACAGAGAGGCATGTGAAATTGCGTAATGACTGCAGCCCTGTACTGTCAACTTGTTTCTTCGTAGTTACTAGTAAGTTGCAGTAAGTAATAGTACTACTTTTCAGTAACCTAACCATCCATTTAGTAAACAACTTCTGGCATGCAGTAGTGCACTTCCTTTATGTCCCTTAAAAGATTCATCAATATCTTCAAATCCAAAGATTGTTTCTCTTCATTTGTTGTTTGACTGTCCATGCTGTGTTTTTTTTCCTCTCTACCAAACTTTCCCCAAAAAAACCATACCTGCCCAAGCATGGGACACTAACAACTTGATTGATAATATAAACATATGGATCAAAGCCGCGGTGGACATTAATGTCCCCAAGAAATGTCTGCGGTCAAAAAGGAAGAAGCCATCTGAACCTTGGTTCTCGGTTTAAGTTAAGGGCCCAGAAAAAGTGTGTAGGAAATTGGAAAGAACTTGGAGAGTTGACTATTCGGAGACAGGGAAAGGAGAGTACGCCAGGAGTTTAATAGAATATAAAAAGCTGATCATCAGGGGAAAAAGTCACTATTTTACCCAAAAGATATCTGACTCGAAAAACTCGAGTAAGGAACTGTTTAATACAGTGAAAAACTGGCCAAACTCCCAGATACTCCCCAAAGATTAGAAAATCCTGAATTCTGCAACAGCATAGGTGAATTATTCGCCAATAAGGTGGAAGAGGTTTATAAAACTTTTAGAGAACACCCATTCAAATGAACAGAAACAATTCTATCATCAGATGTAACCCAGCTAACTAACCTGCCAACGTTTAGTTTTTCCCCCAATCGAAAGAGCAGGTTATTCAAGCCATTAGAGCTACAAAGTCAGGGGCCCTGTCAGATCCCTGCCCACCAAAAATTCTTCACCCTTATTCAGAGATCATTGGAGAGCAATTTAGGAAAGTCTTCATAGAAATCATCCAGGAAGGCACTTATCCTGAGGCATGGAAATCTTCCTCCATTAGACCACTATTGAAAAAAATTCAAATTTGGACCCAACAGCTCCAACGAGCTACAGGCCAATATCCAGGATCCCTTTTGGGGCCAAGGTGCTGGAAAGACTAATCAATGGACAGATTACGTCCTTCTTTGCTCAGGGTGAACTGCTAGACCATTCCCAATATGGTTTTAGGGAAGGCCACGGAACTGAGACTGCTCTGGTTATGGCCGCTGAAGAGCTAAGAATAACGCTGGATGAGCGTAAGAATGCCGCCTTGATTTTATTAGACCTATAGGCGGCCTTCAACACCGTAAATCACCAAATTCTGATTAAAAGACTGGTTGATTTAGGATTCCAGGGGAGCGCCATCAAGGTCCTGACGTCATTCTTAGAAAATAGGACGTTTAGGGTGGAAATGGACGGACATACCTCCAAAGCTTTCAATTTGCCATGCGGAGTCCCTCAGGGCTCATCCATGAGCCCTACCCTTTTTAATATTTACGTAGCCCCGTTGGCAGAGATTATCAGACAATGTGGATTCTCGGTCATATCATACGCCGACGACATGCAGGTGGTAATCTCGGTGTCAAACAATGTAGAGGAGACGGCGGAACGCTTCAGTAACTGTATGTTACAGATCAACAGCTGGATGCAGAATAACAGTCTTAAATTGAACAGCAAAAAGACGGAAGTCCTGTTACTGGGTAACCAAACCTCTTTCTGGTCCCCAAGCTGGTCGCCATAGGAATTGGGCGACTGCCCACGACCAGTGTCAGAAGTAAGAAATTTGGGGGTCATGTTCGACCAAAGATTGACCTTTGAATGTCAAATTAATAAACTAACATCGACTTTTTGGGGAATTCTTAAAGTCATAAAAAAGATCCGCCCATTCATACCTACGGATGCGCTAAAAACAGTGGTAATAGCGTTAGCCATGTCAGGGCTAGATTACAGAAATGCACTATATACTGGGCTGCAGAAACAGCACTTACTGAGACTCCAGTGAATGCAGAATGCGGCAGCTAGGCTGATCCTGGACATCCCAAAATGTGAATCAGTTATGGATCGACTAAAGGAGCTCCACTGGTTGCCGGTGCACAAGAGAATTATTCTCAAATCACAGTGCTTGGCTTTCAAGGCATTGCAGGGAAAAGGACCCCTTTTCCTCAGAATACACCTAAAGAAATGTGTACCAACTAGAAATTTAAGATCAGCGCAAATCCCATCTATTAGTAGTACCAAGGTTTAAGCAGTTGCGCTGGGGGGGGAGAAGTTTCATACTAGGTACAGCTAAGGTGTGGAACTCTCTCCCTCTACAGATTAAAAATAGCAACTCATTGATGAAGTACAGAGGCCAATTGAAGACCTGGCTATTTAAAAACTAATCCTTCATCTCGTATGGCATCAGCTGGTTACTGAGTTTTCTTTAGATAAGGTTTAGTGCCAAGACGCCCTAGGGCATGCGTCGCGCTCTATAAAACGCAAAATCAAATCAAATCAAATCAACCATTCCCATCCAATTTTCAAACCCTAACCCTCTTCCCCTGTGTGGTATTTCATTGAGGTGTGACTGACAACAACAATAAATTCCACACACTTGCTGGGAAGGATAAGGTCAAAGCAACCAAAATCATTAGTACAATCAGAAGTTCATGTGCGCCATCTTGGATTGATAAGAACATCCTCCTCTTACATGACGTGAACAATCAAATGCTTAATGCTTACCTTACGTTGGCACTTCTTAGGCTACAATTTAGGGCACTGTTCTGTACCGTACTATCTATTGTACTGTTTCTAATGCTACGCTCAGGCCACTCAATGTTTCATTTCCTTTTATTCATATGGTGATACTGCCAGTGTGTACCACTACTGCTACCAGCACAACAATGATATTGCATCCGCCGAGGATTCAAGTCAACAACCAACCTTAATCACCATTTGCAATGCAGCCAGCCCTGGGGCTACCCCGATTCTCAAACACAAATCACAGGTAAGATAAGCATATTGGAGAGGTAGTAGAATAATGGGCTAGGAGGACTAAGTTGGGAGGAGAGCAGAGACTGACAGTACTACTAGTAAAGTACAGTAGTAGGGCTACTAAATTTACTAACTCGGTTACTTGCATTTTGGTACATTTCAGGACTAGATGTTTCATACATGCTGGTAAATTTGAAGAAAACAAACGTCCAGTAACCACCGCCAACCCCCACACAAAATAATATATGAACGCGTATACTGTGTCTTAGTAAGAAAAATAATTATTAAGAAATATATATTCATGTTGTTGTCAGCACAACAATAAAATAAATTACCCGGACTCACCCCCCTCCCTAACCCAACCAATGTCCAAAAGTCCAAAAGTCCCCTTTCCCAAACACCCAATTCCCCCCCCCCAAAAGTCTTTAAAAAAGGGGCAAGGGACAGTCACTTCCTCCAGTGGCGTAGTTTGGAAAGCTGTTGCTACACGTCCCGCAGCTCTTTGCGGAGGTCCCGGAGCTGGTGCTGATGTTTTTCGCCCAACCGCTCCAGGTAGTCCACTCTTGTACGTAGCCGGCGCACACGAACCATCCAGGATCTGGGGGGGGGGAGCTGATTTTGTTGCTGCTGTGTGGCGGCGGCGGGAGGCTGTCGGGCCACTGCTCCGTTTGGCTGGAGGCTTCTGGCTGGTGGACCCGGGGGCAGTGGAAGAGGATGTAGAGGTCGATGTCTCCTCATGCTCCGAGCCCACAACCGCTGATACTCGGCACAAATAGCCTCCAGCTTACAGGCCCTGGCCCGGACAGCCATCTCCTTGCGGGTGAGCTTTTTTGGAGTAGCATCTATGAAGAAAGAAAGAAAAATACTATATCCAATAGTCTTTAACATAAAGTCAAAATAATTCAATGGAAAGTTGACACTCAGTAACACCAGCAAGTAGCAAACACAGTATAACATTTTGGCATGTATCTTTCCGCCGTCTTTGTAAGCCTGTGACATTACTGGGAGTTTCGGGAATTCCACTAGCAGCACTATGGGTGGACTCACTACTACATACATAGTCTGAGAGTACTCAAAAATTGCCTTTTTTACTTTTTTTCTCTTGTTTTGCAAAAAAAATTACTGGTACATGAACTTGTGGTAGCCGCCATAATGGCAGCTCACTCAGCTTTCACCCAAGAAATACAGACACAGGCCATGATGATGCAGACTCACAGTACTTTAAGCAGTACATGCAGGTGGGGATAGGAATGTCTTACTTTTCTATAGGAGTGGCACTGCCACTGGCCATACTTCATGCACTCAGCGTATGCTCTACTACATCATACACCTCTGCTATTGATGAGGAGGATAAAGAAGATAACATCCAGGCTTCCAAAGTACACCTATGATTCTTCTTAATGTCTCAAATGTACCAAACCTTCTTTTTGTCAACAACCAACTAATACCCTTTTCATTATATTTTGGAAACCGCCGTCTTCTTATGTTGAATTGCATTCAACAAAACCATTCTTTACAGTCATAAATATTAAGACTCGCTCGTCCTTCGTTTCACTCTTCTTTAACTTTTCGTTCTTCACATCCCTAAACTACATCTGATATGACTTGGCTTCACAATAAAAATTTGCCAGCTGAGTTGAAGTGAAATAGAGGGGGCCATTGGTTACCCAAGAAGTACCGCCGCTAATGCTATTACAAGTCAAGGTTGACTGTCTTCTCCGTGATAGCCCAAAAAGTAGTTCTAAATTAGTAACTGTTCTTAACAGTACAGTGTACTTATACTAGTGTACTGTGTACTTCTGTACAGTACATCATACACTCCTTTGCGAACTACTCAAAAAAATTTCAATAAGTAAGGAGTATAATAACTTACCACCGTCCGCCGTTGCTGAGTCTTCCCCACAGCACCTCCTGTTGGCGCCGCCGCATTCAGAGTGGACCCCTCCGCACTGCTGGCCCCGGCACTGGTGGTCATCTGTGCCGCATCAGATGTTGTGACGTCTAGGAAAAACATGTCATATTTTCAGATGCCATACACAACCCCCTATTTTGTCTCGTAATGGAAGAAAATGTTACATAACACATTTTTTATTACTGGGATTGAAAAAAGTAATGGTTTTGGGGAGGGTGTTAACCTTTTATATGCTTATTCCATTAAATGCTACACTTCTTCTTATGACAACTGATGAATGCTTGCTTAACGTGCACCATTTTTCTCATTACAGAAAGAAGAATCCATTGCCCTTCTGCCAGATGATTCACCAACTATTAGTAAGTCATCACCAGCAGCACTTTAAGTACTTTAAAGAAGGTGGGGGCTCCCGCACAGTTATTCTAATAATTTCATGTGTCTGTTAACTATTAATAAGTTTGAGTCATACTAATTTCATTCATGGGAATGTTGTTTAAACTTTAACGTCATCTTCATCCATCACCATTGCTCGCTCAGAATACTACGCTATTAAAAACAAAGAAATAATGTTTTCATTTCTTGATTGAAAATAAAACTTTAAAACTAACAAACACTGTGTGGTTTTTGTTCATGAGTGAGTGAGCGGAAAGGTTTGAACTACTGCACTTGGCAGTCATGTTTCAGTGACTCAGATAGGTCGGGAATCGGCGGTAGCCTTCTTCTGTTCTTCTGGGGCGTAAAATCATTGGTCAGACACACTAGATAGTCGGTCAGGGGATTGGGGGTTCAACTTCTGTTCGGACTGAGGTATGTCGAAAGTCGAACTGCACCTATTATCAACAATGTCCTATTTATCTTGTCCATACTTCTTTGTGTGCAGAATAGTCCCTGAAACACTAGCGGTATGGGATGTGCTCCTCTCAAATCAAAAAGGCAACTGCTACCTTTTACTTGGTGTAAACAATGACATTTTGTTGTTGGAAATTGTCAAAGCACTTACATTAAGAAGACTGGAATAGACAGCAAGGGCAACCCAGAGGACTGCACTCAGTGCCTAGAGCTATTGCTGTATCAGAGTTTTGTTTCACACCGTTTGCCGAATGGGCAAGCTTAGCTACCTACACAGACCGACTCATAATCGTAAATAGTAGTAGCACAGAGAGTGATGGTAGAGGCAGGATAAGAATGTAGAAAGTAGTCTACATTAGAAGAAGATCAAAGACTATTTTGTAAAACATAGAATTATTAGGAAACAGTTTGTAATGAATAGGAGCTGTAAAAGTTACGGAAGTATAAGTATTAATATAACAATAGAACAACTTACTGGGGCCAGCAGAAGAGCCTGCAAGGGACTGATCCTGTCCACCTTCTGCCACCCGAGTCTCAGTCGCCGCCGGCACCTTGCCCCAGGGAGGTGCTGGTGATCATGAAATAAAGAAACACAACATGGATGATTGTTTTTTTGGAAATATTTGATTTCTTTGAACACAATCTAAAATTATGTCGGGGAAACAAATTAACAACAATTGCATCTGATGTGGTCAACTAGGAGGATAGTAGTACAGATTTGCAGGATTCGCAGACCGTCTAATAGGAAAGTTATGTAATTCACTAACTACATCAACCACAAAAAGGTTCTACTACGACTGCCATCACTCAGCAGCACGAGACGTCGCGTGACAGACACAGTCCGTCATCATGATTGCAGACCACTAACAAATGTCCTATAACAAGTAATAAATAATATACTCAACGTATCAATCCACCACTATCTCTTCAAAGTGGCAGCAGCAGGAGTACAAAGAAGGACTAGACTTGAGTCTACTGTCTATAGCATTACGCAGTAATGCTCTCAAATGACTAAAAAGTTGCAAACAAGTAAGCATAGTAGCAACGCCAATAACCAGGCGAGCACCTGCAATGACAGAAGCTATTTAAACATTAATTTACCTGCGATGTAATCGAATCAGCAGCATTCGTACTCTTCAGGAAAAAAATAGATGAGCAATATAACAGAGCAGAAGAAAAAAAAGTAGTTATTAAATAGCTACTTACCAAGGCCAGGGATCTCCAATCCTAGCAGGTCGAGCATTTCATGCTCCCGGTCCAGGATGTCAGTCCACCGGTTTGTCGCTTGCTGGTAGGTGCGCCGGACCCCAGACTCCTTACACATGCCCCAGCACACCTTCTCCCACAGCTGGCGACGCTCCTGGAGGCCGTAACCGGATGCAATCCGCCCACCTGCTGCCACGGTCTTAGGCAGGTGGACTTGCCAAAAACCATCAAGGTGGCCACCTCCACCGCAGAGAAGATCTCCCTGGCCTGGACTTCCTCCCCCCTCAAACGCCCGCAAGGGAGCCGGGTACGGGGTGCTGGGCCCTTCCCCTTGCCCTTACCGGCTCCCTTAGCCATGGTCCTGGGCACAAGAAGAAGGAAAGAAGAATAGGTGTGAAAAAAATAAGAGAGAGAGCGAAAGAAATAAAGTAGGTAATAAAGTAACAAAAAGTAAAAAAAAAACACAAAATATGGATGTAGGAAATTGTAGAGATAGATAATAAATAAAAAAAAGCAAAAAAAAGTTCAGAAAAACATAGGATTACAAAGATGTAAGATGGATAGAAAGGTAGCATGCCCAAAAACCATAGCAATGAATGAAAAACAAGATGGCTGCGCCCATAGAGGACCGCGTGGGTAAGTTTGCGCGATATTTCCCCCGCAAGCACGCAAAAAACGCCCACGAACCCGTAAACGCGCCACACGCACAATGCGAGCATGCAGCTAGCACCCGGAACCGGAAATACGCAACGCGCACAAGATGGCCGCGCCCATGTACGACCGCATGGGTAACTTTGCGGTCGTTGCGCTGCAAGCGGCCCGCGAAGACGCAAAAAACCATGCCAACACTCAAAAAAAAACAATCCGCGAATTCGCTCGAATTTGCGGATTGCGAGTTCGATTTCGCGCCCGCGAATCTCGCGAAATTGCAAAAAAACTAATTTTGCAAATGAAAGCACTTAGCAGGTGCAAAAGTTCAAGCTAATTTGTAACCAGTCCCTGTAGTGCTTCCTGAGGGGCCCCTCCAGAGTTCAGTTGCCTACTTGCAACTATCCTCTGACCCTGCTCTGACCCTCAAAGCAGGGTCAGAGAATAGTTACAAGTATGGCACATTGCGCCTGTAAAAAAAATTAAACTGCACCAGGAAGCACTTACAGCTAAGGAAGAAGGTGCCTGACTTGAAGCGCAAATTCAGTGACACATTAACCAGCCCCAAATTAATTCATCTCAGTTGAGGCTGGGCAGGTGTGCTTCCCCCCATAATCTACAGTGGTGAACCAGAGGGTGCTGTGATGAACCAGAGGGTGGCAGTGGTGAACCAGAGAGTGGCAGTGGTAAACCACAGGGTGGCAGTGGTGAACCAGAGGGTGACAGTGCTGAACCAGAGGGTGGCATGGGGTGAACCAGAGGGTGGCAGTAGTGAACCAGAGAGTGCTGTGATGAACCAGAGGGTGACAGGGGTGAGCCAGAGGGTGACAGTGGTGAACCAGAGGGTGCTGTGATGAACCAGATGGTGGCAGTGGTGAACCAGAGGGTGACAGTGCTGAACCAGAGGGTGGCAGGGGTGAACCAGAGGGTGGAAGTGGTGAACCAGAGGGTGCTGTGATGAACCAGAGGGTGACAGTGGTGAGCCAGGGAGTGGCAGTGGTGAACCAGAGGATGGCAGTGGTGAACCAGAGGGTGACAGTGGTGAACCAGAGAGTGCTGTGATGAACCAGAGGGTGGCAGTGGTGAACCAGAGGGTGACAGTGGTGAACCAGAAGGTGCTGTGATGAACCAGAGGGTGGCAGTGGTGAGTGCTGAACCAGAGGGTGGCAGGGGTGAACCAGAGGGTGTCAGTGGTGAACCAGAGGGTGCTGTGATGAACCAGAGGGTGGCAGGTGTGAACCAGAGGGTGACAGGGTTGAACCAGAGAGTGACAGTGGTGAACCAGAGGGTGCTGTGATGAACCAGAGGGTGGCAGTGGTGAACCAGAGGGTGGCAGTGATGAACGGGAGGGTCGCAAACAGGCTGGACACGTAGAAACAACATGGTCGCGACCGTTGCGACCACGCAAGTAAGTTTGCGTTCCCGAACTTGTAAAAAACCCTCGCAAACTGGCAAAAATCCTCGCTCTATATCACTGCCATCATCACCACCTTCTCAGAGAAACTGCTCCGATACTGCATCTGAGGTTCTGACCAACTGCGGGGACCGGCTTTGGGAGATATTGGTGCTTGCTGACCATCATTCCTGTCATTAGCTGCCTGTGTGGCCCGGCTCACCCTTGGAAGCCCCTCAGTGACAGGGGCCATGGGTGAACCTGAGGCCGAGGTCATTTGACCTTGCCAAGATTGTGCAGTGCACCTAACCCTCTCAGGGGCGGTGGTGGGTGTTTGGAGCCCCGTGTCGCATACTGAAACTACAGGCCGCACCAGACCTGATGGCATGGAGCCAGCTCTGTCTACCCAAGCTGGAGTTTCCACTCAGCCCCTGTGACCCTACATGACTTGCTTGCAGGCTGCATAGACAGAATGAGAGAGAGTCGTTGGATCGTCACAGAACAAGAATGAATGGTGCTGAGGAGAGGATATTGGTGTTGGAGGATGGCACTGCCACCATTCAGAAAAGACTGGACAAGATGGAAGGTATCCTGAAGCAACGTGCAATTAAGAATGAAGACCTTGAAGCTTGATCCCATAGTAATAACATTCACATTCGTGGTGTTGCAGAAACCACCAACATCATTCCCTTGTCTCTCGGCCCCCTGAAGGCATCCCACCTCGTAATCTCACAGCCCGTCTTCTCAACTGCAAGGACAGGAATAGTGCCCCCTGCCTCACCCAGTAGCACGGTCCACTCCTCTACCAGGGAGCCAGCATCTTGTCTACCCAGATTTTACCCATACAGTCCAGAATATTAAGAATTCACTTCGTAAACTGGGCATCTGGTAGACAATTCTTTACCTGATCCAACTCAGTGTGGACCATAACGGGAAACCCCTTATCTTTGACACCCGGCGGCTGTGATGGCCTTTTGTAAAGCACTTCCAAACCATCCTCATCTAGTCAGACATCATCAGATCCCTCACCAGTCGTCCTCGCCCGAACATTCTATATTGAAATGACTGCTCTACTCCGATGTCTTTACTGCCTCTTCATGATATTTCCAACACGTTATTGTACTTAGGCATTATTCAACACTTTCTCACTGTGCAGGCTACTATTGTACAATTGAGGTTTGTTATTTTCTCATTTGAAGAATCTTTTTAGGAATCAATCAATCAATCAGTCATTTGTATAGTGCACTACATACCCGCGAGGGTCTCAAGGCACTGGGGGACCCTACTGATCGAACAGCCAGGTCTTGAGTATCCTCCTGAAGGTCAGCAGGTCTTGAGTCTTTTGTAGGCTCAGTGGGAGGGTGTTCCATGTCTTGGCAGCGAGGTGGGAGAAGGATTTCCCACCGGTGGTTGTTCTCCGATTGTGCGGGACAGTGGCGAGTACGAGATTGGCGGAGCATAGCTGGCGGTTGGGGATGTAGAAGGAGAGCCGTCTGTTGAGGTAGGCTGGGCCCGTCTTGTGGAGTGCCTTGTGTGCGTAGGTGAGGAGCTTGAAGGATATCCTCTTGTTGACGGGGAGCCAGTGCTGGTTTCTCAGGTGGGGGTGATGTGGCCGTGGCGTGGTACATCGAGGATCAGTCGCGCCAAGGCGTTTTGGATGCCTTGTAGTCGTTTGATGAGCTTGGTCGTGGCTCCCGCGTAGAGGGCGTTTCCGTAGTCGTCTGCTACTGACAAGGGCCTGGGTGACTGTCTTTCTTGTATCTGTCGGGATCCATCTGTAGATCTTGCGGAGCATGTGGAGGGTGTGGAAGCAGGAGGAGGAGACAGAGTTGGGCTTGCGTGGTCATTGAGAGCGTTGACTCGAGGATGGTTCCCAGGTTGCGTGCGTGGTCGGTGGGTGTTGGGGCTGCCCCCAGTGCCGTCAGCCACCAGGAGTCGTCCTAGGCTGAAGGGTTGGAGCCAAGTATGAGGACCTCTGTCTTGTCCGAGTTCAGCTTCAGACGGCTGGTCTTCATCCAGTCGACGCTGGCCTTCATTCCTTCGTGGAGGTTGGCTTCAGCTGTGATGGGGTCCTTGGTGAGGGAGAGGATCAGCTGAGTGTCATCGGCATTGGAGATTATGTTGAGGTCGTGCTGTCGAGCTACGTATGCGAGCAGGGCCATGTAAATGTTGAACAGCGTTGTGCTGAGGGAGGATCCCTGGGGTACGCCGCAGATGATCTTGGAAGCTTTGGAAAGGAATGGGGGAGGCAGACACTCTGGGTTCTGCCGGAGAGGAAGGAGTTGGTCCAATCCAGAGCCTTGTCTTGGATCCCTGGGGCGTGGAGGCCCACATGTAGTTTGCGGTGGCAGACGGTGTCGAAGGCGGCAGAGAGGTCTAGGAGGATGAGTGCTGTGGTCTCGCCATTGTCCAGCAGGGTCCTGATGTAATCGGTGGCGGCGATGAGGGCAGTCTTGGTGCTCTGGTTGCTGCGGAACCCTGACTGGGAAGGGTCCAGGATTCTGTTCTCTTTGAGGTATCGGGTTAGCTGTCTGTTGACCGTTTTCTCGATGACCTTGGCCGGGAAGGGGAGCAGAGAGATGGGCCGGAAGTTCTTGAGGTCACTTGGGTCTGCCTTAGGTTTTCACCTGAATAAGTTTTCAACATGCACCCAAGGTGAACACTGACTTTCTCAAAATGGGGTTACTTTATTTTCTGTTTCTTTTGTCCTGAATTCGCTGGATGTCTTATCATCTGGTGTGGGATCTAATGTTCTGGTTTTGTTACTGTCGAATTGTTATTCTATGTTTGCACAGTGTGATCCATCACATAACTCACTTATCATTGCCTATTACATGTCCTTGCTAATCCCATTTAATCATCCAAAATGCCACTCTCTGATATCAGGAGGTCATTCAAACTTTCCCTACTCACTTGGAATATACGTGGAATCAATTACCCACAAAAATGGAAACTGGTACTATCTTCCCTGAACAGACGTGGCATTAAGATTGGCTTCCTCCAGGAGACTCATCTTCTTACTAGTATTGGCCACACATATGCACATATGCTATGACCTGTCCTGTTGCAGGTCTTATACCCGAGGCACATGCATTCTCATTCATAAAAGTGTCCCCTTCATCTTTTAAACATGTCATTTTGACCCTATTGGCCATTCTGTTCTCTTTCAGGGTGCCATTGCAGGTAAACAAGTAGATTATCAAACATCTATGATCCAAATGTAGATGACACTGATTTCTTTCATGATCTATTTGCCCTGTTGGGGCGAGTGGATGCTTATCAAGTGGCGACCTCAATATGCCACAATGAATACATTTTGATTCCACTAGCACACAACCCACTCATAAACCCCGGGGATGTATATAGGCACATTACTGACACATATGAGTTGTGTGATGCTTGGCGTACACGATACCCATCCACTTCCGGGTTCACATTCTATTCTTCTCCTCACTCAGTCTGGGCAAAACTAAACTACTAGTTTCTCCCACTGATTGTTCATTCTGGGTTTTGGGGATGTCTGGCCTCCCTCGGACACTCTCTGACCACAGACCCGTCCTACTTCAGCTGCAGATACTCTATGTCTGTGGTATGGAATGCACTTGTCGGTTCCATGGTGAAGCCCTCCATGACCCGGTGTTCCGTAGAGAACTTCTTGAATAAGTAACTGAGTATTTTACATTGAACAGAGATCCAGCCCACCCTTTGATACACACTGGTATACCTCTTGGTATTCGTACTCAACTACAATGCATCGAGACAGACCTAAGAAACCTAGATTGTACTGCAGAGGCTGAACATCAATGTTTAGTATCATTGATGGAGTTCTGCGACTTCGCTGATAGGGAATTTGCTTACCAGGGGAAACATGGTAGAGCCCATCACTATGAGGAGAGTGATCATCCTGGTCATACCCTCGCTCACCTTTTACGCCCACACCAACTGCATAAATATTGTAATGAACTATGGTTAGATTCTGAAGTGCGAATCGTGGGCAGAGTGGACATTATGGCTGATTTTCAACGTGTATTAGCAATGTCTCGAAGCCTCCTGGGTGCAGACGTTCTTTCAGAGAGCTCCTCTTACATGGAGGGGATTGTGATGGCCTTGTTTGCAAATGGTCAATGTCAGCTCCTTGGTGAACCAATCACCCTAGAGGAGATGACGCAGGCTATTGACACCCCCACCGGTTCTAAAACACCAGGCCTTGATCGTCTAACAGGGGTTTTTTATAAGGCTTTCAATCAGCAATTGGCTCGCCATCTCTTGGTATTACATAACAAATTTCTGATGAAGAGACAATTGCGCTCTCACTCCCCGAAGCTGTTCTAACACTATTATTAAAACCAGGTAAAATCCATGCCTGTGTGTTTCCTACTGTCCCCTCTCTCTCTTGAACCTCGATAATAAAATCTCAACTAGCGGCCTCGCTTCCAGATTGTTATTACTGTTGAGCAGATCATCTAGCCTCTCCAATCCGGTTTAGTTCCCCACGATCTACTTCCTTCAATTAATGCACTTTTTTTTGCTGTACTCAATAAAGTCTTACCAACTATTCCTGCAGTTGTGGCCTGTTGGACACCAAAAAAGCATTCAACTCTCTTGGGTGGCCCTTTTTTTAATGCTGTTCTGGGTAAGCTTGGTATTCCTTTGCCGTTCAAACCTCTAATTTAGCTCTTATCCTCTAAACCTGTGGCTCACATACGAGCCAATGGTTCAGTTACTGACCAATTGCTATTATGTGAGTGACCAGACAAGGCCATCCCTTGTCCCCATTCTTTTTCATCATAGTAATGGACACTTTATTCTGCTACTTGCAAAACCACCATGCACAATTTGGTTTACAGCTCACTGTGAATTACTGCATCTTTAAATGCAGATGATATTATGTTATTTATATGTCACCCATAAGATAACCTCTCTCCTCTCATGCGGGAGATCGTTCGTTATGGTCATCTGTCTGGAATTCAGATCAATTGGGCCAAATCAGAACTATTTCTGTTAACAGATCCTGCATAGACCCCTACAGAATACCCTTTCAAATGGGCAGCAGATGGCACTAAATATCTTGGCATCGGGATCCACAGAGACAAGGACCAAATTATACAGCTTAACTGAGGTCCAGCACTGGCTGATCTGACTACCCAGGTAGAATGTTGGGTTAAACTACCCCTCTCAATGGATGGGTATGTGGCTATTATTAAGATGGTTGTGCTTCCCCGTTTTTTACCTTTTCTTAAATATCTCCATTTTACTATCACTGGCCTTCTTCCATTCATTGTGTAGTCTCCTCTGATGCTTAATTTGGGGGGAGGGGGAGGCGCTCCTGTGTCCAGTGGGAAACTCTCACCCTCCCTTACAATTATGGAGGTCTTGGGGTACCAGACCTTCATCTTTACTATCTTGTAGCCCAGTGTCAATACACACACCGTTGGTACCACCCTGATGCCTGCATCCCTTACTTGAGATCCAAGCAGGATCAACTGGATGGCCTCTTACATTCAATTAGATTTTGAAATATATAATTGTCAATGTCAATTTTATTGTTTAGTTAATAAAACACAATTTGCCGATATATCATATTAAAATTAAGACATCCATCCAAATTCAAAAATTGTAAAATTAGGATCAATATTTAAATGTCCTGTAAAATTGCTTCTGTAAGCTCATGATATGCTACATAGAGAAAGGTAAGAGTTAGTTCTTATGGACGTCATAAACTGAAAGCGCATGAGCAGAAGGAAGGTCAGAAATTGAATGCTGAGAATTAAAAGTGAGTAGTGCGAATGATTGACGTGGTTCTCAAAGAAAGCTGCAGGCCGCTAAGGCTGAAGACACTTAGTGACCATGTTGGACCATTTAACTCAAAGTAGACCATTCACCTTGCCACACCCCGTGTACAGAAAGGGCGAAGGAAAATTGCATTTTATGGTACATAGAAATGGTTCACCAGAGCTATTACCTTGATAATGCCACTAAAACTTCAATGTTAGAAGGAAGTCAAAATAGTTTCCAAGATCCCCCCAAACTATAAAAACAGAGGGCATATTAGCAAGCGGCAGCGATAATTATCGCTGACCGCTGCTAGCATGAGGAAATCTATCGCCCGCTATCGCTGGTGAAAATCTCCATGGTAGCGTTGTATTAACAACGCTTAACGCCATGGAGATAAAAATCCCAGCGATAGCGGGGATTATCGCCGTTTTCAATGGAATATCGCTGGTTTTCCAGCGATATTCCATTGAAAATGGCGATAACCTTGCTGATAGGGCAGGACAATCTTAGCCATGTAATCCACCTCCCATTGGATTACATGGCTAAGAATAGGTCACAAGCCGGCGTTAGGAAAGTAGCGTTAAATGTGGTTAGCGCTACTTTTCCTAACGCTCTGCTTATTAGCGAGCTGCTTGTTAATAGGAGAAATGTCGCTTAGTGACATTTCTCCTATTATTTTGCCCTGGAACGCCCACTTTGCATCTCATTAGAGATGCAAAGCTGGGCGTTATTGACAAGGGCGTAAAATCAGCAAAACAAGCAATAGCGCGTCTTTGCTGATAGGGCGAAGAAATTATCGCCGCTAATTTCAAATCGCCTGCCTTGTTAATATGCCCCAGAGTTCTTCACACAGAGCAGAAAGCTGATTCACTTGAAAGCTGGCACTTAAGTGTTACTATAAAAAGCAGCAAGAGTGCAAGATCTAATCCCCCCCTAAAGAAAGGGTGATGCCTGACACAAAGGACATGAGGTGGAGGAGAGTAGTAAGATCCACTATAAACAAACTTTGGGCAGAGCAAGGAAGTGTAGGGGGAATGTTAATGTAATGAAGTGAGAAGATTATTGTTTTACACGGCTAAATGTTCAAGTATCAAGCCATGCTTATGACTTCCCCCCTCCAGCGTCCATTGCCACGGTTAGACCAAGTACCCCTTGCCATACAATTAGCTCTGTTCAGGATTTCTGCGTGCAGTTGTCCGTTATCAGTTTCTGGGTAAAGATAATGGGCCGGGGCTTACAGGTTCAGAGTCGAAGTTTAACTGTGAGTTCCTTGACAAATTTTCACACCTTGATAAAGTTTTTACATTGGTTTGGATGAAGTATAACAATGAGGCCTCCAGACAGGTACGAACTGCCTGAGTCAAGTAGGTTGGTTTCAACAAAGACCTCCTGATAGCATTTAGCGTGGGACAATATCACAAGAGGTGCCACTATGATTCACTCTTAGAATTATACACCCTGCATGCCCCCTCCCTTTCCCTGATGGTCCCATGCCAGGTTAAAATCGACAACTGGTAAGCCTAGTAGGTGCATATACCGGATGTGTCTTCAAGTCCATCCATTGATGGCCTCTGATAGATATGGTTGTGACTTCCCTACCAAGTATGAATTATTCAAGGAACGTAAAATACCAGCATATGCATGTTGATTATCCTTTTGCAAGCCGTGTAGGAGAAAGTGTCTGATTTTAACACCAGCGCTTCAATTTGGAAAGAGGAGATTGCTTTTTGTATTTGTTAGTGCCACTGATTCCCCGGGGTCTCGAATATATCTTTCAGGAGGGCTTTAAGCAAGTTGGCTGGCTCTTTCAGTATCTGAATGCAATATTTCAATGTATCTGACTCGCAGGCCTAGGTTTGTCTTGGAAGACCTAATTCTATGCAGAGTCTTATCCTACGGATATGGTGCGGAAGTTGAAATAATGTTTTAATGCCTGTGCACTGTAATTATTCGAGACTAGGAGCACAGTCCTTGGGAATGGCCTGATGTCCATATTGCAGCGAAGGAATGAGTGTCACCTTCCTGACCCTAAGTATAGGTGCTGCAGAGGCACTTTTTAGTTTTTTGTTAAGGCAATTGGGACTATATATAATAGCTGCCCCTTTGTTTATCAGTAGACTATGTGGGCGCCAGGCTTAGATGTCTCTGTAAACCAAACACCCAGGTCATTGTACTTCTCTTGTTAATTTAATGATTGTACTCCCCATGCACCATGCACGACTTTTCTTGTTCCTACAGCAGCCAAAGATAGGAACATTGGACCTACCTTGCTTTATCTTGAGGCAATTTTTTCCATTGCATATGAGGGTGCTTCTCATGGCTTGTTGTATGCTAACTTCCGTGTGGTCCATCACAACGGGGCCGTCAACGTAATGTGAAAAGTGTGGATTTTACTGGTCTAGTTTTGGGGGAACCTGGCATCCACCCTACAATGCTTTGCATCCACTGTGTATGGATTGAAAAGGAGAGGTGCAAGAACGCAACCCTGCTTCAGACCACCTCGGATGGTAATTTTAGAGGTAACGGTGTGAGAACCCATTCTCACTCAGACCCACATGCCGGAATGCAAGGCAATTATATGGCCCTCATAGTTTCTAGTGGACACCCCACATAGTTAGTTTTCTCCATGGTGTGGGTTGGTCTATCTTGTTGAACGCTTCACTGCAGTCAATAAAGCAGCAGAAGAGTGGAGGATGATTTTTCTGAACTACTCAATGGCTTAGGATTGCAAGTGTGTTGATGTTATCTATTGTTGATGCAGCTGCTCAAAACCCTGCCTGGAAAAAGGGCAAAACATAATTGTATACAACCCAGGGGCATATTACCAAGCAATAGCAATAATTATCGCTATTGCTTGGTTAGAGACAAAACTTTACCGCAGAGCTGCGGCGATTTTTATCGCAGATAAACCTTGGTATTATCAAGGTTTATCGCAAATGCGATAAAAAAATCCGCAATGCATGCATATCACTGAAAAGTCAGCGATATTCATGCATTACCGAGCTAATGCTCTTAGCCATGTTATCCACCTCCCATTGGATAACATGGCTAAGAACTGCTCAGGGCTGGTGTTAGCTTTTGGAGATATTCGCGCTTAGCGCGAATATCTCCAAAAGTTGGTAATAGGAGATAGCGATGTTAGCGACTGTTTCCAGTCGCTAACATCTTGGCACGCCCACTTTGCATGTCATTAGTGATAAATATCACTGACATGCAAAGTGGGGCCCAAGATGGTCGCTATCTCCTACTAGCTGTCGCTAACTGGTGTTAGCGACAGCTAGGTAATAGGGAGATCATTTTATCTCCGCTTTCTTGGCTTTTAAAGCCAAAAAAGCGGAGATGAACCCCCTTGATAATATGCCCCCCAGTTCTTTAGCTGTTTGAGGAGTGTTGTAGCATAAGCTTTGGTCTCTAGATCTAAAAGTGCCATCAGGTGGTAGTTGGATGGATTTGTTTGTTCCCCTTTCATAAGTATTGGTGGATCCCCTCCATGCATACGGGACATGAGTAGAAAGGAAGGCATAAATAAAGAAAGAGGTTAACACCTTTCCCCATTCCTCTGAGGCACGTTTAAGTATACCCATTGGGAGACCATTAGGGCCAGGCACGCCATCATTTTAAATTGCCTTTATAAGTTCACAGACCTGGGCCGCTGATATTAGTTCCTGCATGCGCCCTGAGTAACCAGGGTTTGTTAATTTTCGTATAATGTACCGAACAGAAACCCTCGTTCACGAACCGAGGCTCGGGTGACGGTATATCTTGATTCTCGGCCTCTCTCTTAACAACGTGATAACATCATCATAGAGTTAGTCCTCATGCTTCCTCCACCCGAAGGTAAATAACTGGTTAGTGCAGTAGTGATCAGTGAAGGTGGATAAAAATGTGTAAATAAAAAAAAATGTTTGTTAAAAAGCTTGTATAGCCAGATTAAAATAATTTTTAATAGGTCTGGGTTTGGGCTTCTTTAAAACTTATTTTGTGCTTAGGAAGGGGGATTAGGAGTCTTCCGCACTATCAAATGTTCATAAAAAGGTCAACATGTTTCAGCCTTGATTAATGCCCAAGCAGGTCAGATAGGCTTTCTTCAGGACCTTAAAAAAATAGTGGTAAAGATCATGTGTTGTCAGGGTCTATTAGGGTCAAGGTGAATTCACCCGACTCTTTTAAGGTCTATTAGTACCTGTAGATTAAGGAAGGAAACAAGACAAGCAGACATACATAGAGAACGCCAGTTGCGCATTCTCCAGAAATTGGTGCTGTCCGTGTACATTGATACAAAAGTAACTAAATAATGGCAATTCTTTTTACAAATGACAACATTTTCACTCAGTCCCATTTGGCAAAAGATCTCTCTTTGTTCATTAAATGGTTAAGTCACATTCCCTAAGTTGGTAAATTCAACTATTATTAAAAAACGATCTGGGTTCATTTGTCGTCTCAGGCCTCACTCATGAATGGATACCATCTCATTATACCCATATATTATTCTTTGAGTGCTGCTATAAACTGGTGTAGCTCTTAGGACTGGTGCTTATTGATAACAACTTTACTTTTATTGTATATTCCTGGTGTTGTGCCTCTCTAGGCCCTGATTATGCTGTGCATCTGCGTGTTTTTTTTATTCTGTAGTCATGTGTTGAAGGAAAAGAATAAAACAGCATGTTCGAGTTTAATGGATGCCAGTACTCCATTCTTGTCTGTGACCTCATTATTTCTTAACTGCGCCCCTTCACATTATTTCAATCCATACGTTTTATATACCTTTCTTCAATCAATCAATCAGTGAATTTGTAAAGCGCACTACTTACCCGTGAGGGTCTCAAGGCGCTGAGGGGAGGGGGGTGCTGCTACTGCTCGAAGAGCCAGGTCTTGAGGATCTTCCTGAAAGTGAGAAGGTCCTGGGTCTGCCTCAGGTAGGTGGGGATGGTGTTCCAGGTCTTAGCGGCGAGGAAGGAGAAGGATCTGCTGCCGGAGGTAGTTTGTTGGATGTGCGGGACGGCGTCGAGGGCGAGGCTGGTGGAGCGGAGCTGGCGGGCGGGGTTGTAGAAGTTGAGTCTGTTGTTCAGGTAGGCTGGTCAGGTGTTGTGGAGTGCTTTGTGTGCGTGGGTGAGGAGCTTGAAGGTGATCCTTTTGTTGACGGGGAGCCAGTCCAGCTCTCTTAGGTGGGAGGTGATGCGGCTGCGTCGAGGGGTGTTGAGGATCAGGCGGGCGGAAGCGTTCTGGATGCGTTGCAGCCGTTGTAGGTGTTTGGCCGGGATTCCTGCGTAGAGTGTGTTGCCGTAGTCCAGCCTGCTTCTTACAAGGGCTTGCATCACCGTTCTTCTTTTTTTGGTTGGGATCCATTTGTAGATCCTGCGAAGCATGCGGAGGGTGTTGTAGCAGGAGGAGGAGACGGCGTTGACCTGCTTTGACATGGAGAGGGAGGAGTCGAGGATGAATCCTAGGTTACCTGCGTGGTCCATGGGTGTCGGTGCAGTTCCCAGTGTGGACGGCCACCAGGAGTCGTCCCAGGCAGAGGGGGTGTGGCCGAGAATGAGGACTTCCGTCTTGTCCAAGTTCAATTTCAGGCGGCTGCTCCTCATCCATTCGGCGACGGCCTTCAATCCCTCGTGGAGGTTGGTTTTGGCAGTGTTCGGGTCCTTGGTGAGGGAGAGGATGAGCTAGGTGTCGTTGGCATAGGAGATGATGTTCAGGTCGTGCTGGTGTGTCACTTGTGCGAGGGGGGCCATGTAGGTGTTGAACAGTGTCGGGCTGAGGGATGAGCCCTGTGGAACGCCGCAGATGAGGTCAGTGGCTTCGGATCGGAAGGGTGGGAGGTGGACTCTCTGGGTTCTGCTGGAGAGGAAGGATGTGGCCCAGTCCAGGGCCTTCTCCTGGATTCCGGCTTCTTGGAGGCATGTTCTCAGTGTGCAGTGGCAGACCATGTCGAAGGCGGCTGACAGGTCCAGGAGGATGAGGGCTGAAGTTTTGCCATTGTCTAGTTGGCACTGGATGTCGTCTGTAGCGGCGATAAGGGCTGTCTCGGTGCTGTGGATTCATCTGAATCCAGACTGGGTTGGGTCTAGGATGTTGTTGTCCTCGAGGTGGTGGGTCAGCTGTATGTTGGCAATTTTCTCGATGACCTTTGACGGAAAAGGGAGCAGGGAGATGGGCCGGAAGTTCTTGAGGTCCTTGGGGTCTGACTTGGGCTTCTTGAGGAGGGCGTTGATTTCGGCGTGCTTCCAGCTTTCCGGGAATGTCGCTGTGTCGAAGTAGAGGTTGATGACCTTCCGTAGTTGGGGTGCGATGGTTGTGTCTGCTTTGTTGAAAACATGGTGCGGGCAGGGGTCTGACGGGGATCCTGAGTGGATGGAGTTCATGACCTTGCATGTCTCGTCGTCGTTGACGTGGGACCAGGAGGTCAGCTAGTTGGTGCTGGTGGCGTTCGGGGTGGGGTCTGTCATGGTCGGGGCACACAGGGTGTTGAAGCTATCATGGATGTCGGCGATCTTGCGATGGAAGAAGGTGGCCAGTGAGTCGCACAGATCTTGCGAGGGCGGGATGTCGTTGGTGTTGGCACTGGGGTTGTAGAGTTCCTTCACTATGTTAAAAAGCTCTTTGCTGTCGTGAGCGTTGTTATCCAGGCGGGTTTTCAAGAAAGACCTCTTGGCTGTTCTGATGAGGTGGCGATGTCTGCGGATGGCGTCCTTGTGGGCTGCATGGCTGTCTGGTGTGCGGTCGTGGAGCCATTTCTTCTCCAGCTTCCGGCATGTACCTTTGGAGGTCAGGAGTTCTTCGGTGAACCAGGCGGCTTTCTTGCTGGGGTGGTTGATAGAGAGTTTCTTTAGCGGGGTGAGGGTGTCAGCACAGTCTTCAATCCACTGTCTGAGGTTCCGGGTGACTTTGCTTCAGTAGCGGCGAGGCAGCTGTTGGGTGCGGTGGTGTGTGGTTGGTTTCTTGAAGGTAAAATGGATGCAGCGGGGGTCAGTCCAGTGGAGTTCGGTGCTGTTGTTGAAGGCGACGTGGGTGCTTGAGGAGAAGATGGGGTCGAGCGTGTGGCCGGCGGCATGGGTGGGTTCGGTGACGAGTTGTCAGAGGCCGAGGTTGGCAAGGTTGGCAATCAGGGTGGCAGAATTGGCATTGTTGTTGTTCTCGAGGTGTAAGTTTACGTACCCGAGGAGGATGTAGTCCGTGGAGGTGAGTGCGTGGGTGCTGGCAATGTTGGCGATGTAGTCGCTGAACAGGTCCCGGGGTCCGAGAGGTCTGTAGATGAGAGTTCTTCTGACGGTGGTGTTGGGACCGGTGTGGATCCGGAAGTGGAGATGTTCGGCGGAGTTGAGGGAGTCGTCTGCGAGTGTGTGGACCTGGAGGGTGGATTTGTGGACGATGGCTATTCCTCCTCCGATTCCATTGGTGC
Source organism: Lissotriton helveticus (assembly GCF_964261635.1). Classification (NCBI taxonomy): domain Eukaryota; kingdom Metazoa; phylum Chordata; class Amphibia; order Caudata; family Salamandridae; genus Lissotriton; species Lissotriton helveticus. The sequence continues at coordinate 733,505,843 of NC_136063.1, read as the reverse complement.
GGTCTCTGCGGGAGATCTTGCAGCCGTCTGGGATGGCTATGGCAATGTCCGGTGCCGAGGAGTCGTTCCACCATGTCTTGGTCAGGAGGGCAACGTCAGGGGCGGAGGTGTCGAGCAGGTCCCAGAGCTCGACGGCCTGTTTGCGTGCGGAGCGGGTGTTGAGTAGTATGCAACGGAGGTGGTTGGGTCCGGTCCTTGGGGGCTCGGTTGTTCTGTCGCAGGTGAAGTTGCAGGTGTGGCAGGAGAAGGGTCCATGTGTGCGTTTTGGGGCAGCCTGGAAGCAGCGGTGGTCTCGTCCGGTGTTGAGAGCATTGAGGGTGTTGGCATCGTACCGGAGTTAGGCGTTGTGGAGTGCGCAGAGTACAGGGGGACTGGTGCTGGGTGCTGTCCTGGCGCAGATGGGCTTGCCTTTGGCACGCCTTCGGCGTGCAATCGGCGCACCAGCTGCGCGCGGCCGCCATATAAGGAGTGGAGGGAGGAGCAGCTGGGAGGAGGGAGCGGGGCGGCGAGGGGGCGTGGCATCAGGGCCAGCGGCGAGGAAGGAGCAGGACGAAAACAAGAGAAAGTGGGGTGGGGGCTACGAGGGCGAAAATGGGGCAAAATAGGCACAAAGATACAAAAGACTGAGAGTCAGCAAGTAGAATCAAGGAATCAATGGGGAAAAAGAAGGCACGAACGATACATAGAGCAGAGAATCAGAAGGCAGAGACAAGGAAACAGAGCAGAGCGCAGGGTCTGACCCGGGTCACGGCGGTGATCCGAGGCAGGCAGCTGGCGAAGATACGCGTCACACAGGAGCAAGCACTTAGCTGGTGGAACTGTCCGGCAGCAGGGAGGTGACCTGACCTGCAAGCAGGGTCAGAGGTCACTCCTGTAGCCGGGCAGCAGTCGCCATATAAGGAGTGGAGGAAGGGAGGAGCAGCTGGGAGCGGGGCGGCGAAGGGGGCGTGGCCTCAGGGGCAGCGGCGAGGAAGGCGCGAGACGAAAGCAAGAGAAAGTGGGGTGGCAGCTGACGAAGACACGTGTCACACAGGAGCAAGCCCTTAGCTGGTGGAGCTGTCCGGCAGCAGGGAGGTGACCTGACCTGCAGCGCGTGTCTTATATACCTTGAGTTAGCCCCTCGTTATGCCTTTTTGCTAAACCACTCGGCATGCTGTGTATTGCCTGTATGTTGTGTGCCTAAACAACATGCCACGTTATGGTTTAGATGTGTGTTTATGGAAATACGTATTGTTACATGCATTGCCAACAAAATCATCTAAGCCTCCATTCGTGATTATTATTAGGAGCATGCTATGGCCATTTTTATGTGCAATTAACTTTTTCGCTCACATCGTGCACATGTCGTGCCCCTCCCCGCAAAGCCCTGTTTTTGTGCACCTTTAGCCATTAGTGTTTGTGCAGCATTGGGCGGCCAGGGGGTTTGGTTCCTGCTTGTGAGAAGGTGGCCTGATGTATGATGTTCACTATTCTAGTGAGCACCTTGTATCAGTCCAAACAAACCCTTATGGTGTTGGTTGTAAAGTCAACCCTATAGACAAGCTATCCTAATGGTAGCATGGACTAAGCAGTCTTAGGCTTAACTCAAGAGGGCATGTGAAGCCAGCTGTTTTACCATATGCAATCATGTAATATCAAATGAAAGGACACCACATAAGTTCACACAAATTATATACTATAAAAATACATGTATTTATTACTAGAATAATCCTCTGTACTCTTTATGAGTCCAGAGGCACAAGCGTTTAAACAAAAGCACAGTTAAACATACAAAAGATGCACAATTATGGATAGGGCAGGTGGCCACTCAAACCATATACTAAATAAGTGGTATAAGTACCACTTGTCGAACAATGGTAAGGCCTAGGGCCTTGGGAATCGCTGGGACTACACTGGACTAACAGCAGTTGGGACGGGAGTAGCCAGCGGGATTTGGGTGCATCGCTAAAAGCACACGCATGCACCAATGCAAAGTCAATGGTGCAGAAAAGTTACAAAGTTACTGTTTTAGAAGTCTTCCAACTGGACTAGAACTTAGCCACTTAAAACTAGGACACTATAGGTGTAAACCATTACAGGAGCACCGGCATTCAATCGTTACCTCACCCACAGGAAACTGGTGCATAGGTGCCAAAGTGTGTCGGGTTTCGGTGTGGAGTACTATGGAGCATGGAGATGAAGATGCTGCAGGCGGCCAGGAGAGTAGAGTCCGGTTGGATCCAATGGTGGATCGAAGATGTAGAGTACATGAAAGCAGAGGGGACAGAGTCTGGGTCACTAGCCAGTGACCAGGATGGAACCAGGAAGGAACCGGGCGATGTCGGGCGCAATCAGGTGGTTGTCGAGAAGATTGTCTCCGTTGCCACGTGGACTCTGGGGCATCGAGGATGCACAGGAGTGGATCACGAGCTGTCCCACAAAGGTTCTCGCTGTCGGCGGTGTCGGCTTCCGGATCGGAGATAACAGGCCTTGGCAAATGCAACCCACGCAGGATTTGAAGATCACTTCTTACTCGGACCAGCAAGGTCAAGGAGGTTGCTCCTTTTCAGAGGAGCGAGGGCCAATCTAAGGCAATCAGACTAGCAGAGTAGTTCCAAAGATTCGTCGTCGTAGTGACCACTAGCCAACGGGCAAGTGACTGGACAGATGCGTCAAGTAGGAAAATGCAAAAGGGCCCCACGCAGCACTCGGTGAGTGTGGAGGGGTGATCTTTGGTGCACAAGCTGCTTGGGGCACGGGCTTCTCAAACCCCAATGCACAGCTTCGAGGATGCCTCAGGAGCGGCACGGTCAGCGCTTTGCAGTCTTTTCAAGATGGCCGGTCCTACGTCTCACGTCGCCTCCACAGGTCTCACCTTTGCTGTGGCTGTGGATCGGGCTATTGGATGTCTGGAAATTCAGTTCTTGTTGATCTCTGTCGCTCGAGCTCCGGCTGTAGCTGCAAAAAAGCAAACCGTTAGGTGCTGGATGGTGCCTGTTTGCACAGGGTGGTCACTCCTTGACCACAAGGGAGATTCTTCAGTCTTCCACGTCGAGTGGGATGTCGAAGGGTCCAGATTTCTGTATCAAAGTTTCAGTCAGGATTATCTGATGTCTATGGACACAGCTCCTACCTTTATTCCTAATCAAGGGGCTGGATTACCTGCTAGGTCCCTCCTATAGGTGGGACCCAGGAAGGGGGTGGTTACACCCCTTTCCCTTTGTCCAGTTTCAACCAGAGCTGGGACTGGAGTGCCTCAGGACCGGTTTGAACTGGGCTATGCCTGGGACACCTTGTGTGCTCCAGGCAGTGTCTAGTTTCACTCGCCCTGCCGGCCTCAATCCACTATCTCCTGTCTGGGGTGGTGTAACACCTCCCTGTGACAGGAAACCCTTTGTCCAAGCCTCCCCTGACAAGTTTCGGTCAGCAGCAGGAGGCCAGACTTGTGTCGGTGGCAGCAGCATCCATTTTGTGATGCTGGGGCTCTGGTTAGATTTAACCGCGTTTAAGTAAAGTAACATGTCTTCTCCCTCTAGAAGGGTGGAATGCTACCCCCGTCTCCAGAACTGGCGAGGGGGTAGTATTCCAAAGTGTATGACACCTTACATGACATGTTTTGATAAAGCCAAACCAAAGTTAGCAATAACCGCGAGGATTATAATGCACTTAAGAGTATATGGTATGGCAATATCCTAGAACAGCTATAACGACATGGTTCCAAAAGCTGCAGACAGGCTCAGCTCATGCTAGAGCACCATCTCACATAAAACCAAGCACTTTGCCTCCAGGATTGTTAAGGCCTGCCATATGAGTGACTTATAGATGTATATGTGTCCAGATATAGGTTTAGACATAGGTATACTATATCTAAGCAAGGGGTGATTACACGACCTTGCCCCAGCTGAGTGATCAGCCAGTTGTGTCTGTTTGGATGGCCTGCCAGGGGTGGCAAAAGATATGCTGCAGCCCCTGGGAGGCCTTGGATGCACCTATGCCCTGGGTACCTATAGTACACTGTACAGGGGCTGATAAGGTGTCCAATACCAAATTGGTGATGTACCTATAGTACATGTATGTGAATTTAGAGAGAGAACAGCAAGCTGTCGGTCTGATTAGCAGGTCCACAGTCACATTAAGTCGAAAACCAGTGAAGCAAAAAGCAAAAATTGGGGTGACGATAGGAAAGCAGACCCTACTCTCCTACATAACCCCCCCAAACGCAGGGACATTAAACTTAACCTTGACCAGATAAGTCTTCATGTTCTAAGTGGAAGTACCTGGAGAGACCATCTGCATTGCCATGGTCAGTCCCTGGTCTGTGCTCCACTGTAAAGTCCATCCCCTGTAGGGAAATGGACCATCTGAGCAGTTTGGGATTTTCACCCTTCATCTGATTTAGCCACAAGAGGGGCTTATGGTCTGTCTGAATATTGAAGTGAGTGCCAAACAAGTATGGTCTCAACTTCTTCAGGGCCCAAACCACAGCAAAGGCCTCCCTCTCAATGGCTGACCAACGTTTCTCTCTAGGGGTCAGCCTTCTGCTAATGAAAGCAATGGGCTGGTCTTGATCATCTACATTAAGTTGTGAAAGCACAGCTCCCTCCCCCAACTCTGAAGCATCTGTTTGGTCAATGAACTCTTTGGAGTAGTCAGGACTCTTTAGGATATGTGCAGAGCACATGGCCGTCTTCAGGTCATCAAATGCCCTTTGACAGTTACCTGTCCACTGAACCTTTTTAGGCATCTTCTTGGATGTCAGATCATTTAATGGTGTCACAATGGACCGATAATCCTTTACAAATTTCCTGTAATACCCAGTCAATCCCAAGAAGGCTCTGACTTGTGTCTGGGTAGTTGGAGGAGCCCAGTCCTGTATGGCCTGGATCTTGCTCTCCAATGGTTGAACCTGATCCCCACCTACTAGGTTGCCCAGGTACACAACCTTGCTCTGCCCTATCTGGCACTTGGTAGCCTTGATAGTCAGGCCTGCCTTTTGCAGGGCCTCCTGAACTTTCTTCAGGTGGATCAGGTGATGCTCCCAGGTGGAGCTGAAGACAGCAATATCATCTAGATAAGCTGCACAAAAGTCATCCAACCCAGCAAGGACTTGATTCACCAACCTTTGGAAAGTGGCAGGTGCATTCTTCAAACCAAAGGGCATTACCACAAACTGATAATGTCCACTGGAGGTTGAGAATGCTGTTTTGGCCTTAGACTCCTCAGCTAACCTGATTTGCCAATTGCCAGCTGTCAGATCAAATGTGCTCAGAAATTTGGCAGAAGCCAATTTATCTATGAGCTCATATGCCCTTGGAATAGGGTGAGCATCTGTCCTAGTGACAGCATTGAGGCCTCTATAGTCCACACAGAACCTCATTTCTCTCTTTCCATCTTTGGTATGAGGTTTTGGCACAAGGACTACTGGGCTGGCCCAGGGGCTCTCTGATGGCTCAATTACTCCAAGTTCAAGCATTTTCTGCATCTCAGCCTTTATACAATCCCTAACATGGTCAGGTTGCCTGTAGATTTTATTCTTCACAGGCAGACTGTCACCAGTGTCAACCTCATGAGTGAACCAGTTAGTTTGACTGGGTGTGAGAGAAAACATATGTCTGTGAGCCTGCAGAACCTGTCTTCAGTCCCATTGCTGCTGGTCAGAGAGTCTGCCTGCCAAGGAAACTCCATCCACTGAACCATCAGGGTTTTGGGATAACAGGTCTGGGAGAGGGTCACTCTCTTCCTCCTGGTCCCCATCTGTTGCCAAGAGCAAGCCCATGTCTGCCCTGTCCACATATGCTTTCAATCTGTTTACATGGAGCACCCTGTGGGGGCTCCTAGGGGTGCCAAGGTCCACCAAGTAGGTGACCTCTCCCTTTTTCTCATATGTGGTGTGGGGTCCAGACCATTTGTCTTGGAGGGCTGCTGGGGCCACTGGCTCCAACACCCACCCATTCTGTCCTGGCTGGTACTCAGTCAGCACAGACTTTTGGTCATGCCAAGCTTTCTGTAATTCTTGACTGGCCTCAAGGTTTTTGGTTGCCTTCTCCATGTATTCAGCCATCCTGGAGCGGAGAGCAAGTACATAGTCCACAATATCAAGTTTAGGCTTTTTGAGAGGTAACTCCCATCCTTCCTTCACAAGACACAGGGGACCCCTTACAGGGTGTCCAAACAAAAGCTCAAAAGGGCTGTAGCCAACCCCCTTTTGTGGGACCTCTCTGTAAGCAAAGAGTAGGCAGGGTAAAAGGATGTCCCATCTTCGCCTAAGCTTTTCAGGTAACCCTTTTATCATTTCCTTTAGGGTCTTATTGAACCTTTCAACAAGCTCATTGCACTGTGGATGGTAGGGTGTGGTGAACTTATAGTTCACTCCACACTCTTTCCACATTGCTTTCAAATATCCAGACATGAAGTTGGTACCTCTGTCTGAAAGTACCTCCCTTGGAAAGCCCACTGTGGAGAAAACTCCAAGGGGGGCCCTTGCCATAACAGGAGCAGTTGTGGTCCTCAGGGGTATCGCCTCTGGATACCTGGTGGCATGATCCACTACCACCAGTATAAATTTGTGCCCAGATGCTGTTTGGGGATCCATTGGCCCAACAATGTCTATCCCAACTCTCTCAAAGGGCACCCCCACCACAGGTAGTGGTATTAGGGGGGCCTTTGTGATGCCACCTGTCTTGCCACTGGCAGGTTTCACAGGAGCGACAAAACTTCTTAGTATTCTCTGACATGTTAGGCCAGTGAAAGTGTGGGACAAGTCTTTCCCAAGTCTTAGTCTGGCCTAAGTGTCCTGCTAGGGGAATTTCATGGGCCAAGGTGAGAAGGAAGCCCGTAAATTGCAAAGGTATGACCAACCTCCTGGTAGCACCAGGCTTGGGGTCTTTAGCCTCTGAATAAAGGAGCCCATCATCCCAATACATTCTATGGGTCCCTTGAGCATTCCCAGCAGCCTCAGCAGCAGCCTGCTGTCTGAGGGGTTCAAGAGAAGGACAAGTTAACTGAGCCTGTCCCAGATATGCCCTTGAGGGTCCCCCTGTCCCCAGAAACTCAACCTGATCAGTTTCAAGTTCTTCCAGGACAGTCTCCTCTTGGATCACAGAATCATCCTCCTGAGAGGGCTGATCCTCAACCTGGGGCAAGGTGGAAGACACTGCCTTAACCCTCTTGCTCTTTCTCTCGGGTTGTGGTTGGTCTATAGTTTCAAGATCCACCACAGGTTCAGGTAGGCACTTCTTGGCCATGGACCTGGTTACAGCAAGGACATGTGCTGAAATACCTAGCATCTCTGCATGAGTCCTATACTCCACTTCTGACCATAAGGAATTCTCTAGATCATTGCCCAAAAGACAGTCAACTGGGAGGTCTGCACTCACAACAACTATTTTGAGGCCAGTTACCCCTCCCCAGGAGAAGTTAACAACAGCCACACTATGTGTAGTAGTGGCATTGCTAGCATTGGTCACTAGGTAATTTTCACCTAGTACAATTTGTCCAGGGTCCACAAAGTTAGGTGTCACCATAGTGACACTGGCACATGTGTCCCTGTAGGCCTGAGCCATTTTCTCATTACTTAAAGGTGTCTGCCTATACTTGCCCAAAGTATTGGGACTCACAGTAGTGGACATAGCCATGTCCACATCATAGAGCAAAACTGCCTGAGTAGGGATACTGACTAGGCCAGACTCCATCTCAGTACCCAGGGTTAACCCCACTAAAGGCTTGGGTTGTGCACTTCCACTGCTGACTGTACTAGGGGGTGCAGATGCCTTAGGGGCTGCAGTGGTAGGGGCTGTACCTTTCTTAGTGCATTCACTACCCCAGTGTGAAACTGATTTACAGGTATTGCGCCAAGGTTTCTTTGGGCCTTCATTCTTCTTCTTTTTATTTCCAGTTTGGGACCCACCCTCTTTAGGAGTATTTTGGGGGCCTGAAGAAGACTTCTGCTCTTTTTGTTTCTGTTCTCCACCCTTCTGGTCTGCCTTTTCCTGATCACCTCCATGGTTCTGGGGTGTCTGCTTAACCCTGGTTCTGACCCATGTGTCTGCCTTCTTTCCCAATTCTTGGGGAGAGGTCAGATCTGAGTCAATCAGGTGTTGATGCAACTGCTGGTTCTGGCAATTATTAAGGATCTGTTCTTTCATTATTAGATTGTACAATCCTGTATAGTCTGTGACTTTACTTCCCAGCAACCAACCCTCCAGAGCCTTAGTGGCACAATCAACAAAATCAGTCCAGTCCTGAGTCTGAGCCTATTGGGTATCTCTGAACAACAACCTGTATTGCTCAGTGGTTAGGCCAAACCCATCAATAAGAGCACTCTTCAGGACAGAGTAGTTTTTAGCATCCCCAGGACTAACTGTGAGGAGATTATCTCTCCCTTTCTCAGAAAAGGAGTAACATAAGATTGCTGCCCACTGATCTTGGGGAACCTGCTGTACCATACAGGCCCTCTCCAGAGCAGCCATCCATTTGTGGATGTCATCCCCTTCTTTATAGGGGGGCACAATCTTTGTCAGGTTTCTATTGTCATAGGACCTGTCTTTATCTTTAGGGATAATGCTGCCACCAGTGAAATCTAATTCACTCAATTGTTGTTCCCTTGCTAAAGCACGTTTAGCTTGGGCCAGGGCTACCTCCTCCCTCTCTATCTGGCGTTTGACAGCTCTCATCCTGGCCTTATGCTCTTTTCTCTGAGGCGAAATCATTCCCCTTTGGGAACTTCTTGAGGCATTAGAAAGGTTAGATTCCCTGGAAAGGGATCTATCTCTTCTATTGCCAGGGAGTATTCTGCTATTGGGTCTGGGGAAGTGGTTTCCTTCTCCATTCCCATTTAGGCTCAAGTTAGCATGGCTAAGCCCTCTAACTTGGACCTCTCCATCCCCTTGATCATCTGAATCTTGGCCCTCATATTCCTCCATATCGTTTACCTCTGGGGTGATGGTCTCATCATCTAGGGGAGGTATTTCCTCTCCTGGATTACCTGAGGGACCTGCACTAGCCTTCTCAAGATCATCCTTTTCTAGGACTCCTAAAAGGATAGGAATGGTAGGGTTGTGACCCTTTTTCAGCCCCCTTGTAGTGCACAAGGCACTCAAGTCTCTGAAGCAGAGTTTGTCATAGCTGGAAGGTGCCTTGGTAAGGTCACCTGTCACAGGCAGAGCATTGGGTTGCTCACCTGTGCCAGCCATGCCTCTAGTGAGGTGTAAGTGGTGCACTTACCTACACTACACCTTGCTAGTGAGTTGTAGTCAGGGTGTGCTAAGCCCTTTGGTCTACAACTACTAAGTTCAGTAGAACTTAAGTATGTAAGCTTTGTTTATATGTACCTATGGTACTTAATGTGATCTTTCAAATGATATAAAGATTGCAATGGTAAAACAACAGCAAGCTCAAATCCCAACCGCTGCACACCAATGTGAGAAGTTGGCCTGATGTATGATGTTCACTATTCAAGTGAGCACCTTGTATCAGTCCAAACAATCCCTTATGGTAGTGGTTGTAAAGTCAACCTTATAGAAAAGCTATCCTAATGGTAGCATGGACTAAGCAGTCTTAGGCTTAACTCAAGAGGGCTTGTGAAGCCAGCTGTTTTACCATATGCAATCCTGTAATATCAAATGAAAGGACACCACACAAGTTATATATTATAGAAATATATGTATTTATTACTAGAATTATCCTCTGTACTCTTTATGAGTCCAGAGGCACAAGCGTTTAAACAAACGCACAGTTAAACATACAAAAGTTGCATAATTATGGATAGGGCCGGTGGCCACTCAAACCATATACTAAATAAGTGGTATAAGTACCACTTCTCGAACAATAGTAAGGCCTAGGACCTTGGGAATCGCTGGGAATACACTGGACTAACAGCAGTTAGGACGGGAGTAGCCCGCGGGATTCGGGTGCAGCGCTAAAAGCACACGCATGCACCAACGCAAAGTCAATGGAGCGTAAAAGTTACAAAGTTACTGTTTTAGAAGTCTTCCGACTGAACTAGAACTTAGCCACTTAAAACTAGGACACTAGCAGTGTAAACCACTACAGGAGCACCGGCGTTCAATCGCTACCTCACCCACAGGAAGCGGGTGCATAGGTGCCTAAGTGTGTCGGGTTTCGTCGTGGAGTTCTATGGAGCCTGGAGATGAAGATGCTGCAGGCGGCCAGGAGAGAAGAGTCCGGTTGGATCCAAGGGTGGATCGAAGATGTAGAGTACTTGAAAGCAGAGGGGACAGAGTCTGGGTCACTAGCCAGTGACCAGGATGGAACCAGGAAGGAACCAGGCAATGTTGGGCGCAAACAGGTGGTTTTTGAGAAGCTTGCCTCCATTGCCACGTGGACTCTGGGGCATCGAGGATGTCCAGGAGTGGATCACCAGCTGTCCCACAAAGGTTCTCGCTGTTGGCGGTGTCGGCTTCCGGATCAGAGTTTACAGGCTTTGGCAAATGCAACCCACGCAGGATTTGAAGATCGCTTCTTACTCGGACCAGCAAGGTCAGAGAGGTTGCTCCTTTTCAGGGGAGCGAGGGCCAGTCTGGAGCAACCAGACTAGCAGAGTAGTTTCAAAGATTCGTCGTCGTAGTGACCACTAGCCAACGGGCAAGTGACAAGACAGACGCGTCAAGCAGGAAAATGCAAAAGGGCCCCACGCAGCACTCTGTAAGTGTGGAGGTGTGATCTTCAGTGCATGAGCTGCTCGGGGCTGGGGCCTCTCAAACCCCAATGCACAGCTTCGAGGATGCCTCAGGAGCTGCACGGTCAGCACTTTGCAGTCTTTTCAAGATGGCCGGTCCCACATCTCACGTCGCCTCCACAGGTCTCAGCTTTGCTGTGGCTGTGGATCGGGCTGTTGAATGTCTGGGAATTTGGTTCTTGTTGATCTTTGTCGCTCGAGCTCCCCCTGGAGCTGCAACAAAGCAAACTGTTGGGGGCTGGATGGTGCCTGTGTGCACAGGGTGGTCACTCCTTGACCACAAGGGAGATTCTTCAGTCTTCCACATCGAGTGGGATGTCGAAGGGTCCAGAGTTCTGTATCAAAGTTTCAGTCAGGAATATCTGATGTCTATGGACACAGCTCCTACCTTTTTTCCAAATCAAGGGGCTGGATTACCTGCTAGTTCCCTCCTATGGGTGGGACCCAGGAAGGGGGTGGTTAAACCTCTTTCCCTTTGTCCAGTTTCGTGCCAGAGCTGGGGCTGGAGTGCCCCAGGACCGGTTTGAACTGGGCTATGCATGGGACACCTAGTGTGCCCCAGGCAGTGTCTAGTTTCACTCGCCCTGCCTGCCTCAATCCACTATCTCCTGTCTGGGGTGGTGTAACACCTCCCTGTGACAGGAAACCCTTTGTCCAAGCCTCCCCTGCCAAGTTTCGGTCAGCGGCAGGAGGCCAGACTTGTGTCGGTGGCAGCAGCATCCATTTTGTGATGCTGGGGCTCTGGTTAGATTTAACCGCGTTTAAGTAAAGTAACGTGTCTTCTCCCTCTAGAAGGGTAGAATGCTACCCCCGTTGCCAGAACTGGCGAGGGGGTAGTATTCCAAAGTGTATGACACCTTACACGACAAGTTTTGATAAAGCCAAACCAAAGTTACCAATAACCGCGAGGATTATAATGCACTTAAGAGTGTATGGTATGGCAATATCCCAGAACAGCTATAAGGACATGGTTCCGAAATCTGCAGACAGGCTCAGCTCATGCTAGTGCACCATCTCACCTAAAACCAATCACTCTGCCTCCAGGATTGTTAAGGCCTGCCATAGGAGTGACTTATAGGTGTATATGTGTCCAGATATAGGTTTAGACATAGGTATACTATATCTAAGCAAGGGGTGATTACACGACCTTGCCCCAGCTGAGTGATCAGCCAGTTGTGTCTGTTTGGATGGCCAGCCAGGGGTGGCAAATGATATGCTGCAGCCCCTGGTAGGCCTTGGATGCACCTATGCCCTGGTTACCTATAGTACACTGTACGGGGACTGATAAGGTGTCCAATACCAACTTGGTGATGTACCTATAGTACATGTATGTGAATTTAGAGAGAGAACAGCAAGCTGTGGGTCTGATTAGTAGGCCCACAGCCACATTAAGTCGAAAACCAGTGAAGCAAAAAGCAAAAATTGGGGTGCCCATAGGAAAGCAGACCCTACTCTCCTACACTGCTAAATAATCAACATTGTGCCGAATAATTACAATTAGTTCTTGTAATACGTTACGGTTGAGTTGAGTCTTCACTCCATGATTCTGCTTCTACCTGTTGGGGCCCGGTTCCGGTTAGTGTTCGTTTCCAGTTCTTTTGAAGTAATAACAAACTGGACAGAGAGAAGAAAATGCGTGGAATTAGAAGGAAGACACAACATTCATTTTGAATAAAGATTCCAAATATTAAATCCTCGTTTGTGTTGATTCTATTTTAGTGGAGAAATGTTTTATATGAGTTGAAAAGGTCAGCTTGTGCAAGTAGGAATTCTGACTCTGTGCCACATTTTGATTCTGATATTGGGTCACATTCAGACACTGTGGGTAGTCTTTGTAATAATTTCAGGACTCCCGAGTGGGCCATCATCATAGTGGGGTTTAGACGTGGCTCAGTGATTTTTGGTATGGTGTAATTTGCGTAGGTCTTTTTGCTTGTTTTATCAGAAAGACTCTTTTTAACGATTGAGGCTCAGCCATGGAACGTTGTCATTGAGCCCAAGGTCATTAGTTCGTAAGCGATGGACCCATCTCTGTTCTTTTTCGAATAGTACCTTTTCTGCATTGTGGTTTTTTGTAGCCAGGGTTTTAAGAATGACCCATTTCAAGTCATTTATTGTATGTTTGGCTTCTATGTAGTGATTACTCATTTTCGTCGTGTTTCTTTGGCATTTGACATTGCTCTTGTGTTCCACTATTCTCTGTTTCACTTTACGACAAGTCATTCCAATGTAGCGTAAGTTACATGGACAGGTGATCATGTAGATCGCGTGGGTTGTATTGCAATTCGTATGGTATCTGATAAAACATTTCCCCACTAAAATATGTGTGTTGCCTGCATATCGTATCCCTAAACAACACGTCATGTTATGGTTTAGACAACTGTTTAGGGAAATACTTATTGTTACATGCATTGCCAACAAAATCATTTAAGCCTCCATATGTGATTATTATTAGGAGCATGCTATGGCCATTTTTATGTTTTCGCTCACACCGCGCACATATTGTGCCCCTCCCTGCAAAGCCCCGTTTTGCGTACCTTTAGCCATTAGTGTTTGTGCAGCATCGGGCGGCCAGGGGGTTTGGTTCCTGCTAAATAATCAACATTGTGCAGAATAATTACAATTAGTTCTTTCTTGTAATACGTTACGGTTTTGTTGAGTCTTCACACGATGATTCTGCTTCTACCTGTTGCGCAGATGTAGCAAGGACCCCTTCCCCATTGTGAATCTATGTAACAAAAAATGTTACGGCAGGCAGTGGTCCCATGGACCACTGCCTGCTCTTAAAGAATGAAAAGTGAACTATTGATTTTTTTTTTTTTTCTAAATGCAACCAGTTGTCCTTTAAGGGAAATGGCATGGACTTAAAAAACAAAAGATTGCTTTTTTGAAAAGCAATCAGGGGCATGGTGGTCTTCTGACCCCAGCAGTCCACCATCCCTCTGATATTGGCGATTCCTAAGTGGTCGTAAATTGAGATCTACCTGATTAATATTAATGAAGTAGGTTGATATGCGACCCCCTACAAATCGCTAAATGAAACTCTTGGATTTTCATACATTTGTGGTAACGATGACCTAATTGAGACTCGCTGAAATTCGCAATTAGGTGATCGCTATTACAGATGTAGATTCATGTGGCCCCTAATGTTGTTCTTGGTGGCCATCTTTACATATTTTAATCATTTTTATGGTTTCTTGTTCATGAAGGGGCACAACAGAATCTGTACAAATTATAGCTCCAATGCATAACAAGCACTCCTTTTGGCCCAAAGTGTTTCTCTTTACACCAAGGAAAGACTTTGAAGTGGTTGCCATACCGCTGGTAATATATTTTTACTAAACGTTTGATACAAATTGGTGTTTATTTACTCACCTGGCATCAACCTGTCCTGGTGCTCCCCACGCTCATGTTCCCGTGAAGATCACTTAGTTTCCCCACAGCTGCAGGGTCGCTTCTGTTCCTCAGCGCTCTGAATTTCTTCAAACCATTGCCAGATAGGGTAGACACTGCTTCCTGCTCCCCTTACTCAGTGAGTGCAAGCCACATTGCCAGTGTCTAGCCAATAACACTTCTCAAAGGATGTATGACGTTACAACGCATACTTTTACAACGCATACCTTTACAACGAAATTTTTACAACGCAAAAACCATTACAACGCATGTATTTACAACGCATGTTTTTACAACGCAGGTACCTTTACAACGCATACCATTACAACGTAAGTATTGGTAAGTATATATTAATTTTTTTAATGTAAATTAATTGAAATTAATATAATTTAATTTAATTTAATTTATTTTCATTTAATTTCATTTAATTAATTTAATTTAAATTTAATTTTACTTTATTTTTACCCTGTACCCCTGTACCCCAAAAACCCAAAACTGACCCTGAACCCTAAAAATACCCTTTTACCCAAAAACCCAATACTGACCCTGAACCCTAAAAATACCCCTTTACCCAAAAACCCAAAACTGACCCTGAACCCTAAAAATACCCCTTTACCCAAAAACCCAAAACTGACCCTGAACCCTTAAAATACCCTTTTACCCAAAAACCCAAAACTGACCCTGAACCCTAAAAATACCCTTTTACCCAAAAACCCAAAACTGACCCTGAACCCTAAAAATACCCCTTTACCCAAAAACCCAAAACTGACCCTGAACCCTAAAAATACCCTTTTACCCAAAAACCCAAAACTGACCCGGAACCCTAAAAATACCTTTTTACCCAAAAAACCAAAACTGACCCTGAACCCTAAAAATACCCCTTTACCCAAAAACCCAAAACTGACCCTAAACCCTAAAAATACCCCTTTACCCAAAAACCCAAAACTGACCCTGAACCCTAAAAATACCCCTTTACCCAAAAACCCCAAACTGACCCTGAACCCTAAAAATACCCCTTTACCCAAAAACACAAAGCTGACCCTGAACCCTAAAAATACCCCTTTACCCAAAAACCCAAAACTGACCCTGAACCCTAAAAATACCCCTTTACCCAAAAACCCAAAACTGACCCTGAACCCTAAAAACACCCCTTAAAAAAACCCAAACATATAACATTTTAAATATAATTATATACTTACCAATACTTACGTCGTAATGGTATGCGTTGTAAAGGTACCTACGTTGTAAAAACATGCGTTGTAAATACATGCGTTGTAAATACATGCGTTGTAATGGTTTTTGCGTTGTAAAAGTTTCGTTGTAATGGTAGTGCGTTGTAAAAGTTGCGTTGTAAAGGTTGTTTACCCTTCTCAAAGGTTCACACGAGATGAGCCTGGGGACTTCCCAGTCAAGAGATAAATTGGTGCGCTCCCACCACCAAGCAGAAGGCTAACTTTGAGAAATATTCCAATGAAGCTCCAGGCCCGCAAATGGGACATAACTGCATACAGTCTCCCCAGGCAAGAATGCTGATGCCAATTGGGATTCTCAGAGAACCTGCTGCGCTTGCACTGGTTAGAAGGCCTCCCATAAGCAGTTTATGTTTTATAGTATATCTCTACACAAGGTGTCTGTGTTTTGCTCTTAGTGATGTGATCTGGCCCCCAAGAGTGAACTTGTTGGCTCCCTTCACCTCCAAAAATGTCTTGGAGCTTAGCTTGTGATTCCTGGTACTTGTTACAGCCCCTAGCACTGCTATTTATTTTTCTTCAGAAACAGTTTGCCTGTAAGAGCTCAGATATACCCTACAGTCATTTCTCTGACACTCCTGACCTGAGTCCTCCTTGAAGCCACACCTTCAGCCCTCAAGGCAAATCACGAGTCCTGCCTGCATTCTACATCCAATCACAGGCCACTTACAGGACACATCTTAGTCCAATGAGAGCCATAACTACCCACTCCTACAACACCCACAAATAAGAGCAGTGCACATGAGACCCACTTTCTGCAAGGTCCAAAGAAAGTTCACCCACGGCCTTAAAGGAAGGCAAGTTCTTCAGTCTCTTGACAACTAAAAATGAAGGTGTAAAATTCTTGACTCTGGGAGTTCCTGGTCAGACTGGAGCTGCCACGTCACTCCCTCAACCCTGGCACAACCCACTGGTTTTCCAATCCTCACGTAGCATTTTAAGAGGAATCCAAATGGTGGCCTTAAAGTAAATTGAAACTTGCCTCACTCATCAAGGCCTGATTTCTTCCATCCATGCTTCAAATGCCCATCCAGGTGGTGTTGAAGCCTCTCCTCTCTTCGTGCCAGGTAAAGATATCCATCAAGTGCTTTGTAAATCATTGTTGTTAATCATCTAACAAAGATATTACCCTGCCACCTTCCTCTATCACAAGAATGCTAAACTCCTGGGATGGAGCTATTGTTCTGAGTGTCGTTTTGAACTGCAAGATAGCCAATCTTTTTAAAGAAGCCATAGGAAAACATTAGTGGACCATAAATTCAGCATGAATTGTTGTGCCTTGATATTAGTCAGTGATCATATTGATAATAACTACTTATCATTCTTCACTGGCATTTTTTATGGAATTCTATGAAGTTATCAGAGGTTAGGTAATGATTGCATGTGCTTTTTTATTTTCATTCGTGCACTAACCTTTGGCATTAGATGACAAATTCCAGTGTGGTTTACAAAAGATACAAGATGTGGCAAGTCACTTGATTACAGAGAGACACATTAAGACACATTCATAAAGTTGTCAGAACCCATGGGCAACAAAAGTGGTGCCTCTCTCCAGTGGACCATCAGAGGTACGTTCGGGGGAGGGGCTCCTTAGAGAGCTGACAGTCCTCCAGACTCTAAATAGGGAGAATGATAGTCATTGCGGCAGATTGGCTACCCTGTCCACCAAATTCTAAATCACCCCAAGTGTAAGAAAGAGTAATATACCATACAAGATTAACTTATCAAGAAAGGCAATGCAAGATGTATCATTCCAAAATGCTATGGTAAACCTCAAGCAAAACACTTGCAGGGAAAACGTTTCTGGAATTTAAATGTGACATTTCTCCAATCAGAGTGTTGGGAGACCTACAGAGGACCAATAAAAGAAGTCGAAGAGGGGTTACAAAAACTTTGTATTTCCCTGCTTGCCTTTCACCCTCATTCTTTAGCATTGAACATTCGGGCTAGATGTAGGTAAAGCATATTTACCGACCCTTAAATACCGAATTTTACCGATTCGGTATTTAAAAGTCGGTAAATATGAAGGGGGGAGATGTAGGGAAATCCAGATGTTTATTTACCGAATCGGTAAAAGTCGGTATTTACCGATTCGGTAAATACCGACCTGTAATGCTCCATTCATTCCTATGGGCTAGGAATGAATGGGGCATTACAGGTCGGTATTTACCGATCGGTAAATACAGATTTTTGGCAAGGGTGCAGGGGGTGTCACTTTGACACCCTCTAGCACCCCCAAAAAAGGTTCGGGGGCCATATGGCAGGCATACCTGCCCTAAGGGCAGGTCTGCCTGTCATATGGCACAGGTGTGCATGCGCACATTTGCATGCACACCTGAATCGGTATCTCACCATCAAATTGAATTTGATGGTAAAATACCGATTTCTAAGGCCTTGTGGGACTCATAAGAGTCCCACCTACATATCGATTTTACAGATTCTGTAAATATACCGGTCAGTAAATTTACCGACCGGTATATTTACAGATTCTGTAAAATTACCTATCGGTAAATTTACAGAACGGTAAATTTACCGATTCTGCCCCCTACATCTCAAATGCCTTTTACCGGTCGGTAACGGCCGAATTCGGCCGTTACCGACCGGTAAAAGCCTACCTACATCTGGCCCTCTCCCCCCTCCATCCATCTCACTACACTACATTCAACACCTCAATTTAAAATCTCAGTATTGTGTGATGTCCTATTGCTTTCAGGGTAGTTCTTCACCACACAAATAAATAACATTTGCATTCAGGTGTTTTCAGCAGGAGAAACAATCAAACACATTTACAAAGAGTGTCAGTAGGAAGTGTTTTTGGAAGGCCAGGCCGTCTTGATAATGCACAAAATTGTCATTGGGCTCTGCACCTAAGTGCCACAGACAGCACCTCTACGACTTGACAATGCAACTACGGTAAAGAAACACATCAAAAGGAAAATGTTTTTAATAAAACATTGGGGTCGTGACCCTTGCAACACGCCTATCACATCATGAGGAGTATACTAGAAACCTCTGTAAAGAGAGCATTCAATTCAGTGTGGCACCTCCTTAAATGCAAGCTGTGCAAACCTAAATAGAACTACATTTAGACCCTTTAAAGTCAGACTAATCAATGTTTATCCAGCTGCTGGATACAATAAAAGGTGAAACATGTCTTCTTGGCTGTATCTTCAAATCAGACTGACTATTACTGGAATCTGATAATAGATGACGTTTAACAAACCTTTTCCACGAGACCTTGCAAAGATTGTGTACCGAAGGAGCCTGTAATATCGAGTTTACTATTCAGAACTGTTATTATGAATTCTGGCGTATAATTCTCTATTATCCTGTCAGGAGGCAGATTGTCTTACCTCTGTTATAGAACGGACATTAGCAATTGGACAGTGATTTCGTTGGATTATCGTTCCAATTCTCAAGAAATATAATGATTGTCAATGACTTGAAGCTGGGTTTGTGCTCGTGTGTGCTCGCTTAACAAATGCACCTGGAATCACTAGTTTTCCTTTTAAAGTTAAAACATCACATATTAACGCACTTTATTTTGATGACGTGCTGTTCCTTAAGGGGACCCCTGTTGCATTACAAATCCTATGACTGACTATTGTAGGGCAAACGTCCTGGGGGGCTTTTATATGAGCCCTTGTGTCACTTTTGCGCCACTTGTGCGTCACTTTTTGTGGCGCATCAACGGTGTGAAAAATGTGCCATGTTGCACCATATTTACAAAGTGACGCAGCTAGGTAGATGCATCACTTTTTAATCCCCTGCACCAGGTTTAATGTATGCAGGGGGCGTTCCGACACAAGAAAGTGTAGTAGAAGTGACGCAGTGAAATCTATAAGATTTCACTGCACCACTTCTAGGACGGATATGCGTCAATATCTTACACCTGCCTCATGGCAGGCGTAAGACTGATGCAGACAGATTTAACATGGGACTTGCCCATGTGTAATGTCCGATTGCTGGAGCTGTGTCACTTTTGTGACACACTCCAGCAATGCGTAATTTTTGCGCCTACAGATACGTCAGAAATATTGACATATCTGTAACTCCTTGCAACATGATGTGTCATACTGTAAATATGACGCATCATTGGTGTCGCAAGGAGGGCGCAATGAAAAGTGACGCATCGCTGTTTTCACGCAGCGATGAGCCACTTTTTATAAATTTTGGCCCTGATGTTTAATACAAAAGAGATACAGGTAATGGTGTTTGAAAGGTGAAAACAAAAAAGTAGAAATATTGGCTGGTTTTTTTCGAGTGGGCGATTGCAACAAGAAGGAATGCAGAAAGTATCCACATATTTTATCTGAGTCTCTTTTTTCTAAAACCATGCAATCCTGTACGCACTGGACAGCTATGGAAATGAAAACAAGGGTTGCTTTGCAAGCACTTTTGGATTCAGTCGTCACCTCTTGAACTGTGCCATGGTGATACATCTTTTAAACTAAGATTATACCTTTCCTATTTCATGCAGACCCTTTACTGTCACCTTATTCACAATTTCCAGTGCACACCTTGTTTCCTTTTCATGCATAGTTGAAGCAATGCGATGGATTGCAATTGCAATAAAGTTTTTTTTTAAATGAAACGTGGATGAGATTCCCCATGTGTCCACCAAAAATTCATTTTAACTTCTCAACCAATCTCTGAATTGAATGCAACACAAGTTCGTGAATTAGGGCAAAAGCTGAAGTTTCACATCCTTCCTGGGATCTTTGCCCAGTCTATCATCAAAAGCCACATTGACCTGGTTCAAACACCTGGAAAACCTCGGTATGATTTGGAAGATCTGGAATAATCTATTATTACAGCTTTGAAGAGGAAACCTAGACACAGTGCTACCAACCTAGCAAACTACACACACACAACACCAATGTGCTGTGTTCAAGAATGAACATTTCAGGTGAGTTTATATCATGTTTACGTGAGTGATAATAGCAACAATTTGATAATCATTCCTCTGAAAGTCAATGTTAGGGAAGATCTGCTCAAGTCACCTGCTTCTAGACAACAGGGAATCTTACTTCACATTGATTTCTTTTTGGATTATGATCTACCACATCACAAAACTATTTGGGACTGCTTGGATAATGGGGCAAGAAACAGGGTCATCTAGATGATGGTGTTTGTTGCTCCTACAAAACCTTAGTCAATAGGTCAAAATCAACACCTCTTCCCTACATCTTTGTCAGTAAAGACTATCACCTCAATTATTCTCTCCATTGACACAGTTTCTCACTATCTACATGTGGCCTCTGATACAAACAACTCTATTGCAGATGTATGGCGGAAGCACCCAGCTACTAATACAAATGGATGGCAAACCAAAACTACAGAGCAAGATCAACCATGGCAGTGGCATAGTTACCATTGGATGAAATGATAGCTAGACTCTTACAAGTGATTGATTCAAAAATAGATATTCTGATAATCAGTGTCCCCTTTTGAAGAACCCTCCCTTTCAAGAGGGTAACATAAAATGGGATTAGTCATCTTTCTAATTAAAAAAGTACTAAAAACTTTAACTTCTAATTTTAGTAAGAGCTCTTGTGCAAACAACAAATCTCAGCTGTCTCATGAATCAGCAATCATAAACTTGCAATGGCATGTGTGAATATTTTGTGAACTAAATGCAGGTGCAAAATATTTGCATTTTACTGCCTACATCAAATAGGTGGTAAACCATTCTCAAACACAAAGGGGTTCCCAAGGGACCCCTTCTCCTTTGTGAATAATTGTAACAATGTTTATAAAGAGCAGGCAGTGGTCAAAAGGAGCACAGCCTACTCTGTTTGTTTTTGAAACACAATCCATTTTCCTTAAAGGAAAACAGGCTGCATGTTAAAAAACGAAACATTTTTTTATTTAAAAGCAATAACAGACATGGTGGTTTCTAGCTTGCCATTCTCAATCTATGTTGGTGCTTTGTGTTTCGCGTAATGTGTGCAGGTTTCGTTTGGCACTCCACAACTGAATACTTAAATTTGTATACATTGATTTTGAAATATTAATTTATGGTTTCTTCTATGTTTTAATCCTTGATCAAAAAGTCATAATTTTTTTCACTTTGTAATAAGAAACCTCCAGTAAATGCAATTATATAAGAGACTCATTCCAAAGCTTCCTAGATTTATAACCAGATTCTCTCAATCTACAGGTCCTGACCAGTGGGTTGTCCAGGGGCCATTTGGATGTTTTCGCCTGGGTGTTTGAAGGAACTCTTTCTAGCTGATTAACGTTTTGGCTTGAGGCGTAGTCGGTTTGAGAGATAACCATCTTATCCGTAAGGACTAACCATTCCGCATGGTGCTAAGAATAGCCACCGTGACCTTCTTCAAATCTTTGCATTGATAACGATGAGAAGTTCTTCGATGTAGAATGTTTCAGTATGTATCAGCACTAAAGGGGCCTATTTACAGGCTTTCCTTTAGTTTGCATCGCTTTAGTGCCTTGCGATGTAGCTCAAGAGCAACACAAACTTTGTGCAAGAATGACACATATCTTAAGTCGGATTTATGAAGTCACGCAAGGCCACTTTTACGTGGCCCTGGGTGGCTCTGTAAATCTGGAGTAATGCAGCGCAGCGCAAAATGCTGCGTTGCCTAACTATGACCTGGGAAGGCATTCCATGGGCATTGCATGGATGTTTCAACACAGCTCCCATGATTTTGACGCATTCTCATATTTACCAGAACTGGTAAACTTGGGATTGCACCAAAAGGATACGCCTTCCCAGGAGAGCCATAACGAGAAGGAGTATCTTTATATCTCCTTGTTAATTCCTCATTCTATGTGTGCTGCATTGTGCTGTGCACATAGATAGAGCAATATGCCCTCCTGCTCAAAAACAATTCAGCATGCAAAGCAGAAACCCTTGCACCGTCATGTAAGGGCTCCTGCGCTGGTGCTAGACTGCCTAAAAGGCAACAATACAGAGTAAAAGGCAGGAATGTGCCCTTTAGCGGTCACACAGCGCACCTAGGCTTGCTGCGCTGCACGACTTTTTGAGAAAGAGTCACAGAACAGCAAGCACCACAGTCTATAAGTCTGCAGATGAAGGGAGATGATGCTACATTATGGACCGAGCTACCGGACTTGAAACTCCAGAACGAGGTTCGCGTCCGGGTGTCGCTTCTACATTTGGCCATTCTGGAAAATCGCATACTCAAAACCGAATCTGACTTTGTGCAATGTAACTGGTGTTCATGTAAACTGCTCCTTGATCCGCGTTTTATAGAATTGGAAAAAAAGAATCCATAGTGCTTTATGAATTTGTTTGAATTTGATTGTATGGAACGGACACCACAGAGCAATAAAGTATGTTTTTCTAAATACACATGATACGTGGACCTGTTTCATGGAAATCCAAGACAACCTGTTAATAGGTACCTGTGGGAAAAACTGCAGCAATGAGTGTAAAGTTGAGAAACTGAAGCAATATATTTCATAGCTTGTAGCAACATGACTGGCGTTTTACCATTCCATCTTTATTTCTAAAGTTTAACATTTTGCTTGATATTATTCAGAATCTCTCATAATTGCATGTTTTCGTGCATTTCTAATGAATGTTTTTTCTGACATTTGCATTTGTCTCTAAATGCCACCAGATAACAGTGTTTTAATCATCCCAAATAGCTTTTAACTATAGACCATATTAATCTTGTAGAAGGTTAAGCTTCAGCAACATGAATGAGATTCTTTTCGCGCATTCTGTGTTAAAAATGGCTTTGTGCTCAGACAATAGATATATCTTAACTTGCTTGGTCAGTTTCATCGGAAAGTTTATGCTGTAAAACATGATACAACGAAATAAAATGTACAAAAGAAATTCAGCAATTAGAAATTCAGTGGTAGTTATTCATTCAATTACAATACGAACGATTCTTATTGTTCGATATTTATTAAGGAAACACAAACCATGTCTTGCTGATTAGTATGCTCATTGTATTTGAACATTTTCATATTTAAACTCAAAAATGATTCTTTTCAAAAGAAAGACTTCCTTGAAAAGCATATGTGCCCTTTATTGGTGACAAGAACAATGCAGTGCATTTCAGAGCCTGCTTCTTAAAACAATCGTAAATCCTCACTTTGATTGGATTCATGACTTTGACCCTCATTCAGAGTAGGGTAAGCAGCATGGTCGACAGCCAGATCATTAAAGGCTAAGGGCTTTGCATTCTTGGCACAGGCCCTCTCATTGTATTTAGAGATTTCCCAGGTGCCGAACATGGATGTTGAGGCCTACAGTAGAGTCTTTGCACCAAAAAATCCACTGTAAGCTCTGTGAGATGCAGAGGGGGTGTGGTTCTGAAATTCTGGACCCTACTGTTATCACGATATCGAGATCCAATACCCGTGCCACAAAATATCAACGTACCATGACGAATTTGGTGTCAACAGACCGATAATGATTAGGACATCATCCCTATGCATTTGCGTCATGATTGGGGGATGCCAACACCCTTAAATCATAGTTTCCGTTCCGAACCCTTAGACTCCATTTTGTGAACGGCATCCATCTTGTGTCTTGCCCTCATGATTAGTCAATTAAGTAAGGCCGAGTCTGATCTGAAAGGACACGTCCACCTTTCCTTGACTTCCCCCTGACCTGTCCCAACTGACTCCATTGCCTCCAGCCAAACCTGTTTGGGCAGCTCCTCACCCAGTGGCCGAATACGATAGCATCGATGCACAACATACCACAAACCATTCACTACATCCAGATCACGTTTTTACACACACACACACCTGTCCACGCACCCTGTTTATGGCCAGTTTTATGACTAGGAGGTGCCTTTCTTTATTGGGGTTTCGTCGATATCTGATGGGAGTTCCGGGCCTGGCCGGGTAATCTATCACGAACTGGACGTCTAAAATAGGGGCTTGCCTACATGACTTCGCTCTTTTGTATTATTGTAGAAATATGTGTATAGCCATATCATAAACTCAGGAATTCTTGCTTGCAGCTATTATTTTTGTATATAAGGAGACGGCTGGTTCTGTAAAAACGAACAGTCTCCTGAGAACACACAACCCGTGCTGTCGTGTTTTTAGGACACCTGTTACTTGGTAGCTGCCAATTAAACTTGATCTCTGACGGTAACTAGAAGACTCCGTGTTTCTGTGGTCCGGAACAAGGGAGAACTCAGAGGTCTTCGGGTGTTATCCCCTGGCACCAGCGGGTTCCTAAAAACCCGTTACCTCAGTTGGCGCCCAACTCGGGGCGGTATCAAGCGGCGACGGTCCAAGCCAGATGTTCGTGAGGAGCTTCGTGTGAAAATTCCAGAGGACGGCCAGCCACTTCAGCGACCCCTGTATGTCGACGTGGTTCCGAAGGTCTTTGCTGCGAGGTTCCCCGCGTCCCGACGGCTACGAAGGACTGCTGCCCTGACTATCGCCTTGTTTTGGACCCAGTGATCCTTGGTAGAGCGAAACGATGGACGAGTCTTCTAGCGACGTCACAGATCTTCAAATACTTCAGTTAAGTATAAGTGGAGCGTCTCCCAGTACTTAGTTTGTCCTTAGTTTTTGGTATCCTTGAGATACGCTTTGATTTGGTACTTGCAAGCCCCAAAGCCGAAGGACTCGTGTTTTCACGAGAAATATCGTAACAGATAATCCTTTGAAGTTTGAAGCTAGACTAGTGAGCGAAGATGCCTGGTTTTAGCAGACTTGGCAACTTGTTTTGTCTTGGTTGTAGTAAGGACTCCCGATTAGAGGATTCTTGTCCGGTTCCTCCAATTGGAACTCCAACATATGAGCTCTATGTAAAGCACGGCGTAGGTCCTATCACATATAATGAAGTGTGGATAAAATACACCCGCAAGGATGGTGTTTTAAAATGGCCCCAATATGGTAGTTTTGATTCAGAAATATTAGATAACCTAGAGGTCAAATTGTTCAAGAAAAAAGCCCGGCCGGCGATGTTTGACTCTTTTCGCTTATGGTGCAAAGAAGCCAAACAGAAGGAAATAAAATTAGCAAAAAAGAATAAAAGAGGAATGTCAATGGTGCAAGCTGCCGTTGCATACAGGGATAACGAGGAAGAGCAAGAAAACGAACAAATGCTTAGGAGCAAGAAACTAGCAGTAGATAAATGCTACCCGATGTTACCACATAAGGGACAAGGTCAAGAGGAGAGATCCGAGAAAGATCCATTAATGTCCCACTTATTAAGCTCACCTCCACCGTATGCGTTAGACGCTACGGCACCCCCAAAGCGTTTTACTATACCGCGCCCCGGCGCACGTAACATAGCTCTTGCACAAACGCCAGCTACTGTTCAGCTGGTTCCTACTTCGCCGGCGCAGCCTTCTCAAAGGCCGCCGTCTCTGCTACCTACTCCATCTACTTCTACGACTTTGCCTACAGCTCCAACTATTCTCTATGATACTACGTCTGCTACCGCTCCAACTTCCTCTGCTATTGCCTCTACTTTTTCTTTGCCTCAGCATGTCTTTTCCGATGCACTTGCCCTTCCGCAAGGTTCTCCTTCTACTAGACAAAGAGTGACAGGTACCGTCACTAGTCTGTTTTCACCTTTCTTCGGGTCGCCTAAAACGACCCCTAAAACAGAACATAGACAGTCACGTAGTCAACTGCCTGATTACGAGGAAAGAAAAGTGCTGAATGAACTAGCCCGCCAATGGATTACGGATACTGTTAGATATGATGTTCAGCATGTTATGGACGTTTTTCGTCAATGGAATGCACCCACTCAGAGACACGTATTCGAAGAGATGTGTGTATATCTGTGCGAAGATGTGAAGACAAATGATCCCAAATGCACAATGGACGAACTATGGCGTACGCGCTTTAAGTTCCATGAAGGTATGAATGTAGGTGCAGATGTTGAGAAAGCGATAGAGTTATTGCTCTCTTATAGGAGTAAGGGAAACGTCTCTAGATCATTGCACGAAGACGACGTATCAAGTAGGAAAAGAGCGAGACAGTACCCCATGAGAGAGGTTCCTCCGGTTTGGAGGGAAGGTGATGCGAATGCAAATCCACCAATTCTGCCTCATTTCTAGCGTGTATGGGTACATGTCCCCTGGAAAAGATCCGAAGTTTTAGCACTCAAGAAGACACTACCTGATCCTCGTAAAAACCCGACTGGGTATTATAAGGAGTTATCGCAAACTGCAAGCTCATGTATAATGAATTTAGCGGATGTAGACATGTTGTTTGGGAACGTTGTTCCACATCCTTTATGGAGTAAAATTCCTCATACGAACCATGACCAAGAACTAGGTGACTCATGGGCAAACATTACCGCTACAGATGCTAGACAAATTGGTGGTTTTAAACCTGAGCCGTTAATAGCTGAACTTCCCGGTAGGATTATCGCGTACATGAAAACAATAATGCCTGAAGTACACGTAAACTGGGATAAGCTCTCTGCGTGCAAGCAGAAGAAAGATGAGAATGTGTCTGACTTTTTCACGAGATTTGAGGAGACTTTCACCGATCATAGTGGTCAAGATATGGCTACCGAGGGTGGTCAAAGATTGTTTGTAGACAAATTCGTACATAATTTACTTCCTGAACTGTGTAATAAACTAAAAGATTCAGAGAGTGCTTGGGCTGTATCTACGTCAGCGCAGATTTTAGCTACAGCCCAGTACTATGAAAATAGGCGCAAAGACGAGCTAGATAAGGCAGACAAAAAGACGAAAGATTTAAAAACTAAAGTTCTTCTCCAGCAGGCCTATCCGCCTCGTATGGCTAGTCAGCCCAATTATCAGCAACAACAGCAGTATTCGAGAAACGCGCAAGGAAACGAGTTTTCCCATCAGCGTCTTCCGTATGGCCCAAATCAATGTGCGTATTGCAAGGAAGAGGGTCACTTCAAAAGTAATTGTCCGGCTCTTGCGCGATGCTTAAACGGCGTTTCGGGTGTAAGGGAAAGAGGTGTTCAACATGCCCCTAGAGGTAGGGGCCGTGGAAATTTCTCCCAGAACACAGCTTCTTTTCCGCCTCAGAATTCCATGAACAGCTTTGACCAACAGAATAATGCATCGTCTAGGTCAGCTCAGTACTATGGTGACGACTATTACACCGAACACGAAAATGAGGGTAATGATTGCTAGGACAGCCATGGACAAAGAGAGGGAGTCGTTTCAGTTCCAGTAGATCAGAATGGACCTTATGTCGAGGTAATTGCCTCAGGATTATCAGAGCCATTTCTGCTGGATACTGGTGCTACAAAAAGTTCTATTATGCACTCGAAACTTCCTGGCGCA
Source organism: Lissotriton helveticus (assembly GCF_964261635.1). Lineage (NCBI taxonomy): Eukaryota > Metazoa > Chordata > Amphibia > Caudata > Salamandridae > Lissotriton > Lissotriton helveticus. The sequence goes on along the minus strand of NC_136063.1, from coordinate 733,478,274 downwards.
CCTTTGTCTGGCGAAATGAATGTCTCAGTAGGTTTCTCTGGCGCCCCTGTTAGAAACCCGATCTCTAGTCCTATATCACTTTCTGTTGGCCCATGCGAATTAGAAGCACCCCTCATTTTGACAACAGGTTGCGGTGAAAATTTGTTAGGTTTGGATTTACTAAAGAGGTTGTATGCGACTTTATACTGTTCCCCCTTGGGAGTACAACTTACTTTAGGTAAGAAAGTCATTTCTCCAATGTATTTGTCAAAGGAAAATATTCCAACTGAATTGTCATCACTTCCTGATATACTTTGGGCTAATGGTTCTAATGATGTCGGTCGTTTGGAGATAGCACCGTATGTCATAACTTTGAAAGCCAACGTTAGGTTGCCACGTATTCCCCAATACAAAATATCTAGCGAATGCGAAAAGGCGTTGTTGACGATCGTTTATGATCTGATCGATAAAGATGTTATCGAAGAAACAACAGGTAATGTTTGTAACAGTCCAGTTTTGCCCGTCTTAAAACGTACTGATCCTTCACAACCGCCTGTGTACAGGTTCGTGATTGATCTCAGAGAAGTGAATAAGGTAGTTATCCCGCAGTTTCCAGTTGTCCCCGACATTACTGCTTTATTGACAATGGTTCCAGCTTCAGCAGCTTGGTTCTCGGTGATTGACCTGAAGAACGCTTTCTTCAGCATCCCGATTGCTGAGGAAAGTACGGATATTTTTGGATTCAATTTAGGAGGACGAAGCTTCCGCTTCTAGTGCGCTCCTCAAGGCTACTGCGAAAGCCCATCAATATTCAGTCAGGCCCTGAAAACACAACTAGACACTATTGTTCTGCCAGATGGGTCAACTCTGATTCAGTATGTAGACGATCTGCTGATCGCTGCAGACACTGAAGAAATTTGCAAGAAAGCTACGGTGTCATTATTGCGTCACTTATGTGATATGAAGCACAAAGTCTCTCTTTCCAAACTGCAATTTTGTCGACAAGAAGTAACCTACCTAGGTCACATCTTATCGAAGGAGGGAAGGAGACTGACACCAGAAAGAATACAGGCGATTGCAGAACTGAGTGCCCCAAGGACACAGAGAGAGGTTCGAGCCTTCTTGGGCATTACATCGTACTGTAGACAATGGATACCGAATTTCTCACTACTAGCTAAACCCTTGCTGGCACTACTCTGCAAAGATACGCCCAATCCTATGCCCTGGTCTGAAGATTGTCAGACGAGTTTGCACGAGTTGCGTGATGCATTATGTTCGGCTCCTGTGTTGGGAAACCCCAACTACAGTAAGCCTTTTACATTATATGTCCATGAGAAGGAAGGTTGTGCATTATCAGTCTTAACACAACACTTTGGGAACAAACAGCGCCCATGCGCGTATTTTTCGGCAACTCTAGACCCTGTGGCTAAAGCCCTACCAAGTTGTCTGAGGGCTACCTCCCCAGCAGCTGTCTGCATTCGACAGTCTGCTGGATTAGTCATGAATAATACTCTGATCGTTATGGTTCCGCATGCAGTAGACATCTTGCTAAACAGGACGAAGACACAACATCTTACTAGCGCTCGACTATCCAGTTACGAACTTACACTGTTAGCAAGTCACATCCACATAAAGAGGTGTGATACACTCAACCCCGCTACGCTACTACCCATCCCGACAGAAACAGACGAGATTGATAAACATGACTGCTGCTTTAGGACAGAAGAAGAGACAAAAGGGAGAGTAGACTTACAGGACACTCCCCTTCCTGAATGCAATGATACTTTCTGGGTTGATGGTTCATGTTTCAAATTGCCGAATGGTGATACGACTGCAGCATATGCCGTAACGACATTACACACCATTATAGAGACCGCGCGCATTTCCCACAATTCTGCACAAGCTGCAGAGCTAATTGCACTTACAAGAGCATGTGTGTTGGCGAAAGGAAAGCGAGTGAATGTGTACACTGACAGCCAATACGCCTTTGGTGTGGCTCACAGTTTTGGGAGATTGTGGCGTGAACGTGGGTTCCTTACGTCACATGGTGCAAAGATACAACATGGTCAGCTAGTTAATGAACTCCTTGAGTCATTGACCTTGCCACTACAAGTTGCAATTATGAAATGCAGTGCACACAAAAAGATTCAGGATGATGTTGGCCGCGGGAATGCATTTGCAGACGAGGTTGCGAAAGAGACTGCAAGGAACACGATGAGTCGGATGTATGTTGTAGGTCCCGCTAGATGGATTACTGATGTGGGAATGTGTGAGGACACCATTGAAAGCGTGAAATCTATACAAGCCGAGGCGACTGAGAAAGAGGTGAATGAATGGAGAGAAAGTACAGGTAGATTAGATGCGAATGGTTGTTGGGTCGAATTGTCGGAACACCAGCGATGGCTATTACCTAACGCATATGTACTTGCAGTAGTAACAATGGCTCATGGAATTGCACACATCAGTTCGAGAGGAATATGTAAACTATTGGCCCCAGTATGGCAGAATAGTAATATCCCAAAATATGCAGAGAATGTGGTCAGAAACTGTATGGTGTGTTTGAAGTACAATCCCGGTAGGGGAACCCCAACTCCAGCTGGTCATTTTGCGCCTCCAACGTACCCGTTCGAGGTTTTGCAGCTCGATTTCATCCACATGGAGAGGTGCAACAATCTGAAATATGTGCTCGTTGTTGTTTGCGCCTTCTCCAGGTGGGTGGAAGCGTACCCCCTTAAGGACAATACCGCCTTGTCAACTGCCAAAGCCCTTGTCAAAGAGTTCTTCCCTAGATTTGGTATGCCTAGAATTGTCTGGAGTGATAATGGAAGCGAATTCGTAGGACGTGTGATGAAGAGAGTGTGTGAGTGTCTAGGCATACACCAAAAGTTCCACTCTGCAAACCACCCCCAATCAGCTGGACTAGTAGAGTGCTACAATGGCACGTTAAAGCTCAAATTAGCCAAGATCCAGGTCTGTACAGGTCTTAAATGGCCTGACGCCTTGCCTCTAGCACTTTTGTCAACCAGAACGACCGTCCATTCCAGATTAGGACTTAGCCCCCATGAGATAGTGTTTGGCCGCCCAGCCAACGTCTGGGGCGTGCCAAGGCCAAAGAAACTCAGCGAAATAGAACACCCCGTACTGCATGACTATTTGTGCGAATTAACAACTAAATTGCGTGTCTTACACCAACAGGTTCACAGTTCCTCTCCGCCAGCCTCTGACGATCCTGGTCACTCCATCGAACCCGGCACGTGGGTCTTGGTGCGGAATTTCCAGCGCACAAACAACGGACAACCGAGGTGGACCGGACCGCACCTGGTACTTCTTTCCACGAGATCAGCTGTTCGGGTGGAAGGCAAAAAGAACTGGGTACACGGGACCCATTGTAAACGGGTCCCTCTGCCCCTCCCATACGACCGGTGGGTCAATGAAGGACTTGCAGACTCTGAGACAGAATCCGTACCTCGCTTCATCCCTTTCAGTGATGCACATTTGAAAGAGACTGGTTCCGAAAAGGAGAGTGATCATATTTTACAAGGACTTGTGCCACCGTCTATGCAGTTGGACACTACCGAACCTGAGACATTGTTTGAAGACCACACCGTACCTGGGAAACGACGATACAATCTAAGGTCTAGACAAAGAGACTAAATCAAAGGCAAACTAATGTGAATTTCCTTTCCCCTAAGAACTATTTTTGATTTTTCAGCTCTCTCATTCTCAGGAAACTTGCTCATTTTTGATTTTCGAACCGCCATCCGGTTCTGCTGCTAGGGTCGCGGTTGAAGTCTGGGGAGTGCAACTGGGGACGTTTAGGTCAACGGTTCTGGTTGGTCCACGGGAGTTACCCCGGACTGAACAGAGCGCACTCCCTGGCAGAATCAATCTACCACCGCGGGCAGCAACTAGAGGATGGAGTTTCCTAGGGTAAAGAGACCTATCAGATTCACGAACTTTGAAAAACAATTATGCACGATACTGTCCAAAAGAAGATTCCTGATAATATGTGTTTTAATGCTGTGTAGCATAGCGATGTTCTTGACTGGTTATGCTCTATTCGTATTTCAAGTTTCCTTGTTTTCAAATGACACTCGGCCAACGCCTCCTCCCACTCTCTCTCCGCACTCCTTTCACCCTCTACCTGAACACGAGTCTGCCAGAAGACTCGAATTTGTAAATAACTCATTCATTCAACTTCTACACCAACACCAGTCCATAATGAACACATCGAACTGTTGGATATGCGGACTCATGCCACACACAACTGATAAGGGTATCCCATACTTTATCCTGCCATTCAGTTATTATGGTTCTCTGTGGGCTTTCCAGACCATGTTCCTATTCGCCCTAGAACCATACCCGACCCGTTCCACTGAGAGCGATTCCAGTAACAAGGCACTAGTGGCAGGGATAAGAAATATGAGTAGGGAGTTCGACACTTATCTTGCGATCCCAAAAGATGAACTCAGTCCCTACACTCGTTGGAACGTAACTAAATATGGGGTTTACCTGAGTAAGAGCCAGGCAGCAAAGAAATCCCGCCCAGTTTGGATAGTGCCCCACCGAGGTCACTTATGTTTACAAGGTATCGGTAGGGATCCCAAAGCACAATTAGGAAAGAGCATATGCACGGAAACATATGTGTTCGCTTCCCGAACTTCCCCTATACTCTTAGCAGCCAAAGGCACGTATTTCGTCTGCCACGACCAAGCCTACACATGGTTGCCCCCTGACTTCTCAGGTACATGTTTTATCTCATTTCTGCTGCCTCCCACCTACACGGCCAGAGCAGATTACCATCGGACAAGGACAGCTAGGGGTGTCGTGAGTAAAGACGACACCGCGGGTCAGGAATTCGCTGACTTTGCAAAGGGTTTTCTGCCATTTTGGGGGCCTATGGTGAACAGCAGGAATATTCGTCAATTAGCAAGGATAGTTGAATCCGCCGTGATTGAAACAGCCGGAGCCCTTGGCAATTTAACAACCGAGCTTCAGTCGGATCGACTTATGACCCTTCAGAACCGAGTTGCCCTAGATATCATACTCGCCGATCGTGGTGGTGTGTGTAGAGTGATCCAATGCAGTTGTTGCATTTTCATCCCTGATAATGCGCCGACAGTGTACCAGGCCATCTCTAAGCTACATGAAATATCTGGTTCCCTTCACGTAGCAAAAGGGGACTGGTCCTTGCTAGGGTGGTTCTGGGAACTGATTACTGCCTGGGGATGGAAAACACTGATCTTCATTGGGATGACCTTAGCGCTTCTGTTTATGTTCTGCCTGTGTGTACAGTGCGCTCCTGCACTATGTGGCCTCTGTGCTACCTCATGTGTAAGGAAGCCTGTGTCAAGGGACGAACTGAGCAACAGAATGATGCTACAGCAGCATCTCCACGAATTTCTTCATACAGATTTGGACTCAGATTGACATGAGTTATTGCCTTACATAAGGGCAAAAGGAGGGTCTGTGGTTCTGAAATTCTGGACCCTACTGTTATCACGATATCGAGATCCAATACCCGTGCCACAAAATATTAACGTACCATGACGAATTTGGTGTCAACAGACCGATAATGATTAGGACATCATCCCTATGCATTTGCGTCATGATTGGGGGATGCCAACACCCTTAAATCATAGTTTCCGTTCCGAACCCTTAGACTCCATTTTGTGAACGGCATCCATCTTGTGTCTTGCCCTCATGATAAGTCAATTAAGTAAGGCCGAGTCTGATCTGAAAGGACATGTCCACCTTTCCTTGACTTCCCCCTGACCTGTCCCAACTGACTCCATTGCCTCCAGCCAAACCTGTTTGGGCAGCTCCTCACCCAGTGGCCGAATACGATAGCATCAATGCACAACATACCACAAACCATTCACTACATCCAGATCACGTTTTTACACACACACACACCTGTCCACGCACCCTGTTTATGGCCAGTTTTATGACTAGGAGGTGCCTTTCTTTATTGGGGTTTCGTCGATATCTGATGGGGGTTCCGGGCCTGGCCGGGTAATCTATCACGAACTGGACGTCTAAAATAGGGGGCTTGCCTACATGACTTCGCTCTTTTGTATTATTGTAGAAATATGTGTATAGCCATATCATAAACTCAGGAATTCTTGCTTGCAGCTATTATTTTTGTATATAAGGAGACGGCTGGTTCTGTAAAAATGAACAGTCTCCTGAGAACACACAACCCGTGCTGTCATGTTTTTAGGACACCTGTTACTTGGTAGCTGCCAATAAAACTTGATCTCTGACGGTAACTAGAAGACTCCGTGTTTCTGTGGTCCAGAACAAGGGAGAACTCAGAGGTCTTCGGGTGTTATCCCCTGGCACCAGCGGGTTCCTAAAAACCCGTTACCTCAGGGGGCATGTTCTGCTGGCCGATCTTGGCACTTCTACTTCACCAGATACAAACAAAATGAAAGAGAAGAAGATTGCTAGTGTTAAACAATTTACCAATGACCTTCATGCATGGGGAGGTTTCTCCTTGCACATGGGGACATTTCATTGATTTTCGTCTTTGGGAAAACTATGCCTTGTTTGGGGGTGCTAGGTCTGTAAATCTGGTGACAGCCACTCTGCCCAAAGTAAGGTACATTCACCATCACTATGACCTTATGGCACATTGTTGGACGTCTTCTGGTGGTGGAGACAGATGAGACCCCAGTTTTGAAAACCGTGGGGCATATTATCAAGAACGGCGATAAATTTATTGCCGCTTTAGCTGCAGGAAACTGCTGCTAAAGCGGCGATAATGGGCTTAATAATATGCCTTTGTGAATTCCCATAGCAGCCCAGGTTAAAACCAGAACCTGGGCTGCTATGGGAATTCACAAGAGCATATTATCAAGCCCATTATCGCCGCTTTAGCAGCCGTTTCCTGTGGCTAAAGCGGCGATTATTTTTATCACTGTTCTTGATAATACGCCCCCGTGTGCCTCCCACCTCCAAATAGGATGGGGGCAGACAGGGCCTCTGCTTTTTTGAAGTGGGTATCCACATGCACCAAGCTCTAGCTTAATTGTTCTCAATTTTGCAAAAGTCCCTGGTGTACCAAGGGAATCTTCAGGACTCTGGAATAATCCAGATTCCATCAACATATGAGCAATAGACATCGACCGTTCACAAAATCTGATTGTGCGAGTTCATGAAATGTCTTACTTTAAAAAAAAAGATCTTTGGTGTGACATATGCACAAGTGATTTCTGGTAGGCATGGAATTACTTTGTCATGTGTTATATGGAATGTATGCCTGTGAACATTGTTGTTTTCGGCTAGATGTTTATGGAAGTATGCTACTAAGCACATTAGTACATGAAATTGCCTGAATTTATTTAGCACGAATTCATAAAAAGTAGATGCAGGGTGTACATTTAGCTTAAGCTTGGTCTCAAATGGAGCACTCGCGACAATTTATGGGGCACAACTCACTTGCCATGAGTAATTTATTTCTTGGGTGATGGTTAATGTATCAGGAATTATTTTGCATTGTGTTGACTTACAATGGTGCAACCCAAACAAACATGCTTTACATATGCATTTTCATAACATTTTGAGAATTTGAAAAAATAGGAGTAGGTTAGAAGCGTTTCAGGCAGGAGAAATTCCTAAGTATGGACTTCTTCTTTGTAATTAGGCCCTACTCTTCCTTGAAATGCCTTCTGTGCCTACTCATACTCTGGAATATTGGAGGCATTTTATGAATTTCCAACACTTTCAAAAGTATTTCACCTGTTTAGTTGAGCTGCATGTTTGAAAGTTTTAATATGTGTAGGTAATAAGTTCCATTAAAACTGATATCAGCAAATTTGCAATGCATGCCTGTTTTCCTAATTTCCATTGCATTTCTTAGACCACTTTCTAGACACCTACAGATACTCTTGTTGCAACTTTCAAATAAGTAAAATTTACAATTGTGACCTGATTCACAAAGGTAGACTTACACATTGTGTAAATTTACAATTTTTTAGGAAATTCACAAAACTGCAATTTATAAGTTATTTTATGAGTGCGGAGTCTCCACAGTCATGTCAGAAAACTCCACACAAAAAAGATACGTTAGGCCTATCTTTATTTGTGCAGAAGGTTCCGAACCGACTTCGGCAACTCTGCAGTTGTAAACGTACTATTAAATTGCAGTTTAGTGAATACCAAAAAGGAGTAAACATATACAAATGTGTAAGTTAACAATTGTGAATCAGGCCTATAGGGTAGAAATGCAGCATGCACGTAACAGCTCTGCGTGCAAAACGGATTTTGTGAATCAACTGAGGAGACATAAGTGATTACTGAACAATGCCCTGCCCTTATTTATCAGACACTGCTGATGCTGTACCTAGATCAAACTTAATCTTCATCCAGGTTAAGCACGTAAAGTGACAGTGACCATTTTTGCATATGTTGGAGAAATTAGCACGAATTTAGAAACCGATTTAGTCACTCTGCTAGAATTGTACCTTAGAATGCTTTGAATGCTGCAGAAATGTTTACGTAAGAAAATGTCTTGTAGGAAAAAAGTGTAAATACATAGGGGCCCATTAGGATGGCAGGCGGATCGCCCCCGTTAGGCAGGCGGTAGCCACCACCGGCCTGGCGGGGGCGATCCGCCCTCCAACCGTGCCGGAATGAGCCCCCGCCATATTAGTATGGCTGGGGGTCTGCAGCGGACGGAAAGACCGTCCTCCGCTTTTCCACCTTGTGACCGGGGCGGGAAAGGGTTTATATGGTGGTGGCGGTGTCTATCAGACACCGCCAGCCATATTAGGATGGGCACTTTGCAATGCTTTTCGGTGGAGGCAATGTCGCCATGGAAAGGCATGCGGAGTCTGCTTTGGGGGCCCGTTGCGGGCCCCTAAGGATTCCTGGGGGATGGGGGGTGCACATGGGGGGTACCTATGGTACCCCCCAGCAGTTCAATGGACAACATCGCAGACACCGCGTGGTTCCTGCCATGTTGTGCATGGAAGTACACAGCATGGCTTTCTGCCATTGCACTCAGCACCGCCCGCCACCAACGAGACCCCCGCCCTTATGGCGGGCGGTCCATTTTTGCGATGGGATGGTGGGCGGACAAAGTCTGCCCGTCATCCTAATGGGGGCCATAATGTTCAGAATCCTAGTAAACAAACTGTGAAAATATTAGTTAATCACATGTAGGACTGAGAATGCTCTTAGAATGTTTTCAAATTAATGCGTGTTTCAAATATTTTTGCACCAGGCAACCATTTCTTAACGTATATAATATTGAAAGCCCAAAGTGCTTTCACTAAACTCTTGCACAAAGTTGCCTGAATAAGACATTTAGTGAAACTGCATTAGTGACATCCCGTAGACATATTATGCCTATAACATCCTATTCAACCAACTCCTCACCCCATGTTAGCTCATATATTACAAAGCTTATTAAAACTGTTTATATTAAATGATGACCTAGAGAATATTATGAAAGCTACTTCCGAATAACATTGATAGTTGCATTCATATTACTGACCAGCCATTGTTCACACATTGAATTCATAGCTTAGGCAAGAGGTTCTCATGAGAACCTTCCCTCATGTAACAAATGCTGTCATAATATGTATTGATCATAGCGACGAGAGTAAAGACTGGAAATCGGAAGAAGAAGCATCGTATGACTGATGACAGCAACTAGTGAATGTTTCTTATTGAATATCGACAGAGTATGGCTACAGAATTGTTACGAACCTATAATAATGAGTGTTCCTAGCTAGTTAGGCACACATCAATTTTACCATACACCTCCTTGCCTCTAAATTGTTACAACTTTCCCGGTAGTCCTGCTGTTGGATGTTTTCCCTTTTCTGAAAATCAGTGAGCGTGTATGTAGTTATTGCTGTTGGAGTGTCTATGGTTTTGAGAATGGCAGACTGTAATTTAGAGGTGGTGTATCAAAGGTTATATTAGGGTGTGAGAAGATGCATCAATTTATCAGATGGATCATGTCATCAGTGATGTCATTTGAGATGTCATCAGTGATGTCATCAGTGATGTCATGAGTGATGTAATATGTGACATCATCCGCAGTGCATTGCGGGGGTGCGAGTTATAGTTAGCAGAACTAACTATAACAGAGGAATTTCTATGGTTTTTTACGAGTGAAATGTCCAAGTAACTATAACACCCCTGAAACCTATGTTTTTTTCAGTGAATTTCTAAGGTTTTTTAAATGCTAATTTCTAACTATAACGTGCCTGAAACATATGTTTTTTCAAGTGAATTTTTAATGTTTTTTAAATGCTCATTTCTAACTACAACGTGCCTGAAACCTATGGTTTTTTCAGTAAATTTCAAAGGTTTTTCAAATGCTAGTTTCTAACTATACCTACAGAGGTAGGACATGTGAGGAAAGAAGAAAAAACGCACAGAAAGAAGCAAAAGAAATGCAGAAAGAAGCAACAGAAGTCCACAAAGACGCAGAAAAGTGCGGGAAAAAACAAGACATGTGCAGAAAGAACCAACAGAGGAGCAGGAAGAGGCCTTGTGCCAAAATCATCCTGTGCCCACAACTTTTTCAGGCGGGTACTGGTGGTAACTGACTCTGACTAACCAGGCCTAGAGCCAGTGCTATGCTAAAAGACACTTAGAATACAGTTAAAACACCTACATACACTAGGGAGCACTATGTGTTGGGGTACCCCTGTAATTAGCATGACCTCCTCTGTAAGGTCTTAGTACATAATAGGGCAGGGGAATTAAAACTACCTCTTAAAACGTTCTACGGGCGCGTTTGCACAGTGGTGAAGGGAGGGGGGCCTGAGGTGACGTGTGCAAACACGCCCGGTGGCCATTTTAAGTTGGGAGATTAAGTCCCCTTGAATCCTGATGGTCCCTGGGGTCCAACTAGCCAATCCGGTATCCCCAATAAGCGCCACAAAGCGATGGGCCAGGCCACAACCCTTTTTACACTTCTCTGCAACCCAGCTCTGTGGCGCTTACTGGAGGTATGTGGTGGGCTACTTGGACCCCAGGGACCCCCAGAATTCAAGTGGACTTAATCTCCCAACTTAAAATGCGCCACAGGGTGTGTTTGCACACATTTCACCTCAGGCCCCGCCCCCTCCCTTCACCACTGTGCAAACACGCCCCTGGTGTTTTAAGTTGGGGGATAAAGCCCCCTTGAATTCTTGGGGTCCCTGGGGTCCAACTAGCCCACCAGGTACCTTCCAGTAAGCACCACAGAGCTGCATTTCAGAGAGGTGTAAAAAGGGGCATGGCCTCTGAACACCTCTCTGCAACGCAGCCCCCTGGCGCATACTGGAGGTTCCTGGTGGGCTAGTTGGTCTCCAGGGACCCCCAGTATTCATTAGTTCCCCATCTTACAACACATCAGGGGGCGCGTCTGCAAAGTGCTGCAGTGAGGGGGCGGGGCCTCCACGCTATGTGGGTGTTTTTTTCATTTATTTTTTTAAGAAGGGGGCTGTGTGGCCCCCCTTCCTTTCCTACTTTATTGGCCCGGAGGACCCCATCCCCCAGGGTCTGACCCTATTTTTTATTTTTTTAAATGGAAGGGGGCCGCGTGGCCCCCTCTCAATGCCATATTCGGCCCCAAGGACCCCATCCCCTGGGACATGGCCAGTGTTTTTTTTTTTTTAATAATTGGAGGGGGGTTCCGTAAAAATCGTTACGACGTTTTGGGCACCGCCGAATATGGACGAATGTGGTATCAATGAACCGTAAATGACGAGTTGTGTAAGTGTACGCGTTTTCGCCATGCTACTCAGAAGAGTTCCTTACAATTACAGGTTTCTTCAAATGGACGCTCGGGTTCCATTTTAGATACGGCACCCATTTTGTTTCTTGCCCTCACGTAGTCAGCGAACAGGCAACTGTCCGCATCGTGACCCTTTTGTTCCCAAGCTTCACGGAAGAAGCATATGCCTTTTCGTGCGTCTTTTATGAGTAGGGGGAGGACACTGCTAAAGCAGTTGTCTCCACTCGGAGGTGATCCTGCCGTGCCGGTCTATTGTTTCAGCCTCGCACGTGCTGGGATCAAGTCCTTTTAGGCTATGATTACGCATCCAATATTATCCTCACACTCCCTCTTCTTTCTTGTCTGACTTCCTTGCAGCTGTTCTTGTCTCTTTCTCTTGTTTATTTACAACTCAAGTGGAATGTACCTAATGGTGGGAAGATGTGCTTTTACAGTTGGAACTGGTGATGTTAATGTAATTATGTTCCGGTGCTCTGAATACATGAAAGCGATCCTTTGAATTTTACTGTGGGAAATGAGTTGTAACCTTTTGCTTACATATTGTGCAATGACAAAATCCTGTATAAAAGAGAGCGACTCACATATGCAAAGAGAGCAGACTCTCAGAACCTACACTCTGTTGTACTTCTTGTGACTTTTGCCTCCCTGCAGTAATAAACCCTGATCTTTGACGCACAAGGAAGTGTCCCGTGTCTCTGTCCTTAGTGCGCCAGAACAGGTATCCCACGAAGGTTCTAGGTGTTGTCCCCTGGCACCGCTGGGCCTTAAATAGCCCAGTCCTTCAGTTGGCGCCCAACGCGGGGCGACATCGGCGGTACCGGTCCAAAGCCTGACGATTGTGAGGAACTTCGTGTGAAATCTCCGAGGAAAAGGTGCACCCCGCTTCTTCGATCCTGTTGTCGAAATAAGTGGTCCGAAGATTTTTCCCGCGAAGATTCCCGCCTCCTGACGGCTGCGACGGACCGATGCCCTGACTGTTGACCTGTTTTCGACGCCTGGCGTAGACCTTTCGTACAGCGAGACGATAGACGGGCCTTCCTGGTGACGCCATTGAAGCCCTCAGTTAAGTATTTGTGGGTCGCTCCCAGTCCTTAGTTGTTGTTACAGCTTGTTGAAGCTTTGTTGTTTGCATAATTCCAGTGCATTTGTGGTTCTTAGTTGTTGGTTCTTAGTTGTTATTTGACAATTGCAATTGCCAAAAACCGAGGGTTTTGTTTTTCACGAAGAATTAGTGCTTCGGTAACCCTTGAAGTTTGATACTAGGTTAGTGTACATGATGCCTAGCCATAGTGGTTTTCTCGGTTTCTTTAAATGTTGCAACAAGGATTCCCGGTTGGAGGACTCGTGTCCGATACCTCCAGTTGTAACTCCGATATATGAGCTCTATAGTCGACATGGTGTGGGCCCTATTATATATAATAAATATTGGGTCTGTTACACGAAAAAAGATGGTGTCCTTAGTTGGCCACCGCACGGAAGTTTTGAACTTGCGATTTTAGATAATCTTGAAGCTAAATTGTTTAAAAAGAAAGCTAGGCCAGCTATGTTTGATTCCTTTCGGTTGTGGCGTAAAGAGGCCAAGCAGAAAGAAATCAAACAGTCTAAAAAGAATCGAAGAGACGGTATGGTCCCGATAATGCAAGTTGTACAACAATGTCAGCGAGATAAAGAAGAAAAAGAAATAGAAGTTTCTACTAGATTACATCATATGAGGATAGACAAATGTTATCCGGTTTTACCAACTAGTCAGGATAAGAAAGAAGAGGATTCAAAGGAGGATCCCTTGTTAGCATATTTGATGAAATCGCCGCCCCCTTATGCACAGGGTGCTACAGCCCCTGTAGTTCCTCCTGTAGTTCCGCCTGTTGTTCCTCCTGTTGTCCCTCCTGTTGTTCCGGCGGCTGCGGGTCAGCCAGTTGTTGGTCCTACGTTTGTCCCACCACCTGTCTCTATTCCTACTGCTCCTTTGCCTGTACCTTCTCAGCCTCTTGTCCCTGCCACCCCGACTATCTTGCCTGCTTCTGCTGTGTCTGCCTTCACTTCAAACGTTGTGGCTCCTGTTCTCCTTTCTCCTTCTGTTCGTAATCGTATCCCTAACACTGTTGCTACCCTTTATTCACCGCTTTCTGGTCAGTTATTTCCATCCGATACTTCTGAAACTCCCCAAAGACGGAGTCAGATCCCTAGTGGAAGGGAGAAAGAGACGTTAGTGACAATGGCACATAGGTGGATAAGACATCCTGCCAACTACCCTCCACGCATGGTTTTCGAGACGTTTTCTCAGTTTAATGAGCCTACACAGAGATTCGTGTTCGAAGAAATGTGTAACTTTTTGAGGGAACAATGGTATAATGACAATTTAGATAACGTACCGCCCGATATGATTGAACTTCAGAGTCAATTTTCGAACGGTATGATTGTAGGTGGCGATGTACGACGTGCCTTAGAGCGATTGTTATCCTTTAGATCAACAGTGCCTTCTCGTGTGTCATTTAATGATGACGACTTAGAAACTTGGAAAGCGGCTCCTGGTCAGTATCCTATGAGAGAAGTTCCTCCAGTATACATGCCAGGTGATCCTAATGCTAATCCTGTGGTTCCTCCATATTTCCAGAGAGTTTGGATACACCTCCCATGGAAGCGATCAGAAGTATTGCAGGTCAAACAGTCCTTGCCTGATCCACGCAAGAATCCGGCGGGTTACTATAAGGAGTTGTCTCAATTGGTAGATGCTACTATTATGAACCTCGCCGACATCGACATGCTGTTCGGTAATGTTGTACCACAGCCGGTTTGGGCGAAAATTCGTCAGGAAAATCGTGCGAATGAGTTAGGCGGTGATTGGGCTGCAATAATAGCGGCTGATGGCCGACAAGTTGGTGGGGCTAAGCCTGAGCAGGTAATTTCGGATCTGCCCCAGAGAATATTTACGTTCATGAAAACGCTTATGCCGGTGATCAGGGTAAACTGCGATAAATTAGCAGCTTGTAAGCAGAAGAAGGACGAGAGTATCTCTGATTTCTTTACTAGATTCGAAGAGGCATTTGTCGATCATAGTGGTCAGGATATGGGCACTGAGGGAGGCCAACGGTTGTTTGTTGACAAATTCGTGTTGAATTTGTTGCCTGAACTATGCAACAAATTGAAAAATTCAGAAAGTGCATGGGCTGTTTCGACCACTGCACAGATATTAGCAACGGCTCAATATTATGAGAATAGGGAAAAAGAAGAAAGTGATCGTGTAGATAAGAAAACGAAGGAGCTCAAAACGAAGGTTTTGTTGCAGCAAGCGTATCCTCCGCGTTCAAATCACACTGATTTGCAACAGCAATATAGACCACAATCACAATCCTCCAGAATACAGTCACGTCCTGACTCCTCTGACTTTAGATCTATGCTTGGGTACAACCAGTGTGCATATTGTAGAAGAGAGGGACATATAAAATATGATTGTCCCGCTTTGCGTGACCGCCTTAATGGTGTGTCGGTACGAGGGGGTCGTGGTGGTCCTCAACAAGCATCTTGAGGTAGAGGTTGCGGTGCCTTTCAAAATCAGACTGAGCGCCCTAATACATCCTCGGACGCGAATAATTGTTTTGACCAGCGAAATGTAAGGTCCGATAAATCAGCGCAGTATTACGCGGACGACTATTACGTTGAACATGAGACTGTTGTAAACGATCGTTACTAGGACAGCCACCGACAGAGAGAGGGAGTAGTATCAGTTCCGGTTGATCAGAGTGGGCCTTACGTCGCAGTTGCTACATCTGGCGTAGTTGAGCCTTTTCTGCTAGACACTGGTGCGACGAAAAGTTCCATCATGCATTCAAAACTCCCTGGCGCACCTTTGTCCGGCTTAACAAATGTTTCCGTTGGATTCTCTGGCGCCCCTGTTAGCAATCCTGTATCTAGCCCTTTGCCCCTTGCAATTGGCCCTCGTGAACTGGAGGCTTCATTGATTCTATCTACTGGTTGTGGTGAGAATCTTTTGGGTCTGGATTTGCTGAAACGGTTATACGCGACTTTGTATTGCTCTCCTGAAGGAGTGGAGCTTACATTAGGTCGGAGAGTAATCTCTCCTATGTACTTGTCGATCGATAAATTCCCACCGGAAATGAGCTCCCTTCCTGCGTCTCTATGGGCCACAGGTCCCAATGACGTGGGTCTCTTGGACATCCCACCTTATATGATCAAGCTGAAACCAAATGTGCGATTGCCACGTATACCACAGTATCGTATCTCCATTGAGGGAGAACGGGCGCTATTAACGATTATACACGATCTGATCGAAAAGGATGTCGTTGAAGAAACTCGGGGAAATGTGTGTAATAGTCCTGTGTTACCCATTTTAAAACGAACTGATCCATCTAAACCTCCTGTGTACCGTTTCATAATCGATTTGAGAGAAGTAAATAAAATCGTGATTCCACAATACCCCGTGGTCCCTGATATCACGACTTTGTTGACCCTGATTCCAGTGTCTGCCTCCTGGTTCACGGTGATCGACCTAAAGAATGCTTTCTTTAGTATCCCGATTGCTGAGGAAAGCAGAGATCTATTCGGATTCTCATTAGGTGGTCGCAGTTTTAGACTGAAACGCGCACCACAGGGCTATTGTGAGAGTCCGTCGATCTACAGCCAAGCCCTTAAAAGACAACTTGATTCATTTATATTACCGGCAGGCGCAGCCTTGATTCAGTACGTTGACGACCTGTTGGTCGCCGCTGATACAGAAGATATTTGTAGAACTGCTACAGTATCATTGTTGCGGCATTTATGTGACTTACATCACAAGGTGTCACCTTCCAAGCTGCAATATTGTTGCCAAGAAGTAACCTACTTAGGTCACTTATTGTCAAAAGAAGGGAGAAGGTTGACCCCAGAGAGAATTGCAGCGATTACCCGAATGACTGTGCCAAAAACTCAGAGAGATGTACGTGCCTTTCTAGGTATCACGTCATACTGCAGACAATGGATCCCAAATTTTCCACTATTGGCAAAACCATTGTTAGCTCTCACGTGCAAGGATGTTCCGACTCCTTTGCCATGGACTGAAGAGTGTCAAAAAGGTTTTTCTGAATTACGTGATGCGTTGTGTTCGGCTCCTGTGTTAGGTACTCCTGATTACAGTAAGCCGTTTACACTGTACGTTCACGAGAGGGATGGTTGTGCGTTGAGTGTTCTGGCGCAACAATTTGGTGACAAACAGCGCCCGTGTGCATATTTTTCTTCGACCTTAGACCCAGTAGCTAGAGCTTTGCCGAGTTGTTTAAGAGCAACAGCGGCAGCTGCGGCGTCCATTCGACAGTCCGCAGGTCTGGTCATGGATAATATGCTTACGGTGATGGTTCCGCATGCAGTTGACACTCTCTTGAACCGAACGAAAACTCAACATTTGACGAGCGCAAGGTTGTCTGGGTATGAGCTGACGTTACTGGCTAGTCACATACGGATAAAACGGTGTAATGTGTTGAACCCAGCAACATTATTGCCGATCAATACAGAGTTGAGTGATGTAGCACCACATGACTGTTATCTGAGAACCGAAGAGGAAACGAAAGGTCGTATTGACCTAAAAGATA